>NC_086154.1:63322275-64572275 GCF_035149785.1 Candoia aspera | reverse complement strand
TTGAGACTAGGAAAATTGTGGATTAGGAGTACCAGATGGGGGGAAAGAAAGAAAAGCAGAGTTACAATTTTAATTCTGCCAAAGCTCCCTTGTATGAACCCATTCAGCAGATCTACCAGTTTCCATCACATTTTCTTTTTTCTTCCATTCAGCTTTTATAAACACGCATTTAAAGACTATCTTGTTTTCTGCCAGAAAAGTAGGTAACAGCCGTTGTGGTCAGAGTCTCTATGATGTGAGACTGGGGGTTATTAATTAGGGTGAATATGGAAGAGGGAGGAGGATGGCAGGATATCCAGTGGAATTTTCCTCCATAGGAGCCGCGGTCATTATGGCAAACATCCCAGCATGTAAGCAGATGAAGACCATGCATGGGGAAGATGTTCCATGTGCTTATAGCAGCTGACCTGCTTTTGTCAAGTGGTCTACATCTAATTTTCTCCAGAGACAACATAACTCTGCATTCAACACTGAGCAGGTTAATAGGGCAAGATGCACAACATTTCAACCATTGCTTATGGTGAATAAATAAGAGCATCTAATCACTAATACTGGTGGGAAAGAAAAAGTTGCAAAGCATATGTAGCCATCCCTTCTTGAGAACCATCTTCAAATCATTCAAAGTTCTGCCTCCAGCTGTCTACAGTAGAATTAATCAGGCTTATGAGTTACAATCCTGCATAAGTAACTATATCCCTTTGAACATCACATACCTGCATCTGAATCCAACAGAAGCTTTTGAGCAGCCACTGCACTAACCTTCTCTTCCATCTTCACAGTTTGGAGATCACCAGACTACAGGGAGAGGGCAGAGTTAACAGATAAAAAAGACCAGGCTTGCACAGGGGCAGGGAGGAGAAGAACAGGCCTTCCAGGGAATGGGTGGCCCAACAGTAGTGTACACATGTCCTGCTAGAGTGAGCATTGGTTTTCAACAAGACACTCTACAAAAATAGCTGTCTGGAAATGGTACCCCATTAAAAAACATGGACTCAGAGAGCCTGGGCATTTTCTTCTAACCTAGAGAACAGAACAGAAGCCAACCAAGAACTCCAGTCTAGGTAGCTGTCTTTTTAGCTTCACAACTCTTACTCCTGATAAACTAGAAGCAGTGGCTCTAATGCAGACCAAGTAATGCAGAAAGCAACTGGGAGCAAGTTGAAGATTCAAAAGTAAGCAGCAATGTCATATTGACAAATCCCAGCTAAGATCAGTCAAACACTATTTACACACCCCATTTCATGATTGTTCTCACCCGTCTGAGTGATACCCGTCTAACATCTATGCTGTACTTCTCCAAGATGGGCTGCAATGCTTCTTGCAAGTTTTTAGTTGATTTTGCCAGAATACGGACTGTCTTATTGATAGGTGTAATTTGCAGCCTGTAAAAAAAGAAGGATCAGGTTGAGGAAAGATTGTCCTGGAGAAAAGTCTATCTATGTGATTGCTAAGAGTCAACATCAACTTGATGGCACCATAATTAAAAAAGAAGTCACACCATAACTATATTAAATGGGCACAACACACTATATATGTCATAGCCAAATTGCAGCCATCTTGTGCATCTCCTCAATCCTTCCTGAATTCTACGGGCCTTTTTATAAACCATGGTAAAGACAAAGGAAAATGAGAAAGCAGCATAGGAGGGGGGCAGAATGGCATTTCCACTTTCAGATGTACTGTACCTATGAGTACAGCAGAAAGAAAAACCCTCATATAGATCAACTGAAATGAAACTGCATGAACCAAAAAGGGTGTGAGACTGTTCCTGGATTGTGAGCTCTGACATATTTATAGTGACATAGACATTGATGCTAAAATGATCACAAACTCAGGGAGAAATAGCATCTCATAGAGTAGCATAAATAGTAGCTTCTGGTACTGTCAAGTTTCAACCACTAAAAGGCTTTTCTAATTTGCACCTAACCAGAAATATGAACATCTCCTGGTCTGGGTCCTCAACCCATGTGTGAGACCTCTTGAATCATTCTTAGCTGTGGTGCCTATTGGCCACTTGAAGCTGGTGAGGGCACAACTCTTCCCTCCAGTCCCCAAGCACTCTTCTGCACCACTGTTCCCCCCACCCCTACCCACTTCCTTGTGGAAAGTGTTGGGAGATGCCTGGTTTTAAAAGAACCACATTTTCTTACTTTATGAACACAGGTTCATTCCTTTTTTAAAACTATGTACCTCCACAAGTCTGTTTGCTGTTCAGGGGGCTTGGAAGTTGGAGAACAGACCTACACTCTCCTGTTTGCCAGGCACAGTAAAGAGGAGAGGCAGGTCAAGGCATTTGCCTTGTCCCGAAGCCCCATCCCTTTGCCAGCCTCATATCCCCTGCTGCGATTGGTGGATGGCTTCCTTGCTGACTTCGGTGAGTGGGAGGGCACTAGAATCAGTGGGTTTAAGCAACCACTTTGCTTAACATGCCCTGCACACTTGAAATCAGGACATCATCATTTGTTGGCAAGCCAAAACAGAAATAATAGATATGTGATAGAGATTGGCAAGAGGATAGAAAATTTTTAGCCAGTAATATAGGGCTGTTGTTTTTTTTGCCAGCTCAAGAACAAGTGGCTAGCACTTTAATTCAGCAGTGAGGAAAGACTCTAAGTCTACTTACTCAGCCCTTCAGAACCAACATGAAGGATAGGCAACTTAAGCCAGCTTTTAGTTCAGCCAATTATACAATCAGTAATGAGCACTATTGAACTATGCACGTCCCCAAGACAGCAAAGGAGAGAGTTTGTTTCATTCTGTGTTATAATTACAAATGGGTCACTCTTCTGGGGTAGGAATTCCCAGCCTCATATTAAGAACAATGAAGCAGAGCCAACCCAGAACAGGAGGAGTCCTCAGAGATCACACTCACTCAAAGCTGACCCTGGTCTCCAGCTTCACCTCCTGGTCCATCAGTACTAAACTCTCCTGGTTCAGTGCCAGTGGCTTCTGTGAAAAGCCAAGGAAATACAGATATATCAATACAGTGCAAAGAAAGAATACTCATGTAAGAGTGTGCACAGATATGCTTGTTGATGCATGATGTGATTCTGGAATCCCCACAGAATAAGAAAATACATTATTTGTATTTTTAACAATCTGCGAGGGCCACACATTCCTTAGCCCTATTGTATAGGACTAGAAAATAGAATTTGCTGGAAAGCTCATCCAACAACCAGGTGAACTCCCAACCCAACAGAGAATTATCACACCCAAAACCCAATTTCTGCTCAACTAAATTAGATAAAATAGGTAAATATTGCATTTGGAGATTGAGATTAAGAGTAAACTGGCTTAAAAAGAATTTGTAGCCAAAGTAGATTTTCTGTTTAGAACTTCTGAAATCACAGCTTTAATTATGATGTTACCTTGCTACATATTGAGAGAGATTACAGTTGCCCCAATCTAAATTTTACCTAGAAAAATCCCTTTCTCTCAGGTTTCTGAAGTGCTGTTCTTCCAGTAATGTTTCTCTTTTACCTAAAATAGATTGGACCTACCTTTTCATTTCCCATAAGGTAGATCTTTACATCAGGCAAATTGAGGCCACGGCGCTGACAAACTCCAGCCAACATCTCCTGAACAGAAAGGCCAGAACGTACTGGGACCAGAGATGCAGTCCCATCAGGCAGATAAATACAACAATACTTTATGGGATGGTTCTGATTGTCAGATTCTGAGCCAGTCAGACTTTTCCTGTGGTTCTGCAGAGAAGAGAACTTAATACATTCAGCATCACTTACTAACCTACTACAGTCTCAATCTGAAAGCTCAGTTTACACAACAGAAGATTACGTGAGATCAAAGATTGGTAATATTGTATGTGTCAAGGCTTGCTCTTATGGTAGATGTGAGTGTGCAAGTGTGAGTTTGCTGAGGCTTTTTTCCAAACCTGCAATAAAAAAAATTACATAAACTTTTTTTTTCTTCCTGTACAGTTAGAAGACCTGAAAGACCAAGTTAGGGACAAATCATCATGGAAAAAAATCTATCTATGTGGTTGCTAAGAGTTGACAACAATTTGATGGCACATAATCAATCAAAACTCTTCTCTCAATTGTTCGAGAGAGAGAGAGAGAATGAGATGGTGGTAGAACTTTGGACCAGAAATAAGGTACATTTTTAAAGAACATTCCTTTGTGGAATTTTGGTGACTTAAAACTATACAGTATAGAAAACTTGCACATCAAGAAGGAAATCGGATATTATATAAGTCTGATGTATCAAAAGAAAAGTCCAGATATTCCTGCTTTGCATAGTGACCAATAACATTGCTTGAAGGAACTCAACAAGCATAAAGGGAATTCTTTCCTGTTACTCCTCACCAATGATAATTACTGAAAGCAAATAATATTGAGAGCACTTGTACCAGCCAACAGATAATAATTCCTTTATAAAGCCATTTAAGCCAGCAGCTGGCACCAAATCTTGAGGCAGTGAATCTCATGGTAATTACGCTTTATGCAAAGATGTACTTTTTCCCTTCTGTTTTGAGAACAGAATTCATATATATGCTCCTTCCTTTCCACCAGCAGTTTGCAGTAATTCAGCCAGAATTCTGCCAACTCAGCCTACTGTGTCTCTTGCTGTAAAAACCATGGAACTGTCAGAAGAGCTGCTTATTAGCTGGGCAGTCAGAGGCATTTGCTTTCGTCTTTAAGAGCTGCCCCTCTCTGTGGGCAAACCTATTACTATGAGCTTCCATGAGCCTACAATTGGTGATGTGAGTAGAATGTTTAATTCTTCATTTGCATGATACACACACTCACATTTACAAACACACGCTTCAGAAAAACAAACGCCCACCCACAACCAAGGAGCATATCCTTTTGCTCCTAAGGAGCTATTTATTTATTTATATTTCAAATTTAGTCACCACCCATCTCACTCAAAGAGTGACTCTTTGGAAAAGGCCTTGACAGTGTACAAGGCTCCACCTGGCATCTTTGGCCATTCCAGAAACCACTTTGGACCTGCCTCACTACCTAAAATTAATATGCTTGGAAAGCAAAGTCAGCATCTTTCTTGCTCCAACATGTGTTTATGCTTTTTTTGAAACTAGAACAAAGCTAGAACTTAACACACACTCCCTCCTCCTCCTCCCATTACAGCATATGGATAGCCATTTTTCTGCCATACCTCCTGGGGCTCAGGGAACAAGCGGGGTGAGCAAGTAGCAAAGAAATCACTGGCAGAAGCAGAAGATGCAGCCACAGAACCTAGCAAGTACTTCTTCATCTTGGCGCAGAGGGTGGGGGGGAACAAGTGGAGCGAGTGGGTGACAGAAGAAATTGCTAACCAAGAATGATGGGGTGGGGCCTGCAGGAATACAGGCAGCACCTGGCAAGCATGCCCATGTCCTGCCACATGTCCTTTTGCCATCTGGCACTGTGACAGTGACAGCCCTACCACTGCTGCATCCTTCTTCTTTGCCCACATGGAGCATGGATTTGTGGATGGCTGCTTGGCCATGATAACAGCAGAACCATTCAGGTCCAGGTTGACACCTTTCCTGCCACTGCTCCCACCTCCCTCCATTCATTGGGGGCCTGACTGTAGAAAATCTGTGAGCATATCATTTCATTCGGGGGGCAAGAAGATTTCCCATCATAACAGGAGCACAGAATTTTGGGCAACTGACCAGAGTGCACAAAACATGGGAGGTTGTGTTTTCTGTGTGTGTGCGTGTGCGCGCACGCACACACATGCGCACATGAAGGAATTGTTATGGGAAAAGCTGCAATAGCTCAGGGCAGACTATTGACTGAATGATGAGGTTTACATCCTTCCAATAGTCAACTGGAGGGAACCCTGACTGACTTATGGTGATCTCTGTGACCCTCTCAGCATTTCAAGGTCCACAATCATTGGGCAGCTTCCCAATGATGTGGAGGGATTTGGTGCAGAAACAAAGTGGGAAGATGCTGTGTCCGAGAGCCCAAAGTGATCTCCATTATCCAGCTCTATCATTATCCAATGCAGGGCCGCAACTGGCGGGGGCAACCAGGGCATGTGCCCCAGGCGCTGCACTGGTGGGGCGCCAAAATGAGCACTGGTGGGGTGCCAAAATGAGTGCTGGGGGGGTGCCAAAATGGGCACGGAATCCATGTTTGCCCCAGGTGACACAGACCCTAGTTGCAGCCCTGATCCCATGCGCCACTGTCCACATATGCCTGGGTGGTTCTGGGCTTTTGCTAGCAGTGTTCTCCCTTGGATAATTTCATTCTCCACTCTTATTTTATTGGCCATGATGTTCAGGAGGAAGGGCTGCTTTCCCCCTAGCTGGGACTCCCTCTGGCTGACTAAGCAACAACTTTCCAACAGTTTAAGGCATGGCAATCCTTAGAGAGGCTATAGCCATGAAGACACCAGTATGCTCTCAGCAGCAAGCACAGAGTTCTCTACACTGTAGAGAACTCCTCCACACAGCACAGTCAGAGCCTATTATAGTTAGAGTGTGGGGGTGGGTAGAACCTCTGGTGTAACAGTCGTGGCATACTGTTAAGCAAGAGCCAAGCGCCCACATTGCAACAAACGGAGCGGAGAATGTTTTTACAAGCTGCAGCTCAAAATCGAGCTACACTCCAGAACCACTCACCTCTGCCTGCAAGCCACTGGTTGCATAAGATGACAGGAAGCCCAGGTCCAAACTAGCTGAGGAATTCAAAGAGCCTTGGGACTCACGCCAGGGGGACGGCCCCTCACTGCCATTTTTCTCCTCTAGGACAGGGGGTTAGCAAGGAGTTAGGACTTTGGAGAATCCTTGACCAATTATTAATCATCCCTGTTCTGTCCCCCTCCCTCATTAAATTGAACAGCTGTATCCCTACTTTCAGCTTTGGACTCACCTCCCCAGGGACGGTCCCTCCGGTCTCCTTTCCGAAAGGATCTCCGAGGACTCCTCCCAGCCATGTTACCAGCTACCTCCACTCCTAATGGCAGCGATTTCCCCGCCTTTAGTTTTGTTTTCTAAAGGAAAGCCACAGAGTACAAGAGTGCTAGGTCTATTGGACCTGCTGAAGGGGCATTCCTAAATTCCTCCAAATCACACTGTATTCTAGGCTAGAAGTAAAGGCTTCCCACCTTGCTATGTTCTGTGGGTGGGCTGCCAGTGCGAGAGCTGGACCTCAGTTCTGGCAAGGGCTGCCCTTGGCTTTCTGCCTTGGCACATGCTTGATACAATGGAGACTTGACAAAACGTGCATAGCTGTCAAATTTCATCAGGTTGAAGATCTGAAAGAAGCAAAGTTGAGTATCATTAGTGTCTCTCAGCAAAGCCCCCTTGGCTCTTAGGTGACTTCACCCAGCAGGAATCAAATATTCTAAATAAGAAGAATAATTGATTACTAATTGGGGAGCAAATTCCAATATCTGCTATACTACTCATACCTATTATGTCCCTTATAATGGCATATCAGCTAGCAGAAGTGGGCTGTTCTCACCTGAAGTTGTTGGACATGAAACATGTCAGGAGTGGGAGTAGACAACACCTCCTCACCAATCCAGGCCTGTCTGTCAATGTTTACTGGGTTCACTGAATGACTTGACAAAAACTCATCATAGATCTTCCTAGCTTCCTGGGCCAGCTACAAAGAAATTACGTGGAGAGAGAATCACAACACCAGTACAGCAAAGAACAGAAATATCTAGAGCAGCTGCAGTAATCAACATCGCTTGTATTTTCTACCCAAGTACAAGATATAGGGAGAGAACCATCTGGATGCTCTATTCAACTCATCGGTTGGTGTGCTTTCAATGGTTCTAAACAAACAATAGGCAAATATGAACACTATTCATTTGGGTGAAGAATTCAGTGAGAATCTTTTCCTTTCTTCCATCCATCCATCCATCCCTCTCATGCTTTAAAAAAAAGGCAAGGTTTGAGCCCATATGGATATGCCAATAAATTTGAAAATATGGGGGCAATAATAATATCTCTAAATCCAAGACAAATTAAATAGGGTTTCCAATAACGAAAGGGAGAAATTTTAATACTGTGCAATGCATCCCTCCAAAGGAAAAGGAAAAAAGTAGTTAAAACATGGAGGTTTCAATAATGCATATATTTTACAGAATTTGGTTTTCTCTTGGTGAAGAATATGACTTCACTAAATATATATATATGGGGCATTCTATTATTCCTTGACACATTGCTGTCCCTTGTGAAATTCAGGGAATATAACTCATACGCAGAATTTGGTTTTATGAGAATCACAGTCTTCCTTTTTTAAATTATGTTCTAAACCTCATAATAAAATAAAGGTTGAATATTCTGTAGAACTAAAAATAGAATCAAACAGACCTCATGCATTTGTTCAGATTACATATATTTTCTTAGCACAGAATGAGTCCACTTCTAGTGCAAAATTTGGTCTTCTCCTGGTTAACCTACACATGGCAGAGTTCTTACCTTTTGGGTGCTGCTAGCTGGGATCTGCTGAAATTGTTCACAGGCTTGCCAGAAATATACATTCTCAGCACTAAATTCCTTTTTCAGGAACTCCTGGAAAGAAGGGGATAAGGATAATTCCCTATCTATTGCAACACGGTCACAATCCAGAACTCTAAGACAGCCAAGAGAGAATCAAAGGATTCAGGCAACATTAAGCCAAGCCTAATTATTATTGTTGCCAAAAGTGAAAGATCACCAGGCAATATAATATTGCAATAATATATTTATTGTAAACCGCCCAGAGTCCCCTTTTTGGGAGAGATGGGCGGTGATAGAAATTTGATAAATAAATAAATAAATAAATAAATAAAAAGTTGTGTTGTCTAGCAATATAGCCATCAGTGAATTCAGCAAATAGCTGTACTCTCCAGCAAACAAGTACAGGGGAGAGAACTGTTTCAAGATTAGAAGGACTGGAGAGGAGAGATATGGCCGTACAATTTCAGATTGGTATAAAGGATATAGCTTTAAATAGCTCCAAATACGTACCATCTCAGAAGGGAAATAAAAAGAAGTAATAGTAGAAACAGAAGAACGTGCAGTGAAAACTCAAAGGAAACAGAAAGGTGATATGGAACTCACAGTGAAGTATGCAACACCAAGTTGGTCCTGTAGCAGGGTCTCAAAGGACTCAGCCCAGCGGGCCACGGAATGCCCCAGGGAAGGAGTGACACTCTGAGTGCATGGCAGACTGTTCACACTGTTATTACTACCTCGGTTGCCAGAGCTGTTTAACTCTGTGAAGCAGAGAGAGGTTTCAAGTCTTTCAGAGGCCTCATATCTGGAATGATGCTATGAATCTGGGTCTGCCTAACATGACAATTATTGAAGTCCAGGGTCAGCCAAAATGTTTTTCTTTCTGAAATGACCAATAGGATGGTACCAGCTCACTCCATTCACGCTACTTGCTGACTCTTAATTCAACACTGGTTATGGGACAGTGTCCCTGAGTGGAATCTTTGGAAACATAGGTGAAACAGTGAGACATTTCTCTTGCTAGAAACAGTGTATGCAAATAGTTAATTTCCTATTGTTGGAAATCAGAGATTTTAAGCAGAATCTCTGAGAGGCAAGATGCCTTGTCATCCATCTACCAGGGAGCTGTTCAAAATCACCAGTTCCACCTGCTAATAGCAGCAAGGAATTAGCATCTTGAAGGAACCGCAGGGACAAAGAAGAAAATGACAAGGTATCCCCATTTCTCCCAGAAAGTGTGTTTGCAGATACTGTAGCTGATTTCCTACAAGTAAACCCATGATTTTGAACAGAATAATTGGGAGAACGGAAACTTTATTCCTGTCCCTCTTAGCGGTGGTTTATTCCTATTGCTAGCGGTTTGTCCATTTTCATCAGCTCTTTAGCGAAGAACAAATTTCTAGCTTGATAGCTTCCTATTGCTAATGGCAATAGAAAACCAGGGGTCTGTTCCCCAGTCAAACATCCTAGGATAGTTTGGCCAAATTTCCTAGTTGGGTAAGGAAACATCTTCAAGCAAGCAACCAAGCTCAGAGAGCATCAAGGACTCCACAATTCAACCCTGAGCTATATATATTCTTTTCTAGTTTGGCCAAACATTTGTTTTACCATCTAATCCCTGAATGTTATTTTATGTAGTTCAAAGTGCCAACATCAGCTATTATGAGGCGGTATAACAGGTAATTCCCTCTGTTACTATGTTTATCAGCATCCACATCAAACATATCCCCTATTAGCCAGCAAAATCCTGTGGTCCTTATTACACACTGTCTCCATAAATCTAATACCATTCTCAAGTAACATGTCCCACCTACCTCCATCTGATACAGCCAGGCCCTGCAAAAGAAGGATGAGAGTGGTCAGAGTATTATTTCAGAGAGAGAGATGAACTCAGAAGGGGCCTCATTCTTTTCTTCACTGTCATTATGATATTTACACCCAGGCTTTCTGCTTGTACAAAAACATCATGTAGCTAACAACAACAAAACAAAATACATTTAAATCACAGCAATAAAATCAATACAATTAAAATCACAATTAAAAGTTTAAAGCTTGATGAAATAAAGCATTTCGGCCATTCTCCAAAATATTGAACCAGCGGAGGCCAAATTCTCCTTCCTCAGAGAGAACATACCAAAGGAGAAGGCCCTTCCCTGCTTACCAGATAATCAAGCTTCCCACAGAAAGGGTACCTTCAAAAGGGCCATTCCTGCTGATCTAAGTCGTTAGACAGGATAGCAAGAGATGTGGCCCCTTACTAAATCAGACCCCAAGTTATTTTAGACTGAAGGTAAACACCTTAAACTGTGCCCAGAAGGTCACTGGCACCCGCTGCAGAACCTTCATTGCAAGCCTCATGTCATCATCATACCTTGCACTTCTTATTTTATTTATTTACTATTTATGTATTCCATTTATGTGGCTGCCTGTTTGCCAAGTAACTCTGAGTAGCTAATATAAAAATCCAGAAAAGGAAAAAAATAAACCAAGAAAACCACATGTAAGCACCTCTAGTGCTGAGGTCAAAATCCATCTCTTACCTATTAGGACATGGCTCACACAGTATCCTGGCCCAAACTCAAATAATAGTTTGGATGCCACGTTTTGCACCAATGATGGTATCCAATATGCATATAGTTTATGTTCCAGTATGAGACACCCTATAAATTAGTTAACTAGATACAGATGCAAATATAGGACAACTTTCTGTTCTCTCAAAGAACAACCTAACCATGTCTCATTCCATCTCCCAGGTACACATTTCTAATATGGAAATCTTCTATAGTCACGAGAGTCTCCTACAAGCAGTACAAAATGGGTAAAACAGAAGGAATGACATAAGCAAAAGAGGGTCTCTTCCCAATTTTCTTTGAAAAAATGACCTACAGACTTTATTTTACTCCATTTTTCCTGACTCGCCTCAAGTGAAATTAATGCAGATTCAGTGGAAATCTCAGCCCAGATTTTCAGAGACTTTGTGTGAAAGGGCCATGCACAAGAATGAGAATCTCCACAAGAATTTGACAGGCTGTGGCCAGAATTACAGTTCCACAGCCTAGTCCAAAGTTACAAAACCTCTGTCTGTTGATGGCCATGCTGTATTCCTTTAGCAATAAACTATACATATATGGGTGAAGGGGGGCAGGGCCAGCTTTTTCTTTAGATGTTTCTTCCAAACTCTGTTCTGCTTTCCTACCTAGCATGCAACCACAAAAAGAACATATCAATTTTGCCAAAGGCTAAACCAATAGGTTCCAGATTACTAAACTGGGTGCATTTTCTTCTGGTGGACTATGAATGATTAAGAAATCCTATTAAAGCAAAAATGAAACTCTGATTTAAAGAAACCATAATGAACACCTTTTACGTCAGCTGGATATATTCAGTGGAAGATAGATGATAGCCGAAGGAAAGTACCATAAAGAGCTGCCAATGGCAGAAAGAAGGCTGGATGTCCCACATAATTGAATAGCATCATAAAAGCTATAAAGACTAGCTATTTTTTTGGAAGATACTGTAGCACCTAGGAGAGTTCCCTGCCCCTAATTAAAGTTAAAATATGCAAAACTAATTAAAATTAGGGGGGGAGATTAGAAAAAAGTTTTTAAAAATTGAGAGGAAACTAAAAAGCAGGAAAATTTGTTCCTTTATTCCTCTCATACCTATGTTAATTTGAAACTTTGCCACAGAATCTTTCTTTGATGAGAAATTGATAGTAGTTTGATTTTTAAAATCCCTTTGAAAGTAAGATTTATTTCTGATGATAAATAAGCATTGGCCCTATAATTTGCTTCATTATAAATTATTATACCAGAAGCCAATTATTTCTTTATTGGTTTGTTTCTTTACTTGTACCAGGATGAACTAAACGTTTCTTTTCTGATGCTTTTGGTGTGCTTGCTTCCTTACAAGAGAAACTATTTCTCTTTCAAATGTCCTCCTTCAGTCATTTCTTTGGAATCAGTCCTTTGGTTGCTCTTTTTAAAATGTGCATTTCAGAGATAAATTCATCACTTGTCTTGTTGACAACTTTCTCCTTTACATTCTAAGGGCACAAGAGGATCAAGAATGATTGACAGTTGAGGAAATATGACCATCTAATGCTGGAATTCCTGATTTTATGGAAACTAAAACTGAGGGTAGTTAAATGTATATCATGGACTTTTTGAAAAAGGGATTTTAATTCACTTTACTGATAAGTAGCACCCCATGGCCAGAGAAGTTAATAGGAAAAGGAGCTTAAAAAAATACTAAAATTGAAGACAGCAGAAAAAAACTAATAAAAAGCTTTCTAAAGATTTGAAAATAAATAAGGATATATTAAAAGAGCCAGTTTGGTCTAGTGGTTAAGGCAACGGGCTAGAATCCAGGAGACTGAGAGTTCTAGTCCCGCCTTAGGCATGAAAGCTGGCTGGGTGACCCTGGGCCAGTCCCTCTCTCTCAGCCCAACTCCCCTCACAGGGTGGTCATTGTGGGGAAAATAGGAGGAGGAGGGAGTATTAGGTATGTTCGCTGCCTTGAGTTATTTATAAAAATAATAAGGGCAGGATAAAAGAAAGAGAAGAGAAGAGAAGAGACGAGGTCAGAAAGGAAAATTACAGACAGGTAGCTCAAAACTGTAGATCTGATGTCAGGGAAGACGTGTGAGCTGAATCTGGTGAAGTTAAAAAAAAAGGGCACTCGGAGGGGATTCTGTTCCCTCCCACAAACAAGTGTGCGGCTCAAGTAGAGAGGGAATGGGCTCGCCTTCACTGGATGTCTTCAGGTGAAACTAGATAACCATCTGCCTAGGAGACTTCAATTTGTAATATATTTCTGTTGTGGTCAGGAATATGTCAGCTGCCAAAACTGGTGCTATACCAATTTAGGATGGAATATATTTTCTCTGTTCATCATTTAAACTTTTCATTAATATAATCAGTTGCATGTTTAATATATTTCCATCAATTATCATTTGTAATCATCACAATGCATACTCTTTCATTATCATTTCCAGCAGGGGTCCCAAACCCACAGCCCATGGGCCTTATGTGGCCCTCCCAGTCATTTTTTTGTGCCCAGTAACAATCTTTTGTTTGTAGGCACTGAGGAGGCTGCCCAGCAAGGTCAAGGTGCTGAGGGCCACGAAGACTCCCAGGCTGGGCCACAGGAAATGCCACTCCAGGCAAAGGAGCAGCATGGCATTGTCGCATGCCTCCCAGCACCAGGGCTCCTGTTCAGCTGGCCCACGCAGTTGGCACTTCTCATGCCACCCTCTGGAAACCCCCACTTGCTCTCATGCTGCACAGTGGTGGTGCTGGGGTCTCTGGGCAGGGGCCACGGGAAGGTGAGGCTTGGCCAGGGGAGAAGGGCTGGGAAGGTATGGCTGCTCAAGGGAGAGAAGGAAGAAGCAGCTGAGAAGCAGGATTGCCTCTGGCTGCCCTGCCTGGTCTTACTGACAGGCAGAGACAGCAAACAAAGAAGTAAGATCCCTCTGCTTGGGCAAAGGAAGGAACAAAGGACTCTGCCAGGCAAGAAAGAGCAAGCCGAAAAAGACTAGGCAGAAGAAGAAGAAATAGCAGGATTTTGGCAGTTCTGGGATGGGTTTCCTAGACTGTATAATCTCAGATATGATCTTGAACAAAAGATTATGTATCAACCCAGTATTAAAACCAAATATAGGGGTTCTCATTAATGAAAAATGCTACCAGTTAAGTCACCAGTGAAATGGATCTGTTGCACAGCTGTTCCTCATATAGCTGTGTTTCATGCTAAAGTTGTTTTTAATTTACTGCACTTATATTTCATGACATACATGATACTTCATCTTCTTCATTTTTGACTCACTAGAAATCTCAGTGTATGAAAAGGTTTCCGTGTTGCAGGTCCTGGGCTAATGAAGGAAGTCCTCCGGTGGCACTTGTGGTGATTAGAGTTTAAGACGCCTGCTTTACGGTGATCATACGGGAACCGTCTCGTTTGCTATGCTTTAATCATTCTGTATATAACATACTGGGTTTTTTTTGTTTTGTTTGGTATTTTACAATAATGTTGCTATTTCAATAGATTTTTACTTATTTTCTTTTTGAGCAATCCTGCTTTACTGGTCACCCTCTATGTATTCAGAGGAGCGAACAGAAATAGAAGGAACACAGAACCCATATTATGCAGAGGATTACCCAAAACCTAGCCTAGGGATATAGGTTCCCACCCCTGACCCATGCTAAAAACATTATAGTTTGTTAACAATGCTGCTGACATAATTTGCACAAGTTATCACAAGATTGCTAATAGTCAGACTTCTGTTGAGGCATTTCTGGTCACATACTTCTGAAAATGATTAATGGAAGTTGCATAGATTGGACAAGACCAGTATCTGGACCGCAAAGTTCTGAATTACCACTAGATGGTAGTGAAGAAATGCAGAAAATACTAACTCCTTGTTGCCATCTAGTGGTCTTCTGGATTTCTGCAGCCCAAATATGGTAGGTAGGCCTACTGGTATCCTCATCAGTGCCAAGGAATCCAAACTGGAACATGGTTACACTTCCATTGAAGCCCAAAGCTGTCTTTGCAAGAACTGCCCTGAATCTGACCTGACACTAAATGCTCATGGACATCTTCCAGAACAAACTATACGACAGAACTCCTTATTTTGATCTCAGTCTAATAAATCTGTGCATGAATTTAGCCCAGCTAAAGGTAATACAATGTTCATTTCCACATAGGAACCTGATTTCGTGAGATCAAGTTTACAGTAATTCCCACCTAAAAAGAGTCATCATTGCACAACAGGGTCCCCAGACAAGTCAACCTAACCTGCAGCAGCTTTTGCTTTGCTCAGAACGAGAGGCTCCTGCATTCCATGAGGTGGGTCCATCTAACTATCTGATTATATTCCTTCCTTTCCTTTTGTGACTGCCAGTCATACTTAATTGTGCAACCTGATAACAGAAGAGTCACGCCTGCCCTGTTCTGTTTCCACAGCAGACTAAGCAGTGAAACCTGGCAAGTTTGAAAGGCACTATGATTTCATGGGAAGCCCTCAACGCTCAACATGACAAAAACATGCCCCAGCTGGAGCAGAGCAACAACTGCTAAGATCTTACCCTGAAAGAGCCCTTTCTCTCTCACACAGTTTACAAAGAAGGGGGCAAGACCACGGGACAACAAATGCAAGGGTATCCCAGCCTCCCTACTGCCGCAGCGGTAGAGCCGAGCTAAATGCCTCTCTCACAAATCTTCCTACACCTTGGGGAGCCATGAAAACCAGGTCTTGGAAGCTGCAGCTGGCCTAGGCTTCCCTGTGGGATGAAAGCCCCCAAATGCCAGGGTCGGATTTTAGGAAGGAGCCCCTTTCGCCAGGAAGACAAGAGCAGCCCCAAGCCTTGAGCTGCAGCTGCTGGCCTTGCCATCCTCCAGTAGTGGCTGAAGTCTGTTCACTCACCATTCGGCCATTTTGGACGCCCAGATGTTTGGGTTTTCCCAGCATGCCTCTCGTGCAGCTGTCACAGGTAGTCTTTTAAACCCAGGACCATCAGGATGGGAGCAGCCCCTCCCTGAGGCTGCAGCACGGCCTTCAGAGCATCTCCGGCAGGGAAAGAAAGGAGGAGTGGAGCTGCCTGCCACGCTCACAGTGCAGCATTCACTACCTCTTTTCTCTACCACAGGAAGTGTCACCATGGAAACCAAAACCACAGCTTAAAATGGGGTTTGGGAGAGACTCCTTCCTCGTGAGCACAGCCCCACTGATACCTCCAGCCCAAAGCTTTGAGAATGGTCCAAGGCTGCAGCCACAGTCTTCTTAAAGGATCCCACGCCCTGATAAGGGACCAGGAGCATCAGCGGCTGGAGCCAAGGAATTTTTCTGGCACCCCCAGACACTCCCCTCGGGGAATGCAACGGACAGAGGCAAGCTCCAGCAGGCATGTTGAAGGCAGAGGACGAGTGCAAAGGCAGTCGGCTGACAGGGATCGTGGCGCCGTCCAAAGTCAACACACCGCTGTGCTCCCGAAGATGAGGGTTTCCTATTGCTCTTCAACAGCTGCAGCTATGATGCACACAGGACAACCCTGTTGGAACAAAATTAAGGCCCTAGGTGGAGCCCCTAGTCTGGCTTGTGGAAAAGGAGTGGCTGCCTTTTGTTGTAATGTCAGGCTTTATGTATTACATAATAATTTTCTCTCCCTCTAAAGAGTTCCGGGTGGCTTAGGCGGCATCCCCCCATTCATTTATCCTCATAACAACTTGGTGAGTTAATTAGACTGAAGGAAAAAAGTGACCCATGGTTGAATAAAGATTGGCACCTAAATCCCCGAAGTCCTAGTCCAACACTCTAACCAACATGCCATAGTGGGGCTCACTGGGAAAGCTGCCAATCTCCAAGCCAGTTTTGAAACGAGGCGCAATTTTATCTGGTTTCTGCTATTTTCCCTGCCTTAAATTAATAATTCAAAATAAAGCTAACATAAGAGAACAAACTTTGCCTAGTTTTACTTGTGATAATATTTGTATATACTTCATATAAATGTTAATGAATTATTATCTCATGCACTTTCTGAAAAAACAACTATTTGCTTCTTGAGGAAATCCATTTATTCCTTAGAGCCAAGAAGATAAGTCGCAATCTCATCAAGCCATACCTAATCCCAGCCATGCTGGCCAGTTTAGTATCAGCAGAACGTTGCAATCTCCAAGAATATAAAAGCTGGGGCATCCCAGCTTTTATGGGCATCCATAATCCAATGCAAGATTGTGAAATAAATGAGAATATCTGAATATGCTGCAAATTCTGAGGTGCAGCAAGGGTTGATCAGCATTACACCTATTTGGGGTAATTAAAAAATGTGCCTCTAAAAAGCTACAAATGATATATGTCCAAATGATGACATATATCTATCATGACATCATTGCCCAAATGGTGTAACTATGGAGTGATGTCATGATACCTGATGCAAGTACATACAGTAATTTCTACAATGAAGTCATTGCACATGACATCATTTGTCCCTTTGCTTTCCTGTGCAGACATCCAATAGCATTGCAGGACATAATGTAATAAACAACATACATAGGAAGGTATTGTACTGTAAACAACTCAGGACAGCCTGCAGTGTATAAAAAGAAAAACACTGCTTTCAATGGCTAAACTTCTAAAATCAAACTGATCACAGGCAACTGCTTTTTAAATACAGAACAGAATCCATTAATGTCATATCAGTTATCTATGGCCATTTGTAAGAGGTACTATCCAATAGGAAAGAAAAGGCTGCTGTTTATGTATCTATCAACAAAGATGAGTTTCACCTATCACTGGACAGAGCAGGCAGTATAAGAAAGACTGTGATCCATTTTAACTGCAGGTGCTTTCATAAGCTTGGGGTGGCTGCAGCCTAAGATAGACTCTGTGACTATATGGTTCATGCTCTTAGCCTATTTATTTCCCTCTATTCTTGTCACATCTGCTGCAAACAGATGCCACTTGAACCAAAATGGGTACACTAAATTATTCCTAAACAATCAGAGAAAGAAACAGCAGCAAGAATTAATTCACTAACAAATTTGTCTGAAATTTTAAAGGTTTGGACAATGATTGTGGGTGGTTCTCTTTCACTTGGCTGTTTTGTATCTATATATAGTCCTTCAGCAAGCACTTAGTATTCATGCTTGATATTCCAGCAAATGTTTAGATTATGTACTGAATTCATTTTTAGAACTGAAGCAATCAAGGCATTTTTTTTCACTTTCCCATATTTTAGTTCCATATTTTCTGATACTATTAACTTGGGTTACATCTTCCACAGAATATCATACCCAACATGTATGTTTGCCTGTGTGTCTGTGACCTTCTCAACACAGTGTGCCAGCTAGAGTCTTAGCAGATGAATGAAGATTCGTTGAGTGATTGTTGTACACAATGAATTACCTGTGACATGAGTTAAGGGTTTCAGGCCTGCACAGTTTCCAGACTACTATAGCTATATTAGTCTTTTGCAGGAAAAAAGGCCATGTTTGTTGTGGAGATTTAACAGTGATTACCCATGTGTTATAGGTTTACTCTGGATAGCATCTCTTGTTGTTTGGGAAAGGCTTCCTTCTATATTCATAAACTGAGGTAGTAAAAAAAATACGATTCTCATTAGTCAACATGGCTGTTGTTTGAAAATGGGCATTAAATCATGTTACTATTTTTTATCATGCCTATGATGTAACAGCTATTTTGTAAGCAATAGCCCCCCTTCTAATTTTTTAAAAAATATGGCAGCAAGTATTCCTTTCCTTTATACTGTAGTGTGCATCTCTGAGGAAGAGAAGAGGTTATCCTAATTTCAGGGAGGGTTCTTCTTTTCTGATTCAAGGGTATGTCAGTGGCTGGCTGAGAACAAGACCATCACAGTAGTTACTCTTAGCATGTAGTTCCCTCCCCACCCACCCCCCGATTATAAACACAGGTTTATTTCACCATGGAAAGCTACCCAGTGTTTTTTTAAATAAAGATTAGTTACTCCTGAATACACCATAAACATTATTTTGTATTAAAGAAACAGGTTGGTTGAAACGTAAGTACATACCATAGAATAGCCTTACCCAAATCAGTGCTTTCCCAATGTTTTGGATCTCAACTCTATACTCTATTCGATTTTCAGACAGAGAAAGCCCTAAAAACTCATTTTCCTGGCCTCTTCCTCTCTATCATATTCAACATTTGTAATCTACTGTGTGCTGTACTTATCAATCTCACCATGCCCCTTCCAGATGGGGGGAAATAATATTTTCCAATAATCTGCTTAAAAAAAAAATCATTAATTGGGATCAAGAAACAAACAGTTAACCAATTAATTTCCATGGAAACCATCAGAGAGGAATGTTCCAGTCTATTATCATTCCTTTGCCAATCTGAAACTTCTGACCAAATTTTTCAGAATGAGGAACTTTAGGATCATTTCCTACTCTCAGAAATTTAACAGCAGAATTTACTATAGTTTATCAGAGATATATTGTTCTGTCACACAAATGGAAAAAGATAGCAACTTTTGCAGATTTTATGAGAGATTATGAACTGCATTTGCATGCAATTTCAATTTGTATTTCTAGTCTTTCTCCTCTACTTCTAGTACAAAACAGTATTTTTATCATATAAATACCAAAACTCAGACCACTATCACTTTGTGGCCATAAAGAATCATTGCTGTTGTTGTTCAGTCGTTAAGTCGTGTCCAACTCTTCGTGACCCCATGGTCCATAGCACGCCAGACCTTCCTGTCCACACTTCCTAATTAATCATCAGAAGTTTAAGCTGCATTTGGTAATCTATCCATTTCTTTCTGTCTCAATTCTTTGTGTAAGTGTGAAAATTAAAAATGCTTACTTAATTATTATAAGGTAGAAATAATGTTGTATAAACAATGTACTGGAATTGGAATGTAAGTTGCACCATTATTGCTAGCATTGGTTTAGGCCTATCTAAACCGGGAATCCTTCCTTCCTTCCTTCCTTCCTTCCTTCCTTCCTTCCTTCCTTCCTTCCTTCCTTTTCTTTTTCCAGTTGTAGTAAAAGAGAGAGAGAGAGAGAGAGAGAGAAAGAGAAGTTGGAAGCAGATTCTTGTTCTTCAGGAGACAAGGGCTTCTTGAGAGTGTAATTGTATTTCCTGTCCATATTCTGCTTGTTTCTCAATGTGTACCTCTGCAAAGGTGCAGCTGTTGCCACCACTTCCTTCAGTCATTCATTTCTGATTCTTTCTCTTTACTGGGTAAGGGTAAAATGCTGCCCAGGAAAATGCTTCTTGTATAGGGGTGGGGGGGGTGGAGATAATGAATTGCAGGAGCACTTGAATTACAGAACAAGGAAGATAAACCAGGCCAGCCATTTTACTTTCTCTCTTATCCCACTTTATTATTCCTGTAGAAATTTTGGGAGGCCTGAATTGTACTTTCCACCCCCAGGGCTGCTTCCATGTTAGAACTCTCTCTGCTATACCTCTTTGTGCCTAGATCCCAGGCTGAGGAAAGCAGTCTGGTCTCCAGCCCTGGGTACCAGAGCACAGAGTTCATCCATGATGTCCCACAGAAAAATCTCTTACTCTTGGAAATTACTAGAGCATTATAAAACAGCTGTTTCCTATAAAGCAAAGCAGACAAAAGCATATGCATGATGCACCAAGTAAAGATTACTTAACACAGATGTTGACTGAAACATAGTGAAACCTACTCAGGAAATATCTTCTGGTCTTCTATGAATTCAAATTTCCAAAATTTGGTAGATTGTATCCTAAAGTACTAAAGGCATTTGTGCTGATGATTTGGCCAAATCACTATCCATTATATCTGAGAAATCCTGGAGCAAATTATAACACAATGAATTTGTCAGCACTTTGAAAACAATGCAGTGATTACTAGAAGTCTGCATAGATTTGTGAAGAACAGGTGTTACTTGACTGACTTCTCATTTTTAATTGGGTTACTTCCTTAGTAACTTGTCAGAATGCTGTAGACAAAATATATATTTGACTTCAGCTAAGTATTTGATAGAGTGCTCATAACCTTCCAATCAGCAGTCTAATTAAGCGTGGGCTGGGTGACATGTCTATATAAGGTGAATCTCCAGCATGTTTAGAGGTGGCGAAAAGGTTTATCAGATCTGCAGATCACACAAAACTGGGTGGGACAGTTAATGCTATAGAAGACAAAAACAAAAGAAAAACCAAATTTGGTTAAAGAAGTAGGCTAAAAATAACAACTTGAAATGTCATAGACATAAAAACAAGGTTCACTTAGAAAAAAAAATTAATTGCACAGGTATAGGATGGGGGCGATGACTTTTAATAGTGTGAATGATGTTCTGAATGAGTCAGCAGTGTGTCATAGCCACTAAAAAGGCAAATACAGTGTTAAACTGCATCAGTAGATAGTTTCCCAATCACAGGAAGTAACAGTTACACAATATTCTGCATTGGCCAGATTCTCCCTTGAGTCCTGTGGCCAGTTCTGATCACATCTTTCAAGAAATTCAGACAGACTAGACCAAATTCAGAGAAGGACAATGAGGATGATTAGGGGACTGGAAATCCTACAAAGAAAGTTGAAGGATCTGGGGATGTTTAGCTCTCAGAAGAGGACTGAAGGGACTATGACAGAACTGGAGAGATGTCATGCAGAACTCCGCCTAGAATATTTGGGTGGGATCTAAAACTTGTAATAATTAAATATTACAGCTTATTCCCTTATCATCGCAGAGAGCAGTACATGGCGTAATGGTTTTAAATTACTAGAAGGCAGATTCCAAGTGGACTGAATATTAGGAAATCATCTCAGCATGCTTTAATTTTGGATTCCTGTGCTGAGCTGAGTTGGGCTCAGCGATCTAAGTGGCCCTTTCTAACTCTAGGATTCAGTGAAAAAGAGCTGGAGCGTGAGCCGGCTAGAGCGGCTTTCCTCAACTTTGTATTCCCCAAAAATGTTGGATTACAACTTTCAAGATTTTTAAACAATGCAAATCTATGGCATCTGGACAAAATTTAAATTATAATCCAACATTCACGACCTTGCTCCCCTAGCTTGGGGAAAGATATCTTAAATATGGAGACCCAAACTGATTAATCCCCACTAATCCCTAAAAGCATTGGGTGAATGTGGCACAATCACTGTCCCTCAGACATCCCTACCTTGCAGGATTGTTGTGAGGAAAAAAAATCGGGGAACATGGAAACTCCCCTATGCTCCTTGAGAGGAAGATCCTATACGATTTTTTAAAAATGAGCATGCTTTCACAAGCAACAGAGGCAACTTTTTCCATCCATCACTGCAAAACTCTGAACCAAGTAGAAAGTGAAGTACTGTTGCTCGCGGCTTGGTCTGAACTACCAAGTTCCGGGTCGACAGCCGCGGCTACTGGTTGAGGCACACCGCATCCTCACGACTCCAACTCGCTGCCGAAAAACAAAGCGCTGGGATTAGTTTTCGCCCGCCCTCGCTTCACTTCATTTCCATGGCGACAGGCGCAGGAAGTAAACGAGACTTGAAGCTAACTAACTCCGAGTCCCCAGGCGCCGCCACCGACTGAAACGCCCAAGAACTCTGCGCTCCATCCTCCTGGCATATCTGGGCAAGTCTCGGAGAAGGGGGTGGCCCTGGGGGTGAGGGTGGGGGGCGGAACAGTTTACAGGAGGGCAGCTGAGTCACGATCGTCTGTCATTCTCCGGGACGGGAGACATACTGCAAGCAATCTTAGGAAAAGCTGGGAAATTGTGTGGTAAATGCCGTACACAAAGAATGACGTTTACAGACAATATAACTTTTTTTTTCCTAGAGGAAAAACTTAGTTTGTTGGCATTCTTTTTCTACACAGTGATTAAAGGTTCTGGATGCTTGCTGGTTTTGTTTTTTGTTTTTGGTAAACCTGTGCCAGCAAGTTGTTCATTGTTGAATTTTTATGTCTAGATATTTCCAAAGGAAAGTGGGGAATTGATTACCATTGAAGGTGGCTAGTTCTTATGCTGAGATAATGTTGAAGAGAGGCTGGGAGGATGTGGAGAAGAGGGATAAGAGAACTTTCTTTTTCCAAGACATGGCTTATCTTAACCTACGCATCCTTGGAGATGGATTGCCACTTTCCCTTTGCTGGCTGCACAGATTAGCATGGCCACCCTTCCACAAACGATTGCATATAATGTGGTTTTAAGAGATTGGGTGCCATCTGAGCTCTGCTCAGACTGCACTGCACACTTGCATCCATTTTTTGTAATCGGTTGTATTGTCGACCATTCAGCTCAGCCAGAAGCCCTCCCTTTTGCTTTATCACTCCTCTTCTTATATCAGATTGATTCATGCATGCTTTTGCAGTGATTTAAATACAGCACAGTAGGAAAACACTATGGCACACATCGATATTCTGCCTATTAGACAACTTTTTAAAAAGTTCTTTTAAATTATTTTGCATGTATTTGCTAAAACTGAACATTTCACACACACATGCATTGATCTCATTTCATCCTTGTGCTTATGCAGCCTTCATAGGCCTTCCAAAATAAATTCCTCCTCCACCCCCTCCCCCTGCCTATGCTAAATTCAGTTCTACCTTTGGAAGGAGCATGGTGTTGGTTTGAAAAAAATAGGAGACTGATACATTCAGTAATTCCCTGGAGGGGTGACCGCATTCTAATCCCTCCTGTTCTTCATACCATCCTTCATCTGGTTGCAACTATAGATATGGCTATGCAAGAGCACCTGCGAATAAAGGAACGTCACCGCTCTTCAGTAACAGCTCTCGGCTACCATACAGCTCGACGGGAATGTCTCACTGGGTTTGAAGGTGAGCCCATCCTGGGAAGGAACATTTTTCTGGGCCACTAACTTTAAAGGTTTACATTTAACTCCTAGGCCAGCTATCTGCATCTGTCATGCTGTGGCCAATTGTGTCTGATTAGTAGATAATACCATCAGTACAGCAGAAGCTCTAATTTCTATAAAAAAAAAGAGGAGACCAAAATGTAACTTTCTATATGTACCAAGGGACTGCTTTTCTGTTCTATCTATGCATTTTCAATATATATTTCTATCTCCAAATACTAACTCTGAATTCATGCTTTGAGTTAAAGAACAGTTTTGGCATAATACCCTCAGTCAGAACTGGATGGGAAATTTCTCCCTGAATAAGAAGGGAAAATAATGAATTCCAGGTTCTTTCTGAAGTAAACTCCTGTCCACGTAAGTGGCATGTCACCTTTATTACTCTGATAGATGGAGTGATCAAATGGTGGGACTTGGAAAGTGGGCACATGTCCTTGCGCACCAAAGAACATGCCGGCTGGGTCACCCACTTCCTTTCCTGGACACAGGCACGGCTCCTCTTCTCTGCTTCCAATGACAGCTCTGTGCTGGTGTGGGCTCCAGGTGGTACAGTGCTTGACCGCATTCTGGTAAGAGTGGCACCTCATGACACCCCAGGACTAGGAATCCAATCATAAGAAGAACAATAATAAGTTTTCTGAAATTACAAGCTATTGTACAGAATTGGTTGCATGAGGTCAAAGAGCTATCCCCAACCTTGTGCCCATTGGTGATGTATTCACCTTATATTCACCATACTCAGCAGCATGTTTGCCATGCAGCTGGGGATTACTGGAGTTGCAGGGCAACTCCAATAATCCCCAGCTGCATGGCCAACAGGATGTTGTAAGGTTATAGAATGATTATGACAGGCTCTTGCCATTCAAGGGTATCTCAGCGTTGAGGATGACACCCTGGGGATTCTGGGGCACTAAAATTATTTTAGATATCTGCCTTGGCAAGCATTTTGAAGCCATCAGGGTTATGGGAAATTCTTTTTGTCTATGAGCTGTTCCTTCAAGAAGATTGGACTAGTCTTCTAGTTCTCCTGTAAGACTTAAGTGTTCTCCTGGTCAATCTTCTCAAGTCCTTCCACTGAGACTAGATTGTGTTTAAACTGTGCTGTGGTGGTGGTGCCTTCCTTAGTCTCTATAGGTCTGTCCTTTATGTACACCTGCCCATTTTTCTCTACAGTTGGGCTACCCCATCTTCACCTTGGCAATCAGCTTGGCTCGGCATCTTCTTCTTTGTGGCAGCAAAGGACGCCTGACGGCTTTCCCCTTGGATGAAAAAAGAGAATCTGGGCACATGGTCAACATAACCCGAAGCTTTTCTGAATGGACTCACAAAGACATTGTGTCCTGCATTGCATGCCTTGATAACCACATTTACACTGCTGGGTGAGTTTGGAAGTGGGGATAGAATGGTCTTCCCCCTTTAGGCAGGTTCAGAACCTAAATATTTTGTGATGCTGATGATAATAACTGGTACACCAGTCTTCCACAATCTAGTAATCTCCAGATTTGTAAGATAGGACTCCCCCAAGTTCCTGTGAGCTCTTCAACAATCATATTGGCTGGAAGTTATGGGAATCATGGACAATGTATGTTGGAGAAGATCAGAGTAGGTACTTTGGGCTTTGAAATTCTGTGTCCACTGCTGACGTTACAAGCAGAGACTTATCAAAAGGGCGCCGGAACAGCTCTGCAAAAAAGTGGTCTTGTGGCTAGTGGATCACTATGAAGGACAATGCTGTTACAGCACTTTCCAGAAAATAGAAGCCACATTTTGCCATGCCCATAAAGCTCTCTTATGGTATGCTTTGAGGTGACTGATGAAAAATTTAAATGACGTCTACTGAATCCAAGTTCATCTTCAGTTGATCATTTCTCCCCACCAATTCCAGGTATGACAAAAAACTGCTGATCTTTGACACTTATCAGACCCCAGGCAGAAAAGGCCTGACAAAGAGGCAGTGCATCTCACGTGCCCACAATGCAGCCATCACCCATTTGCTTCTGGTACGCCAGCAAGAAACTACAAGGTACAAGCAAGATGGAGGGCTTTGTGTTTGCATCTGGGCTTTTTTGCATCCTTCTGCATGTGCACGTGCTTTCTGTGGGAACTTTGCCCCCGTTATGGGAAGGTGCAGGCAGGAGAAGTTGCCTTTTCCTCTGAATGGTGTTGTCATAATGGCTGGACTATAACAAATGAAAGAGGTAGAGGCTTGGGGAAGGAAGGTGTTTACCACAAAGAGGAACTGAACAATTCAGGGTATAAATAGAGCTGCTGGCAGGGAGAAAACAACTTAAAGGCATTACAATAAACTGAGAACCTTTGATGGAAAAAGATTCTTCCCTGGTTCCAATAACACTGGAAATACAGCATTTGTTAAGTGTGGGGTATAAACCAGTTGCCTGGAAAGTCCACTGGCCCTCCATTCACTGTAATTCCCTGCTTCCTTGAATCACTGACCTGAGAATTCATTTGCAGGGTGCTTTCGGGCTCTTTTGACCAGACCGTTGGCATCTGGTCCCAGGATGGCAAGCTGATCCAGCGCCTCGGCCCCTTCGCCAGTAACATAACTGGACTGTGCTATGTGGCACCCATTGGCGTCATCTGGATTACCAGTGGCACTTCCCAGCCCACCCTTTATGAGCCGCAATCTGGAGAAATAGTGAGTGACACAACAGTATTTGATGCAATTCTGCCAATCAGCATTAACTCATAGGCTGTGTTCAGTGGATTTGTGATTATAAGGAGCCCTCTACTGGCAAAGTTTGATATTACAGTTGATAGTCAACAGAGGAAAAAAGAATAAAGTGCAACTGCAGGCACTTTGCACACCATTTCCCTCCCCAAATCCTCAGAAACAATCAAAACAATCCTCCCCAAATCCTCAGAAACAATCAAAACAATCCATGATTGTCTTCACTTTTGCCACTTGGAAATGCTGGGATAAAAAAGGCAAGTTTTCCTTGAGCTGAGCTTGAATCCTTGGTAGATTGTCATCGCCTTCCACAGGATGTTTTTTTCCTTTACTTTCTAGTCAGACCCTCAGTCCTTCAGGACATTCATCCAAACCTTTAACCAAGTCCAGTCCTGCTAAGTGTTGTTTTTTTAAAAAAAACCAGTTACATTTCACTAGGTGCTGCTATGTGTGATAGATGAAGTGCTGAGAACAAAGAGCAAATATCACCACCCCACCAGAAGCTGCAGCAACAAAAATCCGATTCTCTACAAGACAAGACAGGACAGGACAAGACAGGAGAAGACCCCTGTCACCCAGTGCTGTGAGTGCTGGCTCCTCCCTGATGCAGAGAAGAGAGGAAATGACAAAACTCTTGATCAGTTTCAACCCTGCTTGTTATGTCTTGCTCCCTTGAGGGGGAGCTGCCAAGCCCTTAACTTGCATTTTCTTAGAAGACTTGAAGTTGTGGAGTTGGAGGGAGAGATGGGGCAAGATTTCTCTCCAATGTAGAAATGGCCACTCTAGCTGCACTGCAACCAAACAGGAAATGAATTAGTGGAGCTCACCCCCACTGCTCTGGAGTTGCTTTCCAAGCAGTCCAGAACTTGTGTGTGAAGGTGGCCTGCCACAATATCTTCCCACACAATAAGATTTTGTAGACTAATATTGGCCAGTTTGCTTTCAGAAGTCATATTTGGCATGGGATCAGGTTACCTGAGGGACCACCTCTTCCCCATTACATCAACCCATCCCACCCGGCCGTGCAGAAAGGGCATGCTACGGACCCCATCTGTAAAAGAATTTCATCTGGCGGGGTCCAGGAAGCGGGCCTTCTCCACAGTAGCTCCCGCCCTGTGGAATATGCTGCCCCCAGAGTTGAGATTGGCCCCATTGCTCCTGGCCTTTCAACGGAGTCTGAAGACCTGGTTCTGCCGCCTCGCTTGGGGTGGAGAGGGGAACAGAGTTACATGGGGATGGTTGTTATAGACCACATTTGGACTGTTTTAGATGTTTCATCGCTTGGATTTTTATTCTTTATTCTTTATTTCTATTTATAGTATTTTTATAGTATTTTATTTTTTGTATTATTCTGTTGGTTTTAATCACTTGTTGTAAACCGCCCAGAGGCCTCCGATGAGAGGAGATGGGCGGGGATAAATTAGATAGATAGATAGATAGATAGATAGATAGATAGATAGATAGATAGATAGATAGATAGATAGATACAACATAAAACAATAGTCACCCAAATCTGGGGGATGTGCAAACAATTCCCAAATGTTTTGTTAAATTTATGGGGTGAAAGTTTTGTTGTTTATTCGTTTAGTCGCTTCCGACTCTTCGTGACTTCATGGACCAGCCCATGCCAGAGCTTCCTGTCGGTCGTCAACACCCCCAGCTCCCTCAGGGACGATTCCGTCACCTCTAGAATATCATCCATCCACCTTGCCCTTGGTCGGCCCCTCTTCCTTTTGCCTTCCACTCTCCCTAGCATCAGCATCTTCTCCAGGGTGTCCTGTCTTCTCATTATGTGGCCAAAGTATTTCAGTTTGGCCTTTAATATCATTCCCTCAAGTGAGCAGTCTGACTTTATTTCCTGGAGGATGGACTGGTTTGATCTTCTTGCAGTCCAAGGCACTCTCAGAATTTTCCTCCAACACCACAGTTCAAAAGCATCTATCTTCCTTCGCTCAGCCTTCCTTATGGTCCAGCTCTCGCAGCCATATGTTACTACGGGGAACACCATTGCTTTAACTATGCGGACCTTTGTTGTCAGTGTGATGTCTCTGCTCTTAACTATTTTATCGAGATTTGTCATTGCTCTTCTCCCAAGGATTAAGCGTCTTCTGATTTCCTGACTGCAGTCAGCATCTGCAGTAATCTTTGCACCTAGGAATACAAAGTCTTTCACTGCTTCTACATTTTCTCCCTCTATTTGCCAGTTATCAATCAAGCTGGTTGCCATAATCTTGGTTTTTTCCAGGTTTAGCTGCAAACCAGCTTTTGCACTTTCTTCTTTCACCTTCATCATAAGGCTCCTCAGTTCCTCTTCGCTTTCAGCCATCAAAGTGGTATCATCTGCATATCTGAGATTGTTAATGTTTCTTCCAGAGATTTTAACTCCAGCCTTGGATTCCTCAAGGCCAGCTTGTCGCATGATGTGTTCTGCGTACAAGTTGAATAGGTAGGGTGAGAGGATACAGCCCTGCCGTACTCCTTTCCCAATCTTAAACCAGTCTGTTGTTCCGTGGTCTGTTCTTACTGTTGCTACTTGGTCGTTATACAGATTCTTCAGGAGGCAGACAAGATGACTTGGTATCCCCATACCACTAAGAACTTGCCACAATTTGTTATGGTCCACACAGTCAAAGGCTTTAGAATAGTCAATAAAACAGAAATAGATGTTTTTCTGAAACTCCCTGGCTTTTTCCATTATCCAGCGGATATTGGCAATTTGGTCTCTAGTTCCTCTGCCTTTTCTAAACCCAGCTTGTACATCTGGCAATTCTCGCTCCATGAACTGCTGAAGTCTTACCTTGCAGGATCTTGAGCATTACCTTACTGGCATGTGAAATGAGTGCCACTGTTCGATAGTTTGAACATTCTTTAGTGTTTCCCTTTTTTGGTATGGGGATATAAGTTGATTTTTTCCAGTCTGATGGCCATTCTTGTGTTTTCCAAATTTGCTGGCATATAGCATGCATTACCTTGACAGCATCATCTTGCAAGATTTTGAACAGTTCAGCTGGGATGCCATCGTCTCCTGTTGCCTTGTTATTAGCAATGCTTCTTAAGGCCCATTCGACCTCACTCTTCAGGATGTCTGGCTCTAGCTCACTGACCACACCATCAAAGCTATCCCCGATATTGTTATCCTTCCTATACAGGTCTTCTGTATATTCTTGCCACCTTTTCTTGATCTCTTTTTCTTCTGTTAGGTCCTTGCCATCTTTGTTTTTGATCATACCCATTTTTGCCTGGAATTTACCTCCAATGTTTCTAATTTTCTGGAAGAGGTCTCTTGTCCTTCCTATTCTATTGTCTTCTTCCACTTCCGCGCATTGCTTGTTTAAAAATAATTCCTTATCTCTTCTGGCTAACCTCTGGAATTTTGCATTTAATTGGGCATATCTCCCCCTATCACTGTTGCCTTTTGCTTTCCTTCTTTCTTGGGCTACTTCTAGTGTCTCAGCAGACAGCCATTTTGCCTTCTTGGTTTTCTCTTTCTTTGGGATGTATTTTGTTGCTGCCTCCTGAACAATGCTGCCAACTTCTGTCCAGAGTTCTTCCGGGACCCTATCTACTAAGTCCAGTCCCTTAAATCTATTCTTCACCTCCACTGCATATTCCTTAGGAATATTAGTGAGCTCATATCTAGCTGATCTGTGGGTCTTCCCTAATCTCTTTAGTCTGATCCTAAATTGTGCAAGAAGAAGTTCGTGATCTGAACTACAGTCAGCTCCAGGCCTTGTTTTTACCGACTGTACAGATGTCCGCCACCTTTGGCTGCAAAGGATGTAATCAATCTGATTTCGGTGTTGTCCATCTGGTGAAGTCCATGTATAAAGCCGTCTCTTAGGTTGCTGGAAGAGAGTGTTTGTTATGCAGAGTGAATTGTCTTGGCAAAATTCTATCAGCCTATGTCCTGCTTCATTTTGTTCTCCCAGGCCATACTTACCTGTAATTCGAGGTGTCATTTGACTGCCCACCTTAGCATTCCAGTCTCCTGTGATGAAAATAACATCTCTTTGAGGCGTGTTGTCCAGAAGGTGCTGCAGATCCTCATAGAACTGCTCTACTTCAGCTTCTTCAGCATTTGTGGTTGGGGCGTATATTTGGATCACTGTGATGTTAGATGGCTTGCCCTGAATTCGAATTGAGATCATTCTGTCGTTTTTTGGGTTGTATCCAAGCACTGCTTTAGCCACTTTACTATTAATTATGAAGGCTACTCCATTTCTTCTGTGGTCCTCTTGTCCACAGTAGTAGATCTGGTGGTCATTTGATGTGAAGTGGCCCATTCCAGTCCATTTCAGTTCACTGACGCCCAGAATGTCTATCTTTAATCTTGACATCTCACCAATAACCACATCCAATTTGCCCTGGCTCATAGATCTTACATTCCAGGTTCCAATGGTGTGTTGATCCTTAGAACATCGGATTCGCCGTTCACCACCAGCACCGTCGGCCGCTAGCCGTCCTTTCGGCTTTGAACTAGCTGCGTCATCCCGTCTGGGGCTAGTTGAGCTCATCCTCTGTTCCTCCCCAGTAGCATTTTGACCATCTTCCGACCTGGGGGTCTCACCTTCCGATGGTATACCGACATATCTCTGGTTGTACTGATCCATTTAGTTTTCACGGCAAGAATACTGGGGTGGGTTGCCATTACCTTCCCCAGGGATCGCATTTAGTCTGACCTCTCTGTCATGACCTTCCCGTCTTGGGTGGCCCTTCACGGTTTAGCTCATGGCATCATTGAGGTGCTCAAGCTCCAGCACCACGACAAGGTAACGATCCTTTGCTGAAGGGGGTGAAAGTAGTATGAGATATAGTCAAACATCTAGCAGGCAAAAAAATGTCTGCAAGTCTGGAACCCACTTACAAACACTTTGGGCTTGTCAGGCTACAGTAGATCTGAGCTGGGTGGTCCTGCAGATCATTCTTAAACATATTGGTCAGTGCCACTAAGGGATCCCTGAGGGCAGAGGCCATTGCTGAATGATATATTGCAATCAGGTGGCTCCCAGATCTAGTTCTGGCCATGCCAACGAAAAGGATGTCAGGTATTAGATGTTTTAAAGAACTTTATCTGCCTGAATCCTGACTTCTGGTCCAAACTGGCAACATGGGGCTAAGTGTGAACACATAGTCTGATCCAGTACAACGCAGCTTCTTTTCTTCGTAGTTGTTCAGCAGGAAGGATTTTTCCTGGAGGATTGTCCATCCTTGGGGGGGGGGGAGAATTCCTCACATTAATAACCTCATCTCACTGTTTGTGAAGGATGTTTCTTGTAACAACCATGTTTCCTGTCTCTTCTTGACAGCTTAGACCCATTTTGCCAGATTGATAGTACCGTACAGATGACATAGAGACTGCACAGAACCATTTTATACTGAAACATTATCATGATGCTCTTTCAAATGTCAGTGGCAGGTATATCTAAGATTAAATTCTAACTGCCCAAGCTGTGGCTTAGCTGTTGTCTCTTTCCATTATGTTGGCCTCCTTTTCACTTGCTGTTTTTATTGAGTAGGTGTTTCAAAGGCTGCTTGGACCACTTGCATTGTCTTTTGGGATCTTCCAGTTGCTCCAAGGCATGTTGAAAGATGATTTTTTTTTAACTTAGCAATCAGAAGAATTGCTTACCTTTCTGGGGTCCTTCTCTATAGCTCTGCAACCTCATTTGACAAGAGCTTTTCAGAGCACTGCCACAAATTTATCTTTTTCATTTGCTCACGAATGGCTTTTGGCTACGTATAAACAGTAAAAGGAAGGAAAAACAGTATTAAATAGCCACCTCCCTTTCAGGTTTCACAGTTCATATCCACATTCCAGGGCAATCAGAAGGATGGGCTGGTTCTCCAGCAGCTCCTCAGCCTGCCAGACTCAAGATATGTGATTGGTGAGTACCCCAGAAAACCACTGATACTCTCTTCCCTCAGATCTGCAAATCAAGATCCCATCTGGGCTCCCAAACCTCTTACCATGGATTCTGGCTTCACATCCTATAGACCAATCTTTCCTGTTCTTAACATAAAATTATGTTTGTAAAAGAGACTTAAGTTGAGGAAGACTTGATGTAATGAGTAAACCAGTTCACCTCAATCTGGTACATTCCAGATGTCCTAGAAATGCATCTCTCACAATTCCTTTGGAGCACAGAGAAGCTGGCTGGGTATTCTGGGAGTTACAGCTTTAGAGTGCATCAAGTTGCAGAGAGTTAGATCAGAGTATTGTATGAAACTGCTGGAGATCTAGTTCACGTCATTCGGCAATGTTTGATGATCTTGAGTCTGTCCCTATTTCTCAGCCTTACCGTCCCTATAGTTACTTTATAAGATTAATGTGAGGATAGCATGAAGGAGAAATATGCATACTACTGTAAGGTCCACGGAGGAAAAGCAAACAGAATACAAATTCACTTAATCAATTTAGCAGAAATTAACTTGGAGAAGATAGAATTTTCTCAAAAGCCGGGGCTACTAAGTTGAACCGCAATTCTAGTATTCAGTCTCAGCTTTGGAATGATATTCAGGAGTTGGTGGTACAATTCTATGCTAGTTTTTTTCCTCCAGTTGAACGAGTCTCTCTCCACTTGGTTTGCAGGGATAAAAAATGGCTGGGAAGATAAACATGAATGGAAACCCTCCTCCACTGACCACCCTATTAACCCACTTCAGCTGACTAGGAGTTCAGCTAACTCTATGGGTTGTAGTCCCAATAAAAGTGGAGGGCACCAGGTTGGAAAGAACTGTACAAAGTTTCATGTGTTTAATTTGGCACATCAACAAACTCCCACGTTCCATATTTTTCCAGTCAGATAGAGGTTTTTGTTCTGCATGAATATGAGTTGAACTGATGCTTTTTTTTTTAAAGTAGAAAATTTCCAGCCACACCCTTTCTTTTTCTCAAGGTATTATATAGCTTGGTGGATGGTAATACCTTTTAGAGTCATCAGAGTAACCTTAAGCAATCCCAGAAAAGGTTATTTTAAGTAGAACAAAACAAAATGTTCTCTTCTCCTTTGAGGCATAGCAAAGCCGCAGCAAATGGTGGTCTGGCGCTACAGTGAGTTGGGATGTCTAACGCTGCTGCCTTGCAAACATTCCCTGGAATGCCTTGCCTATGGTAAGTGGCCATGCATGACTTTAACTCTGCATCTGCTCAGCCCCAACCTGCAACAGACCAGGGAGTATAAGCTTCACCAGGTGAGTGGGATGGAACAGCTCATAGCCAAAATAATCTTACCTGAGTCAAGGCTAGTTAGCTAGTGTTTGGGCTGATCTTTACATCATGTGTTCAGCAGTACTGTAAACTCTTTCTCTGGTTTACCAAGTCCAAGTTGCCTCTGGTTCACCTTCTCACTGTTATCTCTATTAGCCAAAAAGGATTCCATTTTGCTCTTCAGTGGAGACAGCAATGGCATGTTGCAGAAATGGGAAAGAAGTTACATATCTCCCTTCATCTACAGGTAAAGGCTTATGACAACATCCAGGATATACCTCCATATAATTGGTTCAGGGACTTCCATTGCCCAGCACTAGTGATGTGACTGGTTATATGCTGAGACTGCTGCCGGCTGCTGCTGCTAAGAGAAGGAGACACAGTCCTTACTGATGAGATGCTTAGCACATGTAATGCTGTGTTTGCTAATTTCCAGATTTATGTGGTTTGGCTGCTAAACATTCTACCTTCATTTGATCATACTTTTAGCTTCAAGAGCACTTGTCCTTGAAAGAGACACAAGGCTGCAAAGAATCTCACTTCCATCTCTCACATAGATGAGTCTGTCTCATTCATTTGCACCATATAAAAAAATAGATGTTTGCAGACAAGCTATTTCTGCTTCTCTTATGCATCCTCTTTCCTGTCTCTATTCATGTTCTGCCTGCTCTAGTCATAACAGCCACTCAGCCTCATACCTATCACCAATCTCCTAGCTCCACAGCAGTGTCTATGGCCTTTCCTCTCTTGTGGCTGTGTTCACACAATAAACCTAACCTTGTTCCTGAATTAATCTATTTTGTGGGTTTGCAAAGTATGTTGAACTATAAGCTAACTGAATAGTTGGGTCCACACGTCATGCTAAGCGGTAAAACATCTAACGACCATTAATACTAATCAAATTTAGCAGGTTGTACAAGTGCAGCTACTAGTTTTTTTAAGGATCTGATTAAGTGTATTGTGTAAACACAGATTGTGTGTCTGTTTCATTCAGCAGGGAGTCCTTCCACATAGATGAAGCCCACCTCGAGCGACGAGGACCTTTGGCTGATCAGGTAGAAAAAGGCCATCAGGAAGAATCAGAACCTTGTTCAGCTTCTGCACAAAAATGGAGGACTTGCAGAAGGCTCCGAAGTTGTTACAGCAGATCCCAGACCACAGCCAAAGGCACAGGAAAAGAAAAAATAGGCTTCACTAGGTAACTCTCAGGATGTGGTCTCTCTGGATACAGGCTACTGTAGCAGGGAGGCCGTAGCAGAACTAATTTTTTAAAAATTAGATTAAGTTATTTCTGCCTTTTCCCTCGAGATGAAGCAGGCCTTCTCCAACTGCTCTAGATTACTGCTACCTGAAGCCCTTTTCCTCTTTCCTATGCCGGATAGGATCTTCAAAGGGATAGTAACTACAATACAGTACCTGCACATGCACAAGGTAGTATGTGCAGCCTGGGATCGCTTGCTACTTAGTTGCCTGGTGACATTTGCCAAGCACCATTAAAAAGTGCCTGCATCTTCTAAGCTGGAGGAAAAGTATGTGCAAGAAAAAGCAGTGAAAAGTTAGATTTTGGTTTTCAAATCAGGCCTTGAAAACTGAATTAGGGCTGCAGCCTTGATAACCAAACCTTGGGCCTTGACAGGGTCATCTTTGCTGAACAACTGGATATGCTGGTGATGTCAGCAACCAATGGGAACATTTATCTCTGGGAATTTGAGACCTTCATCCCAGGTGCTGAGTCCACTGTCCAGGTAAGAACAAAGTTTCTTGTCCCAGTTTTCTTCCCATGATTGGATGAAAGGCAGCCAAAATCACATCCTTGTAGGTCATCTTCAAGGAGTGAATGACCTTTGCCTTCCTACATAGGAAAACTACATCAGTTAGCCAGACACATAGCTTTAGGGGGAAAAACAGTTGACTCTGAACAATGGGATGGTAATCAGAGGAGTAGGTGGCCTAACTATTTTAAACACAGGGCCCAGGTCTGACTGGCATAAATTCCAATTTCCATTCCAATTGTCATGAGTACTGATGACGAGCAGGAGGGGGCCTCTATCCAGGGGGGAAAACACATGCGTAGTACTGAGGAATTAAGCAGCTATTCAAAGAGACACAGATCAGACCCGCCTTAACTTTTGGGGTTTATCTGTCTGGGTTTTCCCACGCTTCTTCAGTTTGTTAGGATTTTCTGTCTTATGTAGCAGTAATAAACACTAGAGACCTACTCCTCGTCTCAGCGTGGTTCCTGACTGTTAGGACACCAATATTGGTAACCTTGAATTTTAAAAAGATATTTCTCCTTAAAAAAAAAGCCAGAAGGCTTTGTGTAGGTCATTTTCATTCTTGCCTAATAACTAAAAACTGGTGAATTTCCACCCGACCTTGGGTATATAACAGGGGGATAGCCAATCATATATGTAGATTGTCAGTTATCTTTGATGCACAATTTAAGTTACAGATGTAAACTATCTTGGACTACAGGTAATCCTCGTTTAGCAACTGCCTCGTTTAGAAAGAAGATTAAGATTTTGTTGACTGTAGGGCTTCGCAGTTACGACTGTGATGAAAAAGTAACTTTGCAACCAATCCTCCTATTTATGACCTTTGCAGGTCTGTAAAGCAAAGGAAAGCTGAAGTAAGATCATAAGCAGAGTCGTGGTTTCACTTAGTGACCTCTTTGCTTAACGACCGAGTTGCTGATCCCAATTGTAGTTGCTAAACAAGGACTACCTGTAGTTTCACTGTGGCCAGTAGTGTCTCCTGGATCTCATTACTCCTGTCAGAATGATTAAAGAAGTGTTACAGGGTCACAGCACAAGCTCCACCCCTTTGGGGCACGATATGATATGGCAATACAACACAAAAGGGCTGAGGTTTGTGTTGCAACACAACACAGCTTGCATCACTTTGATCCCCCTTGTTCCCCCCTCCCATGCAGACAGAGCTGTCTATAGCCCTCCAAATGTTTCTGAACTCTCAGAAACCCTATCAAACATGGCCAGCATTGAGGAATGCTGAGAGATGTTATTCAATAACATGTGGACAACCATAAATCCCTATTGCTGCTAGAATGACTGCTCCCAAAGCTACCCTTCCTGAGAATTCTTAGTGTCCTAGGTTCTCCACTGACTTCGGTTCCCATGGATCTCTGGTTGGAAGCCCTAGAGTCAACAGAACAATCTTAATCTTTCTCTGACTGCTGCACTGAAGTCTCAAACATTTCTAAACTCCTGCTGGGGTCAGAAGTGAAGACATTGTAGAGGAAAAGTGCTTTCATTTTCCTTTCCTGGCTTGTTTAGATTTTTAAACAAAACAGAAATTCCCCCACTGTAAATTATGGGGCTGAGTAAAATTATGCATGCTCCAGGACATGCATAGCTATGATGGATGCTAGAAAGGTTCTAGGTCTAGTATATTCATTAATTTTCTTGGAATCTTACCAATTCCAGATCCCTTCTTTCACCTCCCTTCAATGTCATGCTGAAAATAATCAGCTTTAGAGGCTGATAGAACAGAGAAAAGTTGTTTCGAACTCAGATTTCTTCTCCTCAGAGGCAGAAATCCACCCAGTCCAGTGGTCCCTTGGACACTCTCCCAGGGACCACAGGCTGTTTATCTGAACATCTATGGAACTGACAAGTCTTCCCTTGCTTGAGAATCTCCATACATCTTAGACTTCAATTCTTTCATTTCCTAGTTACTATAGAAATGCTGCCATAGTAGCTAGGAATTATCGGAGTTTAAGTCCAACAAACCTAGGAATCACTAGGTTAGGGAAGGCTGAAATAAACTCATAGGAGCACAATAGCAATATCCAGGTGGAAGATTTATTGCAAAACAGGATTCAGGAAAGTTTTTGTTACTATTTGATATTTTTCTCTGTACTATAGCAAAGTATGTCTGCATTGGATCAAGACTCCAAAACACTAGCAGAACATTGTGTCCAAGATGAGATGGCCTGGGACCCTTCAAATAGCTGTATCTCAGGTAAAAATGATTCAGAATGGGATAGAAATGTCAGAGATATCCCAAAATAAGCATTTAATGATCCATAGCTATTCAAAGGCATTTTTCTTTAGTGGAATAAACTGAGGCCTTGTAAAATTGGGCCATTATCAGTTGTCTGAGGTGAGCCAAGGAGTCATGAGACAAACCGGAAGTTTGAATGAAATGCAGAACAGAATCAAAAGACAAGCCAGGGCTGAAGAATAAACCAAGAAGCATGATCAAAGGAAACTGAGAACACAGGGCCCCTAGAACAGCTTATTGTTTTAGCTAGACTACTGTTGGACTTGATGACACTTCTCTGAGAAGTCAGTTACCTGCAGTTCATTGGCTTAGCACATGAAGAGGCTTCGCTGAGTTTCAGCATTTCCTGGCAATCTTAGGCAATGTGCTGTGACCAAAAGAACCACAACATACTACCATGGTATAGGCTACCATGTTGTCCATCTAAGTCCCATTGAAAAATGCCTTCAAAATGTATGCCACTACAGCTTCCTTTTATATGCACCTTAGAGAATCCTTGCCTCCTCTTCATTGGTGTCTACCTTCTGTTTCTCTTGGAAATGAATTTAGCAGGTTGTCACTGCCAAGCTAATGTTTCTGTATTTTAAAAAGGCCTGTGGGTAGAAAAGTAGAATATAAATCAAATTAATAACTGTCGTAATAATGGTATCACTTCAGATTCATTACGGTGGAGTGATCTGTCCTTTCTCTTTTCCATCCAATCACTGTCTCCCATACCACTATTACCTTAAATAGATCTCACATGCAGAATAGTGCTGTGTGGACACAACGGCATGATTACAGCACTTGCATTGGCGAAGAGTGAGAATGGTAGCCATGTCCCTTATCTGGTAAGTGAATGGGCTGGGGAAAGATTATATAGGGCAGGTGCATATATATGTCCCATGAAGAGGTAATGGTATTAACTTATATACAATTCGCGTGGGTAAATGAAATCAATAGTTTATGTCAGTTAAGTGTTCTATATCAGAAAAACTGATTGGGTGGCTGAGTCTGATATCCAAGTGTTAACTGTAGATGTAAAGTTTCATTGTTCCTGCTGGTCTCCCACTTTATGGATCTTTTAACCTTAAAACGGGCTTGAACTAGATACCTTTTTCACAAAGCACCTTTGTGTTCTCTGTAAAGTGGGACCCATAACCCTCTGAGGCTCTTTCCAGCAATTCCTTCATTTGTTGAGAAGGGAGAGAGTGGGAGCAGGGACAGCCTCGAAGGTATGAACAAGGGGAGAGGACTAAAGGGAGCAGAGCACCGAGAAGCAGGTTGTCACCTTGCCACCTTTTATTGTAGCTCAGTGGGGGATGGGACGGAAGGCTGTGCCTTTGGAATCTTCAAAACCGCTCCTTGCAAAATGCCTACTCCAGCCTGCCTGGGGATAATGGGCCTATCCTGGATGTGGCCTGCTCCCAAAATAGGTGGGTAAACCTTTCTGTGTCCATCGGACAAATGAAACAGCTTCAAAATGCTCTCAGACAGGAATTTCGTCTTCTGCGAGGCTAAATTGGATGGAATAATGGAGGGTTGATAAGCATCTCTCTTGGCAATATGGACAGTAGCAAACATAAGAAGTGGAAGGAGGGACTTTATCACTAATAATCTGAATTTGCCAAGATTCTGTTATCCCTGTATTCACAGCTCACACCCTCCTGCTCCTGAAAGGAGGGAATTTGCCTTCTCTTCCAGCACTGGAGTTTTCATCTGCGCTTTCAATCCTCATTGTGCTGACCTGGAGCTCCTGACTGAACTTCATGGGCACAAAACCACTGTCGTAGCCTTGGCCTGGCACCCACAAGAAAACAAATGGATCACTGGTGCTGAAGATGGCACCATTCAGCTCTGGGTAAGTAACTTCATTCCTTATTTCATGTTAAGTATAATGATAGGTGAGGGTAGACAGAAGGAAAATAGATTAGTCCTTGTTGTTGTTGTTAGTTGCCATCGAGTCGTTTATGACTCATGGCGACCCTATGTATAACAGAACGAAATGCTGTTCAGTCTTGCGCCATATGCCTGAGTGTTCCAGTGTTTGCATCCATTGTTGCTGTAATTGTATCCATCGCATTGAAGGTCTTACTCTTTTCCACTGGCCCGTGACTTTACCAAACGTGATGTCCTTTTCAAGCTATCGGTCTTTCCTGGTGATGTGCCCAAAGTATGAGAATCTAAGCCTAGTTATCTTTGCCTCTAGGGAACATTCTGGTTGTATTTCTTCAAAAACTGATTTGTTTGTTCTTCTGGCAGTCCATGATATTTTCAATAATCTTCGCCAACACAATTCGAAGGCATCAATTCTTCTTCTATCTTTTTTAATGTCCAACTTTCACAGGCATATGAGGCAATTGAGAAGACCATGGCGTGAGTCAGACACACCTTTGTTCTTAAACTGATGTCTTTACTTCTGAAAAATTTGATAGGTCTTTGATGGCAGATTTTCCCAGTGCAATACGTCATTTGAGTTCTTGATTACTACTTCCCTTGGCATTGATCATTAAGATTAGTCCTTACAGATCTAGAATTATCTTCTGACCAAATATAAAGAGCTCTGCATTATGATTATTAAAGAATCAAAGGTCAGGATAGAATTTCACAACTTATATTTATATAGTGAGATATATTGCTGAAGCTGGGGAACAGAGTGTCTTCCTTGATGGTGGAGGTTTTTTTATCTGGTTCACCTAGAGTAAAGATGGTAGAAGTTGCATGCAGGACATGAAAGCCCCTAGAGGAATCACTTGCATTTGCATTGACCAGATCAATGGCTGTATCATGGCAGGAGACCACGATACTATCAGGTAGCCACAGGGTAAGAGACTTGGTAATGGGGGAAGAGGAAACAAAAAGGGGTAGCATATCTTTGAATAGGTTTGTAACTGCCTTTTTCTTCTTGCAGGATTTATGACCCAAACTCTGGAGCGCTGGTACAAAGTTACACAGGACATCAAGATTCTATCAAGGGTCTCATCCATGTCCCAGAAATGAAGCAGGTATGAGAGCTTGGAGCCACCTCCTTGAGGTACTGATAATCTGAATCCAGGCTGGAGTCACTGATTCCTCTTTGGCTTACAACTGGATGGGAGACCAATACAATCTGAAAACTCATGAGGCAAGGACTGTGGGCAATCAATATGCTCTATCCAGTTCTTAGAGCCTTGTATAGAGTGCTGCTGCTGCCACTCCTGACTCACTTTCTTCTTTGATTTTCTGCAGTATGTGTCAGTTTCACTGGATGGCACAGCACGTATGTGGAAGGCCTACCATCGAGGGGGATAGTCCAAGTCCCAGTCAACCAACAACTTTATTATTATCCTACGTGCCACTCAGAATCTGGGTTCTGTCAAGCCTTTATTACAACCTTTGGGCCAGAGAACACAACAATAAAATACATAAACCTGTAATTATTAATAAAACTTAAAAAAAAGACATAAAATGAGATTACATAAAACACATTATTATAGTAACTGTAGTACAGATTGCAGTGGCAATCACCAAATTTGTGCTAAACTTCAACCATAGGTAGGCCAGATACAACAAATGGTAGCACAAAATCGGCAACCTAGAAAGATATGTCAGGGTCCTGGTCAGATAGAAGCAGTGACAAATAGACATTGTGCTCTCTACCAGGGTAGTTCTTTAAAATGGGATAAATATGTATCTTCCTTGATTCCCTCTAGAGACAGCATCAAAGGAGCATATGGTTTAGGGATTCCACAGAGCCATCTCCACATGGACATAAGCACTTTTATACCATCCCTGCAGAACTGCACTCTCTTTTGGGGGAGATGGGCTGTGGCTAAATTTGATCAATCAATCAATCAATCAATAAAATAATGCATCCAACCTGGCCAAGGCGAAAGCCTGATGAAATTTCAGAATTAGAACTGAAGAGAGATAAGATGATGGCACACAGCCATTTGAGAGGAATCCATAAACTGTAGGGTCAGATACTAGGCTTAAACTGGTTACAAAATCAATATCCCAGAGACGTTGTTTAAGATGGCTCCTTGGACAGAGACCTTCCAAAGAGAGTCCTAAGGACTAGAGTACGCTATTAGCTTTTGTTAGCCAGGTTGATTTAAAATGGTCTCAGAATACTAGTAGAGCCAGACCCACAGGAGAAAAAAATCAATTTCAACCAGAAATTAAGGAGATAGAACCAGGCTCTGGCATCCAGAGAAACCAAACCTATCTCTAACCATAAAACAGCATTCTTGATGCATCTTGGAACTGCAAGTATTGCTTTTATAGATTTAGACTGGACAGCTTCCAGGATGTTAAACTCTATAAAAATGCAAACTGGAACACCATAAAGAAGCTGAAAAATGGCCTTAGCAAGAAAAACCTTGCAAGCTGCAAGAGTAAAATGTGCCCCCTTTGAATAGAAGAATCTTAAGACAGCTGTGGAGCTACACTACCCAATAAGAGAAATGTGCGCTCCAAGATAAAGAAGCCTGGAACTGCACCCTACGGTATTTATAAGTGCCTACCTGCTCTATTGGGGTCCTATTGATTTGATTGTGAATTTTAACAAAAACCGTACATCCACCCATTCTGATTGCACAAAAGAGTAGAAAAAACATACCTGCAAGGAATACAAGCCTACCTGATGCCTGGGAGAGGGTTTCAGATTTTGCCTCTAACATTTCCTGTCCCTCCCTAGTCCTTATTCTTTATCTCTCTCCTTTCCCTTTTTGTCTTTACTATCTATGCAGAAAATAAATTAATTATTCTGAAAAACCAACCTTGGTAGTGGAAATAAACTGAGCTAAGTAAGTACATAAAAAAAGAAGTGTGGATATCGTGATCTGGATAATTAATGTTGAACTTTGCCCATGACCATGTTCTCCAGCACAAAATTAGATCTGAACTTAGAGATGAACAATTTGTACACTCTTCAAGGCTGAGGAAAGAATTTCAAAGAACCAGACATAGCTTGATTAGGTATTCTTAGCCAATCTGAAGCTTTGTGTATATATTCATGTCACTGAGCCATCTCAGGGTGTGTTCATATTCTAAGAAATAGTAGAGCCTAGCCAGGAAAAACATGAATAAAGCAGCATTTGAATGGAAGGACCATTCTTACAGCAACATTGTATAGCATCACCCAGCATCACTGTGGTGATATAAAGCCTGCCTTCATTAGTGATAGCTGAGTGATGCTATAAAATGATACCGCATGACCAGAATGTTTAGTGCAGTAAGAAGTGTTACTGTACTATTAGCTATTTGCTATACAAAATCCAGGCAAACCTCCCTTAAGGATGTGTTTTGCTTTCGCAGAGATATCATATTTCCCATCCTTAGATGTGCTTTATTTTCAATGCAAGAAAATTATTTTCTTCAAGGTAGCATACTAGCACATTTACTAGTAATGTAATTATTCATAATAGTATATAATTATACAAGCATCATGGGAACCCAATGACTATTATTTATGATTGGAAAGATGATGAGTGATTCTATCAATTTTAAATGTCCTATTTTGTGGCTTTTAATTGTATTTTATTACAAAGCCAGTTGCAAATTTCCACCCAGCACTGAAATAACTCTCTACGTTGGGACTGATTGTTAATAATCTGAGGCATCTACCTTTGACATCTGCCCTACTTTCCATGGTATCAGTATCATTACGTTCTTGTTTTGGGAACTATTTATTACTTTTTGAGAGCTGCATTCTGGCATTCAGTGCCATATCCTTATTGGGAAGTTTCCATTTGGATTATTTTGAGAACAGAACTAACTGGAGTATTCAGGGAACATTACATAGCCTTTGTGACAAACTGAAAGCTGCACACTAAGAAAAATGATTACAACATGCATTGGAAAATTCATGTTTGTGCTTATTGGTGCTATTCATACAAATTGTATTAATGCTTACAACTAAGTTTCTTAGCTACCTTTCAAACCTCTATGAGCAATGGAATACTATGATTCTAGCTCAGGTAGAATTATTAAATAAATCTATCGTTCTCTTTTCACAATTTTGAATAGCAGAGTCTTTTATCACTGACATGGACTTTAAACTTCAGGGATTGAATTTATTGAATGACTTTCAGGAGGAGCTCCCTCTTCTTAAAAACTGCCAGTGTTGTTGGTTAGCCTCAACTACCATTCATTGCTTTACACTTACATCTTTGGCCTCTTGAAAACAAACAAAAAAGATGGAGAAGTAAATATTTCTTAATATATAGTAAGCCCTTAATTCACTACTAAGCAGCACTTGCCACCTAACCTTACACACCGTGAAGAAGCATGTTTTTTCCCTGGGCAGATGGTGAGACTGAGTTCTGGTTTCTCTTTGTAGAAATGATAAAACAGCTAACATGCCTGCTGTGAAAGAATTCACTGTTCAATTTGTTGTTTTTTAATTTGTAAAACCTTTATATTGTTTTTTTTCCAGTATCGCCATTAAATTATATGTCAAAACTTTATGCTATTGTTAAGGGCATTGGAGCTCTGTCTTCCCTTAAGCCTTGCCTCCTTTTGAAAAGAAATGTAAGATTTATGAATATTTTCAGAATCCACAAATATTGTCCAATCTTACCCATCATATTGTCAATCTCCAGATTTAGATCCCACCAATATTATTTTCTTTTGTGACTAAGCTCCTTCCCATTTCTCTCTCTCTGAAAACAATAATCAAAGCATCTGGATAGAGATCAATTTCTATTCACTTGTGAAGGTTGTGAGATGGTATTCCAGGTATGGGAAAACCTGGCATCCTTTCCCTGTAATTTCAACAGGGAGTACTAAGTAGAACAAGCTATGGTAACAGATAGTGGAAAGATTTACCTCTAGTATATTACTGAAACCTTGAAAAAATGAGTAATTGGAATTATAACTGTCCTTTTCTCTGCTGGAACCAAGCCATGTCAGTCATGCAGCTGGGACCAAGCCACTAGCCCAGAGCTTGCAGAAAGCATGACCATGAGTGAAACAGAGAATATGAGTAAATTAAGAACTTGTTGTAAACGGTATATGCATATACTGACTTGGTGCCCACTTTTGGCCATGTAACCAAACTACTCCGAGAACGCCACTCTCCATAGTACAGAGTTGCATACCTGTAACAAGTGGATCTTCCAGCAAAATGTTCTGGTTGTTTGGTCTAGTATGTTATCCAGGTCTTTCTACCCAATGCTCCTTTCTATTTCCCTTCTGACCTGATTTCCTCTCCAGGTTTAAGGTCTCTCACCTGTATTTTTCCTAAAGATGCACTGTACTTCTACAAAATTTTGGTGTTGTTGTTTTGGCAATCTTCAAGTGGTATTTGCATCAAATACAAAAATAACATAACCAAAACCAGGGAAATATAGTCAAGATATGTGCAGCTACTAAAAAGACAACAAGCACTGATATTTGAGACATTTAAATCCACTCCGGTAGCTGGTAAGGTTTGGGATCTGAATACACAATTCTGAATTCTTACACTGTCATCTGATGGAATGCCAAATGACAGTATAACAAAAGTTCAGAAGACATATTGTCTTCATAGGAAGCAACAGTTAAGAGCATCCCATTGTCCTACAGTAAGACACTAAACCTACCCTTGTCACTTTTCATGTTCTATGTTACACACAAAAATAAAAATCGCAGTCATTAAACCTTCCCTCTTGCACCCAAGGGGCTTCTTTCAAGAATCCAAAAGTTGTAAATAACAGAAGCTGCAGATCATTCTACTATAGCTGGGCAAAGGTACTTAGGGGCTTTTCTGTACTACAGTTGTAAGCTGCTTGACTCCCATACATAAAACTGGCTGGAAGTGAAGCTGGCTCAGCAAATCCCTTTCTGGAGTTAATCCCTTCATCTACTTTGGCCATGCTGATGGCCTGATGTTTTGTCCAGACATATTTGCCCAGACCCAATCCCTGATGGGTTGATTCTCCTGCTTCTTTAGCTCTCTGGACCAATAAAAACCAAAAGCACTCCATTTTTTTTAACTTCACGTTACCATGAAGTAATGGTATCACTTGGGCCTGAAGGGCAAAGGGCAAAACTCTTGCCAATTTCACCTGGTTAAAAAAGAAAAAGAAAACAGATCTCTCAGTTGTTTTATCAGCTTGTTAAAAAAAAAAACCCTCAGCTTTTCACCATTCCACTAGTGAACTTGATATATGACATTTTAAAGAAGGTATTTAAAAACCAAACAAAAAAGGAAACAAGGATAAAAAAGTAAAATGAGCCACCCAGAGTTGAGGCATACAAGTTTAATAAATTATTGTTAAAATACAAATGAGTAAACAAAGAATTTACAGATGTCATGGAGGTTATAGTTTGTGACCATACCGTTAATTGTGAATAACTGAATACATTATATTGTTATATTTTATTTCATATTGTTTTTAAAGACAGAAAATTGCTCTTAAGCTCTGAGCAAAGCATGAATATTAGAACCCATGAGTAGCACAACATAAATCCCCAGGTGAGATTCTTAGCTACAATAAATTCTACCCATATTATGAAGAGTCTGTTCTGATTTAGAAATCCTAAAGAACTGAAATATAGACTTTTATGCATACAGAAACCCAAAAGTTGGGTGTGGCACAAATCCATGTATTAATTTTGTAATCTAAGAATGGTTTCCAGTTTGAATTAAATTCTGTGTCAGATTTATCTAGACATTGAAATATAGCCCAATGGTGAACTTGTAAAAACAAATGTCCATGTAAGACACTGACAGGGGACCAGTGGGAAGAGGGCATTCTTGCCACAATGCACAGTAGCCAACCGGAGTGTAGGAATTTGTCTACAACGAAATGAAGTGCAGCATGCAAGCTGGATAGCATTGCTTGAGCTAGCACAAGTCAGAAAACACTACTTTTGATACATGGCAGAAAAATGGGCAAAGATTGCCTTTCCAATGGGCTGGGTGCAGGCAGAGGACAATGTTGTGCACATCTGCCCTTGAGAAATGGTCATTAGCCCATTCTTGCACTGGATCAGCCTAAAGTGTCAGGCAACAGGGGATGTCAGCATTATTACCCTCATATGAGTAGGTATCGAGGCAAAAAGAAAATCATTACTAAGGGATCAAAAATTAGTTGGATAACTAGTTATAAAAGGTCTTAAAGTAGCAGAATGGAAACAGGATTCAAACCAGTGACTTATGGTTCTTTCAGTTATCCTTTATTTAATCTCTTCAGGCCAACAAGAGATCCTTGACCATAATACAGGGTCATTAATGCCCTATGCAAGTAATTTTTGGGGGGAACCTATGACACTGGCATGGAAGAGTAAATGTATCCATTAAAAAACCTGCTTGCAAGTTATTCAGGCTCTCACATCAAGATACCAAAGGGCCATTCAAAGTTGCCTCACAAAAAATGCCTACTCACAGAAGCATCACTTCTCCACCAAAAATCATTGTTTTCTCTTAATATTCTTTTCTGAGAAGTAGAAGCTGCCAAGGTTATTTTTATTGTACCCAGAATCATATAAACAACAGCCTAATGTTCCATTTTGATCAGAAACAGCTGCTGCTAAGTAGGGCAACTGGGAACAGAGAAGTAGCAGGGGGAGAAAGACCTCTTCCCTGACACTTCTGTTTCAGCTGTCTCTATAGGGAGAAATTACTCCTCACATAAACAAGCCAACAGGTGGCTGCTGCTGCTGCTGCTGCTGCTGCTGCTGTTGTTCTATGTCATGTAATTTAACCTAAACTATTTATGGACAGACCAATATAGCAGGTTTTATCAACAAATATGTTCTCCAGAGGTAATGGACTCCAGTTCTCATCATCCCAGCCAACTGATCAATGGCTACACTATGAGAGAATGGTTGGAGCTAAAGGGCAACACACTTGGAGAGCAGCAGGCAGGGGAAGGCTTTTAGGCACACTTACTTGGAAGTAAGTTCCATTTAATCCAGTAAATCTTTTAAATAGAAATGTGTAAGCCTGCATAGTAAGTCCCTCTGAAATCTGTGGGATATATTTTAAGTAAGCCTGCATGATATGTTGCAAGTTGTATTCTTTTATTATCTAGCTATATTAGCCTAGTTGTAAGAGGTTCTCTTTTAAAGATCGTTTTTCCTACAGTACTATTAAGCAGCGTCATTTGACCTATCTCAGAAAAATGATATGGTGCACAATCAGATGACAGCAAACTGTAATTTATTTTACTAAATTAAATAAATTACAGTTTAATTTATTAAACTGTAATTTATTTAATTTATATTAATATATTTCTACAACCCCTGTGGGTGTGAAAAGACACTTGCCCTTTTCTTTCAAAGAAAACAAAATATAAAAGTTTGAGCCATCTTAATTAAAGAGCTTCAGTCTTGAGAAGAGACTCAAAGGGATAATGGAGAGCTGGACGCAATTTCTTTTGTTATTGTTAGGGAGCAATGTGGTTGGCAGTTCCTACCAGTTCTGACCAGAACACTTTGAGGAGGCAGGGCAGGTAAGGCTCATAGTTCCCAAATGCCAGAACTCTATCCTATCCTATAATAAGAACTCAGGAGACCACCACATGGATTGCAGAGCTGTTACATTATCTGGATTGCAGTGCTTGTTTTATCTAGGGATGAAGGAGCTTTGGGACAGAAATGCTGTCAATAGTAACACAGCCTACTCACAAAGTCAAATGTCCAGAATTCCTTGCTTTAGGACTTAACCTCACACCTCTCCACCTTTCGTACTCCACTGGGCACAGAAAATACATGGCCATCGGTTGCCACCATGTGAACCTGAAATCGCGCTACGCATAGAACTCAGAGTACTCCCATGAACAAAGGGTGATGGAGAGAGAAAGGTAATCTCCACAACTGGCAGTACAATCATTCTTCCTTTGGCCTGAGTACCTTCTGATAAGTTAGATTAGAAAAAATTAAGTTTCCCTCTTTTTTTTAAAGAAACTTTATTAAATTTCAAAATACAGATAAAATCTATAAAGATAGAAAAAGATTAAAGGAGACAAAAAAGAGACAAACTTAAAAGTGCAGAAATAAAAAGGAAATATAGAAAAAAGGGTGACTTCCAACCTTCTTCAGTACAGATACAAATAAAAAATACATTAACTTCTTAATGTTTCTAACTATAGTACACATTTCAATATTTTTATACAGTTCTAGTCGTCAAAACCCAAAATCAAGACTTCATTTTTTTCAGTTTCAAGCAAAAAGTCCAAAAGTGGTTTCCAAGTAGAAACAAAACTAGACAATTTTGTTTCTTTAATCAATGTAGTCAGTTTCGCCATCTCTGCCAATTCCATTAATTTCCATTAACTATCCATTCTTCCACTGTAGGAATTTTTCCACCTTTGTGCATAGGAAAGTCTTGCTGCTGCTATCATATATAAAAACAAAGTCCCAAATTTTCTTTCAAACTGTTGATCCATCAAGCTTAAAAGAAAAACTTCTGGCTTCAATTGTACATTCACCTTAAGAATCCTTTGAATTGAGGTACATCTGGTCCCAATATTTCTTACCTTTCTTACAAGTCCACCAAAGATAATAAAAAGTACCTTCTTGAGAACATTTCCAACATCTGTTTGATATTCCCTTATACTCCTTCAACAAGTTATCAGGAGTAAAGTACCAATGATACATCATCATATAAAAATTTTCTTTCAGGTTATAATTCAGTGTAAATTTCACAACTTTGCTCCACATATTCTCCCACTGATCAAGCATGATATTGTACCCAAAGTTCTTTGCCCATTTAATCATACTACCTTTAACATATTCAACGACAGAATGATCTCAATTCGAATTGAGGGCAAGCCATCTAACATCACAGTGATCCAAATATACGCCCCAACCACAAATGCTGAAGAAGCTGAAGTAGAGCAGTTCTATGAGGATCTGCAGCACCTACTGGACAACACGCCTAAAAGAGATGTTATTTTCATCACAGGAGACTGGAATGCTAAGGTGGGCAGTCAAATGACACCTCGAATTACAGGTAAGTATGGCCTGGGAGAACAAAACGAAGCAGGACACAGGCTGATAGAATTTTGCCAAGACAATTCACTCTGCATAACAAACACTCTCTTCCAACAACCTAAGAGACGGCTTTATACATGGACTTCACCAGATGGACAACACCGAAATCAGATTGATTACATCCTTTGCAGCCAAAGGTGGCAGACATCTGTACAGTCGGTAAAAACAAGACCTGGAGCTGACTGTAGTTCAGATCACGAACTTCTTCTTGCACAATTTAGGATCAGACTAAAGAGATTAGGGAAGACCCACAGATCAGCTAGATATGAGCTCACTAATATTCCTAAGGAATATGCAGTGGAGGTGAAGAATAGATTTAAGGGACTGGACTTAGTAGATAGGGTCCCGGAAGAACTCTGGACAGAAGTTGGCAGCATTGTTCAGGAGGCGGCAACAAAATACATCCCAAAGAAAGAGAAAACCAAGAAGGCAAAATGGCTGTCTGCTGAGACACTAGAAGTAGCCCAAGAAACAAGGAAAGCAAAAGGCAACAGTGATAGGGGGAGATATGCCCAATTAAATGCAAAATTCCAGAGGTTAGCCAGAAGAGATAAGGAATTATTTTTAAACAAGCAATGTGCGGAAGTGGAAGAAGACAATAGAATAGGAAGGACAAGAGACCTCTTCCAGAAAATTAGAAACATCGGAGGTAAATTCCAGGCAAAAATGGGTATGATCAAAAACAAAGATGGCAAGGACCTAACAGAAGAAGAAGAGATCAAGAAAAGGTGGCAAGAATATACAGAAAACCTGTATAGGAAGGATAACAATATCAGGGATAGCTTTGACAGTGTGGTCAGTGAGCTAGAGCCAGACATCCTGAAGAGTGAGGTTGAGTGGGCCTTAAGAAGCATTGCTAATAACAAGGCAACAGGAGACGACGGCATCCCAGCTGAACTGTTCAAAATCTTGCAAGATGATGCTGTCAAGGTAATGCATGCTATATGCCAGCAAATTTGGAAAACACAAGAATGGCCATCAGACTGGAAAAAATCAACTTATATCCCCATACCAAAAAAGGGAAACACTAAAGAATGTTCAAACTATCGAACAGTGGCACTCATTTCACATGCCAGTAAGGTAATGCTCAAGATCCTGCAAGGTAGACTTCAGCAGTTCATGGAGCGAGAATTGCCAGACGTACAAGCTGGGTTTAGAAAAGGCAGAGGAACTAGAGACCAAATTGCCAATATCCGCTGGATAATGGAAAAAGCCAGGGAGTTTCAGAAAAACATCTATTTCTGTTTTATTGACTATTCTAAAGACTTTGACTGTGTGGACCATAACAAATTGTGGCAAGTTCTTAGTGGTATGGGGATACCAAGTCATCTTGTATGCCTCCTGAAGAATCTGTATAACGACCAAGTAGCAACAGTAAGAACAGACCACGGAACAACAGACTGGTTTAAGATTGGGAAAGGAGTACGGCAGGGCTGTATACTCTCACCCTACCTATTCAACTTGTATGCAGAACACATCATGCGACAAGCTGGCCTTGAGGAATCCAAGGCTGGAGTTAAAATCTCTGGAAGAAACATTAACAATCTCAGATATGCAGATGATACCACTTTGATGGCTGAAAGTGAAGAGGAACTGAGGAGCCTTATGATGAAGGTGAAAGAAGAAAGTGCAAAAGCTGGTTTGCAGCTAAACCTCAAAAAAACCAAGATTATGGCAACCAGCTTGATTGATAACTGGCAAATAGAGGGAGAAAATGTAGAAGCAGTGAAAGACTTTGTATTCCTAGGTGCAAAGATTACTGCAGATGCTGACTGCAGTCAGGAAATCAGAAGACGCTTAATCCTTGGAAGAAGAGCAATGACAAATCTCGATACAATAGTTAAGAGCAGAGACATCACACTGACAACAAAGGTCCGCATAGTTAAAGCAATGGTGTTCCCTGTAGTAACATATGGCTGTGAGAGCTGGACCATAAGGAAGGCTGAGCGAAGGAAGATCGATGCTTTTGAACTGTGGTGTTGGAGGAAAATTCTGAGAGTGCCTTGGACTGCAAGAAGATCCAACCAGTCCATCCTCCAGGAAATCAAGCCAGACTGCTCACTTGAGGGAATGATATTAAAGGCAAAACTGAAATACTTTGGCCACATCATGAGAAGACAGGACACCCTGGAGAAGATGCTGATGCTAGGGAGAGTGGAAGGCAAAAGGAAGAGGGGCCGACCAAGGGCAAGATGGATGGATGATATTCTAGAGGTGACGGACTCGTCCCTGGGGGAGCTGGGGGTGTTGACGACCGACAGGAAGCTCTGGCGTGGGCTGGTCCATGAAGTCACGAAGAGTCGGAAGCGACTAAACGAATAAACAACAACAACCTTTAACATATTCATCTTCCATATTCATTTTCAATAAAAGCTTATACATCTTAGCAATAACATGCTCATCACATTTTGGAAAGGTTATAAAAGTTGATCCTCAAAACATTTATAATACGAACTTGGTAGTCCATCTGGCCCTGGTGCTTCCCCTATTTTAATCTTTTTTATAGCTTCAACTATCTCAAAAGTTGTTATAGGGCTATTCATAGTGTGTGATTGTGAAAGTTTTGGTAACTTTTGTATCTTCAAATATTCATCCACTTTTTCCAGGAAGACCTATTTTTTTAATACAAATTTGAAGAAAATTCATGGAAGGATTTCTGAATTCTCTCATTATCTGTTGAAACAGTATCACCTTACTGAATCTTTAATATCATTTTCTTTTCTTTCTCCTTCCTCAATTTATAAGCTAACCATCTCCCTCGTTTATTAGCAAATTCAAAGCAAATTCAAATTAGCAAAGTTTTTCTGCTTTGTGTAGTTCAATTTAGTCTCTATTTCTTGTACAGTCAACTTACATAATTGCTGATGTAAAAGTTAAATTTGATATAAAATATTTGAGTCATTGGCGTTTTCTGCAACTCACTCTTTTACCTTAATTTCATCTAATATAATCTGCATTTTTCTTGAGATTTTTTAAAATCACAATTATGTTGAATAAAGTGACCTGTCATTACAGCTTTACTAGTATCCAAAGCAATCTTTAAATCAGTGCCTTTATCCAAATTATTGTCAAAAAATTCATTTAACTTCTTTTTACAGTCTTCACCACCCATTCTTTTTGTAATATTGCTTCATTTAATCTCCATCTAAAAGTTGTAGATTTTAATTATTAAACTGGATTATCATCAGAAAAAGTCTTCGGTAAAATATCCACCTTAAGAATTATATTGGTCAAGTTCTCTGAAATCCATACTACGTCAATTCTTGAAAAAGATTTATATCTTTCTGAAAAAAAAATACTCTCTAGATATCCCATTCTTCTGTCTCCAAGAATCTACCAAAGCCAAATTGTCCATCAAATCAAAGAAGGACTTTGGTAATTTCCCTTGTTTAGGCTTAATTCCTTTACCTGAAGTTCTATCCATAAGTGGAGAGACTACTACATTCCAATCTCCCAACAAGCACCAGTTCTGATATGAAAACTGTGACAGTTGCTCCATGTTTAAAAATCTCTCCTTGGCACATAAAGTCCAATAATTATAGATTTAATCCCTCACATCTCTACTTCTACTGCCACATATCTGCCAAATTCATCAGAAGTCAAATGTCATATTTTCAATTATGATGTAACATACAGAACTCCACTAATCTTTTTCAAACCCGCTGAGATGAATTCTTCCCCCAAAGACTTATCAAATATTTTACATCTTTTTTTTCTTATATGAGTTTCTTCCAAGGATATTACATCAAAGTTCAAATTTTCTCAAATAGTGAAAAATCTTCCTTCTTTTTTGAGGAGCATTGGCTCTATTTATATTCCATGTAATGTATTTGTAATCAAATAGTCCCTCAAAGTCCTTAGATGTGGCTCCCAACTCCACATCCTGTTTCTCAATTTCTTCTGCCAGTTGATTATCTTGTAGAGTTTTATCTTCAACATCCATCAAGTATTGATCCAGATCTGTTCTATATTTGACAATAAAATCCTTAGCTTTTGGGATAGAATTTAATCTAAATGTCTGCTGTTGGTAAATAAAAATTATATCTTCCAGCTTATCCCAACAAAATGGAATCTTTTTGTTTCAGAACATCTGTTAAAAAAGAATACTTTTTTTTTCTTAAAATCCTAATGGGGATTTCTTTTAAAACAATTACATCACCAATTTTTAATCTTGAGTCAAAGTGGCATTGCAGAACTTGATCCCTAGTTCTTTTCCTTACAAATTGGACCAGAACATCTCTTGGCACCCTTTTCAATGTTGCATAATGTGAATTTATACAAAAAACTTTGTCCAATTCATCCTCCATCTTCTCTTCTTCCCAGTTTAATAATTTTGCCAATGCTTGAGATATCACCTCTCTCATGTCCTCATTTACCTTTTCTGGAATTGCCCACAGTTTTAAGCAGAACTCCTTTTCTCTAAACAAAAGCATTGCAGCTTATCTAGTTTTCTTTCCAAATCCACATCTCTGGTCTCCTTATTTTCTAAAACATTCACTCTGTCATCCACTTGTTTATCATCCAGGTTTTTTTTTCCAGAGTTTGAAATTTGGCTTCTACAGATTGGGTTACTTTGGCTGTAAATTCTTCAAAGACGGATTTAAGGAACTCAGTGTCACCCAATCCATGCAGCTGTATTCTCCTCATAGCCATAGTCTATAGTGCTCTCTAGTGTCCAAAAATATAAAACGCAGACAAGAAATTCTCACCAGAAGTAGCAGTAAAACAAAATAAAAAGGATGAAGGAAAGCTTCTGCAATTACTTTTATTTATAAAACCAAGCCAATCAGCAAATTGGTAGATTGTAGGAAGACACAATTTCCCCCACAAAACTGCAGTCTAGAAGCCCAAGCTCCAACACCAGCAACGCAGGTTCGCCAAAAGGTAAAACTTTTATAATCCATTAAAAAATCATTTGCTTCTTTAAAAAAAAATCCAATACAAACCTCTGTCTTTTGGCTAAATATGCAAAGCAAGCATTCCAAGTCGAATAGTTTAAAAACATAAGCCCAAAAAATAACAAAAAATACCAAGAATATTTCTCAGTATCTGAAGTGACTTAGATATGAGGGGGTCGGTTTTAGCGTCCGTTTCTATCCAACTTCAGCACAGCCGCAAACTTGATAGTAGTCCTGCCTCCCAGCCGCTCCAGTCGATCTCAAAAACTCCAGCTTCGCGATCTACTTGCGAGGAACAGCTGTCCGGAGGACAAGTGGGTCAATTTCCAGGATTCTTAGTTCCGGAGAATTCTTCAGGCTTTAGGGATCCTGCCTGAGCCCCAGAAGAGCAGCACTGTGGCTCCACTTCAAAAGGAGCTGCTCAAGCCACCACTTTCCCCACTGGAAGTCCAACTTATCCCTCTCTCTTTTAATAGCAGTTGTCGGAACTGGTGGAAAGAGCAAATCTTGTCATGGAGTCCCTTTACTGATATTTGCTAATAAACAGGATCTAGCATTACCATCCTCTGCAGCAGAGGAGGACTGGGCAGAGCTTTGAATATAAAGGTGAAATAGTGCTTCAGAGTAGTGTCTCTGAACCTCAGCAACTTTCAAATGTGTGGACTTCATCTCCCAGAATTCCCCAGCCAGCCAGAAGTCCACACATCTTAAAAGTTGCTGAGGTTGAGAGATACATTGCTTCAGAGCACACAAGAGCACTCATAAAGCACTTGTCTGAATTCCTTTCACCACATGCAGCTATATTAAGGATTTGAACATAGTATATCCTTTTTTGCCTTTGCACCTGAAGTGCTTCATAGCCTTACAGTATAAATTGCTGAAGGATTGAACCTGCAGAGGTATCAAGACTGGTCATGGCAAATGCAAGCCCTGTCTGTTGAAGGAGTTCAGATGTATGCGCATTTATGAGTGTGCTGGTGGGTGGGTGGATGCATTAGAGAAAGAGTGAATCATACCACAACAGCTATGGCTGTTTCAGAGCTCCCACTGATATGGTCAGTGCTAGAAAGTGTCCAGAAACACCCCTCTTCACTCAAGGGAGAGTTCTGTCTTGAGTGATTTTTTATGCTGTAAAACCAGTATTTTAATTAAAATAGGAAAATCTGGTATGCTACAAAACAGCCTCATCTTGAGTTTCTAGAATGCCTGAGCTCTAAATGGGCCTAGTCATCTTTCTTGAGATGAAAACAATGGGTAAATACAGCCCAGTGCTTGTTTGGAAGTGTACCAGTTGCCCCCAAACTGGACAAAGATAACCAAAGGTAATAATGTATTTTGAGAGGAGGCTACAATAGCTTTCAAACTGATTATGACTACATTCATTTGGTAAATGTGCAGGCCCCACAAGCAGCCATTTTGAGCCACATTCCCCAAATTCAAAACGTATCCACCAGCTACCCCCACCCCAAAGATGGTGATTGATATATAGGATCAGGCAATAAAAACATCTGCTTATTGGATTTGTGGATGTAGTTAGTACTTTATGCACTGCAGTGAACATCTTTTTTATAAAAAAATCTTAATTGGAAAAAATACAGTCTATGGACATTTTTCTCTTCCTATAAATAGAAAAGTGTAAAATATGCACATTCTTCCATGCCATTCCTATTTATTTAAAAAGGGCATACAGTACTATTTAAGTTGTGTTCCTTGAACTTACGGGTTTTCCCACAAGCACACAAACGTTTTAGATTTTTTAAAAATGCATAAAACAAATTGGAAAAAAACCTTAGCAACAATCTCACAACATTTTATATATGTATGTATGTATGTATGTATATGTATATACGTACACACACACAAACACACACATAAAACTAAATAAACGTTCAGATTTCAACTGAAGGGAATTTTTAAAAGAACTCTTCAGATACACTTGCTTTACACAGCTTTGGGGTTTTCTGTTGCAGTACAGTATTGTATATTACTCCCCACCTACTACCCATAGGATACAACGGCTGTCGGTGGATACCTACTTCGAAATAGAGAGAATAACTTCTTCAAAACAGAATGGTTTAAAAAGCTTACAACGCAGTTTACTGTTTTTAATCCTATTTACGATAGGTGCAGCAAGGAGAAGGTGGCTTTCAACAATCTTAATATTCCCATATCACAAAGTGGAGGGAAGAATACGGAGGCTTAAGAAAAGTGAATGAGAACAATTTTGCATCGCCCAGTCAGTGCTGCTCACCCCAACACGAAGGTCCAGGGAACAGCCAAAGTAAATGAGGCGGGGTGAATTCACACACCGTGACTCTGTCCACTTAGGTACCGACACGCGGCGCTCACAGCAGAACGGCAAACTATCGGAACAAGGGGTGTGTCCGCTTCTCTTTCCTTTTCCTATCTCGTAACCGCCAAGAGCCCAGGTGGCGACGAGCTACAGCTTCACAGCCCTCAACGTTTACTTCCGGGCTACGGGGCAACCGGAAGGAGGAAGAAGCGCCGAGGAAATAGGAGGGTAGAGCGTCCGGGAGGTGCTGGATCTATTCGGTGCCTGTGGGGGTTGGCGACCAGCATGGTGCTGTCACCCCTGCTGCTCCTTCCGCTCCTCCTGGCCGGGACCGCGCCGCGAGGAGCCGCAGAGCTCACAGATGGCAACAACGAGCACCTAAAACGGGAACACTCGCTTATCAAGCCTTATCAGGGTGCGTGGGGAGGGCAAGGCTGTCACCCTGCTGATACGTCCGCTCTCTCCTCTCCCGTGCTCTCACTTGGGCCCGTTGGTCGTCGGCCTCTCCTGTGTTAAAGGCCTGTCTGTATGGATCCAAGGGACGGGCTTGGTTTTGCCCCTTCATGAAGGGGGAGGAAAACCGAAGGGCTACGGGGACAGTACAGTTTACACACACCTTCTCAAGGATACCTAGCCCGTGAAACTTCACAAACCTTTTTTTGCCCAAAGCAGACCTATCTGTCAATAATAATAATGATAATAACGAACAGCAGGTGAAGCTGTGCTTTATGTATTATAAATTATATAAATTTCACCACTTCTGAAGAAAATCCTGGTGGCAATAAGTAAGATTCAATTTCTGTCATGAGGCCTCCACAGAACAGTAGCAGAAGGAGAAAGAAAACACGATTCCCACTTCTGAGGAAATCAAGCCTAGTTCAGATTCAGATATATTGTTTCCCTGCCTACTTCATCACTTGTAACTTCAAATGTCCTCTAATAAGAAAAAATACTGTGCAGTTCATTATTTCTATAGTATCCTCTGTTTTAGGGGTTGGCTCCAGTTCAATGCCTCTCTGGGATTTCCAAGGGAGTACAATGTTGACTAGCCAGTATGTTCGACTGACCCCTGATGAGCGCAGCAAGGAAGGTTCTATCTGGAACAGGGTGGTGAGTGCTATTTCCATACGGAAAGGATGGGGTCAGACCCTGAGGGATACTGCCTTGATGTAATTTGCAGTATGCATGCTGTCCGTGTCAGATTTTCTGAAAAGCTGTTTAGGGCTCTTCTATTTTGTCTTCCAGCCCTGCTTTCTGAAGGATTGGGAGCTTCATGTCCATTTCAAGATCCATGGAGCAGGGAAGAAGAATCTCCATGGAGATGGTGTTGCCCTGTGGTACACTCGGGAGCGCCTTACTGCAGGTACTGTGTTCAGCCTAATAGTTTGGAATATATCCCACTGTCATGGGTTTGGGGCTTTAATATAGGTAAATAGATTTCTGTTCCAGTTGCCGCAATCAGCATGGCAGAATGATAGGATTATAATTTAGTCCTATGTAGAATAAGTCCTATTAATTTCAGATACCCCACCTAAGCATTTACAGAGTTAAAGCCTTTGGCATATTTCCAAATGCCAGCTTTGTTTGTGGGGGACAGATTGCAACACCTATTTCTTGAAGTTGTAAAGTAATCTACATTCAATATTTATTGGGCAAAATGGGGAAGAGTAGGGGAACATTTTGCAAGATGGAGCTGCTGTGGGTTCAGAAACCAACTGATTCTGGGACAGTGCCAACTTTAGTTCTGGGCAGGATAGTGCTCTCTCAGAAAGAGCTGGTGTACAATCTGGGGTGCTTCTAGATTTTCAGCTCCTGCTAGAACAGCAGGTGGAAGCTGTTCTTTTGTAGATCCAGTGAAATACAATTTTCTCAGTCATTCTCTTGGTCTGTCAGTTGTAAATCCACTTTCGATACCATCTCTATCTTGACAGATAAAATTTGTTCTACATCTGTCATTTCTTCAATAACATCTTTTGGACACAGTCTATCCATAGAAGCAGACATTATTACTGACATGGTTGATATTGTGGCTACTATTTTCTGTTTCCATTCTTCATAAGTCTTCTTCAGTATTTTTATTGTTATAATATTTTGCATCATTTTACAGGCTTGCAAATCTTTCCTCTACCTAAAAACTTTAGTCCTCTCTAGGGTCTAGTTTTTGAAATCATGAAATTGCTTATCTTTGTTATGTCTTGTAAAAACCAAAACAGAATCTATTTCTCACAAAACGCTGTTTTATAATTAATTCCAAAATCTTATTGTAAAAGTTTCAATATTCCAATTTTATTTGGACCCTTAGTCCATTTATAACTTTCTAAGATCAAAACCTTATTTAGCTTTTTGCTGTTTATTTCAGATTCTTTACTTAAACTTATGATTAAAATTTGCTTTCATTCAAGATTGAAGGCAGACTTACCTGGTGTTTTCAAACTTGTCATTCCGGAGGTCTCTAATAGCTTAGAAGTAGTTAGTGAGCAATTTCCAGAAGTGATTAGAAAGTGAAGTTTGTGAACTTAATGTCCTTTAAAAGGCTCCGCCACAGTCAGGCAACATAGTAGAAAGCATAGCAACACACGGAACAGCTGAGCTTCTAGTTACCATCTAGATGAAACAATAAGCACATCACCACTAACACTCCAACCCCATGCCCAGGAATATGTCAATATCTTAAGGGTCTCCCAGAAGGCTGGCAGAGTCAGGGCTACTCTCATCTCAGGGGGAACAGTTTTCCATAGGGTGGAGGCAGCAACTAAAAAGGCCCACTTTGTGGGTCCCTCAAGATGACATTCTTTAATTAACTGGACCTGCAGCATGCCTTTCCTGCTAGATCCAATGGAACAGGTAGAAACAATTGGGGAGAGGCAGTCCCGCAAATAAGCTGGTCCTAAGCCGTGAAATAGTAGGTTATCCATTGGTAGAATGTTGGCTGGTAATCTCCAAATGTTTTCATTGGAATGGCTTTGCTACGTGGGTGACATTTGCTCTGCTTAGCAAGCATTGTTTGTTTGTTCGTTATACATATTTATATGCCATCTACTCCCAAATGACTTCATGTAAAAATGTTTAAATCAATCTTCAGTGTTTTGCCTGATAATTAGGTGATTTTAGCTGCTTAAAGTCACATGGACCCCTTATTCATCTTTTTCTGTTTTATCACCCTCAGGGCCTGTCTTTGGCAGTAAAGACAACTTCCATGGATTGGCCATTTTCCTGGATACTTATCCCAATGAGGAAACTACTGAGGTAAGTGATAATAGCTTCTATTTGAAGGCTAAACCTGGGATTTGCTTTTCCTGCAGGAACAGTCCCATATAAGTAGGGATTCTGTATGCAGATGGATTTCAAAATATTTAGGAAGTGAATTTTGTGCATCATGGTGAAGAGTGATTCAGATTTATTTTATTCTGCAGCGTGTGTTTCCTTATATTTCCGCCATGGTGAACAATGGATCCCTGACCTATGACCATAGTAAAGATGGTCGCTGGACAGAGTTGGCAGGCTGCACAGCTGACATTCGTAATCAGAACCATGACACTTTTTTGGCGATCCGATATTCTCGGGGACGTCTGACGGTAAGGCTGAGTGGGGTGCTAGGATGCACAAATGCACAGGTGAATTACATGTCATTCTACCACATTACACAGATAACTTAGATGAATGCCCATGAGGGTTCCATAATAACTTAGAATGATGTTGCATCATTTTTGCTACTGCTGTAGTCAGTGAAATATAAAATATGAATATAGTAAATCCTAACAATGTTGTTTGAGTTGGCCAATTTCTGTATTTCAGAATTGAAGCGCTACTATATTTCTATAGGATTTTTCAACCGGCTGAGAAATGTGAAAGCTAAGTTGTCCTCAATGTCCAAGATTACATTTATGTTGCAGGTGATGACCGATGTGGAGGATAAAAATGAATGGAAAAACTGCTTTGATGTTGCAGGAGTTCGATTACCCACTGGTTATTTCTTTGGGGCTTCTGCTGGTACAGGAGATCTATCTGGTGAGAAATACTTGCTAGTGAGTGGCTGTGTTGTTTGCATGTGTTCTTTCACATAAAGTAGAGACAGGGTTTGGTAAAGTGCACTAGATATTCACTTATCACCTGAACCAGTATTCATTACTTGTCAGTTCCCTGTATTGCTGAAATCTTAGGAGACATTTTTAAAATAAAAAACCTTTAGTTAGAGTAAGGTCTTCTGTCACTGTGGAGATTGAATTTTAATCAGCTGTACAGTGAACATAACTTGATTTTTTTTCCCAGATAATCATGACATCATTTCAATGAAGCTATTTCAGCTGATGGTGGAACATCCCCCAGAGGAAGAAAACATTGACTGGACAAAGATTGAGCCTAGCGTCAGTCTTTTCAAGTCACCCAAAGGTGATTTGTTAGTGCTTCTGCCCTGAATGTTCTGTGAAGCAAATGGGAGATCAGTTTCCCACAGGAGGATCGCTTTCCATAAAAGTACTTAACTTTTGAAGCAGTAGACCAGTGAAGGCAGCCTCTTTGGTTTAGCACCAGGTGACAAAATGAATATAACCTGGTTATTTATTTATTGGATTAATAGGGATACCCAGTTTAAGCAGTGTGACTCTGGCTGGCATACAACAGAAAAAACAAACAAAAAATCGAAAGAACTATATAACATTAAAACATACCCAATATATAAAATAGCAACCAAACACAATAATGTTTGCCTGCAAGATTGTCCAACTTCTGCACTTACCATATTCACTGTTTTCTTACTTTGAATTTGTAACCAACTATTCATAAATAATAAGTGTGCATTCAGATTTGCAGAAAGTTGTTCAGTTTAACTTTGTACCAAGCAAACATTGTGTCAGCTTCTGTTTACTAACAGATTTATTTAAATATACGATTTGACCAAGAGTGCCTAAACTTTTGCCTGCAATTGCATGTGCTGTACTAGAACTGCTGGAGAGGAGTTAAAGCCTCACCATGGGGTCTCAGCTGGACCAGGATCTTAGAGGGCAAGGTTAAAAATTCTCCTCCAGATAATTTCTCCTCATTACCTATCTTACGACTATTAGCTGTGCTGCAAAGGAAGTTGGGAGGGTTTGCATAGGCTCTGGAGGATACAAACAGAACAGCTATTCTGGGCAATCCAGAATTATGCTACTCTATATTAAGAAGTTCTTTGTGTAGCAAAAGGGTGTAATATATGCTGCAAATCCTGTTTCTAAGCTTCTTTTTCTCTCTCTCTCCTTTAGATAATGTGGATGACCCAACAGGAAACTTCCGTAGTGGGCCTTTGACAGGCTGGAAAGTGTTCTTATTGTTACTGTGTTCTTTACTTGGCATCATTGTATGTGCAGTGGTAGGGGCTGTGGTTTTCCAGAAACGCCAGGAGCGGAACAAGCGATTTTACTAAGGTGCAGGAGGCCCAAATTCGGGGCAGCTGGGAATATTTTTTACAGGGGGGAGGGAGAATTGTACAGACTCTGATTTCTAAAAGGCTCTTTCAGAGAAATGTATGGAATATTTTCATATCCTTTTTTTCTTGGCAACAGTAGTCAGGCAATTGTGTCAAACAATCAGGAATATAGGTTGTACTGTACTTGGGAGCCTGCTACTTCTCTTTTTGAAAGCTGTTTAGAACCATCAGTCCCCCTTTAAAATCTTTTTTACAGAAAACAGGCAAATAATAGTATGGTTCAAACTTAGAAAATGTTTCTTCTCTGAGGAGCATGTTTTGCACTTCAGATAGTATTTCCAGAGAGTTATTCTTAAGAGGATATTTCCGTAGTTCAGCTGTGTGGAGGGTGGTTTTCTTGCTGTGGCCTATAAACTTAATTCAAGAAGGCTATTTTTTGAACTGAATGTATTTCATAGTTTCACTTATTCCAGAACCTCCTTTTAATACAAGCTATTTCTGTTTTGCTGGGAGTGAAACTAACTTAACACCAAAACAACTGGCATCCATGAAATGTGATATCTGTGACTGCATTGGCTTGGGAGAATGAGGGCTTGATTTTTCTAGACAATATGGAGTATGTGCCCCATTTCATTAAACATCTAAACTAGTTGATTCTAATGGCAGAATTGAACTATATCATAGCCACATTGCTATGTGTGCATTTGGAAGATGATAAATTGAAGGAAGACAATGTGAAATAAAATGGAAAATTAATCCTGGTGGTCTGTCTTAATTTGATGGTTAGTAAGTGAAACAGAATGGTGGATGGGCTGTATTTGGTATTACTGGATTCATGGGGGCAGGAAGCAAATTCCATGCTGGGAAATTTTAGGAATCAAAAAGTGTTAATGGAGGAATTCAGATTTTTAAAAAAATATTTATTAGACATATTTTACAGTTTGCAATAGGGCTGTTTAACCAGGAGACCATGAGTTCTAGTCCTGCTTTAAGCATGAAGCCAGTTGGATGACCTAGGGCCAGGCACTCTCTCTGGGCCCTAGGAAAAAGGCAATGGCAAACCAGTAGGAAAATCTTGCCAAGAAAACTGCAGGGACTAGTACAGGCAATCACCAGGAGTCAATACCGACTCAAAGACATAAAATCAATAAACAGGCACATAGCGTGAAGGTGGGTTTTTTATGTGAGAATTGAATTTTGAAACGCAGTACGGTTATCTTTTAATTCTTTCACCTTCACAATACGCAAAATAATCGTATTCCATAGCTGGTACAAGTCAGTAAAACGCAATTCTAGAATGTTCCGACAACCCTGGGCTCTGTTATTTACCGGTCCGGCAGAGGGGGAGAAGTGATTGCGCTGAGGACGCAGGTCTACCTACGAACTGCGAGTCTAAGTACCTGTGGTTGCTTCGCTACTTCCTAACTCTCAACATAACTACCAGCGACCGATCATAGCGGCGCTTCCACTGGATTGGAAACTCTCCAATCCGCGCTCGAGGCTTCCCCCACTTCCTTCCCGATTGTCTCTGGGAGTTGTAGTCTCTCGGGCTGCAGTGGCGGGGTGCCTGCCCTCTGCTGTACACCGATTACGTGGCGCGAGAGCGGAGGCAGGACGCAAGCGCGGCAGCATGGCGGCTCCCGGTGGTTGGTCGAGTGTGTTCTTGTTGCTGCTCGTTGCGGGGATCGCACGCCCTGCGTGGGGCCTCTACTTCCACCTGGGCGAAACGGAACGCAAGTGTTTCATCGAGGAGATCCCGGACGAAACCATGGTCATCGGTGCGCGGTGGGAGATGGGGGAATTGGTTGTATTAGAGAGGGAGTTCTGAAAGGGCTGCTACTGGCGGGGTGACGCGAGGGGCGACCAAACATGAGTTGTGTGTCGAGGCGTGTGGTGGGAGAGGGGATGCTGTGGGGAGCGTGTATGGATAGGACGTGATGGTAGACTTTGGAAATGAGCGGTTGAGCTGTTCAGAGGCCAACTTTCCCCTCTGCCACACAGGGAACTACCGGACGCAGTTGTATGATAAGCAGCGAGAGGAGTACCTTCCCGCCACGCCCGGCCTGGGCATGTTTGTGGAAGTGAAGGACCCCGATGAAAAGGTACATTAGCACCCGGTCTCTGTGGGGTTTTCAGATACGTTCCTCACTCTGAGGGCTCTGTCATGTGCAGAACATTCAGGAGAAGCTCTTTTAAAGACTCAACACTAGAGACTCACCAACCAGAACCAAGTGCTGCAAAGTAATGGATTGGGTGGCTGTAAACAGGTGCACATGCCTCTCCTGGGAATTTGTGACCAGTACTATATGTAAACCAACATATGCTTCCATGTCCAGATCCATACTTTTCTCATATCTGTTCTTTTCTGTTGCTACTATTAGGTAATTTACTGTATCTTTGCAAAGCTAAACCAATCACCTGGCCGCCTTTCTGATCATAATTGAGTTAAAGAGACATTCCTTTCTGAGCTGTAAAAAAAAAAAACTTCAGTTGCAGTTTCATTTTTGGAAAACACACAAATTAATCTGGAATGGGGGGAAAAAATACAGAATGGCGTCTGTGATCCTTAATCCCTCTTTTTATCTTTGATTACTCAAGTATATATGGATCATAATAACACAAATAAGTTAAATAATCTGAGTTACCTAGCAAATTCATGAAGAAATAAAAGAAAAATCATATTTTCCCTAATAAGGAATAGGGTTGTACAGTATGTAGGATGAGCCATACAAAAGTTCCATACTGTTTGTCCCTTACTTTCACCAGATAAGTACAGTTGACTGTTTCAGACACCATTCTTCAAATAATGGATTTCATCCCATACTTAATATATGTTTCATAATTTAATAAGTGGACTACAGTTCTGGTGCAAAAGTATATATTATGAAATCCTGAATATTGAATCATGCCCTAAAAATGGACTGCACTTAGAACATTTAATAGCTACTGCATGGTAAGAAGGATTGCAAGAAAATGCCCAGTCTTCTTCAGACTGAAAGCCCACATACATATCTTTTTGGTCTGCTGAGTTTTCTCATGTGCTTTCTCATACATCTGTTCCATTTGTAGGTGGTATTGTCCCGGCAGTATGGCTCAGAGGGCAGATTCACCTTTACTTCACACACCCCAGGAGAGCATCAGATCTGCCTGCACTCCAATTCCACAAAGTTTTCTCTTTTTGCAGGAGGCATGCTGGTAAGAATATTTGTTAGACTAAGATTTTTTTTCTCATGCTTGCTTCTCACATCAGCTATTAAGGCATCTTGCTGTGATTGGTATTTACACCTCAGAAGTTTCACTGTTATTTTAATTTTATTGCAGAGGGTCCATCTTGACATCCAAGTTGGGGAACATGCCAATGATTATGCTGAGATTGCAGCTAAGGACAAGCTGAGTGAGCTGCAGTTGCGTGTTCGCCAACTTCTGGAGCAGGTAGAACAGATCCAGAAAGAACAAAACTACCAAAGGGTAAGAGAGACAAAACTATAGCTCTGTGGCAATGCAACTTGGACATGGACTTTTATCCATTTAAAGGGCTAGGCAACAGACAACAGGGAAATCTTCTTTTCCTGAGATAAAAGACATAAAAATATATAACTCGCCCTACTGGATCGAGCCAAGGCCCATCTTAGTCCAGCATTTTGATTCCCATACAAGCCAGCAGGTGTCAAGCAGGAGGTATGGATCTCTCTACCATCATTGTTCCTCTGCAAGTGGCATTTAAAGGCATACTGCTCCCGCAATTTATATTTTTCACTGAGTTTTCAAAACTGATGGCCCTAGATATACCTGTTTCTGTGAATTTTCCAGTTTCCTTTTAAAGCAATCCATGTTAGGGCCATCATCTTGTGGTAATTAATTGCATAAGTTTATTAGGCACTATATAAAAAAAAGACTTTCACCTATTTTAAATCAGCGTGATTGGACAACTCTGATCCTAATGTTTCCCTAGGCCTGCATGATTTGATATATCTTGATCATATTCCCTATCAGCTGCCTTTTTTCTACTCAAAAGAAAGAAAGATGTTTGAGCCCCTGATCTTTGATTGTCATCTTATGTACTTTTTTTCCTCAACAACATCCTTTTTCAAATATGGCGGCCAGAACTTTATACAAGTTCTGAGCTCTTCACAAATCATGTTTGGATTTCACCACCATCCTTGCTAATTTGATAATCATCTGCAAACCTGGCCAACTCTGCTTACCCTAAGTTATGGTTGTCATGAACAAGTTAAAGGGCACCAGTCCCAACACGGACTTTGCCAACTTGCCATTCTTACCTTTAGCCATTGAAAAAAATTGTCCAGTTATTCTGAATGTTTGGTTTTGCTTTTTAATCAGTTGGGAATTCTCAAAAGGACAAGTTCTCTCATTTCATGACTGCTAAGTTTACTTAGGTGTTCAGGATGCAGACATACAGTAGTATGTCTCTAATTTGTCTTTTCCACAGGTACTGCACACTCTTCAGACTCAAAGTCTGAAGAGAACTATCCACTATGACCCTGAGATCTTTTTTCTGGTTAGTTATAGATAGCTCAGATCACATTCATATACAGTGGTACCTAAAAGTTTGTGAACCGTTTGGAATTTTCAATGTTTTTGCATAAATGTGACCTAAAATGTGATCTGTTCTCCACACAGGTCCTAAAACTAAATAAAAAGAACCCAGTTAAACAAATGAGTCAAAAACATACTTGGTCATTTATTGAGGAAAATTATCCAAAGCTTGGGCAGCAATAAGTGCAACTAAATGTTTCCGATAACTGTTGATCAGTCCTACACATTGGCTTGGAGGAATTTTAGCCTATTCCTCCTTACAGAACAGCTTCAACTCAGGGATGTTGTGAGCTTCCTCACATGAACTGCCTGCCTCAGGTCCTTCACATTTCTATAGGATTAAGGTCAGGACTTTGGCTTGGCCATTCCAAAACATTACCTTTCTTCTGCTTTAACCATTCTTTGGTTGTACATCTTGTGTGTTTTGGGTCTTGTCTTGATGCATGATGCAATTTCCCTTGAGCTTCAGTTCACGGACAGATCCCTGATATTTTCTTGTAGAATTTGCTGGTACAGTTCAGAATTCACAGTTCCATCAATGATGACAAGCTGTCCTGGTCCAAAGGCAGCAAAGCAGGTCCAAACCATGATACTGCCACCACGTTTCACAGATGGGATAAGGTTCTTATGCTGGAATGCAGTGTTTGCCGTTCACCAAACAATGCATTTCATTCAAGCCAAAAATTTCTCTCTTGGTCTCATCCACACACAGAACCTTTTTCCAGTAGCCTTCTGGCTTATCTACATGGTCTTTTGCAAACTGTAGACGGACATCTGTGTTCTTTTGGAGAGTAGTGGCTTTCTCCTTGCACCCCTGCCATGCAGACTATTGTTGCTCAGTGTTTACCTGTGGTCTCAGAAACACTGACATTCTCCAGTGCAGAAGAGGCCTTTAGTTCCCTAGAATGAGTTTTTGACGCATTTGTTTAATTGGGTTCTCTTTATCAAGTTTTAGGCTTGAGATCACATTTGAGGTCATATTTATGCAGAAATATTGAAAATTCAAAAGGGTTCATAAACTTTTAAGCACTATTGTAAATGTGAAGTTAGGGGTTTTTGCCCAGATGTATATTGTTTTACACTTACTTAAATTGAACCATATTTTTATTGGGTTGACTGATCATCCAGTTAGAGATCAGTCTGAGCTCTTCACAAATCATGTTTGGATTTCATCACCAACCTTACTAATTTGATATCATCTGCAAACCTAGCCAACTCTCTGCTTACCCTAAGTTATGGTTATCATGAACAAGTTAAAGGGCACCAGTCCCAACACGGACTTTGCCAACTTGCCATTCTTACCTTTATCCACTGAAAAAAATTGTCCAGTTATTCTGAATGTTTGGTTTTGCTTTTTAATCAGCTGGGAATTCTCAAAAGGACAAGTTCTCTCATTTCATGACTGCTAAGTTTACTTAGGAATCATTGATGAGGAACTTCTGAGAGAGCTTTTTGGAAGTTAAAAGTTTTGACTGGAGAGCACTGCCAGTCAAGAGATAGTACTGGGCTAGATGGATAAATAGTGTGACTTGTCATAAAGGAGCTTCCTAGTTCCTCAGAAGCTCTGTGGAAGTCTTCTGTAGCTTCTCTGTGTTGTACAGCTAGAGTGGGAAATTGTCATTGTGCACATGCACAAAGACCATGAAGTTGGGAGAAAGGATCTAACTCTTGGAGGAAATACCATAAGGAAACAGGTCAGCCCACATACCTTGCTGTTATGAAGGTATTGCTAAGGGTATACATGGCTTTCTATATTTTGCTGTTTCCCAAAATCTGTCCATAAAATATATCCCACTGGATTTTAATGTTTTGCTGTTTTCCCCCTTTCTTTTCTCAGTGGCGAGAAGAGCGCTTCCGGCAAACCAGTGAAAGCACAAACCAACGGGTTCTCTGGTGGTCCATAGTCCAGACTCTCATTCTTGTAGTTATTGGAGTTTGGCAAATGAGGCACCTCAAGAGTTTCTTTGAAGCCAAGAAGCTGGTATAAAAATGGAGTAATATCAGCCCAAAGCCTGCATTTCTCCCAGGAGCAGTTCCTGGCACTTCAGGTGTCTGCGTTGATCCCCTCTTCTCTCATTGGCCCTTTCCACCAGACTGGGTACTTGCCAGGATCTGTGCCATCTACCTCCCACTGCCTCAGCTCTTCTTCCCCCTTCAACATCTCAGCCTGTGGTGATTCCAGTGCAGTGTTTTGCCCCAGGAAGATGCTGCATTCTTTCCAGATAGTCGAGACCAGCCCACCCCTCCTCCTCCTCCTGCTCTTTAGCTCTGTATGAGGAGTGTGTTTTGTTTTTGTCTTTGCAGAGAGGGGAGAGAGGCACAATGTCTTCAACTTTTCTTCTGGCTAAATATGTTCTTCAAAATTAGACTCTTCTGAAGGGTGATTGGAACTTTGTGTACCCAGCATCACAATATATCATAGCCAAGAAAACTCTTGCTGTTTTTAGCTGTGTTGCATACATACTAGCACTGATTTCTAAATAACACCAGTGCATTGCTCAGGATAATGTTTTGAATGAGAAGTTCTGGAGGCTCTCCTTGCAATTCTCCTGTTCTATATATTTGTCATGAATGAGATGCAGTTTGTTTTGGGGATTAGCTTCTGTGGAATTAATAGGTGGAGCGTATTAGGATTCTTTCTGAAATCTGTCTTTCAGGCTTAATGTGCTGATCACTGGGCTACTAATAAGTGATAACTTAAGTATTGAAATTTACTTAGCTCTCCTGTAGCTTGTTAGTATTAGGGTTTTTCCTGTATCACCATTTTCTGGCAGATAGGATGCTTCATTTTCTCATTACTGTGAATGTATAAGCAGTTACAAGGTTGCTTTTACAACAATGCAACTCTTAAAGTAGCAGCATTCAGTGGTATATTTGCAGTGGTATCTGCAGCAAACCACAGTGAATCCAAAATTATGCAATACATGTGATCTCATGCAAATGCCACCTACTTGCATCCCAATGTGTGTGATGCTTGTACATAAGTCAGGGCATTTGCATGGCAACATCACACACATTTTGTCATCTCTCCTGTCTTTGCAGATGCCTGGATATCCATGTTTCTGCTGCTCCACCAACAAAATCTTAATTACATTTATTTGGAAGAAAATCCTACTGACTTCATTCGAACACCCTTCCAAATAAAGTTGCTAACATTTTTAGCTTAAGTCTCCTTTGGGTTTCTTTTGCCAAATTCCTGGATATCTAGCAAATTCTACATACTTATTCTTACAAAATTAGGGAAGCATCCCCTTGTTATCTCTTCAGCATCTAAATATGGGAATGCAGTTTTGGGGGAAAGAAAAAATGGTTTGGTTCAGACCTTAAAATTTGTGGCCAGTAAACCATATTCTGCTATATTAGTCAAAGAATTAAATACCTAAATTTAGCTTTTCCCCTTGTGCACCTGGCTATAATTCCTTGTATCCTGGATAGTTACATGACATATTCTAACAAGCAGTGCTTCTAAGCTGCAAAGTTTAAGCCACAAGTTTTTAGTTTGGAACTCCAGGGAAACTGATTGAACAAGTCAGAAGCTTCAAATATGGATAAACAAAAGGGAGTGGCAAAATGATGGGAATATTCTGTGTTATCAGAATATTCATTTTGCACTCAGATTGTTGTACCAATAGATAGTTGTGTCTGAACCTGGCCATTATTTAATGGAGAACCAGAGTGAAGGTTCTGTTACTGCTTTATGTTTGTAAATATTCTGAATAAGCTTGAAGCATTGTCTGTTGGTTTATCATGTTTACCATCTGATTTGCTCTTTTATCTCTCATGGAGAGCATGGCAGGATTGGTAGAATGAATGCAAGCACTCTTCTTGTGCTCTATTCATCCTATTGCCTATCCATACCTTCTTTAGAAATCTGAAAGTTTTGTTTGCGGTTTTTGTGAAGAGTGAGCATAAAACCTAAGTGGATGGTGTGTTATTTGGCCAGCATTTGTTTGACAATATATACATTGTTTCTACATAAATAACCATAAAATTTGCTTTCCTAAATGCTCACAACAATGTTTATTACCTGAGCAGACTGCAGAACTCTCTGTAAGATAGGGAACTAGAAACAATTGCAGTGTATCATGAGTAAGGACACAGTGAGTTCTGTGATTCAGGTGGCATCAGATGAGTCTAATGGACCTTGTTTGTACATGGCATGAACGTGTTGTGTACCTGGTTTAATAAAACAAGTGGAATGGTGATTTTTATTGCTGAAATACTTGAGGATTAACTTAAATTGTTAAGAAACCTGAGTCAGACAAATTCACTCCAACCTGTTGCCAATTATCCAGTATACTAAAAGTCACAAACTATGTTGAGGAATAGAATTCCACTCAAAATAATTGTTTGTGGGCATTCAGTTGTATCTCTTGATTGTACTATATGATGTGCTAAGGTTGATTCTGAAAGAAACCTTGATGTACTGGGAAGATGGGAGCTTTTTAGACTGTAAGAGAAAGATTCCTGTGGTATTCCGTTCTTGGAATGTGTGTTGAAAAGGAGGCCCTTGGAACTGTTCTTCAAATTTGTAATAACCTAAACGTTTTTAAACGTTTTAGGGCAAGGTGGATGGATGATATTCTAGAGGTGATGGATTCGTCCCTGGGGGAGCTGGGGGTGTTGACGACCGACAGGAAGCTCTGGCGTGGGCTGGTCCATGAAGTCAGGAAGAGTCGGAAGCGACTAAACGAATAAACTACAACAAACGTTTTAGAATAACTTCACAAACTTTTGTACGCTGGTGTACTCAAGGTGCAATGGGCTGCAACCCAAATTATGAGTCAGCATAGCCATTCATGGGTATATCCAAGATGTTAGAAGGGCACTAAATTAGTATGTCTATACAACCCAGTTGAAGAGTTTGAGATTCAAGCCACCTTACTTTTACTGCTATACTTGAAACAAGTTATCTTTTAAGCAGGAGAAGAAATAGCTAAAGCTTTTAGGGGGGAGAGGGTAATTTTAATAAATGATCTGTCCTCAGTTTTCTTTTGTTTTTTTGAGGCTACTTAACTCTGGTTGCTATTGTAATGAGAGAAATTAAAAATGGTTCTTTCCTTCTAAAATGTGTACTGTCTTCATTACATTCCACATTCTTTGCCAGAGGGCATCTAGATAGGCGTTTTAGCACTATGCTTAGTAAGTGGTTTAAGACTTTTAAATACAATACATTTAAAAATTCCATGCAACAAAAGCTGAAATTAATAAATGAACGTAAATCAATGAGCCCTTCTGGTGTTGCTTAAAAGTTCGCCATGCCTTTTGTAGTCTGCTTTCTACCGTTCCGGAGCGATTCGCGTTGCTTGTCCTTAAGCAACGAGCTTGTCTTCGACTAGGAACAAAACTTAGACGGAACAGCTGGTAAGGAGTGCGTTTCTGGAGGGGTGCGATAGTTGTTGGACCTGGTGTCCTAGCCAACGTGTCCCGAGTGGGGTGTTGACCGGCAAGTCGGCAGGATGTTCCTTTCTCGGCGCAAGGCGACTATGTATCGGCGAGCGGGAGGCGGCGGGTAAGTGTCATGAAATATTGAGCGAGAGGAATAAAGAGACAGGACGAGAATATATTTGAGAGATGCTGTTGTAGAAGCAAGCCTCAATGGTTCCGCTTCTCTCGGGGCTCAGACGGTTCGCTTTAATTTCTGAAGTATCCTATTCATCCACCCAGATTTTTAAAATGACCATGAACCAGAGCCTATGACACGGCTTGCACGCTGTTAGACATTTAAAACAAAAGCGCTTAATAGCTGGGGAGCCAATGGTATGCCGAATGGATGAATTTTCTTTTGCATACATAATAGCTTATTCTGGTGAAGGAATGAATGAGAAAGCTGTAACGGAGGCTATGAGAGCTAGTGCCAGAGGCATTTCATAAGGGGACAATTGAGAGAGAAGGACTAGCGTGTGCCCTACTCCCCTCTCCCCGTTTCAAAACTTTGCCAGGGTATTACTAAACGAGAACTAAAAAGCTGCCGGTTGTGCAAAGTTCCTTTGTCACCGAAGTAAACGTAAGCTCGGCTGCAGATCTGAAGTTATAAGAGGAAGAGTTTGCAAGTTGTAGGGTGAAACACTGGCAGGCATAAGGCCTAGAATCTTGAGCCTCATGTAGGTCCCTGTGGAAGGAACTAATTTCGGATTATTTTGAAGGAATAGACTGGACTATAAGGACTGGTTTTGCAGTATGCATATTTGTCTAGCCCTCGGTGGGGTGCAGTAAGGCTTATAGCTTGAGAAAGCATGCATTTGGCCTTACTCCCATGTATATAGCATGTACAGTTACAGTTCATGAATGTGACCTGACTGAACAGTCTGTGATTCCAAAGCAGATAATTCAGGCAAGCTACTGATGGGGTTCACAGTGTTATGCTCTATGTGAAACTGGTGTACCGTATTGAGTAAATCATTGTGGCTAGATTCATACAACACTCTAAACTAACATCCTAGCAAGACTGAGTGGCTTTGGGTTTTAGGGCCTTCCGGATCTGGGACTTTACCATCTTTGGTACTGGATGGGGTGGCACTGCCTCAGACAAACCCAGCTTGCATCTGGGGGTCCTGGACTCATGACTCCTGCTCGAGGAGCAGGTGGCAGTTGTGGCCAGGAGGGCCTTTGCACAACTTCGTGTTGTGTGCCCATTCCTGGATTGTGAGGCTCTGCTCACTCATGCCCTATCACCTCCTGTATGGATTATTGTAATGTGCTATACATACGGCTGCCCTTGAAGAGTATTCAAGCTTCAATTGGTGCAAAATGCAGTGGCACAGGCAGTTAAGTGTGCTCTTAAGAGGACACACATTACATATCTGCTTCATGAGCTGCATTGGTTGCCAGTTTGCTCCAGGTCTAATTCAGAGTGCTGGTCTTGACCTTTAAAGCTCTACATGGCATAGGGACAGATTATCTGAGGAGCCGCCTCTTCCCGATTACATCTACCTCCCATCAGGTCCAGCAGGAGAGGTAAGATGAGGGTTCCGTCTGTGAAAGAGTTCCATCTGACGGGACCTAGGAGACGAGCCTTTTCTTGCCGTGGCACCCCCCCCCCTCTAGTACATCACCCCTCCTGATGTGAGGTTAGCCCCAACCCTTATTGCTTTCCAGAAAACCCTTAAAATGTGGATTTTTCAACAGGCCCAGAGATCCCCTGGTGGCAGGGAGCCCACATGTTGGCTGTATTATGTGTGGCATTCTCCCTCTCATGATTTTGTTTCTCTCTATGTTTACCATTTTAATTATTTTTAATTGGTTTTGTAGTATGTTTTAATACAGGCATACCTCGGAGATATTGCAGGTTCAGTTGCAGACTACTACAATAAAGCGAATATTGCAATAAAGCAAGTCACATGATTTTTTTTGGTTTCCCAGTGCATATAGCAGCTATGTTTACACTATATTGTAGTCTATTAAGTGTGCAATAGCATTATGTCTTAAAAAACAATGTACATACCTTAGTTAAAAAATACTTTATTACTAAAAAATGCTAATCATCATCTGAGCCTTCAGCGAGCCATAATCTTTTTGCTGGTGAAGGGTCTTGTAAAAGCAGCGATATCTGCAAAGTGCAATAAAATGAGGTGTGCCTGTAGTAGGTTTTATTGTATGCCGCCCAGAGTCATTTTGTGTGAGATGAGTGGCCATATAAATTTGACAAATAAATAAAGTAGCATATTGTGTGAACTTAGCCATTATTTGGTTTTGGCTTAATGCAAAATCTGTGAACCTAGCCACTGTGACTTGTAAACTATAGTTTATGACTTCAATTGTATATAGTTTGTTCACTAAATCATGATTAAAGCAAAACATGGGTCTGTAAATGCTTAATGCTTCTATCCCCATATCTTTCCCAAATCCTTTTGTAATTTGGATTGAATTCCATTCACAACCATGATTTCTACTCTTACAGGCCAAACTTACTCTGGAAAAGCCTGTGGAAACTTGTTTTATCTTCCATTCTTTTTTACTTGAAGTAGCCCATCCTCTATTACAGTGTTTTATTGCTTTTTCTGATTTTGCTTCAGGTTTTGCCGGCTGCTGGGCATTCTACCCTGGAAATGCTCTCTCTTTCAGCTCTTCTTTACTGTGCTGTTGCTGGGTTTTCTCTCCCTGTTGTGGCTGCAGTTCAGTTGCTCAGGGGATGAGTCTAGAAGTCAAACAGCTGAGGCAACAGTGCCTCAGAAACCCTGTATATTTGAGCCTCTCCCTCAGATGCCTGATGATCCATCTTGGGGACCACATCGCTTGGCGGTGTTGGTTCCCTTCCGAGAGCGTTTTGAGGAGCTGTTGACCTTCGTGCCCCATATGCATCGCTTCCTCACTAGGAAGAAAATTCGTCATCATATCTTCATACTCAACCAGGTGGATCATTACAGGTACTTTAAGATATGCGTGATTTGGAATCCTATCCTCATGCTTTTTTCTCTTCGCCAGCCTTCCAAACTGATGCCTTCTGGATGTGTTGAACAACAACTACCATAATCCACAGGCCAGTTCATGCTTACTGGGAATTACAGGAGTTCTTGCCAAACATATCCAGAGAGCATTTGTCTCTGCAACTTATTCTGTACTCTGGATTTCATAAATTCCCTTTTCAAAGTGGTTTGGGCCTGACATGGAAATGGAAGAACCAGAAACTGGTCATCTGTTTTACTGGGAAGAAAACATTTGTACTTTCTTAGCACAAGGGAACTGGGTAAGTTGGGGGTCAAGTCTGAAATCACAATCTCTCTTTCTGTCTCCCGGTAATCATTGGATGCTATCAAGTATCTCCAGTCCCAAAATAGCATTCACTATTTTTTTCTAATATTCTGTACAACAGACCCATTTTCCGTGTATTTGACACTGCAAAACTTTAAATTTTTAGAAGATTAGCATTATTTTTACACCAAATACTAAACATAGCAGCTGGCCTTTTATTTTAAACTAATATTTCTTCAGTTATATGCTCTTAAGAATAAGTCACTTGGGACAGTTTGCCATAGCGGTGCTTTTTTTCCCTGCAACCATGTAGTTTATTACTCCAGTGGCGGCTTTCAGACCATAAATTTCAGCTGATGTCTGAAATTGGTTCTGGTACTCATGTTAAAAGTCTTCCCTTTGTTTTTCTGAAACTATAACAATGTAAGGAATTAGCTACAAATCAATATGTTTAGGTACATGTCAGGAAACAAAGAATATTTCCTGCACTCTTTTTTGTTTCCTCCAAGATACCCATGTTGTTTTTCCAACTTAATATTCAATTTCCTTTTTTTTTCTTACAGATAATTCATTAAAAGTATTCTAAACCATTTTTACTGACAGAAAGTGAATGATCAGAACTAATCACAGGAAAATATGAACTATAATATGATAAACAAAAACTGATTTCAAAACAACAGATGCCTGAACATACAAAAAATTGCATACTTTTAAATGTATTTATTATAAGCAAAAAAGAAAAAACACAAAAGCATGCATCTCATATGTACTAAATAAACTAGAGTTATGTACATATTCCTGTTGTGTTACACAGTTGTTATCAATACTTAAATCAATGGGAAAAAGATGGGTTAAGGGAAGAAGAGATCATTTGTTTTAAGGAAAGTGATAAGTTATTGAAATTGTTTATACGAATAATGAAGCGGGAAGTCACTTCTTTATATATTTCTTTTCTTTTTCTTTACTATATTCTTATTTTTCTTCTTTATTTTCTATTTTTAATTTCTGCACTTCCTATTTTTTTTTCTTTTTTTAGTTTGTATTAGTTTTTATATTTTTAATTTTAATAAAATTACTATTAAAAAACAATAGGAAAAATTAGTATGTAAGCATGCAGTAGTGTTGCAGTTTCTAGTCTCCAAACAGAATTCTGGCAATGAAGTCCCATTCAGATACACAGAATTGAATTCTTCAGACCATTGTTTCATTGATGGACAATGGATGTCCTTTCAGGCTTGTGCTATTAATTTTTTGTGACCATAAAGTCATGCAATATTTTTTTTCTTGCCTTCTGTTATGTCTCCAAATTGCACATATATAGTTCACAATAATCTAAGCATTTCCAAAAGGCAGTGAGTCTTCAACTCAAAATTAATATGTGAAATAACTTCTGCTCAAAAGGGAGCCATTATAGCAGGTGACCACATATGAAACAATCACAGTTTGAGTACCCTGTCTCCAACAATAATTGTCTCTTTAGTTTAAGCTGATTTTCTCCCATGTTGAATACTCTGTATGCCTATTGGGTACATTGTAGGTTAAAGATTTGCTGATAATAATAAATAAAGCATATACAATGGCCAGATGCTACCTATATTGAGCAATTCTGGCAGGGAGGTGATTCAGCCTGCCTGGGTAGAATTTTGTGACTTGGGTCTATTCTTCTCACATTGATCCTGGACAGGTTTAACCGAGCATCTCTGATCAACGTGGGTTTCCTGGAAAGTGGTAATGACACAGACTACATTGCCATGCATGATGTGGATTTGTTACCTCTCAATGAGGAATTGGACTATAGCTTCCCAGCTGCTGGTCCTTTCCACGTGGCATCACCTGAGCTGCACCCTCTCTATCATTATAGCACCTATGTGGGGGGCATCTTGCTGCTCACCAAGCAACACTATCGAATGGTAAGTCGCTACTTCTTTCTTATAGAAGAGATTCCTGGACTTTTTGCAAAAGGAAAGACCTTGCTGATTATGCTCTGTCTAAAGGAATACTGGCTTCATTGTTTTGTCTAGCTACTTGCTAGACTTATCTACAAAAAAGTCCCATAATCCTGGAAATGAAGCGTTGAGAGAACAGCCCTGTCTATGCCTCAGAACCACACATTTTCTAATCTTTCAAGTCCCAAATCTTGTTAGAGGAAAATAACCTTGGGATTAACTGTCTTATTATTGTTTCAGTGTAATGGAATGTCCAACCGTTTCTGGGGCTGGGGCCGGGAAGATGATGAATTCTATCGCCGCATCAGAGCAGCTGGACTTCAAGTGAGGATGAATTATGTTGGTAGCGGGAGTTGGGACCTTGGGATTCAAGCGCTCAGTGTGATCTGGGCCTGCTCTGAACCTCTTTCCCCAGTTCGCAAAGAATGACAGAGTTTAGTTGAACAGAGATTTCTGTCCTCAGACAAATGGCTCACATAGGCTCCACTATTCTTCATTTCAGCTCTTCCGACCCTTAGGTATTACAAGTGGATATAAGACATTCCAGCATCTGCATGATCCAGCTTGGCGCAAAAGGGATCAGAAGCGTATTGCTTCCCAGAAACAGGTGGGGTTTCTCATTTGGGAGGTGGATGAAAGGTGTATCTTGAAGTTGGAAAGCGTTGTCTTTAGACTGTAGTAAGCTAAGCAGTTCTTGCTTCTTCTTAATCAGTTACCTATCAGCTACAAGAAGTGGGCAAATCTGCATCTCCAAATGTTATTCAGCATTCAACTTCCATTAGCTGTAGCAAACATGGCCAGTAGTAAGGTGAGAAGTTGCAGTCCCCCAAGATATAGAGGGCCTCACGTTGCCCATTCACCAGCCAACTTTCCTCAATACTATACAGTTCCTCCCTATTGCTGTTGTATTGGGGGTGGGAGGGGGACTGTTCTAGAAACATAGTCAAGAAGTCATGAAATAAAGACTCCGGTGTCTTTGTTTCAATACTCTAGAAATAGTAACTCTGACTTCTTAACATGTTGAGTGGAACACACATTTATGGCTTTAATAAAGCAAATAGTATTAGCATTAGAGACAACTTGGATGTATCTTTTACAGTGAATATCTCTTCCCATTATGCCCTTTCATCTGAGGTCTGTTTCTCTCCTCTCTATTGTGCCATTAATAAGTGAGTTCAATCTTTAAAATATTTGAACTCATACTTTGTGGTCAAAACAAACCATGCATATAAGGTAAATCTAGCAAATAATTTGTTTTTCTAAATAAATAGTTAATGGGACAATCAAGGTGCTTTTAGCTAAGGACTAAGATAAATGTTCTCCAGTAAACTGTATTGTTACAGAAAAATATTTATGGGGAGCATTTAAACATTTTCACATATTTACTGGCTTTTACAAGCCATTGCTGCTGCTTCAGCACCATCTTTTTATATTAAAGCTGGTCTTTTACCTAACAGAAAGAATATGTATCTATATCTGTGTGGATGTATATCCTCCCCCCACATACACACAAACAGACACACACAGCTTGAATGCTAGATATTGGGATAAAATGCAGGTATTGCAATGTATTTTAAGAGGTACCTTCTCGGTGCAACACTAACCATGGACAAAATGTCCAAAAGTGTGTGTGTCAGTTAAAAAGAAAATGCTAACAATTAGTGTACACAGAATTTCTATGTACGGTAAGGTACTCCTCCATTCCCCTTTCCTCCCTCTGTTTTGGTAAAGAAGTATAAATATTTATTATTTTTAACCACAAAATCTGGAAATATACAAGTTTGTGATTTTACTGTGAAATAGTGAATTCAGTCCTCTTTAAAAAAAAAAATCAGTTACAGAGACAGTTCAAAAGCAGCAATGATAAGTTTATGAATATTCTAAATATTGATCAAAATTCACATGTTGAATGATACTATATTGGTATTATTTTCTCTTCTACTGTTGACTTTTTGTATAACACATGACATTTTTCTTTTCACAGGAGCAGTTCAAGGTAGACCGTACTGGAGGTTTGACTAACCTAGAATACAGAGTAGAATCACGCACTTCATTGAGTGTGACAGGAGCTCCCTGCACCGTTCTCAATATCTTGCTAGAATGCGACTCCAGTGAGACTCCCTGGTGCACATTTGGTTGATGTGCCTACTGTACAGATTGCCTGTCTTGTTTGCTGCTGTAGCAGCTCATGGCCAGAATTGCAGCTCAGCTCTCAGATGACAGATCCTTCTGTGGGAGCCAACGACTGGGCATAGCTGCCAGGATAAAGGGGTTAAAAAGAGAACTGAGGATCCACGCTAGTTGATAAAGCAAATGCAGGGCATTACTTCTTCCACATGGATACTGCAGGGTGGCAACAAATGCAATGGTGATGGAAACATTAAATAAGCCGAGTGCCTTTCCATCAGTTAGAAGGACATTGTCTTAGGTACCTTCATCTCAACAATCTGAAGAAACTGCGGACTAAGAGGCACTACAGGGACTAAATCATTGTTTCTCTACCAGCCAGCACTTGGAGGTTTCTTTATCCAGACTAATACTCAAAGGACTGTTAGACATTTGCTTCTCTTGTGATAAGATATGCATAAATATCTGCTATAAAACACCCTTATACCCCATTATTCCTCTGGTGCCTCTTGATAGCGCATACGTTGCTTTCTGGCTCCAGGAATTCATGGCCAACTATCTTAGCTAATCCCGTTTTCAGATCTTTGGAACTGTCAAGGCTGTTATCTTATTGAAATACAGCTATTAAAACAAATGGATTGAAAGGATATTACAACTGGAATGTGTGTGAACAATGTTTTCAAGTTTAGGTACTGCTACTAATAGTACCGCATTTTCTAATTCTGTAGTAACAGAAGTCTGACTTAAACCCACCTTTCTCTTTTATGATGACTCTTTAATTTTCTCCCAAAACTCCTTAATGTGAAAGAAACTAGGCGCCAGAACACACATGTATATTATCTGAATATGATGCATTTGTATATTTCTGGATACAGGAGTACATTTTTTTCACTGAGAGAGGTAGAGACAGAATTAATATGATATAATCAAGACCCCACTCCAAAACACCTGCAACAAAACTGGTAACTCCTATGCAGCTGTATTCGGCATCTGTGGAAGCGGCTGGTCACAGAGCTGGCTGGAGCAATACTGGTGGTCTGCTGAAGACTCACTGTAGAGAGATGGAGGGTCTGAGCCCTTGGGGGAATATCACTGTGCCCTACAGTATGAAGGGGTGGAAGAGATGCTTGCCAGGGTTCCATAGAAATGCCTGCCGCCTCTGGACTTCTTTCCTCTTTCAGGGGTTTTGATTTCTTCTTGGGCTGTTGACTAAAGATGCTACTGAACTGCTCCAAGGTACTTGGGTGCTCAGACTGTGTGGTGTTCATGGCATCAGAGGGAAGTTCTTTGTAGTTACATGAGATGAGTTTCTGCAGTTGGGGTTTGGATATAGATTTCTTTCCAACAGAGGTTGCTGTAGGGGATAAGGTAGAACCAAAAATGTTTCAGGGTTGCAATATCCTAAGCCCCCCAGAGAGTGTTCATCTTTAAAACCTCATGAGATCTCATGAAAGTATACATAAGTCTTACAAGAGCTGGCTTCTGATTTTTTAAAAATATATAAACAGAAGTCAGATAATTTAATCGCCTACCAGGTTTGATGGCATCCACAAGCACTGTGTTGCCATGCTACATTGCAGATCTGAAGGAAAAAAAAGACTCCCATAAAATAGGGCAGAGATTTTCCAGGAGCCACTTTACTGTATGTTCTACTCATTACAGAATCTGGAGTCTTGGATTTAAGAACAATGTATTTGCCCTTAACAAGAAGCCCTTAGATGCTAAGAAATCAAAATAGGGTTCAGTAGGTCCCTGTCTTCCCCTATCCTGTAAGTTTTTATATCTGCCTCTTGTCGCATGTTCTTGATTTTTTTTCCCAGGCCAATTTAGTCTTCATTCAGATCTTCTAGATTTGGAAAATATTGAGTGCAGTCAACCAATGTAGTTCAAGCAAATCTGCATGATATATTCGAAGTGCCAAACCTAAGTTCCCTTGGCAAAAACAGTGTCTTGTGTTTCTTGGAGTCATAGGGTGCAAGTCTATGGCTATATAAATTGGGACATAAGAGACCAGTGGCCAGTGCCAGGTCTTGGACAGTCCAGAATGGAATACTGGAATGGAATGGAATCAGTATCCAAGAAATGGGTACTGATAGGAATAACAGTGGAGAGGTGAGCTTTAAACAGAGCAGCAGTGACAAGGATCCATCACAGATGTATATTGAATTCCTGATTGATGCAGGTTTGCTCCTTGTGGGAAAAAGCTTTATGCATATGTGTTGCATATTCCCTCTTTAGTTTTTTTGTTTTTTTTACTTTGAAATATGTCTTTATTGTTAACATAATATTTGAGAGAGAGAGAGAGAGAATAGACAATAGAATAAAACAAAAAGAAGCAAACACTAAGCATAAATAAAAATATTACGGGAAAACGTTCTAGTAACACATTCTCCCCTTCCCTTCCAGGTACTTCCCCAACCACTGACCACAGCCTAGATATTTATACTTTACATTGGACATTGAAGATTATTGCCAGTATCTATTTAACTCATCTATTTATTTTATCTCCTAATATATTTACTAGAAACCATATTCCAAATGTCTAAATTTGCCACTGTCTAATGAGTAGTATATATGGGATACATTCTTACTTAAATTTGGTGAGACTTGTATTACAGATGAACGCTGTCAATTTTGCCATTGCTGCACATTCCCCAGTTATGGCCTCCCAATCTGATACTGTCAGCAAAGCTTCTCTTTTCCAGCATTGTGCCAAATTTATTCTTGCAGCTGTCAGCATCTAATTTAGTTAAGTGGTATGTTTTTCATTTATGTTTTCTGAGATTGTACCCAATAAAAAATATTTGTGGTTTCAGTTCAAATTTTATTCTTAGGATTTTCTGAATATTTTGATGTATTTCTTTCCAGTACTTTTGATGTGTTTTTTTTTAATACAGCCACTACATGGTTCCTTCTTTGCTATGACATTTCCAGCGTTTATTGTTATATGATTTCTCTATCTTGGTCATTATTATCTGTAAAACATTTTTGTGCCAATTTTCCCTTAAATTATAATGTGGAGTAAATTTTATTGATTTTTTTCCCCATAACTCTTCCCATTGTTGTACTGTGATTATTTCTTTTTAGTTTTACATCCACTTCATCATTCAATTTTTATTTGTTCTATCTCCATAATTCAATCACAATTTATATACATGTCCTAGTAAGAGGTATTTAGTTTAAGTGTTTCAAATTCTGTTGTTTTTCTCAAAGTTCCCCCTTCTTTCTTGAGATCAGTTTTTATTCTTTCATATTTTTATCAAACTTTGTTTTATAATACATTCTTTCAAATTTATTCTTTTGTTTCCTTATACCATAGATGTCTATGAAGTCCATTGGCCAAGCCAGCAACTTCTATGATTAACGTTCTGCAATTTGAGGATTTTATCCATTGTTATCCATGATAGACAGCTTGGACAAAAATATGATCTAAAGTTAGGAAATACAAGGCTACCTCTTTCTTTTGAATCTTGCAAAATTTTAAGTCTTACTCCTGATTTTTTTCCTGATCCATATAAATCTCTTGCTGTTCTTTGCAATCCTGTAAGTTTTTGTCTGAGATTGGAATTGGTGCCATTTGAAATAAATAAATTTTGGATACTATGTTCATTTTTACTGCCATGATAAGCCCTGGCCAAGAATGTTTTAGATTTTTCCACCTTACAATTTTTTTTCTTTCTTTCTATAATTTATCATAATTGTTCTGAAATATGTCTTTATTGCATCCTGTCAGACAAAGTCCCAAATATTTCACTGTTTTTTTTAAACAAATACTGTAAAACAATCACAAGCAGATTTTTTTCAAAAAGTCTTCTTCTGGAGTTAAATATCTTATTATCTTTGATTTTGTATGGAGAATTTACCAAAGTTTTTGATTGTTTTCATCAGCTGTCTTATAGCACTCTGAATGCATTATGATTAGTACTACATCATCTGCATGGCATTTCAACTTCTCCCTAAATTTTGATCCCAAAAATTTGTTTGTCTTTCTGGATGTCTGCCAAAACTTCTAAAGCAATTGCAAATAATGAGGAAGAAAGTGGACATTCTTGTCTGGTGCCTCTATCTATCTATCTATCTATCTATCTATCTATCTATCTATCTATCTATCTATCTATCTATCTATCATCTATCTATTATCTATCTATCATCTATCTATCAAATTTTATCACCTCCCATTTCCCCCCAAGGAGGGACTCTGGGTGGTTTACAATATGGCAAGTTTTATTGGAAAACTTGTAGAGAAGGTACCTCTTGCTGAGATCTTTGCTGTTTGCCATTGATATATATTCTCCACTCAAGTTTTAAATTGTCCTGGATTAATTTTGCTTAAAACTGCTAATAAGAAAAACTACTCCATGTTGTCAAAGGCTTTTTCTGCTGCCTTCTTTTTCTTACTGTTGAAGCATTCTAATGCATTATAAATCTATTACTGTATTGTCCTTCATTTTCCTCTTGGGAATATAGCCTGTTTGATCTGTAGGTATTATTTCAGAAATACACTACCTCAAACGTTCAGCTACTATTGTAGTAAATATTTTATAATCAGCATTATAATTGGTCTACACAACTTAGGTTTCTCTGGATCATTCCCTTCTTTGTAAATCAGAGTTATATATGTTTCTTCCCATGTCTTTGGCATTGATTTTGTCCCTTTAATTTCATTTATTGTCCTTACCAATGGTTCCAATAGCTCTTTCTCTAACTTGTTACAGCACTGGGCTGTCAGCCCATCTGGGCCTGACAATTGTCACTTAGCTTTTTTTTTAATTGCTTCTTTGGTCTTTTGAAGAGTTATGGATTTACTTAACATTTGGCTATGTTGTTTGTTAAATTATTTGTACGCTGAATCACCAATGTACTGTATGTGTTCAACCTTTGTTGATATTGTGCTTAGAATATAATTTCTTGAAAAATTCTGCAAGTTCTTCTGTGATTTCTGGTCTTGTATATATAACAATATGCTCCCTTTCTTTATTCTTGTTCTTTTTTCCTTCTCTTTTCTAATTGGATATGCCAAAAGTTTTCCTCAACTATTTGCATTCTCAAAATGATTTTGTTGGACATAGTTTATCTTTTGGAGTTCTTCCATTCCAAATAAGTCTAATTGTTGTTTAACTTTATACAGTTATATTAATAACTGTCAGTTTGGATTTGTTCAAGTTTTTTTTTCTCTTCCAACTGTGATTTCTGTCTATTGTATTTTTTCTTCAGAATTGTTGCAAATCTCATAAGATTCCTCATAAGCTTTGCTTGTCTCCCATATGGTTGTCTCCGACATTCCTGAAGTTGTGTTTATTTCAAAAAGAATTGTAGTTCATGTTAGTAGATTAGACAGTAGATTAGCCAAAAGCAAGGGAAGGAACCACTTAATTGAAGAAAGGGTTTTTAACTCCCTTCGGTTGCTGAGGGCATTTTGCAAAGCCACTTTGTACCGCTGGCAGAGGTCCTTAATTATTCACCTGTTGCCATATGCAAGGAACTGCCAAGGTTGGCTCCAGATTTCTCTGCTGAAGCCTCCAGCTCAGTGCTGATGCTTGAAGAAGATGAATCTTCATTGTTAGCCTGGATAAAAGAAGCATACAGTACATGAATTTGGCAGCCATCTCGGAGATTCACTGTGTTTGTATGTGCAATACATATACTGCATATTGAGTTTATGCTCCTTGTTTAATTGTGATTTCCTCAAAGAGGGTCATTGCCCAGTGCCCAATTGGCTGTAATGTACACAGTGAGATACATGCTAAAAATAGGCTAAAATGGTATTAGCTGGCTTGTAATTCAGTCTATTGTGGGAACCCAGCAATTATCAGTATATTATATGAACCTAACCACCCCATTAAATCATAACAAGATTTATTTATTGGATAGAGCATGTTATGTGGACACTACAATCAGGTTTTCTTAACCCTTAAAACAGTTAGCATTGCAATTGGGTTATAGAATTGCCTTATAATAGAAACTGAGGGAGAAGGGGAATGAAGTCTCTCCTGTAAGTTATATTTTATTTGCTGATTCACACAGCTCAGGATTGGCAAACGTAGGGTTCTTCAGCTGCTGTTGAAGTACAACTCCCATTACACATGACTATTAGCTACAGTTGTTGAGGCTGATGGAAATTAGAGTTGAATAACAGCTGGAGAACCAAAGAATATCCTGCCCTTGATTGGTGTTACTGAACTTGGGCAGTAAAATTCTCTACCAAACTAGCACAGTATTTAAACCACAATTACTAGATTTACTTAGATCACTGCTGTTTTTAGCTGTGATTCTAAAACTACTTCCAGTCTTTTATGAACTTTTTAAACATGGGATGGAAACAGAAGAAAATTATTTCTAATTATTTATGTATATTCTAACCAATGAAAGCTTTGCAGTGAAATTATAGATGTGGGAAAAGCAAAATTACTTTAATTGTCAGGTGTTAAAAATGCCTATGTCTTCTCAGATTTTATTTTGCAGTGCTTATACGTTCAGAAGAAAACAAAAGCGGCAGCAGCAGGTTGGACTATTGCAATGCACTCTATATGGGGCTGCCCTTGAAGATCATCTGGAAGCTGCTAACTGATCCAAAATGCAACAGTGTGAGTAATTATGGGTGCACCATGGTATGTCCATGTAACACCACTGCTTTGCTAGCTTCGCTGACTCATAGTAGGCTTCCAGGTGCAATTCAAGATGCTGGTTACCACCTATAAAGCCCTTCATGGCATAAGGCTGGGTTACTCATGGGACAACCCATCTTCAATTGGGTCTGCTCATCCCATGACATCCAACAGTAGGCATTCTCCAAGTCCCCTCTATAAAATGGTGTCATCTGGGGGGACCCAAGAGATGTTCCTTCTCTTGTTGCAGTGTCTATCCTCTGGAGCAGCATACGCCTGAGATCTGGATGGCTCCAGTCCTGTTGGCCTTCCTTGAAAACCTGAATTTTCTCCTGGTCGTTGGATAAGGGTGGTGAATTGAATGATTGTGGGTTGGCCTTGGTTACGTTATCCTTTTCTGGGGTCATTTTTTTTATTTTGATGGTGCTGTTCTGATTTTTAATCCTATGTTAGCTGCCCAGAGTTGAGTTTATGAGTTGGGCACCATGCAAATTGATTTAAATAAATAAATAAGCAAGCAAGCAAAATGAACTTAACTATTTTGCAACATGAATGGCCTGTTTTCTCAGTTTACACTTGCAGAAGAAAACAAAAAAAGTTCCATGCTACTGGACATACCAAGCTAGATGATTGAGATGGAGTTTCTTTGTATACTTTGTACTTCCTACCCTTCTTGCTTCCACAGAATCTGGTGAAGAAGGTCCAAGTTCCAGGAGAGTTCAGTGCTGGCTCACTGGTTGGTGATGAGATCTGTAAGAACTGGATGTCAAGCTGCAGCTGTCCTCTTATCTTCTCTTTCTTTCCAGGTCGAGATTGCAGCACAAACCACCTGCAGAAAAAATGCAATTACTGCAGGAGTCCTACTATTCTTCTCTTCTATGCTACTGCCATTTCAAGCAGTTTCTTGATGTTTTAAATGACCCTGTAAAAAGCGGAGGGTAGTCTTTTTCTCAGCCTAGGACAGTAGTTAAGTTACTGAGCTGCATACCAAGGACCATGGGCCAAAAGGTAGTGGATGTGACCAGGACAAAAACTAAATTTAAACATATTTATAATTAATTCAAATTAAATATAGCTAATATGTTTACTTTTGAGTCACGTATATAATAATTTTCCTCTTCTCCCTTTTTAAAAATGACAAGTTGGTAAAAATGTTTGAAGGTCTCTATCCCTAAATTTTCAGGGGCAGTATGCAGCCCTAGAAATTCAGATTCTTCATCTTTACTATAGGGCATTGTTTCTTTGATGGCATGTTACTGGTAAATGTTGGTGTTAATTAGTAATAGCCTACTATGTCTGTGTTATCATATTATAAACAGATAATCTGTATCAGCCTGTCAAGTGCTAATAATGATTCTGCCCCATTTTCCAAGATTATGAATGAGACAGGAGTAGTTAGATACCCAACATTTAACAAGGTCTGATGGCCTGCAAAGTTCCTGTTTTGACTTTGCTGCTGATATCAGATACAATTCATTGAATATTTTTATCCTTTTAAGTGCCCTATCATGAATTTCAGACTGTAAAATGTCCAGTTTGCTGCATGTGAAGCCAGGCAAATCTTGCATCTGGGTTCCCCATTTTCCATAGCTTGATAACTATTAGTTGAGCATATGATCTTTTGGTTAGCCCATTCCCTTTCTATCCGTACCTACTAGTATTCCACTCCCTGCCAAAATTAGGCACATTATTCTAACTTCTTAATGCATGTGCAGCATTTAAAGAAGCTAAGTGTTAAATGTCGCCTTTGCTTGTAGTTGGTTTTCTTTATTGCCTGACTGCATATCGCCAGAGGGTGTGAAGCATTCACACGGCAGTCCCTGGCTGTATAATTCTTTCCTGAATTGTCTTCTGTGGTGTGGTCCACTTCTCTAAGGCTAGGAGCATTCAGGGCCAGCACTTCCATGCTGTATCCTCCCACACCTTCTCCCCGATCCCATTCTGTGGCTCAGATAGGTAAACTCTGCTTATCTCTCCTAAACTGATACAGGACTGGTTGTGCTCACTCATTTCTCCTCTTTGTTTTGTCCTGAAAAAGTTGGGCAAGAGGCAAATGGACCCTGCCCAGAAATTGGTTGAAGTGATGAACAGACTGGTGCATGACAGTAAGGATAAGGCCGTGTTCTTCTGAGTCATCCAGCACAGTAGGCAGCTGTAATGTACACTCTTCATGCCATTCAGGGCTCAGGTTGTGTGGTGCTACAGATGTCCTAAATTTCTGCTTTTGCAGCTGAATCACAACATAAGGGTTGCTGGTGCCCATGCTTCCCTTAGGGCGCAGGGAGCAGGCACGCAGGACTGTCAGTTGCAGGTGGGTGGGATGCCAGGCCTTCTCTTTCTCCAGGACCTCATCCACCCTATAAAGACATCATCAGTCATCAATCATCATCATCATCATCATCATCATATTGGGTTTAGGAAACGGGGGAAAGTCATTGATATAGCTGAAGTTAGGTAGGTTAATATTATTCTGTGGAAAAGTAAGAAAACAACATGGTAAGTGCCAGAAAACTAATTCCATCTCTGGTAGCACTTTTGTTTGCAGTATCTGATCAGGAATACAGGAATTGGTAAGCAGGTTATCTTTCTACAACAGAAGTGCAAAAAGTGGATGCCACATAAAAGTGGGTATGACTAAACTCTAATTCCAAAAGTAACGCGGGAGTCGTGATCTTCAAGGAAGAGAAGGCTGCATCCATATCCTGGAGAAATTGATTTGGTCTGGAAGGAGAGAAACAAATGAAAGAACTCCAAGGTCAATCCTGGATCTGGTTAACAAAGAAAGAAGGGCATGAGAAGAGAAAGAAGATGCAGGGTGAGGAAGCCCAGTAGGAGGGCACTTCAATAGGGCAGAGCTCAGCCAACAAACAGGTCCACTTTTAAGTCTAATCCCTTTCTACCTGCTGAAGCCAACAGAGCAGGGTCACTCCAAGGATAAAGGAGGAATGGAGATGGAGCCAATCTGGACTTCTTGGTAAAAGGAGTGGCAAACAAATATAATTAATAATAGCTGGTATTCTTAAGGGGAACCAGGAGCTAAATATATGTTGAGCAACCCTACCTGACCACTGGCAAGGACCTTGTCCCTCCTTGATTTATGTGCAGCTCCATCTTATCAACCCCTCCTCCTCAAAGCTGTTCTCTGAATGACACCATTCTAGAACATGGAAGCTGCTTGGGTGGACAATCAGTGGGTGGGTTCCTGGTTAGCTCCGCCCACCTATTCAACAAGACCCCACCTCTTGCTAAATCCAGTTTTGTTGGTGAGCAGCATCTAGCTTAGCATTACAGGAATGGCTTTGGGAATGGAGAACCTAATTCTTCTGGGGGAGAAAAAAAGGTTGGCCATCCCAGATATCAATGAAGCTGCCTCTGCAAAGATTCCTCCCTCTTCTTTCTATCCAGCTGCAGGAGGTTTTTCCTTTTCTGTGTAGTTACCCTCTTCAGTAGTGTTTCTCAACCTTGGCAACTTTAAGACAGGTGGACTTCAACTCCCAGAATTCCCCAGCCACCTGGGGAATTCTGGGAGTTGAAGTCCACCCGTCTTAAAGTTGTCAAGGTTGAGAAACACTGCTCTGCAGTGATCAAGGAAGACAAATTATACCCAACCTGACTTGCTGGGAAAAAGTGTTCTCTTTTCCTTTGAAGTATGAGGATGTCCCCTTATTCAAATCCCACATAAGCTCATAAAGGCTTAAAACACCCAGTAGCCACATGGTGCTGTGTGTTACTGTTGTTCATCTGTTACTATGCCTACCAGCATGTCTCTACGCCCCGCAGTATACAGCTCGAACTGGAAACTGCTGTGGGCAAAAACAAAGCAGCAGACATACTGCCCTTCTTTCTGCACATTCAGATCCAATGGAAGCCCTGGATTTTGTAAATTGAATTGGTTTGCATATGTGAGGCTTTTTTACCCACTCAGAAGCAACAATGAACATCAAGGTACCTGAAGAGCTTGTGTGCACTTTTATTTAAAGACTCAAAATTACATTTGGGAAAGGGCTAAAAAGTGGTAGATTTTCTTCTTTAATGTGTACATATGCAGCAAAACAATAATGAGAATTAAATGGTCAGGGAACATGGCTTGGGGTAGAGTAATCTATTGTCACCTTTTGTTTAGTAGGCTCAGGGTCAATGCTCTCTTTAAGGTTAGGTGGAAGTGGAGGTTGGCAGTAACATCACTGCTGCTCTAGAGGGTGCTCAACCTCCAAACTCAGGTGTAGCTGGAAGGATTTCATTTATTTATTTTGTATGTATGGCTGCCCATCTTAGAGTAGAACTCTGAGCAGCTCACAACAATAAAACCACAAAAACAACTTTAAGAACCGTAAAAACCAAAACTTGGCACCTCAATCATTCTCCAAGGATGCCCCAACAGACCTCCACAGGCTCCCATCCCTCAGTGCCTGGGGGAAGAGCCAGCTCTTTATGGCCTTCTGGAAGGCTAAAAGGGTGGGAGCCTGCCAGATCATTGGGTGAAGGTGGTGGTGGGGGTATTCCACAGGGTAGGGGCCAACAAAGAAAATGCACACTTGCTAGGTCCCGCTAGAAGGCAATAGTTAAGGGAAGGGACCTGGGTTGCTTAAAAAGAAACCTAGTAAGCCTATTTTAAGGCTACAGTTTTTCATCTGTCAAAATGCAAGTAAACTGCACTACTGATTTTTGGCACTTGGACTGCTACATTTCAGCAGCACTCTTTCAGGGAGCTCCAATAGCCCCCCCCCCCCATGGGATTTAGGAGGTGCAGGTCAACCCCTGGATTTGTTATTTCTCAGAGCCAATCTGATTTGAAATTGAGAGTGCTGAAATTGAGATCAACATCCCCCTGGAACTGTTTTCCTTCTTTTATTAAGAAATGCATTTGCTTGTTTGTGAGATTCATACACTTGCTTTCCTTAGGAGCTCAGGGCAGCATATGTACCACTCCCTCTTTCCATTCTCTCACAACATCCCTGTGAGGTAGGCTAGACTGCAGAGACTGACTGGCCCACAGTCACTCAGTGAGTCTCCACGGCTAATAATGGACTTGAACGTGGGTCTCCTCACTCATAGGCTTCACCACCACATGCAAAATGAAGAATTAGCAATACCTAATTTTTCTGCAACCATATACTTCTTCTATAGGCGCTCCCTGCAACAGGAAATAGTAGTACTGATCGTATAACTTTGACCTAATATTATTCCCTAAAGTTTGAAGTTTAAACGGAATAATGCTATAGCAGAAGCAATGAAAACATAACACTCTTCTTTTTCTGCACATCCTCCCATGACTGGATGTATATTTTGAAGTGAGGTGCAGTCAAGCCATCTCTTTGTGTCATAAAAATGGAGTCACAAAATGCACTGCGACTCCAGTCCTAAGAATTGCAAAAGGAAAATAAGAGCGCATTTTCCTTTTATGAAAAAGAAATGGATGACAGCTCAGAGGACTGCGCAGAAGGATGTGCAACCCCCCTCAGAAGAGCAGTGGGGCTATACAGTGTTCTACAGAGTGCAGTACAGACCTTATAGAACAGGGTTTCTCAACCTCAGCAACTTTAAGCTGTGTGGACTTCAACTCCCAGAATTCCCCAGCCAGCTTACTGGGGAATTCTGGGAGTTGAAGTCCACACAGCTTAAAGTTGCTGAGGTTGAGAAACCCTGTTATAGAATGCAGTTCAGGGTTTCTTGGGAGTTTCAGAATCTTGAAACGAAATGAAGAGGGACAAAGTTGACTGCTCTTCTGCTCCACCTTGAAATAGAAAGAAAAAACTGACACCATCCGCATCCCACAGAAGAATCTCTGATCTGTAGCTATTCAGATGTGGATTTGTCCTTGTACAATCCAGCCTATCCCAAGGGAAGGCTCTTACAATGCCAGCTCACATCCTGCCTGCCACAAAGGGTAAGATAGTCCCCCTTCCCCATTTCATGAAGGCCAGTTTGGTGTAGTGGTTAAGGCACCAGGCTAGAAACCAGGAGATGGAGTTCTAGTCCTGCCTTAGGCACAAAGCCAGCTGGGGGACCTTGGGCCAGTTGCTCTCCCTCAGCCCTAGGAAGGAGGCAAGGGCAAACCACTTCTGACATTTTGTCAAGGAAACTCCAGGGACTAGTCCAGGCAGTTGCCAGGAGTCACAGTGCTTAGGGCACCAAGGGAAGGGGGACACCACAGAGTTTTTCTCCTAGCTATCATAACCTTAACTCTTTCACTGCCACACTTGACTTTAGTCAATTTTTTTTTTGTCATTGACCTTATCTGCTGTGTTCAACTTTAATCTGCTTTGTTTCTTTGGCATGGTGAGTGACTAAAGTTTAAAGGTTTGGCTTGAAGGTGTCGTCAGATAATCATGTTTAATTCCATCTTATGGCATGAGAGTTTCGCTTCTGTCAAGGGGCCCCATTATTGGACTGTGTGTCAGATCCCCCCCGATCAAATGATTCACAGAACCCCTTATTGGCGCATCTGCCATCGTTTCCTTATCAGTGGTGTAGACTCTCTGTCGTCGGGTGGGAGGGGGTATGAAGTTGGAGTGTGATTTGTATTATTAGGGCTACACATTTATGATGGCAGACATCAAGGCCAATTGGTTGGGATACACCAGAAACACCACCTGGATGGGGAGGGGGGTGACATACTTTTGTGGGAAAGGGAACCGGTAAAGGGAATGTAGTTTTAAATGTAAGTTTGAGTGAGAACACTCCATTCGCAGCTTTACCTTTGTGCTAGACATTTCGCTTCATTAAAACTGTTAAAGGATTTTGGCCTCCTGACTCTTATTGTGTAAATGCTCAAATGAACTGGTGCTGACACTGTGCTTAGGACATCAGTTGGCCTTAATTCAGCCCTGGTTGGGAGATTGTGTTCTCCACAAAAGGGAAGAGCCAAAAACTTCAGGAATCACAGATGAAGGCTGCTACCACCATTGTCTTCCCAAAATGGTCTTGGGGCTCACTCTAATGACAGGGCTACACTGTGGCTTCTGGGATGGGAAAATAATTAGCTCTGTTCCTAGAGCCCCTCTTTTGCATCTGGCTCTACCTCTCTCTCCCCCCATCAATACCAACCCTCAGATCCATATTCTGCAGCCCCTGCTATAATGCCATGGTCTGACAATACCATACAGTTCATTTGTTGTTGTTTATTCATTCAGTCGCTTCTGACTCTTCGTGACTTCATGGACCAGCCCGCGCCAGAGCTTCCTGTCGGTCGTCAACACCCCCAGCTCCCCCAGGGACGAGTCCATCACCTCTAGAATATCATCCATCCACCTTGCCCTTGGTCGGCCCCTCTTCCTTTTGCCCTCCACTCTCCCCAGCATCAGCACCTTCTCCAGGGTGTCCTGTCTTCTCATTATGTGGCCAAAGTATTTCAGTTTTGCCTTTAATATCATTCCCTCAAGTGAGCAGTCTGGCTTTATTTCCTGGAGGATGGACTGGTTGGATCTTCTTGCAGTCCAAGGCACTCTCAGAATTTTCCTCCAACACCACAGTTCCAAAGCATCGATCTTCCTTCTCTCAGCCTTCCTTATGGTCCAGCTCTCGCAGCCATATGTTACTATGGGGAACACCATTGCTTTAACTATGCGGACCTTTGTTGTCAGCATGATGTCTCTGCTCTTAACTATTTTATCAAGATTTGTCATTGCTCTTCTCCCAAGGATTAAGCGTCTTCTGATTTCCTGACTGCAGTCAGCATCTGCAGTAGTCTTCGCGCCTAGAAATACAAAGTCTTTCACTGCTTCTACATTTTCTCCCTCTATTTGCCAGTTATCAAGCTGGTTGCCATAATCTTGGTTTTTTTGAGGTTTAGCTGCAAGCCAGCTTTTGCACTTTCTTCTTTCACCATCATAAGGCTCCTCAGTTCCTCTTCGCTTTCAGCCATCAAAGTGGTATCATCTGCATATCTGAGATTGTTAATGTTTCTTCCAGCAATTTTAACTCCAGCCTTGGATTCCTCAAGCCCAGCTTGTCGCATGATGTGTTCTGCGTACAAGTTGAATAGGTAGGGTGAGAGTATACAGCCCTGCCATACTCCTTTCCCGATCTTAAACCAGTCCGTTGTTCCGTGGTCTGTTCTTACCGTTGCTACTTGGTCATTATACAGATTCCTCAGGAGGCAGACAAGATGACTTGGTATCCTCATACCACTAAGAGCTTGCCACAATTTGTTATGGTCCACACAGTCAAAGGCTTTAGAATAGTCAATCAAACAGAAATAGATGTTTTTCTGAAACTCCCTGGCTTTTTCCATTATCCAGCGGATATTGGCAATTTGGTCCCTAGTTCCTCTGCCTTTTCTAAACCCAGCTTGTACATCTGGCAATTCTCGCTCCATGAATTGCTGGAGTCTGCCTTGCAGGATCTTGAGCATTACCTTACTGGCATGTGAAATAAGTGCCACTGTTCGATAGTTTGAACATTCTTTAGTGTTCCCCTTTTTTGGTATGGGGATATATATGATGGCCATTCTTGTGTTTTCCAAATTTGCTGGCATATAGCATATATTACCTTTACAGAATCATCCCTCAAGATTTTGAACAGTTCAGCTGGGATACCATTGTCTCCTGCTGCCTTGTTGTTAGCAATGCTTCTTAAGGCCCATTCAACCTCACTCTTCAGGATGTCTGGCTCTAGCTCACTGACCACACCGTCAAAGCTGTCCCCGATATTGTTATCCTTCCTATACAGGTATTCCGTATATTCTTGCCACCTTTTCTTGATCTCTTCTTCTTCTGTTAGGTCCTTGCCATCTTTGTTTTTGATCATACCCATTTTGGCCTGGAATTTACCTCCGATGTTTCTAATTTTCTGGAAGAAGTCTCTTGGCCTTCCTATTCTATTGTCTTCTTCCACTTCTGCGCATTGCTTGTTTAAAAATAATTCCTTATCTCTTCTGGCTAACCTCTGGAATTTTGCATTTAATTGGGCATATCTCCCCCTATCACTGTTGCCTTTTGCTTTCCTTCTTTCTTGGGCTACTTCTAGTGTCTCAGCAGACAGCCATTTTGCCTTCTTGGGTTTCTCTTTCTTTGGGATGTATTTTGTTGCCACCTCCTGAACAATGTTGTGAACTTCTGTCCATAGTTCTTCCGGGACCCTATCTACTAAGTCCAGTCCCTTAAATCTATTCTTCACCTCCACTGCATATTCCTTAGAAATATTAGTGAGCTCATATCTAGCTGATCTGTGGGTCTTCCCTAATCTCTTTAGTCTGATCCTAAATTGTGCAAGAAGAAGTTCGTGATCTGAACTACAGTCAGCTCCAGGTCTTGTTTTTACTGACTGTATAGATGTCCGCCACCTTTGGCTGCAAGGGATGTAGTCAATCTGATTTTGGTGTTGTCCATCTGGTGAAGTCCATGTATAAAGCCGTCTCTTAGGTTGTTGGAAGAGAGTGTTTGTTATGCAGAGTGAGTTGTCTCGGCAAAATTCTATTAGCCTAGGTCCTGCTTCATTTTGTTCTCCCAGGCCATACTTACCTGTAATTCCAGGTGTCATCTGACTGCCCACCTTAGCATTCCAGTCTCCTGTGATGAAAATAACATCTCTTTTAGGCGTGTTGCCCAGTAGATGCTGCAGATCCTCATAGAACTGCTCTACCTCAGCTTCATCAGCATCTCTGGTTGGGGAGTATATTTGGATCACTGTGATGTTAGATGGCTTGCCCTGAATTCGAATTGAGATCATTCTGTCGTTTTTTGGGTTGTATCCAAGCACTGCTTTAGCCACTTTACTATTAATTATGAAGGCTACTTCATTTCTTTTGTGGTCCTCTTGTCCACAGTAGTAGATCTGGTGGTCATCTGATGTGAAGTGGCCCATTCCAGTCCATTTCAGTTCACTGATGCCCAAAATTTCTATCTTTAATCTTGACATCTCACCAATAACCATATCCAATTTGCCCTGGCTCATAGATCTTACATTCCAGGTTCCAATGGTGTGTTGATCCTTAGAACATTGGATTCGCCGTTCACCACCAGCACCATCGGCCGCTAGCCGTCCTTTCGGCTTTGAGCTAGCTGCGTCATCACGTCTGGGGCTAGTTGAACTCATCCTCTGTTCCTCCTCAGTAGCATTTTGACCTTCTTCCGACCTGGGGGTCTCATCTTCCGATGGTATACCGACATATCTCTGGTTGTACTGATCCATTTAGTTTTCACGGCAAGAATACTGGGGTGGGTTGCCATTACCTTCCCCAGGGATCGCATTTAGTCTGACCTCTCTGTCATGACCTTCCCATCTTGGGTGGCCCTTCACAGTTTAGCTCATGGCATCATTGAGGCGCTCAAGCTCCAGCACCACGACAAGGTAACGATCCTTTGCTGAAGATCCGGTTTATTAAGAGCCACTTATACCCCATTCTATGCTAGGTTTCATTCAAATTCCCCCCAAGATACAATATAACTAGATGACTTAATCTCAAGTGAGGGAGTCCATACTGAGCTTTCCAATTGTTGGAAAAAGTGGAGGTACTGCTAGCCTGCACACTTAGAAAAAGTATCATTTAAATTCAGATCTATTCAGGTGACAGATTATCAGGAGCAGCAGGGCAACTCTCCTAGAATGCATTTGTGACTGCAGGAGGCACTGCCATTGGTGAAAGAAAAGCATCAAGCCTCTTAAAAATGTGCTTTTTGCAGTTTTCTCCTGTTTTTTGAGTGTGCACTGTTACATGCTCTGCTTCTTCAACTTCAGCTAGGTCACTTCTCACGGACTTTCACTTTTGGCAGTCAGAAATCATGGGGAAGCAGCACAGTTGCTGCCAAATTAGCTGTTCTGTTTAGTTGTTTTATTTGTATGATTACTTTATATTTGATCTTTTCAGTCACCAAAGAAGTGTCAGCAGGTTAACAATAAAGCAATAATCATAAGATTAAAGCAAGATCAAACCAGCAGCTGAACACATTAAAATAAAAATAAATAGAAATCAGCACTAGAAACGAAACAATCAGAAACCAAAAAGATTTACCCAGCACTACAATTACCATACCCTAGAATTCAAATAAGCCTCTTTTGGGAGGTCATTCGTCAGATGGTATCACTACTAAAAAGTTATTTTTCTTGTGGACAGCCTCAGCCCAAATAAAAATAAATAAATGGCAAAGTACTGGCATAATGTGATTGACCAATCCCCATTAACAAATTAGCAGACCAGTTTTCAAAGGTAGCTCCACATGTAATGCCCAATAGGATTCCCTGAACATGAATAAAATTTCCCCAAGGCTTCACTATGTATGTCACTGAACTCAGGCAATTGGGTACCTTCCAGATGTTTTGGATTACATCTCCCAGAATGCTTTTCCACTGGTAATGGCCTTGTTGTCTGGGTCTTGTGAGAGTTGTAGTCCAAAAACACCTGGAGGACACCGGTTGCTCATTCTGGCCTAGTCTAATAAAAGGCCCTTGATTCCACTAATGTCATGAGCACCGTTGAGCTGAATGCATCAGCACAACGGCACACATAACAATACCATGGAAACAAGAGCAAGGGATTAAAAGATAAGCAAAGCGACGCACAACAACAGACACAGACCCCGAGGAGAAGGGAACGACCCCGGCCGGAAAATCCAGTCAAAAGAACACAAAGGGGGAAGAAAGAGCAACAAAGACAGGGCGGATCACGAGGCATGCCTGGAGCTGTCAGCAGGAACACAAAGGATATCGCCCAGCTGAAAGCAATCACCGGCCGGAGGAAGAAAACAATTACGAGAGAAGCCCAGGGCACCAGCAGGGGCCCCGCGACCCCTCACCTACCGGCAACGAAGCATACAGGACTTGGGGGGATGACACAACCCAAGGTGGGGGGGGCGCTGACCGGCGCGGGCTATTTAAACCCTGTACTGGCGCGCTCCCTTCACTCTCAGCTTTTTCTAGCTATGCACTATGCTGAAATAAACCAGAACCTAATCTTCCCTAATTTAGTGTCTGTGTTTTACTCAGTAGTAGGCAGCGCGTGACATAAAGCTGAGAGTCCTAAACTTGACCTCGCCAAGCCCCACCGGACAAGAACGAGCCGCGGGAGGAACAGATGGCGAGAAGAACACGAGCGGACAGCGATGGAGCCGACGTGTCGCAGCCAGGACGGGCAAGTCGTACGGCAAGAGGCGGAGGAGAACCGACAGCGGCCAGAGGCAACGCGGACCCCAGGAGCCACGGACACCCTCCCGGCCCATCCCGAGCCTCAGCCCCACCCCCGGAGGGAGGCGGAGGCGACCCGACCACGGGAGGGAGCAACATACCTCCCGAGACCCACGGAGACCTCCCCACCCCACATAGCACCCCAGCCACAGGCATGGAGCTTCAGCCCAACTGCAAGAAACGCGGTGGAGGACGGAGGGACGAACCAGCCGTTTCGCTCCCTAGTCGAGGGAGCTGACCAGCGGATGGAAACGCCTGACCCCCACCGGTGGCCCAACTACGCGGAGACGCCGACCGGTCCGATCACAGCTGCGGCGCGGACCTTGGACCGAGAAATGCAAGCCAGACTCACGGCCATGGAAGCCCAACTAAGGGACCTCGGGACCATGCTGCAGTCGTTGATGTCCTCCATGCCTCACATGACCATACCCGCGCAGGTACACACCCCTATTCAAACCCCGAGCGGGTCTTGGCACCCCCATAGGCCAAATGCTAACAGGCAAGCTTCCCCGGCGGAAGAAGCCACGGGACGGGACGCGAGGAGAGGGGATCCACCGAACACCAGGGCCCCAAAGGACTTCCCCATTTCCTTTGACGGGAACCCCACGAAGCTGTCGTTTTTCATCACGAACGCCAGGGAGTTCATGGGGCGGCACAGACACTCCTTTGACTCCGAAGCGGACAAAATCGCAGCCGTGGCGATCAAGTTGCAAGACAGGGCGGCGGACTGGTACGTCCAAATGTACGAGTCCAATTCCCCAGCCCTCTCTGACTTCCACGCCTTCATCACAGAGATGAAGCACTATTTTGAGGACCCGCTAGCCAAGGAGAGGGTTAAAAGTGCGCTTCAAGCCCTCAAACAGGGCGCACGAACTGTCGCGGACTACGCCCTCGAATTTAAAGCCCTCGCAGGGAAGATTAACGACTGGTCTGAGACTACCCTGATAGAGATGTTCAAAAGGGGCCTCAGCCGCGAGGTACTCCAATGGGCACTCTATCGGGATGACCCGGAGACACTGCAAGGCTGGATCTACCTAGCGGGGAGAGCGGAACACGCTCACCGCACTTTCTTAATGACGACGGCAGAGGACAAAACAAGCAACAGCCCAAAGGGACCCGCACCACACTTGGGGCCGGCCGGCCCCACGTACCAAAAGAAGAAGTTTGCTCGCGGACCCTGCGCAAAGTGCGGGAAAATGGGGCACAAAGCGGCAGACTGCTTCTCCAACAGAACGCCGACTAGCGCTCCCAAACCCGCACTGAAAACGCCTTTCAAACCAACTAACCCACCGCCGCCCCCCCACCGCCAGATGACCGGAGCCACAGCGACACCGGACGAAGACTTGGACGTTTACTTGGTGGGGGAGGACATCGAAGTCCCAGACCGGCTGGCGGGAAACGCTCCCCTCCTGCCTTAAAACGCGCCGCGAGGCAGGTGGTGGGACAGGGGCACGAAACACATAGACAGAGCGATGAAAGCTCCATAATAATGGGGACAATCAGGCTTTCCTTCGGCACCAGAGCCACCACGGCTGCGGCGCTAGTGGACTCGGGGTGCTCCAAGAACCTGATTCACCCCGACATCGTCGCCAAGCTCGACCTGCCTTGCCTCCCCCTCCCCATGCCGCTGGCTTTCCACCAACTGGACGGCTCAACAGTGGGAGGGAAACCAGCCACGACGCAGACCAAGCCCGTCACCCTGCAAATGGGCACCCACACCGAGCGAACATCTTTTGTGGTAACCCACATAGGGCGACCCATCATAGTACTAAGAATACCGTGGCTCGCGACCAACAACCCGTGCATTAACTGGAAGACCCGCACCTTCCAATTCGACGACGGCGCGTACCGGGCGCCAGTTCCGGTGGGCAGGATCAACTCCACAGTGGGACGGGCAGAGGCAGTAGCACAGGACAACACAGCAACCCCAGAAGAACTACCTGAACAATATGCTGATTTCTCAGAGGTCTTCGGGGAAGAGGAGGCGGACCAACTACCCCCCCACCGCAAGACGGACTGTAGAATTGAGCTGCTTCCCGATGTCCCCTTACCCAGGCCGAAGATTTACTCGATGACCCCGAAGGAGATGACAACCCTCCGGGAGTTCATCGATAAAAACCTGGCTAGGGGTTTCATAGAGCCAGCATGCTCACCGGTCGGAGCGCCCGTCCTCTTCCGAGAGAAAAAAGATGGCACCTTACGGCTCTGCACCGACTACCGGGGCCTCAATGCGGCGTCCCTATCCAATAAATACCCCCTACCCCTCGTGAAAGACATGCTCACCCACCTGTCCACGGGAAGAGTATTCTCCAAACTGGACCTCCGTGAGGCATATTACAGGATCCAAATCAGGGAGGGGGACGAGTGGAAAACAGCGTTCAACTGCCCCCTAGGTGCCTTTCAATACAAGGTACTGCCATTCGGATTAGCAGGGGCCCCGGGAATGTTCATGCAGCTCATCAATGAGGTACTGCATGAACACCTGTTCAAAGGGGTACTAGTTTACATAGATGACGCCCTCATCTACACCCAGACGCACGAAGAACACGTAACCCTAGTCAGGCAAGTCCTCGAAAAGCTAAGAAGGGCGAAGCTCTATGCCAAACCATCTAAGTGCGAATTCCATAAAGCACGCCTAGACTACCTGGGGTACCGAATCTCTGGCGAGGGCATAGAAATGGACCCTGCAAAAGTCGAGGCAGTGGTGAATTGGGAACGCCCACGTAACAGGCGCCAACTTCAAAGCTTCCTCGGCTTTGCGAACTTCTACAGGTCATTCGCACAGGGGTTCGCGGAGATAGCCCTCCCCCTAACAGACCTCTTCAAAACTAAAGGGGTTGGGGACACATGGCGAGCCAAGAACCCAGGGACAGTACTAAATTGGACTCCCGCGTGTCAGACAGCGTTCAACAGACTGAAAGCGCTGTTCACAACGGAGCCAATCCTTGCACATCCGGACCCAGAACAGCCGTTCGTGGTCCAAGCCGACGCCTCAGACTTCTCCCTGGGGGCCATACTGCTCCAAAAGGACCCTGCAGGAATCCTGAAACTATGCGCCTACCTGTCAAGGAAATTCTCGGAGACGGAAAGGCGCTGGCACGTATGGGAGAAGGAGGCATTTGCGGTAAAATCGGCGCTAGAAACATGGAGGCATCTACTGGAAGGAGCCACCCAACCATTCGAGGTCTGGACAGACCACCGGAACCTCGAGGCCCTCCGGACGCCCAGACGCCTCAGCCCGAAACAGGTCAGATGGGCCCAATTCTTCAGCCGCTTTAACTTTCAACTGAAGTTCATACCGGGCAAAAAGAACTTCCTGGCTGATGCCCTCTCCCGACTGCCCCAAGACGAAGAGCCCGTCCCAGATATGATTGGGACGATCCTATCTGCCTCCCAGCTGGGAATGGCAGTGACCACCCGAAGCAGCGCTCAGAAACAGCTCAACCCCACGTCTCAACCGACGGCAAGCCAACCAGCGACCAGACGGCGCCACCTGCGACTGCCAGGAGGGATACGCGCGGACCTCACCGCCGCCCTCAAAACCGACCCCTGGCTACTAGCAAACCCCGACAAGGTGACAATGGAACAAGACTTAGCATGGGGGGAAGGCAGAATATATGTCCTGGATTCGCAGCGCCAGGCAATCCTGCACAGATCACACGACAGCAAACAAGCGGGACACTTCAGGTTTCTAAAGACCCTGCACCTAACACGACGATAGTTCTGGTGGCCCGCATTGAGACGGGACGTTAAGGCCTACGTAGCATCCTGCCTGATATGCGCAATGGTCAAACGGGCACCGGGAAAACCTCCGGGACTACTACAAACGGTGGCGGAGCCCTCCCGACCATGGGAGGAAATCTCCATGGATTTTATAGTAGATCTACCACCCAGCCAGAAGAAAACAACCATTTGGGTGGTGAAAGACTACTTTTCTAAACAGGCACACTTCATCCCCTGCTCATCGGTCCCGTCCGCCCAGCAGCTGGCTAAACTTTTCCTCGTACACGTGTACAGGTTACACGGATGTCCCGTACACGTGGTGACTGACAGGGGCACACAATTCACCTCAAAATTCTGGCGGGCTTTTCTAAAACTGATTGGGACCCAACAAGCCCTATCCACAGCCTGGCATCCCCAGACGGACAGAGCCATGGAGATCCTCAATGCCACACTAGAACAATTCCTATGCTCATATACCAATTACCACCAAGGCGACTGGGTCGACCTGCTTCCGTTTTGCAGAAGTCGCCTACAATAACGCCATTCACACGAGTACAGGGAAAACCCCGTTCGAAGTAGTCTCTGGGCGCGAGTTCATACCCATACCGGAGCTACCGCAACCCCCGGGACCCCAAGTGGGCGCAGGCAACTGGGGACGGAAGATAGCGGAATCATGGCCAGTAATCACGGCAGCGCTGAAGGAAGCACAGTCCGCCTACAAAGAACAGGCCGACAAGCACCGGCGCCAGCAACCGCCATTCCAGGTAGGGGATATGGTCTACCTTTCCACCAAATTCATGAAATCACCTCAACCCTCGAAGAAACTGGGGCCTAAGTATATCGGGCCGCTTCGAGCAACACAAATAGTGAACCCAGTGGCAGTACGCCTGGACCTGCCGCACAATCTAAGGAGACTCCACCCGGTATTCCACAGCAGCCTCCTGAAACCAGCAACCACCTCCCGATGGCACCCAAGCACGCCTCTGCCCTCCCCAGTGATGATCGACGGCCAACAACATTTCGAGGTAAAAGAAATACTCGATTCCCGCCGTCAACAGGGCACACTATACTATTTAGTAAAATGGAAACACTTCCCCCACCCAGAATGGGTGGCGGCTCAACACGTTAAGGCACCGGACCTGACCCGAGCATTCCACACGACATACCCCGACAAACCAAAGGGGCGCCCAGCCGAACCGGCCCCTTAGGACACACTTTCCCCCTCGGGCCTCCCCCCCCACCCGTGTCGCTCCCAGGGGAAGGGACCCCCCAAGCCCGTGACTTGAGTAGACCTCCTTCCCCCTGAGACTCACCCTCCCCCCACCCTCTCCGGGCCCATTGGGGAGGGAAGATTGGTCATAGGTGCATCGCCAGAGGGCAAATGGCCAGGATGCACACATGACAACACGACGAACATCAAAACAAAACGATCAACAAAACAAAAAGATAAGGATCCTACCTGGAGTTGAAACAGCACCAGACCAGCCACACCTCCTCTCACGACAAACTGAGCAAGAACGAGCAGGGTGTGGTCGAGGCATGCGCACTCGCAGGGTGTGGTCGAGGCATGCACACTCGGAACACACCCAAAAGATGGAAACGCGGTAGAGGGCGGAGCAAGGGGAGGGGTGAAAGCACTCCAGCGGGAAATACAAAAAAACAAAAAAAAAATTTTGACAGCTCTCCCGGAAAAACCGGAATGCCGGGGGGGGGCTACCATTCAAAAGGGGGGCAGTATGTCATGAGCACCGTTGAGCTGAATGCATCAGCACAACAGCACACATAACAATACCACGGAAACAAGAGCAAGGGATTAAAAGATAAGCAAAGCGATGCACAACAACAGACACAGACCCCGAGGAGAAGGGAATGACCCCGGCCGGAAAATCCAGTCAAAAGAACACAAAGGGGGAAGAAAGAGCAACAAAGACAGGGCGGATCACGAGGCACGCCTGGAGCTGTCAGCAGGAACGCAAAGGATATCGCCCAGCTGAAAGCAATCACCGGTCGGAGGAAGAAAACGATTACAAGAGAAGCCTGGGGCACCAGCAGGGGCCCCGCGACCCCTCACCTACCGGCAACGAAGCATACAGGACTTGGGGGGATGACACAACCCAAGGTGGGGGGGGCGCTGACCGGCGCGAGCTATTTAAACCCCGTACTGGTGCGCTCCCTTCACTCTCAGCTTTTTCTAGCTATGCACTATGCTGAAATAAACCAGAACCTAATCTTCCCTAATTTAGTGTCTGTGTTTTACTCAGTAGTAGGCAGCGCATGACAACTAAGATCTCACGTGCCTCCACCAACAGCAGTGAATCCAAGAGCATTCCATACATGTGCCTCTGATCCTTTAGTGGGAGTGGAGTATTCAGCCTAACAGGTTAATCATCCACAAATAATACTCCTGTCTTCTGAATCAACTCTCAGTTTAACCTTCACCCAGCCCATTATGCTATTCAGTTATGGCATCTGCACTGGTGAGTAAAGGGAATGGTATGATCTCATAACGCAGTTTTCATCTTGCCATTTCTGGAGGGCAGAAATAGGCAACCTGCAACCCTAGGGCCACATGCAGCTCTTGGACTGATTTAATATATTCCTCAGTTTAATTTCAAAAACCCTTGGCAAGAACAATCTGTCTTTTTCCTGGCAGACTGTTTACATGAGGGCAGGGAGGAAGAGGGTGCCGCAAAAAGAGAAAATGGGAGGCACTAAACATTTTTGGCTCTGGTCCGCCCACAGTTTACTTCAGTTCCACCCATCCCTGGCATGGAATGAGGTACCCAATAGATTACTTCTGCAAGAATGCCGCCCCAGCAGAAAAGTGGCATACCCATTTAGTGCGGAGGACACATCTGTGTAGAATACTAGACCCATTTGTGCTTTACAAGTACAGTATATTATTTCTTAGCACTTGGCTGTCAATCTGCAAATATAGATTGCACCAGTGACAACAAGAGGCAAGGGTCTGTAATATACCTGAACAGAAAGGCTTGTCAGGCCAACCTGCATTTCTTTGTCTTGCCTTGTGGCTATCTGATACTTCGTTTGGGACAATAAAAGGCAAAACTACACTGACTCAATGACTGCAAGTGTGGCAGCAATGGGCACCACAGGGGCACTATGTCTTTACAACAGAATTTGTGGCATTACTGCAAGTGTATGGAGACCACAGAATTATAGAGTTGGAAGGGGCCACTGAAACCAGTGATGTTAGCTTCTGTTTGGTATGAATGTGGAGAGCATCCAAAGGGGTGCTTCGCAAAGGATGTTGTCATGAGAGAATTTCCTCTCTTCAAACTGCTGAGGCCACATGTCCTGCGAAAGCTCAGCATGCCTGCTTTGTGGGTTTTCCCAGCTTTTCTGTGCGTGTAAGACTGCTTGCTAAACAGAAGCCACTGTGCATGCACATGCACGTGAAGACAACCTGCGAAAGCCCTCAGAATAATGGAAGACACCTCTGCCTCAAAGCTACAAAGATGGGGGTCTAAAGCCCCCTTGGAGCACTTTGCACAGCCCTGATATCTCTGTCAAGCTTAGACAGCTTTGATGACCAAAATATGGGATGGCAAAGATATTGAGAAGATCCAGCTGGACAGATGTATGGAAGAGTGTTAGAGAAAATTATCTGCAAAGAGAACCGGGAAAAGATACTTCCCCACAGAAATTACCTGGCAGGCTGGGAGAGAGAAGATCACAGGGAGGAATGTGCGGCATTGTACTTTGTGGAGAGAGGATTATAGGTCAGGTCTGGAATTCATGCTTGGAACTGTGCAGGAGGCTAAGGAGAAATTTGGAGTTTGTCATATATAACTGAAGCCGCACACACCCAGTGCTAGGCATGTGTTAGGAGCACAGTGTGTAATTACTAAGCCAGAAGGTGCTTTGCCCGGGTTCCTGTTTTGAGCTGAACTGCGGTGTTGTTGGCATCTCTCCCAGGTGTAACCATCACACCCAGCCAGGAGGCTCCCTGACAACCCGCCCCCAATTCCTGCCTCATGAGCCCATGACAGCTGGGGAGGGACGGAAAGTAATAAAACCCCAGAATGTGGCTAGGAGGGAGCAAGACTGAGTCACCGCCATTCAGCTATGTCACGTCTCATTTGCATAATGGGATGGCGGAGGCAGCAGAGTTGCCAAGCCAAGTTCAGTTGTATGCCTGCCCAAAGACTTGAGCTTCTTGGGATCCCGCTGCCAACCTGGCAATTTGTGTATGCAGCAGGCTGGGAACACCTGACTTCAGTTCCAGGATGATCAACATGTTATTTGAAATACTGAACTTACAAAGTAGGCTTTTACTGTTCACTTAAACAGCATTGTCTTATTCCCCCAAATTCTCTTAGACTTCCAGCTGATGATAATCTACCTCTCCATAGGATGCTGAACAATTAAGTTCTGAATGTTATCAACTCAACTGGTTTAGCATAGTTAATTCACAGAATCATGGAATGAAGGGTTGAAAGGTACCTTGAGGACCATCTAGACCAATGTTTCTCAACCTTAGCGACTTTAAGATGTGTGGACTTCAACTGAAGTCCACACATCTTAAAGTCGCTAAGGTTGAGAAACACTGGTCTAACCCAACCCCTTGCCCAGTGCAAGAACCCAAATGGCAGCACATCCTGATGTATGGTCACCTAGCCAATAAAGGAGAGTCCACCATCTCCAAGACAGTCTGTTCCATTGTTGAACAGCTGTTATTGTGGGGAATTTTTTTCTAATGTCCATCCAAAATTGATCTCCTTGTAATTTATCCTGTTTTTCTTGTCCTGTTTTCTGGAACAACTGTGAACAATTCTGCCCTTCAGACAACTATCACATTTCTCCACAGTTCTTCTCTGCTAAACATGCCCAAAGCCTCCAGCCATTCCCCATAATATCTTTCCTTCCAGGCTCCTTTACATCTTGGCTGCTTTCCTCTGAACACATTCTAGTTTATCAATGTCCTTTCTCAAAATTTGCTGCCCATAATTGGATGCAATATTCTAGGTGCAGTCTGACCAAAGCAGAACAGAAGTGCAATGACTTGAACCTGATAAGAATGGCCCCCATGTTGTTATAAAAACCATCTCTATCTTGAGAGCAAAAAACATCTGAAATTAAGGCTGGAAGCAGATGCAGATTGGATGGGAAAAGCTCACATTGAGCTCAGTAGCAGAATTTCCTTCCAAATAAACATGTTTAAGGTCATGTTGCATAATAATGATCCTAAGCATACTTACTTGGAATCACCAGAACTAATTTCTGTGTAATGGATAGGGCAGTACACTTTATTAATTTATTGTCATTATAATGAATAAAGGGAAGTCTGTGTCTAGTTATTTCTGATTCTTCCATTAATACTGAAAATGTCTATCTGATGTGAGATGGTTAAAATTAGAGGCTCCCCATTTTAGGCTCCCCATTTTAGACAATTGCTCTAAATACTATACCTTTTTCCAGGTGATTTGTTTAAATGAAGGTTTTTTGGAGAAACTTCAAACACTGTGTTTGCATCCTAAACCACACATTTTATGATTTATTAACTTCAGGGCATCATGAGCCACCTCCTCAACATAATCCTCTGGGCGATTTAGTTCTGAAGAAACTCTTGACACCATTCAGGAAATCCAGATTCTGCTACCATTACAGGCCTGTTATCTGCTCACCCACTGATTCTCTATAGCTGAGACTTCCATGAAGAACTGACCTGTGAGTGGGGAGGGGGGAAAGCAATCAACTTCGTCCAGAGTGAACAGTCTTTAGAAGTGAAGAAGACTCCTGCGACAGCACCCCGCTGCTGCATTATTTGGAACTGATAATTGCTCAGAGTGCTGCAGCTCAAGCCATGCTGCAGTGATTACATCAGAGCAGTGTTTCTAAACCTCTGCAACTTTAAGATGTGTGGACTTCAACTTTGCTGGCTGGGGAATTCTGGGAGCTGAAGTCCATACGTCTTAAAGTTGCCAAGTCTGAGAAACTGCATCAGAGCTGGAATCCTAGGCAGCCTTCCAGACTCTGACCTGGGAATTTGGGACGCTTCATCATGCGGTCAAATCATTTCATCTGCAGCCAATTCTGTTTCCTGTTATTGGTTTTAGTAGGTTTCACAAGCTGACTCACAGCGATATATATCAGGGCACTGTTGTGTTAGCTATAGGGCTGTGTGCTTGACAAGTCGTGGCAAATCTGAGCCTCTGCAGAACAACAGATCCTACAACAATTAATCATAGCGAAGCAAACCACTGCTCTTGCAGCAATTTGATCTGTCCTCTGACAAGGCCATTCATAGCTGAGCAGTCACATTCCACATGCCTGGGACAATCCAGGATGAGGATTCTGCCACAGACTGGATTGCCGATGCATTGTTATATGACCAACCCAGTGTAATAAGATCGATCTTCCGACTGGATACTTAAAAACAGCCATTGGATATAGTTGTTCATTTGTCTGGAAGCAGAAAGTCAGGTGGGTTGTACATCAGAGCTGAATGAGATCTATTCGTTGGTCAGAGATCTGTTTCAGAATTATCCTTGCAAGGCAATTGAGTTGCAAGATGAAATGTTCACAACAGCCTTCCCAATGGCGAGATAAGGAAAAAGAGGAAGCACTGATGTGTTGGCCCATTCCCCAAAATAATTACGCCTCTGTTCCTTGGGAGAACTATATTTTCTTTGAGCCACAATAATAATTAACATTTTTTCAGCAAAAATACAGAATCATAGACCAGATTGGGAGATCAGACCATGTCGTCTGATATAATCACTTCTAATATCAAAAGTTTACAAACTAGGGGCCAAACTGGATATTATAAAAGAATCATGGGGCACAGTTAGCTGTTCCTGAAGATAAGCAAAAGGCTGAGGAAGGGGGTATTTAGTCTTTCACTCATACACTGATTATCATTTAAACATCTTTCATATTTCCCTCTCCAGTCAGAACTCCTATTGCAAAGAATGAGCTATTGGGTGGGCAGGAATTAGGCACTTCTCCCTCCTGCGCAGGCACCCTTCCCTATAAATAAAATCTCTTTTTCATGCTTGATCCCTTATTTTGGCAAATGTGGAGCCATAGCCATATGCATACTGAGATGATGTCTAGCTTTTAGCACTTCCAACAGTAGAGGTAAATAACTGTCCTTAATTTTGTGCAAGCCCTCAGCACTGATTCAGCCTGGTGACAGTCTGTTCCCCGTGGATGTCAGACAATTGTAACTGTAAGACAACCCATCCAGTTCTCAAAATCCCAGGGCAATTGTTTATAAGAATTTAATGTTAGGGCCATCCAAATGAATTGCAGGCTTGCATACCTTTATTGGCTACAAGACTACGTGTGCTTATATTTACAAATTATCCCTTAACTGGCATCTAAATTGCCTCATTTTAAAAATAAACGAATGCTCATTATGCTTCATGGTGTATTGTACAGAATAGGTGTTTCCATGCTATTCCTCTCATTTTTTCATGTGATGTTTGGGCAATCATAATATACACTGGGCTGTCTGTTATACGCACCCAAATTATTCTTGAGTGAACTTTTAAAGACAATCACCCACTACCACAAATTTTGTCTATCAGTCTGGATTATCTTCTGGGTGAATTTATTGCTGAACAATTGCATGGTGAGTATCTCAACAAACAACGGCGGAAACAGAAATAGCTACATTCCTTCATAGCTGAGAATCTCTAAGCATCCTTGGGGATGGAATACCCATCGGAACGTTGGGCTGAAGCACATTTTAACTAGTGAGAGAGGGGAAAGAAAAAATCTGGAGCTAGTCTGGAAGTTTAGATCAAGAAAGAGAGAATCAGCTAAATAGTTAGGGTTTCATGAAGTAAAGGTAATTTCCCCACTACTAATATAGTATAGTGATATACAGTGATATAGTGATCCAATCATTGTTGTGCTAAAATAAAAGTAATGAGGAGTCTTTTTATCACTTCAACGATAAGTAGCTGGGCAAAGCTATGAAGATGCTACAAATCACAAGCAGAGTAGGGAAATGGCCATTGTTGATAGACAAAAGCAAACCTTTTTGAATCTAAGGACAGATCAAACACTTGCTATTTACGGCAAAAGCTGTTTACTGTATTGTGTATTTGCAAATCAAGCAAGCAGGTGAACGTGTATTAAGAAACAGTAAGTGGGCCATTTTGGAGCAAAGAGCCTCTGCAAGGGAGCCTTTACATTGGCTTTCTGTATCTTCATTGCCATGTCCTCTTAATCCTCCATTTGGATTACAGGGTTGCTGATGTGTTTGGCTCAGATATGGAAAAGTACTTCCATTTATACATCTGCAGACAATAATCTGTTTTGTTTAAAACACATTCTGCCCACAAGCTTCAATGTATATATTTAATTTCTCCCCATTTTGAATTTTGCTTCCAGGGCAGGGGTTCTCTGGTTGCCAGCATCTAGTTGATGCTTCTCCTGCAGCTCATGATCACATGCCCTCCTTGTGGCAATTACTTTCCCACGTAAAACAACACTGTCACATCAGGGGAATGTTTAGTATATTTTTAGCTTTTTTAAATGTGATTTAGCAGCTGGAAATGAGAGGAGAATTATAGTCAAAAGGTAACAACTGTGGGAACTCATAGCCAGGGAGGAGGGGGCAGCTGGGTTTCAGCTGTGCAGATTGAAATCACAACATGCTTTCTGGGCAAAGTGAGGAGGCTGGGAAAATGCAGATGCAAAAGTAGAATGAGCTTGATTAGAAGTACATGGCTGAGTCTGAGCTTGGCCAAGATGGGGAATGGAGGAACCTCCCGAGTCCCAGTTTGTGAGTTGGATGGCTATATCAATTGACTAAATAAATGAACATGTTTCTCCTTCCTGGGACTCATCTGGTGGTGAAGGTCACACTTTGTGTTTAAAAAAGTTTAACTCCTCAGAGATATGTTTAATCTTCTGACAACTTGCTTCTTGGGGCAAACAAAAGAGTAATTTTAATTGGGAGCCACAATGGGTGCAGGGGGAGAAAAAAAATAAGGTCCTTCCCAGTTCCTTATGAATCCAGACGAGACAAGGTTGCTTTCTGAGCAGTGACTGCTTAAACAGTACTGCTCTGTTAAATGAGATTACACAATTAACTTAGCACATAGTTTGGCCCTCTGCTTCAGGGACTCGAAGCGAGAGCAAACTGTACCTCCCGTTTTCTAATATGTTGAAATCTATTATTCTGAAAGGCTCCACCAACTTCAGTAAGACTTTAGGGCTTGGCTTTAGCACCGCAGCCTTTGCCCCAAGTGTGCCATACAGCTGCTTTGGATTACTAATTTTAACTTGCCAGCTATTCTTGAGGCTAATAGTTGAACGTTGTGTCCATTTCTCAATGGCTCTATACAACTGTGCTGATCCTCAAAGGGACAGACTGCATGTCTGTGATAGTTTGTAGAAGCACATTTAGGGTTCAGTTACAGCAGCTTTTTGGTCTAGTTTATCAGCTCATCTGGTAATGGCAGACTCAGCAGTGTTATCAGATCTAAAGTGACGATTGTACATTTGTTTGAATATAAAGACTCTTTGATAAGAAAGTATTCTCAGAGTTGATCTCAGAAAGAGCATCGAACAGATTTTAATATCTAAAATTAGCACAAGGACTTGGGATGATTTGTCAGTTGATATGGTTTGTCATTAAATAAGCATTGCAAATAAAATGCAACGGTAATTGCATTCCTTGCCTTTTCTTTAAAATGGTGTCCTTTCTACATTTAACACATCTCCCTTTAGTTTTCATTTATGCTATGAAATCAGTACTACTTGTCTCTGTATGCTATATACAGATGGGTAACATGTTGGGACAATTATGTTTTCTCATGTATATAATTGATTTAAAAATATTATTACCCTTAACCTTAGTGGAATGGAAATTTAAAAAAAGAAATAAACCCAATACTAAAGTTTAGGTTTCATTCTTCAAGGTTGGCCAGGTCAGACAGCACAAGAAACATTAGACTTCTACTGATGTAAATATTCTGTTATTACTGCAATAACAGCAGAATATTGAACACTTGACAGCACTTCTTCCATCCCTCTTACACCAAAGATAATCAAGATGGGACAATCTTTAGTTTCTTTCTCATGCTCTCTTGTTTTCCTGGACTAAGCTTGTCTTTTACCAATGGTTGTCACACGTTCAAGTTCCCTAAAGTAGGGAAGCAGCATGCACTGCACTATTTGAATGCAATATTCTTTATGATTGTTGTGTCAAAGTTGTGGATTAATACAATCATGTTCCGATTCTACAGATAGTGAAGGTACTGAATAGCAGCATAGAGGACTTATCACCTTGGTATATTATGAACTATAATTTGAAGTCTCCTGGCATCCAGATACAAATCATGCTAGACTCAACTCTGTAGATGATTTTTTTTCCCCCAGATGCTATCTAGCTCTCGTCCTTGCGTGAGTTCCACAACATATTTACACTGGAGCACCTGGAATAAAAAAATAATTTCCTCCAAATAATAATCCCTTCAGTGAACCAGTCATGAACTAAATTTGCAAAGAAACCCTACCCAGAATGCGGTGGTTTCAATTACAGGGACAGTGATTTCCAGTTTTTAATTGAGTTTTTTTTTCTGTTCTGATACCCAGAGAATTTCATCAGAGATAACAACTTGGTTCACCTCCATTTATTCAGAACTATATGGTTCTTGGCTGTAATCTTTTAATATCACACCATACAGTATTTGTTTCCTGTGTTTTCAATAGTTTTGCACTCATCTAAGAAACTGTAATTTTTCTTGCTCTCAGGGGATAATTTAATTGACCTTCTACAGCTGCAGTCTTTCAACTGAGTCAGTGGGGCAACACCCAGAATAAATGATCACTGAAATACCACAGCAAAGTGAAATCTGCGTCTTCCCTTCTAGCTCCCACTTTGTTGGCAAGACCGAGATTAGTAGAAGGAGCCAAAATCCAGGCCGTACTTTACCATTCCCCTTGCCGCAGTCTATTAGAGTACCTTAGCTTTTCACTTCTAAAATCTGAGTAGGCGTAGATGCTGAAGAACTCCAGTCCGGATTTTGTTTCCCTCCCAGCGGCGCAGCCAAAAACTCTCGGGTTCCTTGCCTGGTGTGGGGTGTTCAAATCGCAGCGAGGGAAGGCGGATCTAGCTGAGGGGCTGCAGAGCAATGGAGGCGAATCCCATCTAGCAAAGGATCGACCTTTCGGGAAGCAACGATGGTGAGTCGCTCTTGGCCGCAATTCTTATTCGGGAAGCTCTCTCGAGACCCCTTCCATTCGGATCGGTCCAGCTGCCTTTGTTCTCCGCTTTCTTCGGACACCGGCACTTGGTTTGCCCATCTGTAAACCGCGTCGATTTAATCCATTCATTCCTTGACACGTGGTTGCTTGCCCTAAGCCAGAAGTCGTCTTTGGAGAAGGGGAGCCGCTTCCCTCGGCCGTCTGGAACGGGCTGAACTCGACTCCTTGGGGCGGGGGGCGGGAGGCGGCGGAGAGCAGATGGGGCCAGTTGGTGGTGGGTTGGGGGAGGTGGGGGTGCCGGTGGGGACTGCTGTTCATGCATTAGTCGGAGCGAAGGAGTTTCGTCTCCCGAGTGCTAGGCTCAGCATCTCGAAGGGATGGTGGAAAGGATGGCCGGCCCGCGGAGAGTTAGTCCAGCAGAGTGAGCTGTTGATTTGATCGAGGCCGATTTGGAGAAAGTGACACCCTTTTATTTGTGGGAAAGATCCTCCATCGCAGTGGCTCGGTGCAGTCAAAGGTTGCGCTTGGCTGCGTAAGGCTTGGATAATAATGGTAGCGATATAATTAGTTTGTGTAGGGAACTTCTCTCAATGAATGCCTCCTGGGTAACTTCACATTGTGACATTAATGCAGGGATAGTTTTCTACCGAGCCGTAGATCTGGATAAACCGGAACACATTACAGCGATAGGTCGGGTTCCGTGCGCGCGTTTTTTCCAACAGGGCAGAATAGCAAGCAGGATATGGGCCGGCAGGCGAGCCGAGCAGGCTTGTTCTTGCCAGCGGGCAGCCTAATCATAGTTCATGCAAAGGTGAACTGGGGCTGCTGCCCTCCAGAGATTAAACGACTTCACCGGCACCAATGGTCCCCGAAAAATGAAATAAAATCTGGGGAGCTGCTTAGTGAGAAGCGCTGTCTTTTAATTAATAAGCTCCAGATCAGCGCTATAGACTGGAATGATCTCTGTACAGTCCTCAAACACTTTGCTCTCAGAACAGAAATAGCTAAAGAAATATAGATTGTCATTGGCTTAATTCATGTGTACAGGTGGAATCCTCTTGAATGTTTGTTGACCTGAGTCCAAGATCTGACAGATATTATGCATAAATTAGTTCAGAGTTCAGTAGTAGGATCTTGAGTATGTTGTGTGTCTGTATAGTTCTGCTGTAAATGATCCTTTTTCTTCACTCTTCTGTGTGCCCTTAGCTATCTGTATGAAACTACGAAAACCATCACCCTGTTCCATTGGGATTGCTATCTAGAATGAATAGAGCGAAGCTGCCCCAACAGGCTGTGCCCTTCTGCTACCAGCCTTATTCTTTTGTTGGCAGAGACCACCCTGAAGTTCTGCCCTCTTGTTTGTGAAGGGGCACAAATTCCTGAATATGCAGTCTATAAGATAAGAAAACTCTCCTGTATAAACAAAAATTATGGAAGGTGCAGGATCCCAAACCTGGAACACTCATTTGATGCTTTTAAACTGAATCAATTAAATTACTTAGAATTCAAAAGAGCGAGAGCAGTAGCATTCCTCCTAGACAGTAGCACAAATCTATATTTAAATCTCACTGGAGAAGTTTGGAAGAGGTGAAAATGAGTTCTGACTCCCTGATCCTTCTTTCACTCCTTACTACCCACGGATAAACAGCATCAGTTCAAGGACAACTAGTGGGATTTTATACAACTGATTATTGATGGGAAACCTATTTCCGAGGAGCTGGTTTGAAGAAGAATTGTTCACAAGTTACAACTTGGTTTAAAATGAAACAAATGCATTTATTTCTTCTAAGTTAACCAGACCTTACAAATCAAGAACAATAAGAATGTTTGAAGAACACTCTATGGGGGTGGGCAACACTTGAGGGGTCAGAGGTTGTAGGGGAGCCTTCCAAAGGACAGCAGGAGGCTGTCCGGTGATTTGGGGGTGGTGGAGATTTACGAATGAGAATGGGAGGTCTTGGGAGACAAACTGATCCCATTGCCACCATTAAACCTTCCCTAAACGCTTGAAAAATGCCCCCCAATTGCCTAACAATTCCTAATGGATTCACCCTGGCAAATGGTGTTTTGGATAGAAATAGTCAATATGGATGTTTAAAATCTAGTCCCTCTCTTTATGATTACAATTTTATTTATAGATACACCTAAAGTATATGAGATTGTTTTTGCTTTGATGTAATTTCTGTTTGGGCTTTTGTATGGGTGTGGGTGTTTAATTTTTGATTATATGATTTAATAATAAAGTACTGACTTGAATACTTAACTTTTGTTTGTTTGTGGCCCTTCAGCTCTGAATTAGGAAAGTATAAACTAATATCAGTAACAGATAACTTGTTCTTCTCCAGGTTTTAAACCCTGGAATTTTTTCATATATACATGCATGTATTTGTACCTTTCATGCTATTATCTTTTCGGCTAAGCAACATATACAAAGTATAAAAAGGGAGTAAAAAATGGTAAGCCAAAGAAATTGAAGGCATGAGACCAAAAAAAGGAAATTATAATTTATACATACCATTCATTGTATGTCTCCCTACTTATTATCCTTGCAAATCATTGTTGCTTCATACATTGCTTCATACAATGACTTTGTTCTCTAAACTTCTTTCCATTTAGTCCCAATTCCATCCCACCACAACTTTCTCAGTTTTGCCCTTTCTTTCAGCCCATTCACTTTTACTTCATATATCCATTTTGAAAATTGATCCTCCCCATATATCCAAACCACCTCAACATACTTCTTTCATATTAGTCATTCACTTTTGCTGCATTGGTCTAAGACCCTAATAAAATCACTTACTTACTCATCTTTATATCCAGTCTACATTCATTCTTCACCCCTTCATCCTTGTTCCTACTTGTTCCTGTTTGTACAGATTTTTCAAGTGCCCCATTCCTGTGACATTCAACTTATTTTTATGTTTCTCCTGACATATTTTATCTCTCACTTCCACATAACAAAAGGGGCAGATATATGCTTTTAAGTATAGCCATTTCACTATGTTCATGTTCAGATCGGTGTTTCTCATATAATCAGTCTCATATTTATTGCAAATAGTTCAGGTTCTCATGGCATCATCTGCCTACAAAAGTGCATACTGTATACATTCACATCTCCAGCCAATCATAATAGCTCTATTATCACCACAAGCATTTAGACATCTATTAATATGTTGGTTTAAAGGGACATCATACATCCTTGCCTTACTTCCTGCTTCCTACTGAAGCATTTTTTAAACATTCCATTTATTCTTCCACAAGTTTTACCTCCATCATATACCACTCTATTCACATACAGCAAGCAACCTTCAACTTGTTCAGCCACTCCATAAACAAGCCTCATCAGTATTTTAATAGCTCCAGTTACATCACCTCCATTCTGATTTTTCAATATCCTCACAGCATTTATGATAACCTTTTATCAATTTTCCTTAACCTTTATAGCATTTGTTTTGATGTTACTCTTGGACATGTTGCTATCATTCCCATCAAAATCTCTAAAATACTCCTTCCAGTATTCCATTTATTTATTTATTTTGTCTCCTCCCATCGTGGGACTCTGGGCAATCAATTAAAACAATGAACTTCCATTTCATCCCAAAGCATTTCATCACATTTATCTTTATTTTTTTCCCTCTACTGGAAGTGAAGTCTTGAAGTTCTGAAACTAGGTAAGGAGAGATGGACATTTTTTTTTATTTCCATCAAAATTGCTCTGCATTTTCTCTCCCTCTTTTACTCTTAACCAGTTGCTTGCTCTGACTATAGTACATTCTTTGCAACTACTGTATGTTTTTTCCTCCATATTTTAATTGATTATGTGCCATCAGATCCATGTTGACCCTTAATGATCACATAGATGGATTTTCTCCAAGACAATCTGTCCTAGCCTAGTCCTTCAGGTCTTCCAATGGTACATCCATCCCCACTGTAACTGAGTCCATTCACCTTGCTGCTGGTCATTCTCTTCTCCCAGGGGTTTCAAGAGGACAGACATCCCCAAACTGATGCCCTCTGAATGTATTTGAGCCTTAGTGAAATGGGATCTGCATTCTAACCCACTTTATTGGAGAGGTGCTATAAGGAATCTCCAAGACTGATTATAAAGATTCATCTCCATGCCTAGGACTTGTTTGCTGTGATAGAACCACTCATTAATTTATAGTTACAAGCATAACATTGTATTATCAGTGGAATCAAGACATTGGGCAGAAGAGGATGTTAAGCCAGGATCATTTATCTATCAGTGGTAGCAGCATCATTCTGCCTACATACTGCAAATCGAGTTACACATTCTAAGTACAGAACACAGTTTACTAGATGGAAACGGGTTATGCTGCAAAAAGAGCTTGTTGCCTCCTGCTGTAAGCCAAGTGACACACTACAATTTAAGGAATATAAAAGCCTCCAGGCTCACTGATTGTCGAGGGAAATTCCCAACTCTAAAAAGTCCAATAAGCTAAACATTGTGCAAGTTCTTCTGATGATTTCCATGCATTCATAATCAGGGCCACAAGCAAAATACAGTTCAGATCAAAAATGAGATAGCACTATTCCCCTTTTTACTTCATGGCGATTTTTATATGGGGTGCAGCTCAGTCACAGTACTTTGTTTCCCAACTCTTAGAAATAGTGTGTAGAAATAGTCTCAGAATATTAACTAAATGTTGGAGCAAGTTCTTTTGTTAGATGTTAAATCTTGGCAAAGTGGGATTATAAACTCAAGTAAGAGCTTTAATACCTGGCTTTGTATTTGTTGCACTTCTGAGACAGTTCATGCTGCAAACGAAAAAGTTACCAGATACGCCAAAGTTGTTACCCTAGCCATTTTATTTTGGTCTTATCATCCCACTTTTAATAATCAGAAGTATTTTCTCAGGAAGTATAATATATGCAGACATTATTGACAACACTGATTTTCTGGAAGGCCTTCTGCATCATTGTTTGTTATTTTTTACAGTTATTGTCTTTATCACATTGTTCTTTGTACTGTGTTTGATTTTGTATACTGCTTAGAGCCTCTGGAGTGTGGCAGTTTATAAATCAATTTTTTAAAAAAATGTGTAACTTGCATTAAAGAATAAGCTATACACACTAGGTCTGAACAAAGAAATTTTGCTATTTCAGAATGTATAGTACAAATTGGTTACATTTGATATGAATATGTGCTTTTTGAGAAATAAATTATCCACTTTTGACTCAACGAAGTTTGACTATCTGTAGAACTTTGAATGTGTTTGGCAAGGAGTTGGTGTAATGGAAGAGAAACATATGGACAACAGAGGAATATGATAAAAGGCCTCAGAGGTCAAGAAGACCAAGGATAACTCTCATGTTTTACTTATTTTTTCATATCAATTACTTCAAATATGACTTCATAAAGATCAGAAAACGAAGGTTTTGGGGAAAAAAAGACGTTTTACATGCATAACATCTGGGGAAAAGCCCCTTTTGGGAGATGGGCGGTGATAAATTTGATTAATAAATAAATAAATAAATAAATTATGCAATCACTGAAGATAAACTTTTGTGAGCAGAATGATTTGGTTCTTTAAAAACTTCTTTTAATAGTTCTTTAAATGAGCAGTACATTGAGACAATGTTCAAAGTAAAACAAGTTAAAAAGAACAAAAAAACAACTGCATGGAAGTAAATATTAGACCAAAGTCTGTTTCAGGGTACGAATATGCTTGTGATCTTATGAAGAATGTAATTTTAAGGATCCATATCCAAAAATGCAATTGTATAAAAGAATGTCATTAAGAATTATTAATACAGTAGAACTAAAGGTAGAAGTTGAATCTGAGAAAAACAGTCCTTAATGAAAGGATTCGTCAAGACTCTGCTGTTGTATTTCAGTCAGTGCTAATTGCCACCCTTTTAAATACTTTTGACCCAAGTAAATACCTACTCTAATTCTACAATGTTTCAGTATAGTAATTCTGGCACCTAATAAAACAAATGGAATTAGTGTCTTAGGTTGCACTATTTTATGAGTCTTGGAGGAAAATGGACAATCAAGTCACACTAGAATTAAGTACCATTGGTGGTGGTTGGTTTTTCCAATTTCCTGAAAACCAAATGAGTTAGGTACATGAACATTGCCACAAGAAATGATAATATCTACTGATTTGATTATGAATTCCAACATATTCTAAAGAAGCTTTGATTAAAATAATGTAATCTGATGGGGCTGTAATGCTATTTATTACTTTTATACTATGCTAAAACACATGAAGACAGAGGTTGCATAAAATACTGAACCACAATCTGTCCAACCACCTTTAGCCTACCATATGACCCTGCACCTGTGGGAAAAACACCAGGAAGAAAACAAATTGTTCTAACCCAGCCCATGTAGCTAATATGATGGTCCATTGTTACAGGAACACAGAAAATTTGTTTAATTGGATATTGACTTCTGGGGGATGTAAGAATGGGACAGCCAAAGTTTACTGAGCTTTCAAGTCTTAAATTTTATTATATTTACCCTCTTTTGGAGTATAATCTCTAAAGCTAATTATTTATGAAACTCAGAGGGTTGCTCAGAGGGAGGACAGAGTAAAATAAAAAGCCTTATCTGAAACCCCTGAAAATAAACCTAGTTACAGTACTGTATCAGCATACCTGAAGGTTATATCAGATGTGTGGGCTTTAACACTCCGTTTGAAGATTACAGCTGAACACAAAGAAATTGGAAGGTTGTGAAATTTGATATCTAAATCAGACAGCGTTCCAGGAATATTACAGAGGGAATTTGCAATTTCAAACTCTGCTTTTAAAGTAATAGCCCCCTCTTTGTAGAGCTTCTGCAAGCACTTACTAAAAGCTGTTTACAAAATGAGCTGATGAAGGAAAGGCTCAGGTACCAAAACAACGGTCCTTACTAGAGATGGCTACAAACAAAAGGGGTTATGCCCAGTGACCGAAGATGTTGATGTGTATATTAAATCTCAAAAACAGTCAAGAATTACTGACTTGTTCTCCAGGGTTGTAACTCCAATAAACTCTGGTGACCAAGGCAGTGACACAAAAGAAAATGGAAAGGAAAACAATATGCCACGTGAATGGTCTTTTGCTCCTTATCACTTAGACAGATATTACCAACTTCATAGAGAAGAGGACCTCCAATATTCCAAATATTGCTGAGGAAATAGCTATTGTTGAGAGACAGCTAAACTCTGAGACAATGGTTTAATTGAGTAAACAGTGATTAAGTTAACCCTGAGCTAGTGTGTGGGCAAACACAGCCACGGTAGCATTTATAAGCCTGATAGCTATGTCCTCTTGTCTGAAGATAGATCTATTTCATAGTTCTTGGTCATCTGGTTGCTTTGAATGATCCAGCCTCGAATGTTAGGCAGTAGGATCCTCCTTAAATACAAGGGTTGTTCATTATTTAGTTGCAGGAGAGTTAGGATGAAACTACTTGTGTATTTCTTTGGAGTTCTATGTGGGACACTGAAGGTCATGGGCTGTTTCCTATATCTCCTATCATATGATGACTTGAGTTGCGGCGTCTGCAAATGCTGTCTGGGGCAAAGCAGTTCCGTGGACATATTTATTTTGTTCCTGAAAGAGCCCTCTCACTGCAGAGCCAAGACTGAGAATACTCATACTCAAAGGAATGTCTGGGTATTGCTTCCAACTCTGAATGCTCCAAATGTAGTCAGCCTTACCTGCCTGGGGGTTTCACAAGCTGCTTCCTGTGACATTGCTATTCTTAGAGTTTGAAGGATACAGGAAATACTGGCTATTTCCTTGTTTTCAATTGCTGCCTCACCTTGTTTAGAGAAGAAATTATCGTTTACATGGGCCATGCAGGGATTAAGGCAGTCTTTCTTCCTCTCAGGATACTGGTCCTGTCTGAAAGTATGTGGCTGGTAGAGTGAGCTGCTCCGCTATTCTGTCCTGTCAGCAGTGTGCACAGCCTACGAAGAATCTGCAGTTGGGTGTGGCCACTCAGAACATCTACATGGTGGCCTAGTTCACACATCTTGCCAAATCACATTTTGTTTATCCATGGTCTTTGAATAAACTGCAGTTGATTGGTTCACACAACAGGTTAAGTTGTGCTCTAAATCAAAACCAAACAAATCAGTTGATGGCTTATTGCAATATGTGAAACCAACCTGTTATCTACAGGTACTGGACACCGTAGTATAATGAAATCTGGATTTAACTTCCCCTCTTGTCCATTGTATCCAAAGCCCATTATATCAAGGATTCACTGTACTTCTTCATGACTTTTTCTTTCTCCATTGGAAAACATGTGTTGCAAAATAGCTCTTGCTCCATGTTTACAACAACAAATAGCCCACAAATTCTCTTGGACTACCTTGGAGGATGTGATGCTCTGGAAACAAAACATAACGGATGCCTTGACAAGGTATTACTGCATTAAGAAGCTGGCTGATGAAGACCTAACTTGGGATGAAGTTTCTACTGGCTATTCTATGGCTGGAATGTAGGATTATGATTCCCCTGTCTGAGAAAGGTCATTGCATACCTAGAAGAAATGGAGAGTAAGGCAGCTCAGATTATCATGGTATGGAAACATTTTCTTCTAAGGAAAAATTAAGTATATGGAGTTCTTTGGAGGGAAACATGATTAACCAGGGTTTAGAAAAATTATGCACTGTGCAGAAAGAGTAAAATTCTTACAGTACTAGAATTCACAGTCATTTAGTGAAATTGTTTGGAAATAGATTCAGAATAAACTAAAGAAACTACTTCAAATAAGCTCCTCCTCCTCCTCAAATGAAATGCTCTATCACACGATGTGATGATAGCCATAGTTTCAGATGGCTTTAACATGGAATTGGAGAACAGATATCTAAGAGTATTAGCCACAATAGTAAATGGATCTTCATGGTTTAGAGGAAGGCCTCAGAACTTTAAAGCCTGGAAGGAGGATGTACAGGTGACTGGTACATCCAATTTTCAGCAATTCTATGCAAAAAAAAGAACACAAGCATGGGGTTTTCATATCACGTTAGGAAGTTGTACAAGTCTAACTATCATGGGTTGTAAATTGTGGCTTATGACAGGAGTGCAAAAAGTGTGCCCTGAGGCCACATCTGCCCTCCAGATGATACATACATACTCTCTCTGAGACTGGGGCCAGAAATGTGTGCCCTTTATTTGGGGCTTAAGGGAGAAATGGACTCTTGACCCCTTCAGAAAAAGTCCTCACCCTGCCTGCTTTTGAATCGGACACGCCACCCAAAGCTCACATGGTCTTTTTGCTGACGGCAGTTGTACACCTCTGGTTTCTGGTTCAGCACGTTATGTGAACTCTGGCAGTTATAATTTATTCTTCCAAACATGGTTAAAGAAACTATAAATTAGCATGTTCAATGAATCAGCCAAAACTTTATCACCATCAGTTCCTACTCCATTTTCTTGTCTTTGCTGACCCATGACTTAGTTTTCTGCTGTTTCCTAATAGCTATCCCTGCTAGATTTTTGGATTTAAGATTTTCCCAGGTCTTTGGTCTTTTCCTATAAATAGCATTATAGGAAACATACTTATATGTTGTGGGGGGTACACCTGAAAGGAGTTCCTGTTCCAATGCATGCATGTATAACACCCATCTACAAATATATGGTGAAACCACAGTTGGAATATTGTGTACAGTTCTGGTCACTGAAAAAGGATGCTATAGAGGTTTAAAAAAAACTTCAAAAGTGACAAGCACAATGATTCTCCTATGAGGAAAGTCTATAGCAATCGGGTTCTTCCACTTGAAAAATGAAGGGTAAGGGGAGATGTAACATATTAAGTCACGCATGGCTGATAGACTATGGATAAAGGCTTTTCTCTTTCTGTGTGTTAGAATTTAAGTCACCCACTGAAACTCATTGCAGAGAGATTCAGAACCAATAGAAGGACATAATTTTTAATATGGTGCATCTGGTTAAACGATGTGACACATGCTGCCAGAAGTTGTGGTAATGGCAGCCAACCTGGACTGTTTTAAATGGGACTGAGGAAGTTCATGGTGGCTATCAATGGATCCTAATATTGATTGCTATTTACTGGACCTAATTACTGGTTGCTTGTAAGTGATCTTGAAAGGAAGCATTGCTTTGCAACCCAGCTTCCCACATGTGTCCAGATGGCCACTGTGTGACACAGAATGATGGACTATAGTCAGTGAAAAAATTATACAAAACAGGCATCCATAGAGAGTATGTCAAAAATACTATCCCCACCCTTGACATCGCAATCTACCAGTATTGATAGAATGCGTCACTTTTACTCAGATCTCTCAGTTCTAATCCTCAAATATAAGTCATGGTATAATTTTTATAGTCTGTTAGAATGATGTAAAAGTGAATCTGTACATTCTGCCACAGGAGCATTTAGTCTCTGGGTTTGGAAGGACCACAAATGTTTTATAAAGGGAGAGGGAGAACAGCAAGGCCTGTTTTTGCTTCCAAGACTGGGGCAACTCTCCTGCTTTCCCAGACATGCAGCGGAGTTCTTTACCCAATATCTGGAGACAATACAGGACTGAACGGGACAAAGGAAACAGAGTTGCTGCAAGACAGAGTGGCTGTTCATACAGAACAACTTGGCAGTTTCAGGATCCCTTTTCAGAGCAAGTCTGTCACTTGGAGGTACTCTGGATTCACATCTCCAGTTGGATCAGCAGATGGAGTCTGCAGCCAGGGATCCCTTAGCGAGGCCTTTGTGTCAGTAACTCATGCTGGATTGGACTATCGCAGTGAGCTTTGCCTGGGGCTGCCCTTGAAGACTATATAAAACCAGAATTGGTATAGGATGCAACAGCTTGCATACTGATGGTTGAGAACTGCTTCGGCAGTGGGGTTTTTATGTTGCAGACTACTTATATCAATATATTCCTATATTGGTCATTAGTAAGCTTCAGGATATAACTCAAGGGGCTGGTACTAACCTATAAATCTTCCTAGGGCTTGGACCCAGGCTACTTAGGGATGAAACATCTGGACAGAATCTCATCATCCTGTTTGTTCCGCCTGCAGGTACATGCTGTAGATACACTTGCCTCAGATAGTTATGGGGGGCAGGAGTCCAGAAACAGGCTTTCTCAGTGGCAGCCCTGAGACTGTGAGACAAGCTTCTCTCTGAGATTCAGGTGGCCCTCAAACTGGTCACCTTCAGGAGCTGAAGATGTAGTCTTTCAGCTCCAGCCCTTTGGGTAAAACTGTCAATAAACCATTGGAGCTGGAAGACTACTCATTCAGAAGGGCCATTGAACTTGATGTTAATATTATCCCAACTTTAATTCTGTTATCCTATTTATTATTATTATGAACTACCTAGGGGTTGGCAAGTAAGTGGTATATAAGTGTTGGGAAATAAATTCACCCTAACCAGATTAAGCATATTGTACAAACATAGCCATTATGTATACTAGCTTTCTCTTTGTGCTGTACTTCTGGGCATCCTGGAAACAAAAAGTGCTCAAGAAACAATGATTGGAGTGCCCAATCTTACCAAAAAAGAGCATGTCTGCATGAATAAGGCAGAGTTCTTCTCCTGCATGGTAGGCACTGCTCCTCCCTAAGAATCATAAAATACAGTTCAAATAAGATGCAGTAACAGCTGCAATTATAAGATGGGAAACAAATATGAGAATCTGTCACAACTGTATTTTGCAACAAATGTTCTCCCCTTCTATTACCAAAAGCTACTAATGCTGGGCTACAATGATCCAAACAACCATTAGGTGGCAGCAAAGCATTAGAAAAAACTCTTTGTTGCCATCTAGTGGTCTTTTGGATTTTTCCAGCATGTATATGGTACTCCTAATAATGAAATTCTCTCTTGTGAACTTTAAGTACATGAAGTTAGAGAGAAATAATTCCATGCCCCACACTTGTCACCTATATAACAGAGTTCTGACGAGGAACTGTGAGGGGTTTATATAGAGATATTGGGATATTATCATGAATAGCGAACCATATCTTGTATCCTTATGTGGCAACATGGGTGAACCATTACAGTCTTTAATATAAACGTTTGTTTGTTTTACTCTCCCAATGAAATTAATGGAAAAGGTTATTATGCTGAATCTTCAGCAAACATAAAATTGTAGACTTAACAGGGCCACATTCTGAAGAGATAGATCATGATTTGTTCCTGTGTGCTGATATAACTGGGATTTCCACCAGCATGTCTGCTGTGAGTAACTTATCCCAGGCTCCACTGGTATATTGTATTTACATTTCAATGTTGGTATATATTTTATTTATTTGCTTATTTAAAATCCATTTTGTTCTGTGCTAGGAAAAAAAAAAGATATAAACTACTGTTTCCTATGAAGAAAAGCTGTTCCAATCATTTTCAGACATTTCAGGCATTCAGTATTTATTTCACAGCACTTTCTTTTTGCATTCTCTGCAAATTCTCTGCATTCTGTTCTAATTTAGCTGTAGCTTCAGGCACTGTGCATATTAAGATAATAGCTGACGTGCTTCTTAAATTATTTTCTTATCATTAAGACTGCTAGGCTCTCTCTTCATTCAGCTTTTGGATTTTGGTTTTAGGAGAACATTCTGCTATGAGGCAGACTGTTCACTAAGCAAAGTAAGGCAAGATTTGCCAAAACAAATCTGGAAGAGGAATACATTCAGAAGGAACTAATTATACATTTATAAAAACTTATGAATTCAAGGCTAATTCTGTTGACTCAAGAATGTTAAGAGCCATGCTAATCAGAAGACCATGTGCAGGACAGAAGGGTAATAAATTTGCTTAATCCCCTTTCAAATGATCCATATAGGTGACCATTGCTACGTATTATAATAATAGACTGCATAGCTTAACTGTGCACCGACTGAAGAGATGTTTCCGATTTTAAATCCTAGAATTTCTATGTCTCCACTTAATTGGGTGACTCTGAGTTCCAGTATTATGACAGAGGGGAAAAAATTCTTCTCCAGTTCACATTCTCCATGCATTTCATAATTCTATGCACTTCCATCATATTACTCACGCTCAACTTTTTCCTAAAAGAAAAAGCAGACTGACTATTGCAAAATAACATTTAATGTTTAACATATTCTATATTTGCTCTTCTTCCTGAAAATATCAATTCAGGCACATTTATTTATTGCAATAATGCCAGAAGCATGGGCAAAAGGCCATTTAGAAGAAAGAAAACTTGAGCCTTATTTTAGAAGAAAGGGGAATTGGATGAGAATTAAGAAAGAAATGTTTGGGCAGAATGGAAAAGGTGGAGGAGTATGAAAAGTTAGAAGAGGCATTACAGAGGGATCAAGTATCTCCTGCATGCTGAGTGTGTGTCAGTATACTTCATATACCTCCTGATTGGCAAGAGTATAGTTGTTTGCTGGCAAGGTAGTCTCCAGATTATTTAGCTTGCATAAACAGTGTAAACATGCTTGGGGTAAAACAGATTTGGCCACACTTCCAGCATATTGCCCCGCGTGTACCAAGAGTAATCCAAGATGTCCTTACCAATTAGAAGGCAATGCTGCATGCAGCAAAGCTGGGAACTTAGCTTACACCTTCTCTACTTTACCAAAAAGCATTAGGTGAAAATGTCAATAGAAGAGAATATCTGTAGCACAGGGTTGAACTGTGGAGTCCTTGGTGCTCTCTGAGCTTGGTTGTTTGCTTGCAGATGTTTCATTACTCAACTAGGTAATGTCATCAGTGCGAGCAAGTGTGGAGTTTGCTCCTTGTTTATATATAGCAGTTTGCCCTGCCAGTGTTGGTGGGGGTGTGGTTTTCTCCTTGGTAGTTCCAGAGACAATAAAAAAGCTAAGCAGGAAACAAAAAGACCAGAACACATCCTCTCCAGCAGCCAACACCCAGATAAGCAGGAATTAACACCAGACAAACATTCAAGCAGAAAACAATACCCTAATCTAGGAACTACCAAGGAGAAAACCACACCCCCACCAACCCTGGCAGGGCAAGCTACTGTATATAAACTGGGAGCAAACCCCACACTCACTTGCACTGAGGATGTTACCTAGTTGGGTAATGAAACGTCTGCAAGCAAAGTTCAGAGAGCACCAAGGACTCCACAGTGAAAATGTCAGTTGACCAAAACCGTAATGGGTACCAGAGGTCAGTATTATGAGCCCATCTAGTGACAACCAGGGAATATGGAAGATTGTGACTTGGAATGCAAGAGGAATAAATGGTAGAGAGAATGAAATATGTTGGGTGTTTGTGAAAATAGAGAAAGAGGAATGATGTAACAGATGTGAATGAAGACAGTCTAATCTTGGAGTAGAGTTGATGAATACAGACAGGAAGTGAAGAAGTAGGTTTTCTTATGAACAAAAGAGTTAAAATATATGTTAGAGAGTATGACTTGATGTCATGCTGTTTGTTGTGGCTGTATAAAAGTAGGAATCCAAAGGTTGCCAATAGTTGAATGTTAGGCTACAGTGAGTGATGATAATGAAGAACCAGAGATGATATTTAAGATGCTGTTAGATGACTGTTAGATGACATAAATGGATAGGTGAGAATCATACAAAGGGACGGAGTTTTGATCTCTTGGTCATAATCATCTTGATTTTTTTTAACACTGGCCCTCCCTGCAGACACCCCCAGCAGAGATATCCACAAATTATGAAAAGAACATCATGTTGATGTGATGCAAGCTTTGTCTCTTTTGTGTGCATGTTGTGGCATCGTATATAGTAGTAAAGGTAAAGGTTTCCCTTGACATTAAGTCCAGTCGTGTCTGACTCTAGGGGGCGGCGCTCATCTCCGTTTCAAAGCCGAAGAGCCGGCGTTTGTCCGTAGACACTTCCGTGGTCATGTGGCCGGCATGACTAAACGGAACGCTGTTATCTGCCCGCCGAAGTGGTACCTATTAATCTACTCAAACTCCATGGCATACTCTGCCACGGAGCGCGGGCTTTGTCTGAGTGTCTCTAGCGCCCTTTTCGCCTTTTCTTGCTCCAGGGGGTCCCTGAAGTGCCGTTCCAGCGCCTGCAGGAATTCTGTGCTGTCCTGCAGCGCCCGGGCGCCTGATTGGCACAATTGGACGTACCAATCGGCGGCCCGCCCTTTTAGTTTTATGGCCAGGGCATTGATTTTGCCCCGTTCAGTTCTGAAGCAGGGACCCCATTCTTCGAGGTAGTACCTCGCGTTAGTCAAGAAAAAGGAGAGTTTAGAGGGGTCCCCGTCAAACTTTATGCCAAAGTCCTTGGCAGGTGTCCTGGTCTGGCTCCTGGCCCCCTCTACGTCGTGCCTCAGGCTCTGCGGGAGCTGCTGCGGGTCGGGTTGTCTCCAGTTCTCTTGCGGCATTGGTGCCTCTCTCTGGGTTTCCTCGCAAGGTCGTCGTCCCGTTGCTCGGGGGGGAGGGCGGGGTGTTCTCCCTTGGTCGGGCTCCTGGATCCAGGCTCCGCCGTCGCCGCCCGCCAGGTCGTCCCTCCGCCTCTCAGCCTGGCGCGTCTCCCGTCGTGGGGTGGGTTCCTGGGACCGGACGCCGCCGCCGAGGTTGTCCCGCCGTCTCACGTCCGGGCGCGCCTCCGATCGGTGGGTGGCCTCCTGGGGTCGGGTTCCGCCGTGGTCGCCGCCGTCCGCTGGGTCTCCGCCCCGTCTCTCGTCCCGGTGCGCCTCCGATCGTCGGGTGGGATCCTTGGGCCGGGTTCCGCCGTCACCGCCGCCCCGCTCGCCCCGCCGCCGTTCGTCCAGGGGTGCCTCTGCGCCGCCTCCGCTGCGGAGTCCCTGCACCGCCGTCAGCTGTTGGAGCATCAGCCGCACCGCCTGCATCCCTTCCTCCAGCGCGTCGAGCCTCTCCGCCGTCCCCGGCTTCCCGCCGAGGTGTTCGCCGCTCCGCTCGCCCTCGCCGTTGGCCGTGGTGGAGGACGGATCGTCCCTCATTCCCTCCGCGGTGCCAGGCGCGCCCTCGCCTTCGGGCGCCCAGGGTGGCGGTTCGTCTCGCGCTTCCTCCGGGGTTGCCTGCGGGCCTGGAGAGGGTCCCCTCGTCTCGCCCCCGGTGCCTCACGGGCTCCGGGGCGCCGGGGTGGGTCCCTCCCCCGCCGCTTCCCCCCAGCTGGGTCCCATACTTACCGGGGCGTTGCATCGCCCGGACCTCAGCTGCATCCCGCCCTGCGAGAGCGGGGCTTCGTCGCCGGGCGCCGAAGGGTTGCGCCTCCTCGGTTCCTGGTTCTCCATGCCTGGCTGGGTCCCTCACAAGCTTGTTGGATAGGTACCAGGTGGAAAAAAAAAAAATTTGGGGGGTTCCCGTTTTTATGTCAGAGCCAGCCTCGCTTCGCAATAAGACACAGACTCACTTAATGGGTATTAAGGATTTCTGGTTTATTGGAATGATAGCTGACAGAACGAAAAACGGGAACGGGGTAGGTAGTGTGGGGGTGCCCCTTTTATACCCTCCTGTATCGCCCCGGGCTTCCCCACCCCTCAATGCCTCGATCCCTCTTGATGGGACCCTTGATGGCTGCCTGGGCGTTTTCCCCAGTGTCTTCTTTTGTCTCCCTGCGACGGTTGTGTCCTCCGGGGCACCATGTGCGTCTTATCTTCATTCCTCTGACGTCTCTCTTTTCAGTTGCTTATGGGTCCATGGGTGTGGGTGCCTTTGGGTGCTTGTGTTAATCCCTGGTTTGATTATCTCCTTCCTCTTTTCCTTAATGATCATGATCCACGTTGTGAGGCTCTTTGTGCCTTGCAACGAGGTCATGACACCTATTAATCTACTCACATTTGCATGTTTTCGAACTGCTAGGTTGGCAGGAGCTGGGACTAGCAACGGGAGCACACCCCGTCACGTGGATTCAAACCCCCACCTTCCAATCGGCAAGCTCAGCAGCTCAGCAATTTAACCCGCAGCGCCACCGCGTCCCTTTTATCGTATATAGTACATATACAAAAAAGATAGAGCTTACATTGCTCTTGATGAAAGATCTGGTTTCTGTGGACACCTCTGCTTTATGAAATGATGAAGTGGATGAGAAAAAAATGCATTAAAAATGATAGCTGCAAAAAATGAGAATGAGGAGAAAGATACTGTATAATTTATATAGAGAGATAGCAAGGAACAATAAAGATTAAAGGAAGCAGAGAATTTGCAGAGCAACTTTAATAGAAATAAAAATCGTTGAAAGTGGGTGAAGGCTGCTGTCAGCTCCATGAGGTAGACCAGACCAAGAATAAACTCCACAGAAGATTAAAACAACTTAATAAGATGGACTATAATAACAAACTTCAGCAAAGGATCGTTACCTTGTCGTGGTGCTGGAGCTTGAGCACCTCAATGATGCCATGAGCTAAACAGTGAAGGGCCACCCAGGACGGGAAGGTCATGACACAGAGGTCAGACTAAATGCGATCCCTGGGGAAGGTAATGGCAACCCACCCCAGTATTCTTGCCGTGAAAACTAAATGGATCAGTACAACCAGAGATATGTCGGTATACCATCGGAAGATGAGACCCCCAGGTCGGAAGATGGTCAAAATGCTACTGGGGAGGAACAGAGGATGAGTTCAACTAGCCCCAGACGTGATGACGCAGCTAGCTCAAAGCCGAAAGGATGGGTAGCGGCCGGCGGTGCTGGTGGTGAACGGCGAATCCAATGTTCTAAGGATCAACACACCATTGGAACCTGGAATGTAAGATCTATGAGCCAGGGCAAATTGGATGTGGTTATTGGTGAGATGTCAAGTTAAAGATAGACATTTTGGGCATCAGTGAACTGAAATGGACTGGAATGGGCCACTTCACATCAAATGACCACCAGATCTACTACTGTGGACAAGAGGACCACAGAAGAAATGGAGTAGCCTTCATAATTAATAGTAAAGTGGCTAAAGCAGTGCTTGGATACAAACCAAAAAATGATAGAATGATCTCAATTCGAATTCAGGGCAAGCCATCTAACATCACAGTGATCCAAATATACTCCCCAACCACAGATGCTGAAGAAGCTGAAGTAGAGCAGTTCTATGAGGATCTGCAGCACCTACTGGACGACACGCCTAAAAGAGATGTTATTTTCATCACAGGAGACTGGAATGCTAAGGTGGGCAGTCAAATGACACCTGGAATTACAGGTAAGCATGGCCTGGGAGAACAAAACGAAACAGGACATAGGCAGATAGAATTTTGCCAAGACAATTCACTCTGCATAACAAACACTCTCTTCCAACAACCTAAGAGACGGCTTTATACATGGACTTCACCAGATGGACAACACCGAAATCAGATTGACTACATCCCTTGCAGCCAAAGGTGGCGGGCATCTATACAGTCGGTAAAAACAAGACCTGGAGCTGACTGTAGTTCAGATCACGAACTTCTTCTTGCACAATTTAGGATCAGACTAAAGAGATTCGGGAAGACCCACAGATCAGCTAGATATGAGCTCACTAATATTCCTAAGGAATATGCAGTGGAGGTGAAGAATAGATTTAAGGGACTGGACTTAGTAGATAGGGTCCCGGAAGAACTATGGACAGAAGTTCACAACATTGTTCAGGAGGCGGCAACAAAATACATCCCAAAGAAAGAGAAACCCAAGAAGGCAAAATGGCTGTCTGCTGAGACACTAGAAGTAGCCCAAGAAAGAAGGAAAGCAAAAGGCAACAGTGATAGGGGGAGATATGCCCAATTAAATGCAAAATTCCAGAGGTTAGCCAGAAGAGATAAGGAATTATTTTTAAACAAGCAATGCGCAGAAGTGGAAGAAGACAATAGCATAGGAAGGCCAAGAGACTTCTTCCAGAAAATTAGAACCATCAGAGGTAAATTCCAGGCCAAAATGGGTATGATCAAAAACAAAGATGGCAAGGACCTAACAGAAGAAGAAGAGATCAAGAAAAGGTGGCAAGAATATACAGAAGACCTGTATAGGAAGGATAACAATATCGGGGATAGCTTTGACGGTGTGGTCAGTAAGCTAGAGCCAGACATCCTGAAGAGTGAGGTTGAATGGGCCTTAAGAAGCATTGCTAATAACAAGGCAGCAGGAGACGACGGCATCCCAGCTGAACTGTTCAAAATCTTGCAAGATGATGCTGTCAAGGTAATGCATGCTATATGCCAGCAAATTTGGAAAACACAAGAATGGCCATCAGACTGGAAAAAATCAACTTATATCCCCATACCAAAAAAGGGGAACACTAAAGAATGTTCAAACTATCGAACAGTGGCACTCATTTCACATGCCAGTAAGGTAATACTCAAGATCCTGCAAGGTAGACTCCAGCAATTCATGGAGCGAGAATTGCCAGATGTAGAAGCTGGGTTTAGAAAAGGCAGAGGAACTAGGGACCAAATTGCCAATATCTGCTGGATAATGGAAAAAGCCAGGGAGTTTCAGAAAAACATCTATTTCTGCTTGATTGACTATTCTAAAGCCTTTGACTGCATGGACCATAACAAATTGTGACAAGTTCTTAGTGGTATGGGGATACCAAGTCATCCTGTCTGCCTCCTGAAGAATCTGTGTAACGACCAAGTAGCAACAGTAAGAACAGACCACGGAACAACTGACTGGTTTAAGATTGGGAAAGGAGTACGGCAGGACTGTATAATCTCACCCTACCTATTCAACTTGTACGCAGAACACATCATGCGACAAGCTGGGCTTGAGGAATCCAAGGCTGGAGTTAAAATTGCTGGAAGAAACATTAACAATCTCAGATATGCAGATGATACCACTTTGATGGCTGAAAGTGAAGAGGAACTGAGGAGCCTTATGATGAAGGTGAAAGAAGAAAGTGCAAAAGCTGGCTTGCAGCTAAACCTCAAAAAAACCAAGATTATGGCAACCAGCTTGATTGATAACTGGCAAATAGAGGGAGAAAATGTAGAAGCAGTGAAAGACTTTGTATTTCTAGGTGTGAAGATTACTGCAGATGCTGACTGCAGTCAGGAAATCAGAAGACGCTTAATCCTTGGGAGAAGAGCAATGACAAATCTCGATAAAATAGTTAAGAGCAGAGACATCACACTGACAACAAAGGTCCGCATGGTTAAAGCAATGGTGTTCCCTGTAGTAACATATGGCTGCGAGAGCTGGACCATAAGGAAGGCTGAGAGAAGGAAGATAGATGCTTTTGAACTGTGGTGTTGGAGGAAAATTCTGAGAGTGTCTTGGACTGCAAGAAGATTAAACCAGTCCATCCTCCAGGAAATAAAGCCAGACTGCTCACTTGAGGGAACGATATTAAAGGCAAAACTGAAATACTTTGGCCACATAATGAGAAGACAGGACACCCTGGAGAAGGTGCTGATGCTAGGGAGAGTGGAAGGCAAAAGGAAGAGGGGCCGACCAAGGGCAAGATGGATAGATGATATTTTAGAGGTGACGGACTCGTCCCTGGGGGAGCTGGGGGTGTTGACGACTGACAGGAAGCTCTGGCGTGGGCTGGTCCATGAAGTCACGAAGAGTCGGAAGCGACTAAACGAATAAACAACGAATAATAACAAAATCTTGCAAATCTGATTATGCTTCACCTCCTCCCCCTCTTATATGAATTAGGTGGGTGTCTGAGACACTTAAACTTACTTTCTGCATGATTTGGGCTTAAGCCATGTTTTCTCCTCACTGCTTTAACGGATCTCTCCTCTCTCCATCAAGGTCATCCTCTTCACTCTCTACAGGAACTAAAGAAGGAGCCTCTAGTAGAGTGGTTTCATTTAAAAATGAAAGGGATATAATGTTTTTGGATGAAACTAAAGTGAAGGAATCTGAAAGTGTATCTTAGAGATCTATATGGAATGATAATGATATGCTGAAGAATGGAATTGAAACAAATTCTATAAATGTTAATGTCCAAGAAAAAATGATGAAAAGGGAGTCAAAAATTCTGTGAATAGATTGAAAAAGGCTGCAGGTGTAGATGTAACTGAAGAGATGTTAAATTACAGTGTGGAGGTTTAATGACATATGTCATGGCTATGGCTGAAGCGTGAGAAAAAAAATCATGAGAGTAAAAAACTCTCATGAATTTCCAAGGCACCTGGAAAAGAGACAGATAACAAAAACCAGACTGTTGTCTTTCTATAGTGTGAAAGGAGGCAGTAAATGGCCACAATAAATGCTATTGTTTATGGTACATGAGTGTTAGTATCTTTAGTTAGAGCAGGAATAGAGTCCCTTTAGTTTAGAGGAATGTAGAGGCATCATAGTATGGTAATCCATTGTATTATCAGATGCTCCATTCCAGTTGTAGAGGCCATAGTATGATTTACAATTTTTTTTTAATTATTCCTATGTAACAAACCAAAGGTAACATCGTTTTGTTTAAGGCTCTTCTGCATTCCTTTGGCAAGGAGCCCAGTGATCGCTGTAGTTGTGCATGCCAATAAAAATACTTTGTTTCAACAATCTCCAAATGCTCTGGTTCCTTATTAAAGTGCGCATTTCCCCCACAACAGCAGCTATGCTTTGCTTATAGATGGCTGTGCAACTTTGCATGTGTGTGTGAAGCTTGCTATATTTCCTTTTTCTTTTCTCTTGCCTTCAGTTTCCTTGGCTTACAATTTCTTACTCCTTTTCTGCACTCTGCATAATGTTGCTTATCCTGAAAGGAAATTGTGTAATGGAAATATATGTATATAGGTCTTAATAATTATTATATTTAATATACCAAGGCATATTCTTCAAGATGCACATAAAGGGACATTCAAAGATTTCAGAACAGGTGGAAGATTCAGAAGTGACCAGATAAAGCAAACTAAAGAAGAGAAAAAGCTGCATCCTCCACACAATGCTGAATTCCCAACAATATGCAGAGCATGAATTTCAGCTGCTGGTTTCATTTCACTGCCAGCTTCCTCCTCTCAGGAATATGCATACTTGGCTGCTAGGAAGTGATGCTTGATTCCTTTAAAAGACAGTGACAATTTGCAACTTGAACTGTTAGATAGGACGCACATGTGTGTGCACATGCACACGTGTGAGCAATTAAGAGCCATGATTATGATGATTTTTATTTACATTATACACAGGGTATTGGAAGTTAAGGGGTGTGACCTTCTGGAACAGAGAAGTGGGTTTGGCATTCTATAGGAATCTGGGTCAGCACTGCATCTGGGATGTACCCCCCACCTTTCTGCCAGTGATGCTGAGAAAGGAACTTTATGATCAGAGACTTCAGCTCCTGCCCTCTCCTCCTTACTGAAATTGGGGTCCCAGTTGCATATGTTAAAAATGGATTACTCCTTTGTCAGAACAGTGACAACATCTGCTAAAGTTGGTCTGGCTCTCTGCCATAAACCTACTTGGAACAGATTATAGCATTAGCACATGTGGGAACAAGAAAAGCTGTGTGGAAGATGGCTACCATGGAAACCTCTCATATTGCCTTGATGTTGACCACTTGAATTGACTGGAGTTGGCTTAGTGGCCTTACAAAGAGAAAACTGGGAATCATGGGATCTGTTGCCCATTCAGCTATGGATGTTTTTGTATCTGTTGACAAACCTTTCTTCCCATATGGGTTTTTTTTTTGGAGCAATATATTAGTTATTGGATTGCTGATTTAATTAATTATATAATCATTAAGGAGCTTGTGTAGTGCTTAGGGACATTGTCTCCTGAGGTCAGAGTTTCAACATTTGTCAGCAAGCTCATTTAAATTGGCAATGGTGAGATGGCAGCCTTACTGCAATTCCAGAAATTATTATTATTAGCCCTGTTATTCTCCATGACCTTCTGTGGAATCTCCCATCTGGACTTAGGAGGTTCTAGCCCATACACTGTGCAGATGTTCCTGTACACAATGCCAGCTACTTGGTTGTGCTGTTCAGTGTATGCCATTCCTGCCTGCATCTTACACCCTGCCACTATGTGTTGGACTGTCTCTGAGGCTTCTCTGCGCAGTCTGCACCTCGGGTCCTGTCTAGTGAGGTAGACCCCTGCTTCTATGGATCTGGTGCTTAGTGCCTGTTCTTGTGCTGCTATGATCAGTGCCTCAGTGCTGTCTTTTAGTCCAGCCCTTTCCAGCCACTGGTAGGATTTCCCAAGGTCAGCCACGTCAGCTATCTGTCAGTGGTACATCCCATGCAAGGTCTTGTCTTGCCATGGCACTTCCTCTGCTTGGTCTTCCTTCCATGTCTGCTGCTACCTCAGGCATTCTCTCAGCAGCTCATCTTCGGGTGCCATCTTACTGATGTACTCAGTAACTCCTTCTTCTTACTGATGAAACCCAGGGCAGTGGCTTTGACATCAGACCCCACACTCTTTTTGACTGGTATACAGTCTCTGGGTGTTGGACTTGGAGTGGAAACCTATACAGGTAGTCCTCACTTAACAACCACAATTGGGACTGGAATGTTGGTTGCTAAGTGAAGCGATCATTAAATGAATCTGACTGGATTTAATGACTTTGCAGCAGTCAGGCATTAAGTGAGCCAGGTGGTTGTTAAGCAAATCATGTGGTTCCCCATTGATTTTGCTTGCCAGAAGCCAGCAGGGAAGGTTGAAAATGGTGATCATGTGACCATGAGACACTGCAACAGTCATAAATGTGAACCAGTTGCCAAGTGCCCAAATCGTGATCATGTGACCACAGAGACACTGCGACAGTCATGTTCTTGAAAGGGTCTGTGATGATGGTCCTGGGAACCCCATGTGCAGCAAGCCTGGAAGCCAAAACAGTGGGGAAGAGACCATCAGAATCTGATATATCTCCTCTTTTTTTTTTTTTTTACTATGGACTACTCAGTATGCTAAATTAGACTGTGGAAAGAATAAATGCCTTGTTCTTTATGAAGGGGGGATTCCAGTTGCACCACCAGTATCACTTTGACAAAATGATATAAAATCAAATTGGAATTCTGCACAGCACTGGGTCAGGAGCAGCCTGGCCATTTAACTACTTACTGTGCTGCTGGCAGAGCTATATATACGAAGCCAAGTAGGCGGGGGAAATGGTCAGTGATTATCATTTGCTTATGGTGTTCCTAGGAAGACCCTGTTTCCAGATCAGCCCAAGATCATTCATTTTGACCAGTAAAGAGCTGGTGGCTGTACATACAATGCCAATATTGCCTAGGGCAAGAGGAGGAGCTTGATTTAGGAATCAGCATGTCATGGAAAGTGAGCAACAGCCACTTGGGCCTGAACTGGGTGGACCTTAGTGCTTTTTTGGAAATGTTTCTTCCTGGTGAGGCAGCATTTGGACGTGGTTATCAGGAGGTGAGTAAAGCACCTCAGGAAAACAGAGGTGCAGAAGCCAGTCCAAAGTTAGCAGTGGTGTTTGAAGAAGGCAACGGCAAACCACTTTGGTACTGTTGTTGAGAAAATCACACAGATATGTTCCTGCAGAGTTGAGCTCTCTTTGAGTGGTTTTTTTTTTAACTTTGGAAAAGTGGGGGTTCTGTTTGGTATTAAAACTATTAAGCCTGAAAGACCACTAGTTTCTTATCCCTGCAATTTGATTAACTGGTGATGTTCTTTAACTGCCAGGAATAGACTGGGATAGATTTTTAGTCTGTCCCCAGGGGCTAGTAGGATCCAAGTTATCACTAATTTTGTGTATATAACTTCTTTTGGCAGTGCTGGAATCATCTCTAAATCTCCATGGCAACAGCACAGGCCTCTCATGTGACCTGTGACCTCAGCCATTGTCTCTTTGATCCTTATTCTCTGGATTCTGAGCCTGACAACAACTGCAATATGGGCAGTGTGGGCAGTCTAGTAGAGAAACAAGATTTCTCGCCAGCTGCATCAGGAGGTTTGCGACGGATGCGTCAGCCAGATGGGTTGCTCCGGAAAGGAATACCACAACGTGAAGTCTCTGGCTACCTACATGGGGGCAAGCGGGATGCTTGGGCTGAGAAGAAGCATCAGTCATCTGGTGGTGGCTTTAAACGGGATTATGAGAGTGACCGGGAGAACCAGTCCCCTGAGCGGTACTTCAGGGACAATCAACGAGGGGCAGATTTTTCCAAGAGTTCTTTGCCTGAACGTGGACGTTTTGACAAGGTATGGGCTTCAAGAATGTGGTAACAGTTTTTTTAAAAGTTTCCTAGCATGAAACAAATATATTTTCTCTTTGTCTAGTAGATCGAGAGTGTTTCTGAGTTTGTGATATTAAATTTAAGGATTTATAGTTAGCACTAGACAACCCATGACCCACTGGGTTGTTTCAGAGATATTTCCTTACCAGATTCCTCACTGCCTTCAACAATGGCAGAGCTTCTAATGTACTGGAAAAGTTCTTTAAAAGTCAGGGAGACATTCAGAGATATATCTGCCTTGAAAGTAGCCCATGTTGAACTGTATAGCACAGTCAAACATCAGGAGTTGACCAAAGGAATGTTTTATGATAATTTTTATGTCATAAAATGTGTTTGCCCAGTTAAAGGTTACAAAGTAACAAACAGACACAAGGTTTTTAGTAGTATATAGGTAGGTAGATGTGCTGTGGGAAGGCTGTGTGATGTGTGTGAATACCGAAAAGCTAACTGATCAGTGGAACTGAATTTATTATAATCTCCACTGAACAGAACAACTGAACTGGCTACTGATACTTAGAGTGGGAATGTCCATGTGGCAGACATTCAGCCTACGGCCAGTTCTTTATGAACTTCAACACTTGTTAGTTCAGAGATTAGCATGCTGCTGCTGCTAGCATGAAAAATACCTGTTGATCCATACACAGTTGTTACTCCTCCACTTCCAGCTCAGCTTAGCCTTATGGTATCTAAAGGAGAGATGCCTCAAAGGCCTTGGTGTTAAGTGCAGGTGCTCTTGCAATGTGATTTCTTTATGCCAGAAGTGAAAAGTGTGAAAATGATTACTTGGTTGAGAACTGGTGCCAAACTCTCAGATATGCTGAATAAACTATATTGTCATTTCCAGGAGACTGTCTAAAATAGCAGAAAAGCCAAGCTAAACAAAGCTATTGTTTCTGAGATAGGTAACCACAATCATCCGTATCAGAGTTGGAACAGAGGAACCTTTTCCTTCATCTCTAAAGTGACTGAAGGATTCCATCTGGCTCTGAAACAGCACCCTAAATGCTAATGCCAGTCTGGCAATCAGAAGCAGAGCTAGTAGTGCTATTGTTAATGTCACATGTACTGCTTAATTCTTCTCAAGAATATCGTTATTTAATGCTAGGAGATGTTATTTTCCAAGTTTTGTAGTTAAGAACAGCTTAATCTCTGGAAAGCTGTTGCAAAGGAAATCTCTCCCCCTACCCCCACCCTGACTGGAAAAAAGTTAGTGGTTACCACTTAGATCTTATTGTTTTCAGCAGCTGAAAAAAACTGAAGGGTTGAACATGGAGGGAAGTGACTTGTTTTAAATGGCTAACTCTACAAATATGATAATAATATGCTTTCTTCCTTGTATTCCTGCTATGCTAAACTCTCCTGCTACACTAATTCAGCAGACAATAGCTGATGTAACTGCTAACGGCCGATGTGTTATTTTCAGTGTCGGATCAGGCCCTCAGCTTTCAAGGTGGTGCCTGGGAAGAGCTTATTGTCCATGCAGGGCCTGTCATCCACCAAAGGGCAGAAGATGTCAAAGAGCAATGGGAGTCTGCATACGATCTTGACTCAGAGCAGTACTGGCAGCTCCTCACAACGTGGACCTTTGCGCAGCCATCTGCTGCACACCATCAGTCTTGATGAGGGCACTAACTCCATTCAAAGCTTTCCCACGTACAGTCACCACTTCAAGCCTACTCCAAACCAGCTGAGTGCTTCCATAGGACACATCAACCACATTGGTGGTTCCTTAGATAGGGCTTCTTGGGGACCACGGGATCCTTTGGCAGTAGAGAAAGCACCACTGTCTTGCAAGAGCCTGAGCCGACTACAGAGCTCAGGGGAACCACCCCCTCCATATGAGCCCACATATTCTTTGGAAGATGTAGTGAAGCAGCTTGAGGACCGGCTGAGTGAAAAAGGCATGGAGCTCCGTCAGCTTAAGAGAAATCTGAGTGAAAATGATGATCCCTTCACACAGGTGGGTGGATGTTCTTAGTAGGCATCTTTTGGTCTTATGGATATCATGAACTCAATTAGCCTGCTTGACTTTGCTTCATCCTCAGTTTCTTCACATACCTCATGTGATAGTGATAGTGTGGATAACACTGATAGTGTTATCCATTCTTTAACCCTTCTATAAGCTTTCTAATAGCCACTTTCATGATACGTCTGATCTATAAGAATTGCCTCAAGACAATGAAGCTAGGAAGCTTTTATAGAGATACAGTTGGTTGCTTTTTTCCCCTTTTTTCATGTTTTCAGTGTGCCACAAATGAGTAACATATGTTTGGGCAAGTAGGCAAGTAATTCTGATTTGCTTGCAAGAATCTTACTTTGAAGCTCTTGTGTCTGCTTTCCACACCCATGCTGAAGCAAATCCTGTCAATGGTCTAGTCTTCAACCTGCTTTTTTAATTTCACAGATACATCTGATTGTGTTTGTAATTTATAACAGAGTCACAGAAAAGAGAGTTTACGTAGGAAGAGTTGTGTGACTTGCCTGAGTTGTTTGCAGTAGCTATTGTGTTAGTGGGAGGTGGTGGTTTTTTTAAAGAGATGGGCTACCTTGAAAGATGCCTTGGTGACAAATTTATTCTGTGAAGCAGACTGGATAGTTGGGAATTGGTGCTCCAGTTTTGGCTGTTGGTCTTAATAGCATTTTCAGGAACATTACTGGACATTTTGAGGCAACAGAAATACGTATTTTTTTTAATGTAGTCAGAGTAGGTCTTAAAATAACCTTGAAAATTTGTTCACATATCTTACTAGCCCATATGTTAGCTATTCCTATGACCTAAACCATTTTTAAAAACGAATAGTTTGGTAATGCTTTCCTGCCCGATTGCTTAGACTAAAGATGGGGGACCCATTAAGATCTCCTCTGAGGTTCGTTCACAAATCTCTGTACAGTGTTTAGTTTGCATACCCCATCAAGAAATGGAAGAACTAAATAAAGCTGGTTCACTAGGGAGCCATCACTTCAGAGCTGAGCACTCTGAAGTAGTTTCATTGAGCTAACCATCAAGGTGGGGGAAGACAGCACTGAGGGAAGCTTAAACCTCCCTCCTCATAAGGATCCTTCTCCCAGGACAGGAGCATGTATAGTGAGCCTTGCTCAACAGGACTGCAGCCCTAGCTAGCTGGCATGTTGCCTCCAACCTCCTTCCCCTGACTGACAATTCTTATGTGTCATAGGCAATCAAATGAGTTAGTCTTCACAATTTTTCCTGACATGTTTTGTTTTAAAACCCATGCTTTATTTGTAAATGAGAATTCAAAAGAGAGAACAATATAATAGATGGAAAATATACAACAGCTTTCTCAGACCCAGCTATGATGGGTTATATTTCCCATTGTAGAAGTTCAAGAAAATACCAGGTTGGGGAAGGCTGCTATGTTGCTGCCTATCTGTGGGTTTTGTTTTTCAAGAGATCAGAACAATGCATGTGTGTGTTGTCATCCAGTCTTGGAGACCGACCACAGTACTGATATCATCAGGATATGTTTCGTTTTGCCATCTATAAAATGCTGGGCAGCAAGGAATTTATAGGAAAAGTGTTGTTCTTCCAGAATTTAAGTTTAATTAGCACTAAATTTAATCTTGCCTCTTCATATTCCTTTAATCAGCTTGGCTGTAAGGAACTGGCTAATTCCAACAGGCAGCAAAATCTCAGGCAGATGACTTTCTCAGCTACTGCAGTGCTTTATGTATAGATGTGGTTTTTATGCCATCTCCTGAGAGAAATGGATGTGATGTTCCTTAGGAAACCTAATCTTTATGAGCCCACCATAATCTTCTCTTATTCTGGTAGGTGTTTGAGGACAAACAGCGTCTTTGGATGGAAGAGCTGGATGAGCTAAAGCAGATGTACGTGGCCAAGCTGCAGCAGGTCATGCACCAAGCCCAGCGCAGCCAGAGAGCACTTCAGCTGCAACTCTACAAAGTACAGCAGGAAAAGAAGAGGCTGCAGGAAGAACTGGACCTTCAACAGGGCCACTGTGAAGAGCTGAGGCTGCAGCAGCAGCAGGCAGAACGCCTCAGTCCAAAACTGGAGGAGACCAAGTGGGAGGTGAGAAGTATGCACAAAAGGACTATCTTTATTTGGTTCTAATGTCCATGTTGCCCTGTCCGTGAGTGCAAGCGGCCAATTATACTGAGCTTTTGGACTTCTTTATGAAGCAGATACACTCTCATTGGATAGCTGGCAAGGTTACTGCCAGTACTGGAGATCTGTCCAGCCATGGAACTAGGTTTCAGATGTAAAGCCACAGAAAAACCTTCGGTATCAGCTATCCGATGATCTCCCTTTGTATCTGGGCTTGTCGTTGTTGCTTCACTGACAGTCGCATTTGAAAATAATTCCACCATTTCATAGACTCTCCTATCTTTCTACTGCTTCTTTGTTAATTTGATTTCTCATCTTCATCTTTTCACAGGTGTGTCAGAAGACTGCAGAAATTTCATTGCTGAAGCAGCAGCTCCGAGATGCCCAAGAAGAGATGGCCCAGAAATTGGGTGAAATCTTCAGTTTGAAAACACAGCTGCGGGACGCCCGAACAGAGTTGCAAGCCAAGGACTCACAGCTGACACATGTGGGGGACTCTTTCCAGCCCTTGTCAGATCATGGCTCCCCTATTCCTTCTAGGGATTCTCCCATGCAAGCATGCCAGGACTTCTTGGGTTGTGAAACCGATGATTCTAAATGTCGGGGAATGCAGGGTGAGAGTACAGAAGGAACTGAATGGCTATGGGCAGAATTGTTGCGGGAAAGGCGCCAGGCCCAACTGCAAGCTGTAAACTTTGAGCAGGAGCGAAAAACCTGGCAAGAGGAAAAAGAAAAAGTCTTGCGCTATCAGCGTGAGATTCAGGCTAGCTACATGGAGATGTACCATCGAAATCAGGCTCTGGAAAGACAGCTGAGTGAATTCCGGCAGTTCCCAGCTGAATCCAGAGATAACAATTCAGAATCACCTTGGATTGAGAGAGCTGAATCTTCTAAAATCTAAATGAGCTATATTTGAGAAAGGTCTTGTGCTGGGATTGCAAATGGGTAGAAGCCCCATACTGCAACATGGACTATAAGATTTAGTAGAAGGAATGTCTAAGCTAAAGAGCCTGTTAACCCAGCCCAGAAGTTTCCTCCTGTAGTAACATACAGGATTTTGCAGATTGCTGACCACAGAATGGAATCACAGCATTACATCTGGAACTTTTTGTCAATCCAGGTAGGCTGTTGCCTCTATATCACTGCTGTGTTGGAGAGCAAACGGCTTTCTTTTTGTATCCTGCATGGGGCCAGCATTGGCACTGCCTGTCAATACAGAAGTTATTTTTTTAATTATGGAATGTGAATTAAGTGTAACTGGGAGCTATGGCCAACCTTCTTGATATGGCTCAGTGGGGAAAACAAATGAAGAATACATAGAAGGTTATTCCTTATTGAGGCTTAATCTTAGTCCATTAATAATTTGAGACTTGGCTTGCTATACTTAGAAAGATAGGCTTAAAACATCTACCTTACCAGGAATTCCACTCTATAGCATTTGTTTTCTATCCATCTGGCCGGCCCTCATGCTGTGCCAAGGTTGAAGCTCCAGTTAAAATGTGATTGTGTCGTCTTGTATTGTAAATTACTAAGAGAGATCCTTCTTTGGGTCTGGAAAGTGAAGCAACAGCACCAGTTCCATTGGCCTATGAGACAAAAGCACAATCAAGCTAAAACATTTGGGCTCAGCCATCAAAATACCATAGGACAATGTTATCTGGCTTATGGTCAGTTTCTCCATAATAACGAAAACAATGCTGTGGACATATTTGTTCTGTTGCTGCTTGGTGTCCCAGTTCTAGGCTTGAAGGTTCTTTCTAACATAATGAAATCTGAAATGGAAGCACAACCTGGCGATGTATTGAATAAATATCTGCCTAAATCTTCTGGCTCCATGACTGCTATTTTTTCTTTCCATTGTAATGCTTTTTGTTCCTAGTATTTTTGGCATTTGTACTCTAATGGATGTTCTCAACAGATAGCGTGCATGTTGTTATATAAACTCTAAAAGCTGATAAGCCAATACAAGAAGAAATTAGGACATGCATTGCGGGGTGTCCCCCTTTTGGGGAAGTGTAGGCTAGGAAATAAGAAATCATCTTGAGAAACTTTTGGGAATCCATGGATGGAAAATGAAAATAATCCTATACCAAGAATATTCTTTAAGCCAGCAAAAGGAGAATGAATGGGTTTTCAATCATTTTGCAGCTTCTCTTTTAAAACAGAGCTTTGCATATCCTATTGGTAAAGAAAGCCTGAGTGATGAGGAAAACCTCCTTGCATGTAGAGTTGGACTTGCCCAAGCCAACTGGTATCAGGTTGTATGCTGTATGTGCTGAATAGAGATATTAAATGTACAGTATAACTGAAAAATGTAAAGTTAAAGAAAAAAGTGTGTTCTTAAGAATATAGCTCTGGCATGAAGTCAGAAGCTTTATATATGCTTTAAGAGCAATACTTCTGTGTAACTGATCAGTGCAGAGTACTGTCTTGCTATGTTCCAAATGCAAATATTTTGTCAACTTCCTCAAATCTTACTGCTTTTGGACTGCCATTATCCAGTACAGTGCATGAAAACCTATATTAAAAATGTTTGGGGTGGTAAGATAGTGACCAGCTCAGGAACACCTTAATATTCATATGTCTTAGATTGCATTTCTTGTTTTATTCCATGTTCACCGGAGCTGACATAACTTGTTGTCATTAGTATGCTATTGGGAGATCAATTTCTTAACTCTTGGATATCACTGTCTACTATATTTCATTTTCTAGAGCAGAAAATCTACTGGCTATTAACTGATTTGATGGAAACCAGATGAGAATGCACCATACTAGGTACGGAACAACCCAGTCTTGTACCAGAGTTCTTTGCTGCAAAACCTTCCTTGAATTATCCTGGAGCAGCACTGAAGAAATTTAGTAGTCCACTAAACTGTTGACCCTTAGTGCAGTCTCATTCTCACTATAAGCTTAATCCCTTATCAGGGACCTACTTAGGTATATGTGGGTAATTTTCAAGATACAGACCTAGGCTAGCAAATTATAAAAGGGGACTGAAAAAGATACTGCAATTTAGGACAACACCAGACTGGACAAGGAATATATTTCCTACTTAAATCAGTTGGTTTTTTTATTTCCCTGGTCCCAGAAAACTGCAAATGCTTGTTTTTCTTGTAAGACAGCTGGTTGTTGAAATTTCTTGTTTAGTTCCCTGTGCCCACGCCAGTCCAAAACTCTGTTGGCGCCTCACTCCAAAATCCCCGGAGCAGGTTTCCACCCATCAATTAGAGCTGCAGGGAGTTGAGGAGCAACCCAGGGAGGGCGGCACCAAAACTTGGCAGCTAAGCCAGAAACCAAGTTGCTTGCTCAGATGCCACAGGGAAGAGTCAAGGCGTCACAGAAAGGAACAAGGGTATTTCCCTCTTAGAGCTGCTGGATAAACCAGTTTCCTGAATTCCACAGGACTAGTTCATTCCCTCCAAGAAGCTGAAGCCCAGGCATCTGCCAAAGATATGAGGAAGGATGCAGTGCTATAGTTCTAATCTAAAAACACTTGGTGAGCTCAGAAACACTGACCCCTCTAGCCATCCAGATGTGACCCATGTTTCTCCCAGAGGATTATAAGAGCAGCTTTTCCTTCTTGGCTCTCTGCCCAAAAGGTACAGCTTATATCAAGCTGAACCAGGGAGTCTCAACCTTGTCTGATGTATTTCCTTTGTACATGTACTTCAGTTTTTTGTGCGTTTCATTTGTATTAGGGATTCTTAGGACTTACCAGCTTTACTACTTTATTTTCCAGCTCTGTAGCTGGGCTTTATGCAGCAGGTGTCTCTTTTATTTTGCTATATATATCCAGCAAAGATTTAGATTCTATGTATTTGTGACAAGCCAGGTTAGATTATGACAAACCTCTTGTCTCCAATTTCTTCAGTCATTTTTCCCCTCTTCATAATAGTAGTAGTAGTCCTAACGAAAGCACTAATATAGTCTGACAGAAGATTTACTTATGTCAGTTCTAATAATACCCAGGGACTGAAATAGCTAATTAAGTTCCAGTGTAATTCCATTGACAACTGGGATGTCAATGTCTTTTCTATGTAGACAAATTGCTGTACAGTTAACAACTGTTGCAGCGTCCCACAGTCATGTGATCACCATTTGTGACCTTCCCAGCTGGCTTCTGACAAGAAAATTAATGGGGAAGACAGCAGGAGTTTGCAAGTCGCAGTCATGTGATGTCTCACTTAACAACCACAGGTGATTCGCTTAACAACCACAACCAGAACTGCCTGAACTGCTGTCACTAAGCCAGGTGGTCATGTGATGTTTTGCTTAATGACCACTTTGCTGAGCAACAGAGTTGCCAGTCCCAATTAGGGTTGTAAAGTGTATACCTGTATAGGAATTTTTCTCAACAGTTCTACACAATTTTAAATGAAGGCACGTTAAAAAAAAAAAAGAAACACATTTATTGATGAGGGGAAAAGCTGACTGTTACATGAGAAAAACGTGTGTACTTTAATGATGATGCTAGGGAGAGTGGAGGGCAAAAGGAAGAGGGGCCGACCAAGGGCAAGGTGGATGTATGATATTCTAGAGGTGACGGACTCGTTCCTGGGGGAGCTGGGGGTGTTGACCGACAGGAAGCTCTGGCGTGGGCTGGTCCATGAAGTCACGAAGAGTCAGAAGCAACTAAACGAATAAACAACAACTTTAATGATACATATTTATCTTTTATATTGAATACCCAATTGATAACTATTCAGAAAACAACGATACGTTTTGTACAGGTTAAATTTACTACCTCATGTTTTCCAGAATGTAAAGCATTATTACATTCTTGAATTAATATTCTGGGAAAAGCATTAGTTTCCCTCCTGCTGCAATGTCCTCATCTCTCTTGGACTCCTGAGTTTTAAAGCCCCTACTTATTTCCAACTTTACAAGAAGCCTTTACATTCATAGAGATCAAGCTGTGGAGAAAATTATTCAACTGGGCACTGGGCATTCTATCGACAGTACTGTAGAATGAATTTCAAGACTGGAAAAACTATAAATTTATCATCATTAATGCGCAAAAACAAAACCAGATTTAATTGTCTCACGATCTGAATTTAGCCATGGATAGGAGATATTGGAGCTTCTCACCCCCACTTTCAAAATCCCTGAATGATATTTAGATAAAATTTTGAATTGATAAGTAGCTGTGGGGTTACTCTAGGGTTATACAACATATATTCTCTAGGCTGATACAATATTTATTCTCCATATCTGATGGACTACAATCGCACAATCCTTGCAATGAGCCACACTGACTAGGGTTGTTGGGATTCAAGGCCAAAGGCTGTCTGGTTTTCCATGCCTACTATGGTTTCTATTATGCCCAGTGAATTACCATCACTCTCTGAGATAAGAAACATGCTACAGTATAATACTGTGCTTCCGAAACACTCAAGCTGAGAATACTATTTATTTTAAAAGATAACTACGCTGCCTTTCAAAAGCAAGCTTTCCTAACACAACTCTTGCTTTGGATGAAAACATTTTAAAAATAACACCAATATTTATAACAATGAAAAACCTCCATTAAAACAAAATCAGATTAGCAAGCCACCAAAAATATATATTCAACTGTTTCTAAATTCCTTTTGTTAAATGGAATTAATATTTTCTTTTGTGTTCTGAGGATACATTTTAATTTTAAGTATTTCCATACACACACACATCTTTTCAATTACACAGTTCCCAGAATGAAATACAAACTAAAGAGCAGCAATAAAGGACAAATATAAAATGAAGCAGTAAATGCAGAAAACACCAGGATGTTTAGAGCATCAAGCAATTTAACAATAACCACTTATTCAAAGGCCAAGCATATAGATCCACAAGAGGGAAACTGACAATGTTAATAAGTAAGAAACCTTGTCTCAGGATACAGCTTTGTTAATTCTCAGTTGTTGAAAACTGCAGACAGGTGAATTGTCTGACATACACAGTCCTAGGCTATTAAGGCGATAAAGGTCAATACCAAACCTATAGTTTAAGTTGGAAATAGTTGGAAACTACTGTAATTCTTGCAGTAATTGGTCTAATGTGCTCTGTATTCATGACCTAATATAATAAATCAGCCACTATATTTTGAACAACTACTGTTTCTAAAATGACTTCAAGGCCACGCAATGTAAATATACTACAGCAATCAAGCTAAAATGTACTAGAGACAGGTAATTAAAATAGAAACATTTAAGGTTCACACAATCCAGTAATTTCCTAAGGCAAAGAATTAACAGTTGTATTCCAGAAAAAATGCAGAACAAAGTGACAATGATCTAAAGAATTTTCTACTCTTCATGTTGGTACAACACAATGCCACCATAAAATTGGCTCTCAGCACGGCCAATCCCTATTGCTGTTGCCTGCTAAACTGCATGGCCCAGATTTGCAACTATACCAATTGTTATATGTACGCCAATTGGTCTTTTCCTATAACTTTGCTATAATCTGTCTTCACATCTTTAGCCAGCAGGAGAACATCCCCCAACTGGAACAGAGCAGCGTTAAAGGGATTGTAATTCCCAATCTTGGAACAACCCTATGCTTTCCTAGGTTGGTTTATCTCCCAGATCCAGTTCGGGCAAATTCCAAGAAGGCCATCAGATTTTCCAGTGGCACACAATTGTCTCCAAAAATGTTTGAATTAATTGAACAGTTCCAGCATATTCAGACAGGAATGATTAAACACTCACAGGGAGGCGTCAGACCAAAAATAATTGTGAGCAGGGAGAGAGACCCTGATATAATGGTTAACCAAGTCCTATAGAATTGTATAACTAGATCCTGGGTAAACAATTATTTCAAGGAAAGTGAGAAATTGACACATAGAGAGAAAATGGCAAATAACAAATGCCCAGTTTGTCAACCTTCATGATTTTTCAGATGCTACATTGAGGAAAAATGTGAAAATGAGGAAAAATGTGAAAGCTGATTGTTCCCTGAAAACATTCTGGAATTATGCAAGTATAGAATTTATTGCATAAATATGGTCCACTTCTTCTCTGAATAAAATAATGAACCTGCCTCTTCTTTTTGTACCTAGGTAGAATAATAAAGAGAGATTGATTCCAAAATAGGGTGGAGGAATATGACCAGAATGAAAGGAACACAGGAAACATAGTGGTTAGAAAGAGGATAACTGCTGGGAGGGATAGTTGCAGTGAAGACTAATGACCAGAAGGGAGGAGTGCCTGTATCTTCAAACACATCTAAAACATACTTGCCTCCAAAACAGTGGATAGCACCCAAAGCACATAGTTGGTTGCACACATGACAGATAATATGAATTTAGTACCAGTATAATGGATGGCAGTGTTAATCTTACACAGTATGATATTTTGGTGGCATACTGTCAGATTGTGAAAAAAAACCTATTTTATTCCAGGACAGGAAGTGATGACACAAGACTTAAATGATGGGCTGGGGATAAGATAAGACCAGCAACAAAGGGAGAAGACTGGAGTTATTCAGGACATTGTGGTGGTGTTGATGCAAACTGCAAGTGGGAACAGGGCCTCTATCACCAGTGAGAGTGCTAAAGTTGAAAGGCTTGATCCATTTTAATTGATACCGTACCATGTCTAAGACATGTAGTTGCCACAGTCTATCAAACTTTTGCCTTGTGTGTTACTGAAATTTCATCCTATTGGTCTCTCACTCTACAAGTAGCTCCAACTCTCTACAAAATGGTTCACTCCAAACATATACGTCACTTACAATTTACCTAAGCCAAAAATGGTTTGTCCCAATCAGCTGTTGCATCCTACAGTTCATTCCAGACACACCCTTCCAAATAAGAATGGTTTGCTCCATTAGAGAACTTCAGCAATTAGGTCCAAATAGAACGGAACCAGAAGACAAGAAGGAAGCTAATTAATATTAATTATTCTATTTTCTCAGACTGAAGAAGACTGACGTCTCTTTCCACGGTTCTCAGGTTAGCTGTTTTTAAGGATCCTTTCCCCCCTCCTTTCCGAAAGTGGCTCCACCCAACCCTCATACCGAATAGTAGAGGAACCTTCCATTCAGCTCATGGAGGGTGTCTTTCTAACCTATCGCTTGTCTGCGATAGGAACCTCCAAGGATCCCACGGTGTCAATTTGTGGCGGCCGCATTCATACGGTGAGCCGTGACAATCCCATCCCCGAGCTATTCTCCCTACTCCTTAAACCAGGGGGTGGGTGCCTGGCTGGTTGGCCTCGTCTCGAGTCCTTCTCATCAGCGCTGCCGGCGCTCAACCGGCGAGGACCTCCGCCTCACCCCGGGCTCGCGCCTGAAAGGTCAGTGACTGTACTGACTGGAAGCTTTTCTCCTTCCGCTCCAGAGCGTGTCAGGCAGGCCGGGCTAATGGAGCGGTGCGCCTGCGTAGAGAGGGAGGTGGACAAAGTGCTGCAGAAGTTCCTGTGCTACGGCCAGCACTGTGAGCGAGGCCTGGAGGAGCTGCTGCGCTACGTCAGCCAGCTGAGGGAGGAGCTGGGCGCTGCAGGTACGGATGCCTCCGCCGGGAGGCAGGGCGGCGGGTTCGTCTTCCCTGAGTGGCGCGGAAGGGGAATGGGTTTGGAGTGTGGTCTGAGCTTTGTAAATAAGCCCCTTCGAGCTGGTCGTAAAAAGATAGGCTGACCCGGATCTACCTAGTCCTTGGATGGGAGACCACACGGAAACCCGACACCTGAAAGTCACACTGTAAAAGCATCCTGGAAGAAAACAGTGGAAAACCACCTCTACGATGTTGCAAGAAAAAAAGCACGAGATGACTATGAAATTGTTGGAAGTTGAGCTTCACTTGGAGATTGTATGTTATATGCTTATTGGGCTTGAATGATACATTTAATTACATTACTGAAGTATTTGACAACCTTCCTTAAGTTTAGCCTTGGTTAGATGTACAGGTTGTGAACCCAGCCCATCTAATTAGGTTATGAGTCAGTGTATTTGGGTGAACCCAGAAAATGGGTTAATTCAATAAACAAGTATGTTCTCTGAGTTTAGCCAAAACTGAGTTAGAACAAATGAATGATCCAATTATTGGCTGCTGCTGGTGATATACTTACTAATTGTTAATTGGTTTACATACAGTTTTTTTGGTTCACGTGACTTATGATGTAACTCCACATGTTGACTTTGCACAATGCGGTAAGCTGAATTGTCTAACATCTACATGAAGCTGCTGGGGAAGGTCATCTATTGGCACAGGTGCAGTGTCAATATGTAGATAATATTCAATTGTACATCTTTGCTCCTGCAGATCCAAGTGAGGCTATAGAGGCTCTGTCCCAGTGTTGGGAGGCTGCAGGGGTGTAGATGGGAAAGAAGATTCAGCTCTACCTTACCAAGACTGAGTGGCTGTGGGTTTTAAGCCCCACAGATCTCAGAACTAGAGAGAATTGATCCCAGTCTTGCCTTGCCTTGCTTGGATTCAGTGCACAATCTGGGGTCCTCTGGGACTCACAGATCCTGCTTGAAGAACAGGTGGCAGCTGTGGCCAGAGGTGCCTTTGAATAACTTTGGTGTGCAGTTTGTACCCACTTCTGGATTCTGGGGCCCTGCTCATGGTCACTCACACCTTAGTCACCTCCCATCTGGACGATTGCAATGTGCTGCCTTTAAACACCATCTAGAAGCTGCAATTGATCCAGTATGCAGTGGTGCAAGTAGTTACGGATATTTCTTGTTATGTCCATGTGACACCTCTACACCTCAAGTTGCGCTGGCTCCCAGTAGAGTTCCAGGTGCAATTCAACATGACATGGGACTGAGTTATTTGGGGAACTGTCAGCTCCCAAGGGTATCTGCCTGTCTCACTCTGACAGGGAGGGGCCACACTCCAGCCAGGTCCCTTCCTTGAAACAGTGCCATCTATTGGGACCCAGGAAGTGTGCCTTCCCAGTGGCAGTTCCTGATAGGTGGAGTGATTTTCCCTCAATGTACGGTTGGCCCTGATCCTGCAGGTCTTGAGGAAGACCTCTAAGGCTTGGCTCTTCCCCCGGGCCTTTGGGCTAGAATGAATAGAGTCCCCATTCTTAGGAGTTATAGTAGATTCAGTTGTGTTCACCTTTTACTGTTTATTTGGTTTTAATGATACATTTGTTGCACTGTTGGTTTGATTTTCCTTTTCTCTTTTGTAGGCCACCCAGAGTCCCGTTGTTTGAGATGGGCAGCCATATAAATGCTGTAAAGAGATGTCAAAAGGGCAGGATGGTAGAGGTGGCATCATGATGCAAACCCCATCCTTTTTGTACATGCACTCATGTTGCAAGTATATAAAAGGGGTGGGTTTGTATCATGACACCTCTTCTGCCATCTTGCCTTTTCTGACATACTGCTCTGTGCAGATGCAGCTCTCTTCAGCTTTAGATCTGAATAGTTATACATCCGTATAAACAGCTAAAGTCTCCTTCTCACCAAGCTTGACTCCTGGTGATTATATGTTGTTTTTCTGGCCACAGGGTTGAAGTGGTTTGCTGCAGTATTGACTTATTCCAAAATGTTTTTTCAACTTTGCTGTCTAGCCTATACTCCCAGGAGTTCCTGGTGGTCTCTGATCAGCAATTTCACATGACAGTCTTTGCTTATAGAAAAGGTGGGCAAACCTTTGGTGGCTGGGGAACATGGTGGGGTAACAGTGATGCAGACTAGCTAGGGCTATATTTCACAGATAGCTCCAGCCAGGATGTTTTGTTAGAGGTCAAGAGAGAACTTTTTATTTTCACCGTGTTTCACTACAGTGAGCCTACCTGAGGGCTTCCTATAGGTACTGTATTTTCCCCACTTCAAGTTGTGGAAGGTGGGGGTACACACAGCCTTGGGGCCTCAAGCTGGCTGCTTTAAAGCCTCCCTGATTTCTGATGTCAAGTTTCCTTCCAGAGGCAATAAAAGGGGATTATTAACAGGTGCTTGTACATACTCTGTTAGAGGTGGGGTGCAGAAAGTTTTTCAGGCTGTGGGCTATGCCACTCAAATTGGGTGAAGTCAGAACTAAACTACATTTGATCTAATTAACGTATAAGCTTAAGTAACATTACCTCTTCAAGGGTTTTTTTTCTAATTGCCTCTATCTGTTAAATTAAAAAGATACTCAAGGCAGTAACTTTTGTAGAAGTTCTGGGGGCCACACACAGTCTTGGGGCTTCATATTAGGCAGCCCTGCCTTGGAGAATAAACAGGTGGATGAGTTCCTGATCATGTAGTTGCTGTCTAAGTAGGCCTTTGGGACAGAATTGACATTTGGGTTTGTTGTAGAGATGTATTCTTAAATATCTGTTAGAGGAGTCACCACTGCTGCTAAACAGATATTTTAACAGTACATTAGGAGCTGTCTATGTATACAAGAAGCCTGCCATTCAAGACCTAAGAGGATAGAATCAGTATCTCAAATAGATTATAGAGCACTGGAGATGCGTTCAAATAATTTCTTGTGAAAACCTAAATCAAAACAAGTGGATTTCTGTCACTTTCTGCTCTGGGAAAATTGTAGGGAGCTTCTTAGTATCTGCTTTGCTCTATTACTTTGATATCTAACTGCATTTAAACCATATACACCCTTCATGTGTGAGCTTCCATGCAAGAAACAACAACTGCTTCACTTGCATTGCTCTCCTCTCTCTCTTAATTTCCACAACTTGTACAGTATCCCAAAGCTGAAAGCAGCTAGCATTATACTTACCTATTTTCTATAACTAATAGCAGTGTCCAAGAACTTCAACCTAACCCATGTCCTAATCACAGCAGAAGGATTGCTTTCTGAAGTTTCTGCTGGAATTTCTGAAAGAGCTCCTTTCCATGAGTTCAAATTCTGGATCCATAAAGTGTATGTTAAGGGGGAAGGATACCTGTGAACAGGAGCTGAGGAAATATTGAGCCTGAAAATATTAGTATTATATGGAACTGAATTAGTACCTAGTGGTGCTTTTCCCCAAATGTGAAATACCTGCAGGTGAGAATACCTTAAAATATCTTCAACCAGTTATATCAAATGAAAATTACAAGCAAGCACTGAGTAAGATCTTGAGCTGATATCTAAAACTAAAATGCCATTGCCTTTCCTATTATAGCCTTGCAGCGAGTACCTCTGTCTGCTACGCTCTCCCTCGTTATGTCCCAATGCTGTAAGAAGATCAAGGACACTGTTCAAAACTTAGCTTCAGATCACAAAGATATTCACAGCAGTATCTCCCGTGTGGGCAAAGCAATTGATAGAGTGAGTAGCTCCATTACCTTAGTTGGGGGGTTTGGACAAAGAAGGAAATTACTCTGGATTTTAAATTGAAAGCTATGGGAGTAGATGTTACCCCAATGATTATTTACTTTATGCTGTCCATTTTGGGAGGCTTGTGAACTAGTGAAATATGCATGTTCTATTATTTTGTGCTTTGATAACATAAACATATATTTGATGCAGTACAAGAAAGCCCTTGCTCTATTTTCTCAGCCTTCATAAACACTGTTTTCTTTATAATGCTGAAATCTAGAATATTGCATGAAAAATGGTCCAAGAAATATATGCAAGAAAACAGTTCTCCAAAATGTGATTACAGGTCCTCATGTAGTGACTCTCATTTAGCAACCATCTCATTTAGCAACCATTCACAGTTACAACAGTGATGAAAAAATAACTTTACAACCAATCCTTGCACTTATGACCTTTGCAGGTCTATAAAGCAAAGGAAGGCTGAAGTACAGGTAGTCCTTGACTTGTGACCACAATGGGCCTGGAACTTTGGTCGCTGAGCAATGCAGTCATTAAGTGAGGCATCACATGACTGTGCCTGTTTTTTTTACTTTTTGACATGGTCATTAAGTGAATCATGTGGTTGTTAAGCAAATTCAGCTTTCCCCATTGGTTTTGCTTGTTGGAAGCTGGCTGGGAAAATCGCAAATGGCAATCTCATGATCCCGGGATGCTGCAAAAATCTAGGAGTTTCTAGTTCACAGACCCCACCTCTTATTCCTCTGCTTAATGCCATTGTAAATACATGCCAGTTGCCAAGTGCCCAAATTTTGATCACATGCCTGTGGGGACGCTGTGACGGTCGTTAAGTGGAAGGACCAGTCGCAAGTCACTTTTTTCAGTGCCATTGTAACTTTGAACGGTCGCTAAACGAATGGTTGTAAGCTGAGGACTGCATGTAAGATCATAAGCACAATTGCAGTTTCACTAGCAACCACTTTGCTTAATGATTGAGTTGCTGGTCCCAACTGTGGTCGCTACACAAGGACTACCTGTATTATATAAAGTAAATGTGTACATCTGTTATATGTCAAAGAATTGTGAAGTGTGTGCTTCTCTTCACAGAAATTGTTTAATAAGGAAGGAATTTGGTTGTGAGGCATCATTGGGAGTAAAAATATTAAGGGCATTAAGCAGAGGAATATGAGGTGGGGTCTGTGAACGAGAAACTCCTAGAATTTTGCACAGTAGAGAGGTGTGTTCAACTTTTCATGCTGAACATGGCTAAAGTATACTGAGACAGAGCGAGCTTCAGTCTCATGTGAGGACTACCTAGTTTTTCATTATAGATGGTATGACATCCTTCCTTAAATTGCCAGAATAATTTGCCTTATTTAAGCATGCAAAAGTGGCATAGAGTTACTTTGCTTCCTTTCTTAAATACAGATTGAAGGATCACCTGACTCTCCTCTTTCATTTTTTAAATACTGAATTATTAGGAACATTTAACTGAGAAAAATGTGTTGCATCAGCAATATAGCCTAGCATTTATGCTACTAGGCAGTATAATATACAGTACCTATGATCTGACTATGCTGCTTTATTTATATTTGCAGCTGATTCTGCATTCAGTGCTAATGAAAAATAGGCCCTTGTTTGGAATCTGGAATATTAGTTGATGGAAGGATTTCCCTTAGTACTTGTGTGAACAGTTAACTAATTTTTTTATTCCAGAATTTTGATGCTGACTTGTGTGGCATTGTCCCCGCTTTGGTCTGGGAATCCCAAGAGAAACAGATCCTGGTATTGGCAATTATAGAGCACCTCTATCAACAGGGAATGCTGGGAGTGGCTGAAGAACTGTGTCAGGTATTAGCCTTTTCAGAGGCAGAAATCTTCGCATGGTATACAGGTAATCCTCACTTACCAGCTGCAATTGGGACCAGGAACTCTGTCACTAAGTGACACAGTCGTAAAGTGAAATGTCATGTGACTGCGCTTGATTTAACGGCCTCAATTCCAGCTGTGGTCATTAAGCAAAGCACTGTGGGTCATTAAGCGCGATGTCACATGACTGCGATTTGCAACTTCCTACTGGCCCCCATTGACTTTGCTTGTCGGAAGCCAGCTGTGAAGATTGCAAATGGTGACTGGATGACCCTGGGACACTGCAACCATTGTAAATGTGCACTGGTTGCCAAGCCCCCGAATAGTCATCGTGTGACCATGGGGACACTGTGACGGCTGCAACTTTGAGGACCGGTCATAAGTCTCCTTGTTCAGCACTGTCGTAACTTTGAACAGTCACTGAATGAATGGTTGGTAAGCGAGGACTACCTATATAGTACTTAATGGTTGTAGCCCTACACTGTGTTATGCTTTCTGGCTTATGCTTCAGGTTGGCTGTGCAATTCTGCCTGTCAGAAACATTATTTCTTGCCTACAGTACCAGGAGAAGCCACCTGACCCTGTTAGTTTCTTCTGTTGTGCACCTTGTTTGTCCAGCCTGAAATGGATGGATAATCTTTACTTGACTCTCTATCTGCGGGTAGTTCCATTTCTTGCCTGCTCCTTTATTTTCAGGAGAGGGCAAGGCAAATCTGTTTCTCAATCAACTTCTGGTTTTTCCTTTGCAGGAATCAACTGTGAATGTGGATGTAGACTTCAAAAAGCCATTCCTGGAACTGAACAGCATTCTGGAAGCTCTGCACAAACAAGACCTGGGACCTGCTCTGAGGTAAGACTGTAGAACAGTGCACTATTTTCCTTTTGGGGATCCTGTTTCCTCTCTTCCTGTACTTCCTAATCAGATTATTTTACTTTACTTCCTACTCCAATGGTCCTGTGGCATGATCATGTTCCTCATGAGGCACCAAGCCTATCTCTTCAAGAAGCTGCAACAGTCTTTCGATTTAGCCAAGCCCTGAAGCTGTGCTTGCTTTGTTTCTCATCTGTGAAATCTAGCACATTTCTCTAAACTGCTATGAGTTTTCACTCAACAACTAGCTGCCACCATTCATAACCTCCTGTAGCCAAACTGTTCGTAAGTATGTCATTGGGATTGGAACACTGCCATGTCTCTCTTGTATGGTAATTGCTCCGAGGGCAGCTCCTTTATAGACTCTGGTGCTGAGGAATATTGTACCTTGCCCAGCTGGGCAGTCTTCCACAGGCAACAGCTGGCCGATCTGAACAGCACTCTGGAGTTTCAGCTGCATCGGCTACATTTCATCAGGCTTCTTTCTGGCGGTCCAGGCAAGGAGTTAGAGGCCCTGAGCTACGCGCGTCACTTCCAGCCCTTTGCCCACCTACACCAGCAAGGTGAGGCTGTTTCCAAAAACCTTGTGCGCCACTTGTTCCTTGGATCTGCTTTCCTGGCATGAATTGGTACTTCTTTCCTAGGTCTGTTGGGCTTATGCTCTGCTCAGGGTCCTTAACATAAATAATATAACCATCATATTAGGATTGCTTTTGGTAATGTTTCCTTATAGTTACCAGGACTGGTGGCTTCGATTTTTGAGTTTGTTGCTTCAAATAACGCTGTTAAAGCTAAAGAATGTTGAAGTCTCATTTTTTTCCCCTTTTCTTTCCAACCCAGTGGGATATTGGAAAGAGATTATGTGAAGGGACTCTGCCTGTTCATCTTTCAGCAGGATAACTCTCTGAAAAGTGAAAAAGACAGGACCAAATTTGGTATGGTGGGAAAAGCTGGCACAAGAAAGATCTAGCTTGAAAATGGCCTGATCCAGCTTGGGCCTTTGAAGAAAAGCATTCCAGAAAACTTCCCCCTCCCCCTGATGCGTCCATGTGGGAGGAGCAGCTGGACAGCCCTGTGGAATGCTACCAGCTGTTCCATTCTTAAGCCTCTCCCCCCTCCCTCCTGGTGATGTGACCAAGTGCAGCTGGTATGAAGGGGCAGAAAAAAATTCCAGAAACCATGCTGTGTGTGCTTCCTCTAGCCAGTCTTAGTACAGGAGGCCTTGGTGAATTCCTTGATTGAAAACAAAGGAATGGTCTCTTCAGCCTGTTCATTTTTGTGTTGTCACTGGTTTCTTACAATTCATTCTGAAATAGGCCTGTGTGGTCTTAAGTGAAAATTTGTTCACTGAAATGGCACTTCCTGTATCTTGCTAAACAGAGATCCAAGTGATGATGGGCAGTCTGGTGTATCTACGCTTAGGTCTTCAGAACTCCCCATATAGCCATCTCCTGGATGAAAGTCATTGGATAGAGATTTGTGAGGCTTTCACTCACGATGCATGTGCCTTACTGGGTCTCTCAGTGGAGTCACCTCTAAGCGTCAGGTAAAGCTTCCTACAGGTGGGACTGGGGGCAGTACTGGGCGGCGCTGAGCGTTCTGTCTCTTCAGCTTTGCTGCAGGGTGTGTAGCATTGCCAGCACTGATGAACATCAAGGCTGTGATTGAGCAGAGACAGTGCACAGGTGTCTGGAGCCACAGAGATGAGCTGCCTGTGAGTTACTTACCCATTCTGGACAAGGAGCTATAGGGTGGGTTTGGTGAAAAAAATAATTAGGACAGCTAGTAGCTAAAGTTAACTTTTCTTCGCTTAACAGATTGAAGTTGAGCTAGGGATGAAATGCTGGTATCATTCAGTCTTTGCATGTCCCATCCTGCGCCAACAGACCACAGATTCCAATCCACCTATCAAGTTGATTTGTGGACATGTTATTTCTCGAGATGCCCTCAACAAACTTATCAACGGAGGGAAGTGAGTGATTTTCTTCAAATCTTGCTATCTCAATGAAAGTTATAGGGTTAGTGGGTGATAAATAATTGCCTGAACTATTTCCATTCTCTATTACAGGTAGATTGTGTGTTTTATTCATCCCATACTTATACATGCAATACCATCTAGACTTAGGAAAACCTTTCTTCCCAAGCAAATTACTCACTTTCATTTCATTACTATACACTAAGTATGCTGGCTGGGGAATTCTGGGAGCTGAAGTTCACACAAAGGTGCTGAGATTGAGAAACACTGCTCTAGATTTTCTAAAATAGGGATATTAACTGGCATTACTGGAACCAAATCCAGATTTTTTTTCATTAATATGGAGTCAAAAATAGAAACAGAATTGGTGAATATTGTCAAGATTTCTATCCTGCTTTTCCTTCAGGAACTCAAGACAGCATTCATAGCGCTCCCATTTTTCATAACAAACTTATAAGGTAAATTGGGCTGAGAGTGAGTGGCCCAAAGTCAGCCAGCAAGCTTCTGTGACAGAGGATAGACTTGACCTGCGTCTCCCTGGTGCCAGTCCAATTGCTACATCACACTTTCATATAAGAGGACTTGTTGCAAGTTTCCCAGGAGTGCGGGGCAAATCGTCTTCATATTTGTTATAAAAGTAGCTCCTGATAAAGATTCCAAAGCCCTGATTTGATTATTTTTTTTGTTGCATTCTGCAGATTGAAGTGTCCATATTGCCCCATGGAACAAAACCCAGCTGATGGAAAACGCCTCATTTTTTGATAATGGCAAGACTTGTTATGAAATAGGCTCTTCAGATACAGCAGTTGTGTGCAAGCAGAATTCAGTCATGTCCTGCTTAATATAACAGCTGTCTAGTGTGGTGGACCAGGCAAGAACTTTCCAGGATGAGGCCATGCAGTACTCTATACACACACTCCTTTCTCGGTCTGTCTGAGGCTTCATCCTGGGAGCTTCAACAGGCACTGCTCCTGTTGAAGAGTTTACCCTCTCCCTATTCACAGTTCTGTTTCTTGTTGGATTATACCACAAGCACTCTACATGGAACTGCTATCCCTACTTTTAATGCTTACAGATTACAGAGTTCTTGAAAACAGAAATATATTTCAGAAAAATGCAATATACCTGAGGTAAGGAAAAGCATGTGTAGAACCCAGCTTACTCCTGTTCTGAAGAAAACTTTAAAGGAAATTGGAAAGGAAATAGGACAATTGTAGGCTTTCCAGTATTTCTTAAGATTTTGTTTAAGTCAGCCTCCATATACAATATAATTCTTCAGAGAATAAGAGGAGTAATTATAAAACCGAATGCTTCCTTAGAGAGGAAAACATCTGAATATGAATACATAATGACCTACTTTTGTAAGCAGAGAAAAAAACACCAAGGTCATCATTATAAGCACTATGCTCGTACAGGATGATATACCAACAGTAATATTAATATATAGGTCTGAGGACTAATTCTCTTCCTTATATAAACAATCCATAGTGTCAGAGCATGTGCTATTTAAATATGGTAACATTTATTAAAACCTGTATAGGTAATGGACAACAGTTTGGTGCTAAACAGCCACTAATAAAATGGTGCATTTTGTATATTTAAAAGGGATCTTAAATCTGCTTTAGAGATGCTAATATCACATCTTTAGGCCCAAATTATCCTAATGTCTGGGATTGGTATTCTCATGAACTAATCTTAAAGATTTCCTCAAAGAAAGAAATTACAGCTTGTTAGAAATAATTTGGGAGAGTGACAGCATTATTGTAACTTGGAGGCCTTAAGTAAAAACTAGTGCCTACAACTTGCACTTTACAAAATATAAGTTAGAAACTGGGGCGACATGGTCAGTACAGGCCTGACCTGTACTGACCCGGAGGAAGGATAATTGAGAAATCAATTGCTGCTATAGCCTTTAAGAGTAGTCAGAGGCTTTATCTTGCTGCATGTGTTCTCAATTCTGTCCAATCTTGTATGTATCAGATGTCTAAAGGAGACAGCAGGTGACATAGAAACAAATTTAAATAAATTCCTTTTCCTTTACTGTGCATGTTGCCATATGATGCAATATCTACAAAACTGTATTCAAACTTTCAGAGTAAGACTAATTTGTATAAAGCATCTTAGCCTAGCTGGCCTGGGGCTGTTTTCTGAGAATGCTTCATATCTGCTTCTGCAATACAGTATGACCTAGTTAATAAGGGCTGAAGTAACAGTGCCATACAATAAAGAAGCTATAGATGACATTTGATTTTAAATTTTCAATAGCATTTGTGTGTGCATAAGACAGCATGCAATCAGGCAAGAAAAGTCCTCTACCCCAAGCAGAGAGGGAACACAACTTGAAAAGATACTTCTGAGTAAGCAAGAAAGATCTTGTGAAATTTAAGACTATAGTATATTGAATTGGATAAAGCTAATACTGTATATCTACAAATCTTTTAATTTTAATGGCCCCTCCAAACTTCTTTTACAGCTGAACATGTAGCAGCATTTTAACACAAAATTTCACTGCAAGAATTGCCACTAAAACTCTTCAAAAACATAATTAAAGCACAGCTGCCACAGTTCCTGGGCTCTCAATAGGTCACTTGATATATTCCTCACCTCACCAACCAAGGCCAACTGTCATACACAACTGGCATGAAACTGATGTTTAACCACATAAAACCTATAGGAAGAACCCAGTTATATCATATCATATATACTGGAATCTTAACAATATATGTCACCGATGTTCTTCACAAAGGGAGGGGAAGAGCCTCCACTTCCTCCAAGCACTCAGTGTAAGCTTCCTGATATTCCTCATGAGCCTTTATCATGATAACGCAGGTTGGGCGTTTTGAGCCTGCTGCTGCTCCCAAATCCTGAAAGCAAAAGAGGAAACAGGATTCAGTTCCCTGCAATACACATAGACGTCTCCCTTTTTCATAGCAGACCATTCACACATATTTCAAGACAGAAACTAAAGAGATCCATTATTTTAGAAATTTGATTTAAGCCCTGTCAGGGAGACGATCTACCTATTACAAAGGTTAATTCGGCAACTGCACTGCAAGCATCTTAAGAAGTGGAAGCCAAATTTCAGTAACAACTTGGGAATAACATTTCACAAAGGCTCACTTAATACTTCAGAATTCAAACTCTTGATGTGAGGCAAAATGATCTTGCTAAGGTATTAAAATTTACCATAAATAATTTAAAGGAAAGAAATATTACGGATTCCTACAGCTTTGTATGACCATCCATATTTACAAACCTTATACAAAAAATAAAAACAAAACAAAGCAGCTTTAAAATTTGACATGGCACCCGCAGAGACAAAATACATGGGAAACACTGGCACTAAATTCTTAAATTACCACTTCCCTGTAGTTTCAACTTCTGAGCTCATGCTAGGAAAGAATTCTCAGGGACTTCAATATTAACTGGCCTCTCAAACACCAAGGTATTAACAAATATATGGTACTGAAGTCTTTAAACATAAGTGTACCACACTTACACTTTATTGCTCTTTTATTAAAATTTATACATTAGTATCTTATTCAACAGTGGCACATCATTTCACTGAAACTACTTTTTGTATTGTTAGGACCTATTGCCTGAATATGTAATATTTACTCATTGGCTTGATTCAAACAATGTACTAAGCTACAATTTAATCTTATGGTTTAAGACAGTCTGTTGTACAAATGTAGCCATCATATGTTATTCAGCAAGCCATCTATAAAACAAATCTAGCTTAGTATGATAGGAGTCCCAATTTCTGAATGCTAATATGTTGCTGTACTCTGTTCCTGTTATATATTTAAATCACTTAACTGAAAATATACAAAATTGCACAGTATAAATCTGCTCATAAACAGCATTACTGGGGCATTTAGTAATCAATGACATATCCAAGTAATGAAATTTAAAGAATAGAAATAAGTAGCAGTTTTTGAGAAAAACTAAGTATCTGTATCTAAGTATCTGAGACTTAGTTTCTGTTTATATAAGAAAATAAAATTATGTGAGACAAAATTCTATTGAATCCTTCTGTCCCATGTCATACATTCATTCCTTTCTCAAGGACCACAAGGAAGAAAATCTCTTTCCTCTAACCAATTATTACCGTTTTAGATGGAATATAGACATAGGGAAGATTCCTGTCTTCACACATGATGGGGATATGGCAATAAACATCAATAGGCAATGTGTCTCCTGCAAGAACTGTGATTCTATGAGAAACAAGACAAAGTAATTTTAGCATATGGTTAGAAATTAAGGACCAGTAAAACAAATTTCAAAACAAAGGAAAATCTCAAATAAGTTGCTTATCACAACTGATCACAGAAAAGTATGTATCTAATTTTCCTTAGAATGGAACTACATTAGTTTCTGTGAACAATATATAGAAAAAGCTAAGTTAAGCATTTATATTTTCAAGGACTTCAAAAGGTTTGCATAGACCAAAATACACTATAGCAGTTACTTTAAGCGGATATTTGGAGATTACCCCCACAAAAAGTAGATTCCATCGCCCGGAGCATCACAGGCTCTTACCCTTTTTCGCCTTTGTTGATGAATTTCTGGACCTCTTTCACCCCTCGCCGGATCTGTTTAAGCTTCGATGCTGTAAAATAAACATGGGAGCTTTCAGGAAGATTCCCCAAGAGACAGTAAAGCCTCGAAGCAGCGTCCATCCCAGCCACCCAGGAAGGGCTCTCCCACCAATCGCACACACCCTTTTTGATGCACTTGTAGAGTTTGCGTGTGAGCTTCCGGGAGGCTAGCGGCCGCGCAATAGCATTTACGTTTTCGACCAGCTCGTGGTACGACCGTTCCGGGGTTGCCTCGGTCTCCGGCGCTTCCCCTGATTCCTGGTGCTTGACTCGACCCATTCCCGCTATTCTAGAAACGAAGACCCACGTGCCGCTTCTTTCCTCTGCTACTCTATTTCCGCTTCTGTTTCCAGAGCGGCGACCTCTGGGAAACCAACCATAGATATTAAAAACATTAATGTTTCCGGCCACCTACAGAAGTTTCTCCTCAATCAACCAATAGGAAGAGGCTCCGTGTAGAGCGGACCGCCTATCGCTCTGATCAGGGAGGCGCGACGTAACTCTTCGAACTTGATTCTTGGCGAGCTTCGGAATCCGTCGTCCTTTGGCGAAAATGGCGGCCGGAGCGGGTAGTGAGTGATGATCTTTTTCTTGCTAAGGGCGAATGTAACAGGGCCTCCTTTTTTATGTCTTAGGATGCCCGTTGCCCTGCATTTCTGAGAAGCAGCGGGTTATCTGGTCATCTGTGTACCCGCGGCGGCTTATCCTGTATCTGTCTGTTGCACGCATGTTAATGGCGCGGGGATTTTGCCTTTTCCCACCCACCCGCTTCTAGAAACCATTCGCTTGCGAAGTGTTTTGCCAGATTTTTCCAGATAATTGTATTCGTTTTCTCCTTAGGTAGATTAGGAATGTAGAATTTGTCTTATACCTCATCATACTGCAATACTATGATTTTTTTTTCCTGTTAGAACACAAGTTGATGAACGCTGGGCCCACGGAACCGTGGTCTATTCGAGAGAAGCTGTGCTTGGCTTCTTCTGTCATGCGAAGTGGAGACCAGAACTGGTGAGAGAAATACTGCTAATGGATTCAAACATTTGCTGCCAAGTTGTATTCAAGATAATGGCTTGGGATATCAGTGCATGTTCTTCAGTGGTGTGTATTGTGCAGAATTGGACATTGATCTGTGATAATTATTTTTCTCAGTACTGGATAAGTGTGAATGCTGTTAGTGATCCTAACATTTGAGAAGGCTAGCATCACTGGAATAGAAAGTAATTTAGTAATTTAGTCTGAACTGCTACATAGAAGCAGGACACAGTATCCCTAATATTAACCAATGCACTAACTATAATCTTCTTTATGTATAGTAAGCCATATTAGAATACCCTTTTTATTAAGTATTACCTTAGGAAATAATTGATTAAATTATTTTAAAATGTCACTCAATATTAGTAATAGGTATTTTGATGAAAACAAAAGGAGAAATATCTGTTATTCCCAACTGTCACACTCCAGAGGTTGCTAAAATTATTTGCAATAAATATTCCTTTTTTTCCTGCAACTCCAAAGTGGGGGTTATTTGGTTGCTTTGGTCTGAGGTACCTTTGGGTAAAACCTGCAGTCCCCTCTAGTACTGATAACAACAATGAAAAGAGAGAGATACTGTATGTTAGCTGCTGAGTAGCCAAATCAACAGACTCATGCACTTCTTTCCAGCCTCAAATTTTAGTTGAAAAGTGATCAAGCACTTGTTTTGATTAAGTTCAGAAGCACAGATTGAAGTCAGTGAAAACAAAAGGGGCATAACCACAATTTTTAGATTGGCTGCTGAACCAGCTAGAAATTGTACACCCTTGGCACTTTTAACTTATTCATACTGGATTTCTGTTTCTGGAATGAGACACAAGTCTGAAGCTGGAAGTACTAAAATTCGTGCAATTGACATTTGGGAAGTGCATTGTGTATTTTTATTCAATGTGGTCTTGTGTAATAGGGAAAAAGAGCAGGAGGAAATGCTGATTATTGTTTACGTTTAAAGCCCCTTATATTCCCAAAGAATCTAGATTACCTACAGTGGTTTTCTTCTCTAATTATCCTGGCGTCAACACTGTGAGATAGTTTAGACTGATGGAGAATAATTGACCAATGTCACCCAGTGAGTTTCAGATATGACCCTTGATCTCTATTAGCTCTGGGGATGGAATACAAACCAAAATGTATTTGAAAATGCATTTTATAAAAACACTGTGTTGTTTATATATTCATGTTTTCCCAGTCTGGTGAACATTGTATCATCCCTAATATATATTTCCTATAAGGAGAAAAAAAACCTTACATCTATCTTATTTCTGTAGGGTATCTGTCAGCAGAGCTATTAAACCCTTTGCAGAACCAGGCCGTCCACCGGATTGGTTTTCTCAGAAGGTAAGAAGCTTAAACCTTACATTTGTGCATAATATAATGGTCTTCATTTTACTATTGGGGAATATCTGCTCAAGAGGCTCACTGTGAACATCTATGAAATAAAGATTGTGGGTTAAACTGTCTGGAGCTTTGCTCCACAGCACACTCAAATTGCAAAAAATAAAGGAAAAAGCTAGACATTGCAATAGTTATCATTAATAGATTACTATTTTTAGGGGGTCTCTGGAGGTGATACCTCTGGTCTCGCCCTAATGGTGCCAGTGCTGCAATCAGCATGTCTGCCTGGTAGCTGCACACAAGGAAGGATCCATATAGTTTGTCAGGAAACAATGTCCTCTTTCCCAGCTATTAGGGAATGTCTTTACTATGTGGAAAATGTGTTATATGCCACTTCGTTTCTGCTGGAACATTATTTTCTTAGTGTTGTTTATAGTGATTGTTTTCTAAGAAAAGTATGTACTTCTTTCTAGCACTGTGCATCACAGTACTCTGAGCTCCTGGAGACAACAGAGACCCCAAAGTGAGTTTAAAAGCTGAACTATGTATTGTGTGCATGTATGCATTTTTTTATCAGAGGAAGGTTAGAAGTTGAACACAGCATGTCTCCGTCATTTGTTAAAGCAGTCTGACTGTTGGCAGGCTTGCATGGAAGCCTGGAAGACGTTGGGTACAAAGCCCTTCTGAAGCAGGTACAGCTCTACTTGCAAGTTGTTTAGCCTTTGAACTGAAGGGCATGACAGCAGACAGAACTTACCAGAACATCTGAAACTCCACTCCCAGACAATAATTATTCTGGATTAGTACAACTGTGGTAGTTTGGGTACATTCAGATAGAAGATACTGGTTATATGCAAATAAATCAGATCCCAGCTTCACCATTTACTCTGTCGTATTTTGTTTTCTGCATTGTCATTTTTGTCAGTTTTGAGAGGTTTCCTGCTTTAGTATTTACACAGATGTGCCAGTCTTCAATATTTTCACTTTTCATAAAACTGGATTAATCTTGTGGAGGAAAGCTAACTTTTTTCCTTCATTAACTTCAAGTGTATTCAAATATCTTTTTCTGGATTTGCTTAGCTGGACTGCTGTGATATGCTTTCCTTAGCTGTTAAAGAGTTTTTTATTCATCTTTCCTATGTGATGTAATCTGCTATGAATTTGTTTGTTTGTTTGTTTGTCTTTTATCCTGCCTTTGTTTTTGGTCAGCTCAAAGCAGCATACAGACCTAATGCTCCCACCTCCTATTTTTCCCACAATAACAACAATATGAGGTGGGTTGGGCTAAGAGAGTTTTCATGCCTAAGGGAGGACTAGAATTCATGATCTCCTGGTTTCTAACCCAGCATCTTAGCTGTTATGCTAAACTGGCTCTCACTTCATTTACTAATTTTCTAGAACTGCCTACTTTTATCTTTATTTGTCTTCATTTTATTTATTCAACTAAGATGTCACCTGACTTCAGTTGATCCTGAGCAGCTCATAGTATAAAAAACACAAAAAAATGCAATCTATCTATCTTGCATTTTGTCCTGTAGCCTGCCTTCTATAAAGAATTTTTTATGAATGAGTGGTACTTATGACTGGTCCTTGATGTTCTGGCCATCATATGACCCCTGCAGTCACGAGAGAGAGAGAGAGACAGACAGATATTCCCAGTGTTTTTTCATAGGACATATGACTTCCAACCATTAAAAAATGATAATAGTAGCAGTAAGAAAGGACTGCAGAATAATATTTATTCAACATTTTAATGGAATCTGATAGAAGTGTATCTACTACAGGTAGTCCTTGCTTAACAGTAATTGGGACCAGGATTTCCATCGCTAAGCGATGCGGTCATAAAGTGTGATGTCACATGACCGCATTGCTTAGCGATGGCAGTCCTGTCAGTCCCTGTGCCATTGTTAAGGAAAATTGCAGGTCGTTGAGTGAGGACCTAACATGACTGCAACTTGCAACTTCCTGCTGGCTTCCACAATGGGAAAGCTGGCTGGGCGTTGCAAGTCCCAGATGGCTCGTGAGCAAGCCAGAGGGCGGGTGAGCACTATGGACTGAGGAGGGGGGTGCTGCGGTGAGTGTGTGCAGGCTGGGAAGGAGGTGTTGCAGTGCCGCATGAATGCGTGTAGGTTGGAGGGGGGGGTGGCAATGCAAGCATGCGCTATGGAGTATGAGGTCCCTGAGAGTAGCAGGCCTCCTTGGGGAAAAAAGCGGCAGGAGTGACTTGCAACCTTCCCTGCCAGCTTCCCCATTGACTTTGCTTGTGGGAAGCTAGCAGGGAAGGTTGTAAATGGTGATCATGTGACTGCAGGATGCTACAGCTGTCTTAAGTGTAAACCGGTTCCCAGGCGCATGGATCACAATCACGTGACTGCAGGGGTGGTATGACAGCCAGAACTTCAAGGACCAGCACATAAGTACCTCTCATTCAGTGCTGTCACAACTTATAACGGTCCCTGAATGTTTGGTCATTAACTGAAGACTACCTGTATGGCTAATGATGTAAGAATAGTCATATTACAGAACATTAGGCAGCTTGCCTTCATAATGATAACACCTTTTAATTAACAATTCCTATATCATAGTAATATGGAAGTGCTGATGTCATTACAGTAACATTTCCAAGTTGACCTATGAATACTGGAACTAGCTGGGTGTCAGCTGTTTAATGTAATTCTTTTCAGTAGAATTGCCATCTACTACATAAGTGCTTACTTTTAATGGTAACAACTAGCATTTTGCCCAGATAATACTATTTAATTTTGAGGCTTAAGTCTTGTAGTGGACAGGTTACCCAGATATTTGTAATTTCTGATATAACAGAAAGTTTTTTTGTTATGATTCACGGGAGAGAATCTCAGATATTCTCCATAACATTACCTAAAATGTAAGTGGCAATTGGGGAAATACCATATAGTGGCAAGAAAAATGTTGTGAGCTCTTTAGAACTCTTTGTAATTCTGCACTACTGTGAGCTATAATGTGATGATAACTTAATCTACCTCCTATTGTGATTCTGGTTAAGTGAACAATACACAAGACAATGTACTGTATCATGTCTTTATTGTCCACTTTTTTTTAAAAAAAAGGTTTATTTTATTTTACTCCAAAAATGTTGCAAGTTCACATTTGAAATATTTCATTAACACTTTTTATTACATCTTATTATTATATAGAATATAATCATTCCAGTTATCTTGGGCCAGTCACACTCTCTCAGCCCTAGGAAGAGGCAATGGCAAGCCACTTCCAAAAATCTTGCCTAGAAAATGGCACAGCCTTCTCCAGACAGTCACCAGGACTCAAAAATGATTTGAAAGCACCTTAAAAAATTGTTGTCACACAATGCTACCACTAATGTTTCTATAAAATCAAATAGCAATGATGATAAAGGGCAACCTTGTTTTGTGCCTCTTGAAAGTATAAATCATTCTGAATCATAGTTATTAATTCTTATCTGAATAAAAGTATAATGAATATATAAATTTGAACTATCATGTTTAAGAATAATTGCCAAATTTAAATTTCTGTGATGTTTGCTTTAAAAAGGTTCCTTCAACACAGTCAAAAGTTTTGGAAACATCTACTGAGTACAATGATAAAGATAATGTATTATTGTTAGAATAATTAATTATATTCAACGATTTCCTAAAGGGGCTTGATAGATTCCTTTCAGGGATAAATCCTGATCGGTTGGGATGTACAATTTTTCCTATAATTAGGCAGTTAAAAACTTAGAATATAATTATAATTGATACTAAGTAATACGTGTCTATAAGAGGATACTTCTTGCAAGTCTTTAGCTGCTTTGGGGATTGAAGTTATTTTGAATGTTCATCCTGTCAGTGGGAGAGAATGTCCTTTGCACAAGAAATTACTAATGAACAAAAATTCTGTATCAGGGTAATTTTATAAAGAATTTCTTTAAATTCTTTATAAAATTACCCTGGACCCAGGGATTTACCATTTTTAATACTTTAAAAAATTTCTATAACTTGATTCTGAAAAGGGGGAGTCATGGTATTACATATCCATTAAAGATAATTTTGGTAAGTTTAATTTATCTAAATATCTGCCAACCTTTTTTATTGTTAAGTTGATAGAAGTATATACATCTTTGAAAAGTTCAGTAAAATTGTTATATCTTAAGTATTAGTAATGATCTGGCCTTTTACATCTTTTATTTCCCTAATAATGTTTTTGAGATTATTTAAGCTTATTTGTGAGCAGTCTTGAATTTTTATTATCAAATTTGTAGAATTTTGAAACAAATTGTTTCAAAAATAAGAGTTGTATTGAATTTTTTTTCAGTTTCTAAAGTATCTCTTTTTTTCTTTCTAATTGCCTGTTCATTTGGCTTATATATTTGCCTCTTATTACAGCTTTCATAGCATCCCATCTTGTTGTAAAGGATGTTTGCTCTGCAATGTTTTCTTTGAAGTAATTTCTCAGAGTTTGAGCTAAATGTTACTTTGCTTGTGGGTTGTGAAGCAATATATAATTGAAGTACCAGAAGGAAAAAAAACCAGAATGCTTCCTTCAAGATTAAGCACCAGTATTACCAATGCTTGATCTGTAATGTGCATGGATGCAATTTCTACTTGCTCTAATTGATTTAAAAAGATTTTTGAAACCCAAATGAAATCTGTCCTAGGAAATTATTGATGTCTGCCAGATTAATAAATATACCCTTTTGAGAGATTTATGGCCTCCAAATAAAATTAAGTCCATATATTTGCATTAATGCCTATAGCTTTTTGAGTACTAAATATCATCTTTTATTCTTATGAAGAGCTGTTGGTATTCCTGCAGCAATATTTAAATTCTCTCCTAGGATTAATTTTTCCCATCCAAATTTCTCCAAACATTTCATTATTTTTATATAGAACCAATTTGATTTTGATTTGGAGCATAAATGGAAGCCAGTACTAATAAATCTAGGGAAAGGGCATCTTAATTAAAGCCAACATAGATTTTAAAATAGAAGAGGTTCAGAAACATAAGGAAGGAAGGTTCATCCTTCTTAAGCAGGATTATTATTAAGCAGGATACTAAAACAATAATCCTGCTTAATAAGGATGAAGCTTCGTTCCTTATGTTTCTGAATCTCTTCTATTTTAAAATCTATGTTGACTTTAATTAAGATGCCCTTTTCCCTAGATTTATTAGTATCATCAGCAAAAAAAGTGTTTTTCAAATTATATATCCCTAAGCAAGCCTAACTTGTATGTTTCCTACAACATGACTATTGATGAATTAAAGGACCTTATACATATGCTAATACTGCTAAAATTATTGAGGAATATATATATTCATACACACATAGACATACAGACAAAAGAGAAAAAACAAAATGTTAATAATCTACAATTATATTTAATAGTAATTTTTGGAATCAAGGATATTCTGTTATCTTTATTCACATATGAATATGGAAAAATGTCTTTTTAATTTGTTCCAATATCACACTCATTTTTATAGCAGTATCATAAACCTTGCTAGCTGTCGGTGTAATCTCTGAAATCTGTTTAGTTATATCCTAGAATATTACTTTTTAATATGGGCAGACATTCCATCAAAGTCTTTACAAAGGCTGTGGTTGTTTCATCTGATTCTTATTTTAATTCCTGCATGAGTTGATGATTGAATTAATTGTTGAATAGGTCAACATCCTGATTTCGGCTACAGCAGTGTTTAGTTTTCAGTCTCTAGAGTTCTTCCTCTTTCTTCTTCATTACTGGAGGGGGTGCTGTTTCAATTCTCTTTGAATCTTCCATATATGCCTTTATTTTGTCTCTTTGTGAAGTTCCTTTCCTAGACATCTCTGCCAATTATTCTTATCGGCCACTGAAATTGTTAGCCAAAGTTGAGCAGCTAAGATTGTAATATAGCTGGTTCAGGAGGAGAGCAGTCAGTTCATCACACCATTTTTCCCCATGGTTAGCTCCACCCTGCCCAGCTCCCACGCCCCCATCTTTACTGAAGACATCAACCTCACATTCACTGTCTTTGTTGGAAAAATTATGTGAAGCTTTTTGTTTAGTAACTGGTGATACCTCCTTTAGCAGCTGTGACTTCAACTAAACATTTCCTATGCCTGTTTATCTGTCCTACACATTGACGTTATGGTCTTTTGACCCATTCCATTTCACTGCTTCAACTCACTGATATTTTGGGGCTGTTTTGCTTCAGGTCACACCACTGATTCTGCCTGAAGAGAGCCAGGGTTCTACATAGTTTTTCCAACAGTGTTTTCAATAAAAATACGGCAAAATACACTATATTGTATGATGTTTGTTTAACCAGAATCTAATCAAAATAGGTTTGATGTGAAGCTCTGATTAAATTGTATGCCACAGTAGTGCAGGATTAGGTAATTCTGAAGGATTCACAAACTTTCTCTCACCCCATTAGGTAGTTGACTGAGACTGCTTTAGTTTAGTGTATTACTAAGCTTTACAATACTTTTTGTAACGAATTACAAAAGACCCAAAACAGTAAGGAATAAGTAATTGGGATAAGGAAGAGGTACAGAAAGATTGGATGTACTGTATGTGAATGGAGGGTGCTACATCTGCAGGGGTCAAGCTTCTGTTACTGGTCCCTAGATTCTTCTTCCCTCCTTTTTTTGTGTAGAAGAAAGCGTGGTGAGAAGGGAGAAGTGGTAGAAACTGTAGAAGATGTTATTGTGAGAAAACTGACAGCAGAACGAGTGGAGGAGCTTAAGAAGTTGATTAAGGAGACACAGGAAAAGTACAGGTAGGTCTCAGACTTGTCCGAATGTCAGTGATACTCTTGTTTTCTTCAAGACCAACTGCTAACGATATAATTAATGAGATTAATTACATACCCTGTATTTTCTTTACAGGCAGCTGAAGAGAGATGCAGAACTAATCCAGGCAGGACATATGGATCACAGGCTGGAGGAACTTTACAATGACATTGTGATGTGGGTTATCTTATTTCCCTGTCGTGTCCCTCTTTCCCCAATTTCTCCACTCCCCAACTCTGTGTTTTGAATCTTTGGGATTAGCTGAACATTTAAAGGAACCTCAAAAATAAACTTTATTTAAGTATGCAGCAAAATTACTGAGACAAGCAATATATTCATATGCTTCTATCTCAGTATTCATGCCATGCCTTGCCAGCCTACCTGCACTTTGTAGTAGAATTTTGATGGATCACCGAGGGAATGGTTCTGTTAATTACACTTGACTTGTTTAGGTTTTGATGAAAAATTGTTTTCAAGGATAAACAATGAGTTTCTCACTGTTTTTATTCCATGCTTGTCTTATATACAGGTAGTCCAACCACTCATTCAGCAACCATTCAAAGTTACAACAGCGCTGAATGAGTGCTACTTACGACTGGTTCTTGTGGTTGCGGCTGTCACAGCGTCCATGTGGTCATGTGATTGCAATCCAGGTTCTGGGCAACCAGCTCGCAATTATGATGTTACAGTGTCTGGTCACATGATCACCATTTGCAGCCCTCACTACTGGCTTCCAACAAGCAAAGTCAATGGGGAAGCTGGCAGGAGGTTGCAAATGACGACCATGTGGGCTTCATTTAATGACAGCGACCGGAAGTGCCATTGCTGCCATCGCTAAGTAGCACATTCATGAGATGTTGCGCTTTACAACCACATCACTTGGTGATGGAAATTCTGGTCCCAATTACTGTTGTTAAGTGAGGACTACCTGTATAGGTGGGGAGAATCCATTCTGTTTTGCTCCCATAACTTTGTGTGATCTAAAATGTCTGCATTTCTTCAGGAAAAAAAGAGTAGAAGAAGAGGAGGCTGAAGTGAAGCGGAAAGCTACAGATGCTGCTTATCAAGGTTAGTTGGAATTTTGGATTTTCAGTTGAACCAGAGCACTCAGAATTAAAATCTTAGATAGAAATTAAAAGTAGTAAAATGCAGTTTAAAAAGTAAGACCTACAATATTATTTAGTCATATGAATTTCCTCTTCAAATTTCCTATGGAAAGTTGAAAGCTGGACATTTCACAGACTTCCCTTTCAAATACTGTCTGTAAGATTGGACTCAGGAGCCTGAGGCAAAATGGAATGCTATAATGTTCCTGTACCAGAAAGGTAGCATAGAAGAAATGAAAAGAAAACCTGTCTGATATAATTATAACCAAGAAATTATCTGCGAACCAGTAATGCAGAATCCAATGCCTGTTCTATATTCATAAATGGTATGTGGGGAGGAATTAAAGGAATTTAAGAGGATACCCATTGGGCTGACTTGGGAATGGAAAAATTGAGTATCACCACATTTTGTGTTGGGGTTTCTTATTAATCAGGATGAATAGTGTGAACTAGAATATAATTCTCTGCCTTTGTTTTTTTAGCTCGTCAAGCAGTTAAAAATCCATCACGAAGGGTGCCAGGAATGATGGTCCGTTCTCCAGCAGGGTCGACTTCACCAGGAGCAGACTATGCTTTGGGAGACTTGTCTCAACCCAGTGTGGAAGAGACAAGTCCAGGGGTAAGATCTGGCAGGAACGCGAAGCCATTAGGCTGAACAGAGCTTTCTGCAGCTCTCACAGACTTCCTGCTTGTTTTTTGTATGTGTGTGTATATGCGTGCGCGCGCGCGCACACACAGTATGTTTTGTGTGTGTGTGAACAGTATGTGTGTGTGTGTGGTGTGTGTGTATACACACACCACACACACGCACATACATATATACACACATACATACACTATATATATACACTTTGTATATATACATTTTGTGTGTGTGTATATATATATATATATATACACACACACATTTTGGTGACAGTGAGTAATATAGGGAAAAATAAGTGGAGGTACATGAATGACAAGGGAAGCTAGAGTGATGGAGGAGGTGCTTGGGGTAGGCTGTGTCACTGGCCCTGTTGGGAGGAGTGAGAGGGACGTGTCAGGATGGTGAGGATGTTTGAACAGTGTGGTTTTTCTCTTCCTCAGGTAACTCCAGGGACATTGCCCAGCACCCCAGTTGCCTCCTTCATTGGGATCCCTGACACCCCTATGGGCTCCACCTCCCTGGATGCCCCCTTGGCCCCAGTCACAGATGATTCAGCCCAGAAAAAGATGCTAGGACAGAAAGCAACTCCGCCTCCTTCTCCTCTGCTTTCAGAGCTGCTGAAGAAAGGCAGCCTCCTGCCCACAAGCCCCAGGCTGGTATGGAGTCCCCTCCTTACATGTTCAAGCGTCTGGGGGAATCTCTGTGACTGACTTTCACCACAAAGGGCGCAGGGCTTTTCAAAGGGAGTAGTTTAGATGAGATTTGGGAGTGACAGTGATGCATGGCATCGACATAGTGCCCTTTTCAAGGTGCAGTGAAGCACTCTGCTTAAATACAGCCTGTGTACAACAGTCTAGATGGTGGGACGGTTACTATGTTCCCCATTTTATAGCTGAGGATTGAGAGGAAGTGGCTTCAAAACCTCAAAATTCAACCAGCGAATTTCTAGTCTGTATGAGGTTTGAACTGTAGATTTCAAATACATGGATCATCAGTTTAATCAGTTACATTAAAGAACAAAATGAGGCTGAAGTTCTTACCAAATGAATATGCAGTTGCAGGTTGGGATTTTAATTGTTTTTAATTAACTGTTCACGATCAGCCTTTCTCAAGGTCCCCTCCAAATGTATCAGGCCTGGACTGGGGAGACCCATGTCCAAGGCTACTATTAGTCATGGAGACTCACTGGGTGACTTGGTACAGGCACTCTGTCCCTAAACCCACTCTACTCACAAGGTGGTTATGGGGGAAAAGTGAAGGAGGGAATACTTGAGCTCCTGAAGCAAAATTGGGATATAAATTTATAATATTTAGTCAGATATGCTTCGGCACACCTAGATAGCATAAACTTGAGAAAACTGCTCTTGACCCAAATCAGCCTTCTGCAGTCTGGTACGTTCAAGGCTTATTGGCACCAGAATTCACAGCCACTATGGCCATTAGTTCTGCTAGTTATGAGTTCCAATTCCAAAACATCAGATTTGGAGAAGGCTGTTTCTCCTACTTATTTTTTTTTTTTTTTGTATAATTGGTATTTATTTATTAGTAGTGGTATGCTTCACTCATTAATCCATTTTAATGTTTGAATGTTGGGCTATTTTTTAATTAGAGGTAGTCCTCGACTTACAATGGCAATTTGGACTGGAATTTCGATCACTAAGTGATATGGTCGTAAAGCACAACTGCATTGCTTAGCAACCGCAATCCCTGCAGTCCCAATTGCCGTCATTAACTGAATCCCACAAACATTAGGCAAGGCAACTTCCTGCCAGCTTCCTACAACAAGTCAGTGGGGAAGCTGGCAGGAAGTTGTAAGTCCCAGGCAGCTAGCAAGAAGGCTGGCAGGCAGGTAAGTGACTGCTTTGGGGTGGGGGAGGGTGTGCGGGAGGCACAGCAGGGCTCAGGGAGGGTGCACAAGGGTGCAAGGGAGGCACAGCAAAGTTCAGGGAGTGTGTAAGAGTACACGGGAGATACAGTGAGGCTCGGGAGGGTGCGTGAAGTGTGTGAAGGAGGCGTGGTGAGGTTCGAGGGTGTGAGGGAGGTGTGCCAAGGGTCAGAGAGGGGTTGAGGTGTGTGAGGGAGGTGCAGCGAGGCTTGAGGGGGGTATGCAAGAGTGCAAGGGAGTCGCAGCAAAGTTCAGGGACAGTGTGCAAGGTGGGCACAAGGAGGGTGCATGGGAGTGCGTGAGTGGCAGGGGAGGCATGGTGAGGCTCAGGAAGGGTGCACAGAGTTGCGCAAGTGGCCAGCATGGTGCCAGTGCAGATGGGCTGGGGGAGGGTGCACGGGTGGGGGAGACACCCCAAAGACTTGTGACCTTCCCTGCTGGCTTCCCTACTGACTTTCTGGTGAAACCAGCAGAAAAAGTCGCAAGTGGTGATCACATGATTGCGGCGTGCTGCAACCAGTCGTAAGTGCGAGCTGGTTGTCAAGCAGCCAGATTGCTATCATGTGACTATGGGGATGCTGGGATGGGATGGCTGGAACTCCAAGGACTGTCATAACCGCCATTCAGCACCACTGTAACTTCGAATGGTCACTGAATGAATGTTGTAAGCCGAGGACTACCTGTATGTTATAAATTTATTCAATCTATGTGGGATAAAAATCTCTTAAATAAATTCTGCAAATATTAATATTGTGAAAGAGATGGGAAAAAAGACTAACCAAAATGCATAGTGAAAGAAAATTTGCCCATGCTATTATGTGTGATTCCTTAAAATGATATCTCTTGAACTAGGGCAAATATACAAATAGTGCAGTAATTATATGAAACCTTATCTTGTTTTTACTGCTTAAAGTTTGCATTAAATTGGAAGACTTACTATATTTAGGACACATCCCTGAATGTGGAAGCATATTCATGGTGCTCAAAAAAGCTGTGTTTTCTCTTGTTCCTTTTGATGAATGTGTACGAGTCACAAATCCGTGAGACGGGCAGCTATGTAAACATAATGAATGAATAAATAAATATGGGCAGTCACAGCATGGCAATAACAGCAACGTCTATTAGGATGGGAGGGTATGCAAAAGAGAGACACATAGTGTCATGAGTAAGGATGGCGAGCAGGGGGCTCCCATCCAGACTGTTAAGTGCATGCGTAGCACTGAGGAATTAGGTAGCCATTCAAAGAGACACAGATCGGGCCCGCCTTAACCTTTGGGGTTTATATGGCTGGGGTTTTCCCACGCTTCTTCAGTTTGTTAGGATTCCTGTTATGTACAAGCAATAAAACATTAGAGACCAGTTCCTTGTCTCAGCGTGTTTCCTGGCAGTTAGGACACATAGTGAGCCATGTTGTGGGATTCCACTGGATGTAGATGCTGACCCTTTGTATTGAAGCACTGTACTTTTATACAGGTAATATATCTAGTGTTCGTTTCACTGTTTACATCTTGTTTAATCCATCTCTTCCTCTTGTGTTTTGTTCTGTTTTGTTTTTGAGGGAACTTGTTCTTTTTGGGCCTTTATCTCTGAATGTGTCACCCAAAAAATATTGGAAAAGTCTCCCTCTGGTTTCCAGGAATGTCCTCAGCTTTGCTCCCCTTTGTAGCCAAATTTTGTTGCCTAGTATTTTAACAAAGTTTTGAATCCAAGGTAGTCTGCTTAGAGCCAGTTTTCATGACACACTTTTTGGCTCATCGGTAAACAAGGAATCCCCCTACCTGCATATTTTGGTTCCTATCCACCCAGTTGATGCAGCTGTTAAATAGCCATTGCTAGTTGGTTTAGGACTTAGTGTGTCATCCAGATACAGGGTTCTACCAGAAATGTAATAATCAACAAACCATGGTTGTGCCCTCTTGTTAGCTGAGGCCAGAAAAAACATTTGGATGACATAGTAAGCCTTAAACTAGTGTGCTAGGTAGGGGCAGGAGCCAATGCAATGTTCTACACTAAACGTTCAATTTAGGTGAAAGTGCCAGGCAAATGCAGACTTAGAGCAATCCATGGTATTTAGCATCATCATAGCTAATTAAGGTCCCTTTGTTTGGTGCTTACTCTAAAGAACAACTGTATCTAAATCCAGCCCAACATAACATAGAATCATTGTTTAGATACAGATAGATATTGGAGTTTTGTTTCTGTTTCCTCCTGCATCACTCCTTGATGAAGAAATAGTTTACATTTCTTTATTGCTACAAGGGCAGGAAAGCATCAGCCTTAAAAAGGTTCGTTGTGGTACAACATATTACACCTGGATGAGATTTTGTTTCTTTACACAAAGTTAAATGTTCTGTGTATTGGTCTTTAGAATATGAATGTGTTTTGGCAGGTGGCAGAGGGTGAGCTCTCTGTGGTTACTGGTCATCCAAGTGGCTCTGGTCTCCTCCTGGAAGTGGGAGGGGTTCTTCCAGTACTGCACAGTGGAGAAATGCAGTCGGCTTCTGCCACTATTCCTGCGACCCCGGCTGCTTCAGGTAGGACCTGTTCTTTTACACTGTTGGTCTCCTGTTAAGCCTGTGAATGTACTGCTGTAAAGGCCTGGTTCTTGGAAGACCAGATAATTGTACGAAGTGCAGTAGTTTTAATCCAGGCATTATGAATGTCATGTGATGTTTGATCCTATTGCTGTGTCTTGCTCTATAGGTTTGAATCGCTTTCAGCATGATGCAGAATTTGCTTTCCCAAGTATCAGAAAGTAAATAGTTTTTATAGCCAAATGCTCTATTGATGCAGAAGGAGGATGTTAGGCCTCTTGGGAACCAAGAGAAGATTTGGGCAATGGCCTTCTGGTGCGCCACCTGGGGATCATCTTGAACTCACAGCTTCTTCTCAAGGAGCAAGTGGCAGCTGTGACCAAGATGGCCTTTGCCCAGTTACATCTGGTGTGCCAGTTGTGCCCACTCCTAGATTGGGAAGCCCTCCAGATGGTCACTCGTGTCCTGGTCACCTCACATTAGGATTATTGTAATGTGCTCTAAATTGGGCTGCCCTTGAAGACCACTCAGAAGCTACAGCTGGTCCAGGATGCACCACCGCAGGCAATGTTGGGCATGACTCAGCTATGCCCATTTGACACCTCTGCTCTGTGAAGTACATTGGTTGACAGTGAGGTTCTAGGTGCAATTTAAGGTACAGGTTATCACCTATAAAGCAGTTCATGGCATTGAACCAGGTTACCTGAGGGACCGCCTATCTTCCACAGTTTCTGCCTGGTTGATGAGATTAGACAAGAGTCCGTGTACTTTGAGTCCCTTCAGTCAAACCATTCCTTTTATCAAGACCCAGGAAGCACACCTTCTCTGTTACAGTGCTGCCTCTGGAATGATATCCTCCCATAGAACTGTGTAGCTCCTACCCTAAAGATGCTCCAGAGGTCTTTAAAAACTTGCCTGCTCTCCCAGGCCTTGGAGTTTTACTGTAATCCATCCAGAGTCGTTTTGGAGTTCAGTGGCCTCCAAATCTCATAAATAAAATAAAATACTTTATCCAGTTGCTTGTGATTCATAGAATCCTATTACTGTGATGCCTTCTTATCAAACATAGGCCTAAACTCTCACTGTTATCCTAGAGTGTACTTTAATTTCCCCACCCCCACCAAACACACCCTGAAATCTTACGAATTCTGCATACCTTCAGAAATTAAACACTAGAAACTGCTCATAATTTGAATGTACAAAAATGAAGTCAATCCCTTTGGTACAGAACATGGATTGCATTTTTTTCAGTGATACATAAATTGTGTTAACACTAATCTGAAAGCACGCTACATACTTGTTTGCATATGTTTTGGGATTCTAATAGGTGACTTCCAGTGTAGCTGCCTGTAGCCACTTTGTAAAAGGTGTGTCATAGGTTAGTGCTGTGGCATGAGCTATTGTGGGATAAGTGCAGGAACTGCTTGCTTTGTAGTCTTCTGTAGCTGTTGCTTCCAGCCTAATATGCCTTTCCCCTCTTCATACTTTGTTAGGTGCTCCTACTCTTTCCCGCCTTTTAGAAGCTGGTCCAGCACAATTCACCACATCGCTTGCTTCCTTTTCTGCTGTTGCCAGTGAACCTCCAGCCAAACTCCTGCCTCCCCCTATAGAGTCCGTGTCTCAGGCCACCATAGTCATGGTGCCCGCACTACAAGCACCACCTGCTGTGCCACCTGCTGCAACTCCAGAAAGTGTAGCGACAGGTGCGTCCTTGCACTCATATGCCACTCAGTACCTAACAGAAGACTGTTTCCCTTAATTCAGAGGAAGGGCTGTATGAATGTGGGCTGTGGGCATCTAAATTTGATAGCAGGCTGATTGATTTCTGGACTTCAACAGCGTCATGCTAATCATGGGGCAAATGATTGGCTCAAGGTTGTCAAGAAAAAGCTCCCTGGGTTTCAGTCAGAGCAGATGAAAGACAGGGTTATGGTAAAAGTACCTCAGTGGGACTAGAACTAGGTTTTGATGCTAAGAGATAGCTCTTCTTTTGATTCCAGAACTTGGGGGGTGGGGAGAGAAAGGGGTACCAGCCTGCATGTGCCTTTATGCGGGGCTGTGGAATGCTTTTTTGATACCTTGATCTGACCCACATTGCTGGTTGCCGCAGCTGCCAGGCTTTCACTTGACTTGTCACTCTTGTCCAGTGAGTCAGCCCAACACCTGTGTTTCCATGGAGGCAGTGCCTGATCCTCACACTGTGACAGTATCAATGGACAGCAGTGAGATTTCCATGATCATTGATTCCATCAAGAAAGACTGCCTGGGCTCTGGGGCATCTGGTGCTGTAGGGACTTCCAAAGACCACAACATGGATGGCAAAGAAGACCTGGACCTGGCTGAGAAGATGGATATTGCAGTTTCCTACACAGGGGAAGAGCCTTCCTACACTGGGGAAGAACTTGACTTTGAAACTGTTGGGGACATCATAGCTATCATTGAGGATAAGGTAATTATCCAGAGGCCTTTGCTTTTAGCCATAGTTTCCGACAAGAGTTGAAATTTCTGTCATCAAAGAGGCATTTCTCTGGCTTTGTTTCCTTCTCTGTTTTAACTCTCTGAACAGATAGTTTCAGGTCAAAATATATTACAATTTCTTTGACTGATGAAGGATAGAGGCCTACAGATTTTAATAGTCACCCTGGTTAGCACAACTCTCCCTCTCTCCTATCTTGGGAACTATGCTGAATTGCAGTGGTTTTGAAGTGCAGTGCAATATCCCCAGTTTGGGAGATGGGTAGGAGGGAAGTACTCCTCCCTATTTCCCAGAGGGAGGTGTAAGCTTGTGTAAACTAGGATCAAGGAGGCTTTTTCATTACTCCGTTTCTTGGAATAAATCTGTGTGTAGAGAAATATAAATTGTAATGAGAAAACTTACACACATTTTGAAAGTACTGCATGGTCTGCATGCTTACGCTGTATTTCAGTGACTGATTAAAGCAGTTTTGGGCAGTATTCTAGACCCCCATATTTATTCTAAGTAGTATTTTTAGTCTTCGCAGTATGTGCATGCTTGTGTTTACATAACCTAAATCTGATAGCCCGCAGTATTTAATCTGGATCTTGTTGTGGTTTGATTTATGACCACAACTCTGCCCAAAATGATTTAGAGTTGGATATATGGTATGTGGAAGAGAGTTACATTTGAATATGTAAACGTAGTCCTTGCCAGGAGATTTATGAGACACATATAAAAACAAAACTTGGTTGTTTTTTTATTTTGACCAGAAAATCCAAGACAGGTAGTCCTCAGTTAATGACAGTAATTGGGACCAGAATTTCCATCACTAAGCAATGCAGTTGTAAAGCGCAGTGTCACGTGACCACATCGCTTAACAATGGCAATCCTGGCAGTCCCCTTTGTCATTGTTAAGCGAGAACTGCAGGTTGTTAAGGGAGGACCCCCTTGCGGCTTCCTGCCAGCTTCCAACAAGCAAAGTCAGTGGGGAAGCCAGCAGGAATTCACAAGTCCCGGGTGGCTTGCAAGCAGGCTGGTAGGCAGGCAAGTGGCTGCTGCGGCCTGACACAAGTGCAGCCAGGCCTGGGGTGGCTGCAGCTGGGGGTGGGAGGGTGCGCAAACCGCTCTGTGCTCCACCCCCCCTGCCGCCCCCAACAGAACTTCTCTGTCTTCTTCCTACTGCTGATGAGGCACGCCCAACTTGGCCCTTTGTGAAGCTACAGCTTCCCCACCCAGCAACTCGGTGCAAAGCCCCAGCCACCCCAGCTGCAGCCACCCTTGCCACCCTGTACTCCACCGCCTCCAGCTGCTGGCTGCACAAGGCCTTCTTCCTGAGGTCTCACAAGGAAACCTCACATGGCCTGAGGAAGAAGGCCTCGTGCTGCCAGCAGCTGCCTCATGAAGGGCCAGGCCGGGCGTTCCTTGTCAGCAGCAGGAGGAAGAAGACAGCGAAGGTCAGCTGGGGTGGTGGAGCACATGGCAGCAGGGGTTGCAGAGTGCAGGTGGCCAAAAGAGCAGTGGGCGGGGGAGATATGTGGGTGGGGATTGTTGAAGTAAATGCAGGCAGACTGTCAAGAGCCCAAATTTTGTTCACATGACCTCAGGGTTGCTCCAATGGCTGTAACTTTGAGGACCAGGCATAAATACCATTCATTCAGTGCTGTTGTAACTTTGAACAGTCACTGAACGAATGACCGTTAAGTGAGGACTACCGACTACCTGTAGCATTTTAACATGAAGATAGTAAGAGTTGTCTGTTCTTCAGTGATCAGTACTTACAGCCAAAAATGAAAATAATTTCTTTCAGAAAGAAGCTTTGCATTCATTACAATCTTTCACAAGCCCAAGCCACTGCTTTATGTAGTATTTTATGTGTTATCCAACTGTAATAGTATGCCTGATTTATGGAAAAGTGGCATAAAATGTTTCCATCCATGCTGCCACTGCATTCTGACACGTAGAACAGTTGGAATGTCATCCCTGCACTCTCGGTTACCAGGACATTACCCCCCCTAATAAGGAAGGTCTGTTTCTGCTTTCTGTGTCCTTGCTTGGAAAGGTGGATGATCATCCTGAAGTCCTGGATGTAGCAGCAGTAGAGGCTGCTTTGTCTTTCTGTGAAGAAATTGAGGATCCCCAGTCTCTGACCAGTCCTTGGGAGCACCCCCTCCAGCGGGAGCATCCAATCCAGCAGGAGCACGAGAAGCAGAGCCAAATGCCCCAAATGACAGTGACAATAAAGCAAGAAAGACCGGACTGCGAGGAATTGGAAGCAAAGGGGATCCGAGACCTGATGAGCCTTGGGGATTTGGGAACAGATATAAAAACTGAGCCTGCTGAGCAGGGGCAGGTACGTTTGGGCTCCGAAGAAGCTGTTGTACTAGCAGCTAGAGCAAGTGAAGCTTCTGAATTGAGGGGCCATATCTCTGAAGATGAAGAGACAACAGTGGTTGGTTTGACAGGCTCTGATATGGATATGGAATCAGCAAAGGATGACATGGATCGTGGCACCATAAAGGCAGAGGTAAATCAATGAGAAGCTGTAGAGTTCATAAGTAAGAAATGGAAAGGGTGGCTCTTGTACTAGGTTTAGTTCCATTTAATATTTTGGCTAAATATGGCACTGTGTTGTTCTGGTGCCAAGACATTAAAATTAAATCTTGAATGTTCAATCCAATTGTGATCTTTTATTATTTTACATAATTTATTATTGTTCATTAACCAGAAGTATCAAGGGATCAAAATGCCCCAGCTTCAGTATTTTTAAAATTGTACTCAGGCTATCTTCTCTTGCTGAAGACTTCTGCAAATATTGCCCCTGTACCTGTGTGCAGTCGCTGGTCTAGAAATGTCCCTCACTGCCTTCTTAAATGAAAACCAAGATTCTCAGCAAGTTGAAGGAAACTCCCAATATCACATACTCCCTTTTTTCCCCTTGTGAAATTACAGCCCACCCACAGCTCTGGCCATTGGTTAGTTTTTCGAGGAGCCCTTTGCCTGGATGTGCATACATGTGGCTGTCTGGTTCTGTCACATGACAGGGTTCTGTCATTTCAGTCTCTCAGCCTGCTTTCATTGTCCTACTGACAAAAATTCTTTTCTTTCTAGCTCCCCCCTGACGAGGAGACTTCCTCTCCACATGCTCCAAGTGCAAGCGAAGACTCCTCACAGGCAGACGTCCACCACAAATACGAGCTGTCAGGTAACTGCATTGGATAGATTGGGAGGCAGGGAGTTGCCATAGGTTGCCAGGGAATGCCCTGGGCTTAAATGGAAAATGTCCTTTAAAATTATGTGGTGAGCTTTTCACAAGTAACTGCTCTTGTTTTCTTCTCAGAATCAATGAAAGATGAAGCTCAAGCTCTTTTTGAAAACCAGTTGAAGGTATTTTATTTAATCTTGCATACGTTCAGGATGAAAGCAACCATTCTTTGTTTTGCAACTGATCTATAGGCAAAGAAAGCCAGACCAAGTGCAGAGTCCCATCCCAACTCATACTGATGCCCAGAAATCAGATGGGATCAGTTAACCTTTCTGGAAGCAATGGGAAAGGATGGGCAATGGGAGTGGTGGGGAGGGGTGTCAGATCATGCTTCAGTTACAGCTGTGTGTTAATGTTAGGAGTTCTTTTTGTGCTGCTTTTTTTTAGCCAAGGTCCTCCTAAGTAATTATTTATATGTATTAGATACAGCATAATTACAATCAGACAAGGAAAAACAAAAAGGCAGCAGTATCATCCTTAATGTAAGCAGGAAGAACAATATAACAAAAATCAAGGAGAAACGAAACCTCAGTAGTTGCAAATGACTTGTGGGAAAAGTGCTATTTACTGTTAATCTAAAAGAATGGTGCAGCTTTGCTTTTCAGTGGTGGTGTCACTGCTGAGAAGGTCCTGGCTTTAAAAAGGCCCTCAGTCCATCTTCAGATACGTGAGACAGCGTTCCATCTGAACATCTAATCAGGCAGTAAAGATTAGATGGGGAAGCTGATTGGCATGGGCCTCTCCCTGAGCATGTTCTGCCATACCTGGGGGTGTTTCTGCATGTAGCTTTTGCTTTCCCTGCAACCATCATCTCTGGAGGCTGGCGCAAGTGCTGTTGTTGGCAGCTGCATCTCGGCTGGGCTGACTTGCTAGACTTTTAATCCTGTATTTCGGGATGCTCAGGGTGAAGAGGATGAGGAGGATGGTGCCAGCGAGGCTGCCAGTTTGGAGGAGCCCAAAGAGGAAGATCAGGGTGAGGGATATCTCTCAGAAATGGACAATGAGCCCCCTGTGAGTGAGAGTGATGATGGCTTCAGTATCCATAATGCACCTTTGCAGTCTCACACGCTGGCTGATTCCATCCCCAGCAGCCCTGCCTCCTCACAGTTGTGAGTATTGGTCAACCTCCAGCTACTCAGTAGATATCCCAGAGCAAACTGCCAGCTGGCTGAAGGCTAGATATAGCTTTGTCCCTTTGTACAGTGGTCTGTAGTGTGTATTAGTCGGGACCTGTCTAACTTAGAACACTGTCTTACGAGTTGTTGCTTTGTGGTGGAGCCTCATGGTTAGACTCCGGCTGCAAGAAGAGCAGCCATCTTTTTTTGCTAGCAGGAACAACATGTAAAAGAGATGGGGATTCCTGTTGAAAATCAGAGTTCATTACTAGATCCTACTTTATATGCTTTACTTCAAAAAGTAAAGTACTTGTATCCTTTTCTGAAGGATGGCTTTTCCTGTCTTTCTCTAGCTCTGTTTGCAGTGAAGATCAGGAGGCTATTCAAGCACAAAAAATCTGGAAGAAGGCTATTATGCTGGTTTGGAGAGCAGCTGCTAACCACAGGTAAATCAACACCCTTGGGACTTGCCTCTCTTCTTCCAGAAGACAGTGATAGGTCTATGTGTGTCACGACAAGCATCATCCTGAAAGAAAGCTTATCTTGTGTAGGGCGATGGGGTGGGGAGGGCCTCTTAATTGTGTGCTTGCCATTTGCAATTCTTATCAAATATTTTATATATAGAGAGAGAAAATTTATATTTTATTGACCAAAAATATTTTTTAAAAAACTGATCAGTCATTACAGGTCTAGACTTATCCATAGGAGTCTTTAGCACACAATCTGGCAGCCTCTGAAGCTCTAAAGTTCTTACTTCAACATCTTCCCCACCAAAAAGTTCTCACCAGGCAAATAAAGTTGCATTAGAAAATTAGTTTTGGCAGAAGCTTCCAAACGCAGTGGACACCTAGTGATCAGGGATTAGCACCGCTTCGCTTGGTGTGGCATCTCCTTACCTTTTGCGTACTTGCTACTGCTCACTCCTGTACATGTTGCAGCTTTGCTTTACCCTGTTGTATGCACATGATGCAAATGTGCAGTTCCTTTTTTGAGGAATTCAAGTCATAGATGGCAGGCTTTCAGGCTGCAACATTTCTCTCCCTTGTACAGCATATTGAGCAAATAAGTGGGTAGTATGTTAGAAAAAGTTTCCAAGCTTCTTCAAGTGGGAATTATGCTAACTGCTTTAGGACTAATATGTCTCACTTCTTTGGACAGGTATGCCAATGTCTTCCTACAGCCCGTGACTGATGATATTGCTCCAGGCTACCATAGTATTGTACAGAGGTTAGTCTTTGGTTTTATATTGATACTGAGTCACCCATGAGCACGAGTCCTTAATCTGCTGCTGCTATTATGCTCTGGCCTAGGCCCTTTCAGTCTAATACTAAGCAAAATAGCAGAGAAAAACATGTGAGAACGATTAATTTTGTAAGTGGGATTCTCATGTTTAGAACATACTCATAATGCACTTACTTTTAATGCATTTATTTTTAAGACAAAACTTGTTTGCTTGATTCATTTACAGGCCAATGGATTTGTCAACAATTAAAAAAAATATTGAGAATGGGTTGATCCGAACCACAGCAGAATTCCAACGAGATATTATGCTGATGTTCCAGAACGCTGTCATGTACAACAGCTCTGATCATGATGTATATCACATGGCTGTGGAAATGCAGCGAGATGTCTTGGAGCAGATTCAGGTAGAGGCACAGTCTAGTATCTTCACTGAGCCACATTCCAGTCCTGATTTGACATAGGAGATGTCCTTAGGGAAGTGGCCTGCTCCTTTTGGTACTGTTACTGTCTCCTTGGCTTAGAATAGAAAGAAATAGGTTAACTTGAAAAGACTGATACCTGACTATCTTAGAGCAAGCAAGAAGAATACAGGGTTAAAAACAAGCCAATTGTTTCCATTGTTGTGATGGTGAGATGCTAAACTTTACATTCATGTCTGAACCCTAATACATACTGTATGATGATTTTTGCTTTTAGCAATTTCTAGCCACACAGTTGATCATGCAGACAAATGAATCTGGGATCAGCGCAAAAAGTCTCCGTGGACGAGATTCTACTCGGAAACAAGATGCTTCGGAGAAGGTAAGACTAGTAAGAGCAGATGAATCTTGTCTTTGGAGGAGATGATTGGAGACTTTCAGTTTAACACCTGCATGAGAGAATTTAGAGCAGCTTCTGAAACCACAAAACTCTTGGTTTCTTGGATTTAAATTGTAAGGTTGTTGCCTTACAACCTTACAATTTAAATCCAAGAAACCAAGAGTTTTGTGGTTTGTGTTGCCTAAATTGGAGATTCCTGGCTCTGAGTGCAGAATATATGGAACAGTGACTGTGATTACAATTAGGTACTTGGATATTTCGTATTTTTTCTTGTCAAAGCCATTCACCTCTTTTGTTTGTTTCTTAATAGGACAGTGGCCCTATGGGCTCTCCAGCATTCCTGCTTTCTCTCTTTGTAAGTACTTGACGATCACATTTACACAGCCAAACAAAATTGGGAACATTGAATACATGATATGAGGCTTCCTAAAATGATAGGAAGATGTAGGTCTGTTGTTAGTGAAATCTAAGAAATTGTCAGTACTCCTTTGTAGTGCTTTAATTGTACGATAGGGATTGGGGCTTCTGTCATTTTTGTGTGCAAGACCCTTCTGTGCCTTACCATATAGCTCTATATACTTCACAAGCTTGTCTCGAGCATGCTGAAAAGACCAAGTTGCTTATTGAAGGTAGCGTAACTTAGTCATTTCTTGACTTGCAGCACTTTCCATAGTTCTTCCTTACTAGACCACAGGACACTTGTGGTTTTTAGAGATATAACAGTACAATAAAACTGCAACAAAATATTTAGGTAGTCAGCAAATATCAATAAAAATATATAAAATATTTATTTATTGTAAACCACCCAGAGTCCCCCCCCTTTAGGGGGAGATGGGCGGTGGCAAAGTTTAATAAATAAATAAATATAGAGCCATGCCAGTCTTAGTCATCCTCCTTGAATTTAAGTATTTGAATAAAATCTTCTAATTAAAAAAAGAAACACCTTGTAGAAGTTGGATGGAGATGATTTTCCCTGGGCAGGGAATTCCAGAGATGGGTGGTTATATATCCCAGAAAGATCCAAAGATCTGAGGGTAAGTATTGTAGTGGTTAGGGTTGAGTGAGCAGCAGGAGGACTCCTGTTCAAACCTGTACTTAATTATGTAATGCTTTGGATAACTTTAAACGAATCACTAAATTTTAACCTAACTGATCTGTGAGGGTGTTGTTAAGAAGGGAATGGCTGAAACAGGTAGCCCTGATCATTTTGAAGGAACAGTTGACAAATTAATTCAATTCTTAACAAGAAAATACTAGAATAATAATATGCCCAAATAATGCTTTTTGAGATGCTTTCAAATTTGATTATAATGGTTTGTTTGAAAAAGAAGGTAATTTACGTAAATAGAAGTTTTATAAAGAAAAAAAAATAATAGGGAAAGTAGAACCCTGATTGTGCTTCAAAAATCAGCCTTTAAAAGATCCAAATGTTTTGTGTTGCATTTTTCACTTTTGTTGTTTTGAATTAGAGTGGTCAGTTTCAGTTTCTCTGCCTAATCATTGTTCATTCATATAAAGTGCTTGATTGTAAGTGCTGTCTGTTTGAGCCTTACTTTCTGCTAGAACATTGTTTCTTGTGTAACTTCTGCATGCTTTTCTTGGATTCATAGTTCCAGTATACATTACATATTGTTGCGAGGCTCTGCTAGCCTTGCTTCTTGGATTATACTTCGCTATATCCACCCTGGAAAAAGTAATACATATTGTTTGTAAATGATACGCATGTATCTGTTTTGCTGAATGAACTTGCGTTGAGAACCTGTTGCATATTGTGGTTTTCTAACCATATTTGCCCAGTTGAATAGCTGAAAACTAATTTTCACATATTGACAGATGTTTTTCTACTATAATTAGGTGGGAAAAATGTATATTTGTTTATATTTCTCAGAACTTCAGAATATAGTGTTATTGGAACAACTTACAGTTTAAATAAGTTATGTAAAAATGCAGTATGGCATAAACACAGCAAAGCAGAAAAACAATAACAGAATCTAATAGATGAATATTCAGGGCCACAGTTGGTAATATATCGATATTTGAAGTCACTCTGAGATTGTGTATCATTTTTTACAGTCATTTATACTTTATTTTGTTATATATAAAAGAAAATGCAGCACACATTCATGGTTCAGTAGTGGAGGAGAATATATTGAATAGACTGATTCCTCAGGTGTTCTCAAGGTGAAGGCATGCAAACTTAGTTGAATTTGCTTCCTTTTACAGAGAGGAGTTTCATTCCTCTCCAGCCACACCTGCTTCTTTAGGGTTTTTTTTCAGAGTTGGTGTTCCGTCATTGCAGTCCCTCAGCCACACAGTGGCATGGTTCAGATACTTTCCTAAACCATGCTTTATTGAATTAACCACCATTGTTTGGATTCTCACAACATGCTAAGTCAAAACCAAATAAAATCCATTACGTTTTTGTATTATAATAATCTCAGTCCATTAAGCTCAGTGTAATGGACTTAAGTTACAGAAAGACAGATTCTGGCTGAATTAAGAAAAACTTTCTAACAGTAAAAGCCATTTGACAATCATACATTTCGCCAAAGGGACGGTGGGCTACTGTTTACTGGATGCATTCGAGCAAACCTTTGATATCTGTCCGTTGTGGATACTTTGAATTTTGCTCCAGATAAGGTGTTGGTTTCAATGGCTCCTTTCAGTTCTAGGATTCTGTGACTCATGTGAACCGCGTTTCTGAGACTGTATAGTGTATAGAACTATCAGAAAACTAAAATACAGTGGCTTGTTTGTTCCTTTCATGGATAATCCAGGCAACCATTGTCTCTATGCCAAAAATACATTTGGCAGGTTCATCCTCCAGTCAAAAGAATAGGATCATTTGAGGATCATTTCTAATACTTATCTGTTAAGACAGAGAAACATGAGGACAGGCAGCCAGATGGAGAGGGCAGCAAATGGAAATAAGCTATCTGATTGCCCTACATTCATGGAGAGCTGCTGTGAGGAGATGCTAGGGAAAATAGTGCCAGGGTCATGCATCTGGAAGAGATCTTCTGTAAAGAGCAGCCGTTGATCAGGTATGTTAGACAACATCCTTTCTGTCCACTCAAAGAAATGACAAAGCATTGTGCACATGCAAGAAAAATAAGTGTAACTGCCAAGGATCCCCAAACTAGCCATGACACACATTTCCCCCTTTTGCTGCTGAGTTGACACACAAACCCCACCATCAGTTTCAGAAAAGAATCTTCTGTGTTACAGGAAGGAAAGCAGTATTGTCACTCTAGGTGCTGAGACTTTCCTGGTAACACAGATAGCAGCCAGGCCTCTCTGTCCTTTGTACAAGTCTTGCTAATCACAGTGTTTTCCCTTTGTATTTTGAATAGGATGGGGGAACCAGAGGACGTCGTTGTGCCATTGAAGCAGACATGAAGATGAAGAAATGATGCAAAGGCAGGAGACACCCCAGTCTTTGGCATCTGAATGAGAATTTTCCTGATTCTGAATGAGGCACAGCTATGGGTGGCTGTCTGTATTAGTGTGTGTTATCCTGGAATGTGTAACTGGGGAAACCCCAGGCCCAGGAAAACAGTGCTCTGCCTGTTCTAAGGCAGCTGTATTCAGGTCCTGTGAGTGTTCACATTAGCTAGCAATTGGTGGCTAGGATGTATTGTAATGTGATGTGTACAGATTTTTTTATGTATTTGTGGATTGTAAATGTGTATAATAAATTGTAGTAGAGAATCAAGTATAGCATGGTACATTGACTGCTTTGATTTCTGTATATTATTATCTTCAGCCCAAAAGATCTTAAATATTTATTTCCTTGTTTTTGGCTTCTAAATTTAGTCCTATGTTTTATGCATGTAGCAGCAGTTCATAATGCTGCCCCCTGATGGACAAGCAAGTAGTAGCACAAACCAGTCACATTTCATATTGAAGAAAAAAGGTGTGATTGCAGGCAACCCATCTTCTGTTATAAAAACTTGGAAATGCAAGTAGTCTTTGCTTAACAGCCATTTGTTTAGCAATGGTTTGGACTTAAAACAGTGCTAAAACCTGACTTGCAACCAGTCCCCGCACTTAGGACTGTCGCAGTGTCCCCACAGACACGTGATCGCAATTCAGATGCTTGGCAACTGGTTTGCATTTACAACCGTCACAGCATCCCACAATCATGTGATCACCATTTTCGACCTTCCCAGCCGGCTTCCGGCAAGCAAAATCAATGGCGAACCGCATCGTTCGCTTAACGACTGCTGCAAAAATGGTCATAAAATCAGGTCAGATTCACTTAGCGAACACATTTCTTAGAGACTGAAATTCCGGTCCCAATTGTGCTTGTTAAGTGAGAACTACCTGTGTTGAATTTCTTAAAGTATGCCCATGCTTCCCTTCAACAACTGGGTGTGACAGCACAATCCAAGACAATCCACCAATAGCTTTATGAACTTTTGTCACTTAGTTGAACATTTCCTTACACCATTGTTATGCTATTTAGCAATCACAGCTATCTGGACAAATCACAAAATGCAAGAATAAAAAGTCTTAAACCAATGTAATATACATAATTAGTGTACAATAATTGTTCTTCCTGTCTCAGGGCAATTAAGGTTTCAGATGATGATTGCACGTTTGAATGGTATTCCATATTTTAAAAACACATTTCTGTGTACTTAGAACACCCTTTTGTTCCATTTCTGTTCATCATAGCACTATGTTAAGGAGAAAACTTGACAGATGTTTTCTCCATAATATGCCACATTTCTTTTTGTTGTTTGGTCTGTGTCCCCTCTCCCCTGGCCCTCTGTATGTTATTTTACAGTGTGTGTAGAAGCATAGCTGAAAATGTAAGCCAGCCCAGATAGGATAAAGATCTATATAATCTTGCAATCAGTTCTTCCAGTAGCCATACAAATGTTTCTGGGAAGCTTAAGCGAGACATGGGCTCAAAAAGTATCCTCTCTGAAAATAACATAAATTGGATATAAGAATGGCAACAGCACAGAGGCCAAAGGATCATTCTTTCGCTATATGCTTGCTATATAGCAGGAATATTTTCAATCTGCTTTGCAGAACTGTGCTTGACATCTTTTCTTAAAAGAACATCGGGTTAAATAAGATTGAACCATACTATTTGTCCCTATTATTATGCCTTCTGATTGACAGTAACTCTTCAGTCTCAGCTTTTGCATCTCCTCCAGTTTTGCTTAATTGGATGTTCTTTATCCACTCTTTCCAAACCACCAGTGTCAAGGACTGATGTAAAATGATACTGTAAATGGTTTTTACATATAATGGTTCCACATTCTGGTACTGAGCTCTGTTGCTTCAGTTGAACAACACAAAGAAGGAGTAAACAGGAGTAAACTCTTACAGATAATTTCTTTATGTGGAAATTTGAATTAACTGCAAGCATGTTGACTTTAATTGACTGCTGTTGGCAAAAGCTGCAATTGATCACTATATGTTCACTGAGTGAAATGAGTTGATGTAACTGCTTTAAATAAGATAGTGCGTGAGTCTATGTATTTATATGGACACCACAGTTTAGGGTTACGGTTTATGGACCTAAGTGAGATTAATAGTTTTTGAGCAATTCTGCCTGAACAATTGTCTCTTTCCCAGTAAGATATTCTCATCACCTGCACGGTTACATCAAGCTGGAAATGCACACAGTCTGGCTTTGACTTACTGCACGTATCCCTGGATTTGGGTATCTACTGAATGTATATTCAATATTTTTGCCTTCCTTTATTATACAGTAACTTGTTGGGTGCAAACTGATTGATTATGTGCATCAAGTCAGTGTTGATTCTTAGCAACTGTATAAATGGACTTGTATGATGATCTGCCTCCATCCTGGCCCTTCAGGTCTCCCAGCGCACCCATCCTTGCTACAATCAGGTCTATCCACCTTGCTCCTGGTCATCATCTCTTTCCTTCCACCTTTTCCAGGATTATAGAATTTTCCAGAGATTAGAATTTTTGTATAATGTGTCCAAAATACAGTAATTTGAGCCTGGTCTCACTTGTGCGTCAAGTGAGAACTGTGGATTGATTTGTTCTATGATCCATTTGTTTTCTTGACTATCCTTGATATTCTCAGGAGTTTTCTCCAATACCAAACATGTCAATACATTTCCTATCCTTAAAGTCCCAAGTTTTGCTTCCATAGGGTACCACTGGGGAAGCCATTGCCTGCATGATTCTGATATTGTAGATATAGGAACATCACAGCATCTTTTCCAAGGCCTTCATTGCTATCCTACCAAGTACTAGTCTGCAGCATATTTCTTGATTGCTGATTCCCTTACTATAGATAGTTGATCCTAAAATACTAGGTGAAACTATCTGCCACTTCAGTGTCTTCATTGTCAGTTCTAATGCTGATTGTATCTCTCTTCGTTAGTTTGGTCATCTTTATATTTAATTTTAGTCCCATTTTTTTTCACTGTGCTCCTTGACCTTCATTATTAGAGTTTACAAATCATTTACATTTTCCACTATAGTGTCATCAGCATAGTGCTGGTTACTGACATTTCTTCTTCCAACTTTAAAACCATGCTGCAGCCTCCCTCAATAATACATTCAGTATATGGGTTCAATAAATAAGGAAAGGGTACAGAGCCTTGTCTTACTCCTTTGCTGACCTGGATCCAGTTTGCTTTGCTGTGTTCCATATAGATTGTTAGTTCCTATCTTATGTATAGGTTGTGCATGAGGACAATGGGATGTTTTGGGATTCCCAGTTTGACATGATCAACAGAATAGAAGATATTTCTGTAATCAATGAATGCAAATACATGCTTTTATTTTGTCCGTTCTTGCATCTTACTGAACAAGTGGCCTGCACTTACACCAAGGACCCCGTTCTTTTGGGGCCATTGGGTATATTTGACATTTTGAGAGCATAGCATGGGCCTTCAAAGAAAATAGCTGAAAATACTCAGAAAATACCTGTCATGGTGGATGTAGTTAATTACAAGACATCCATTTACCTGGAGGCAAACTAGCAAACTGTTCCCCTGCCGTCCTTGTTAGGACCTAGGGTTTTCTATTATCCCAGCTTACCTTTTGTCCTTTTCTTTTCTGGGTGAGTACAGTGGGGACATTTACAAATAAAGCGTTGAACTGCAGCCAGCCACCATTTTTATTTTCCAAGAACACTGGTGGAGCCTATGTAGAACATTACATCTGAGTGTCATAAGACAATAGCCACAAGGTTCTTTCATGAAAAGAGCCTGTCAGTAAATTGTCATTGCTAGGAAATTCACCCATTGATTCATTTTGCCTTAACTAAGAAGCAGAACTCTTTTTCTTTGAGTTGCATTGGCCTCAGTCCTGACTGTTAACAAATCTAGTGACTTTCTTCCAGGCTTCAGCCTTCCTACTGAAGTATTCTGGTTCTTGGCTTGAAATGACTGCCATATAATGTATATTGTTGCATTTGAATAGTGCCTGTGTGGGAATGTATGTCTATATGTATTTAAAGAACTCATAAGGCCACCTGTCTCAGCTTAGTGGCTCTGGGCAACTAGCAATAAAGAAAATATAGAAGAAAATAGAATACAAAGTATGCAATACCATACAGTTGAAGCTACAAACAAAATTCTCCCATTATGAGATATACAGACAAAATTCTGTCATCATGAAATATACATTCCAGGCTCAACGAACATGCTGGCCCCTATGCCTAGGGGAAGAGCCAGGTCTTCAGTGTCTTCTGGAAAGCTAGTGGGGTTGGGGCCATCTGAATCTCGGGAAGACTTTTTCAAAGGGCACACACTGCAACAGAGAAGACAAACTTCCTGGGTCCAACATGACCCTCCAGGGACCCACTTTGCCAGATCTGCCCATTTGCCAGATCTGGTGGGATGAGTGGAAACAAGTGGTCTCAGCCCTGTGCCGTACAGAGCTTTATTAGTGCATCTTGAATTGCATCTTGAAGCTAATGCTGCTTCTGAATGCTCTTCATGTAGAGTACATTACAGTAGTCCAACTGGTGAATGGCTGTGAGAAGAGCCTCCCAATCCAAGAATGGGCACTATTGATGTACCAAATGGATTTGTTCCAAGGCCCTCCTGACCATGGCTGCCACCTGCTTCTCAAACAGGAGCCATAAGTCCAAAAGGGCCCCCAACTTGTGCATCAGTTTTGTCTGGGGGAGTGCTACCCAATCTAGAGTCAGAACAGCTCTAGACTGGGGAGACCTTAAAACCCACAACCCCTCACTCTCGCTAAGGTTGAGTCAGAGCCTGTTCCTCCCCATCCAGGACCCCACAGCTTCCAAGTATTGGGGAAGAACCTTGACTTGGAGGGCAAGGTATGTAAACATACAGTGATGATCAGTGTACTGATGATACTTAATCCCATCCCAATGAATAACTTCATTCAGCAGCTTCATGTAAATGTTAAATATGAGTGGGGAGAGAGTCAAGCCCTGAAGCACCCCACAAATCGGGCAGACCTCCCATCACCAATAACTGGAACTAGCTTTGGAGGAAGGAGGAGATCCATTGTAAAACTTTACCCTCCACAAACCCCCAAGCTGATCCAGAAGGATACCATGGTCAATGGTATTGAAGGCCACTGAAAAATCAAGGAGGGCAGGATGGATGTGCCACCCCCATCCTGAGTCCTCCAGAGGTGGTCAATAAGGGCAACTAATGTCTCAGTGCTACAACTTGACTTGAAACCTGAATGAAAGGGGTCCAGATAATCTGCTTCCCACAGAGCCCTTTGGACCTACCATCATCTCAACAACTTTCCCTGAAAAGGGAAGATTGGAGATTGACAACCATTGTCCAGTACTGTTGGATCCAGTGCAGCCTTTCTCAACCTGAAGTCTTCCAAATGTGTTGGGACTACAGTTCCTAGAATTCGCAGTTGGAAAGGCTAAATCAAGCATTTGCAGAAAGGCTCGGGGGAATGGAATATGTAGTTTATTAGAAGGCTGGAATACTTTTTGACATTATTTCTTCTTGTGAGATTTAGCAGGAGAGATCATGTACTTCACAGACTTGACTCACATATTACTCTGTCTCCTCCTAGGCTTTCTATCACCTTTATTATGTCCCAAAGGAAAAGAAGCAAGTGCATAAGTCGCAAACCTTTCCCTCTCTACCTTTTTAGATGGGTCATGTGTGGACCTGGCTGGAATCCAAAGAAGAATTCTTCACTGAGTCTGAGAAGAGCAGCTGCTGCAAATCTCTCTGCAGCTCTCCAGACTCTAGCTTAGACCTTGATCTGGAACTGAACAGCTGGCAGGAAACTGAAGAAGATGCTCAGGAGGAGTTAGAAGAGAGCAGCAGCCAAGAGGAGACCAGCCAGCTGGAAACTAGCGACTCCATGGCATGGGAATGTACTAACAAAGGAGAGCAAGATGAGAGTGGGAAATGCAAGCAGGAGGCCCTCTTGAGGTTTCTGTCTGAGGTATAGCAGCTAGTAGGTATGACTTCAGGTGCTGGGAGATGATGGTAGTTTGCTCAGTAGCTGAGATTAGGGAGCTCCGTAAAATGGATAGTCTGCCTACAGAGGCAAATTTCAGTGTGGGCAGAAGTCAGGATGGGCAAAAGTTAATAATTTCTGCTATTTCAAAAATAAAGCTGAGTAATGGTGTGTGTTATCTGCTTATAGGGGGCCTAATTCTGATAGAGATCTAGTATTATTGAAGCCTTATACTTTTTCTCTGTATTTATCAGGGGTTAGCAAAATGACTTCCAATGGATCCCCAAAGGTACTTTTACCTCTCCCAAAATAAAATAAAAATTGCTGAAATCTCTTTGGGATTTTTTTCCAGTCTCATGCAATCTTTTATGACAATTTAATGTCTTGTCCTTTTTTGGCACCTGGACCATCACACTAAATAATGTGTGGTGATGCTCTCTGGAGGCCTGAAAAGATTGCTAACCTCTAAGAATATATATTATTCCAGGGCAGCCATCCTCAGCTTAATGTACTCTATATATGACTAACAACAACTCTTAGTTTCTAGCCAGCACATATCCGCTGTACAAATCCTGGAGGGTTGGGGGAGGGGAATTGCCACGTTAGGGATGTGGTCTCAGTGTCACTGCAAAGCATGCTCATTAAGAGCAAAGAACATAATGCCTGAAAGAAAAAAAACCCTCAGGTGTGCTTTGCTGAGAGTGGTTTTAACAACAATCCTCCACTGTTAACTTCTCACCCTCTGTTCCAGGTGACGTATTTGATGGAGCCCGTTTGTGTTGGCAGCCCATACTTGGCACAGGGCCCTCAGGTTTTCTCTGGCGTTGGAGAGCAGAATGGAAGGGTTGCCGTGGCTCACAAAGGAGACACAGAGGGATCGCTTGTCCACAAAGAGGAAGAACTGGGGCAGGAAAGTCATTTACAGATTTTTAAAAAGCAAGCTAGGGAGAGATCTGCTTCCCAGAGAAGGGGAAATTGGGCACTGCAGGTCTTGGAAGGGCTTCCAGTCATGAACTGGGAAGCAGAGGAAGGACTTCCTGATCTGTGCGAGGAACCTGGATGCTCTCAGTTTCGGGATAGCCAGTTCGATGAGGATTCAGGAAAGAAGGTCCTGCACTACCTGATGGCCAGTACAGCAGAAACGGATGTAGATGAGGCTTCGTCGTCTTTAGAACTTATGAAGCAGACTCCATGTGAATGGAAAATACTGAAGAAAGAGAGATCGCCGAGTATAATGGTGAGCTATGGCCTTGCTCAGAACACTGCTTTTTAACTAGATAGATTACTAAGTTAGGATGATCACAGGAGAATCCTATCTTTTGCATTTGGGGACTGCTAGATGTCCAGCTCCTAAGGTGTCAGTCAGAAGGCATTGCTTCACTGCTCCATCTTGCCCTCCTTAACTACATTTTGTGGGAAGTAAAAGGGTTTTTTGAACCCCTTGAAAGTTCCACACTGAGGCATGCCAACTGTACAAGAAAACCCCATTAAGAAGTCCTTTCATTTCACCAGCTGAAGGGAGAGATTGTATTCTTTTGAAAAGGCCAATCTAGAGAAATGCAGCCTGACAACAACCAAAGGAAAGTGGAAATAGTGTGTTAGTAGTGGGACAAAAGAAAGTGAGAGCAAAAGTCTTCGTAACTTAGCTGGGTGTATTTATTACTATTTATTTATAAAATTACTAGTTGCTTTTTCATTATTAAAGGTAATCAACCAATCATGAACAATTTAACATAACAGCAAACTCTATTTTTAAAAAAAAATAATGTGAAAAGCTCTAAACCATAGGACAGTAGTACCACTAATACATGAATGAATAGGGATGTCCTAAGCATAAGGGACTCCAAAAGTATTAAAGCTGAAAATCTAAGAGTCTCAGCACCAACAATGTCTGAACAGGAAAAGAATTCCCCAGCCAAGCTGTTTGTGCTGGAAATGACTGCTTTGGGCTGCTGCATAGAGATGGTGCCTTCCAGAGGGCATCCTAAATATAATTTAGCTGATGGTCAAGCAAATATGAGAAGGTACTTGGTTAAATGTCTAGACCCTAAAACACACAGAGTTTTGTATGTCATTACAAATTACCTTGCTGGGATTAGTTGCAGATTCTGGGCCAATTTAAGGGCAATCCTACATACAGCACATTGCAATAATCTTGAGGTTACCAATGAATGGGTCACTGTGGCCAAATTATTCCTATCAAACAGTGCTTCCCAAACTTGGGTAAATTACCCAAAATTGGGTAGAAGTGTTTTTTCTTTGGGTAGCGACACATGAACCCATTACCCAATCACAACAGGGACATTTACATTGACTTAAAGATTGCCATGTGTGCTCAAATATATTCAAAAATCTCCCAAGGTAAGTTGTTGAAATGACATAAAGATCTTTCAATGATATTATCTTTATAATACAGGTAGTCCTCGAGTTACAACAATTCATTCAGCGACCGTTCAAAGTTACGACGGTGCTGAAGGAAGGGACTTATGACCAGTCCTCGAAGTTCCGGCCATTGCAGCACTCCTGCGGTCATGTGAACAAAATTCATGTTATGGTCATGCTATGTTTTCTTCTGAACATGTCTCTAAGAACGAAAAGAAGCACCACAATATGGTGCTCTGAACGTCACACAGATAGTCCATAAGGATATTGTGGTCAACAGTACCAAAAGCCACAAAAGGCTAAGAAGAATAAATGAAGCTGCATTCCCCCTGTTTGTCTTACTCATCAATCAGGGTAAACAAGGCTCATTCAACTCCATCATCTAGGACTGAACCCAGAGTGAAAGAAACAGAGGAATACATTTCTTTCAAGAGTGCCTGCAGCTTTACAATCTTCACCCTCTCAAATAGCTTCACTAAAAAGGATATATTAGCCAATGGATGGTAGTTCTTAAAATCTAAGAAATTCATAAAGGTTATTTTTTTTGAGGGGTGGGCACATTACCAACTCCTTCAAGGTGTTTGGCACTACTCCTCCCACAGAGCAGCATTTTCCACACTGGAGCTTCATGGCTGGACTTCATGGGGTAAAGATACTTCCTCCAGTCGGTAGCCTTGTATCTTTCATTGTGAGCATGTATGAACTTGGTTCAGAATTCCTACTGCTGTTTTGCCAAGTGTTTCATTCCTGTTATGTGTTCATCAGGAGGTGGCTGTGGAAAACCCTGAAGATCAAGCTGAGGACTGGAAAGACAGTGATTTCCATTTGAGTTATAGCAATGATGACTCCTGTCCTTGTGGAACACCCCCAATAAGCTCTCCTTCCACAAGTACAGCCTCCTTGCCTTTGTAAGTAATGCTAACATGGAGTCTGAATGGAATTATCTCTCTGCTTTATGCCTGCTGCTTTTAAGTTAATGGCACAACACTATACAGGTCTATTTAGAAATAATTCCCATTGAGTTCAGTAGGACAATCCTCCTAGATAAGTGGATATTGCCACCTAAAACTCTCTAGAGAGGGGGACTGAGGCCACTTTATAAATGTCCTGGCCAACAAAGGAGGGAGAAAAGGGTACCAAGAATCAGAAGTGAAGAGTGCTACTAGAAAATGACTTTGATTTTCTGGAGACAGAATAAGTGGCTTCCAACAAGTATTAGTATAAGCAAAGTGCAGGGGGAGGAAGCATAAATGACTGATGCATCCTGTTTTATGACTGCTAAAGACTGAATGAAATAAAAGATGCATCCCATACATTTCCAGCAAGAATGAATGTTCTATATATTCTTTTGGGGGAGATGGGCGGTAATTAAATTAGAATAATTAATAAATGAATGAATGAATGAATGAATGAATGAATGAATGAATGAATGTTCTATGAATGTTCTATGTTTAAGGAGTGGCAACGTGCACAAAATTTCCGAATTTTCAGTGGGGAAATTTTTGCCTCTCAGATTTTTGAGAAGATTTTAATTTATGATTAAACAATAGCTTTGAATCAGAACAATTGTGTGGGTTGGTTGAGTTGTACAACTCTCTTCAGTGAAGGAATAACTAATACTAGCTTTGGTAGCTCAATAACACATTTCATATGATTTTTTTAAAAAGTGCTGTTTATTTATTCACCTTATTATTTATTTATTAAATCAATTTATATGGCTACCCATCTTGCAAATGCGACTCAGCTGCCCAGACACATTAAAACAATAGAAAAAGTGATATTAGCAAAGGATAAAAAAACCCACAACGGCCAAGCAAAACAACTGACAAAGACCTGTCAGTGGGCCATCTCGCCTTCCGTCCTTCAGGCCCTGGAGCACACCCAGGGCTTCAATGTTTTACCAAAGGACAGAGGGTTGGCACCAATCTGATCTCAGGGGGATATGGGGTTGCAGAAGGTAGGAGCTGTGACAGAAGAGGCTTCCGAGGTCCCATAAGATGACATTTTTTAATTGAAGGGACCTGCCATTTGCCATCATCTATCCTTCCTACCTTCCTCCTTTCCCGTTCACTAATACAAATGAATATTTTTGATTTCTTCTCCATCCAGGATGCACTTGAGCCAAGATGATCCACTTCAACAACATTTGCTCTTCAAGAAAACTCTGTTGTCTATCTGGAAGATGGTTGCTGGCCATAGGTAAGCTACTGACATTTAGGGAGGAGAAGAGGACTAAAGTGTCTTCTAGAATAGAAATCTGCAAGAAAGTCTGTACTGATCATCATGCCCAAAACTGGCTGCCAGTCAGCTATTGAACCAGATTTGAAGTTTTTGCATATTATGTGTTGTGGGCTGATGGGCTGTCTTCACCTCAGAGAGCTGACTGATCACTTATACCATGAGAGGAAGTCCCATTGCATGCTCTGAAATTGGGAGAATCTGTCCCTCTTGAAATCTGTGAGGTCCATACTTAACACTTAAATGCCCATTGAAGGTTTCCATCTTAATTTAGGCCGTCTTTCAACGAATGTTTGGAGAAATGCTTTGGGGGGGAATCTGCTTTTGTTCTGTGTGTTTTATATTCTATAAGCTACGTTCAAATGCTTTTGTATACGAAGTGATATAAAAATACAGTTAACACCACCAACATTTGAAATATTACTCTGCTGTTGTAGTATCATGATTCTGAGCTGATTGGAGGAGTTGACTTTCATCCTTCCAGCTTTTAATCACGGCAGTCCCAACCACACAGGAAAGGATGGGATATGCTTGCTAGCCCACTTGTTGTCTTCCTCCCCTAGATACAGCGGCCCCTTCCTGAAGCCCGTTTCAGAGAAGCAGGCTCCTGGTTACAAAGATGTGGTCAAAAGGTCAGTGAGGAAGAGGGGAGAGCTGGTAGGGGACGTGATTTTCATTAGCTTTTCCTCCTCTGTCTCTGTCCAGTGCTTATGAGAACTGTTCCCCTTTAGAAATCAGGAAAGAGTTTTTTCTCCGCAATGTATTTTGTAATCCTAAATTAGAGAATTCCCTTGATTTCTGTTTTGCCATTGCAATAAATTGTTCCTCCTGTACTACTCTTTACAATCCAGATTAGATGGGTGTCCAGAAGTTCTGGAGCTCTGCCACTCCACCATCCATTCCATTTCCAAATAATTCCTAATACAGTTTAAACTTAAGCCACCTTTCCCCTGCTTTGGCCTCCCTATCCATAACTCCCTAGTGCGTTTAGCTTACAGATAGTCCTTGACTTACAACAACTGGGACCGGAATTTCCATCCTAAGCAATGCGGTCATGAAGCGTAATCACATCACTTAGTGACAGCAATCACTGCAGTCCCAGTTGCCGTCATTAGCTGAACCCACAGTCATTAGGCAAGGCAACTTCCTGCCGGCTTCCCACAACCAGTCGGTGGGGAAGCCAGCAGGAAGTTGCAAGTCCCAGGCTGGCAGGTAGGTGAGTGGCTGCTGCCAGGTGGGGGAGGGTGTGAGAGAGTGCGTGGGGATGGTGTGTGAGAGGCACCACGCAGGTCAGGAAGGGTGCATGGAGTGCAGTGTGGGTCGGGAAGGGGGTGTGGGGGGTGCGTGAGGGGTGCCATGTGGGTCGGGGGTGCTCAGGGTACAGTTTGGGAAGGGGGTGCAGGGATGTGCAAGAGGTGCTATGCAGGTCAGGGAGGGTAAGCAGGGGTGCAGCACAGGTCAGGAAGAGTGCATGGGGGGGTGAGTAGCCTGCTCGGTGCGAGCGCAGAGGGGCTGGGGAGGGTGTGTGGGTGGGGGAGACTTACCCCAGTGACTTGTGACCTTCCCTGCCAGCTTCCCCATTCACTTTCTGGGGAAGCCGGCAGGGAAGGTAACAAATGGCAATCATGTGATTGCGGGGTGCTTGGCAACTGGTTGTAAATGTGAACAGGTTACCAAACACCCAGATTGCAATCGTGACCACGATGTGCTGCAATGGCTGTAACTTCGGGGGCTGGTCCTAAGTCCCTTCGTTCAACACCATTGTAACTTTGAACAGTCGCTGAATGAGTGGTCGTAAGTCAAGGACTACCTATAGTAAAAGTACAGGGAGAACCTTCAGCCAGTCATTGTTCAGTCTGAGTAAGCCAGTAGGTGAGCTCTGAGACCAACCAATGCCAACCACTGAGTTTCTTACCCCCCACAATCCTTCTAACCCCAAAATAGTTTGAGCTCCCCAGTGCACTATTCTGGCAAACCTATGAAATGCGTAATCCCAGTAAATTCGGATAGTGTAGCTGCATTTGAGGTCTTCCCCCCTGAACTGTGAAACAGCGGTGGAAGCATGGCAAGTAGCCTGACAAATATAAAAGGAAAATGCCTGCAACGTAGGTTTATCTCACTGGGACAAAAATTTAAGCTGTAGCAGAAATGCAAGAGGGGAAGAAAATCTGGGTTTTAAGTAGGAGAGAAGAAGTAAAATTATTAGGACATAGGAGCACTTTACTACTAATTTGCTGTCAATATCATGTGATAAGTGAGGGTGCATACAGTAGCAGAGATATGGGACAATCATTGTGTGGTAGCTTCTCTGCAGCCATGGCAGTTGTGACCAAATGCCAAACTAAATATGATCCATGGTTTGTGTCCTTATACTTTTTTCTCTCCAACTATTTGGAAGGTAGGATATGGATTGGTACTGCAAAGCTGGGCAGCCTTTTCTGGCTTGAATAGCTTTTTCATTGCATCTGCTATTAACCATTGATTGGTTCCGGTGTTTTATCTCTCTTCCCCCCTCTACACACATACACATGTAGATAACAGCAGTTTTGAAAGGGAGGGAGCGGTGACTTTTATCCAGGAAATACTGGGACATGGTTAAGCCTGTCTCCCTGAGAACAATAGGCATGAATCAAAGCTCTGGAGATGGGTAGGAGAGACAGTTACTTTAAAGAAAAGCAAAGTAGGACAACAGACTGAAGTCCAGTGTAAGATGCCATCCATCAGTGTTTGTTGTGTTCTCTGAAAAAATAATGGAACTTCTTCCCATGAAAAAGTGGATATTTCAATCAAGAGAGCTAATTGGGTCACTAAATTACAGTTCTCCCAGCTTCCATTACTGTACATGTGTCACTCAGCTCAATACTGAAAGAGGTTTCACAGCACAGCTACTGTTTCCTGAATTTCCACTACAGTATTTGCAAGTAATTCGCAAGTAAGGTGTTTGCATGTCTTAAATTTCCTTCTTGCCACACATTCCTTTTTCAAAATGGCACCTCATGAAGCTGATGAAAGGATTGTAATCCACAAAAGCTTATGCTATAAAAAAATTATTAGTTTTCAAATATTTGCTATTTTTTAAGTCAAGTCTTCAATTTCTTTTGCTTAGTAGTGTTTACTCCTTTTCTATGTTTCATACAGTGTTGCTTATCCCCAAAGTGTGACAGATATAGCCTTGAAGGTGCCATAACATTTGTTTTTGTTTTTGCTTCAGTATAACTATTTCTCTGAGATACAATATAATTGTAAACTGATCCTACGCATACTTGAAAGTACTGTACATTCCGTAAATATCAATGCGGCATACTCGTAAGGGAATGTATTTAGAATTGCAGTTACTTTACCATTAGAGGTTGAGTGCTCATTGAAAACCTAGTCTAAAGTGTTCTGGGTTACAGGTATCCTGTAACGCAAATGACAGTTACATATCTAATTGCTTTTATTAGCCTAATTTTATTTTGATTTCTCACTAGTTTTGGCATGTTGATAATGGAAAAAGTTCTGGGAAGCAGCCTTTTTATTTTGCAGCTCTGTAAGTTGCTATATAAAGCTGAACTCTTGCTTTTTCCTGCCTTTCTGAAGACCAGTGGATCTTTCCTCCATAAAGAGAAACCTGTCTAAAGGCCGGATCCAGCACATGGTCCAATTCCAACGCGACCTCATGCTGATGTTTCAGAACGCCATCATGTACAATAATGCCAACCACCACATCCATCGCATTGCTGTGGAGATGCAGCAGGAGGTGCTGGAGCAACTCCAAATGCTGGGTGAGGCACTCCTGTGCTCAGAAGAAATGCGAGGATTTGTGAGAAGGTAAGATACTCATCTCTGAGCAGGAGAAATCTCACTCCTTATTCCTTGATTAGGGTCTCATGGCTGAAAAGCAAAGGGTGGTTTTATCCCAATCATTTTCTTCCCCTTAGCAATAGTTCCCCTGCTTGTGTCTCCCAAATATAAATGGCATTATCTCAACACCAGGAGCCTTTTCCTTCCTTAACTCTTTCTAAAACAAGTATGCCTGTTTTTAGGGTATGATTTTTATTCTCAGTGGGAACTCTTACCTTCACAAGGAACACAAATGATGTTTCTGCAGCAGAGCTACTGTAGAAGCTGTTCTGGGACACTGTAACTCCTTGGAAATGTGGAAGTTTTACTTTCCTCTCTCTTCTGCAGGTTCTGACGAAGCAGTGAAAAAAACCTACTGCATGTTGAGAAGTTAGAGATCAAGCCTGTTTCCTGAAGTCTTACTCTAAGGAAAAAGTTGTTTGTTTGTTTGTTTGTTTACTAGCTTAGCACTGCCTGACACCTCACTTCCTTTCCCTAAGACTCTTCATGATTCTTCATGATAGAATGTATGTCCTATTCTGTTCATGGGGAGACTCATTTAACATCTGCAAATTCATTGGTTTCTTAGACAATAATAAAGATACTGTGTTTCTTTTACTGTTTGCTTCTGAAACATTACTGTCTCCTGGCTCAGAATTCTTAACTAAAACTTGGGATAAGAAATGAAGATAAGCAGTAGGCCCTAACACAAGTGAAAGTTTGCTGATGGAACAATATCCAAACAATTGGTCCCCTTTTTGATAGTATGTACTCAGAAGCAGCTGCAAAATATTTGTTTCAATAAAATAAATATTTACATTGTCTCATGACAGTTGCAGAACTTTTTTATTTTATTTCTCCAAAGCATACTTTAAAAGCACATTTTTAAAAAGGATAGTTATTTTTATTGAATTGAAAGAGTGTATCACCTGCAAAATGAGTGGGGTCGAGGGAGGATTTGAAAAACATGATAGTATCCTTATCACACAAGTGGCTTAGTGACCATTGTGGAGTCTCCTTCAGTGTGACATCCATGGTTATCTCAATTAACTGAATTAAGGGGAAAAAACCTATATTTCCCAAGCTTTTCCGGAAGGAAGGAAGGAAGGAAGGAAGGAAGGAAGGAAGGAAGGAAGGAAGGAAGGAAGGAAGGTTTGTCCAGAGTTTCCATTTTTTCCTCCTGCCTTGACATCTCTCAGGAGTGGTGTTTTCAGATAAGATGTCTGATGGAACTGTTCTGCTTCAGGTTGACTATCCTGAGAGCTCCAGAGAAAGTTGTCTTCCACTTGTAAGCCGCCTGGCTTTTCCCACTTCAGTTTCTAAGCTGTTAAGATGGCAAAGAGCACAGAGTGGGCTTATGGTAGACCATATGTCATGTCAGTGGTGAAGCACATGACACATCTCCTATCCTCTCTCCAGCTTCATATGTTTATAATTCCTGTATTACTAATACTGTAGAGTAATGGGAACATCTGTTTGCCAATACTGATTTAAAATGTACCATTTTGCATTCTGAAGTCACTTAAACTACAGTACTATTACGGCTGTAGGAATAACTTGTAATGTGCTTTTGTGATTCTGATGAGGAGCACATTTCCTTTGGAATAAGCATAATCTAAACTATGGTAAAGGATAATATATTTTAAATGGAAACATAATAAAAACAATCACCTGTAACCTTATATATGCCTAGCAGGTTACTTGACCATATAATATTTTTTAAAAGGAAAAGAATGATACAAGAGTCAGTGTCAGCTTTCATGAGCCCCATACTGGCCCAAATATGCATTTCTGGCTTTATGGGTAAGAATAGCCTCTTGTGGACAATACGGTCTGCAGCTCTAATCAAGTCCAAACAGGCCCTAGGTGTTCCTGGAAAGTATCATTCTGAATAGGGACTGTGTGGTACACTAAGAAACGCTTTCAAATCCCTGTGGGTGCCCTTAGCCTAACCATTTGAAATACAGTACAGAAATGATGCAAAGCTTTTCAGTGGCTCTATTTACAGAACCTGCTAAGCCTAGGTTACTGAATTAATCCTTTTTTTTTTGTTCACATAATACACTAACTCTTTGTGTTTGTGGAATACAGACAACAAACGATAGGCTTGCCAGGTAATCTGTAAATTGGAGGTCCTAGCTTGTATAAAATAGTGTATGTCTGGTTTAAAACTGGGTTTGGGGTATTTATTCATTTTATTTTTATCCCGCCTTTATTATTTTTATAAATAACTCTAGGCAGCAAACATACCTAATATTCCTTCCTCCTCCTATTTTCCCCACAACAACCACTTTGTGAGGGGAGTTGGACTGAGAGGGAGTGACTGGCCCAAGGTCACTCGGCTGGCTTTCATGCCTAAGGCAAGACTAGAACTCACAGACTCCTGGTTTCTAGCCCAGCACCTTAACCACTAGACCAAACTGGCTCTCGGGTATGTTTGTGGCACTGGCCAAAATGTGACTGGAATGGTCTTTACAGTAAGCAAGGAATGGCGTGTGTGGCACAGTTGAATAACCTAGTTTGTGCCTTCTCTGTCTTACCAAAAGGTGTTATGTGAAAGCCTTGATGACCCAAAAGGGGGCAAAGGGCAATACCTATGGGCCCATCTGCTGATGGTCAAGGCTTATGGAAGATGATGACTTGGAATGTAAGATGAATAAATGATAGCATAATTTAAGAGGTAGATGAAAGAGTGTTCTTTCTTTTTTGTTCACACCCTGGTGACAACTCCTTTGTATGTGCATGCAGTACCTGTACAAAAGGGGCAGGGTTTGAATTGCACCTCCACCTCCAATCTTGCAGATTTTGACTTGCTGCTGCAGACATTGCTGCTCCTTAATTCAATCACCTATTTTCCTGGGATCATGTGGCTACTGCGTGAGCACAGTAAAAGAAACGCTTTCTTTAAGGAACCACCCACAGATGCAGTACATGTCACCCCTGCTTGCTCTGAAGCATCTTTTTGGCTTCAGAGGTCAAGCACTGCACTTCCTTAGTCTCTTCATATGTACACAAGGCAAAGTAATCAATATAAATGTAAATGCTTGATTGATCTGATTGTTCATAATGAAAAGTTGAGAGCATTAGTAAAGGATTCAAGGGTGACAAAAGGTTATGAATACTGTATGGGACAGACCATTGTTCAGTAGTATCAAGAAAGGATCTTGAGGGAAAATGGACAGGGAAGAAAAGGGTAAGAGAAGTGAAAGAAAGAGAAGTGAAAGTAGAATGATTTTAGTGAAGTATGGGCCTGCATAAAAGGATGGTATGATGGATAAATCTCCTTAAAGAATGAATGGAAAATGGATGTAAGGAAAGAGGATATGGAAGCTGCTTGGAACAGTGTGGAAAATTGACATTAGAGGCTGTCATGTATGTGTGAAGTGTCACATGAGAAACGATGCTTGGTGGAACAATAAAGTGAAAAAGGCTGTGAAAGAGGGAAAATACATATAATTAATGAAAGATATTTATGACTTTTTTTTTCTGTGTAACATTTTCTCCCCAAAAGGAAGTAATTACCTTTAATTTACCTTTAGGTAAACCTGGCAAGTGCAACCACTAATGACTTTACTGTGCGACAGTATAAAATCTTATGTACATTTTAACGGTGCTTTTACCCCCCTGAGCCCTACTTTTTTTTTTTAAACACCGGAGAGCAAGGCCAGGATTGTGCTTCCAAATTTGGTGCGTCCGGAAGCAACATGGTTTCGAGACTGCAATTTCAGGAGCTGTGGAGTCCTTGGTGCTCTCTGAGCTTAGTGGTTTGCTTGCTGATCGGTCTCTCCTTGGGACGAAAATGGGCAAATAGCTGGAAAAGCGAAGGCGCTTCACAGGGAAGACCAACCTCCTATAAGCCCCCAAACTAAACAAAGCGAGCCCCGCCCCCTCAGCCAGTACGAAAGGAGGCCCAGCAGGACTGGAAATCAATTTCTGCGTCGCATTGGCTTCTCGGTGGCCGCGTCCTGGGCGGCGATTGGCTCCTGCGTGCCCCGTTCTCTGATTGGTTGAGCTGATTGGCCGCGAGGTTTGAAACAAGTGAGAAAAGAAAATAGAAGAAGCTGGAGGATCGAGCAGGCGGTGGCGTTGGGTGGCTGAACGGGCTGGAGGAGGGAAGTGGAAGCACCAGGTGAGACCATATTTGATCTCCTAGATCTCGTCGCTTACGCTGGAGGAAGTCCCAGGGTGGGCACTCCCAGCGCCTGATTTATGACGGACCACGCGGCCTCTTGATTTCTGTAACGGCTCCAAGGTTGGTTTTACGGGTTTTCTTACGTTCCTTCGGAATTAAAGGAATGAGCGTGAGCGGTCTAATATTCCTGGACCGATGTTGGCTCCTTAAGAAAAACGGTGCCTTGTTCACATGTCGTAGCCCAGGCAGCAAGATGTGTAGGTTGAGCCTACCTCTTTTATCACAGGATCCTGTTCCTGGATGAAGATCTGTGGCCTAGGAAATGACTAATGAACTGTGTGTGCGTGTGTTTGGGGAGGAGGGGGGTGCTAAACCTCTAAGCCATCTATATCCTGCAGTGGGGGAAGTGGGGGCACCTGCTATAGAGATCAACCCTCTGAGTGGCGAGCCCCTCTTGTGGGGCCTGCCTGGACATGCTGCTGGTTGGTATGCAGTGCAGCCATTTTATTCAGTAGTTCTAAGCCGTGTTTGGAAATGGGCAAGAGCCTGGAGATAAGCTGTGAAGCCTGGAGGAATGCCTAAGCTTCCTTTTTTTCTGCTCTTACAGGAAGGGCACTTGGCTGTCATGGCCCAGGGACTTGCCTCCCCAGTTGGACTGTTTTCTGATGAAGAAGCTGCCGCCTCTCCTGTCCTGGAATCCACTGTGGCAGAATGTGGACTTGGTCTGCGGCGAGCTCTTTTGCCAGACTTCTCTGCCATCTCTGCAGGCCAAGAGCAGGTAAAAGTAGGGAGAAGAGACATGAAGAGAGGACCCCAGTGCTGGATTCTCATCTCTACCAGAAGCTGAAACAGCTTCATTTTTACTCTTGGTCTCTTGGGATCAGGGCAAGAATTCCAAATTGAACTCTGCTGTAGCAAAGATGATCAAGTTGAGAAACTTTGACAGAATCAATATTTAATAGTTGTACATAGAATTTGATATTACTAGTAATAGTAATGGGTCCATGGACTTCCAAACCTATTTGTGTGCTTTGGGTCAATTAATAGAAAATTTGAAGGATCTTATTTACTCCTGTATAAGGATGACTAGGAGAGAATGAAACAGGCTTCACTCTGTTGTTGCTGTTTTATTATATTTGGCCACTTTGAGCAACTGGTAAAGCATGTCACTGTTGGGCTTGATTAAAAAAAAAGCTCTTTTCAGGGTACAGCAGCCTTCCTTAACGGATACACTGCTTGGTATTTATGAGAAATGAAGTCCAGTGTATTTGAGAACACCAAAATGAGGAAGGCTGGGGTACAGACTTATTTATTTATTTATTTACAGACTTACAGCTTATAACTGGGAATTAATTGTTAATTGTATGTCCTTATCTTCTGCTATGTTTAATGAATCAGTGTAAGTTAGCTGATCTACCTAAATCTTCTGTTACATAAAAATGGTTTTGCTGGATTGGACCACAGGCCCATCTAGTCTGGCATTCTGTGCCACCCAATGGCCAACTGGATGCATTTGGATGGTCAGAAACCTGGACTGGAATGCCACTGTTACCTCCCCACAATCAATATTTAAGGCATGCTGCCTATCGTCCAGGAGACAGTAAGCTGTCAGAGCCACAGATGGCTTTATCCTCCATGAGCCTGTCCAGTCTCCTTTTAACATAATCCAAATTAGCTGGCAACAGATCTCACAGTTTAATTATGTGCTTTATAAAAAGTATTTCCTGTTGCTACTAAATCTCCCAGCATTTAGTTTCAGTGGTGGATCTTAAGAAGTTCTACTAATGTCAGAGAGGTAGGAAAAATCTCTCTCTTTGTAATGATTGCCTACCCTAACAGAACCAGACTCACAAGTAGAAGCTTAATGATATCTGATTTATTAAAGAATAGTATGCAAATACAAAGAACGCTGAGAATGAGGAAAAGTGCACCAAATACAAACTAAAAACCCTCGGCACAAACGTAATCCCTCCCCTCACCCAACCATTTCAAATTCCCCACCCCAGGTGCTGGTAACAATTTCTGCTGATGTCCTGGGAAGAAAACCTTGAACACACAAGATAACCCAAACACATTCCAATCCAGCTGAATACAGATAACATCCCCCGAGACAGAGTCCTCCTCCCCTCCCAACCAAAACACGCATCAGCCAAATGACATGCGAAACGTTACGATGCACTTTAACGTTGAAACGATGAACGTGACACTCTTCGTGTGAACCATGTGGAGTGTGGTTTGTGTATCCCTTTACTTTCCTTTGTTCCAAGCTAAGGATCCCCATCTGCTACAATCTTTCCCCACAGAGGAACTACTCCAGTCACCTGATTATCTTGATGCTCCTTTCTTGCATCTTTTCTAGCTCTACCATATTCTTAAAGTGGGTCCAGCAAGGCTCCCACGACTTTTATTTTTCAAAGTTTCAGGTTGCATCTGGGGGACTCTGAATGACACTGAGCCATTAGTAGAGCGGCCCAAGCTTTGGCATGTGGAAGGCCTTTGTTTTCTAGGATTTCTGATAACCTAAAAATAGAGGGGGGGCAAATTTCTCTCTTGCATGGTATTATAGTATAATTAGTTTGTACAGTATGATTTTTAGTCTGCTTTTTGATATAGTCTCTAGTCATAATTTCTAACAGACATCGTTAACCAAAGAATTAGCTTTGGATCAATATGTGATATTTGGTTGTATTGTCACCCATTGCTTATTGGCTTTCATTACTCCTTAGAACTAGCAACTTACTGTAGCCTTCTTCAGTTAGTCAGGTCATGCCTTCATGTAACATGGGAAGAAGGAGAAGTAGGGAAGTACAGCCTACCACGGTCCCCCTTCATCTGTTCACCAAACAAGTGGTCTGAATGGATGTCGCAACATGTTCCACAAGCCTGTAAACTGCTCCGGTTTTTCCTTCAGCTTAGATTCTAAGGGGAATGAGGTGGGGGAGGGCTGGCTTCTTGTGCTAGAAGCCACACTCCATAAAGTACACAGGGCAATGACAAGCACTACATTGCATTTTATTTACATTTATTTAATTAAAACCAAACATAGTAAATATGATTACTTCCCCTTGTAATACTTGTAACAATTTGCCCCTTCGGTTGCATTAAACATCAGAGTTTGGGGGCAAGTCTTAGAGCAGATCTGCGGCTGTGCCCAAGGCCTTTACAGGTCCCAAGCAGCTGAAGTTCTATTGCAGCACATCCCCACTTTAAACCTAACAAACCTAATACTGCTTAATTTTTCCTTGCCCACTGAATCGTTTCCTGTCATTGTTGCGCAGCCTCTCCATTTTTAACTTGCTCCAGTTTACAATGAGAGGGTATAATTTGCCTGAGTTGCAGGGGGTGGGGGGTAGGAGTGTTGGATTCTATTTTTAATAGGTTGTTAGTGTGTGTGAATCAAACTGATACTAGAGCTGTTTTACCCGACTGGTAAGAACAGTGTTTCTCAACCTTGGCAACTTCAACATGTGTGGACTTCAACTCCCAGAATTCCCCAGCCAGCAAGGAATCAATTCTGGGAGTTGAAGTTGACACATATTAAAGTCGCCAAGTTGAGAAACACTGGGTAAGAGAGTAACAAATAACCTGTAACCCCTACAGGGTATTTCCAGTGACAGCGGAAAGGTGAAAGTGTATGCAAGAGTGCGCCCGCTGAAGCCCACAGAGATCGAGAAGCAAGAGGATCAAGTGAGTACCTGAGACAAAGTAGGAGCCATCAGTCAGTTAATGTAAGAGTGCCTTGATAGGCCAGTTCCCTCAGCTTGGACACTGGGCTCACCTGCAACTGGTGTGCAGAGTTTTATATGCAAAAGAGCATAGGGGTGCTAGAATATTCTGCATAATCTCTGAGGATTCCAGTCTTTAACAGCTGTTAACTCCTGCCACTGTGATTCTGGTACAAATAATGTTTTATGTGTTAATGTCACAAAGTCTCTGAATTGGCCAGTTCAGAATTTATCACAGGTAGCTTGATGTAAAAGAGTAACTCAACAGAGAGAAATTTGCAAGTTTGGGTACACCGTACATTATTTCCATATAAGGGGTAGCTGTTGATGATTTAATTGTGTTAAATGGCAGCACTTTTGACCTTGCTGATCCTGAACCCATGCTTTGTCATGGGTGGAGATGCAATGGAGATTCTCAGGTAAAGGTGACAGGCATATCTCAAAATGAAAAAGCAAAGCGTGATCCCTTGGAACCAACTCAGTTTGGCCATTGCTAGAAGAAAGAGGTCTCAGACTGAGTAGGTAATTTTTGGTCTTTTATTATTGTGCCATAAGACACTGAAGATACTTTAGTAGATTGGCTGGATATAAATCTTTAAAATTAAGAGTGCCTGCAGAAAGGTCTTTTGCTGATATAGCAGATAATTTTAGATGCTGAATGATAACTATATTTCTTAGGGCTGTGTCTGCATAGAAAATGCTGACACCCTTCTTCTCAAAGCACCCAAAGATTCTTTCACGATGAGAAACACCGAGCGAGGAATTGGCCAGGCAGTGCACAAATTCACTTTCACCCAGGTATGGTTTTTGATCTAGTGTGATGGTGCTCCTCCTTCTGGGACCTCTCCTGAAACCAGTAGAGACTGTGGTCTTTTAAACTCTTGTGGCAGGGCTCTTGCAAGGAGACTAAATAACTCATGGAGAAACAGGGACTAATTCCTGCTAATTTGATGTAATGGTAACCTACCCTGTGAACAGTGTGAGGGCATTAACCTTTAGCATTTGTTGTTCAGATCTTTGGACCAGAGGTAGGCCAGAAATCATTTTTTGATGCGACAATGAAGGAAGTGGTGAAGGATGTACTCAATGGGCAGAACTGGCTTGTTTATACCTATGGAGTCACTAATTCAGGGAAGACTTACACAATCCAGGGTAAGAAGCACTTTGTTTATAATGGTCCAGATAACCTCTGCTTAACAGGGGTCCCTTGTCTTGACATGACCGTTTGATTCTTTGCCCTTGGCTTGCAGGAAGTGGTACTGACAGAGGGATCCTGCCCCGTTCCCTAGCCATCATATTCAACAGTATTGGGGCACGGTTGTACCGAGCCACAGACCTGAAACCTTTCCTATCAAGCATAGTAAATTGGCTGGACAGCAAACAGATTCGTCAAGAGGAAACCAAGAAGCAGGCTCTGATCTGTGGTGGGATGAAGGAGGTAAGTGCCTCAAAGCCCTTAAGAGTGAGGAAGAGGATGACCTGGTAAAAAACCCTGCTGTCTTTCTTCCTTTTGGATTGGCAGGAGGAGCTCTTTACTTCTCTGAGCAAAAGTCACAGCACAGTGTCCCAGGCACAAGCACCCACAAGTGGTAGCATTGACAGTGGGGTTGGTGGTCTCTCTTCTATTTGCCAGTCGACAGACCAGACAAACTGGACCCAGCTGGAAGGTATGCACTGTCCTGAACCTTGGTTCTGGGGCAATTTTATGTTCCATGGAATTGAAAAGCTAAGTGCTATAGCAAAACTAAGAACAATAAAACCTTCAGTAAGAAATGCAGTAAAAATACATTCTGAAACAATGGGATTCAGGAGAAGCATCTGAATCAGAAGAATATCCATAAACCTGTCATAAAACAGCCTTAACCAAAGGTGGGGTTAGAAAATGTTTCAGTTAGATTTCACAGGAAAGGACCAGGTTTATGCAATCTTTGTTTTTTCTCTAGTGTGGCTTTTAAATTGCCCCTTCAAATATTTTCTGGTTTAGTAATTACTGGATAATGAAACACCTTTTGTTGCTGACTGTGTAGGCTTCATAAAGTAGAAGGGTATAGTATAGCTAAAACTTTCACTTAGCATTCGGAAAGATGTGAGAAACAGCCTGGAGAGAAATCTGTTGCTTCTTTAATAGGTAACCTCTGCTTTAAGCGTGAGGAAATGTTAGTTAAGGTATTGAAGCTGGGGTTATTAGGAACAATCACTATGCACTTTGGGTGGATTTTCAGAAAGTCTGTATTACTTGGGTCAAGCTATGAATTGTTGCAATCACTGACAACCATTTTGTTTTGTTTTGTTTTCATTCATAGAGAAAGGACCTCACAAGGCTGACCCAGACAGTGTTTCATTTGTGACTCAAGAGGATGTGCAATTTTCTATCTGGGTCTCCTTCTTTGAGATCTACAATGAGCTGATTTATGACTTGCTGGAGATCCCTGCATCTGCCCCAAACCGCAAGAGGCCAACACTGCGACTCTGTGAGGATCAGACTGGAAATCCATATGTTAAAGGTAAAGATCAGCCTTCTCACCCAGAATATAAGTTGGGGTAAACCTGTGGGAATAATTGATCCAGCTGATCACTCATCTAATAAGCCATATTTTGGGTGGCTTGAAGCAGTGACAGTCCCTTTCTTGAGGTGTGATGTTTTCCCTAGTGATTCTGTCCTAACAGCCAGGAAACACGCTGAGACAAGGAACTGGTCTCTAATGTTTATTGCTAGTACATAACAGGAATCCTAACAAACTGAAGAAGCGTGGGAAAAACCCAGACATATAAACCCCAAAGGTTAAGGCGGTCCCGATCTGTGTCTCTTTGAATGGCTGACCAATTCCTCAGTGCTACGCATGCGCTTAACAGTCTGGATGGGAGCCCCCTACTCGCCATCCTTACTCATGACAGATTCTTAGATAAATGTGGAGCCTAAATCCTGTTATTTCAGCTCCCTGACTCATTTCTGCTTTTGCAGACCTGAATTGGGTCAATGTGCAAAATGCTGAAGAGGCCTGGAAACTACTGAAATTAGGCCGGAGAAATCAGAGCTTTGCCAGCACCCACCTGAATGAGAATTCTAGCCGCAGGTCTGTTATATTCTTTATTTTTGCGACAGAGGGGGTGTGGGATTCTTGATGATTAGCAAAGCATATTCTCTGCATAAGAAAATTAATTCCCTCAGGATTGGGAAATACGAGGATAAATGAGATTAATAATTTGAACCAGTTCATCTTCTAAAAATGGTTCTTCTCTTGCTCTCTGTAGCCACAGCGTCTTCTCCATCCGAATTCTACACCTTCAGGAAAGCAGCAGTAAAATGGTCCCAAAGATCAGCGAGTAAGGCAAAGTTTTATTAAGGAAGGCCTGAAGGGAATGGAAAGGGCAGCTTCATTTTTGCTGCATGTGCAGGGAAGCCATCTTGAGTAGCTTTGACATGCACTTATCAGAATGACAACTTTGGGCTGGTGTAAAATGTTCAGTTTCTGCTGCACGTCTAACCTGAAATGAAGAAGACTTTGCCCTCTGTGCCTGTCTGGAACAAAGCAACCTAAACCCTAGAGTAGCAGAACTAAAGAGCAGAACTGTGATTGGGCCTTATCATGGATTCTCATGCTGGTTGCCAGGATTTCTAACTTGAAGCTAGGATGGGTGGGAGACTTCACTGAAAGGGGAGTGGTGGGGATGGAGGGATTGGGCCTTGGAAAATCCAGCATCCTTGCATCAAACGCTCCCCTTTCTCTTCACCAGGCTCTCACTCTGTGACCTTGCTGGCTCAGAACGCTGCAGGGAACAGAGAGCTGGGGATCGTTTGAAAGAAGCCAATAACATCAATACATCTTTGCACACACTAGGGCGATGTCTCACAATCTTGCGCCAGAATCAGCAGACCAAGTAAGTTGAAGGAATCCCTACTTCTAGCTCTCACCGACTGTCCATAGCTTTGCCTGGCCCTTCCAGTATTAAGTCCAGCCTGGTTGGAGATACTGATGAATGTGCATGGGTGCTCTGGGCTTTGATGATGATGATGATGTATGGCTAGGCTTCACTTCACTTTGTATCAGCATTTCCAGATCACAAATCCTCTTCTCTCTCTTTCTTTAAATAGGTCAAAGCAGAATGTGGTGCCCTTCCGGGATAGCAAACTAACCCGTGTGTTCCAAGGTTTTTTCACAGGACGTGGGCAGTCCTGTATGATTGTCAATATCAGCCCAGGTGCTTCATCATATGATGAGACCCTCCATATGGCTAAGTTCTCTGCTATTGCCAGCCAGGTAAGATGGGAAATACTGAAGTTAAATTGGTTAGTTTTGGAGTGCTTTGCTGGGTAGAAAACACATAGAACATTCACTGCAATATACATGTATTAGGGTTTACTGTGGCTACCTAGCCAATTACTAGTCTGGCCAGGATGTTCTTCCCCCTCCATTGCCAGAACAAAAGCGTATAAAGCAAGAAAATGTTTTTTTTTTTCTGCAGTGGTCATCTCGTGCCACTTGCTCCAAAGGCAGGACTAGAACAAGTTTGGATGTTGCTTCCAGTGGGCCCTGCTTTGCTCTGGAGAGCATGCAATCCCACTGGTTTCACCAAGCACTCATATGATAAGGTCTTTCTCAAGTAAACACATTAAGTTTGAGCAATTTATGTTGATCTTTGGGAGACCAGTGATAGACTTCTTAGCTACACCCCTACCAGCTGCAAAGGTGGAATGCTTCATCCTGTGCTTTCCAACCAGGCAGCAGTGGCAACAAATGTTTTCAGTGTTGACTGGCTGAAAGTCCTCCTGTATGCCTTCCCCCATACCACTAATCCCCTATGTGAGACCAGAATGTGGACTTGATAGTGATAGACCTAAATTGACCACTGCAGGGAGCATCAAAGGACATTCTACTACACGTACTATGACTTCTGTAGCCCAGTTCTGAGGCCTTTAATTGCTGGACCTTTGTAAGGTTGCTACCTGGTCCCAGTCCTTTTTCTTCCTGAAACACTGTGGCTTGGGTATCCTGTTGTGATCTGATGCTTCCTTTGAATGTACTATTCTCTCCTTTGTTTTATTTTTACTGTGGTAGGGCATCTGAATAAATGAGGCTGCTACTTTGTTGTGTGATGAACACAGACCGTGTAAAAGAAAAAGAAGTTACTTATTATTTGTAACTGGTTTTTCTAGTGGTCATGTGTGCATTCATACTGTGAACCTTCTCTTGCGTTGCCCCTGCTTATAAGATTGGAGTTCTAGGGCTGCCTCAGTAGTCTCAAGGGACTGAGGGAAAAGGAAGGAACTGTCTTCCACACACACATTATGGTGGTAGCAGTTCCCACCCAAAATCCCCTGCTTTAGAAGATTTCCAATGATTTCCAGTGTGGGCCATGTGGAGGCACACAGGCCATATGCATAGGTGATCACCCAAAGAACCACAGTTTCATGCAAGCAACCTCTTCTTTCTACAGATGCTCAAAGACGGTGTTCTATATATGTATGTATGTATATGTATGTATGTATGTGTATATATATGTATGTGAAAGGTCCCCTGTGCAAACACCAAATCATGTCTGACCCTTTGGGGGGACACCACTTTTGCAACATTTTCTTGGCAGACTATACAGCATGGTGGTTTGCCATTGCCTTCCCCAGTCATCACCTTCCCCAGCAAGCTGGGTACTCATTTTACTGACCTGGGAAGGATGGAAGGCTGAGTCAACCTGAGCCGGCTACCCGAGAACCAGCTTCCACTGGGATTGAACCTGGGTCATGGGGAGAGTTTTGGTTGCGATACTGCCGCCTACCACTGTGCCACACGAGGCTCTTCTGTGTGTGTGTGTGTGTGTGTGTATGTATTGTCATGAGTTGCTTACTCCTAAGGGTAAAGATCAGGGCCGCTTTGTCCTGGAAACCTTTTTTGAAAAGAAACAAAAATGTATTATGCTCAGAGCAGCCCTGGGAAAAGATGGAGGGGAATGAGGGCGTATGCCAATGTTTTTGAACTGTGTCGATATTGTAATTTGGTTTCTTACAGCTTATACAGGCTCCCACAAAGGTGGGGCTCCTGTCTATCCATTCACTCATCAAGGAACACAGCATTCGAATTAATAAAACTGTGGCTGTTTTGGATGAAGTAACAGAGCCTAATGAAGACAGCAAAGATGAAACAGATGTGACTGCGTATGATAAGGAGGTAAGTGGTTGTTCGTTCCTTATTTACTGAATGGAGAAGTTTTCAGAGCTAGCTAATTGGACATCTCTGGGGCTTAAGAATCCTCTAGATCTTGAGTATCTTATTTTAGTATTGATCAGTACTTTTAAATCAGGTGGTTGGACCTCTGTGGAGCATTCTGATGTTGACTATCCTGTTGAGCCTAACTCATCATGTTCTTTGTATTTTCCCCATCCTAAAATCCAGGACCTTGTGCGTGTAGTTGAGGCTGTGCAAGAACTGCTGCTGAAGGAGCGCCAGGAGAAGTTTCAGCTGGAAATGCATCTCCGTGATGAGATCTGCAATGAGATGATGGAGCACCTACAACAGAGAGAGCAGTGGAGCAGGTACTGTTGCTGCTGGAGGCACTTGTATTTTCCAGGAAACCTCTGTGATTGGTCCTTGGCTTTCTATCCACCCAGCTTACTGTCTTACCTTTCTTTTTCCTTCTTCACTGACTTCTGTAGTGATCATGTGGATTCTCAAAAGGAGATGTTGGAGGAGCTGTATGAAGACAAACTGAATAATCTGAAGGTGTCGCTGACGGATTACTATCTTGAGGAGATTGAGGTGTGTTGTAGGAAAAAGAGGGTAAATGATGTATTGGGGTGTTCGTGGGACTACTGTGTATCATCTGTCACAAACAAAGAAGTGGCAGTTTAGAGAAGAAATGTCCTGCAAACTTTCCTATTTCTTGTAGTGTGAAGTGGAGAGAACAACCAATTCATGTAATTAATGCATGTCTCCCTCCTTCCACCCTTGCCTCCAGAGACTGCTGTGGGCATTAAAATTGGCTAGATTTCAGTGGGCTGGTGCCACATGAAGCTTCTTAGAAAAAGGGTAGGCTGCAACTCTTAACTGCCAGCTGACTAGATGAAACTTGGATTCAAGTTTGTCCCAATCTCCTCTCCAAAACTGGTTGTCTTTTAAGCTATTTGATTATTTTTTGCTGGGAATAAGTAAGGCTGCCTTGAGTTGTTTGACAATTCGGCAGCCTTACAAACCCAATGAATGAATAAAATGCTGGTCATTACCAGCAACAATGAAAGAGTTGCAGATACATAATGGAAATTCTTTGCTAGCAGAGGATTGCCCTGGGAGGGAGTCTTCTGTGCATGAGAACCTGCCTTGAGGAGAATCACACTTTTGTAGGATCCTTGGGGAGGTGCCTCTCTGGTTCCACAGCTGCTTTCCCTCCGTTTCCCAGTTAGAGCATCTTGTTTTTTTCTTCAGAATCGGGACGACAAGATAAAAGAGTTGGAAGCTGCCTTGCAAGAGGCAAAACAACAGCAAGACTCCAAAGGAGGCAAGAGGCAAGATACGGAGGAAACTTTACGCAGATCCAAACGGATTGCATCTACGCAAGAATTGCTGGAGGTGAAAGATAAGCTAGAGAAATGCCAGGCAGAGCTGAGTGCATCTACTCAAGGTGAGGCTCTCCTCTTGTAATCTAGCACGGAGATCAGACTGTATATCTGGAGAAAGACGGGCTGCCTTGATTATTGGAATGCTGTGAAGGTTAATGTGCATCTGCCCCAATAACCTGCTGCCCAGTCTGCTCTCCGTGGTACTTAGTCCCCTTAATTGAGTCCTGTGACACTAGTGGCCTTCCCTGAGCTACAAGCCCACTCCCACATAGGTATATGAAAGCTTTAAAAATAGAAATAATGAATGGTAGCTTGTCATCATCACTCCTAATCTCCCCCCTTCATCTAATTTCAGTGAGTCTAATTTATTTTGTGGGAAACAAGCAAGAGAGATTTGGCATTTCTCAGGAAGCCCCACTATCTTTCAGGCTTTGTCTTGATTTGAAAGCTGCCATGTATGTTAGCAATTCATTTGCTGGGCTTCATTTGTTCTTGCGCTTGGCCCTGTTTTCCTACAGAGCTGCACAAGTATCGAAAAATGCTGGAGCCGCCACCTTCTGCAAGGCCCATTGCTGCTGATTTAGACCGGAAGCTAGAAGAAGGCCAAAAGGTAACTGTCTATGGTGGAGGGAGCTATAGCATCCTTTTCTAGATGTTGCTGATACAGGTGGTCTTTGGGGTTACAACAGCAGTTGGGACCGGGATTGCCATCACTAAGCGATGCAGTCGTAAAGTGCAATGTCACACGACCACATCATTTAGTGACAGCAATCCTAGTAGTGCTGGTTGTGCAGTCATAATGCCAGGACCATGCAGATCATTAAGTGGGAAGAGGTGGCAATCCCAGGTAAAGAGCGTGGAGAGGTGCACAGGTGTCACTGAGGGGTGCTGTGGGTGGGCACTGGGGAGCGCAGGCGGGGGCGCTGCAGGACAGTGCGTTCTGTCTGGGATCTTGTATTCTGTAGTGGGGCTCCTCAGGAGAAAAAGCAGTGGGAGCAACTTGTGACCTTCCCTGCTGGCTTCCCCACTGACTTTGCTTGTGGGAAGCCAACAGGGAAGGTTGGAAATGGTGATCACGTGACCGCAGCTCACTGCAACATTGTAATCGTGAGCCGGGCACCTGAGTGACTGCGGGGACAGTGATGGTCGCAACTTTGCAGAGTGGTCATGTCCCCCTCATTCAGTGCCACCCTAGTTTTGAACAGTTGCTGAACCAGTGGTCGTAACTCAAGGACTACCTGATTCTTTCTGGCTCCTCTTCCCCACTGGTGGGCATGCTTGCCCTTCATAGCCAAGGCTTCCTGCTCTCGTTGTTCTCTCCTTGGTCCTCCTTGCGTGACTCTTCTTTGCTCCCTCAGAACGTGAGGCTGCTGCGTTCGGAGCTGCTGAATCTCGGGGAGCTGTTCCAATCAGCTGAAAGAGCATGTTGTCACAGCACAAGTGCTGGGAAGCTTCGCGAAGCTCTCAATAAGTGTGACAATATCCTGACCAAGCAGGTGTGTAGCTAGTTTGTGAGGCTCCTTTTTCTCTTATAGTTTTGAATGTCTGTTTTTATAGGCTGCTTTTATCCTTTGCTCCAGACCTTGTACCCTAAGCAAATTGCAAAATTAATACCTCAGCATAAAGAAAATTTACCATTAACAATGGTAAAGCAGAGGCAGTAGCCCAATAAAATTAGATTTTATTTTAATTATGGGGGGCTGGGGACTGCTTTCACTGAGTACTAAAAAGGAAATCTTGGGGAAGTATGTTAAAGCTGGACTGGCACAAGCCCTTGTTTGATTCATCTAACTTTGCCAAAAGCTTATTCTGCCTTCAGAAGACTCTCCCAGGATGCCTTAGCAATATGGACAGATTCATATAGAAAAAAAGGATACTCACAGTATCTGACTGAAGATTAGAGCTGGTGAGAGGTGGATGATCCCCACCTATAACCCAGGACAGATTTTTTTGACTAGCTGAAGTTATGAACAGTCTGACTTAAAGACAGGCTCACATAACGTATTGAAATAGTCCAACCTAGATGTCAGCAGAACAACTCCAGTCAGATTACTAGAGAAGATTATGTTCAGTCATTCAGTCCATAACTGCCCAGAGTTCATCAATGTCCTGGTACCATTTCATATGTTCATGTGGGTGATAAGATTGCATTGGGAACATTTTGTGGTACAGGTAGTCCTCGCTTAACTGTGGTAATTGGGACTGGCAATTCCATCACTAAGCAATGTGGTCATACAGTGCAACATCATGTGACTATGCCAACTTACAATGAAAGTTGTGGCAGTTCCAATTGCCACCATTAGGTGAATCCTGCATGGTTGCAGTGCCTGCAGTTAGCTGATCTCTATTTGCAGCCTCCTGCCAGCTTCCTTAATGATGTTGCTTGTCAGAAGCTGATAGTGAAGGTCACAAATGGCGATCACATAACCACAGGACACTAAGACTGCAAGCTGGTTGCCAAGCCCGCCAATTGCAATCACATGACTGTGGGGATGCTGCAACAGCCACAACTGTGAGGAATGCTCATAGGTCCCCTCATTCAGCATCATTGTAACTTTGAATAGTTGGTGAACAAGGACTATTTGTATCTCCTGCAAACCTACCACCATTTCCAAAGTCCAAGCAGCATTATTTCAGGCTGCCTATTCAAAGGCATATCATGGAGGAGATCATAAAGCTGGAGGGAAGGCCAGGGAACAATCAGGGCTGCATTGCTGTCCTTCTGCACTGCCTTCTGGTAATTCGGAGCTAATAACAGAGCTAGATAACAGGTTGCATTCCAAAGGGGCTGAAGTCAAATAGTCAACAAATAGTTGACTATTTGTTGACTCCTTTCCTAAAAGCTGGAAGAGTGGAATCTGAGCACATCTCCCAAGGGTTTGTCTCCCTTAACTTGGGAGTAACACAGGAAGCCTTTTCCCACGTATTTGGCAAATGGTCCTCAGGAAGTGAAGACATTTTTAAGAAAGGGGCTGAAGTCAAATAGTCAAATAGTGACCTAAATGAGGCTGTTGATCATGCAGTTTGAGCAGGTCTCTGGCTGATCAAATGGTGCTAGTTAGCCTGGGAAAGCCACAAATTAATTTAAGTTCAGAGAGCTAGGAGGCAGCTGTCAGTTTGGCAGAACCCCTGGTCAGGAAGAATAAATCACCACCACCACCACCACCTTTCTGTTGGATGTTCTTTCTAGGACCAGACCTTGGCTGAACTTCAGAATAACATGATACTAGTGAAGCTGGATATGCGGAAGAAGGCTGCCTGTATTGCAGAGCAGTATCAAACTGTGCAGAAGCTCCAGGCTGCAGCAAACACGGCAGCGGTGGCACCAACTTCTATTAAAAAGCGTTTCTGTGCAAATAATGAAAATTTGCAGCCCAGGAGTCAGCCACCAACCAAGAAGCCCTTCTTGCACAACTTTCTCACTCGCTCAGTGACTCAGCCTGCGGTGACAGAGAGCCCTTACGCTCGCATCTTGCACGCCCGAGGACCTCCAGTGCTCAAACCGCTGCCCTTTACCAAAAAATGCTGAGTGCTTTGGACCGGAGGCCTGGGCCGGGCAGGACAGCCCATCGGTGTCTTTACCGAGAGTGAGTTGCATCCAGATGCAGAAAGGCTTTAATTTTGGTTGGTTGTGACCAAGCTCAGTCCCAGTGGTTTAAATGGGTCTGCCCAACCTAATGTATATAAATTATTCTGTATTTAGTATGATGAGGCCTGAGCTTACTGAAAATCTTTGGCTTCCCAAAGATGATTACTATGCATGTCTTTTCCTTCAGGCCAGCTGCTATTCCAGTGGTTATGAAACCTGAGTTATGTTATATCCATTTTATTTTTATTAAAAAAATGTTACATAGCATGCAGAACCACATATATTTTATCTATGTTAAACACATAATAAATGTATTGTTTCCAATTCTGAAATGTTATACAGCTGAGTAGACTAGATTCTATAGAATTGAGGTGTTTAAAAATCTTTGCCAGGTAGTGTTTCTTCTACGGGAATTGGGGGGAGTCTTGCAAAATATGCTTAGAATTTATACCCTCTTTCTATCCAGGGTGGTTAACAAGGCCCCCCTCCCCAGCTAAAATCCTAATTCAAAGTGGGGGGTGGGAAACAACTATTGAAAGAGAAACACTTTGGCTCCTTTCCTAAAAGCTGCAAGAGTGGAACCTGAGCACATCTCCCAAGGGTTTGTCTCCCTTAACTTGGGAGTAACACAGGAAGCCTTTTCCCACGTATTTGGCAAATGGTCCTCAGGAAGTGGACATTTTTAAGAAACCCTCTTCTGCCAACATTAATGTCTAGATGGGTCTAGCTTTAAGATGGGTGGACTTCAACTCCCAGAATTCCCCAGCCAGTCAGAGGATAGGCAGTGTTGTACGCTGCTGCAGCTTTATAGCAGAATGCTTTTGCTCAGTTTTAGTGCAGGCAGTTTCAGGCTTTGCAACAGCTAGTGTGACAGTATGCCATGCAACTCATTGTACCAACCAGAAATGTGGGTGTGCAAGTAACCATGCAACTATTCAGTTTCTGAGCAGACACTTTTCAGGGGACTAACCTGTGTTTTGAAGTTTTATTTTCTGTGTGTGTAGTAGCCATTGTCCTGTACCTGTCAATGGGCTTGGGCTTTTGCTAAATCATTCTTCGTATAGTTTTTATTGTCTTGTGTTCAATAACTATATGTTTTGAGCTAAAAATGGAGGCTTAGCAAACAAAACAGCCATTTTTTCAGAATGAGATATATTCAGATATCACTGATGCCCAAACTCTCCAATACTTGGGGAAAACATTAAAAAAAGAAAAACCTAACTCAGTATATCCATAGGTACGGTGCTAAGAGTTGCAAAAATATAAAGATCATTCTTCAACTTGACCTATCTTCATTAAATATTATGTAGATTGGAGCCAGTTTTCCAAGGTACATTAGAACGGGTTTTCAGATTTCTTCAGGCCATGGAAATGGTTAGTTTAAAAAAAAAACAAACACCACCACCACCCTGGACTCCTTGATCAAGAGGCAAAACTCTAGTGACAGACAATTGGCAGTGTTCATATGAACTCTCCCCCCCGCCCCATAGCTTCATCAAGGGGTTCTGCAGAACAGAGTCTGAAAACTCTGCTCTAGAAAATGTATCTGGATTAGGTAAAAGAAAATACCCATGCCACACAATTAATGTATGTCAAACCAACAGCAGAGACATCATTGGCTGGATGCAAAAAACCATGTACACGCTCCTGCATCTCTATGAATAGGTAAACCATAATGTAATCAGAAGTTCATATAAACTTGTGTAAAGTTCAAAAGCATAAAAAAAGTTGCCCTCCATTTTATTTTTCCTCCAAACAGCTGTCTTTCCACATGGCAAAACTTTCTTTTAAGAGGATAATACATACGGAAGCTCAGACCTATATCAAGAAATCTATCTCTGAGAACATTAACTGCACAAATGTACTGTAGTTTAGAGAAGTCTTGGGCCACCAAATCAGGTTGGCTCCAGTATTCCCCTCCAGTACCTATGTCATCGACTATACTCAATACAAAGAATGTGCAAAACGCTGAATGAATGCTGTAGTTGCAAACATATAACAATTCCTTGCCAAAGACAGATATTTTTGTCTTGGAAAACCAATTACCATTAGCTTGTTAAAATTATGGGTATATACCAGCTCTGATAAATGCTTCATTTTAATAGCAAAAGGTTACAGTGTTTAGATTTTGATAATCACTTGCATTAGTTCAAGGAATCATTTGCAGCAGTCCAAGGCTCAGGTAGGTGTGCTGAATCAGCACAATCACAATTCTGATTCTCTGTTTTGCAGGAACCTCCTCATGCACAATATTTATTATTCCAATCTGAAAAAAAATATTCAGAACTTCTATTCAAAGGGTGGCAGACTTTTGCTTCAGTTTCCACTAATATAACAAGGCACCAAATTTAATGACTACCATAGAGTACAAGAGTGGGTTGGATTATTTTACGATTACAGTAATATGGGATAGGTTTAGATTACTTATAAGCAGTCAGAATTTATTAGTATTTTTATAATTATTTTATGTCTAGATGATCCGAGCAATTATGACTTGGTGGTTGAACTGGCTATAAATCTGAGACATTTGCTAGGATAAGTTTGGAAGGTTGTTTTACCATGCTGAGGTTCCTGGAGGAGGAGGAAGGTAAGAGTTCGAAATATGAATACTGAAGCCTCAACATCTCTGAAACATGTGAGAAGTCATAAATCTGGTTTCTTGAAAATATACTGATAAAAACATGGTAATAGTAGGTAACTTGATACTTAACCACACAAAAAATTGTTCTACGCTTCCTGAATTCTGACATTTAAGTTACAAAATCATATTTTTAAACTGAGCACTGACAAGCTGGTAAGTCAAAGAAATGAGCAGATTTGCTCTTAAGTAATTTCCTCTGGTTCTTGAGCACAAAAGATTAAGATATTCTTTACAATTTCTACAGCCTATGTGGAAAAGTAGTAACACTGCACCTGCTGGCATAAAATATACCCATCACTTCATGTTACCAGTTTCAGCCTGGCATTATTACACTGAATTAGATGTGACCTTTAAGCTTTTCCATCCACATGCTTCTCTGCACTGCTGCTAAGCAGATGGCAGCTTGGATAGTTTTTCTTGGCCACTGAATAAAAAGACAAAGCTGCTCACAGACACTCTTTCCAATTTCAAATAAATGTGATACTATTTCTAATATGATGCACATCTGATAAACAGATAACCTGCATCTTGTTGCAACATCCTAAGAAAGGAATGTGAAGAAAGGGGCAGAAAGCAATCCCACCAACTGCCAATATAAAGAGAAGGGTTCTCTCTTCTCACACAGATGCCAGACTTGTAAGAAGACTTGAGATGTAGAGTGAATTCAGCTCACTACACCATCTGAGCTACTAACATTTCAGGGTTACGATACAATAGACAGCCATCCTCAGCAACGTGACGTCAGCAATCAGAACTGGGTACAAAAGCCTTCCTAGAATGGCAGTATTCAAGAGAAAGATCCATTTACAACAGGATCACCCTCTCAACTGAACCAGCTCAGAAAGGTTGTATAGTTCAAGGTATAATATTAGACAGATTGAGTGGGGACACTCGGCGGGTTGGAGTGTTGTTGGCAGAGAGTGACGAAGGAAGTAGGAAAGGCGTGGCCGTCTCTGCAGTTGACGTCTCCCCTTGATTTCGTAACTGTAAGATTTGCCGCAAGAGGGCCTTCCCTTCTTCTCTCGTCTAGAGAGAAAAGCAAGATGCATTAGGAAAGAACAAGAAGGGAAGATACAAGATAGGAAACAGGTTATATGAATGGATGTTCCCGAGCACAGGCAAGCCACGCTAAATTATAACTAAATCAGTAGATAATGTTTCCTATAAAAAACAAGAACATACATATGCACACATACCCAACAGGTGGAAAAGAGGATACACAGGAAGGGTAAATCTTTTGTGTATATGGGAATATGTATCCCAGCATCACTCTCCTTAGCCCACTGAACAGTTGAATGGCAGGTTAGCAGAGGAGAATACTGCAACATACTCAGACAGCTACATGCTGCCTTTTACACTGATCACATGTGATGGAGGAGGCAGCTAAATGAGCATTTCTTGTAATGGTATGCATGCTTTCTCAGATCTGCTAGTATTAATTTAAAGAATTTCATTCTCTTAGTAAGAAAGAAAAGCAATAGGCTCAGTGTTGTATTTGCCACCATTTTAATGGACAAAAGTTGTTTGCAAATTGGAAATACATGAATGTCTGGATAAACCAAAGAACTCCGTTTACTGTTACGATGAATTTGACTTGCCTGCTTGCAAAGATCTAGTCAGTTTGATGTTCTAGCTTCCGTTTTTGAAAAGCCCCAAAGTCTGCTTGGGTGGATTCAGCAAATATCTGTTTCCCAGATATTCTGCAATTATTACAGCTGTGCAGGTTTCAAAAATAATTTGGAAGAAGTGCTTCAGACCTGTGAGCACAGCACATCTCAGATAATCATTAAAACAGCTGGGCTTTTTTCTAGCATATGTATAAGCCTGCAGTAAGATGCAGTTCTTTTAAGAAGTCAACTCATTTAAATTAATGCAACTATTAAAGCATCTTCATATTTTTTTCAGGCCGGTGCAGAAGCCTGAAAAAATAAGAGCTGGTTAACGGACAGCAAAGAGGTTCTGTACTTGTATGAGGTCCAAAGAAACTTCTGAATCATTTCTGCAGCATATACAACCCTAGTAATTATGGCACACAGTAATAGACATACTGTCGATTTCTCTGGACATGCACTTGAGAGACCCAGGTTTAAATCACTACAAAAATCACAGAGTTCACTAGATGACTTTGGGCCAGTCGCTCCTCCTCAACCCAAGCTATTTCACCCAGCTGCTGTGGGGATACAAATGGGGAGACCCTATGTAAGCCCCCCTTGAACTCACAGAGGAAAAAAGATATGTAAATGCAATAACTTTGAATAAGAAATACATAAATAAATATAAAAATATAAAAAAGTAATAAAGTATTGTGTTTCTATTTCCTGCTTAATAAGAGCTATCCACCATTTCTACGAAGAATAGAAATTATTAGTATAATCTTCTGCCTGGCTTTTCACAATCCCACTACTTGCTATTCAATGCAATATTGCCTGGTTTGTAAAAATGAGCATCTTTTGTCAACTCTGAAGGATTTAAATTTTTAAAAAGAGGTATATATCAAGTTTCTCATTTTACCAGATCTCTGTTTCAAGTATCTGCCTTCTCATTAAAGCTGTTCTTGTCGGTACAGCCTAACACACACATACTCCTCCTGAGTCTATATTAGACGTTTTGAAAGGAAGCTAAAGGGTATTTTAAGAAACCACAAAATTACTTTTACATGCTCCGTACCTCTCATACGTCTTGGCATGAAGGGCAGGACACATACAAGTTACTCAGTTTCTAAGAATTTGATTTTTTAAAATGCTTGCTTTGATATATTTTAATATAAATGGCCTGCGGTTAATAAATGTAGATCAAGCCTCATTATCTGCAGTAAATGGTTTTGCATATCCCTGGGGTTTGGAGCATGTTTCTCTTTGGAGGTGGACTTTTAGAATATTTTTGGCTATTTCAGACAGGTGCAAAATGGCAAACAAGCTTTGGTGCATGTGTAAATTTTTTTCAAGATCTCACTGGCTGCAGTTTGGTTACCTGCATTTGTTAGGATGGAATGGAATTCCTACAAATAATAAGGGCCATGTCTATTAAATTTAGAGGAGGGATCAGAACTAACTACCAAGACTCTATTTTGAGATTTCTGATTTTTTTCCACAAGAATTATTTGGGACATTTAAAGACTGGCTTTGAAAGAAAAAATCCTGCCTAATCTTGGATCCCCATTCCCCCTGGCATTATTTTTTTTTACCATCTTAAGTTAGGCAGCACATCTGCCAGATTGCTTTTACGTATGAATTACACCAAGCCTGGAGGACACAGCTTCTGCCCTAGCCACAAATGAAGGCAGGGAAGGAACTCATACATACATACATACTTATTTTATTTTCTATTCCACCGTTATTATTCTTACTGAGAGCAGCCTTAAAACTATGACAAATACATATGTATGGGGACAAGTATGAAGCAGGTCTAATGCCCGTCCACTAAGACTGGACTGGTTACTCACATCATTGAATGCGCAGCATTTCTGAGCACAAGCTGAGGCTTCATCCCAAAGCTTACACTTGAAGTAATACTGAGCCAGGTAGCGGAAGGCGGTGCTTACTTCCAAGTTTTCCCCTATTTCCTGGGATATAATACAAGTAGTTCTTGGGTTACATGCTCAAAGTTGCAATGCTCAAAGTTACAATGGCGCTGAAAATACGGACTTACCACCCATCCTTGAAGTTCTGGCTGTTGCAGTGTCACCACAAAATTCAGGCCATCCTGCATTTACAATCCCCCCCACTGCCCGCGGTACCCCCCCATGGCACCCACCTGCACTCCCTAGCACCCACCCATGGCACCACCACCTCCGTAGCTCTCACCTGCCAGCCTGCTTGCTTATGACTCCCACCTCTTCCCACTTAATGACCCATGCGGTCCTGGCGTTACGACAGCAACCGGGACTACCAGTATTGCCGTTGCTAAGCAATGCAGTCATGTGACGTCGCACTGTATAACTGCATCACTTAGTGATGGAAATTCCAGTCCCAATTGCCTTCAAAACCCAAGGACTAACTAAGGGCTTTTAGGATTTGCCTGTGTTTCCCTCTCTTGCTCTCCCAAAGTTACATGGAGCTGACTTACCCCACAGGAATAGATATCTTGGATGTATTTAATATAGCACTGGGCAGCTTGCTCTGATTCATTCAGCTGCTCGTGAAGCCTAAGAAAGGACACAAATGGTAAGAGGATTCCCTTGGCTTACGGATGATAAAAAGACCAGGTGAGCAGGAGGTACCTACCCCCATTATACTTTTGAGCACAGAGCTGGTAGGACTCAGCAGACCCCGCAAGGTGCTTTTAGGCAGAAACCCATCAGGTTGATCAAATATGAACTGCATTTCCAGGGCAAACAGCCATTGTACAATGCCATAGCACTTATACCTGCAGTTCACATACCTTTGCAAGCCCCACTTTCCCCTTTCTTTCAAAATGGAAACATTCCATATTGAGATTATTCCAGCCTCATAGAGGAAGCAAGGCAAGATAAATATAATGCCATACTCACTTTGCTAGCTTCACCAGTGCCATTTTTTCCACATCACCTACAGCATATGCTCTCCAGTAACACTATCAAAAATAAAAAAAGATGAAGTAAATAATAATAATAATAATAATAATAATAATAATAATAATAATAAACAACTTGTATGCTGGGTGACTCTCAATGCCTCTGGGCTCCAGAGGCAGGGGCAAACTGCACAGGCATTCTTTGCTATCCGCCCCCCTCCACTGTGAATGAGTAAGTTAAAATTTATCAGAAATGACACATTAATAATTTTCTAGGTGATCAAATCCTTTTGTTGGTGGTTCATATGCTGATTGTTGCCCAGTAGAAAATTACTTTTGAGTTATCAGTCAGGGGTTGGTGTGAAAGATTATGAAATCTGCATTTACTGGGACACTAACATCACAGATCAGATTAGCAAACAGAATTAATAAAAATGATACTTTCACAATTACAGTACTATGTGTTTGTTATATTTGCCAAGTCCTTGTTTCACCTGGGCAAAAATTGAGGAGCACTACCATAAACAAATATTCTAAATTTTAGCACAAATTGAACAACACTACTATAACAAAAAATTCTTTTTGGTACTACAAATACTAATTATGTTTTGCATTTTCGCTGGCTCTGTTGTAACGTTTATATTATGGTATTCTGACTGCATTTTGCGACTTTATTATCTGGACTTGAGTATAAGAATAACTTTATAACACTGAGCTTTAAGTGACACTCTTTTTCTTCATAGTGGAATAGAATTAGGAAAGCAAGCAATATGAAAGGACTGGTCCCTATTATACTGAGCCTGTGCAAGTGAATGAACATCACAACAAAACTTTTCATTCAATTCTAGGAAGGGCTTCATGTTTTTGTACCCTTTTGCAACATAGATGGCCTAGCCACAGGACCTACATCCGCCAACCCATTCTCAAAGGATGATGCATGGACTAAGGCAAATTAAAACATAATACATGCAATAATTCCCCTATTGAGTTCCCCATAAAACCACAAATACCCCCCTCCTTTGCAAATTTAAGCCTTCTAGTACCTTTTTGGCTTCTACTAGCTGATTTAATTTTTCATAAGATTCTCCAAGAGCAACAAGCATACGGGAATCATTGGGTCTGCGAAAAACACAAGATACCTAGCTGACAAAAGACTAAAATCATTTAAAATCATCTAGAGCTTGCTGAGTAGTTGACTTCACCACAAAGTTCAAAACTTAAAGACCTCACATTTTGGCAGTGGGTTTTTAAAATTCTGCCATTGGAAAAACTTCCTCTAATTTCAACTAATTTCAAAGCTTTATTCTAAATTTACAATGTTACCACCCCAGGCCAAAAGAAAACAAACCCTGAAGATTAGTACTAGATAAGTGCAGGACTTCTTTTTCCCACAATAATAATTAGGTTATGAATTTTTTGTCTTTGTAATTCTTTGCAATTTATAATCCTTTGCCTTTAACAAAGCTAGCAGTCAGCACTGAAAACCAAGTTTTTATCATTTGCAGGACATCCATTATTCTTTAAAAATAGATACTTCCAAATAAATGATTTAATTCATTGATAATAGTTTAACTCCACGTACCAAGGATAGTTGATTTTAAAAATGCAGCAATAGAGATACCTACGCTCACTGTTTTACCTGAGTTGATGGGCTCGTCGATAATAATAAAGGCAGTAAAATGGCATCTTGAGAATCTCGTATGTTTGCCCCAGTCCATACCATGCTCTGTAGTCTCTTTTATTCACTTCAATGGCATGTCTAAGAGAGGAGGGCATTTGGGGAAAGAAAAGGATAATACGGCTAAAATCTAAAGGATCATCATATATATTTCTTTAAACATTCTGGAAGGAAACAAATTATGTGTGGGGGAGGGGAAAAGAAAATAAGTGTTTTATTCATGAGAAGAAAAGGATCTTGTTAAAGATAAGTGAGGTGTGGTTGAGCTGGCAAGCTTTCTCCATAGTGGCTTCCACGTTATGGAACTCTTTCCTGCAGAAGGGACATGCAGCTACTCCCTCCTTGGTTTTCCTAAGTAAGAGAAAACAATCCTATTTCACTTCATCTTTGGCCTAAGCAGCCTGTGGGCACCATCAATATATCTTAGGCTTAAAATTATATTAATGGATCGTGTCTAGTGAATTATTTTTTCTCGTTTGCTGCGCAGAACATTTAGTTTGGGGCAGAATAAGATTTCTGTAAAAAGTAACATTCAATTAAAGCATTCCCAATTATAGGGAATAGAGCTAACTCTTACACACATACCTATATGCTTGAATAGCGGCTGATGTATTTTTCATCTCCATGTATTCATGCCCCATAAGGGTCCATGCTCCAAGATATCGAGGATTCAACTTCAATGCTCGCTGGAAATAGAGTGCTGCTTTCTCATGCTGGGAACGCAAACTGTAATAGTTCCCTAAATAAAAAACGAGCAAAATGTGTCAATGAGAAAAAATAACAACTCCACTGGCACTATTTCAAGAGAAAAAGCATCAGCTTCTTCGAGAAAAGGAAATGCAAAGTTTCTCACCAATTACACAGCAAGTTTCTACACGATACTTGTCAATCTCACATAGATTATGGGCCAAATAGCTCAATTCAGGCTTCATACCCTAGTACAATAAACAAAGGTTGTAAGCAAAAGGAGTACACCTTAAAGGAATAGAAAAAAATTGAAAACTTACTCCAGAAAAAAACTGCTGCAAAAAGAAATTAGGAGAAACAGTATTTTAGGCCTCAAATGCAGCTACTGGGTTAACTACCTGGGATGGTTAGGAATTTGACTCCCACACTTCTACAAGTGTAGAGATAAATCCATCAAAGTGAGTTCTAGTAATATATTACCGTTTATCTGTTCTTTCTAGATGACCAAGCAAAGGAAGGCATAAAAATCAAACAAAAATTACAGCGTAACCCTATTTGATTATTGTGGCAATATTGTAAGCTAGTAACTCAACCAACCCACAATATTACCCACCTTTCACTAAAAGTCACAGCCGGTGGCAGCATTAGCTAACACTGGCTGATTCTGAAAAATGCTAAGCATGATCAGACATGGTTACTACTTGGAGAGGAGATGGGAAGGCAAATAAACATCCTGGAACAACCCATGCTGTTGCCAGGAAAACGTAGGTGGATGTATCCAGGTAGTCATCAGCTTGACTTGAGGGGATCTTAATTTTCAGCAAAAGTGGGGACAAGATGCTGTAGGGATTTTGGAATGTTTGAACATTATTTGCAGCAAAGTCACATGCAACAGCCTGTGTGAGCCTCCCCTTCCCCCGTTTCTCCTTTTCTCCAGCACTCTGATGCATCAAGATGGACTGCATCTTTCTGGACCAGGATATGGATGCGTCAGGAAGAGACGCTGTGCTGGTGTGTCTAGGAGAAGAGGTAAGGAAATCATTGCAAGGGAGAGTTGCAAAACTGGCTGAATGAATACAAGACATCTAGGCCAAAGATGGCTGCTGATTGTGTGGGGGCTCAATCTCTGTGCAGAGGGTGACTGAAAGCATTTAAGAGGTGGAAGCTCCTTCAGAAGTGTGAGCATTGACCGTGTGCACACACTGTATGATTGTGAATAACATAATGGTGGCTGGATGCATTTTATTAAAATATGGCTGAGAAAAAAGGTACTTACTCTGACATAAAGCAAGTTGGAGAAGGTATCCATGTTTTCTATCCTGAAAGGGTCTTGTTTTCTTAATTCATTAAAGATGGATAATGCTTTATCAATATCTGAACAAAAAGCAACAAGACATGATCAGCACAGAATAGAACTGAAGAGACCCACCTCCACCCCAAGCTTGAAAGAATTCACTGACCTCGAATATTATGATAGGCCACTGCAATCTGCGAGATTATGTAGGTGCTCTTGGAAAACCCAACATCTATGAGACTCTGATATTTCTGCAGGGCCTCCTCTATCAGCTGCAGCTCAGTGTAGATGTGTGCCAAGAAGAACTCCTTCATCCAGGTATCTGGCAAGGACAGGAACTTCAGCTGGCAGCAAGCACCAAACAGAAGAGGAACACACTTAGAGAATCATTCTGCCTGCTCATTTGAACAGATCTTCAGAAAGGATTAAGGTGAAAACCTCCAAGTGCTATTTATACTTCATATGTCAGCCAGATTTATTTTTTTCTTCATCAGAAAAACACCATGAACAATATCAGGCCTAGATCAGTCAATGCTTAAAGATCAAGCAATGTGAAAAAACAAGGAGTGGGATGAAGTTATCCCACAATTTACCGTCTCTTTGTCTGTGATCAAGTTACAAAGCTCCAGCCAGGCCCCCCAATGCAATGGCAGGATATGAGTTGCTTCAACAAACACATCAATGGCCTCTTTCACTAGGTCCAGTTTTCGCAGTACAACTCCATACCTAATGGGACACAAAGACTGTAAGAGCAAAAGTCTGTAATCATGATGCCCCGATTTATGACACTATACAATGAATAGCACACTGTACATGTAAATGAAAAAAAAAGCGTTGTTCTTTTCATGGCCTCTGCTTCATGTATGAATGCAAATGCATTTATACGGCTTACATGATGTATTGGTTATCTCATGCAAACTTACAGATAAAGTCCAAATCCATCCAATTCTCGGACTTTATGCTTCTTGCTAAGTTCAACCCTTAATTCTCTTAGAACTTCATTCTTCACCTGTCCTTTCTCTAAGGGCCCTGTAGAGAGAAAAAAACTGGCTTTTACTCTATCTGTCACCTTTTCTGCACTGCTATATAATCATATTTTGCACAATGGATGTGTAATTTAGAAGTTCACATCCTTCCCATTTACAACTCGATCAGAAGTGTTTTATATTTCAGATGATAAAATAAATTATCTTTCTCAGGCATTCAAAATCTCTTACACAGAAATCAAGAATTAAACACGTATATTTGCACCATGGCATTTAGACCTATCTGTTTTGAAATTTATTAAGATAACTCTGAGCTACATTATTTCTACTGTTAAATGGTGTTAGGTTGTTGCTCCTTCCACGATGTCGTATCTAGAAATTATTTTGCTGTCTAGCTAAGAAATGTAGCCTTCTTCTGAGGAATAAGGTGCCTAAGAAACTGCATATTAAGTATTAACAATCAAACTAAGTCAAATGAAAGATTTACCTTGAGTTCCTTACCTAGACTATCCACTGTCTCATCGTCTTTCTTTTTCTCACCAGACTGAAAACAAACAATTAATTTAAGATTAAGCAAGTGCTTTTCATACTTTGTTCTCATATTTATTATACCGGTCCTTGCATTAGAAAGAGAAAGAAAGCAGCTTAGCTCACCAGGTATCTGGAGTACATATACAAAAAATAGGCCTTCGGGCTCTTACAGCTTCTTAGAAAATAGGCTGCCCTGTCATATTCTTTCAGGTCAAAGTAAGATTTAGCAAGTGTGTAAGCATCCAAATCACAAGCATCTTCCTGAGAAAAAAAAGAAGAAAGCAGTGTTGAATTCCAGCATAAGAAATGATACACTGCTGGCATGGAAAGCTTCTGGGAAAGAACACACACATTCCTCTTGAACAACGGGCTTTCAATTCTCTAATTTCCTTAGAAGTGGGAAGACCTATATCCTTCCAACACTGCTGAATTATAACTCACAGCTATCCCAGTCAGCATAACCTGGGCATGCTGAGGCTTGCTAGGAGTTGCAGTTCAGCAACATTTGGAAGACCACATGTTCCCAAACCCCCATTATAAATGGCAACGTTAAATTGTGAATTTAATAAATTAATAATTAAATTGTGAATTTTCAAACTTTATTGGCTATAACAAAATAAGATTTATGCTTTTCTGAGAATAATAGACAGTTAATAAACTACACGAAACTCCTAAGTAATTGTGTGCAAAACTCAGCATATCAGGCCTATACTATGCTTGGAACATAGGAAACCAATTTCAGAAAATCTACTTTTTAAAAACTACAAACAACTCTAGAACGGTTGGATTGGTGAGCTATGAAAGAAAAATGAAACATTCCATGGAATACCAGGACATTTTAAAATCTGCCCATCTCTGGTTTTAAGCTTCACGAATGAAAGATCAAAAGTAAGTATCACTATAGAGAATTAAAAAAGCAAATTGGTTGCTTGGTATTGTGACTTAAAGATCCTTTAATGTCTGAAACCCTTTCCCACAAATCAATTACTAATAATCAAGCATTGAAGAAATATACATGTACTACAAATTAAATATTCACCTTTCCCTCTGGCTTTGTCAGAAAAAGAGTTACCATCCCTTCTTTTGAGAAGACTTCATGAGATTTTACCTCTCTCAGTACAGTCCAAAATCTATTCCACCAGGCTGTGGAGAGGAAGGCTAAGATCTTATATCATTAAGCTGATTCCGGAGTATTCTTGTTTTGTTTTCCCAACTCATCAATTTTCTTTTTTATTTTTTTAAATTGTTATCCTAATGGCAAGAATGATGTATTTTAATGGATCAGCAAGTAATACTGGGAGCCTTTCTGGCTGAAGATTTTCAAACAGACAATGGGTCAGAGATATACAATGCAATCATAAATAAAACTCCTATGTTCAATGAACCTTATTTCCAAGTAAGTAAATTTGGGGCTGCAGCCTTAGCAACTGACTTGCATATACCACCAACTACTGACATACAATGTCCCTGGATTTTCATGCGAAATCATGGCAACAACTGAAGTAGTCATTTTTAATTCAGTGTTAAATAGACAATACAGACAATTATCCATACCTCTGTAAGCTCAGGAACAGGAGGCAGCTCACTCAAGGGTAGAGGGTCCAAGGCAAAGGCCAGTTCTGAAGCCCTGCAGCAATAACAACATCCGCCGCATTAGAGCAAACACTGCTTAAAAAATGCCTGGTATAACACATTGTCTGAGTTTGTTGTTGTTTATTCGTTTTGTCGCTTCCGACTCTTTGTGACTTCATGGGCCAGCCCACGCCAGAGCTTCCTGTCGGTCGTCAACACCCCCAGCTCCCCCAGGGACGAGTCCGTCACCTCTAGAATATCATCTATCCACCTTGCCCTTGGTCGGCCCCTCTTCCTTTTGCCCTCCACTCTCCCTAGCATCAGCATCTTCTCCAGGGTGTCCTGTCTTCTCATTATGCGGCCAAAGTATTTCAGTTTTGCCTTTAATATCGTTCCCTCAAGTGAGCAGTCTGGCTTTATTTCCTGGAAGATGGACTGGTTTGATCTTCTTGCAGTACAAGGCACTCTCAGAATTTTCCTCCAACACCACAGTTCCAAAGCATCGATCTTCCTTCTCTCAGCCTTCCTTATGGTCCAGCTCTCGCAGCCATATGTTACTACGGGGAACACCATTGCTTTGACTATGCGGGCCTTTGTTGTCAGTGTGATGTCTCTGCTCTTAACTATTTTATCGAGATTTGTCATTGCTCTTCTCCCAAGGATTAAGCGTCTTCTGATTTCCTGACTGCAGTCAGCATCTGCAGTAATCTTCGCACCTAGAAATACAAAGTCTTTCACTGCTTCTACGTTTTCTTCCTCTATTTGCCAGTTATCAATCAAGCTGGTTGCCATAATCTTGGTTTTTTTGAGGTTTAGCTGCAAGTCAGCTTTTGCACTTTCTTCTTTCACCTTCATCATAAGGCTCCTCAGTTCCTCTTCGCTTTCAGCCATCAAAGTGGCTTCATCTGCATATCTGAGATTGTTAATGTTTCTTCCAGCAATTTTAACTCCAGCCTTGGATTCCTGAAGCCCAGCATGTCGCATGATGTGTTCTGCGTACAAGTTGAATAGGTAGGGTGAGAGTATACAGCCCTGCCGTACTCCTTTCCCAATCTTAAACCAGTCAGTTGTTCCGTGGTCTGTTCTTACTGTTGCTACTTGGTTGTTTTACAGATTCTTCAGGAGACAGACAGGATGACTTGGTATCCCCATACCACTAAGAACTTGCCACAATTTGTTATGGTCCATGCAGTCAAAGGCTTTAGAATAGTCGATAAAACAGAAATAGATGTTTTTCTGAAACTCCCTGGCTTTTTCCATTATCCAGCGGATATTGGCAAGTTGGTCCCTAGTTCCTCTGCCTTTTCTAAACCCAGCTTGTACATCTGGCAATTCTCGCTCCATGAATTGCTGAAGTCTACCTTGCAGGATCTTGAGCATTACCTTACTGGCATGTGAAATGAGTGCCATTGTTCGATAGTTTGAACATTCTTTAGTGTTTCCCTTTTTTGGTATGGGGATATAAGTTGATTTTTTCCAGTCTGATGGCCATTCTTGTGTTTTCCAAATTTGCTGGCATATACCATGCATTACCTTGACAGCATCATCTTGCAAGATTTTGAACAGTTCAGCTCGGATGCCGTCGTCTCCTGCTGCCTTGTTATTAGCAATGCTTCTTAAGGCCCATTCAACCTCACTCTTCAGGATGTCTGGCTCTAGCTCACTGACCACACCGTCAAAGCTATCCCCGATATTGTTATCTTTCCTATACAGGTCTTCTGTATATTCTTGCCACCTTTTCTTGATCTCTTCTTCTTCTGTTAGGTTCTTGCCATCTTTGTTTTTGATCATGCCCATTTTGGCCTGGAATTTACCTCCAATGTTTCTAATTTTCTGGAAGAGGTCTCTTGTCCTTCCTATTCTATTGTCTTCTTCCACTTCTGCGCATCGCTTGTTTAAAAATAATTCCTTATCTCTTCTGGCTAACCTCTGGAATTTTGCATTTAATTGGGCATATCTCCTCCTATCACTGTTGCCTTTTGCTTTCCTTCTTTCTTGGGCTACTTCTAGTGTCTCAGCAGACAGCCATTTTGCCTTCTTGGTTTTCTCTTTCTTTGGGATGTATTTTGTTGCCGCCTCCTGAACAATGTTGCGAACTTCTGTCCATAGTTCTTCCGGGACCCTATCTACTAAGTCCAGTCCCTTAAATCGATTCTTCACCTCCACTGTATATTCCTTAGGAATATTAGTGAGCTCATATCTAGCTGATCTGTGGGTCTTCTCTAATCTCTTTAGTCTGATCCTAAATTGTGCAATAAGAAGCTCGTGATCCGAACTACAGTCAGCTCCATGTCTTGTTTTTACTGACTGTATAGATGTCCGCCACCTTTGGCTGCAAAGAATGTAGTCAATCTGATTTCGGTGTTGTCCATCTGGTGAAGTCCATGTATAAAGCCGTCTCTTAGGTTGCTGGATGTCTGAGTTTACACATCACAATAAGCAATGCCATTTGCTCAATTCTAGCTAAGCATCTTTTGTGAACCAGTTCATTTGGTTTGTAACTCACCATTTACAGCTTAGCATGTTTTCCAAAGTCAATCAATTACAGATTATTTAATAAATCATAATTAAACAAATCGTGGCTCATCGTGTATGAACCCAGCAATTATGGACTCATACAAGGCTTCCCCATGCTGTGTAACTTCATGCTATGGTACGCTGTTCCAGCTGCAACTGCTACCTTAAAGATGCAAATGCATCACACCGCTCGCTAAAATGCCATGACCATTACAACTAATAGAATTCGTTGCCTTCCCTCCCCAAACGCCACATGCACTTAACCTCAGGATCGCATCAGGCAGTTCCCTTACTTCTGGAATTAACCAAATGCCCGCACTGATTTTGATTATGTGCCATCCAGTCGTCTTCGACTCCTAGCAACCACATAGATCTTCTCCATGAAAATGCCCGCATACAGAGGGTAAGCAGCACAAAGCGTCCTCACCCCCGTCTCGGCAACTCGAACCCTCGCACCTCACCACCACCTCCCCCCGCGCAGGAGCGGCAGCCTACAAGAGACCACTTGGCGTCCTTCCCCCTCGGCACCCCCATACCATTTCCCACTATGTTGCAGGCCGCGCTCCCGGCTCCGTTCCGCCACATCTAGTAGCTGTTTCTTGATCTCCCGCAAGTCGGAGAAATCCGCACAAGCGAAGTCGGCCCCGACCACCGCCGCCGCCGCCGCCATTTTCCCAGCGTCCCCAGCTCGGGTCCCTCCTCTGAGCGCGCGCGCCATGCTGAACTCGGAGGCTATTGGAGGATTCACTCCTCTCCTTCTTGCGCTCTATGACCAATAACAACGGGTGGAACAGAAATCCTGAATGCTAATTGGCTGAGAGATGACAGGGCCGAGGAAGGGAGGTGGCGTCAGGGATGAAGGCACGTTCCTGCCTTCCGCCTTTTTCACATGTGAAGGGCTGCGGGAGCTGGCTCTCTTTCTGCTTCTTGGGGGAAGCGGGAGGGTCGTATCTGTTGGGAATGCGCGTGTCCTTCCTCTAAACTCTAGCCGTATAGAAGGACTATTGGTTGGCTTTTTTGCGTCTGTTTGAAAGGTGCGTGGCGATGTTGCTACTCTATCGATAAAAACATCATCTTTCTGAGCACCAGTAAGCCCCCGTGATTCTGCTTCCGTAATCACAGGAAATTATTATAAAAAGCCATCTAAAAGTTTAAATTTGAATGTAATATTTTGAGAGACTAGATCAGTGTTTCTCAACCTTGGCGAGTTCAAGATGTGTGGACTTCAGCTCCTAGAATTCCCCAGCCAGCCCCCACAGTCAGCAGCCATCTTTGGCCTAGATGTCTTGTATTCATTCAGCCAGTTTTGCAACTCTCCCTTGCAATGATTTCCTTACCTCTTCTCCTAGACACACCAGCACAGCGTCTCTTCCTGACGCATCCATATCCTGGTCCAGAAAGATGCAGTCCATCTTGATGCATCAGAGTGCTGGAGAAAAGGGGGAAGGGGAGGCTCACACAGGCTGTTGCATGTGACTTTGCTACAAATAATGTTCAAACATTCCAAAATCCCTACAGCATCTTGTCCCCACTTTTGCTGAAAATTAAGATCCCCTCAAGTCAAGCTGATGACTACCTGGATACATCCACCTACGTTTTCCTGGCAACAGCATGGGTTGTTCCAGGATGTTTATTTGCCTTCCCATCTCCTCTCCAAGTAGTAACCATGTCTGATCATGCTTAGCATTTTTCAGAATCAGCCAGTGTTAACTAATGCTGCCACCGGCTGTGACTTTTAGTGAAAGGTGGGTAATATTGTGGGTTGGTTGAGTTACTAGCTTACCATATTGCCACAATAATCAAATAGGGTTACACTGTAATTTTTGTTTGATTTTCATGCCTTCCTTTGCTTGGTCATCTAGAAAGAACAGATAAACGGTAATATATTACTAGAACTCACTTTGATGGATTTATCTCTACACTTGTAGAAGTGTGGGAGTCAAATTCCTAACCATCCCAGGTAGTTAACCCAGTAGCTGCATTTGAGGCCTAAAATACTGTTTCTCCTAATTTCTTTTTGCAGCAGTTTTTTCTAGAATTTTTCCATACTTTGCCTTGAGATAACAGTGGCATGTCATTGTCAAGTCTACCAGTAGTAATGTGGCTCATCTCATATACTTAGTAAAATAAATCCTAACAGCTTCTGAGAATTGATACCTAGCCCTTTGAGTTCTCAAATGGTATGTATTAACTTGTTTTGGCCACTCTAACATTCAGTCTGGTCTGAGTTCTATCCTATTGGATAACAATAACTGGCGAAGTAGTTTGGATGTCAGCAAGAATTCATTGACTCAGTGGAAAAAAAATAGATGCAGGAAATGCTAGGTGACCTTCAGAGACTTGTTGCTGGGTTGCTTTTATTGGTAAGGAGTGAAGTGATGGGTATTAGTCCTCTCTCATGGAAGTCCAAACTCAGTGGCCCTGAGTCTTCAGCACCTCATGACCTACTAACTGAAAAGGAGCAGTAGGGTGTAGATAGAGCAAGAGGAAGGATTTATTCTTTGTCTATGCCTGCTCTTTGTCTAAGAGATTACTAAGCTGAGGTCATTTTCTCTTGAGTTTCTTCCCAGGGCACACGTGTATGTGGCACATGTTTTTCGACTCTCTTCCTGGTGGGATGTAGCTTTGCCTATCCCTAAACTGTATATCTGGTAAATAAATTTCCTTTCTGCCTCACTGATCATTGCTCAGATTAGATTCTTGTTCTCAGGAACACGCACATGCACACACAGAATGCGTCAGCCTCCAACTCTCACTCCCCTTGCTGTTTTCATCTGCAGGGGAAGTAAAACAGATGACTTTCCTGTGCTTAGTCTCTTCCTGTCTATTAAAAAGCAACTTCATTAGTCATATTTGTATTTGCTTTCCTTCAAAAAATTCAGGTGATGTATTACATAATTTTGACTTAAAAAGAAGACATTCAAGTACAAATCTTTGTGTCCTGATATCTATTGGGTGTTCCTGAGCAAGGGATGGCTTTTCAGACTAACCTCTCTCACCAAGTTTATAGGAATGAAGAAGATGAAAAGATAAATATATTTTAGTTTGATATCCCTGGAGGAAAGCTGGGATACAAATAGAACAAATGCTTTATGGGTTATGCCATTTTAATCTCATAACACCCTTGTGAGGTAGCTTTGGCTAAGACCTCCCAAAATTGTCTAGACATGTTCACATCCAAGACTATTTTTCTAGTAATTATTTTCTGTATCTGAAAGAGAACCTAAATATTTTTAGAATCAATATGCCTATGTGTTAGTATATGCATGCATGTACATGATGGGAGCCAGATGTACAAGCTGGGTTTAGAAAAGGCAGAGGAACTAGGGACCAAATTGTCAATATCCGCTGGAGAATGGAAAAAGCCAGGGAGTTTCAGAAAAACTTCTATTTCTGTTTGATTGACTATTCTAAAGCCTTTGACTGTGTGGACCATAACAACTTGTGGCAAGTTCTTAGTGGTATGGGGATACCAAGTCATCTTGTCTGCCTCCTGAAGAATCTGTATAACGACCAAATAGCAACAGTAAGAACAGACCACGGAACAATGGACTGGTTTAAGATTGGGAAAGGAGTACGGCAGGGCTGTATCCTCTCACCCTACCTATTCAACTTGTACGCAGAACACATCATGCGACATGCTGGGCTTGAGGAATCCAAGGCTGGAGTTAAAATCTCTGGAAGAAACATTAACAGTCTCAGATATGCAGATGATACCACTTTGATGGCTGAAAGCGATCCAGCTTGATTGATAACTGGCAAATAGAGGGAGAAAACGTAGAAAGTGAAAGACTTTGTATTTCTAGGTGCGAAGGTTACTGCAGATGCTGACTGCAGTCAGGAAATCAGAAGACGCTTAATCCTTGGGAGAAGAGCAATGACAAATCTCGATAAAATAGTTAAGAGCAGAGACATCACACTGACAACAAAGGCCCGCATAGTCAAAGCAATGGTGTTCCCCATAGTAACGTATGGCTGCGAGAGCTGGACCATAAGGAAGGCTGAGAGAAGGAAGATCGATGCTTTGGAACTGTGGTGTTGGAGGAAAATTCTGAGAGTGCCTTGTACTGCAAGAAGATCCAACCAGTCCATCCTCCAGGAAATAAAGCCAGACTGCTCACTTGAGGGAACGATATTAAAGGCAAAACTGAAATACTTTGGCCACATAATGAGAAGACAGGACACCCTGGAGAAGGTGCTGATGATGCTAGGGAGAGTGGAGGGCAAAAGGAAGAGGGACCGACCAAGGGCAAGGTGGGTGGATGATATTCTAGAGGTGACGGACTCGTCCCTGGGGGAGCTGGGGGTGTTGACGACCGACAGGAAGCTCTGGCGTGGGCTGGCCCATGAAGTCACGAAGAGTCGGAAGCGACTAAAAATAAACAACAACAAAACATGATGGGAACGTGTTCCAGGTTCATCAAGGTGAGTGTGAGAGCATGTAGGTTCGCTTGGGTGAACTGGCCTTTGTGAGTGTACAAATGAGGACTTTTGATAGTGTCCCGCCCTCCACTCAATTTTTAACTTGCAATATCCCCACAATAAAAAGTTTCCCTAGCAATGCTGGATGCAAATGCACTGCAGTGCCTTTTAGTCTGCACTGTCCATTGAGAATAGTATATTAATACGAAGGTTGGTCTCAATTTCGGTCTCCCTTTTCAGGCCTTCTAACTCTCGGTGCGTTCCATGCTTCCCAGAGTCAGTCTGCCAGTTTTTTTCTCTTCTGACTATGGATTAGACGGCTGCTAGGACGTTTTGGCATATGGCATGCCCACAGAGGCAGAATAGGTAAGTGATTTAACTGATGAACAGACAGCTAGTTCTAAATGCATAAGGCCTCCCTCTTAGTAATTCCCTTTGGACAGAGCTGAGTGCTCACATTATTTTTGGTTCCAGTTAGTGAGCAGAAGATGGCGCTTTGGGCTTTTCCTTGAAAGCTGGAGCCAAAAGGGCGAAAGGGTACTCGATCACTAAGAGTTCAGTAATCCAATTTCTCCAGACTGGCTTCATAATGAGAGCTCATAATTCATTCTGTCACTCCAGTATGTAATAAATGCATCTTTTAAGTGACACCCAGGGCTGGCTTTTAAAGCAGGAGGCTAATTAAATACGCTGTACATGAAGCCGATAGCATCTGAAAGAGCTGCAGATTAACTTAGCTGACATTAAGTGAGGAGCCACTGGAAGAGCAGAAGTTAGTTCATCACATCGCAGCACCACAGCCCAATTGTAGACTAATAATCTCTACTTTCCCCTGGAACAATCTGCTCGCAAGAGAATGAGCTAGGATCAATAAAAAGATGAAGGCTAATGTGCCCATTACATGAATAAACTGCTAAGATGCAACAATTACTGGGCTGTAGGGGTTTATTTGTAAGGTTAGAGACCTCGAGCCCACAGTTTATAGTAAAAAAAGATTCGGCCAGAATAGTTTTGGATCCTGGCAGAGAGCATTTTGCAGAAGTAGACAGTCCTGTGTGGTTGTAATGCTAAGCAGATTTAGAACGCCAAAAGCAGTGGAAAGGTCACAGTCCTTTTAGAGTTAGTAATGAACATATTTATCTCGTCTTGCATTACTTCTCGATGGGTTTTCACATAAATCTTTTACGTTTCTAAATTCCTCTTCATCCAAGTATAACAAGGTTATGCTTAATCTCAGATGACTCTGATTGGGTCATCGGCATGATTCTGGTGCTGGTTCTTGCAGCACGTTGGGACTTCTGCAGGCCGTTATCTCCCCTCCCCATTAACGTGGTTTGCCAGAAAGCTGAACCAGGAGATTGTGGGGAAAGCTTGTCAATTACGTGGTGCCAGGTAGCCCTTTCGAAAGGCTTCGCAAGTCTGCTTTGTTTCCTTGATGGGAGAGGGCATAATTATTTCTGCTTTTAAGTCTTTTTATTCTTTGGCCCCTTCCTTCTTTTGCCATGTACTTCATCTCACTGGGGACCTGTACCTCGGCACCAGCCTTGTCTTTATTCTTTTCTGTTCTCCTGTCACTGTCTGTGTATTTAAACAGCATCTGAAAAATTACGTTCTGTCCAAGGCCCTTGCCTAAGCTCTGTCTGCCGCCTTTTACTTTCTTTTCTTAGGGGTTTTGTTTATTTTTAAATAGAAAGCTAAGGGGCAGGTTTGTTATTTCTGTCTAAGTCAGTCTTCAACGCCTAGTGATTGTGAGAGATCATGCAACAAACTCTCCCGCTACCTGGACAGCAGATGATAGCTCTCTGTTGATATGTGGATATCAGCACCCAGCCAGCCCTGCTCAGTGTGAACAAGTCTAGAGATACTGTTAGGATCTAAGTAATTTCAAGCCAGCACACGTACTTGATCCCCGATGATACATTGCAATTAGCAAATCAAGTCTTAAAATTCCAAAAAGTAATAACTCTTCCAAAGATGAGAGCTCATACTTTCAGGAGCATATTAAATATAGCTGGATTCCCACATTTACAATACGATATGGGAGAGTTAACTTTGAAACCTGAGGTGTGGAACCACAGAGTCTTTCACACAAATATTATTATTTGCATGTTTGAAATGTCAGCCCTGCCATGCTCAGCAATGAGTGCTATACAGACCCACAATCGTATCTGTTTCCAGCATGGGAAGGCAAGGATGAGCAACAGCACACGTAGCATGAAGTCGGTAGCACAGTTATACAGGTGTACTTTCAACCTCATACGAGCCCTTGTGTTATCATACGTTAACGCAACAAAAGCTAGTGTATTTCATCAGGAAAATATCAAATGATATTTTCTACAATGTATCATAAATCAGAGTAAGAGTGCACCATTTTTATGAAATGCTCAGCAAGGAGAGAAAGGTATAGACCATAGGCCAGTGTTTCTCAACCTTGGCAACTTTAAAATGTGTGGACTTCAACTGGTTGGCTGGGGAATTCTGGGAGTTGAAGTCCACACATCTTAAAGTTGCCAAGGTGGAGAAACATTGCCATAGGCTATAGGGTTCATAACTTAAAACCTCCAACCCCCATGTAGGGTAGTGTCAGCAGTCAGACATTGTAGTTTTGCTTCAGAAATAAGGTTTTATAGCCAAGCCAAGGAAAGATCAGGACAGGGAGGATAAGTAGATTAGATGATTTGCTCCCCAAACCATACTTCTCACACTCTCACTAGTAGTTAAAGGTGGGATGAAAAGGTATCCAATCATTTCTGAAACCTAAATTACTTCTCCTGTTCACATATAAAAGTGCACCTCCCTTGGTCCCACCAAAAATATACTAAGACAAAAAAGTGGGAGAAGAAAAATCACAGAACAGAAAAAAAAAAAGAATTAAAAAGGCAGAAGACTACTAAATTTGTACCTATTATAGGTATGTTAGGAATTAATACGATGCACAAGTATTCAAAACTACCTTTTTTAGAAGGTTTACAACACAATTGTGGATTTGGCTTTTATTTAAATGAAGAAGCAGGTTGTGATCTTAACAAAGAAGTCATATGATGAATGAGCAATCCAAATTTCTTTTCTAGCTACCACATGCTCTAAATGGTATCTCCTGTCTGCTCATTCTTTTATTTTAAAAACATTAAAAAAGTAACCAACGAGGGTGAAATTTTGAACTGCTATGTTCACTTCCCCCATTGTACAATAAGTTCTGTTTTCATATGCAGACAGGCAGGCAGATGTATAAAATGTAAAACAGAAATATTCTTTAGTACTGCTGTGGGATATATAGTAGTCATCTTAAAAGAACTTCAGAACTGATTCTGAATAATACAAGTCATATGTTTGAAACCCCAAACATTCCCCATGGGCAAATTCAATTTAATTAGTACAGAGTAATAATGCAGAGTAATATTTTAGTCCTAGGAGGAAAGCAGATAATTAACCTCCATCCAACCTAATCACCTTTACTAAAGACCTCTCGGGTGCCAAGATAAGGAGATGGGTAAAAAGTGACCTCACACTGCTCTTCAGAGAAGCCGGGTGGATTTCATGCTTTCTGTTGTCTTGCATTGTGCCATGTTTGTATATGTTGTCTTCATTCCATCTCCTTTCACGTAATCTGCTTAGTGAAGTAAAATGGAAATATTTTTTTCTAACTGAACATAAACATACTATACTCCTCATTGCCGGTATTTGAAGTTGCTAACAAAACGTCCATCAGCATGAAAGCAAAGGTGAAAATGAGGGGTTGTTTTAGGTTTCAAACATAAGACCACTGAGAAACATGTTGCTTTCACGAAGAAAAGTAGTATGCAATCAATTGACTGTACACTGTACCAACTGTGATGCTTTTTATTTGTTGTTATCCTCTTATTCTAATGCCTGTTATTCTGTCCTTTTTATTTAAGTATATATATTTACTTCAGTATGTCTACAGTATATTCTTTCTGACACACACAAAAACACACAGAATAGAATGTAGTAGAAATTATTTATTATCTCAATTACACCTTCACTAACTAAAATGCTAAAATGTGTAAATTATGAATTACAGTACATGACCAAATATTGCATATTTCACTTTCCAAGATTAATTTATTGATTTTACAAGGAAAGCCCTTCCTTCCTGGATGCAAAATGATTGGATAGGAGCCTTCCTTGATGTAAGTTGAATGTATTCTGAAAGTTAGTTTACATCTGGATTAACTAATCTTAGTAAGTATGCAAACACTTTCTTTTTGCTCTACAAATTTCACATAACCTCATATTGTTTAGGAAATCATTAAAGACCTGGTTGTTCTCCCCAGCCCTGGGGACAAGGTGATTATGGAGCCCCCTTTTGTTTTGTTTTGTTCTAGTAGTTTATGGTGGATATTTTGCTCCTCCAGTTGGTTGTGTTCTTTTATTGGTTGCTTTTTCTAATTGGAAGCTACCCACAGTTGTCTAGGAGTTGGACAGCCTCGAAATTTGAAAATAAATAAGTAAAGAATAGCCTAAAATGGGTTTGCAGATGGTAGTGAGGAGCTCTGCCTAAATGTCTTGGAATTCTGATTTGCCATTAGGCAGTCACCTTAGGCACAAGTTGATAAGGGACAGCAAAAGATTAGAGAAGAATGCTGTGGGTCGTGTGACCAGCTGTCTTCTGATGTAGAAGATGTTGTTCCACCACCAGTGCTGACTGTCAGTCCAGTTGGCTTTTACTGGTAGCCAGCACTGGTGGAGTTTGTTTCAGAATACTAAATGTCTTAGGCCAGCCCTGACCTTATTGCATAATATCTGGAAAAATATTTGTTTGTTTGTTTAATCAAATGTATAGGGCCGCCCACCTCACATTGGGCGTCATACAATAAAACCAACAATTAAAACATATTATAAAAACCCTTTAAAACAACTAAATCAATACCTTGTTAACTGGAGGAAATGAACCATTTTTGATGGAGTTCTGCAAACACATGAAAGGAACACTTTGTAAAGCCTGTTAGCTTGAGTAAAGCACCCCTCCTTGGAGCATTAAAGCAGCCATATCCTCTTGGAAGTCTTGGGACAGTGGTTTCAGAAATGGTCCTCGGATGTCTATAAATGCATGCATATGCACAGACAACACTTCTAGTATAACTGACAGTGAAATGCCTGCGTAAGCATACACATGTGCAGACAACCAAGCAGCCTTGGCGTAGCCAAGCTGAGCCTTCCAAAGGACATGGCTGCTTTAACAGTTTGAGGCGGGGTGCTTTCTTTGCACTTAATATGGTTTTTGAAGCACCCTTTTCCAATGCTTTCTCCAACCTTAATTTTTGGTTCTCCTATGTTCTACCCAAGCATGTACCGTAAAACATACTACTGTATTAGTTTGAGAAATAATGACAGGCCCAAAGCTACACTATGACTTTATGACTTGGATCCACCCAACCTGATTATCAGTGCATTAGAGCTTTAGTACTCTGTTACAAGATCATTGTCGTCATTTGCAAAAGGCTGCAAATAGTTTTTTAAACATCCATTCTGTATTTATTTTTATTTGTACCTAAAGAAAGTAGACAGAAAAGGCAAGAGGGAGAGAAAACCTTTGCCCTTTCCATGGAAACATTTTCCTCATATTTCCTTTAGCGTGTTGTTATTGGGAAATAAAGGGGGAAAATTTATCAGAGTCTATAAAATACCCTACTTAGTGTGATGAATAATAACTTATCCACTTAAAAGCAGATGAGAGTTGGTACCTTGAACTAAGAGTTGTTTTTTAAATGTTGTTTAATGATTACACCAGCCCTCTGCTTCTGGCCTTGGTGGCCAATCTACTTCTAAAGCCTGAATAAAACTGCATCACATCACATACAGTAGCTCTATAAAACTGCCAGACATTTCTTTAGAGATAATTGAACATGAATTATAAGGTGTCCCAGAAGTCCTGACACTGATATTTAAGTTGTTCAAGGCTGGAGGAGACCAGCATAGCCTCTGTACACTGAGCAGGTCTCCTCTACATCCCCTGATTGCTAAAACTGTGGCCTCCCAGTCAGGATCCTAGTGTCCCCCTCCCTTGGAAGTTTGGCCAGCGCAAACACTGATCTTATTTCAGCAATAGCTTAAATCCTCCTCATACTGTATAATGTAAAATCTCATGATCCTGTATGCATCTTTCAGCATCAGCTTATTTATTAGGGTCTTAACTTGCATTTTCATTTACTTATTCATGTTGATTTTATGGTTTAATTGTGGCTGTTCTTGAAAGATTTCATTTATTAAACCTACTGTGAGACCTACCTTATGTTTAAAAAAAAAGAGATTGGGGAGGAGAAACACATGCTCTGTGAGTCGCCCACTCTTCCACTATAGGTTACCTATGTCCTGTTCAGACTATGAGACGGCCAGGCAGAATGACTAATAAATTCTTTATTTACAACAACTATTTACAGCAGCAGAAGTCTTTGAAATACTGTAGGTTAGGTGGTGCAATTCAGTCAAGACCACCCAGGCAGTAGAGGATGACCAGGCAAGGCTGCAGGTTTGGATCGTGGCAGGACAGCGAGGCAGAACTCAGCTAATTCTCTTAACAAGGCTGCAAGACTCGGTGAGGCTAGAGCGCATGGCAAGGCAGTGGCTCGAGGCAGGAGTCTCAGAACAGGTGTGGAGGCGAGACTAGGCTGATCCGCAAAGGCTAGGCAAGACGGGACTGAAGCATTAAGAAGAGGCTCAGGTCTGGAGACAAGGCTGGACTTGGCTGAAGCATCAAGAAGAGGCACAGATCTGGAGACAAGGCTGGACTTGGCTGGAGTGTCAAGGTAAGGCTCAGATCTGGAGACAAGACTGGGCTTGGCTAGAGCATCAAGGTAAGGCTCAGATCTGGAGACAAGACTGGGCTTGGCTGGAGCATCAAGGTAAGGCTCAGATCTGAAGACAAGGCTGGGTTTGGCTGGAGCTTCAAGGCAAGGCTCGGATCTGGAGACAAGGCTGGACTTGGCTGAAGCATCAAGAAGAGGCATGGATCTGGAGACAAGGCTGGACTTGGCTGGAGTGTCAAGGCAAGGCTCAGATCTGGAGACAAGACTGGGCTTGGCTGGAGCATCAAGGTAAGGCTCAGACCTGAAGACAAGGCTGGGTTTGGCTGGACAAAATAAAATTATGTATGTATTTCATAGTAGTCAGTGTACTTTAAAAATAGGGACTGTTTAACTGGGTGGCAGCCCTAAATGAACCTCCTTCCACACTGTGTTGCTGCTTTTTTGCTTTTGGATGTTTGTGGAAGTGTAAGGCAAGGCTCGGATCTGGAGACAAGGCTGGACTTCGCTGGAGCATCAAGGCAAGACTTGGAGCTAGAAACAAGGCTGGACTCGACTGGAGTGTCACAACTAGGCTTGAGACTGAAGGCAGGACCGGACAGGAAGCAGGTCCGCGATGGCAGGAGGAGCTGGCTCTGATTCCACACTGGCTACAGGCAAGGCTCTTGACTTCGGTAAGGATTCTTCCACAATTGCTGTGAGCAAGAAGGATCGGTTGTCCCTGGCAGCTTGCTCTTGGCATGCCTGCCTTTTTAAGTGATCCTTTCCATGCCTTTTCTCACCTGCAACCAATCAGGCTGCCTTTTGATTTGCGCACTTCTGCGCTTGTCTTTCTCGAGTGCTGATTGGAGGATTTAATTCTCCCTCCGAAGTTTGACCAATCAGCATCTCTGATTTCTCCCGCTCTGCTGAGTCACTTCTGGGTTTTATTTTTCCAAGTCCTTCCTGGTAACTTTTGTTTTCCCCTACTGTCTCAAAATAAGTTTCATTTTCAGAGTCAGGATCACACTCAAACCTCACAACATAAGGCCAACAGCCATTCTGGCTGAGAGTTCTGGGACTTGTTGTCCATCTGGAGAGTAGTTGGGGATAATGTCAGCTATATCATTTGCAAGGAGGAATTCCTAGACATCAGCTTGCTGGACTTAATGAATCCTATTTTGATGGAAATAACTGTTGCTTTTGTTGTTATTAAAATGCAGAATACCATTATTATGGCGACATTGCAAGAGGACAGCCATGTTAACCTATGGCAGCCATAGTACTCTGTGCACCTAATGAAATGAGCTGCTGCTCATGAAAGCTCAGGCCTTTTAATAAAATGCGCTACTAACAAAAGGTACTATCAGATTCCTTCTCATTATTGTGGGAACAGAATGCAAGTGGTGCTGAATATTTGTTTTGAAATCTCAGATTCTTGGAATAGTTTGTTTTTGGTTTTTCTTTAAGGGTGCACATGCAGGTATATAAACACTGAGCCCATGCTCACAGTAATACATCCTGTCACATTTTTCAACTAAAGTGGATGGGGCATGGTAGATTTCTTTGCAATAAGCCACATAGCAGAACAAATATTGTGGGTGCCAAGTTACACTTCCACAAACATCCAAAAGCAAAAAAGCAGTAACACAGTGTGGAAGGAGGTTCATTTAGGGCTGCCACCCAGTTAAACAGTCCCTATTTTTAAAGTACACTGACTACTATGAAATACATACATAATTTATTTTGTTCCTAAAGGCTGCAAGAAATTGTATCATTGCCTCATGCCTTGGTAAGCTGCCTGAAGCTTCTTAAAGAAAGGTGGAACAGAAACCTAATGAGTAATAAAAAAAACCCATACTAGCTAAATAAAATGGTACATGTGGAGTCCTTGGTGCTCTCTGAGCCTTGTTGTTTTCTTGCAGACGTTCCATTGCCAGAGTAGGCAACATCTTCAGTGCAAAGAGGGAGTGGGCCTTGCTCTTAGTTTATATACTGTGGCTTGCCCTGCTTGTGTTGGTTGGGGTGTTGTTCTCTCCTTGGGAGTTCTTTGATTGGGCTGTTGTTTGCTGCTTGCTTGATTGCCTGAGTTAATAGTTCCTTGATTAGGGTGTATTGTGCTGTTTGATGGTTCACCTGGTGTTAATCCTAGTGTTGATTTTTGCATATCTGGGTAGGGGAGTGTTCTGATCTTTTGGCTTTTCTATTGTCTCTTTTGAATGGTATGTAAATGTTGTTTACCTCTTTGTGTCTGTTGATGGCGCTTTGTCTAAGTGCCAGGCTTCCAGGAATTATCTGGTGTTTTTGGATTTGGCTTGGTTTAGGATGCTCACAGTTAGGGTTGTGGTACAGTGGAACATATGTAGCTCTTAATAAATTACGCATTTAAAAAAAAATCCTGAAAATATACATAAAGGTAGTTATTGCTGTAAATATGACTCTCCAGGGTTAAATTCATATTAGAAATCAAAACATGGCTTTGAATGAACTCGAACTAAAGTGGAACAATTTGGTCATGGCTTCTTCAGTTTCTGTGGGGAAGTGGAGCTCTGCTGGGAAGGTTGAAGCCACAGAAACCAGAAGTCCTGCACGGACCACCGATTGCCAAAGGGGGCAATTGGGCATCATTGTTCAGGTTCTCATTTTCTTCCACACCTGCCTTCTGTTTCTGTTTTTCATTTTTGCATTGCAAAATGGAAGGGACCACATCATCGGCAGTTGCCAGGGTGGTGTCTTATGTGATTGAGGAATGTGCAGGCGTGCACACACGCTGAAACCCACAGACCTTGGTGACAGTGATGATTAGCTCTCCGTCTGGAACATCTACTATCTAGAGAGCCTGTTAACATGAGTGATAGAGCACAGAGTTTGACTTTCCAATTATTTGATGCACTGCTATCTAGCCTGCAGCCCTTAGGGGACAATCAATGATAGAGTACACTTAAGGGAAAGCAGGGAGCAACACTGATTGAAAACAGACCTTCCCTCATTACAGAAATGGCAAGAGCAAACCATTCATTGCAAGAGTTTATTTATTCTTGTCATCCTCTGCTGGCAAAGGTGCGAGGCTGTTAGTCCTGGAGACAACTCTTCTGCCCTGCAACCCTGTGGCTTGGGCAACAGAAGCTGTATCTCATGGCTCTTTCCAAAACAGGTTACTTCTCTGACTGATCATGAACCCTGTCGCCATGTTTTATTCTGTGGTGTCTCTGCCAGGACTGGGAGAGGAAAGCTGGTTTGTATAGTCATCTAGGAAAACAAGCGAACAAGAGGGGTGTGAAACTATTATTATTATTATTATTATTATTATTATTATTATTATTATTATTATTAATGATAGCATGGAAATCAGTGGATGTACATGAAATAAGAACAGGTTGCACTATCTTAGCAAGGTCAAATATAAATTTGGATCCAGAAATGGACATTGTGGTCCCTCTTGATCATTCTCCGTTTGCCTTTTCACTGCTAACGTGATAGAATTTTCCAAAAACATTTTCCTCCATGGTGGGAGGCTCCCATTTCTGAAAATGAAGATGTCTGCAATAACCTAGTCAGAACTGGTAACTGGAAAAAGTATATGATACGTATTCTCAGTGGCACCTTGGGGCTATATGCAATAAAATGTACTTTAGTATGTTTTAGCGTGATAGTAACTGTCTTCCTGAGGGTGGACCTCAAAAATATTATCAGTTATACCCTAAATCAAGATGGCACATCTTGTGGCTCTTCCAGTGCTTTGGAGGTAGACCCGCCCCCCAAGCTTTTCCAAATGTTTTTAATAATTGCTGATGTAACAGGAGGGAAAAAACATAATAATGTATTTAATTTGTAATTAAATGCCACTTTACATTAACTTAATTTGCAATTATGTCCTGGCCCAAGTCATTTTTAGAGTGTTGACTTGAACAAGCTACTCCAAAGCTAAATGCGGCTCTTCACCCTCAATACTCGCCCCCCCATATTGCATGCCCCAAACTTAAAAAAATAAAGCCAGCTTTTGAGCATTAAGTTGTACCTAATAGCCATTCTAAGGATGGCTTTTTTCAGGCATTCAGGAACAAAGAGAACTGGAAGGGAAGATGGGAGCCAGTCTGGTCTAGTGCTTAAGGCTCCAAGCTAGAAACTTGGAGACTGTGAAACTCGGAGACTGTGCATGAAAGCCGGCTGGGTGACCTTGGGCCAGTCCCTCTCTCTCAGCCCAACTCACCTCACAGGGTTGTTGTTGTGGGGAAAATAGGAGGAGTATTTGGTATGTTCGCCTCCTTGAGTTATTTATAAAACTAACAAAGGCAAGATAAAAAAAATCATTAAAAAAATTGCACATTGTTTCTCTCCAGCCCCTGAACTCCCAAAGCTAACCGAAGAAGCCTGAAGTGGCCTTAGTACTGTGTTCAGCCAGATGGGGTTGCAGTACTTCATATAATTAGAAGCCCATCCATATGTTCTTTTTGTTAAAGCCTGAAAAGGGTCAATCCAACAGTAAATACATAGGTTTGAGGCATAACTGCACTTAATAGTCAATTATATATTCTCTAACTTTCGCAGAAGATCTTGGTGAGCAGTTGTTTGTTGGAAAGCAGCAGGAATGTCAAGATCAGCATTGGGATGAACCAGACTGGTTAAGGTGTGATCAGGCAGATTCTGTATAAAGTTGGGGATTGACACATTAAGACTTTTAGGATCTATTCAGATATGGGCTTCTGAGACGCTGCCTGACACTGCTGCCCTAACTGACGAGTGTACCACTCAGGACGGAAGATAATAGTTGTTCTCCTTGGCTTTGCTGTCATCCTTTCAGCACATCATAGGGAGGATCTGACTTCAGGATTCTGTGTGGCTTCCTGAGGCTGGCTTGTCTGCCTCACCTTCCATATCCCATTTGGGCATCTCCTAAATTCTTAACAGTGAGAAAAAAATATCCTGACAGTAAGAGGAGCTCAACAGTGGAACCAATTTCACAGATGGATTGAGCTCCCCTCATCGGATGCATTCGAGCAGAGGCTAGACAAGCATCTGTCTGGGATGCTCTAATTTGGATCCCTGAACACATCAGGGAGTTGGACTCAGTGAATGGCCTCTTCCAAATCTGTGACTGCAATGTGAAATAAACATATAGGAAGATACCACAGCACAAATGGCTCCAGACAGCATTGTGCTGGGCAGAATAAGCACAAGTATACCTCCTTCCTCAGATTAAACAATGAAAGTCTGCTCTCCTCAGTTTCACCTTGTTGCAAGCCTGAAGAGTGTTGGAGGTATCAGCAAATCAGCATGCCTCATTAGCATGTGGATGAGTTCATTTTAGGATGCAAATTCTCCATGTGCTTCTGGAGGAAGCTGTTCGTTGCCCCTCTCACATTCCTCACTTCCTCTTCCTCCTTCTTCACCCTTCTGGGAAGCAGCATGCGGCTGTGTGCTGCTCTTCCATCTTGGGCCATGCGGTGGGCCTAGGGAAGGAGTTTCCGCCTTTCTTCACTCAGCCTTCAGCAGCGATGAGGGCTGAGGGTAAAATAAGTTTAGGGAACAGAAAGAAGAACCAGAATAATCAACTTTTCTTCTGAATGGATGTAACTGGACCAAATAAATTAGTAAGACTCTTTTTCTTACTTTTGAACCTACTTTGTCTAAGTGTGTAATTCTTTATGCTTGGGTGGGCTAAGTGTATAAGATCAATAACCTATGTTTCTATTACATGCTCATTAATGCTATTTAAGATAATATTGTTTTTCTGTGCACATCTTTCGCTGTGTTAAGCTCTGCTCCATTCAGTGGCCCTAGCTGTACACTAATGGCTTCAAAAAGAACTTGGTGTAAAAAAAACTTAGAAAGAGGGTGGGGGTTGACTGTGAAGAGAACTCAGGACACAAAATGCTAATGGAGAGAAATAACTGAGACGTGTTAGTGGCCAGAGGACATGCCCAAACATCCCTACACTCTCAAACATATTCTGATCACACCTGATGCACAACAGATTAGTTGACCTCACCATCCCGGTAACAGGTGGCCTACTTTACCCACTTGCAGCCAGTGACAAACCTGTCTCACTCATGGGCTGGGAAGAGATAGAGGCAATGTCATGGGGCCAAAGGACAGAACTGCTTGTGCCACCATTAAGTGCAAGTGGAGACAGGACCAATGCTTTATGTGCAATTTAACTGTGGATGTCAATGAAACATGTTGAAGCTAATAATTACTTCCCAATATCTTATTTTCCCAAGACACTGAAACAAAAGTCAATTAGCAGACTGAACATGGGCCTAAAATGCATATGATATTGCACTTGAAATCCAGCATAAACTCAGGATACTCTGCCTTTCAAAACGTAATTGTGCTATCTAATAAAAACATCGGTTTTGCATAACTAAGTTGATCAGTCTGCTAACATGAGATTGGATTTCATGTCCTCTAGTTCTACGTGTTATAGTTCGTTTGCATAGTGCTTATTTATTTCTATAACATCCAGGAAAGCAAAACACACTCAGTAAAAAGTAACAGCAAATTAAGGAAAGCAGGGTTCTGAGAACCTCTTCTAGAAATATTTGTTTATATCCTGATTTTTGTTCTTGGAGTTGAAGGCTATGGATATGTAGTATCTAATCTTGTATCTTATACTGATAAGACTCCATCTGTTTCACCCCTGCAAGGTTGTTATATATTCTGTTATACTTTTCTGTGGGAAGAGTATTAAATCAAGGCTGATTTGACCCAGCCCTATATAAATCTGGTAATTTTGGGCATCCACCATCACAGTGAAGCCCTCACTACACATCTAGAGGCACATCACGTGCAGCTCAAAAGATATTTCTGAAGACCTCTGTAAAAAAATGTAATTGATGCCTATCAATCTGGAAAAGCTTACAAAACTACGTTTGCAGCTTTGGAATTCCAGTAATCCATAATCAGAGATAGAGTTTCAAAATGATTTTGGGCAATAGTGAACCTTCCCAAGAGAGGCTGTCTTGTCAAAATCACTGCAACAGTGCCACATAAAATTATTTAGAAGTCACAAAAAATAAAAAAAAATCCCCGAACAACATCTTTGCCTCAGCATTGTTCATTGTCCATAACTCCAACATCAGAAAAACGTGGGGTTAAAATGGCATACATGGAAGAATGGTAAGGTGGAAGCTACTGCTCACTAAGAAAGACACTGATGCTCATCCAAAATTTGTGAAAAATCACCTGGAAGCCCTGATCTGCTTGGACTTCAGTGATTCTTTCTTTGCTGTTTCCATTTTCTGCACTTCTGTAGTTTCTTTCTGGCATTTGATTCAGGCATCTAATGATCTGTACCTGACTTCAGTGTTACAACAAGCTGACTTCATAGTGGGAATTCTGGGTGTCACAAATACTGCATGTAAATCATTTGACTCATGCAACTCTCAGGTGAGAGGAGTGACGCTGTTAATAAATTGAGTCTGAGTAGCTAGAGTTGTCTCTGGAGCACCCTGAGTCACGTAACGTAAGGAAAGCCGCCTTGCCTTAAGGTGTCCCTTTAAGAACCCCAAGTCTCCATTAGCAAATGCACAATAAAGTCAGCCAGAAAACGTTCTTTGCTGGCATCAGCCAGGCCTACAATGAGCTAAAAACTGACAGCAAATTGAATCAGGACTTGTTCCTATACTTTGAATCCAGCCTCTTTCCCAAGGGGACCTTTGTGAGAAAAGTTTGGTAAACATTACTTTGGAACAGAGCTCAGCTGCATTGATCAGGATGATTTGTGTCAACAGAACATCTCCCTTTTGTTGTGCACCTATTAAGAGTGCACTAATGCTCTCTAAGGCTGGAGCCTGGCAGCTATAGCTTCCTCTGTTCAGTACTTTGTTGAATGTCTATGGCTAACTCCATGCCAAATGCAAGGGCGATGGATGGATGTTACGTGGCTTGAACAGAAGTATAGTGACACACCCTGTTTATTTATTGGAATTTCCGAGCTGCCCTGTGAAGCCAATTAGTGGCCTGCTGGAACCACAGAATGGAGCAGAGTTTTAACACAGCAGAGGAGCTGTGCACGGAAAAAGAATATTATCTTCAATGGCTTTAATGAGCGCGTCAGAGAAACACAGGTTATTAATCTTACGCACTCAGCCCTCCCAAGCATAAAGAATTACACACTTAGACATAGCAGGTTTAAAAGTAAAGTAAAAAGAGTCTTACTGACTTTTATTCTTGGTTCTGTTACATCCATCTCTGGTGGAAAAATGATGTTCCTTGTTTCTTCTGTTCTTTAACTATACTTAGTGATCTCTTAGCCCTATAGCTGCTAAGAGCTGCATGGAAGAAAGGGCTAGGTACATGGCTTTAGGCCCAAGATGGAGACAGAGGAGAACAGCATGCTTGCTGCCTCCTCAGTAGGTGGAAGAAGGAGGAAGAGAGAGAGAAAGGAAGTGGGAGTGGCAACAAACAGCTTCCTCAATAGCACAGTGAGTTTGCATCCTAGAGCAACCATCCATATGCTAATGAGGCATGCTGGATTTGCCAAGACTTCCAACACTCTGTTCCTGTTGAGCAATGTGCAATCATCAAAAACTTTAGAACAGTAGTGTAGGCATTTCAGCCATATAATCTCAGAAACAGTAAAATTACCATCCACTGGGAGCAGACCAAATCTGAATCCCCCCAAATGCTCTCTCAAACAGCCAAAGGGCTTTTACAGCCTTGTGAAACCAAAACAGGGAAGCCTGGTTTAGATGTAAAAGAGCAAGCTGACCTCACTAAGAAGGCTCAATTGTTGGCTTTTTGCTGATGAAATTCCTTCAGGGAGGGAGGCCTCTCTGGATAGGTGCTGTCACTTCAGAAAAGGTGGTCTTGAAAATATCCAGACCCTGAGCCAGGTAGGGCTTTCAAGGGGGCAACCAGCACCTTGAATCATAAGCTTACTGGCAACCAGGGCAAATCCTGGGTGTTACATGGGCAAATTTAGAGATGCCTGTAAGTGCCCAAGCAGCCCTGTGTTGTACCAATTTAATGTCTGAATGGTCCAAGCACAGTCCCACATAGGGTGAGTGGCAACAGGCCAGCTGTGAGGTGATAAGTCACAAGTGAAACGCACAATCCCTCCGGATCCAGGAAAGGACACAATTGGCACATCAGGTATAATATAACCTCCCAGAGTCGTTGCAACTCAAGATGGGCGGTGAAGTAATATGATAAATAAATAAATTGTGCAAAGGTTGTCCTGGCCACAGCCTTCACCTGCCATTTAAGTAGAAGTTGTGAGTCCAGAAGAACACTGCAAATCCGGTATTTTTAAAAAAAACAAATATTATCCATTTTCTTCTAAAATATTAGCCTTTACGATTACATCTTGTAATAGATGCATTTTTCATACAAACAGAATATTCTTTATCAAATGAGAGTCAAACTACATGTGGAGCTAAATGCATTTTTGTGGTTATAATGTGCAAAAATGCAAAATGCATCAGCTACAGGCTGATTAATGGAATCAGAGTGGGCATGGTAGAGGGATGGGATTAGTCCTTTCTTCCCAAGCTATGGCCCAGAAGGTGTTTTTTTTTTTTAAAGAGCTGGTATTTACTTTGGTGCCTGTGAATTCTTCCCCTTAGCCCTCAAAGCAACTACTAACTTCAGAAGAGGGATTTTCTTCAGGAGTCCACCAAGGGAAGAAGAGATTCAGTTCCTCCACACGCCTCTGTTTTGTTCCCATGAAATAAGCAATGCTCCTCCACCCCAGCTGTTACAGTTTGCCTTTAAAAATCAAAGTGCGGATTAAATGTACCTTATTTAACTTGAGGGTGGATTTGCCCTGATGTAACATCACCAAGGAGTTTTTGATTACCTGGCAAAGGTACACCATTCTGGTCAACCTGAGGGTTGCTGTATTGTTTAACTGCCACTGGGCAACAAAGAAAGGAATAAGCAGAAAAGTAAACAAACGCAGTATGGCTGAAGACCTTAAACATTGGCACAAAAAATGCCACTCCTTTCTCAGCCTGTGCTTGAATTATTCTGAATGCTGTTGCATTTTCAGTGCATCTACAGAAAGAGGGCTGCTGTGATAGTGCAGCCTGTCCTTCTTTTACCTGTTACAAGCTGAAATTCAATTCTTGGGTCTCCTGCTGTTTTGTCAGTAGAATGACTGCTTAGATTATTTATGTAGCTCCTTCCCCATGTCAGTGGCAACTGGTTTCCAGCCCCTACTTTAATTAAATAAATTAATATTTATTTTATTTTATTTGGTTTATACAGCCACCCACTCACCTAATGACTCATCCCCCTCTTGTCCTCTCACCGTACTCACAGTCCTCAGCCTTGCCAGAAGTTGCGGTGGGGAACCAGGCCCAATCTGGACATACAGCTGGGGAGACTGAGTGCAGCCAAAAGACCAGCTCAGGCCTTACAAGTCCACCTGGCTTCAGAAATCCCTGACTGTCACATGCAAAACCCTTCAGGTAAGGGAGCTTTAAACACGCTCACTAGGAGAGAAGAGGCATGGAAATTAGTGGAATTTACCACTGAATAAATGGGCAGTTCGGTGTAGTGGTTAAGGCACCAGGATAGAAACTGGGAGACCGTGAGTTCTAGTCCCACCTTAGGCACGAAGCCAGCTGGGTGACCTTGGGCCAGTCACTTTTTCTCAGCTCTAGGAAATAGGCAATGGCAAACCACTTCTGAAAACTTGCCAAAAAAACTGCAGGGACCAGTCCAGGCAGTCACAAGGAGTCACTTGAAGGCACAAAAAAAGTGGGGGGGGGGCAAGGGAGGGAATCTAACGTTCAGATGCACTTGGAGGCTTTTCTGATATAGAATCTTTTACTTGAAACAGGACTGTAAGTAGTATTCCTAAAAAAGAAAGGAAAGGTAGTGAGGGAGCCACCCCCACCTCCCTTCATTGAAGGAAAATCTGTCTGCTCTAGAGTAAACCAATATCCTGATTGGTCCTGCAGCCTGTCAGCTGTGTGATCTGAGAACAGCATCCATTTGATACCATCTGTCAGATAGTGTTCCACATTAGAACACACTTTGGCTCCAAGCTTTCGTAACACCCATTAGAAAATGCAAAGTGAGTCTTGAATGCTAAAGTCCTGTCTCTCCCCCACCCCCACTCCCCATCATCGTTTTGTATTACTCAGAGGTACAAACTATCTTGACAGAGCTTTATCTATGCCCCCAAAATAAGATTATTTATTTATTTATTTATTTATCAAATTTTATCACTGCCCATCTCCCCCTCAAAGGAGGGACTCTGGGCAGTTTACAATAAAACAGAGTTAAAATTCAAACAATTATAAATGCAATAAATACATTAAGAGTAAAAATGAGATACAATCTAGATGGCTGAGAGTTCTCTATCAGTCCGTGAGTATAACGGGCCCTTTTAAAATCATTCTGTGGCGCTAGCACACAGTCCGGAGAATCCTGTCCACTTCCTCAGGCCCAACAGGGTCAAACTGTTCCCAGATAACCGGGTAAGTACATTCCCCAGGCATCTCCACAGACCCTGTCTCACGCTCGGAGTCCAACTTGGAACGGATCTAAGCGATTTTATCCTGCAGATGCCCAGAAAACTCCTCAGCACGGCCCTGTAGATGGATTTCTCAATCCCCTTTCCCCAAAAGGGATTGGGTAATCTTAAACAGGGCCACCGGGCAGCATTCTGAGGATGCAATAAGAGTGGAGAAACACTGACATTTCGCCGCTCTTACAGCCACAAAGTAGGCCTTAATAGCAGCTCTAGCCTGGGTCAGTCTTTATCTTCCTCCAGCAGCGCTCTAGGTGTCTCTTGATCCTCCTCAGAACCCTCAGCTCCTCTGTAAACCACAGGGAGTGTTGGGTTCGATGGGACAAGAGAGGCCGCGCAGGAGCAATCCTGTCCAAGGCCCCGGCCACCTCCCTATTCCAGGCAGCAACCAGGGCCCCTGCTGGACCATGCAGCAGATCGTCGGGTATGACCCCAGCTCCCTCTGAAACCCTGTCGGGTCCATCAGTCACCTGGGGCAGACCAATCGAATGGGTCCTGTCTCCCTGGGAGGGGGCGGCATAATAGCTTTGGAATGAATGAATTTGTCTGTTATGGTCTACAAGAACTTGAAAAATCATAATAAAACAAATGAAGCAGTAAAAGAAATAGCTGTCAATAAAATAATAAGGCACAGGACACACTGATAATAAAACAATAGAACCAAGGTAAAATAACAACTGTTCTATACAAAATAATAAGGATTTTGCAACATTTAAAGAGATTACTGTATATCATTCTGATTGGAAGCAAGTAGTGAAAATTGAACCTGCGTGGCCCTTGACTAAATGTTGTTGTTTATTCGTTTAGTCGCTTCCGACTCTTCGTGACTTCATGGACCAGCCCATGCCAGAGCTTCCTGTCGGTCGTCAACACCCCCAGCTCCCCCAGGGACGAGTCCGTCACCTCTAGAATATCATCCACCCACCTTGCCCTTGGTCGGCCCCTCTTCCTTTTGCCCTCCACTCTCCCTAGCATCAGCATCTTCTGCAGGGTGTCCTGTCTTCTCATTATGTGGCCAAAGTATTTCAGTTTTGCCTTTAATATCATTCCCTCAAGTGAGCAGTCTGGCTTGATTTCCTGGAGGATGGACTGGTTTGATCTTCTTGCAGTCCAAGGCACTCTCAGAGTTTTCCTCCAACACCACAGTTCCAAAGCATCGATCTTCCTTCTCTCAGCCTTCCTTATGGTCCAGCTCTCGCAGCCATATGTTACTACGGGGAACACCATTGCTTTGACTATGCAGACCTTTGTTGTCAGTGTGATGTCTCTGCTCTTAACTATTTTATCGAGATTTGTCATTGCTCTTCTCCCAAGGATTAAGCGTCTTCTGATTTCCTGACTGCAGTCAGCATCTGCAGTAATCTTCGCACCTAGAAATACAAAGTCTTTCACTGCTTCTACGTTTTCTCCCTCTATTTGCCAGTTATCAATCAAGCTAGTTGCCATAATCTTGGTTTTTTTGAGGTTTAGCTACAAGCCAGCTTTTGCACTTTCTTCTTTCACCTTCATCATAAGGCTCCTCAGTTCCTCTTCGCTTTCAGCCATCAAAGTGGTATCATCTGCATATCTGAGATTGTTAATGTTTCTTCCAGCAATTTTAAGTCCAGCCTTGGATTCCTCAAGCCCAGCATGTCGCATGATGTGTTCTGCGTACAAGTTGAATAGGTAGGGTGAGAGTATACAGCCCTGCCGTACTCCTTTCCCAATCTTAAACCAGTCCGTTGTTCCGTGGTCTGTTCTTACTGTTGCTACTTGGTTGTTATACAGATTCTTCAGGAGGCAGACAAGATGACTTGGTATCCCCATACTGCTAAGAACTTGCCACAATTTGTTATGGTCCACACAGTCAAAGGCTTTAGAATAGTCGATAAAACAGAAATAGATGTTTTTCTGAAACTCCCTGGCTTTTTCCATTCTCCAGTGGATATTGGCAATTTGGTCCCTAGTTCCTCTGCCTTTTCTAAATCCAGCTTGTACATCTGGCAATTCTTGCTCCATGAATTGCTGAAATCTATCTTGCAGGATCTTGAGCATTACCTTACTGGCATGTGAAATCAGCAAGCTAATCTTTATTAGGATCAAACACAAGGTAACAAAATAGTCACAAAGCCCCAAAGGATTCTTTTTCAGAGTTTATGATAATCGGAAGGAAGGAAGGAAGGAAGGAAGGAAGGAAGGAAGGAAGGAAGGAAGGAAGGAAGGAAGGAAGGAAGGAAGGAAGGAAGGAAGGAAGGAAGGAAGGAAGGAAGGAAGGAAGGAAGGAAGGAAGGAAGGAAGGAAGGAAGGAAGGAAGGAAGGAAGGAAGGAAGGAAGGAAGGAAGGAAGGAAGGAAGGAAGGAAGGAAGGAAGGTTCCAGTAAAAGTCATAGTATAATTTTCAAAAGGTAGAAAATGACATTTCAGATAGAATGGGATCATAGGAGGTAGGCAGGTGGGACCCTAATATGTATTACGTCTATCCCCAACTCTGCTGTGTGATCATACTTTAAAAGATTCCCAGAAAACTGGATCATGATAATCCTAATAATGAGTCAAAATGGTTTTGAGCTAAACTAATTGGCCATAGTGCAATTCCTATTTTTATGGGCCACATTGACTCAGATAAAAGATAAGATGATATTATGTACATTCCCATCACAAAGCAATAAATCAGCCAATAATGCTGTCAGTACATTCACTGCAAATGCAAAACTTGTTTCCTGGATATTGCTATGTAAGGTGCTCTATTAGGCAATCTGAAGAAAATTAAGTTGTATCACAGGCTGCAACATCATCTTATACATTTATAGCAATCAATTCTTTTTAAGAATCTGAGCACTCTTCCATGTGTTCTAAAAGGAAGGGATTTTTTATGGCCAGAAAATCAACTAGCGTTAAATTAAAAACAAGTATTCTTCTGATTAATTCTTGCCTTGCTTGAAAATGTCAAATGCATTCCTCACCCACTTCCATCTAATAAAATAAATTTCAGCCACTGAATAGAACCTCTGACCATGTTTATACAGAAGCTGTCTATACTCCAGTTCATTGCCTTAAGGCAGAAATAAACTCTATTTGCTATATCCTCACTTGTACCTATTCACAGTGCAAATATGTCCTGGCAACACTTATTTTCTGCTATGTCTGCATGATGTTGCCTTCCTCTTGTCCCCAGACAAAGACTGAGACAAACTTAAGTCATCTTCTGCTGAGCACCTGCTACCCCATGATAAAGCCATGGGCAGCCTTATTACAGGCTGCTGACCGCAGACCCATTCCGACCCCACTCGCCTCCCCATAGGAAGGGAAGCAGCTCTTCAGCCACCACTCCGTGGGAAGAAGGGGGTCTGTATGGGGCCAGTTGTCTGGGGCCCCAAAACATCTGCTTCTCCTCCTGTTTAGTAGGGAGGGAATGACTCCCGGCTGCCAATGTTCTGATCACACTCTGATCAGGACTGGAGACCTGACAGCAGAGGCCCTACAGAACCCCTCCTCTGCTTTGTTGTTGACTCAAAAGAGATTGGGGGGGGGACATTAGTGCTGTTATGCAGAAGAGTGATGTGGGGAATAATTTAAATGAAATGGGGAGCATTCACAGAGGAGACTTGGGGTCTTGAAGTGCTGTTCACTCATCCTTGAATTGGCAGAAGACTGTCCTGGCATTAAATTTGCTGTTCCCACTGCCAGTCCCTCTCCTGCCTCTGCTTTAAATCACTGCAGTCACTGGATTTCCCTTCCCTTCAAGGTAGTGGGTGATAACAGAGTCTACATACCTTGGGGCTGCCCTTGGACAATGTTGGAACAGGGGCAAAAACTCTAATGAGCTAAGGACAAGCTTATCTCACTCATGGGCTGGGGCAAAATACTTCTTTCCCCCCCCCCCCATTATCATGTATGTGGACACTTGTGCTCAGGGAGTCTTAAGGGGGTTGGCAACATTTCAAACTGCTCTGCGTATTGTATCCATTTTCTGTTTATATGACAGAAAATGCCCTATCTGTTTAAGTAGATCTCCAGTTATAATGCCAATGAAAAGTAGCAACGTAGCTGTTTCAGAAGCAGTATGTACAGACAAGGTATCATATCTATAGCAGAGAATTAACCCAGCAAGAGAAAAACAAACACTGTATTCAAACATTTGCCCTCATTATCTGAAATTATTACTGTAAATGTGCTGAGCAGCTGTTCTTTGCTCCCACAGGGGCAACTCAGTATCATCTTCAGGTCCTTAAAGGATGTTATCTAGTGGGTCCCATGAAGCGTGCCTTCTCAGCAGTGGCCCCTGTCCTGTGGAACACCCTCCCCCTGAGATCAGCAGGCCCCCGTCCTTGTCTTCTGGAAGGCCTTAAAAAGCTGACTCTTCCCCCAGCATTGGGAACCCAGCAATGGTTGTTACTGTTCTTGGGGAGAGTTGGGTAAGGGTGCTGGGCACCAATTCTTTTTGGATGCTGGTTTTTCATTTATTTATTTTTTACACATTGCTGTGAGCCACCCAGAGTTATGGTATATAAGATGGGCAGCCATATATGTTTTCTAAATAAATAAAATGAATCAATCAGTCAATCTCATATTTAGCCATTGATGAATTCTGGATAGGAGTATCCTGAAATAACTTATGGCCCAGAGCTGTGGCTACCAGCGCTCTCCTTTGTGTTGTGGTAGACCAAAGGTTCTCTGCACAGCAGACCACAAATTAGATTTTTTTTTTGTGGGACACAGAGGGTGGGCTGCGTATGGGGAGTTCAGGAGCAATGTCTTGTATCTATCCCGCACTCCTACACCCCCGGTTACCAGTTATCAAACCTTAGGCAGTGCTGGACTCCAGCTGGTGTTGCTTAATGTCAGGCTGGCTTCTAATAAAACTCACCTCATCCAGGATTTGATCCTGGATGAGAGGGTTGACCTGGCATGTATTACCAAGATCCAGCTGGGTGAAGAGGGGGGACTGCCCCTCTCTGAAATGTGCCCAGAAGGGTTGCAAGTGTGCCACCAGCTGCAGCTCCATGGTGGGAGTGGGGGGGTTGCTACTGTCTAGCAGGAAACTCTGAAGGTCATCAGGGGTGCTGCCCCACAAATACCCGGGTATGAGAGCCTACTTGTGAGGTTGGGCCTGAAGGATCATTTGGGAGTTTTGCTATTGTACCAGCCTTCGTGCTGTGTAGCGGCCTCCCTACCTGCTCTGCTCAAGGCTGTCTCTGGCCTTGCAGTGGAATTCCCCAGAATTATGGTTCTGGAGGTCTTCAATCTGCCATCCTTAGAGGTGGACTCAGAGATGGTATGGAGTTCATAGCCATCATGACAACCATGGACCTGACCCAGTTTATTGCAGATCTGACCCACAGGGTAAGGGTACATGTTTTGGGGCAGTGGCTACATGATCTGGAGTTGGGGGATGTTGCTATCTGTCCTTTATCATGGAAAGATCACTACCTGGTGACTCTGGGAGTTTACTGTAGCACACCACCCCTCTGGAGGGAGGCAGGTAAGGGCCTATTTGACTGGCCCACCCCAGACACCTAATGGACCCTATGCACCTGTGTAGACACTCTCTGGTGCAGACCCCAGTATGCTCTTGGTTTTTAGAGGGCCTGAGAGGGATTAAGTGACAGAAGAGATGCCTAGATTGCTGCTGATGGAAAACTAGGAGCGAATCCAGCCAGACACAGGTGAGAGCCTTTGTTAGAGCCTACTGAGTGGTGAAAAGGATGGTGAAAAAGGCTTCTTTCTCTACCCTCACTGCATCTTCTGAGTGCTGGCCAGCGGCCCTGTTCAGGACAACTCAATCCCTTCTGGGTCAGGAGGGATTGGTGGAACATCTGCAGGGTTGCTGTAGAGACTGTTCTCAACACCTGATGGTAAAAGCACTCAGATCCACACTGAGTTGAACTCCAGCTGGGCAAGTCCTTTGGAGATGATTGAGGCACAGTCTTGTGATGCTGTGTGGGAGGAGTTCAAGTCTGTTGACCCTGAGAAAATGGATAGGGTCCTCGGAGCTGTGGGTGCAGCCACCTGCGTATTAGATCCATGCCCTTCCTGGTTGGTCAAGGCTGCCAGGGAGGGAGCATGTGGGTGGATCCATGTGATGGTAAATGCCTCTTTGAGAGAAGGGGTGGTCCCACCAGCTGTGAAAGGAGGCTATCCCTGGATCCAACCAATCTGGACAATTTTCATCCAGTCTCCAATCTTCCCTTTTTAGGGAAGGTGGTTGAGAAGGTGGTTGGTCTCCAGGGTTCAGAAGGCCCTGGAGGGAGCAGATTATTTGGATCCTTTCCAGTCAGAATTCAGACCTGGGTACAGTATGAAGAGGGCTTTAATTGTGCTTGTTGATGACCTGTAGTGAGCTCAAGATGGGGGTGATGCGTCCATCCTAGTTCTCCTTAATTTTCAGCTATCTTCTGTACCATAAACCATGGTATCCTTTTCGACCAGCTAAGGAGGTTGGAAGTGGGGGGCACCATTTTATGGTGGTTCTTCTCCTTCCTCCAAGGCTGATTCCAGTCAGTGTTTGTGGGAAGGTAGTGATTGGGCCCTAGGCCCTTGCTTTGCAGGGCTCTGCCCATTCTTTCCTCCTTTTTAATATGTAGATGAAGCCACTCGGGGAGGTCATCCACCAGTTTGGGGTGAGGTATCATCAACATGCAGATGATACCCAGTTATACATGTCTGTCCCTGGCAGTTCAAGTGAAGCTTTTGAAGTTCTTTCCCAGTGTCTGGAGGCTGTGAGGGTCTGGATGGGGAAGAACAAGTTGCAGCTCAACCCTGCCAAGACTGAATGGCTGTGGGTTTTGCAGAGTTGCAGAGTTTCCATCTTTGGTTCTGAATGAGGTGGCACTACCCCATTCAGACTTGGCAAACAATCTTGGGGTTCTCCTAGACTCACAGATCCTGCTCAAAGAGCAGGTGGCAGCTATGGCCAGGGGAGCCTTCGCACAACTGCATCATTTGCACCAGTTGTGTCCATTCCTGGAGTGGGAAGCCCTGCTCATGGTCACTCACACCTTGGTCACCTCCCAACTGGACTACTGCAATGCACTGTATATGGGGCTGCCCTTGAAAACATCCAGAAGCTTCAGTTGATCCAGAATGCAGCAGCGCGGGTAGTTATGGGTGCATCTCATTATATCTGTGTAACACTGCTACTCCGCACGCTGCACTGGCTCCCCATAGACCACAGGTGAGATTCAAGGTGCTAGTTATTACCTTTAAAGCATAGGATCAGATTACTTGAGGGACCACTTTCTCCCAAGAACGTCTGCCTGCCCCACATGCTCCCACAGAGACAGCATGCTCCAGGTTCCTTCTTTTAAATCTTATCATCTTATGGGACCTAGGAAGGATGCCTTTTCCGTGGTTGCCCCTGTTCTCTGAATGATTTCCCCCCGCCCCCCGACATACAACAGGCCCCAACTCTTCTTGCCTTTAGGAAAGTTGTTAAAACCTGATTCTTCCCCAAGGCATTAGGGGCCAATTGAGTGGGAGTCCCCTTGTGGTTGTTTTGTTATGTGCTTGGTCGACATTTTATATTTATATATTGTATTGTTTATTGTTATGTGGTTTTTTTTCCCTTCGTTGATTTATTGTTGGTTTTTATGTTGTATACTATCCAGAGTCACACTAAGTTGAGAAGCCTTATAAATCATTAATTAATTAATTAATTAATTATTGAGTTAAGAAATCTATGGCCCTCTTGATGTTGTTCAACTGCAACTCCCAGGATCATTCATCATAAGCAATGCTGGGAGTTGTTGTTCAGGCAACATCTGGAGGGCACAGGTTCCCCTCCCTCTATTACATTCTTTTTTAAGATGTACAGTTTTATTATTGGCGGTAAACCATATACAGCACAACCTTCTTTACTTCATTGTGACATCAGTATCCTCAGGGGCTTTCTCCCCACAGCTTACTCTTAAAGGATTGTAGGCAACTGCTAATTGGAATACTGATCACAGTTATTTCACAGTGCAATATGTTTTGCAGTACCACTCACATTTCTGGATTGCAAGTCCAAGTATAGTCATGTATTAATATGTATCTATGGCCATTACTGCACTTAAGTTAAGTGAAGGGAATAATCATTTTTAGATAGAATAATTCAGAATTAGATTCTCCATTGCATTTAGATAAAATCCCAAGAGCGCTGGATGTGCTGTTAGCTTTCATTAAAATCAGCATAAGAATGGCTTTATTTTCAACACTGCTTTTAGTATTTTACTCAGACAATGGAAGATAAAAGATAGAGAGGCATCACAGTAGTTTGAACTGCAATTTTCTAAAGAACACAAAATACTCTTTTTAATGACTGGGGGCAAAATTAATTAATTAAAAACATTTTACCTTGCTCCTCATCTTAAAAGTGAAATAAACATATAAAACATTAGTACCTGTCCTTAAGCTTACATTCAGAAAGAAACACAAGGAAAGAGAATGGGGAAGAGGAGGGAAAAGACCATCACAATGCAGGTTAGTTTTAGCTGACCAAATGCTTGGTAAAACACCTACTATGGGGCAGATAGTATTCAGGTTTGCATTTAATCTTTTATCTGCCTGAACCAGCTTGCTCCTTTTTTTTCTTTCATTGAGTTGTTTCCCTTTTTGTTTTCTGTACATGGGACCAACGTTACTCTTGGGGGTGTTTTCACTCCTCTTCCAAACCCCAGAAACATTTTAGCACCAGCCCACGAATATCCTTGTTTGTCTGGCCTACCTTGCAGTGCTGAAAACTTCTCCTGAGCCTACCAGCAATTCCTCCAACTGACTAATAGAGAAGTGAAAGAGTTTGTCTCCAGTCAGCCCCTTCCCCTTCCTTGTAGTTGCTTCACTGTATCAGTTTTCAAAGCCAGAAGAAAAACTGATATCAGTCACTCAGTTTAAAAAGCATGTTGAAATGATCTTGAGGTGCCATTGTGCCATGATTTCAGCTCAGCAGGGAGGGAGCAGAGCCAAGGAGCTGGGTAGTGAGACAAGGGAAAAGTGGCTGCAGATGGGAAATTGCCTGCTTCACAGCTCCAGCATTAACGCTGCCAGGCTATCTTTGCCACAGTGCCTCCTGTGCTACAACTGGACCAGATGCTAACTGGCTTAACTACAGAAATGCTGCTGAAGAGCCCTTCAGTCCTGGGAAGGCAGAACAAATGCCATGTATGGAGGGGCTCTTATTCTTCCTCCATCTCCCCAGGGTGAGATGGTACTCCAGAAGATCTTGTGTAGACTGTTGGGGAAGGTCCACATGAAAGGTTGCTGGATGAAAACAGCTCATCAGACTGTTTATGCTTCATCTCTCCTTCCCTCCCCAGATTTGATTACTGCAATCTGTTCAAGCCAAGAATAATATTCAAGAATATTGAAATGAGTGCAGTGGGGGCAGGAAGTTAGAGCAAACAAGAACATTCCTGCTAAAAATCAGAGTGCTGAAATACTAAAACATTGCAATGTTCTAGGCTACTAGAAGTAGTAGTGGAATTGCAGCCCCTGCCAAGCCCTGTCATCTCCATCTCCAATCCCATCTACAGACAATATTCTAAGTAAATATGTTCTTCCTCTAGTTGGAAGGTTGTCCTCTCAGATGAATGGACAATTGATAGGAAACTAGCTTTGAGGAAGAGAATTTTTCCAAATCCACTAACCTGTTTTTGGTTACTTTTTATGGAATACAGAGGACTGTATTAAGTCCACCATTTTTTTTTCCTCACAAGCAAAACCTACAAATGGTTGTTGTAGTCGGTGGTTGCTGTTCTTTGTTCTGTTAAATCTCACACACACATGCACACACATTCTTAATATTAATTAATTAATTAATTAATTAAATTTTATCACCCCCCATCTACTCCCTAAGGAGGGACTCTGGGTGGTTTACAATAGAAATAAAATTCAATACAAACTATAAATAATATAATAAATATGAATATGAATAGAAGATAAAAATATAAAATACAATAAAATCCAGATGGCATAAGATTCTACACCAATCCATGAATATAAAGGGGCCATTCTAGGGCACCAGCCATCCCCAAGAATGACTATTCCCCTTCCTGCTCCAGGCATGCTGGCAAAACCAGGTCTTCAGTTTTTTACAGATGTCCAGGAAAGAGGGGGCTTGTCTCACTTCCAGGGAAGAATGCTCCAGAGGGCGGGAGCTACTGCAGAGAAGGCCCACTTCCTGGACCCTGCCAGATGGAATTCTCTTACAGACGGGGTCCACAACATGCCCTCTCTGCATGACTGGGTGGGATGGGCTGATGTAATGGGGATGAGACGGTCCTGCAGGTAGCCTGGACCCATGCCATGTAGGGCTTTAAAGGTAATAACCAACACCTTGAATTGGACCCGGAAGCAAACGAACCCAATGCAGCTCACCCAGCAAAGGTGTTACATGTGCTGATCTTGGAGCACCTAGAATTGCCCATGGGGCTGCATTCTGGACCAGTTGTAGCTTCCGGATACTCTTCAAGGGTGGCCCCATGTAGAGTGCATTACAATAGTCTATATGGGAGATGACCAGGGCATGAGTGACAGTTCGAAGACCATTAATAATCTTCCTTATTGTCCTGTGCCAAGCATAATTCTGATAAATTGATAAATCAAGGTAAGATTCACTAAAGAGAGGCTATGTATGCCTGTGGAGTCCCAAAGCAAGGACTAAAGTGATCATATAGTGCCTCCTAGTGGTCAGTAGCAAATATAAGAACTAAAGAGTGAGTAGGCCTTTTCCCACTTGTACCTAGCCATTATACAAACATATCTTGGCAACATCATTTTTCTGCTGTGTTTTGATGATATTGCCTTCATCTCAAGCCTAGCTTATGACTGAGACAGGTGAGTGAGTTAAATCATCCTGAACTGTATTGCTATTAAGAGTAGCATTTTTCCATGTATTCCAACAGAGTCCATGGGCATCTTTAAGATGTATAAAATCTCTTAGGCTGTCAACCATTACTTTGGAGGTAAGTCAGATGACTGGCAGCAGAGGCAGAATAGGATGGGCAATGGGAACAGCCAAGTCCATGCTGATTTGGTTTTTTGACTACTCAAGTCGTTCTCTCAATTGGAGAGCACTTCAGCTCAGCAGCAGGGAAAGACCTTAGAGAGGTATGACTTGTTACCTATACATAACAGAGCATCAACAGATAGTTGCTAAGGCTTCAGAGTCCCAGCAGTGCCAGCCACCAGTCCATCACAGTGAAGAGGAACAGCAAGAATATGCATGTAACAACATTCCACAAAGTCTTGATCTGCCAAGAAGATCTGCCACGGAGTTGACTTCCAGTATGGCATACCTTCAGTCCCCCAAAGTTAGCTCCTTTTATCACCTTCTCATTTCTTTAAAAAAAAAGTATGATTAATAGAAAGACAACTATTAAAACTAAATATGCATCATCTAGGGCAGGAATAGGGGGTGTTCTTGGACTGGAGGACATATTTAGCACTTTGAGAGCATGTGGTTCGTTCACAAAACAGCTGTAACGATTGGGTTGCCTATTTGCAAAATGGCTATCACAATGTGCACATCCAATCACTACACCCATTTACCAACAGACAACTGAAGATGGTGTTCCCTTCTATTCCATCTATCCCTCCCTGATGCTTCCTACCACAATTGGGCAGTGGGCATATATGCAAACAAAGGACTGGACTGCACCCAACCACTATTTTTACCTTTGAAATATTCTTGTAAATAAAAGGCAATACTAGAGTAAGACTTCACTGCATGTCCATTTCATGTTTTTAAAATAATTTAAAAAAAAACTAAATCAGGTCAGAAAACCAAGGTGATTGCTGGATGCTAAGAATACTGCGGTGCCTACCCATGGTCCAGGCTTTGAGATCTCAGATGTTAGTGGGAAATAAATTATACAATGGGAATCTGCCACAAAATCCCTCAGTGGATTGCCCCTATCCAGGGTTCGAGCTATATAAATACCGTAATATAAAAATACAGATGACTTGGACTTTGTACTGAAAAATCAAGATGAAAGTTTTTTGTTTCTGGCTTCTTCTAGGAAGAATCAGGCACCACACATCACACTTTTGCTCAATTTTTTCAAATAACTAGAACTTTTTTCTGTATTTTCAAAGAAGATACATGTAATGTTGCATTCATGCCTCTACCCACTCTAGTAAAAAATAACGACTCCAAAGTTGTATATAGATATCTAATAAGTATAAATAATTCAGTCTCAGAGCCATAATGACTAACAAACAACAGGACTTGTCTAGCAAACCTCCAAGGAGTCCTAGCGTCAAAAGAGCAGCAGGTATGTTAAGCGGAAATGAACCAACTTTGTTCAGTCAGCTTATAAATAGAGCAGCCCGTTCTAGAAGCACATTGTGAGTATCTAAACATAAGATGATCCCAGCAACATTCAATTAAGTTGGAATACATCAGCTAGCAATACCAATTTAGGGAGTGTAACTTGGATGAGTTACTATGTAGGAAACAAACCTTACAGCTTCTCAGTCTCACTACCAGCATATGGATATATAAAAGATTTGAAAGTAGCAGGCTAAATTCCCCTACCCCCCCATTTCATACTTTGTGGTAAGCTGATTTGTTTAATGAGATGTATGCTGCAGCAACATGATGGATTTTTATTTTTATTTTTTCTTAATCTTTATTACTGTAAAGTAGCAGCTATCCATAGGGATGTAAAAATGTTTTAAAGTCAAAGGATTTCAAAGTTGAAATCTAATTGTTCTTCTAATTGTTTCACATGTGCAAACTTACAACACTTCCATAATACTTAACTTTATTTATTAGACTCATAGCCCACCTTTTGTAAAGGAGCTTAAAGTGGTGTCCACTGTGCTCTTTCCTCCTATTTTTACCAACAGGAACAACTCTGTGAAGTTGGTTGGGTTGAGAGAGAATGGCTGACCCAGAATGACCTAGTGAGCTTCTGTGGCTGATGGGGGAATTAGACCTGGGTCTTCCCACTCCTAGTCCAACATCTTATCAATGGCTCTCTCGTTTGGAAGGCAGAACACTTCAAAATGAAGCATTTCCAGTTCAAAACAGTTCCAATGTGGCTCATAATAGACATTCGCTTGTGTACTCATCAACAAATAGATTTAAATGATTAAAACCAAAGCCCAACTGAAAAGTCCTGAGAGGCCCGAGCTACAAAACCCTTAAACCCAAAGTCTGTAAATATGGGGTCAGGAATATTTCCCTTGGGAGGTTCTTCCGTAAGAGGGTGTCTTAATCAAAATGTTTGAGCATGCTTTTGGATGTTAGTTGTTTCTTGGCACCCCGTCATATGTTACTTTATTTTTTGCATTCCACATTTTGTACTACTGCTATCCACCCAGAGAACATCAGAATTGGGGCAGGATACAAATATGGGGGGGGGAATCAAAATGGTTCTCTTCTAGCCATGTCCCTCATGTCACTTGGTGGGGAAACTGTAACAGCCAAGTAAGACCTTAAGTTTGGGTAGGAACATATGGGGAAAGGCAGTTAGGAAAAGGCAACCTCGAAGTGAACTACTTAGGCCTTTAAAGATAAACATCAGTTCTTTAAATGTACTCTAGAAACTGGGAGTCTAGGCAGCTAATGTGATTAAATGGCAGCCAGTTCTAGTTAATATAGTAAATAATATGAAGGAGTGTCCACAGAGAGTGGCTAAAAGAGCAAATGATGGTGGCCTCAATTGTAAGGACGTGGCCACCATCTTGACTTTTTGATCCCTAACCCCACCCATTGCCCCTGAATGGGTAGACGTATTCTGAATTGCTTAAGCGGCACCTGTATGTGTAAGGCATTGTAATAAAGCATGAGCAATTGTGGCCAAGCCATCTCCATCCATGCTATGTCAGGCAAAGCTTATAAAAGGACACAATATTCACATGAACCATGGATCCCAAAACAATAAGAATCTTCTGTCTGCAAGCCTGAATGACTTTAGAATATGCACAACCAGCCTACAGCTTGTAAGCTGCTCCCAAACCTCCTCTGCTTTGTACCCCCCCCTTTCCCCAAATTTTGCTCCTGCCAGTTATTGATGGGAAAGTAAATAACGTAGATCAGACTAACCCTGCAGTTGGTTTAATGCACTATACCCGCTGAAGTGGGGGGAAAGCCTAAAATTCCACTTCTTTATAACTGATATAGGGCAATTGCACATTAATGAAGGTGCAACACAACAATTTCAATGGGAAATCATTATTGTTCATATAATTCAGAACAGCTCTTCTTATGTGGAGAGATCAATATGGAGTAACTCAATATTCGTTTTGTAATACAGAAGTTCCTCATTTAAGTTCACTGATCTGAGCTCTTTCAGATTTTCATGTAAATAGCGAACTCGGAATTAGCCGCTAATGCTTCATCCTTGCTTTATCACCTAAGTGTCAGTAGGAACAGACTTAACAATAGCACAAAGCTGGTAATATCATGCATGGGTAAGCCTATGGAACAGAAGCAGCGCAGCAAGACAACAGGCAAAGCGAACAGGAAGTCTTATTAGTATTCCCTCTTTTACCCAACTTTTCAAGGTATGGTAACATTCACTTTTGCATATGGATACTGTAAGCTTAGTATTTGCATATGAATGTGTTTACCTATTCCAGCACAGACTATAGGTAGTCTTCAGGCCTGTTTGCAAATGTTTTTTAGAACAGCTGATCTTTTCCTTGCAATTTTCAAAAGTGTAGTTTTAGAACCAGTAGCAAAACAGCCAGGGGTTAATTGAGCAATATCTTCTAGAGTACTCTGTAATAAATTCCCTCTCTATGCTAAGTAAATGCCAGCTTATTTCTGGAATATGCTGTAATGTGTTAGCTATGCAATTACTGTTTTTTGTCATGGTAATACTCTAGAGCTTGCCTTTGGTGCCCAGTTACTATGCTGGATCCCACCCATGTAAAAGAAAAAAAACCACCCTTATTTTCCTGTTTTCTGATTAGATTCATTTTAACTCTGAACAGAGAATTCCCTAGATATCTGTTGTAGATCGCAACATTATTTTCCTGTGACATTGTCAGCTTTGCAGGTTGACTCACAGCTGTACTTTTAACAACAGCCTGATGTTCAGAAAATGAGCCTCTTCCAGCACAGATGTAAAGTGTCAAGAAAAATTCAGCTGTTTAGATATATATGTCAGGTACACACAGAGTAATGGCAAGAAAAAGGAGGGGTATCTATTTCCATCTCATCCTAAGTCTGGTAGGTTTCAAATCCTTCAAAGGTAATTTTGCCAAGTGTAGGTTTTTCTGATCTGATGCCTCAGTAGTGAGAAAATATATTGAAGATGTTCTGTCTAAGCACATCTTAAAAATACAACAGCTCTTTAAGTCTTTAGACATGATCTCACATTTTGAACGTTTCCATCCTCGCCCTATTTTTTTCCTCCCAACTGTTTTACTGATTGTGTATTTTTATTTTATTTTATTTATTTTGCAATCAATCCAGAAATACTAGGTTCTTTGGTGAGCCTGGTGTATGCAGCCCACACACTTCAAGTGAAGGCTCCTTCAGAGCCCCAAAGGACAAGCAGAGTGCCTCTGCCTTTGGTGCTACCCAGGCATTACAACTTCTCAGTGTACTAAATGCCTCAGTTCTTGAAATACCCAAAGTGTGCACTACTTCCTCCTCAGGCTGCTTTTTCTCTCAAAGATCTGCGAATTTTCCCTGATTGCTTTTACATAAGCAGAGAAGGTCAAGCTAAACAGTTTTCCTGGGCACTATGAAGGTGACAAGGAAGGCAAGGCCTGCTGATTGTACTAATTTGTATAAACAGGGTGGACAACTTATCAAGAAGAAGAATGGGGGAGCCACTGGTTCCCCACCCAGTCCTCATATGGCTGAATTTCTAAATAACATGGGCTTGCATACTATGACCCATGGGAATTTATTTATATTAGATTTATACAGCCACCCATCTCAAATACATGACTCTGAGCAGCTAACAATATTAAAATAATAAAACCACATCCAAAAAATATAAAACTCATAGCCGTCAAGAAAAAAATTACGAAAACACCATACAGTCAACACAACCAGGAAAAGGGCTCCATCACACACCCCGGGTTCCAGGCTCAAGCACAGGTGGAATCTCAGCAAACCAGTGGGTGTTCTTCCTAGACTTACTGTTTGCCTCCAAATGCAGAAATGCAGAGTTTGTTAGGCACCAGCAGGCCGATATACATAAATTGTATGCTGGGTTTAAGTTTGGACAGTAGATTACAGTTTATGCAGACATATTGGGCATATGTTACAGCACATGGATGAATTCCAGAACTCATACTGCTATATACTACTGATATTTGGGGGGGAAATAAGTTTTCATTTTTGTTATTGTTGCTATTTTATAACAGCAGCTTGATAAGCAGCTAATTTCATGTAGTTTGAAAAAGGAAAAAAAGATTCTGACTAAATTAAATTTGGCAAATCAGCGCATTGGCCTTTGATTTTTCTGAATGATATATCTTCTATCCCAGAGATCCTGAGATATTCTTATACATCCAACGTCTTTTGCTGATCAGAGTTATCCTTTTGTCATGTTCACTGTTTCAATGTGCACTGTACATCATAACGTTTCACATGCCATGGTGCTGACGTGCGTTTCTGTTGGGAGGGAGCTGCTGCGAAACCTTGTGCCAAGCTCTGTATCTATGTTCATTTCAATGGAATGTGTTTGGGTTATGTGCTCTGCTCAAGGACTTTTCCCGCGGACCATCAGAAGCCGTTAGGAGCACCTGGGATTGTGAGCCTGGGAAGATTCTACGGGGGGAGGATCTCGTTTGTACCGAGGGTTTTTTAGTTTGCATTTGGCACGCTTTTTCCATTCTCAGCTTTCTTTGTGAACCTGCATACTATTCTTTAATAAATCAGATATCTTTGTGATCCTGCTTATGAGTCTGATGGTGTTTAGAATAGGCAATCATTACATAAAGCTGAGAAACACTAAAGTTGTACTGTTAGCTCCTACCAAGATTAGTTTCTTGTGAGGGAAAACAGTTAACGATGGCCAAATCCAAATCCACGACCGAGAGACTTGAGGAGCCGACTGGCTTGATGCCCGAGTCAACGGTCAGGAGCGGAGAACTGAGTCTCACCCCAGAACCTTCAGGTTTACGGCCGGATTCAAGTTCCAGCCCTGAGGGAGAGGAATCCAAAGATGGGAGAGCACCAGAGCAATTGGCACTCAGCGAATCGCCCACAGAGTTGATCACCTGGGATGAAATGGGAGAATCCCAGCCAGGGACGTCCCGGGCGTCCTGGAAGTATCGGGTCCCAAACGCCACGGTATTAGAAGGGAGACAGCCCTTGAGGGAGGAATCTCAAACCCCTGAAAGGCTAAGAGTGGTAGAGGCCAAATTAGAATCAATGGAGTACATGCTAAAAGCCCTGTCTCTGTCATGGGGAGGGCAACTGAGGTGCGAAGGAGAGTCCAGCTCCACGCAATCATCCTCCATCCCCTCACCCGAACCACCGGTGGAGCGGGGCCGGAGCCGGAGCCGGGATGAATCTCCACCCCACAGAGCTCGTCCATCAGTGTCCTCACCCCGAGACAGGAGAACTACTGTAACCTGGGGCCCAACCACTCAAGCAGCCACTAATTCAGCTCCAACAGGAGCGGGGTGAAAGACTTTTCTGTCAAATTTGATGGGGATCCAACTAAGTTGTCTTTCTTCCTCACTAATGCTAAAAGTTATATGAAACAGTTTGGACCCTGCTTCCCTTCCGAAGAGGCTAAAATAACTTCCATTGCCACCAAGCTGAAGGGACGAGCGGCTGACTGGTATGTTCAATTAAGTGAGGCTAGCTCCCCTGAGCTTGAGGATTTCGAGGAATTCATGTGGGCGTTAAAGCTCCATTTTGAGGATCCTCTAGCCAAGGCAAGGGCTAAAAAGGCACTGAAGGATCTTATCCAGGGCCAACTGTCTGTAGCTGATTATGCCCTGTAGTTTAAGGCTTTAGCTGGGAAAATCCCCGACTGGTCTCAGTCAACCTTAATAGAACGATTTAAAGAGGGACTCAACAGGGATGTCCTGCAGTGGGCATTGTGTAGAGACGACCCAGAGACATTGTATGAATGGATCTGTCTGGCCGGCAAGGCTGAGCATGCCCAGCATACCTACATGCAAACCAAACAACCTGAAAAGCAACCAGCCACCATGAAGACTACAGAGGTCTGGGCTTTAGTTGACTCTGGGTGTCCCAGGTGTCTGATTCACCCTGATCTGGTTGCTGCTTTGGACCTGCCTAGCTTTCCCCTCCAGCAGCCTTTGATCTTCACACAGTTGGATGGTTCAATGGCAGGGGGGGGGGGCGGCGACCCATTTCACTGGAACTGTCGCAATGCAAATGGGCAGCCACCGTGAGACTTTAAAATTGATAGTAGCTACCCGTTGGCAACCCCTTAGTAATTCTGGGAATTCCCTGGTTGACTTATCGAAGCCCCCATATAAATTGGGAACACAGAACTCTGACTTTTAAGGATGGGTTTTACCAAGCCCCTACCACGGAGAGGGCTTCAAGAGCGGGGGTTGGAAGGGCTGCAATTGCCATGCCGCGCCCTAGTTTGGCACGTTTAGAGGGCTTGCCTGATCGATACCAAGATTTTGCAGACGTTTTTGGAGAAATGGAAGCAGATCAGCTACCCCCTCATCAGAAATCTGATTGTGCCATACAGTTGGTTCCTAATGCTCAATTGCCCAAGCCAAAAATTTATCCAATGACTCAGAAGGAGCTTGGGGCATTACGGGACTTTATCGACAAAAATCTGTCAAGGGGGTTTATCGAACCTGCAAATTCCCCAGTTGGGGCCCCTGTGCTATTCCGGGAAAAGAAAGATGGCATGCTTCGACTCTGTACGGACTATTGGGAGTTAAATTCCATCTCGATCTGCAACAAATACCCTCTACCACTAATGAAAGACATGTTAGCCCATTTGTCAAAGGGCAAGATTTTCTCCAAGCTCGACCTTCATGAAGCCTATTTTCGCATCCGCATACGAGCTGGAGATGAGTGGAAAACTGCTTTTAATTGCCCATTGGGTTCATTTCAGTACAAAGTCCTCCCTTCTGGGTTAGCAGGGGCTCCCGGAGTCTTCATGCAATTGATTAATGAAGTGTTACATGATCATTTGTTTAAAGGGGTCCTGGTTTATTTGGACGATGTGCTCATTTACACTGAATCCGAGGAGGAACACGAACGCCTTCTCAAACAGGTGTTAAGTAAGCTTAGAAATGCCAAGCTTTATGCCAAGCTTTCCAAATGTGAATTTCACAAAACCCAACTTGACTATCTAGGCTATAGGATATCTGACAAAGGCATTGAGATGGACCCTGAAAAAATTCAGGCGATTTTAAGTTGGGAACGTCCCCGCACCCGGAGGCAACTACAAAGTTTCCTGGGGTTCAGTAATTATTATCGGCAGTTATCCAGGGATTTGCTGAGATTGCTTTGCCCCTTACTGACTTGCTACATACCAAGGGTTTGAGAGAGACACGCAAGGTGAAAAACCCTGGGGCAATGCTGAATTGGACACCTGAATGCCAGGTGGCATTCGAGAAGTTAAAAACCCTCTTCACTGCTGAGCCTATTTTACAGCACCCCGATCCTGAACACCCCTTTGTGGTCCAAGTTGATGCTTCTGACTCCTCAATTGGGGCTATATTGCTACAGAGGGATTCTGACAATCACTTAAAACCCTGCACTTATTTGTCTAGAAAATTGTCTGAAACTGAACGCCAGTGGCATGTTTGGGAAAAAGAGGCTTTTGCTGTAAAAGCTGCTTTGGAAGCCTGGCATCACCTCCTGGAAGGCGCTAAATGCCCTTTCGAGGTTTGGACCGATCACAGGAATTTGGAAGCCCTCTGCACCCCCCGGCGTCTCAGTCCTAAACAAATTTGCTGGGCTCAATTTTTCAGTCGCTTTAACTTCCAGTTAAAATTTATTCCTGGAAAGAAAAACTTTCTGGCTGATGCTTTGTCACGTTTACCTCAGGACTCTGACCACGTGGCAGATATAGTGGGAACTGTTCTTACTGAATCACAACTGGGCTTGGTTGCCGTCACACAGAGCCAGACCCGTGCACAGGCAACCCCGCCCCCAGCCCCATCTGGGAGGCGAAAAATGCAAGTTCCTTGTCTGTTACAGAAGGACTTTCTCCAGGCACTGAAATCTGACACTTGGTTACTAGCTAATAGAGACAATGTTTCTTTTGAAGATGGTCTAGCATGGGTGGAACACCGCCTTTATGTGCCTGAAACTTTAAGGGCTGATGTTTTGCAGCGTTCCCATGATGCTAAACTTGCTGGACACTTTGGTTTTGTCAAAACATTGCATTTGGTTCGCTGTCAATTTTGGTGGCCAAGCTTAAGGCGTGATGTAAAGGACTATGTTGCTTCCTGTGCTGTTTGTGCCATGTCAAAGCGAAAAGGGCGTAAACCACAGGGGCTTCTGCAGCCAGTGGCCAGCCCATCCCGTCCCTGGGACGGGATTTCTATGGACTTTATTGTGGACTTACCCCCAGTCAGAAGAAAACTGTCATTTGGGTTGTAAAAGATTTTTTCTTCCAACAAGCCCATTCCATTCCATGTGTGTCCATCCCATCGGCCCCGCAATTGGCCCGCCTATTTCTCATCCACATCTACCGTCTCCACAGTAGCCCCTCCCGTTTGGTCAGTGACCGCGGGACACAGTTCACTTCCCAGTTTTGGAAATCATTTTTAAAATTGATTGGCACCAAACAGGCATTGTCCACATCGTCGCATCCTGAGACTGACGGATCTACAGAGGTCTTGAACTCTGCCCTCGAACAATTCCTTAGAGCATACATAAATTACCATCAGGACAATTGGGTGGGCTGTTTGCCCTTTGCTGAGGTGGCTTACAACAATGCTGTCCATCAGAGCACCGGGCAAACCCCTTTTTGTGTGGTTTCTGGTCACGACTTTGTTCCTATCCCTGAGCTGCCACAAACCCCTCCCCAGTCCTGTTCTGCATCTGACTGGGCTGTTAAGCTGGCTGGTTCCTGGCCGGTGATTCAACAGGCTTTGGCTGATGCCCAGGCTGCTTACAAGTTTCAAGCTGATAAACGTTCTTTGCAACACGATTTCAAATTGGGGATCAGGTTTATCTTTCTACTAAATTCATCAAATCCCCACAGCCCTCAAAGAAGCTTGCTCCCAAGTTCATTGGTCCTTTCCCTATTGTTGGTCTTATCAACTCAGTTACTGTTAAGTTGGACCTGCCTCACAATTTGAAATGCTTGCACCCTGTTTTCCATTGCAGCCTGCTCAAGCCCGTCCACCCCTCTTCCCGCTGGCATCCCCAACCTCCTCCTCCTGCTCCGATCATGATTGACGGGTAATAGCACTTTGAAGTCAAGGAGGTTGTTGATTCTTGCAAGCTTCGGGGCACCCTCCAGTACCTGATTCGCTGGAAACACTTTCCTCATCCTGAATAAGGTGCCTGCTCACCACATTAATGCTCCTGATTTAGTTAACAGTTTCCATTTGGCTTGCCCATTGAAACCTTCCGCTTAATGCTTTCTTTCTTTTGGGGGGCGGTATGTCATGTTCACTGTTTCAATGTGCACTGTACATCGTAACGTTTCACATGCCATGGTGCTGACGTGCGTTTCTGTTGGGAGGGAGCTGCTGCGAAACCTTGTGCCAAGCTCTGTATCTATGTTCATTTCAATGGAATGTGTTTGGGTTATGTGCTCTGCTCAAGGACTTTTCCCGCGGACCATCAGAAGCCGTTAGGAGCACCTGGGATTGTGAGCCTGGGAAGATTCTACAGGGGGAGGGATCTTGTTTGTACCAAGGGTTTTTTAGTTTGCATTTGGCGCACTTTTTCCATTCTCAGCTTTCTTTGTGAACCTGCATACTATTCTTTAATAAATCAGATATCTTTGTGGTCCTGCTTATGAGTCTGATGGTGTTTAGAATAGGCAATCATTACACCTTTCCAGTCCAGATCATTACATGGAAAGGAGCTGGGAACCATTGTTCAGAATGACTTTTTTCTCCTACTTTCTACATGCAAAAGCAGTTGTACAGGTTAAAAATCATGGGGGACTTAGATTTACCTTGATGATATATTGATTCAATCAAGAAAATTAATTGGACACCCTCATCATTGCCCAATTGGAATTGTGAAGTTCAGTGACCCACCCTTTGCTGGTGCAGCTATATCTTTTTTCTTCCCACCATTGTTTTCTGCTTTGGTATGGTAATGGCCTTTCTGGAATGTCTGACCTTGCATAACCTCCTAGACTCAGAAAGCAAAGACTGAGTTGGAATGCAGCTGCTCAGAAAATCACCCAGCCTTTCCCTAACACCTTTTCCTTGCCATTGTCCTCAGAGATAGGCTCCAACTTTAGAAAAAAAACAGAAATGGTTCCAATTCTACAAATGCTTGGCTTCCTGAAGCCGTACCCTTGCTTTGACTCCACAGAGGAGCTAGCGTGCAGCCTCTGTCTTCCTTTCTGGCATTTTCTTCTAAGCCAGGTTTTCTCAGCCAGGGTTCCATGGAACCCTGGGGTTCCGCGAGAGGTCATTAGGGGGTTCCCTGAGAGATCACGATTTATTTAAAAAATTATTTCAAATTCAGGCAACTTCACATTAAGGAGGTAAGTTTCGTTCTCTATTTTTAGTTTAAGAACACTGTTAATGTATGTATACACAAGAAACAAATACAATAATTCTGTAACTTCTGGCCTCTATCTGAGCCTGAATGTGCAGGGGTTCCCTGAGGCCTGAAACATATTTCAAGGGTTCCTCCAGGGTCAAAAGGTTGAGAAAGGCTGTTCTAAGCTGTCCTCTGTGAGCAAAGCCGTGTCTTCCAGAGCAAGTCTGCAAGCAAGTACCTCCTTCTTCAAAATTATTCCTGAAATGCATTTTTATCACAAGGCCTACTGGAAACTGCCAAGTGATAATGGCCAGGAAGAGGGCTGGTGTAGTCTGTCAAAGAAGCTCATTTACTTAAGTGTTTAGACAGTGCTAAAATGTCTCAAAACCGCAGAGTTATGCCCTTTGCAAGTCCATATAATGCTGTGCTCTCACAACAATAAAATAAAGTGATTTCATCATTTTTATTTTCATGCTTTCATTCTTTTTGGTTCTTGTATCTCTAATTTAAATCAGCAAATTAGTGAGGCAGTTCCAAAAACTGGTACTATATAGAAAAGCCTGCTTTACTGTTCCAATAAGTTGTTCCTACCAGGGTTGTTCTTAACTTGAAACAACTTCCAGAAGAAAATGTTAAAATAAAATAATTACAGATACAGCCAGAAAAACTTTACCTGCTGCATTTATCTATGTCAAATTACTGTTAAGGCAGTAACCATGAAAAACACAGGTTGTGGAGCTGTTAGGACAGGACTTTGGGGACGAAATGCAGAGGCCACTCAGGAGGAGGAACTGTTGAATGCTGCAAGTCAGGTTTACAGGGAGTCCTCATTTAGTGACTGCTTCATTTAGCAACCATTCACAGTTATGACGGTGATGAAAAAGTAACTTTGCAACCAATCCTCTCATTTACGACCTTCGCAAGTCTCTCAAGCAAAGGAAAGCTGAAGTCAGATCGTAAGCACAGTCACAGTTTCACTTAGCGAGCACTTCACTTAACAGTCAAGTTGCTGGTCCCAGTTGGGGTCGCTAAATGAGGACTACCTGTACAGTATTTTGAGGAAAGGAAAGAAAAGCACAGGACCATTTGCAGGTCCCAAGTCTTCTTGCATAATTGGACTCCTTGATGGTTCATCTGGTGTTAATCCTAGTGTTGATTTTTGCATATCTGAGTGTTGACCAGTACACTCCAGCAATCAACACCCAGATATGCAAAAATCAACACTAGGATTAACACCAAATGAACAATCAAACAGCACAATACACCCTAATCAAGGAACTATTAACTCAGGCAATCAAGCAAGCAGCAAACAACAGCCCAATCAAAGAACTCCCAAGGAGAGAACACCACCAACACAAGCAGGGCAAGCCACAGTATATAAACTGAGAGCAAGGCCCACTCCCTCTTTGCACTGAAGATGTTGCCTAGCCTGGCAATGAAACGTCTGCAAGAAAACAACAAGGCTCTGAGAGCACGAAGGACTCCACAACAATATGTGTGCCTGGAAAGTTCCCACCTCCTTTCCCATCCTCTGGCATAGGATGTACAACAAAGGAGCTTTGCTTAAGCTGTGCAACTCATGGAGGCAGCCACTGCCCTAGATTTCTGTTTCTTATATGATGTTCCCCAGAACTGCTTTGCTGCATAAAAATGATGTGTGAAATATTTTTATTGCAAACTCTTTGAGTCTTCCTGCTGTCCTTCATTTCAGACAGGGGCTCTGAGGCCTACCATGTGCTAGTACTCTAGTTCTTTCTGGGTGCAGTGCAGAAGGCAAACTTAGAGAAATCTTTGTGAGGCACTTCAACATCCAATAAATATGACGGAAACTTTTTAAAAGCATTGTTGTTATTAGGGCCATTTGTGCAGCCTCACATAATATTGCAATGTCAGATATCAGCCAATCATAGATGTTATTGATTTGGCATTTTCTGCTTATTGACCTGATGATTTCAAGCAAGTTCTATACTTTGATTTGTGTTCTTTTTAGAACATAAATTCAAGACAAATGGTTGGCTGTCAGCCTTTATTACTTGTGTTCAGAAAAAAAATATCCAAAAATTTTATCTAGGCCTGGGAAAGGAGGGTATTCATGATTGTAGAATGAGAGGGGGCACAATTGGCCACCATAAATAGTTCTGAAGGCCTCCCCTTTCTTGGCAAACATCCCTGTTAAATCATTCAAGGCCATGCAGTTTTGGAGGGAAAATCATTATTAGGCATCCAAAAGGAAGAAAGAGCAGATTTTTGCTTTCCAGGCTCTGGGTTGTACATCCTAAACAAGAGTAATCCTGCCTAACACTGACGTCTTGGGTAGCATTGATAATTCTAGAAAGAGTCCAATTAAGTATTTCAAGAAGACATCCCAGTGCAACTCTACATTGATTGCCTTGCTAATGTATATTGAGTTTTAACTAAATACAGCCCCGGGTGCTGTATGGAAAGCACAGGGGCTTGCTGTCTAAAGCTCTTAATCTTTTTTGTATCGATTTGGCTGCTAATGATATAACCTTCTCCTCTAATTAACTGACATCTGCATGAGGTAGAACAAGAGCTCCCCTCCACCAGTGTCCCCACTTGTTTTTCTTCTCAGGTTTTAGTGCTGAGAAATATTAGTTTCCTTTGGAGGGTAATTTCCCCAATGATAGTTGGCGTGAGGAACCTGGGGCCTTCCAGATGTCACTGTATTACAACTCCCCTCATCCTAGCCCAAGCCAGCTAGTCCCACTGGGAGTTGTAGTTCATAAGGACCCAGAGGGTCGCAGATTCCCTAACACAGGATTTCTCAACCTTAGCAACTTTGAGACGGGGACTTCAACTCCCAGAATTCCCCAGCCAGCCATTCCCCATTCTGGGAGTTGAAGTCCCAGAATGGGGAAGTCTGGGAGTTAAAGTTGTTAAGGTTGAGAAACCCTGCCCTAACCCTTTGGGAATGTTTCCTCCATCTTGCCCTTCTCTCCTATTGGGCCTTACCATTTATGCTCTTTCCTTTTGCAGACTGAGCATAGGAAATGTTTTCACAGCTACACTAAGCTTACTCACAATACTTTCAAGAATGTTTTTCTGGGAAAGAAATGTTGAAGGCATATTGGGGTATTACACACTGGCTGAATTCACATGTAATTCCGTATATTTGCCTTTGACTTAAGGTGTTGCATAAACCCACCCATTACAATTCATAATTTATGGTGTAACATTATGAATCTAGCCATTGTCTTATATTCAATAAACCATGATTAAAACAAACCATGGCTTAGTATAGTATGTGAACCCATCAGCATAACTAACGGGACAAAACAATCTCAGTTTATTTTCAGTGCATTGACAGCAGATGAATTTTGTGTATTATTTTAGTCTGAAAACTATATTTGGAAATGGAGAATTTATAAACATTTGCTTATTCCTAGCAAACCTTACCACTTCAGCACCTGTTAAGACCAATTTGCATGTCCAACAATGCCATCCAACATTAATTATCCATGTTGACTAGTGAAAAGATATCTATGTCACCCTTGTTCTCCTCCCCACTCTCCTCCATCCTCAGCCACTTGGTAGGTGAAGAGTTCTCAAAACGTGCAATGATTCTGCACTTCAGTTGCCTGATGAAGGCATTGTTTCTATGGATTTTATTTACTTTTTATGGTTTGTGATGGTGGTGACAGTGGTGGTGGTGGTTGACAAACTATTGTTAAACTGCCTTGCATTGAAAGATGTTAGGGTGGTATATACACCAAAACCAATACACCAAAATGTGAATATGATGCTAAAATACAATGGAAATTATACACAATTATCATCATGTTAGTTTAAGAGTTTAAAAGATTTAAATAATAAAATAGGAAAGAAGAAATAACAAACTAAAGTGCCAGATAAACCAAAAAGTTTTACAGAGTAAGATAGTAATGTTAGTGCCACTTCTGCGAGAATGTCACAAAGATCCTTTTCCAAACTGACATATAGGGTCTTTCCATACTACTGACATAGTGCTATCAACCATCCTAGTCAACAGGAAACTACACCGGCATGAAATTTGTTGTCCCTATTGCTGATCACTATTCTGCTTGGCCTCTAATCTCAGCCACTTCCAGTCATTTCCCCCAAGGTAATGGGTGACAAAGCCTAACAGATTTTACACACCTTGAGGCTGCCCTTGGATAATTTTGGAAAAAGAAGGAAGATACCACTTCAACACCAGTACACTGGTACAGCTAAGGACCTTTGAGTAAAACAGCCTTATATTGTCTTTTAGTAGCACTAATATTAAAATAATATCTTCTCCCTTCTAAGCTATAAGCAGCCAATGGCATACAGTACACATCTAATATATATAATATATACTTGCCATCCATTTTTGCTGGAGGTGGAGTCAAGTGATCAACAGTGGATAGGTCAGAGCAACGTTTACTGATTATTTCAGGCTGACGTGGGCACCCCCCTTGCCCTGGTCCCTGGTCAGCCTTCTCTGCTGCTGTCCTGCTGTCATCTGCCTGAAGAGCTGAACACAACTGTTGTGGTGTGCTGGCAGCTTACCAGAACTGCATGAGAGATGGCTCAGTAGGCAGTACTTTAATGCTATAGCCCTGACTGCTTCGTATTGTGTGAGACTGAAACAGTCAAGCAGTGGAATGATAGGACCAACTTCCTCCATTGCTCCTCAGAGGAATCTGGAAGACAGCATTTGTGGTCTATAAAGAAAACCAAGAAAGGGGGAAGAAATCTTATATAAGATTGCTGTCTCAGCCTCTTTTGTGACTTTGATCTGTTTTTGCCTTTGTTTTAACTTTGTTCACCTCTATTATGACAGACTGGGACTAACAGTAAGGAAGAAGCTTAGGAATGATAGAGTCTTGCAGCCAGAGATACTCCATTCCAGCAGCAGGGTCATGGTGGGTAGATGTCTTTCCTACTGGCTGGTGATGTACAGAAGGGGAAGGATGGCAAAGCTGGAAGAGCCAATGAACTGCTCAGCTTATCATCTATTGCATATGCAATCACCATTTGTTAGTGAACCAGAATAGAGACAATATAGACAGGCTAGGAATCAATAATGGGGTACAAATGTCACATTGGTACAGGTAGACCTCACTTAACAACTGCCCTGTTTATTTATTTATCAAATTTATATGGCCGCCCATCTCATAAGAACAATCAAGTAAAACAACAAATATATAAAAACAATCATTATAACAATATAAAACCATCATTATTAAAAATTAAAATATTAGTGACTGTTTAGTGACTGTTCAAAGTTACGGTGGTGCTGAAAAAGTAACTTTACAACCAGTCCTCACATTTATGATTGTTGCAGTGTCCCCATGGTCATGTGGTCGACATTTTGGTGCTTTGCAACCAGCGGGCATTTACAACTGTTGCAGCATACGCAGTATATGTCCTGGGTACAGAATATAAAAAGAGCCAGGAAAAGTAGAAAAAGGAGGGTTTTGCATTGCAGATGCTGCCGGACATGCTGCTGGAGAGAACATTGCCTGGTAAACACGAAGTGGAGCCTGTCAAGTCCAGAGATTTTGGCCCTGAGATGAGGAGGAAGACCAGGAGAAATCCTGGAGAGGCTTGTGAAGATGCAGAAAGTTTGTGGAGATAAGGGAGGAAAAAAGAAGCTGGAATAAAGCGCAAGTGGAAAGTGAGGAAAAGATGGTTGAGAGAGCAAAAGTTAAGTAGGACATTTCCTATTGTATTGTATTATTGATATGATATGATGTGATGTGATGTGATATATTTATTTATTTTCTATCCCACCTTTATTATTTTTATAAATAACTGAAGGCAGTGAACATACCTAATACTCCTTCCTCCTCCTATTGATATGATATATGATATGTTTGTACGTACTAGGTTTTGTAAACTATATTGTCACTTGTATATAATATTAGCTCACGCTACTTTGTTAGCATAAGTGTCTTAGTGTTTAGAATAAATTCCCTCATTTGTTAAGGGCTGTCTCTGTGTGTGTCTGTATCAGCTCCTATCCTGACCTACCCTCTGACATGGTGGATCATCTTTTATTGCATTGCGAATTTTACAAGAGTTTTTAGCAAGATATTATCTGCCCTATTTTAAAATCAAGGCCAGGAAGAGGTATTTTGGAATATGTAAAAATTTTAGTTGCAGATAAAAATCCTAAAATTAGAGTGGCAACAGCCTGATTTTTAACTATGGCTATAAAAATAAGGTCTTGAGTAACACATCAATAAGTCTGAGTTTTAAACATTTTATGTAATACTTACCAATTTATTTTATTTGTTAAACTGTTCTATCTAGTGCCAGACTTTTAGATTATCTCTGTACTTTGCTATTTGGGTCTTTTGACCATAAATACATAAATATAAACTTAGAGTTGGCCTTTCTAAACACTGGGGATGTTTCATCTTTACGTTTCAAACTTTAGAAGATTGTTATCAATGCTAACTGATCATTGGTTGGAAATATAAGTGATATGCATTATGCTCATGGGCTGAGTGAGAACAGAGAGAAGAAACAGGAGATTGTTGAGTCCTTGGTACTCTCTGAGCCTTGTTGTTTTCTTGCAGACGTTTCATTGCCAGGCTAGGCAACATCTTCAGTGCGAAGAAGGAGTGGGCCTTGCTCTCTGTTTATATACTGTCCAGCTTATGTTGGTGGAGGTGTTGCTCTCTCCTTGGGAGTTCCTTGATTGGGCTGTTGTTTGCTGCTTGGATGGTTGACTGAGTTAATAGTTCTTTGATTAGGGTGTATTGTGCTGTTTGATTGTTCATTTGGTGTTAATCCTAGTGTTAATATTCACATATCTAGGTGTTGACTGTTGGTGAGGAGGTGTTCTGGTCTTTTGGCTTTTCTATTGTCTCTTTTGGATGGTATGTAAATGTTGCTTACCTCTACGTGTCTCTTGATGTCTGCTTTGTCTGAGTGCCAGGCTTCCAGGAATTATCTGGTGTTTTTGGATTTGGCTTGGTTTAGGATGCTCACAGTTTCCCAGTTGAAACTATGGTTGAGTCTGTCCATGTGTTGTGTGATTAAGGAGTTTTCATCGTGTCTTCTGACTGCTAGTTGGTGTTCGTGGATGCACTCTGCTAGTCTTCTGCCTGTCTGTCCTACATAGTGGCTGTTATAGTCCTTGCACTGTATGTTGTAAATAACTCCTGTTTTTTCTTCTTGGGCTACTGGGTGTTTTGAGTTACCCAGTAGCCCAATAAACAGAGAGCAAGGCCTACTCCCTCTTTGCACTGAAGATGTTGCCTAGCCTGGCAATGAAACGTCTGCAAGAAAACAACAAGGCTCAGAGAGCACCAAGGACTCCACAGTTCAACCCTGAGCTACAAATTTTCGCTTCGACTGGTAAACAGGAGATTTCCAGGGAAGTTTTTCTCTGGAAAGAGTTTGTATGAGACTAACATGAGGGCCCAAGAATGAATATGAAGAAATAAATCCTTTCTGCAGGTGTAGGAAAAAATAGGAACAATAGTGTTGTTGGTGTCTACTGTTGCCTGCCCTATCCAGAATATGATGTGGATGGTGCCTTCCAAACACAATCTTCAATTCTTTCATAGAGGCATGAAGTCATAGCAATGAGTGGCTTTAATTACCTGTAGAGGACAAATAGAGATGACTTTGGAGAAACTATGCAATGTTGTTAGCAGAACATGATATAAGTCCAGGACAGAAAGAAAACATTAGAAGGAAACTCCAACTAGCTTTGCCTTAGCTGTCTGGAATAGAAGAGGGAGGGACGGTACTGCCTAGCTTTCAAGATTCTCTATTACAGCCTCTAGCAATAAAGTGGAGTACCAGCATTACTTGTGGAGTCAGTTTCCTGACCTGGCCTTCCTCTAAGGGCTGACATCACCTTAGGTCTGTTGGGAAACAAACCCTGCTAAGGATGATCATCCCAAGAAACCTCTGAATTTTCTTGCTGACAAAGGCACAAAAGGATCAGCAAATCTGGACTTGACTCTAATACAGTATTTCTCAACCTTTGGCAACTTTAAGATGGGTAGACTTCAACTCCCAGAATTCCCATATCCATAGCTGGCTGGGGAATTCTGGGAGTTGAAGTCCACCCATCTTAAAGTCGTCAAGGTTGAGAAGCACTGCACTAATCAGTAAGGGAAGTAGAGTAAGCCAGTTTGTGTAGCAGTGTAGATGCTGGCCTGGAAATGGTGAGGCCATGAGTTCTGGTCTTCTTTTGGGCAGGGAAACCGGAAAGGTGACTTTGGGCCCGTCACTCTCCCAGCCCCGTCCACCTCACAGGGTGCCCATCTTTCAAAGTCAAGGAACAAAGAAGCACAACAAGGACTACTGGAACTCTAATTTTTGTTGTAGGGTATAATAACAAAATCTTGAAAACCTGCCAGAATTTTCTTTTGTTCCCTCTTACTCCAAACAGAATAAAGGCAGAGTTATTCAAGTCTCTTTCTCCCACACCTTCCTTTCCCTTGGCTGTCATTTACTGTCTCTTTTATCTGTTCTTGCATACTTTTGCCAACTTTATTTCTGTTTACACAGTTGTTGTTCTAGGGAAAATAGGAGGAAGAAACCTTAGGTACACTGATTTGAGTGGTGCAAATTAAAAGTGGGACATAAAAATAAATAAATAAATAAATGGCAGAAACATTGACGGAAGTTGACCATCTACTGCAGGAATTTTATTTTATTTTAATTTTATTTGTTTAATAATTTAAACAAATTATTTATTTATCTACTTAGCACATTTTTTTCTGATCTAACTGTTCTGGGCTAAAACTGGGTAGCCAAGTACATATTTGGGACTTCAAAAAAAATTGATTATAATAAACTGGGAAAAATGATACCTAGGATCCTAAGGGAGGAGAAACTACAATGGGAAAGGAAGTTTAAAAAGGGTTAGAAAGTACTAAAACTGCAAAAAAAATCCAATGAGAAAAACAAACATAGCAGTAGAAGTCAGTATGTTTACATAAAATGCTTATTGAAGGTCTGAAAACAAAAAAAGAGCACATACCAATACTTACTTTGCTTCTGCAGCAAAAAAGTATGTGTTCCATCAGGGAAGTGTGAAGTTTGAGATTTTTGATCAGCGGATTTACTTTGAAAGAGTAAACCTCCAGACGGATTGCAACAGAGGCTATAGAACAGGGTTTCTCAACCACAGTTCTGTGTGAAGCCATTAGTGGACAACTAGGACCACTGAATGGAGGAGAGCTTAACACAGTGGAGAAGCTGCGCACAGAAAAGTACTATTATCTTAAATAGCTTTAATGAGCGTGTTAGAGAAATACAGGTTATTGATCTTACATACTCAGCCCTCCCGAGCATAAAGAATCACATGCTTAGACAAAGCAGGCTTAAAAGTAAAAAGAGTCTTACTGATTTTATACTTGGTTCAGTTACATGCATCTTTGGTGGAAAAATGAAGATTCTTTGTTTCTTCTGTTCTCTAAACTTAATGAACTCTTAGCCCTCATTGCTGCCAAGAGCTGCATGCAGATAGGGGGAAAAATCCTTATTCAAGGCCCAAGCATGCGGCCAAGATGGAGGGAGAGCAGCAAAATCATGCTGCTCCTCAGATGGTGGAAGGAGGAAGAGGAGAGAGAAAGTAGGAGTGGCAACAAACAGCTTCCTCGCACATAGAGAGTCTGCATCCTACAGCAACTCATGTGAAAGGTGAAAGGTCCCCTGTGCAAGCACCGAGTCATGTCTGACCCTTTGGAGGGACGCCGCTTTTGCGACGTTTTCTTGGCAGACTATAGCAGGGTGTTTGCCAGAGGCATGCTGATTTGTTAACATCTCCAACACTGTGGAACTCTAGGGTTCCGTGAGAGGTACTAGGGGTTCCCTGGGAGATCACGATTTGGGCAACTTCACATTAAAGAGGTAAGTGTCATTGTTTATTTTTAGTTTAAGACTAAACACTGTTAATGCATATATACAGGCCTATACATGAAACAAATATAATAATTTTGTAACTTCTGGCCTATATTTGAGGCCTGAAAAATATTTCAAAGGTTCCTCCAGGTTCAAAAGGTTGAGAAAGGCTGCTATAGAAGAAAATAGCTGATGGTATAATCAAATTCTTCTATATTAAGTCTGCGAAAACTTGGAGAATTAGTGAAGTGCCAAATGACTGGAAGAGAGCAAATATGGTCCCTGTCTTGAGAAAGGAAAAAAACAAAATTAAGATCCAGCTAACTTCCAATAGAAGTTAGTCTGACATTGATATATGGGATGATTATAAACCAGATCCTAAACAGATTCATCTGCACACTTTGAAAATAATCTGGCAATTACCAATAGTCAGTACAGATTTTTAAAAAATAAGTCTTGCTAGGCTAATCTTCATTGTTTTTTTAAAAAATCAGGTTCCTTAATAGATTGTAAGAATGCTGTAGACATAATATATCTTTTCAGCAAATCATTTGACAAAACATCCACAACATGCTGATTAGCAAACTAGTTAAGATGTATTAAATGGCATGACAATTACATGGATTCATAATTGGCTCATAAATCATATTCATCCAAACTGGAAAGCGGTGTCAAGTGGGATGCTGTGAGAATCAATCCTCTTCACTCTTCAATATTTTTATTAATGACTTGGATAAAGTGGTAGAGACAGGTATCTGCAGGAGCAAGGGATCAAATTATTACATGTGAATGACAACACCATGCAACTGATGCCACTTATTATTGCATCAGCTTTTATGACATACCGTACATGTCGTTTTTTATATTATTGCAGTTTATCATGAATGCCGCTGGGTGGAGGGAACGCTTATCACATTAGCAGATGTCACAGAATTGGGTGGGATAGTTAGTACCCTAGAGTTCAAAGAAGGACAAGGATAATCAGAGATTAGAAATTAAGTCCTCTGTGGAAATATTGAAGGAAATTGTTATGTTTAGCCTTGAGTAAAGATGGCTGATGGGGAATATGATAACAGTCTTCAAGTTCCTGAAAGAATGTCACACTGAAGGAGGCCAGGACCTCTTCTCTCACATTCCAGACTGTAGAACATGGAATAATAGATTGAAATTACAGGAAGGCAGATTTGAGCTGAATGATAGAAAGTTCCTAACAATAAAAACAGTTCAATGTAGAACCAATTACCCAGACAAAGAGCAGGCTTTACAAGAACTAAAGTGTTGGGAGCAGAATTACCAACATTTGATCCTAGAATAAAATGCGTCCAGGAACAAGCAAGCTGAAGAGATGTAAGAAAGCGAACTGCCATGCAGCAAGTCACATTTGACCCAGCAACTTAACAGGTCAACCAATGGACAGCTGAGATGACACATGATGGAATGCTGATGGCATGTGGTTGGGAAAGGAATAAAAGAGAGGACTAGACGGACTCCCACGCGTGCATGCAACTGTTATCCACAAAGTGTTCCTTTCTTCCCAAATCCCTTTGCATCACCCAGCCAGGGTACAGCAGTATACATAAGTACAAATGTGTGCGTGTGTGTGTGTGTGTGTGTACTGTGACACTTAAGCAATTGTAATTAATAAAGCTTTTGTAGGGTAACAAAGACTCTGTGTTGTGTCCCCTGGAGCATTTTGTTACAGCATAAGATCCCAATATTCAAATCTGTAACAACTGGATGTGTTCAAACAGAGGTGAGACAGTATTTCTCTAGATGCTTTAATTTGGGTTTCTGCATGGAGCCAGGGGCTGGACTCAGCCTAGGACTGTGCAGTGAAGCCACTGGAACTGTTCTGGGCTGATTGCCTGCTAGGCTTTACCTGGGACAAGCACCACAGACCTTTTCCATTTATACAGAAAGGGACATTCTCTTTTTGCAGCTTCTGGCATCACTGCAATATTATCACGGGGAAAGCTCTGCACAGTTGAATATTTTTAAAACACCTGTTTTTTATTTTCCATTTTATTTAAAGCTTTTGCCTTTAACATAGGAATATTTATTACAAATTTGCTGAGTTCAGACATCATACTAATCTACTTTTTTGCTTAGTTTTGGTATATCAATCTATTGTCTTTTGTAAATCAAGATTTATGGTTTAGTATTATATGTGAATCCAGATGTTGTGTCTTATTCAATAAGCCATGGTTAAGCAAAATATCCAACCAGTGTCAAAGCAGCTGATTATGGGAGAGAATGCATTTCATTTTCTGCAGCATAATTGTTATGAATTTACTTAAGAAATGTTATGTTAATGGAAGAACTAATGGCTGAAAGTATCCTTTTAAGATGGCATACTTACCTAGACACAGGTTTGGGATATGACAGGAATGACTGATTGCTGTTTAGGTCATGCCTCTGATTAGTGATCCTCATAATGGCTTTTACATTTATGATGGCATCAGAGGAAAAAACATGACTAAACTTGTCTTGCTCAAATCATTCTTCCAATTCATCAAAACAGCTTTGATGACAGAGAGAATGGAAGAATCTGAGGCCTTTTTTATCAGGCACAAAGGGCAATGGTCAAAGAGGTATGATGAAAAAAAATACTTCTTTTGCACACCATAGTTGCTGTGCTTTCCCCTATTCAATTAAGAACTGAAGTCAAAAATAAAAAAGATATATGTACACAATTTACATCTGTGTGTATGCCTATTAGACAAACTGAACTGGATCAGATCAAATACTGTATCCACCTAGTCTGGCATTCTGTTCCTCCAGTGGCCAAGCAGATTCATTTGGGAAGTTTATAAGCAAGACTTCTCAGCAACAGAATCTTCCTGCCCACATTCCCAGGATTGGTTCTGGGAAGCTACTGTATATTCTTTGGAGATCGTAATAGTGTGACAGTTGTGACTGTCATCATTTAAATGTGCCTGCCCTGCCCTGTTATAATAATTACTCAGTGAGGGATTTGAGGGTGAGGGGAAAAAGAAATGGAAAAATAAAAGCGCCTGTAGAACTTGATTAATTGAACACAGACATACACACATAATCATACCAGTACATGAAACAAACAAAAAGATGAAGGGCTGAAGATTTTACATATGCTGCTCTGTTTTGCCTCTGTATTTCTAAATTGTTTTGATTTCTCCTTCTATCTTTCTGTATAGAGGGCACTCAAACTGGCTCTGTAATCTTGAACAGACAGTGATAGATCTATGTAACTGCAGAAGCTGGCCTTTGCAGTGTTCCCACAATATACGAGCAACTAAAATGTCTGTGTTCATCATGGAGAAAACTGGATTCATTCACTGTGCTAAGCCATCATGTAGTTTGCTTGGTTTTAGATTAGCATCATGTATAATTACATGCAAATGTAAGTAGATTAATAGGTACCGCTTCGGCGGGCAGGTAACGGCGTTCCGTTTAGTCATGCTGGCCACATGACCACGGAAGTGTCTATGGACAAACGCCAGCTCTTCGGCTTTAAAACAGAGATGAGCACCGTCCCCTAGAGTCGGACACGACTGGACTTAATGTCAAGGGAAACCTTTACCTTTACCTATAATTACAATTACCATGTTTTCTTGGAGAAAATAAAGGACAAACCTGAAAAGGGGGCAAATCTGAAAGAGGTTCATAAGGATAAAAAATGTTTTTATGTTTATATCTTTGCTTTATGAAGAAAAATTCAAAAGCAAAACCAAGAAAACAAGTAATTAAATTGAATAAATCTAAAGGACAGCTTTCTAAAACAAACAACTGCTGAAACAAAGGACTGTCCTTTATAATAAAAGACCTATGGTCACTGTATGTATAAACCCTCTGCCACGCACACATTTTCCCTCATGCGCCACAAATCAACAGATCCTCATGCACACACCCCTCCTTTCCATCTGAGGATTTGCTGAGAAGGAGGAAGAAGCAACTTCTTTTGCAAAACCAAAACAAGCAAGGGGTAGAAGTAACCAGAGTACTGTTGGAAGGGTTTGAGGCACCCCCCCCCTTTTAATTAGCAAAACTGCCATTTTCAAACTGCGTCTTCTCCCGATAGACGCTTCCCGTGAAAAACACTTCCCCAAAATTGAGTAAGAAGATGGAAACTCCAGGACAAAAGACTAAGAGTAAAAATAGAAGGGAAATGACTTAAACATAAAGGATCACAATATAATAATAGGAGAATACCAACATAAGCCATAAAGGAACCTCCCGATAACCTGATCAAATTCCCCACAAACCAATCAGGTCAGGAAACTGAGAGGACAAAAGTGGAGAGGCAACACCTGAGCATAAGTAAAGGAAAAGGGCTTCCCCTCAGAATAACAATAATCTAAACCCAACGGGCAAAAGCCTAATTGACTAAAGAGCAAGAAAACGCAAAACGATAGGGGGCGCGACCACAGGAATGCCTCTGATCTTTAGTCAGTTACCCTGTCTCAGAATTCTTGGAGAGCGCCCCCTTTCCAGGAAGCCAACTAAGCGCGATCCGGCTAAGACTAAACATCGTCTTTCGTGCTCTTTTCACTCACAACAAGACCCGCGTCCCTATATAAAGGGCTGGTGGGGAAATACAAGTGTGGCCACCTCCAACAGCTGACTTCCCTGTATTTCACACTGTTGGACAATAAAGCAATCACCTCTATTCAAGCAACTGCCTTTGTATCTTCATTCCTGGCTTGGAAGTGACCCTGGTAAGATTTCCTTCCAATAGTACAAATGGGTAGAAAGAAAAATAATCAGTGCAGTGCAGAGAAGAGGTAGCCATGCAAAGGGAAAAGAGATGCCAGTGGGAAAAGAAAAAAGAAAAAGAAAAAAGCAAATATGCCAGCTACTTTGGAGAAGGAACTGCTTCCACCTGCCCTGCATAACCTATCCCTAGGATACACAGCTAAGGGAAGGAGATTGCTCGCTCCATCCTACATTTGTCCTGGTGGAATACGTGTAGTCAGAAGGATACCTGCACACCCAGGAAGCTCCAAAAGGCTTCAGAGTAGCCCATGGATCTCTTGAACTGCTGCCCCCGCAATTATTGAGGGATGTTTGGGACTCACACATACGGTAGTCCATTGGCCAGACACATATAATCTGAGATTAGGAGAATAAGTAAAAACCCATCATACATCCTTCTTTGGCATTTGCATGGCCCAGAGTAAGCAAAGCAGAGATTATTACCAGATCTTCAGATCTGAGCAACAAGCAAATAGAACCATCACTCCCAAAACCGTGCCATTGAATCAGTAGGCATCTAAGACTAGTGTGATAGGAAGCATTCACCCATTCCATCAGTTGGATTGACAGGGCACTCAGTTCACTTCCTGAACAGATTTGATGTCATGTCTGTTAACCACCATAGATACAAGGAAGTGATTTTATGGATAAAAAATTAGTAATAATACAAATGTGTTGTATGCACTAAATAACTATTGAATTTGAAGCAAGCTAATCTGTCAGGGTTGCCCTACCATATCTACCAACAAGTTTTACAGTCTTGTATATCTCTTCTGTTAACTTCAGTAGAAATTAACAGGATTCTAGTCAAACCGTTTAATTAAACAACTAAAGATCGTTAATATTCAGCACTTCGTATTCCCTTAAGACCAATAAGCTCCTCTTTTGATTTGAGTCAGATGGCTGCTGGGCTTCTGGCCAATTTCTCAGCAAGGAATTTGCTGGGATAACATTTGGAACAATCCATGTTTGGGAGTGACCTACTAAGGATTTTCTTTAAAAGGATGACTATCTTGGGCTATGATTTTTAATGACTATATTGTGACTCAACAGAATTGTCATCAGTTGATTAGGTGTGTTTCCTTTGCTTATATACATTTATGTGACCAGAAAATAGAACACCAAAATTAACAAAACACTTTCTAGAACATGGTGCAGAATAGATGCAAGTGATCTCCTTTTGTTGATGATTTGTTTCTTCTTGTTCTTACATTAGAAGTATAATTGGTTGTCCATATACTCCTCCCAATATTCATTATTCTTTTTCATGTTTGCACAAGTTTTCCTTCTACATGTAAAGCCTACTGCAATTTCTTGAGCAACAAATGTTTGTTTGTTTGTGCACACCTCACCCCAGCAATATTACTAGAGTTTCTATGTAGAAACCCTGCAAACAAAAAGAAGGTGAGAGTGTGAAGGTAGCAGGTCATGGCTATCCTGCAAGTACAAAACAGGAAGGGATCATGAAGATGCTAGGAAGGAAAACTCTGCAAGCACTTAGCCCATATGCTCGTAAACTGGTGATAAAGTGCACGCAGCGAACAAAGAAAAGTTCCTGAACAGAGTTGCGGAGAAAATACACTGCTTTTCAAAAGCTGCATGGGAGGAATGTGCCAGGTTTTAATGTCATCACTGTAATAGAAAAATATGAACTTCAGCCATTTGACCTGTAGATCACCTAAATACTGACTAGAGTGGCTTGTCCCTGCACTGTAGCCTAATTGGTCTTCGAAAGTTGTTTTTTTAAAATTCATTAAAATTCATTCTTTATCTCCCTTTGCTTAATGTCATCTGATTATGTCTTTATTACCCGCCTTGGAATGCACCAACTAACAGCACTTGAAGAAGAGGGTCTGGGTATGATTTGATTTTGATCCTCTCTCCTTTCTTTCTGAAGAAATGCATCTGCATAATGAGCCCTTTCACTCTGAGTTAATAGTGTGACCCTGAGTTGAGCTGCATGAATGCCTTGATGGCCATAATGACACACTCCATTATGCCATGGCCCAATGCTTGCCGAAGCTACTTTCTTTCCAAACGTCAGGATTAACAGGCATAGGGGGAAGGGGAAGCTGCACAAATCAGAAATAGTATTAGTGAGTTTAAAGGATTAGGAAAAGGTTAAAGTACTCTTTGTACTTTACAAAAGGCTGGAGGCCTTTTTCTAAAGGTTGCATTAGTTGGTTCATCAGTGACAATCCAGCAAAGTGGCGGTGGAATTTACAGAAAATTATTGGGGTTACTGAGTACAGTATATGGAAGTTAAAGAACTTCAGAAAACCCTAATTATCGGTGATTGATTGATGGATTGATTATGTACCATCAAGGCAATATCTCAGTGACCAAATTTAGCAGAACTTCTCCAGGATAATCTGCCCCTAACCTGGCTCTTCCAATGGTGCACTCATTGCTGCTGTTCCCAAGTCCATCCACCTGGCTGCTGGCCATCCTCTTCTTCTCTTTTCTTCCACCTTTCCCAGCACTATGGACTTTTTAAGAGAGCTGGGTTTTCAAATAATGTATCCAAAATATGGTAATTTGGTCATTTGTGCCTCAAGTGAGAACTCTGGACTGATTTGTTCTATAAACCCTTTGTTTGTTTTCTTGGCTATCCGTGGTATTCTCGAAAGTCTTCTCCAGCACTAAAGTTTTAAAATTTCAATATGCTTTCTTATTCTGCTTCTTCAGAGCCCAACTTTTGCTTCCATAGAGTGTTACACGGAAAATCATTACCTACACAATTTGTTGTAGGTGTTGATACATCACAGTGTCTGAATATCTTTTCCAAGGCCTTCTTTGTTACCCTATCAAGTGCTAATCCATGGTGTATTTTTTAAAATTATAAGGGAGAGACAGCCATAATTTCAGATGAAAGCCAGTACAAAGAAAAATAAGAAGTATTAATTTAGTGCCAAGGAAGAGATTAATTATACAATTTTACTACCAAATTGTGGGGAGGGGGACACTTTAGGTAGGAGGAGAGTCGTATGTTTGTATGAGGCTTCATAAAGAAGAATGGAGAAGACTAAGTCAAAATAAATAGTTATTCACACTAGATATATTTGGAGGATGTACCCTTAGGCAGAACAGAGAATTATAAACCAAGAAAGAAAATGCTTCATCAATAATTAATTTCTTCTGATTCTGGATAGCTTCTAGTCTGCCCTAATAAATGCCAACATTTACCTGTAATTGATGGTAATGAGAATGAAGACATTTTTCATTTTTTAAAACACTTTTAATAGTTCATGAAATGTGAGAACGAATGTGGAAAATGTTTGTACTGCAATTTCTTGTATGATTTATATACATCAGTATATGTATACATGTTCTTGGGCCATTGTAAATGTTATAATTAGTGGTGAAACAAATGAAGGTGGCATTTAATCATTCACTTTTTCACCCAGCTGGCTTCTGTGCCTGAGGGAGGACTAGAACATTGTTTCCCTGCACTTTGTCTGGCATCTTAACCACTATTAACCACTTAACCACTTAACTAACCACTATTAACCACTTACCACTCCTGGCTCCTACTTTTATCATTCACTAAAGGCATTTATTTGTTTTCTCTTCAGGTCTTTTGGCTGTAAATAAAAATCATCATCATCATCATCATCATTATTATTATTATTATTATTATTTTCTGAATTATTACAAAAATTAGAAATGTCTAATTTCTAATTTTTGTCACAGCAAGCATTCATATCTAAACAAATTGAACTGCAGTGATATGACCAATTTACTCTTTCCCTGCAGTAGCTAAGATATTGGTGAACAGTCAATCACAGAATGATAACAAACCATCCTAACTACAGTGAAAGAAGCACTTCCTCCCACATTCTATTTGGTATCTCCCAAGAAAGGAAATAAAGAACCACGTGGGAAGAGACTGGGCAGCCCCAAAGGGAGGGAGGCTGTCCAGCCATGACTGTGTAACTCCCTGGTCCCTGGCTGGGGAATTCTAGGAGTTGAAGTCCACACATCTTAAAGTTGTTGAGGTTGAGAAACACTGCTGTAGAGCAATGATAAATGAAATGGATTAGCTCCTGGGTAACTTCAAGGGGAAGAAAGAGAAAGGAATTCAAATGGACAAATATGGGGGGCAGAGGCATGTGTAAGGAGGGCAAACGATGAAAGCCAAATAATTTCAAACAGTATTTCAGAATACTGTTACAATGTTGTTCTAGTACTTTCCCCCTTTTCTGGAAGCTAAATAGTGAAGGCATCCTGTCCTCTTCCCAACTTTATTGGAAGCTTAATAAGAAATTAATTTCAGAAATAGGGATGGGAGAGGTAGGAAAGGAAATCAGGAAACAAGGTGCTAAAGGGAAGACAATGGCTGGGAGAGAAAGGGCTGCAGTGGAGGCTGCTAGTGACGAGAGGAGAAGGGGGCATGCCCACCACAGGGATCAACTGATACTGGCAGCTTGAAAAGGGAAAAAGAAGAGTTTATACCTGTACTGCTACTACTACATTATCAAACTGGTATGACGCCCAGCTCTCAATGATTCTGCCCAGCTCACAACAATCCAACAAAGAAATTACAATCAAATTGATAAAAAGATAAAAGATGGCAAGCGTGATGAAGCAGGGGGTCTCCCTCTCCCTTGCCAAAGGGCCAGCTGGGTGAAGAGCCAGGTCTTCATGGCTCTTCTAAACAACAGCAGAGTGGGGGCCATCTGGATCTTGGGGGACAGGCGCTGCTGCAGAGAAGGAGCACTTCTAGGGTCCCAACTAGTGACATTGATTAATCAAAGGAACCCTGCAGCCAAGCAGATTTTATGGGAGACAGGCAGTCCCTCAAGTAACCAGTCCCTGTGCTTTATGTAGGGCTTTATAGGTAACAACCAGCGCCTTGAATTGCACCCGGAAGCAAAATAGCAACCAGTGCAGCTTGCAAAGCAGAGGTATTACATGGCCATAGCAAGGCATGCCCATTACTGCTCATGCTGCTGCACTCTGGACCAGTTGAAGCTTCCGGGCAGCCCACATAGAGTGTGTTGAGTAGTCAAGCCATGAGATGACTAGGGCATGAGTGACTGTCTGAAGGCCCCCTTGATCTAGGAAAGGACAACTGGTGCACCAGATGGAGTTGTGCAAAGGTCTTCCTGGCCACAGCTGACACCTGCTCTTCAAGCAGGAGCTGCAAGTCCAGGAAGACCTCCAGATTGCATATCAACCTTGAAGGGGGAAGTGCTACCCCATCCAAGGTCAAAGATGGACTATCCCCAGATATGATGATGATGATGATGATGATGATGATGATGATGACGACGACAACAACAACAACAACAACAACAACAACTTTAGGCTGTTTCTTTTATGTGCTGGTGAGGACAGTGTCATGCAATCACAGTGGATGATTGGTGCTTTTAGGACATGACTGGGCCATGGCAAACTGCAAATGGAAATAGAGCTAGAGGAACACTTGAGAGATGGATGGGAAAAAACTATAAGCCTTTCCTCACTTACTCCTAAGTATGGCACAAACATGCCTCAACAAGCTCTTTTTTGTGTTGATGTTGCTTTGAAGATCTTGCCTTCATCAAGATGTTGTCTTCATTATACCACCTCTACTTTGAGGTAGATCCTGCCTCTCCAGCTTGTAAACTTAGGAGAAGATAGTTATTGCTCTCACTTGGAACAAAATCTTTCTCACTGTGGCCATTTCCCCCTAGTGACTTAGAGCATCACCCAGCCATCATGAAGGGGATATAAAACCTGCCCTTACTACTTATATTGGCAGAACAATAACTGGATATAGATCCAATTATTCTACAGTAAGTCACTACTGAGGAAATGTCCACAGATACAAAGATCTATTCTCAAAGAACTATAGTTTGGGGGAAATAGCTTAGATAATTCTCCATTTCTGAAAATGGAGAGAGAAAAATAACCACAAACAATTACTTCTGTATTGTTCTGAATACATAATGTTTCCTTAGGGAACTCTGACAGAACCAGCTTCTGAGAGCTAGTAGTACTTAGCAAAGCTGACTTCAGTTAATCAAAAGATGTTTTCAAAATTCCCTGGTGTTAGGTTTTTCCTTAGTCTGGGAAACAGCAAAATAAATTTACCTCAGACTTTTAGAATTAGGGGAACATCAATATTGTAGTTGACATCAGTTTGGCAAATGAAGAGACATTGTATGTGTAATTTGGTCCTATTCTCTTGAGCAGTCAATAATGCTGGGAAAGAGGAGAGGATGACCAGCATCAAGGTGGATGGACTTGATTACAGTGGCAATGGATGCACCATTAAAAGACCTAAAGGGCAGGTTGGGGACAGCTCATCCTGGAGAAAATCTACCTTTGTGGTCACCAAGAGTTGACACTGACTTGATGGCACATAATCATCAATCAATTTGAAACTATATTGCAGAAAAAGATTATATATATTGATGTAAGAATGCTTTTATTCTATAAATCACCCAGCCTCGTTCACAGTATGTTATGAAGATTCTAAGCAACATACTTGGCTAGACTAGCTAAGGTTGATGAGAGTCTGAGTTCAGCAAAGTCTGCAGGGCCACATGTGGCCCATTCTTGATATATCATGTAACAAATGAAAAGCAGAGCAAGCTTATGAGGACAGAGAAGGCAAGATCCATAGCAAGACAACTGCTATTTTCTAAACCTTGCGTAATCATCCTGGTGGGGCAGAAAGTGAAGAATAGGAAGCAGTTGGAAGAAAAAGATTACTAACTTCAGGTTTATTTCCTTTTGTTTTCAAGAGCATGAAAAGTTCCTTGTCCAAGACATACGTACTATATTGAGGCTTCTGTGCTGTGGATTGTGAATCCACAACATCCTATGATCCCCTAAAATACCCTCCAATGAACAAAAGGATTGCTCCCTAAGTATGTGGAGCTTGGTCAGAATCTTAAATCATTTCTAAATAAGATACTTGTGAAATATTACATGTGTAATGTTTCAATAACATTAATAAACTTTTCATTATAATATGCAAATATTCTAAAACAATGTTAGATTATGATTTCATCGCATGCATTTTTATCTATATTTTTTAAAAGCCTTGAAAGCTTTTGTAGTTAAAAGGTGAGATATAAGTATTAAATAAATAAATAAATATTTTGGTGGAAATCAGAGGCTTTGGCCAATTAAGGCGAAAAGCTAGACTTGCCCCAGTTGAAAAAGCTGCAATATGAGTTTCTTCTGGGCTCATTCCAGTAGAGAAAGAGGGTACTTTTAAGACAAACATACCAAGAACAGTTCAAAAACACTCCCAATAATTTAGAACTTGTAGAGATATCAGTCTTTTATATATCAATGGGAGCCAGCCATCTACCCTTCATACTGAAGGGCATAAATAATGTAACACAATTATCAGTGAAAAAAGTACTAAGCTTTGTAAGATATAACATGATTACAAGGGAACACTTATTTTGGCAACAACTGAGCAGCTGCAGACCAGATGGCAACTTGTTTAAAGTTCCCTGGTGAGATTTAACTCAAGAGGACACTCTGGGCATTGGAAGATTGCAGGTGAGAAATCTAGCAGAAAGCCATGAAAGAGAATCATCATGAACTGCAGTTATGGTGCAGTTACTTAAATCTCACAAGTAAAATGCCCTCTTTGGATTTTGATCACTGATGGAGTTATCAACCATTTGGAACTTTTATATATCTCAGCAATGTCTAATTGTTTTGATATATTGCAGGCTAGTCAACCGTTTGGTAGCCTGGGAGTGCAATTAACGTGATTGCAGGGGCTGAGGGCCACAGTGGGCTGAACTCCCCCACACATGGACAGAACTGGGATTGCTTGGATTTTTTCCTGGGCTTGGGGAAAAAAGTTTGGGAAGGGGTTGCTTTTCAAAATTATGTTAAAGTTGATTTTAGCAACTGTGACAGGAAGAAGCCTCAGAGACAATGAGTCCTGGGTTATCTGCAGGTACAGCATTGTCTAAGGAAGGCTGTAGAATACTCACCACTCTGTGATCAGCCCTATCTGTCCCTGCTGTCAATGGGAAAAGGAAGAAGGAGTGGCAAGCTTAGGTAGAAATCAACCAGAACTTCATCCAGGGGACTGCCTGTTGCTCATTAACTAAGTAACAATATGCACAACTGACTACCAATTAACTTTAATTTAGCCATGCAGTCAGAAGAATACTCCTGACTCATTATCAGCGTGCATGGCTTCAGTAAGAGTTGTGGTGGATGTTCTTTAAACTTGGCATTGTCTTCTTCTACAGCTGCTTTTTTTAGCCTCTGATGCATCTTCCCATGCAGAGCCCCTTTTTGCTAAGGCATACATTTTTGCCAACAACTACTTTTAAATTTAGATCTATATCTGGCCTTATTACGACACCTTTGTCATGGTGTTTTTAAAAGCCAACTAGAAGAAAGCTGAAGCCAGGAATTAGCCTTCCTGAACTTGATGGATAGCTTCTTCTGGTGCCAATTTTCCTGACCACAGGTAAAGTTATCTTCATAATGTACCAGGTGCACCATTTTAGGAAAGTTGTTTAAAAGTAGGACTGAGCCTTTTTTCCTACTTTAAGTAGACAATAACCTATTAGCTCCAAGTGAGCCTTCATCTTCTAATTATTTAGTACACAATTTAATGTCATTAACCATCTTTGAGTGGATGGAATTGCTTTAAAAGCCTTCACTCCAGAGCTCTAATATTAGGTTCTTGGCAATCATCCCTGTGTATGAAAAGAAGCCAGTTTGTTTACCAGGAATACAGACTCATGTTACAGAGCAAATGAGCAGGCAGCTATTAGTCTGATCCAAGCACTTAACAATTACTGATCATCTCATTCTTGTTTTTGGATAATGGAAGCGATCATCTGCAAGTGTAAAGGGCAAAGGTTGTTTGCTTGTGGCATCGTGGAAAAAGCTTAGCCTAAAGCAACCTCTCTTGGCCTGGGACTTTGCAAAAAGAAAAGAAAGAAACATCTCCTTTAGAGACCGAACCACACTTTCACTCAACAAACCACTCTGCCTTTAGGTTAGCAAACATCCAACCAGTGCATCCCAGAACTAGGCACAAGTTCTTGCTGATGTTTACAATAGGACTATTTCACTGGAGAGAACCACAGGGCAATAATCTGTCAGCCTTCCCAGGTAGACTGGACAGGAGCCATGACCAGATGGGCTAATTCTACTTTATTGTAAGGCTACATTAACAGAATCTTGCAAGTCTGAAAATACAAATCTCCTGGCATCTCTTTTACAGCCAGGTAAGTAAGGGAGGTTCCTTTCTAAGTTTCTTTCTGTTTCCGTTATGCAGCTGCAGGGTATAACCCCTCTTATCTGATTGTTCCCTAGGCAGCATTCCTTCCCCATGTCTCCAAAGATCATTCCCACATACATTACCTAATCATATGTTCCGATTTATTAGGTTTGGTATCCTTCTGGACAGGCTCAGGGGTTGGGAGTGGGAGGCCCAGTATTGCAGCGGTGCTCCTCCTCCTATGGCTGGTTCTAGTCAGTGTTGGGGTGAGTGGCCTAGCCCCAGACCTCTGCTTTGCAGAGTGCCTCAGGGCTCTACCCTTTCCCTGCTTCTGTTGAGCATCTACATGATGCTGCTGGGAGAGGTCATCCATTGTTATGGGGTACATCATCTTCAGTGTGCTGATAATACTCAACTGTACATTTCTGTCCCTGGCTGACCAAGTGATGCTGTTGAGGTTCTTTCTCAGTGCCTGGGGGCTATGGAGGTCTGGATGAGAACAGGCTTCAGCTCATCCCTAGCAAAAAAAAAGAAATATGGAAGCAACTATCTATTGCTAGGCAATCCACATTTTTGGGAAATTGTCATAATTACTATAATCTTTGCTGTGGGACCCACCTGTAAAACATACTTGGATAATGAAAGTGGAAATGGAGAACTTATGTTGGACTGGTGTCTGTCTGTGGAGGTTTGGTTTAGACTCAGAAATAAGTAGCAACTGTGAGTTACCCTGTGAATCCAATACCTGGTTTACTTTCCTAAAAAACTCCTGTACGACAGAGAATTAGAGTATCTTCAATAATTGAGAAGTCTCATTTTCCATAGTAGAGTTACTGAATCAGCAGATCACTCTGTAATTGCTTATGGATCAACAATTCACCTACATGAGCTCAAAGTACTATCCCCAATAATTATCAATAAGGAATACTTTTAAAGCAGCTTTTAAAAACAAAGCAATTATGACATAATATGCTTGTTTAAAGCTTCCGGAACGTATTTGGAGAGGGGAATCATTAGCAAGTCATATGACAAACATATCTTTCGTAGTTGACCTATATGAATATAAAGTTTGACCTTTAATCTTTATTTGAAATATTTTCATGCATTGGTGGCTATCTCACACACCATGTGTCAGAAAACCTTCATAAGCAACTCCACATACAGCAGGCTAGCATGTAGTCAGTGTTGGCTTCTTGTAAGTGTACTTGTGATCATAAAATGGGTTTTTGCAAAAACATTATCTTACCCTTACCTTGCATCAAAGCTGATCCAACTATGCATCAATGCATATATAGTATATCCAATTTTTTAGGGTGAAACCTTCCTAATGCAGTGCATAGCAAATAAAGAATTAAGCAATATGTTTGTCAGCCCTTTAAGGTAGGCCAGGTCAGACTCCACAAGGACTACTGGAACTTTAATTTATTGCTGCAGGGTATAACAACAAAATCTTGAAAGTTTGACAAAGATTCTCTCTCTGTCTCCCCCTTCTTATACCAAAGAGAATCAAGACGGGACAATCCTGAGTTTCTTTCTCACTCATTCCTCCCTTCCAGGGCTAAGATGGTATTTATGCAACAGCTGTTGAATACCTTACTTATAGCCATCTCTGTACTTTTATACAATATTAAATCACATTAAAGCAAACAACAATTCGTTCAGGAGTATTTTAGAAATAGCAAATGTTTGCTTTTAAAATGTACACTTCAAAAGTAATGTGTCACTTGCATCTAGCTACCTATAGATAATAGCTTTTCAGAGGCAATACAACTTTGGTATCATTGGCCCATTACTTACATTCAATTTGTGAAGCCCATCATGATTTCTGAACCAATTAGTCTTTCATTGTGTTCAAAGTGCTCTCTGGGAAAGCTAAAATTAGCTCCTGGTAACATGATCAGAAATACCATGTTGGTATTAAACTGCATAGTAATGCCCATGACCAGGGCCGCAACTAGGGACTGTGTCACCCAGGGTAAACATGGATTCCATGCCCATTTTGGCACCCCCTCCAGTGCTCATTTTGGCGCCCCACCCAGCGTGGCGCCAAGGGCACATGCCCCGCTTGCCCCCCCCCCAGTTGCGGCCCTGCCCATGATAAGTAACTGTGATACATTTGCTAATAGATATTCATTGCAGTATCTGCCTGAAATGTGAATGCATCCATGTATTCACTTCTCTTACCATGTAAGATAATCACTTTTAGAAATTAAAAACATAGCCAAGCTACAAGCTGTCTAATATCACAGTTCCACTGGCTTTTGCATGGCTAAGGTAAGCAATCGGGGATTAGGAAAACACCAAGTAAGTTCTTTATCCTCTCTTCAAAAGAACTCTTTATCCCATAGCTCATTACTATTATATTTGCATTGCCAGGGTGTCCTAGGTTTAAGATGTATCTGTATGTGTGAGAGAAGGGTTGGGAAGACAATAGTTCCTTTTATTATCCCTTTTATTTTATTTATATTATGGCTTTCCCCTAGGAAATCAGTGGCATACATTGCATTCCCTCTTCCAAATTCTCCCCTATGAGGTAGGTTGGGCTGAGATACAACAACTGTCCAGAGTCAGCTATGGCTTCCACCACTCAGAACAGGCTTGGGCCTATGTCTCCTTAGCCCTTATCCACCAGTTTAACCACTACATCACACTGTTTCCATTATGTGTAGCGTTCTTATTGACTGCATTTTTCCCTTTAACTTTTCAGATAAGGCATAAAAGCTTGTGAAGGAATAACATCTAAGAAATAAAAAAAAGGAAAGAAACTAGAAAAAGCAAGTTTAGAAGGAGAGTGATAAATGAGAAAAAAGCAGTATCTTTTAAGGCACCTGGAAGAGAAGAGAGTTGGTGTCAAGAAAACTTTAGGGAAAAGACAGCACTTCAGAAGGTAGCAAATTTGTTGCCCCAAAATCACATTGAAAACCAATGAAATGTGTATGACAGCAGCAAAAGATATTTAATATAGTGGTCTAATAGCAACTGGATGTCTAGATTATGAACTGGGTGAAGTTTCCAAAGGCTCTTTGGCAAAAGCCCTGTCTACAAGAAGTTACAATGATTCCCCACCCCCACCCCATTACTAAAATATGGGAAACAGTTAAAGGTGTAACTGGCAGATGAATGCTTGATTAGACAGGCTTTGTACCTCATTCAAAATTAAGGCTTCATTCAATACTACTTCCCAGGTTGCGAATCTCGTCCTTAAGGAGTCTGCAACTGATGCAGAAAAAGGTTATCACTACCTTTTCCTCTTAGTTGCTATTCATCAGCAGTATTTCCATCCTCTCACCTTGTCCATGATCAATCTGGATTAGATGAAAAATACTGCCAGCTGTCAAAAGCAAGTATATCACTTCATTTCTTCAGACAGCTTTAGTGTAATGTAAATGTGGAACAGCATGGAGAGAAAATAGTATTTCAAAGCATAAAACCACAACACAGCCTGGTCTACTTGCTAAATATAAGTAGATCAATATAGTATGTCTCGTACCCTAATCCAAGTGCTCTAAGAGAGTATCAGAACTGATGGCATCAAAAGTCAACCCAATTGTCTAAGAAAATTAACAGGTATATAGCCCATCTTTTTTCCTGATACAATTTGGAAATTTCTGGAGTTAAACACTTACTCAAGTACAGGCAGCAGGCCCACGACTAGAGTGTCACCCGGGGCAAACATGGATTCCACGCCCATTTTGGTGCACCTGGGGCACATGCCCTGCTTGCCTCCTCCTAGTTGCGACCCTGACAGGCAGTCCTCACTTAACAGCCACTTGTTCAGTGACCATTCAAACTTACGATGACACTGAATGGGTGGTATTTACAACCAGCCCTTCAAGTTCCAGCTGTTGCAGCAACCCTGTGGTCATGTGATTGCGATTCAGGCGCTTGGTGACCAGCTCACAATTAGGATGTCAGTGTCCTACGGTCACAAGATCACCATTTGTGACCTTCTCTGCTGGCTTCTGACAAGCAAAGTCAGTGGGGAAGCTGGCAGGAGATCACACTTAACCATGTTGCAGGATTCGTTTAACAACGGCAACCAAAATGCCAGAACTGCTGTCACTAAGCAGTGCAGTCAAATGACATGCTTTAGAACCACACTGGTTAGTGATAGAAATTCCAGTCCAAATTACCTTCATTAACTGAGGACTATCTGTACTACTTATTCAGAGCATTTTTCTAAGACCAGGGAGTTTCTAGCAAAAGGTCTTAAGGGGGTTACCAGAGCTTGTAACATTGGCAGCCCTGAAAAATTCCCATCTCCCAACAAGAGATCTTGCTTTGGAAGAGGCATTGTCCTCAGATCTGAAGAAAAGCATGTATTCCCTCTATATGCCAGTTCTGATCTCATTACTTATTAGCTTCCTCTCTAATTCAATCATTTCTAAAAACAACACGCTAAATGCAAAGTTACATTTGACATTATATGTAATTTAGTCCTAAATTGGAATGGAAGCAAGACTTTTTAAAATTCAAAATGCTTAATATTACAAAGTAAAGTGCTCTGATACTTGCAACTAGCCAACAATCACCACAGTGGCAATCACCAATAAAACCCATCCAGTTTGCTTAGATTGCATCATAGGGATGCTGTATTGTGAAATGTACATTTATTTCTCCATTGTCACTCAGTATAGGATCTGAAGGGAGCTCTAGCTTGATTGATCGATTTGTGTCTTTCTCCACCTCAAATTGTCTCACTTGTTCCATTACTCTGCATTTCCTAGTGTTTTGGGGAGTTGTCGAAGCTCAAATAAGCAGAAGAGACACCTAGGATCCACCACATTTCCTACCAACTGTACCATGTACTGTATCAACTGGAAGCGCATCCACGGATTCAAGAAATAAAGTAAATCAGCTGTTTCTCCAACCCCATAGATGGTCAAACGAACTGTCCAGTAAGCTCTCAACATTTTCTCAATTTTAATTAGCTCTAAACGATGGAAAATCTTAATTCTTGCATTGTGAGAAAGAGCGTCTTTTTACTTCATGGCTTTGGGGAAATACAGTACCTGTCTCAGGCATAGAGTAACACCCACTTTCAAAACAGCTGAGGAATAATGTTTTTTGTGTCTAGTTATAGGCATGCAACTGAATTCTAACAGTGCAAACAGTCAAAAGAGGCAAGAAAGAATTATCTGGCTTAGTTCCATTTCATACCTGAGATTAAGAGCTGTCTGTATTGTAGCCTCATCACAGAGGTACTGACATTCAGTGCACCTCTTGCTGAATTCAAGGGGGAAAAAAGACTCCCAGAGTTGTAAAGTAAACTTTATTTTTGACATTATAAGCTGAATCACATGTGTAAGATATTGGAATTTTCATTACAGTAATTCTGAATGCTCTTACTTCTTTTATGTTTGCCAAGAGACCTAGACAATATACTATAGACACTTGATAACATTTTAGGAATGTCTAATGTTCTGCAGTTTCTCTTTTCAAGAGAGGCATGGGAGTTGCTGATGTACTCAGTATTATATGAAATAAAATTAATCTAACCATAGAAGAAGTATGAAATAAGTGCTACAACAGTGCAAGTAAATGGAGGGGGAACAATACTTCAGCTACAGATATTGAAAATGCAATGTCACAGGAACATCCTAGCCTAATGTTTCTCAACCTTGGCAACTTTAAGATGTGTGGACTTCAACTCCCAGAATTTCCCAGCCAGGTTGAAGTCCACGCATCTTAAGGTTACCAAGGTTGAGAAACACTGGCCCAGGCAATTGGGATATTACACTTTTCCCTATCTTGTTCTCCCACTTACCATATGCATAGGCAGTACAGGAGGTCTGTGGAATGACTGGGTCATTCTCCTCCAATCTGGGGCAAGGAGGGAGAAGCCTAAATGAGCCTTCTGGTTTCCCTAGGTGTGCATGGACCTAGGGAAGTATACATGCAGCCCAAGTGGGGAAGAGGAAAAAAGCAAAGTTCTGTTGAGGTATGTGGGTGCTACACCAGGACTATACCCTTGAAACCCTACAGTATGCTTCCTAATTCATTACAGTATGGATGTTCATTTTTGTAACTGCACTGTTGTACCTTAGCTCTTTTAAATCTATTCTGAATGTAGTAATTGCAGAAAGTCAATCATGGGAAACAGTGCTGTGATTTTTTAAAAATGTCTTTGACTATGCACTTATTACAAACTTTAATTTTAGGGCTTTCCAGTACTTTGCACTCTTGTCATGTCTTCTTAATGGAAATTATAGATGGAAATTGTAGACTATTCCCAGGGTTGCAGAATTATTAACTTTATCTAAATGGATTCTATGACTCCACAGCTTCAGGATTCGTACAAAACTTCAAATGCTTAATTTCGATCTTCAAACAACCACAATTGTTTGAAAAAAATTGTTAATAAGATTTAACACTTATTATATTCCTTCAGGTAACACTTATCATTTCTTGCCTTTTTAAAAAATAAGCCATGCTTCCAAACTTCTTTGTACAAATATAGCTGCAAATAAAAAAAAAGTGGGAACAAATCCTTTTATAATTGCCTTAATAAACATCCTTTTTACTACCGCTGAATGGAGTAGGGGTTTATGCAGATCAGGCCTTCAGTTTTTGATACTAAGTCTACAGCAAATGAAGATGAAGCTTCATATTGATGGTATAAAGATCCTTCACTGTTCAGAAGAAAAAACCTAAGCCACAATAAGAAAATGAAAGACATGCTAAAATGTAGAGAATTATTATAATTACAGGTTGTGTTACAACCTTGTTCTAGAATAAACACCACTACGGAATGCAGCACAGCCCTAATCCTTGTATATATGGCAGTCAATTTCACAGCCACAATGTCCCAGTTCTTTAGAATAAGAGGGAAGGGGATGCAGAGAAGAACTGCTGGATTGACTTGATAGTTTTTTCAAAACTTGAAGCCGTCACATGGCAGTGGCCATATAAGAAATGTAAATAAGAAATCTATAAACAGCAGTAACAACATACCATTGCAGTTCAAAAGAACAACATATATATCACAGTCTCTACACCCACAATTGTCAGATCATGGATAAATTTAATTGTACACAATGTACAGAAAGATATGTAAGGGGATGCTAACTTAGGGCAAACAACATTTAGTGTGTCCAGGGATTTGTTGTGCATAAAATCTTAGCTTGCATGTGGACTCTTATGAAAATTTGGAGTTCATAGCTAAGGAAAATCTGTTACTGAGAAAAACACATAAGCCCACTTTAGGATTAAATTTCTCTGGAATAAGGTTAGTTAGGCAAACAAGAAACCAAGTACAGAGGCTACAATTCAACATCATGCCCTTAACATTTTTGTCTTGGCTGATTAAAAAAGAGGACAACTCTACAACTTAGTCCTGAAAACAATCCAGATGTTAGGGTTCTCCTTTGGCCAGAAATTGCACATCATTTAATAGCCTAGGGATGTACCAGTTCTTCTTTGTCTTCTTAAAACAGGATATCTTGGAATATGAAAATTTTACCGATTGAGGTTTTAAAAACTAGTTCCCTATCATCTCCCACTTGCTTGCTTTTTTCTGCTGTGGGGGATCTGAACCCCCCTCAGCACACACCCCCAGCTTCTGTCACAAGTGTGTACAAAAGTGAGTTAATGGGCCACTGGGCTGACAGAAGGGTAAAGAAATGTGCAGTGACCAACGCTTCCTCTTTGCATGAAACAAGTCAGTTTCTCTTCTCAAGAAAATATACAATAGGAGCAAAGAAATTTAGATTAGGTTAAGGTGGGCCAAGTAATAGAAAGACTAATGTTAAGGTCAAGATGAGTAAGGAAAACTGAGCTCCAGGATATTCAGAATTATTACGTGATTTTGGGTTGAGGGTAAGAATTTCAGAATCTTTCTTCTCCTCCTCCTCCTCAGGTTTCTAGAAAGGGAGGGAGACAGAGAAAGAGAGGGAAAACATTAAGTTCTGATTGGATACCTCTAATTTAAATTCTCTCTTCCTCCCCCTTTTCCTGTTGGAAGTTCTGGAGGCCTCCTTTGGGTCAAAGGTGAAAACCTCTCAGAATATATTTAGCTGACAGCTGGTAATTTTACAGTCATACAATATCACTGATTTCAGTTATGTTATAGTTTAATTGGCATAATTACCATACCTGATAGAGTTTTTCAGTGAACATTGTGCTGGTGCCATCTCCTTGAATGTCTAAGGAAGGGGTGAATTGTAGCTGGTCCTGAACCTCCTTATTCTTCTGGTCAAGATTCATCTGAGCCTGGATTGCATTATCTGTAATGCAGAGAATATGGAGGAGTGTTGAGGATCTCTATCTGTTCATACATCTGTAGTACAAATTCTGAGCCATTGGTTGAAGGCTCTGGTTTTAACACAGCAAATATACTGGTAAATTTATTTTTCACAGGTCTCTAATCAAAAACTAGTATTTTCCATTCTTCTTTGGCTGTACAGAAACCTAGTTTCTTTATTCATCAATTTCTGGCTTTAATGCAGGAGCTTGTTGGCAATTAACTCACTGTAAATTGCTCTTGATCCAGAAGACTATTCCAGTGTAATATATCACCAGCTTTAGACTTCAAAATTTACTTAGACTGTTGTTTTCCCAAGTTGTGGTAGAATGCAAATGGAACTTATCAATAAAGTTTCAGGTACATGTCTTTCGTCCCTTTCAAAGAGGACAAAAGAATCTAATCACAGCAATAATTAAAACTTAACTAGGAAGTATGAAGAACTTTTTTTCATAAATGTTTTTTTCAATTAAAAAGGTAAAATACTAATAATCGAAATCAATGTTTAACCTCACTTTTACAATAATGAAAAATGTATATTTTACAAGGCTTACAGTAACTTTCTAAGCTGTATAGACAATGATGGAGATAGGAAAAAAAAGTCTTAAATACACTTTTAGTCCTCAGGTGACTGTCATCTTTCCAATATTAGCAGAATCAAGAAGCTGATGCTGTTCTCTTCTGACTTTGAATGGAGATGCAATTAATTAATAAGGTAAGATAAGGTATGGTAAGATAGTAAGACAAAGACACAAGAAGCAATATATTGAATCAGAATAAAGGTCTAGTTCCATATTTTCTTTCCAAATTAAGAAAGAAATTAAAGACATTGGGAAAGTGTGAAAGCAGGGAACGAAGGCAAGAGCAAGATATTTTTCTATTTTCAACATCCTTTGAGATTGCAGCAGAGTATAAATATATAAATGAATAAATCTCATATGCAGTCTCTAAATGTGGAAGTCCCATTTCACTATCCTAACTAACAGTACCTGACAGATCTGTCCTCCAAGAATTTCTCCAATCCTTATGAAAATCCGTAATTTGATGGACCTGACCACCTCAATGTCCTTGGAAGAATGATGGGATATACATGGAGTATTTATTAAAGTCTTCTGACAGTAGATTTCAAACAATAATTTTGCATGGTATAGAAACCTACTTTCATTTGTCTCTATGGAATCTACTGCCAATCTATTTCATTGGGAGACTTTTTGGGTTAGAAGAATCAAGATCTGCCCTTGATATTCATATTAAAATCCATATCCATATCCATATCCATATCCATATCCATATCCATATTGACTTACTGAGACATTTGTTGCTGGAAAATGAGTCAAGGATTTGATCACAGTCCTGTTTATGATTGCCACTGTTTGTGCAGGAGCACCAAAGTGTGATCTCAGCACTGGAATTGCTCACATAATTGGGAGTCAAGGATGTACCTGTTCCAACAAACAAACAAACAAACAAATAAAAAATCAGACATCCCTGAAGGCAGTGGTGGACGATGTATATGTTGTTGCCAAGAAAACTTCATGAAATTACCAGGAGTCAAGCTAGATATAAAAGAGATTTACCTTTTAATTCCTAAACCAAAAAGGCTAAATACAAAACCATGGAACTATTTTTTTAAAACATAAAGCTGGTGAATCACTCTCTTCAGTCAGCACCCCAAGGCTACATAATTTTGATCTGGAAGTAAGCTGGTTAAGTTTTAATAAACATTTGTGAAAATATGCAACCCAGTATCCTGCACTTTTCCCACACTACCTCTTTGTCAGAGAAATTTCGGTCTATATAAGATGATGGTCATATAAACACCAACAACCTATGCTTGGGGATATTCTACATTAAGACCCTAGGGACTAGCAATTTATATCAAAAATTAAAACATAAATATTAGTAAGCTAAGTCAAAAGATGTATTGACTCCAGCACCCTGTGGCTAAAGCTAGCCAGGCAAGGGGATTATAAAAACTGAGGCTTCTATGATGGATTATGGAGACTCATCTGGGCAGCACTGGATTAGAAAAGATTTCTATCAAACTTCCCAATAAGCTCCACCAGACCCAACATGTACCAATCATCTTCATGTAAGCCTGCAGGCATGCAGCATAATTCTGTGGAGAGCAGCCATCTGTGGATGCCTGTAACGATTTGCATTTTTCTTGGAAATCAGTCAGCCGGGACCTGATAGGAGACAACAACTATCAGAATGACAAACCCCTTTATCAGCCCAGAGAATGATTTATTAGTTTTTCCAGTATTTGATAGAGTAAATCAGGATTGAGCAACTTTTTTTTTTTAGTGAGTGGTTGCACTATAGTTTCTCCATTTTTATAAAAATAATAGAGGACCTTGGGGATTGCGGTGAAACAGTGATGCCACAGGAGTGGACATGACTGGTATACTTGCCCCCTTGTTGCCATTTTTGGATGGGGTTGTGGTTTTTTAATAGGTACATTACACCTATCAGAATTGTAACACATCTGTTTTATTGCTCTTATAGACATTAAAATTCAGGTGCCCACATGCCATGAAACTTATTCAGGTAGTCATCCCAATAGGCTTGGTATCAGACCTACTTGCAGACACCGTCCTTCAGGCATGAGTCCAGCAAAAAGAGGCAATTGGGCTTGTTGCTGCTCTGGAAAGAACATTCTGGGACAATTGTGTTCCAGCGTCGTTCCCCACAAACTTCATCTTGGCAAGGACAAAAGAGGAGCCTTTTGGTGAAATCCACATCAACCTTTTCAAAGAAGTGTCTCAGACTTCGGTGGCATCTGCGTTGGTCACAGGGGTATCCTGTGCTGCAGGCCTGAGCATACTGTGAGCGCTGACGCATGCATTTGTGGTCCAAATGGCAAATATTAGTGGCTAGCAGGCAGGGATTTGTGCTATCTTCAGCTATATGGGAACCTATAAATCCACAGAAACACAAGGAGATCATAGTAAACTCCATAAAGCATTTCCCAAAGGAGATTAAATAGAAAAGACAATCTCCAGAATCTCTCCACAATTCAAAGATGGATTCTTTGTTTAACCCACATCTCCCTTCTTCGTTCCTTACCCTATGTCAAATTTTAGATAGAAACCTCCTTGGGACAACTCTGTAAAAGTGCCACACACGCACCACTGGGGCTAATTAAATAAATAATGAAATAACAAAACAAGCGGGAGCGTTTGAAACAATGCCTTCTCCTTCCCCAACTCTGTAACATTTTTGCATGAACTGCAGGAAAGCAGGTTCTACGTAGGCATTTAGTCTTCAGCATTTCTGTCAGCAGCCTGAACAACAGTTGATTAGGGTTAGGATTAGGTGGATAAATAGCTGGAGTTGGCAATGTGCTATCCACGGGCAACAAATCCTCCCAAAGGCTTCTAGCCTCCTTCTGTACTCAAACAATTCTTCAGAATGAAAGAATTGGTCTGGGCAACTGTTGTTTTCCAATTAGCCAGCTGAAAAAGAAAAGAATGGGACGGAGGGAGATTCCTCTGGGTAAAGCAACCAAGTATTTAGAACAGGGTTGCTCAACCAGGGTTCCACGAGAGGTCGCTAGGGATTTCCTGGGAGATCACAATTCATTTAAAAACTTATTTCAAATTCAGGCATCTTCACATTAAAGAGGTAAGTTTCATTCTTTATTTTTAGTTTAAGAACACTGTTAGTGCATATATACTGTATATATAGGCCTACACGTGAAACAAATATAATAATTTTGTAATTTATGGCCTATTTTATCTATCTATCTATCTATCTATCTATCTATCTATCTATCTATCTATCTATCTATCTATCTATCAAATTTGTCACCGCCCTTCTCCTCCCACCAGATATCGGAGCCTGAATGGGCAGGGGTTCCCCGAGGCCTGAAAAATATTTCAAGGGTGGTTCCTCCAGGGTCAAAAAGTTGAGAAAGGCTGGTTTAGAAAGGCAAGATGTGGGAGGTGGATGGACGGGGCACACAGCTATATTGGAATGGGCAGCTGTTTGTAGGAGAACCTTAGAGGTTATAAGGTTATATGTGGGCACTTATAAGGGAGTGAGGGATTTGGGAGATGTTGTACTTTTGGTTTTAGGCGATGGCTTCTTTTGCATTGATTGACAGTGTGAGATATAGTTGTGGAGACATCACTTTATGGGTGGGTTTCTTATTTTGGAAGAATTAATCACAGAACAATTAGAGTGGAGGAAATTTGGCTTCTCTTTCTAAGAAGTAATGGTTTGGGTTAGAGTAGAAAACGGGGGGTTCAAAGAAGTGTACTTGTCCTCTATACTTATCAATTTGTTAATGAAACAGAAGTTTTGCTGTATCAATCAATGTTATGATTATCTGCACTTTCTCAAAAATCCAAATGGGTTCACAGGTCCAAAAAAGTCGAAAAAGACTGGATAGTCTCACAAGGTTTATGCTTGCCAAGCTGCTTTAAATCCAGTAGCTCAGTGATAATGATACTAGAATCATTTGTGTTTTATGCCAATCACTTAAACTGTCAAATGGTTCACTAAAAGTTACTAGCTGCTGAGGGAATATGGAAGTTAATCCAGTATGTCTCAACTGGAAGAAAGCAGATTGGGAATGACTATGTCAGACTATATTACTTTTTATTCCATTTGATCCATCAATACCTAATCCTGTCCCTTTAATCCTGTATCATCATCTTTCTTTTGACTATCTTCCTATGAAGTCATGGGAATCACAGGTTCACTTATGCTACTTCTCCTACTGATCTCCACTATACCTATCCCATGTCTGCCTCTATGCCTTTATCTTTCTAGCATTAATGTTCTTGAAGCTATCTTTAAAATTGCCTGTACAATATTTGCCTCTATCCCAGATTCACCCTATATGCAATTTATATGAAAAAAAGACAGCTGAATTTTTTTAAATTTAATTTCTCTGTAAGATTTTTTACTACCTCAGTCCTAAGGGATTCTAAGCAGCATGCAAAAGGTGTAAATGGTTGATATACTGTAAATTCTACCTGAGACTCGAGTTGCAAGCTTGTTGTATTTTGTCTTCACAGTTTCTTCATTTGCTATATCCCTGTGGGGAACCATCTCCAAATGAAAGTCATCTATAGAAGATAAAATAATACAATCTTATATGCTGTGGGTATCGAAAGACTCCCATGAGATTATGAGTATCCATTTTGTAAAAACAAAAGTTTTAGAAAATAAGTGTGCCAGATCACAGCAAAGTGTACACTACACAATTTACACAGTAAACAAAACAATTTATTTGGGAGGCAAACATTGTAAGAGGTCAGCTGGTCTGTATACCAACATTATTAAACTTAATGAAAGAGGTCAAACAGTACTTTCTGTCTTAAGAGCCAACAAATTGCGGGAGTTTTATAATGTGTACAATTTAACACATTTTAGTGGTTTAGTGTTAGTGCTGTTAAGTGACCTCTTAGGAGGCTGCATCAGCCTAGCACCTATTAGTCAGTTTAGGTTGGTGCAGACAAGTACCCATCACCTCCTGGGCACTGTCCCCTAAGCCTCTTCTGCTTTAGGAAGTGAGAGTGTCCAGTTCTTTCAAACTGCACTCTTCCTCTTTACTTGCTAGATCTCTGAGCCAATTCCAGTTTGGAGACTTGATTCAGCCCAAATAGCAGCTGACCAGTGGTGGCAACAGAACAGAGAGGGAGCACCAGCTCTTCCTTCTGCTGTTTCCCAATGTAACCCCCACCCCACATCTGTCAGCTGTTGTCTGGACTGCCTTTGAATATGGGTTCAGTACTCTTCACCAAGCCATAGCTGACCGAGGGAGGTGGAGCTGTATAGTAAAGCAGCGGGGGGGGGCACTTTCCCACTGTGCCCATCATCTGTTGTTTCAGCTGCTTTTGACACAGGCTTAGTGCTACAGTTATGTTTAAAAGCAACTCAAACAACGGGCGACAGATGGAATGAAGTGGCAGAAAAAGAGCTATTCCATGCAATCCCACCACCACACCTGGTAGCTCTTATTTAGACTGCTTTCAAACCCAATTTGAGTGCTGTTCCAGAAGACCACCCTAACCTGTAGGGTTTTTTTTAATACAAGCACTGTACAGTGCTCCTCTGGATAAGGGCTGAACTTGGTTCAAGACAGCCTGAACAAAAGCTGCCAGGCACAGTGGAGTGTCAGAGAGCTAGCTTGTATACCCTGTCCCAGTCAGCTGTGATATGGGCTGTCAGCTAGTCGGGCTGATCCAGATCTCTGAGCTGGGAATCAGGTGAGATACCTGGCACCTAAAGATCCTCCTGTACCCTTTTGGTAACCTCCTCTCCCAGCCCCAGCAACTGATCCCCACACTAGGAGAAGTGGCAGGTGAACAGGCTGCAAATTCTGGCAGATGGCCAGAGGTGGTGTGTCCACAGGCTGTGGTCAAACGTAAAAAATGGGTGGAACTTCAATCATACCCTTCCTTCGGTAATCTGGTCCTAGGCTGTTTAGGGTTTTAAGGTCAAAACAGCACGTTGAATTAGGTCTTAGACTAGCAGCCAGTGTAGATGGCAAACACTTGGCATAATATGTTCATATCAGCCAGTACCAGTGAATCGTCTAGCTACTCTGGTTCGAACTAACTGAAGATTCTGGACTGTTTTCAAAAGCACCCCCACATAGAACATATGGCAATAATCAAAACAGGAAGTTAACAGAGCACGAATAACCATTGCACGGCTGCCTCTGTCCAGGTTAAGTGTCAGTCCCGGTAGGTAGACCAGACCATGAAATCATCTCCACAGGATGTCTGCCACTACTTTTACTGAGAGATATGTCGGTATGCCATCGGAAGATGAGACCCCCAGGTCGGAAGATGGTCAAAATGCTACTGAGGAGGAACAGAGGATGAGTTCAACTAGCCCCAGACGTGATGACGCAGCTAGCTCAAAGCCGAAAGGACGGTTAGCAGCCGACGGTGCTGGTGGTGAACGGCGAATCCGATGTTCTAAGGATCAACAAAACCATTGGAGCATGGCATGTAAGATCTATGAGCCAGGGCAAATTGGATGTGGTTGTTGGTGAGATGTCAAGATTAAAGATAGACATTTTGGGCGTCAGTGAACTGAAATGGACTGGAATGGGCCACTTCACATCAAATGACCACCAGATCTACTACTGTGGACAAGAGGACCACAGAAGAAATGGAGTAGCCTTCATAATTAATAGTAAAGTGGCTAAAGCAGTGCTTGGATACAACCCAAAAAACGACAGAATGATCTCAATTCGAATTCAGGGCAAGCCATCTAACATCACAGTGATCCAAATATACGCCCCAACCACAGATGCTGAAGAAGCTGAGGTAGAGCAGTTCTATGAGGATCTGCAGCACCTACTGGATGACACGCCTAAAAGAGATGTTATTTTCATCACGGGAGACTGGAATGCTAAGGTGGGCAGTCAAGTGACACCTGGAATTACAGGTAAGCATGGCCTGGGAGAACAAAACGAAGCAGGACATAGGCTGATAGAATTTTGCCAAGACAACTCACTCTGCATAACAAACACTCTCTTCCAACAACCTAAGAGATGGCTTTATACATGGACTTCACCAGATGGACAACACTGAAATCAGACTGACTACATCCTTTGCAGCCAAAGGTGGCGGACATCTATACAGTCGGTAAAAACAAGACCTGGAGCTGACTGTAGTTCCGATCACAAACTTCTTCTTGCACAATTTAGGATCAGACTAAAGAGATTAGGGAAGACCCACAGATCAGCTAGATATGAGCTCACTAATATTCCTAAGGAATATGCAGTGGAGGTGAAGAATAGATTTAAGGGACTGGACTTAGTAGACAGGGTCCCGGAAGAACTATGGACAGAAGTTCACAACATTGTTCAGGAGGCGGCAACAAAATACATCCCAAAGAAAGAGAAAACCAAGAAGGCAAAATGGCTGTCTGCTGAGACACTAGAAGTAGCCCAAGAAAGAAGGAAAGCAAAAGGCAACAGTGATAGGGGGAGATATGCCCAATTAAATGCAGAATTCCAGAGGTTAGCCAGAAGAGATAAGGAATTATTTTTAAACAAGCAATGCGTGGAAGTGGAAGAAGACAATAGAATAGGAAGGACAAGAAACCTCTTCCAGGTATGGGGATACCAAGTCGTCTGCCTCCTGAAGAATCTGTATAACAACCAAGTAGCAACAGTAAGAACAGACCACGGAACAACGGACTGGTTTAAGATTGGGAAAGGAGTACGGCAGGGCTGTATCCTCTCACCCTACCTATTCAACTTGTACGCAGAACACATCATGCGACATGCTGGGCTTGAGGAATCCAAGGCTGGAGTTAAAATTGCTGGAAGAAACATTAACAGTCTCAGATATGCAGATGATACCACTTTGATGGCTGAAAGCGAAGAGGAACTGAGGAGCCTTTCACTGAAGGTGAAAGAAGAAAGCACAAAAGCTGGCCTGCAGCTAAACCTCAAAAAAAACAAGATTATGGCAACCAGCTTGATTGATAACTGGCAAATAGAGGGAGAAAACGTGGAGGCAGTGAAAGACTTTGTATTTCTAGTTGCAAAGATTACTGCAGATGCTGACTGCAGTCAGGAAATCAGAAGACGCTTAATCCTTGGGAGAAGAGCAATGACAAATCTCGATAAAATAGTTAAGAGCAGAGACATCACACTGACAACAAAGGTCCGCATAGTTAAAGCAATGGTGTTCCCAGTAGTAACATATGGCTGCGAGAGCTGGACCATAAGGAAGGCTGAGAGAAGGAAGATTGATGCTTTTGAACTGTGGTGTTGGAGGAAAATTCTGAGAGTGCCTTGGACTGCAAGAAGATCAAACCAGTCCCTCCTCCAGGAAATAAAGCCAGACTGCTCACTTGAGGGAACGATATTAAAGACAAAACTGAAATACTTTGGCCACATAATGAGAAGACAGGACACCCTGGAGAAGATGCTGATGCTAGGGAGAGTGGTGGGCAAAAGGAAGAGGGGCTGACCAAGGGCAAAGTGGATGGATGATATTCTAGAGGTGACGGACTCGTCCCTGGGGGAGCTGGAGATGTTGACGACCGACAGGAAGCTCTGGCGTGGGCTGGTCCATGAAGTCACAAAGAGTCGGAAGCGACTAAACGAATAAACAACAACATAACAACAGAATCTTGCAAGTCTTAATTTCCTGTACCTCCTTCTCCTTCTTCTTATGATTCAGTATATTGGGGAGGTGTCTGTCTGAGCTGCTTCCAAACTTTATCTGGATGTTCTGGACATAAAAAATGCTTTAGCCCCTGCTGCCTTGGCAACAGAGTCTGCATATGTCCATCAAGGTCATCTGCCTTACTCTCTACGCCCAAGTCACAATTTGTAAATCAGCAAAAGCTGATAGAAGGCACTCCACGCCATGAGGGCACTTGGGCCTCTAGTGACTGTGATGGATCCAGGAACACTCCCAATGTCAGCCTGCTCCTTTAGGACAAGTGTGGACTTCTCCCGGAACTCAGCTGGACTAATGCAACAACCACAAACAGTATCTCTGTCTTGTTTGGACTGAGTCTCAGTTCACTGGCCCCCACACAGTTCATTACCCTGCCCAAGCACTGGTTCAGAACACCAACTGTCTCACCTGTGTTGGATTAAAAGGAGAGGTAGAGCTGGGTGTCATCTGCATGCTGATGGCGCCTCAGCTCACATCTCCAGATGATCTCTCCCAGCAAGTTTCATGTAGATATTAAAGAGCAAAAGGGATAAAATGGAGCCCTGCGGGATCCCATAATGCAATTGCCAGGAGGCAAAAGAGTAATCCCTCAGCACCACCTTCTGGAAATGCCATCCAGGTAGGAGTGGAACCACTAAAGCACAGTGCTGCAACATCTCAACTCTGACAGTGTAGAGGGGAGAGGGAATGGCCTTGAAGGACAGGAAGAAGAGCTGCAACCAAGGCAGAAGCTTGATAAGCTGCGGTTGAGCCTGGGCCAAGAAAATAACTTGAGGAAACGGCTCAGACAAGTCCTCCATAGGTCATGTGAAGATAAAGGGAGGGAGGGGAAAAATACATTCAGACTTGCAAGATTCTGTTACTACAGCTGTTACAATAAAAGTAGTCCTGACCTATATGGCATTGATTTTAGCCTGTAATGGGAAGTAAGAATAACCTTGAGGAACAGGAGGAAGAGCTGCAACCAAGATAATGGTCAGATAAAAGAAATTTGTCTGAGACAGAAATGTAATTTGAGAAAGCATCTCAAACTTGACCTTCCCTAGTTATCACAAAGACAAAAGGAGTGAGGGGGGAAGTGCATTCAGACTTGCAAAATTCTATTACAGTAATAGAATTTACTGTAAAAAAAGTAGTATTAGCATTCATAACTTTGATTGCCTAGTCTGGTTTACCTCTCACGGCTGACATGCCTGGTCTGCCTTATAGTGCTGATAGACAGCCTGTCCAGAAGGTATCAAAAGCTGCTGAGAGGACCAACAGGATCATACTCCTCTGTCTTTTTCCTGGCACAGGTCATCCCACAAGGTGACCAAGGCAGTTTCCAATCTATAGCAGGCGTTAAACTAGATTGAAATGGAACTAGAAAATCAGTTTCATCCAAAAGAGCATGGAGTTGATTGGCCACCACCCACTCAAGCACCTTGACTTGGAAGGAGGGATTGGCCACTGGCCTATAGTAGTTTCTATCCTCTGGGTCCAGATTTGGTTTCTTCAGAAGCATCCTGATGACTGCCTCTTTCAAAGAAGCTGGAACCACTCCCACTCTTGCTGAGGCATCTATGACACCCTAGACCCAGCTGGGAGGGAAGGTAGCCTTCCCTACACAGGAAATAGGGACACCACCCTCTTACTGGAAACAGAAGTAACTGGGATTGGTAATGGGAACAGAAAAATCTATGCTAGTTTGTTTCTCTGCTGGCTGACAGATGGGAGGATACAGCAGAGGGGAACACCCTTGAAAACTGCAAAATGTCCATTAAGCTGCGGGAAAGGTGGGGAGGGAGTGCTAAATTTAAACTGCAGTGGGTATAAGAGGGAACAACACTCTCATATTGACAGAGGGTGATCACCTGCTTAATGTGGCTTTATTCAATATGCAATAAAGAGTCTTAGCTAGCCATGCTGTGTCAAGCGTTTGGGTAGTTCCTGCTGAATTTGATCCAGGGAGCCTGCCAATGGGATTCTAATAGTTTTCAATCAGGAGATACGTAGAACAAGAGTTATCTTTGCTCTCTGCCACAAACAGCCCTGTCTGAGAAATAATCTTAGGAAAAGAGGGTGCTTCCAAATGGGGTCTTTGGGCCAGTCTTTTACCCTTTTTTCTGGCCCCTGGACAACCACCACTTCTTTGTGCTTGCTAAAACATGGCACTGCATTTCTCATCTTTTAAGGCATAAAGCACATGCCTGTACTGTAAGCCTTCTAGTAAGTTATAACTTTTTTTTAAAAGGCACTCCACCCACTCACAAAACTCAGGAATAAAGCAGAAACTCCTAGCCCACTTACACATGAGAAAAACCCCATCTCCTCTACATCACTGCCTACCCAACACAGCTTTTCTTCCTCCCTTCAAAAGTTAAGTATAACTTCTAAATTGGACAGTCCCTGGTTAATGGCTTAATGATGTGCGAATGAGGCCACTCCAGGTTATGAAAGCTTAAAATATGTCATGGTTGTGCTCCTTCTGAGCCCTAAGAATAAGGGGGTTGGATTTCCATTCCCAGCCTCTTTACTTAAACAGTCTCAAGTGGCAAAGCTGGGGAAGACTGTAATGAGATTTCTGACATTGATGCCAGTTAGTATCCTGTTTTTTCTTTTCCTCTGAGGTCTAAGCATTTGTTTCTACCAGAATGTTGGGTATTTTTCTCTATTATCTCTAGTGATATAAGAAAATCAATCATCATCAAGCTTCCATCACACCTTGTGTTAAAGCTGAACGAAGAGCCTGGTAGATTTGCAAGCACCGCTCTTCCTTCTTCTGTGCACGTCGGTGACATCTGCAGTGCTGAAAATGACTATTTCTCATTTTTATTTGTGCCTCTGTGCATCTGTTCCTGGCTTCATGGTGCAGGAGGATGAAACTGTTCTTGGAAAGATGCTGGGAACAGTTTTGCAAGGTCTGATAGGTGGCACTGCAGGAAGGGTCAGCTATACAAAGGGTCTCGGCTGCCACACAGTTGTTTGGCTGCTCAAAGGACACAACTTGGAATCCCCCTGTTTGGGACAAGAAGGAATGTTATCATTTTATCTATTCATACTGCAGCCAATTTCTCATCTCCTAGTGCTGGTTTCCGAAGGAGCCTTCATAATTTCATGTTCCAATTTGGTTTCAAGTGAGTCAAGTCCAATAATTCCTTCATAAATTATCTAGATTGCATCAATTAAGAGCATTAAGAACATCTGAAGAATGATGGAGACCTACTTCACTTAAAAGCAAGGAATTCTTGGTAATATTAATATATTATATAAAACTCTTAAATTAAGCTTTAAAAACTCTGCAAGGATCAGCTGGAATCTCAACTTGATTAATCTTATTGGAACTTTTTGTGGCACAGAATTCCTTTAAAATGTACTTCAACAAGGCAAGGAAAACTGACCATGAAGATAACCCATAGGTAATAGCACTAATGTTAAAATGATACTAAATGACACTAAATAAATTATAACCTTTCTAGATTACGCCGACAGGGTTGAAACAAACTGCTACATTTTTGGTGGTCACCTCCAATTAACTGGTCCCTTTGGGTAAAGGTTTTTGAAGAAATTGGGAAAATCATCCAATCATCTTTTACAATGAATCTGGTTGCTGATTTATTGTTCATATTTCCTGAGGAATATAAATTCCTCATTTGAAAAGTTGGTTTAATTTGTTATTAGTGGCTAGATTTGTCACTGCAAAACACTGAAAAATAAATAGATTCCTTTCAAATCATACCATGATTCTATAAAATACAACTTTCATTGGATTAATGATATTAAAAGTATGGGCCATTGTTCTGGTTAAAAAAAACACAACACAATAGCAGAGAGCTTTGAAAAAAAATCTTCAATGAAGGAAAAATATTCAACTCTGGTCATCATTTATTAGCTATGTTAACAATGTTTTTCCTAACAGATTACCTTCATCTGTACAAATGTCATTCTGCTTAGATATTTTAAATATGGATAATTAAAATGTTTGTATTAAGAAATATGCATATGTACACGTTGTGTGATACATTAAAGCATTTATTTATTTTTATTCTTTTTATTTGCTTTTGTCTTGTTTAATTTTTTTAAAAATTACCTTGATGTTTTGATTCCTCAATAAAGAGCGAAGAAATAACAAGGACAACAGAGATACTAACATTTCACATATTCATCCTGCAACCAACTTCTCATCCCTCATTTCCAGAGAAGCTTTCACAATCTCAAGTTCTTTTAATTTAGAATTTCAGGAGCTGTGATATCATCACAATCCACCAACTGTCCAGAAACGTTTGGTACCATTTGAAAACATTCTCATAATTATTCAGTATAAATTAGTTTTTCCCCCTAGTTCATATAATTAGGGCTATAAGCATGAGTTTATTTTACTAATTCTGTGTATCTTTATTGGAGAGTTCAATGTTCCTATTTTAACTACTCTACTTTCTGAATGAAGATATCTTAGGACATCAGCTGCCTAGGTTCTCAAGTGATAAGAGATAGGATTATGCTCTGGTACTGAATATTGGGTATGTTCTTAGCAGCATGTGGTTGGAATGTATCAGTCTGTCCTTTTGGTACTCTGCTCCGCAGTCTTGTTCTTATGCTTTTCTTGATACAACACAGAGGTGTTCCCTGGTATTATATTTGGCCCACTACAATAATCATGAATAGATTAACTTATTTTGGACTGTTGACAGGTGGACCCCAGTGTTGCTGCCATAATCACTGGGGTGGAAATCTGTCAGTTTTGCTCTGTCGCTCTCCCCTGCTTCTGCATGGGCTATGAGTTAGTATGGGTGTGGCAGGACCTTGCACTAGCCCAGTAGCATTAGATTCCTTGGCATGATTCAATCCAAGAAGATTGCTCAGTTAAATCATATTTGTAGCTAGGTACTTTTACTTAGAAACAGGTTAATCCTGAGCATAGGCTACCACTCAGATCTTAAGTTATCTCCAAGATCTTGTCCAAATTAAGATATACTTCATTTACATGAAGAGATCACCACTTTTTAAAAACCTTTTGCATACATGCAAGACTATCAACTTTGACCCCTTTTTCTCCTTGATTTTGGAAAAGAGCTGCCAATTAAAAGGTAAAGTTATGGTTAGGATTGGGCCTTGGGAGTGTGAAGATGCCTAATTGTATTGTTTAAAGAATCTTGCTCTACTTATCTGATTCAAAAGAAATGTTAAAATATTCTTTCTGATTGAGGAAGGAAAAGGTCTTAAGTACAGCAAACCTGCATGTTTGGCTGAGTGCTTGGGTGTTGGCAAGAATATCACAAAGTCATCTTCTGGCTGATTGATCTTATCAATATACTCTGATCCTGTACTAATTCAATCAAAGGTAGATTTCTTAGCAAACAGGTCAATCAAGAGAAGGTCACATGGTATCTGAATGATGAATCTCCTTTTCACTTTGTACCAAATTGACATCACCTTCAATTCAGTAGCAGGAAATTGCTTTGTTTTCAACCAAAGCTAATAAAAAATACTCCAGCTTTTGTATTCTTTGTTGGAGTCTTATAACTGGATTCCTCAGAAACCAAACACCATAATTTACCTATTCTCTTTGGGTAACCCATATTTTTAGCCAAGCAGAACTGCTGAATCAAAAGCCCCCAAACTTCCTTTGTTTTTCCTCAATCTCCCCAGGGAGGAAGTGCTTAGAGAGAACACAAAACACCACTATGTGGAGGAGGCCAGCTATGAACATGATTCCTATAGAGCCAGAAGGAGGATTCCCTACTCTTTTCCTAGTGATATCACCACCATAGCTGCCTTTTGCTTCAATGGATGAAGCCTGAGAATCTCTCAATCTGAAATAGCAAAACTGGGCTGGTTGGATATGCTGAAGGGAAGTTCTCAAAGGATACAGCACAAAAGCATCTCCAAAGTCAAAGAAGGGTAGAAAGAGGTGCATAGAATGGTACAGTGGCATGATCATTCCTTTTAAAAGCCCTTTGTTATTTTGTGATTCAGAAACTAGCCTCCATTATCAACTCACCCCTTTCTAGAAAGTCCAAGGGAATTAACAAATAATTTTTTAAAAAATAGCAACACTCTTTTGGGAGGCATCCTATCTCTAAAGTAAAGCCTCACCAACCCCAACCCCTTTGAAGCATGTATGTGCACATACGATCATGTATATGCATTGTTCTGATCTTATACAGATCAGAAATCATGGAGAGAGCTGGCTTATGGAATTGCCAAGGGTTGGATACAACTGAATGGATAATTCGATTTGATTTGATGCATTGTCCTCTCTTTTTAAAATATTTGATTTATATCCTGCCTTTTTATCCCTGAGCTCAAGGTGCTGTACCTAGGGCTCACTCTTCCTATTTTTTCCAACAACAATCCTGTGAGGCAGCCTGGGATGAGAGAGATTGACTGGCCCAAAGTCACCAGTGGGATTCCATGCCTGAGGCAGCCTGGCACTGGCCCAATTTCTTTTATTGTTTGACTCTCAAAGTCTTTGAGAAGTGGGAAGAATTCTAACAGGTTTGCAAGTCTACCCATCTATTAAAATTACTGGCATTACAGAAGGGTTGTGCTTGGCAGATAGTTTTCATACCATCTGATGACATTAAGACGTGGGGAGGGCAGCACTATCTTTTGGCTACAAGCCTGAACAATAGGAATTGGGGTTGACAATGGGGATAGCAAAATCTATGCTGGTTTACTTTTTTTCTGGCTAATTTCGTTTTGGAAAAGAACCTGGAGTCTCTAAAATTCCCTTCTGTCCCAACACGTCCTCTTAAGCCCTTTTCTCCAAAATTATCTCTATTTCCAAACATCTTTTGATTGATTTATGTGCCATCAAGTTCCTATCAACCCTTAGGGCCCACATGAAAAGTGCTTCTCTAAAATGATCTGTCCCTATCTTGGCCCTTCAAGTCTTCCAACAGTATACCCATTGCCACTATAATTTAGTCCATCCATCTTGCTGCTGGTTGTCTTCTTCTCTTTCTTTCCATCTTTCCCAGCATTATAGACTTCTCAAGAGCATAAGGTGTTTGTATAATGTGTCCAAAATATGATACTTTGAGCCTGGTCATTTATGCCTCAAGTGAGAACTCTGAATGATTTATTCTATTATCCGTTTGTTTGTTGTTGGCCAACGTGGTTGTGTCAAGAATTGTCACAGCGAAGTTCAAAAATGTCAATATTCTTTCCATCCTGTTTCTTCAAAGTCTAAGTTTTGCTTCCATAGAGCATATACTGACTTATTTTTGGTTTTATTTTGCTTTCTCAGTTACCCAGCCTACATTGGCTATAATATATCTTGCTCCCTGGACTTTTCTAACATCAGTTTGAACATCTGGCACCTCTGTTTGCATGGAGAACTCTAATCTGCACTGGATGATCCTAAGCATTAGGTTGCTAGCATGTAAAATTAAGGATATTGTATGATAGTTTCCACAGTCTGCTAATTCTCTCTCTCTCTTTGGTATTGGTATGCAGATTGACCTCTTCCAATCTGTTGGTTACTATGCAATTTCCACTGATTGATCTGACATCCAGTTTGCTTTTTTCTGTTTTCTTGGTCTTTGGATGTCTCTTTTCATATTCAACTTTAAGAACTTCTTTGATTTCATTCCACAGTTCCTCTGGTTCCCTATATATGACTTTCAGATTTTCAAATAATTCCTGATGTTGTCCTTGAAAATGGTGGGTACTGTATATCCTCAAGATCATATGGAAATGACCATCACATAGAAGCTGGTTGGCTTTATTCTTCTGCTCTAGCTTAACATGGAACTTGCACATGAGCAATTTGTGTTCTGTTTCTGTTCCCCAAATATGCCTATAGCCATTCTTTCTCAAACAATTCCTGCATCCCAGAGTTCATGCTCCCAGGCAGACTAAAGTAATAGAGATCCTGAGATTTCAAACACCATTAAAGCCTTTCTATAAGATTCATTCAATAAAAAAACACCTTATTTCTGTTTGTATTTTGTATTATTATTGTCTATTTTTATCTCATTTAGCCTACATGTTATACTTTATTTCATATTTTTAGATTTTGATTGCAAATCTACCCAACTGAACTCAGATTTAATAATTAGAATACAGTATTTTGTAATTCCCCAAAGAGATTGCTTGAATACTTTGATTCTATATTCTGTACATATATTTGTAAAGGAAAAATAATAACAATAATTTGAAGAGACTGGAACATCTATGGAAACTGAATTAATGTATTAAAACATACTTCTGCCATTGTGTAAAGGTACAGGAAGGAGTCTTGAATTCATCAATCTCCGGAATATATCTGCTAACCCTGCACAGTGTATCTCTTATCAGGGACTTTTCTTCACTGGGCAATGCTACCTGCAACCTATTCCACCAGCCTTTATACCTCTGATTCACCACATGTAGTAAGTCTGGCCCGGGTTGGCTAACAACAAATAACATGAAAAACAACATGAACATTTCAGAGAAATGGCAAAGTTCATAAGGAGAGAATAATTGTTTCTCACCATAAGTGCAACATATGGAAGTAAAAAAAAACAATCTATTTTTAACTATTATACCATTTTAATGCTCTGCGTGAAGCAGTCATAACTGTGATTTCCTTCATTATTTCAGCACAGGAAAAATGTTGGCAGAGTTAATGCTAGCTCAAACTGTTTCAGTATGTAAATAAGAGGTTCAGACTGCACAGTGTACCCTAGTGTTGCTTTTTGGGTCTGACTTAATATGATGTAAGAACCTAGCCAAAGTAAGTGGAAGAACACAGGGATGAGGCTACACTACATTTTGCCATTAATTCTCTTTTAAATTATTATTACAATGAAATGTATTAGTCTTGATGGTTATGCAGCATATAGTACCTCCATGAGCAGAGACAACACCCCTCTAAATACCAGTTGCTGGGGAACAACACTGGACGAGAGCTATTGCCCTCAGATCTAGCTTGTTCCCAGCTGGCTAGCCACCATATGAAACGGTTTGGAACCATATGGTTCCAAAAAGCAACCAGTATGAACAAGTAGTTAGAGCATCCTAGCAATGTTGGGAGAATGAATTTCAGATTCCCATTCAACCAAGAAGCTGACTTGGGGCGAGTCATTCACTGGTTCACACATTTTGCTAAGTCATCGTCTAATTGGTCTATTTCTGACATAGTGCAGTGTGTAAACTCACCACTATGGCTTATAAACCATGGACTTAGCATTATATGTGAACACACTCCTTATGGCTTATTCAGTGAACTATGTTTAAATAAATGGTGAGTGGCTATGATGGGCTGCTTCACAGAATTGAAGGCAAAAGGGGGTTGAGAAAATTATATATAGCTCTTTTTGCTTCAGCAGGAATGGTGGAATATAAATGTAATTAACAACAGCCTTTCCTGTTCAGCTGGATCTCCAATTCTAGATGTAGCATTTGAGAGAAGACTGGAAGGAGGAGAAGAATGGAAAGAGTTTGCTTCTCGAAACCCAGTGAAAATGCACAAATCTGGATGCAATCAACTATCTTGCATTTTGTCAAATATAGGAACCCAATGTGTCCTACAAACAAAAAAGTCAGTAGTTTTCCAATTATAAGGGCAGTTTCTCTGTTTGTATTAATTTAGACAGAATCACATATAAAGGTTATTAGCAAAGAGCAGAAATAATCGGTACTTCCACAGTTGATAAGGCACTTCGGCTGTCTCTTATATGTGCGTTTATTGGTGTTGTTACTGCAGGAATGTATGTTTTAAACATACATTACAAATACAGTTGATACACAGATCTTGTTCAGGATACCTGAATTCACAGTGTGATTTATTTTCCTGGATTATTAGTCAATTAAATAGAGGATGGGTTATTTTTAAATTGGCCATCCTCTCCTTTCCAGTCTGCTTTAACTATCTAAGGACTGTCTGTATTAGATTGGATGAAAGGACCTTCTCAAATTGTGCCCCGGGATGGGAAATCTCTGGGTTCCAGGCATCGCTGAATTGCAACTCCCCAAAGTCAACATCAGCACAGCCAGTTCAACGTCTGGCAGCCAAAGGTTCTCCACTGATGCTCTAGGGAGGTTTTCTCTTCAGAGTAGCTCACCAACAGCAAAACTGCCCTTGCATATATGAAATCCCAGGAAGTGTTTTTAAACTGCATGGTTGCTGTTGGAAGATTACAAGCAAAATATAAACAAAAACAAAAATTATAAGCCTCATGAATGAAATCCCCTTTATTCAAATTCATTGTTCTGGAAATACCATTATCTAATTTAGCATCACTTAAGCCAATTCTCTTCATAATACTTAAGTGAATGAGTTGTGTGTTGTAAATGCTTCTACAAGATAAATAGCTCTGTCTTTGTCTGAAAAAAACGATTGTTGCTCTTTCCTAGCCTAGAAAAATCTTGGCAGGCACCTGCTGAAAGTTTATGCGGTGGAACAGCTCAGCCGGCCACGGAGAACAAAAATTTGTGACCAGAGTATTTTCCACTTCCATTTCCACAAGGGACAGAATGCGGCCCTACACCATCCCTCCCTGGCCAATCTCGCGCGTCCAGCACATTCTCCTTCTTTTCCCTCGCAGCACCCATCAATTCCTCACTAGGGACCCGCCCGGCTCGAACACACCCAAAGTGACTAGCAAATAATGGGAGATCAGACGATTTGTGTTGGTCCTTTGCGTCCTCACCTGAAAATCTGAGCCACAGAGCGCGCGCACAGACAAGAATCTGGACGAGCCACCGAAGAGGGAGATCTAATGCCCGATCCTAAGCATGCTTGGCGGAAATAAGCCCCCAGGTGGGAGAGCGTCTTACCAACCAACAAGTTGTACCCAGAATTCCAACAAGAGCCCCCTAACGCATTGGGACTGAGAAAGCAGAGAAGGCATTTAAAATCTTTTTAAAAAGCGAAGACTGACCGTCCAGTCAGAAAAAGCCGCGTCCGGACACACAATTTAACCACTGCCCTTAGACGGGAGGAAGATTAGAGAATGCTTTTGGGGAGTGCAGGCAAAACTCTCTCATTCTCTCCGGGTGCTACCCCGCGAGCCAGCCCCGGCCGTGTGCGACGTCGACAGCACGCGCAGGGCAGCCTTTAGTCCCACGGCATTAGTAAAGCCCCCTCCCTTAAATGAGGCAGGCTCTTTCGATTAACCATGCACGAAGGGGACGAGGGACGACTCTCTCGCAGCCCCAAATTTACCGGCTCGGGAAAGCAGCAGACCCAGCAGCAGGGGGAGCCCCATGGCGAAGGGAAGCAAAATAGGCGTCGCGCGGGTAGTTCAGCTCCTAACTGGTCTCCGAAGGAAGGCTCACATGCCCTCCTAGTTCAGCGAGGACCGGGCAGCCCAGCAGCCTCTCTCGTCGCGAGCCTTTCTTCGTCCCGCCTTCGCGGGGACTCGCCTCCTCACGACGAGGCGCCCGCGCGGAGTGCGACCTGGAACTCGCCGCCAGCGCGCACGAGGGAGGCTGGCGGGAGCAGCACCCTGGGGGAGCGCGCGAGCAACAGCGACGGCAGACCAGCCGGCGGGTGGCAGCCTACCGCGCAGCTTCTGTGCGGGCCACTGCAAGTTCCCTGCGTCTATTTCGAGTCGGAGAGGGCGTGGGGCTTTGGTACGCCAGGACGTACCCCCAATAGGAGCGCTCCTATCGCGTTTAAAAGGCGCTGTCAAGCCTCGAAGGAGACAGCTGGGCTGTGCTAGGAACGTCGCCTCGGCCGAGAAAACGGGCGGGCCGAAGACGCCTCTTGCCGCACTCGAGGCAGTCATCCTCCGCCCGCCGCCACGTCTTTCTACGCTCTAAACGATGCAAACAATAAATGGATTTAAAATCAAAATTGTTGGAACTTTGCAAGTAGCAAATCAAACATTCCTCTTAGCCAGTTTTTCTTCTTCGCTTCACTATCCCACACTTCAACTCGACAGAGTAGGTGGAGTAGAGAAATCTAGCTCTGTTTACTTCCGTCTTTCCGAGCCCGAGATCGACAAACAGTTCCCATATTTTTGCTTATTGCCCATCCTGGGAATTGAGTCTAACATTATCTTGGGACCCCGGGTTGAGAATAATCTTCGCGGGCTGCTTGTGGGGTTGGAAGCAGGAGAGCCAGACTGGGCGCCTCGAGCGGCAGATTGTTTTGCAAACATGTTAGACGCTGTCTTTGCATTGGTAAAAAGGAAACCCAAAGAACTTTAGCAGCAATGCCAAGGAACTATTTGCAAATAGCTGATGTTTATTCTGTTCTGGGAGTACTCGCCATTAGAAATTTGGAATATCTGGTGAACCCCACCTTGTATTGAGAATGTCTTAGCAGTTGTTCTCCAAAGGCTTATCTGATTGGTAATCATTTAATGAAACTGATTAGGAATGAAATGTATTTATTTAGTCTTCAAATTTCTATCACCACCCATCTCTCCCAAAAAGGGGACTCTTCTTCAGCATGAAGAACAGTGAACTGTAGACTATCTGGATATCTTTGCTTTTTATAATAACAATGAAACCAAATTCAGAATAAGGGGGGATATCCCAAATAAACTGAAGAGATCATCCAAAATGGAGACAGATATTAGAGGTCCTGAAACCAGTTTTGTTAATACACTTCTACATTTGATTGTAAAAATGATCCATTGCTTCTTTTCAAAAATCTAAATTCATTCCATCAAAATTCCATTAGCAGTCTTAACAAAACTTCTTTTCTATAACAAACTAAAATAAAGTATGATCAGCGTACCTTAATGTATTCTGTGAATGCAGGCAGATGGGTTAATTCAAGAAATTGATTAACATGTTGTATGAATACAGCTGGTGAAAATGTTCTCAGAAATTACCTCTTCTTTTGCTTTTTTAAAAGTGTTCTTATGCATCTTTTTAATGGAAATTAATTTCCATTTTCTGAATTTATTTCCTTATTTATTTATTTAAACAAATTTATTTGGCTGCCATCTACCAAAAAGACCTCTCTAATTGGTTCTTTTCTTGGTAATGTAATACCTTAGATAGGGAGAGAAGACAGTTTGGTGTAGTGGTTAAGGCACCAGGCTAGAAACCAGGAGATGGAGTTCTAGTCCTGCCTTAGGCACAAAGCCAGCTGGGGGACCTTGGGCCAGTTGCTCTCCCTCAGCCCTAGGAAGGAGGCAAGGGCAAACCACTTCTGACATTTTGTCAAGGAAACTCCAGGGACTAGTCCAGGCAGTTGCCAGGAGTCAACACCAACTTGAAGGCACACAAAAAAAAAGGGGGGGGGAGGAAGGTATTATATTCTGTCTTTTATTTACTCCAAGGTCTTGATTATAAACAATTAAAACTTCAGTTAATAATAAAGTGTATGAATAGATAATATTCATATGAAAGATACAAATACTGAACTCCCCCTGAATGCTTAATTATAGCTTTAGTACCACGGTTTTTCTTTTAATGTGTATCAACTCCTTTTATTTGCATTTTACTAATGCTACATCTACAACAATCACAACAGAGAAGATTTTTCCTACATACAATTTTTGGATCACAGCATCTTCTTACAGTTTCAAGAACCAAACAGTTTGGCTTTAATTAAGCTCAGAATTCACTTCCCTATAACAGAGCTATTGATGTGCTAAACCTGTAATTCTAAATACCTAAGGATAAGTCACAATGAACTGAATGGAACCAGGGCCAGCTCTAGGCATTTTGGTGATCTAGGCAAAGTCATATTCTGGCATCCCTTATGGCTGGCTCATCTTCTGATTTTGTTAAGAATTTCAAAAGGTGCCCTCTTGTTTCTTTTTTTTCTTCAAGTTTTTGAACTTTAGCATATGATTTTCAGCCTCGGACAATGTTTTTCTTTTCTTGAACATTTTCACCCTATTTACTGTGAATCACAGTAAATAATTTTAATTACATCAGCACCCAGTGTCGTCATATGCAACAATTCTGCAAAATTATATTTAACCCTTTAGCAGGTGCACTGGCACATGGTGTGTGCTGTTACCACTTTTCCAGGTATAACTTTGATAAGTTGATAGTCACGTGACTCGCTCACTCAATACCTTCCTAACAGACCTTTGTCTTGCTTTACTAATATTATCAGCTTCCCGAGGTCCATTGCTGTAATAATAATTTCTTTTCTGTGACTTGCAATGTCTGGTTAGTGTGCTAATCACTACCACTCAATCGACTTTGGGGGTAAATGTTTTTGAAAAGCATATAAAGAAAAAGTTCTAAAGGAATGAGGAAAGATTATCAGATTTTACATTCATATTGTGTATTTCAGAAGTCTTTTCAATTGTGGTGCCCCCTAAAATTTGGCGCCCTAGGCAACTGCCTAGGTTGCCTGGGCCTAGAACCAGCCCTGATGGAATTCACATCTAAGTAAATATGCTTCAGATTGTACTGTGTGACTAATATATTGAGTATCCCATGTTAGTGGTTACCTAATTAGTAAATTTAGGTCACTGGAAAGGCCATTTCATCCACAGACACACAGCACATACTTAGATCCCTATGTTAATCTAAACTGTATCATGCTTGAGGCAAATGTGCATTTTTCACAATTACAAACTGTGTGTTTGGATTTGAGCTACACTAAGATAATTTTACAGATAAAGCAATTTTTTGTTTTAAGAGGAATTATTTTATATTTCCATTTATTAACATTTCAGTTTCATGTCATCTCCCACCTTACTTGTTTTTCCTATTTGTTGTAGGCATGCATATAAAAACATATAGGAAAATATACTATCAAAAATGGGGGCTGTTTGAACAACTCACCACTAATAATCTGTGGCAATTCTGATACATTTTTCCAACAGTAGAAGGCCAAATAAATGAATCCAATTCAAAGCATCAATTACAAAGGTGAATCAAGTTTCAGTAAATATGTTCAATTCCCTTGAGTTTTCTGATATGGCATGTTTTTGAAAGAGCAATATTACATATATAATCTAACCATTCAGATAACCACAATCCAGATGCAGGTTTAGGGGTAGCTATAATCTTCCTTCAGAGTGCCACTGAGTGAATGCTGATCAAAACTTCATTCAGCAAAGCAGCTTTACTGTCCTTGAAGGGACGAAATTCACTGAGAATCAGAGTGTCATATACTTATGTGTGTTTTTCACTCAACCTTTGAACTCGGAACTTCTCTGTATAAATAATTGACTAGTCACTACTGCACATAAATCAGAGAAATTAAACCTTTGGCTATATATTTTGAAACATCACATAATTATTTTTTTAAAAAATAATAGATCTTATGGTTTCATTGGATCAAAGGCATCAAAAGTTTGGATTTTTTAAAATTCACTGAATAATACTCCCTGAAGCTTAGCCAAAGGAAAGCTGTAACCACAAGTCTTCCCTAGGCCAACAGGTTACACAACCTAAAAATCTCTTTTCATTGTTTAAGTTGTGCATATACTACCTCTGAAAATAATTTAGGATAAGCTGTATCAGGGAAAAGATACAGTCTTTTTTCTGATACCATAGTCTTAGACAAGAAGATCCAATCCTTGAAAATAGTTTCATATAATACATTGGTTATTTAACCATGCAGAGTAAAGATGTGCAGTGCCTTGGATTTATTTCCAAAAAGCTGCTTTGGATCATAGGTTGTGTCTATTGTAAGGAAGGTGAGACCCCCAGGTCGGAAGATGGTCAAAATGCTACTGGGGAGGAACAGAGGATGAGCTCAACTAGCCCCAGACGTGATGACGCAGCTAGCTCAAAGCCGAAAGGACGGCTAGCGGCCGACGGTGCTGGTGGTGAACGGCGAATCCGATGTTCTAAGGATCAACACACCATCGGAACCTGGAATGTAAGATCTATGAGCCAGGGCAAATTGGATGTGGTTATTGGTGAGATGTCAAGATTAAAGATAGACATTCTGGGCGTCAGTGAACTGAAATGGACTGGAATGGGCCACTTCACATCAAATGACCACCAGATCTACTACTGCGGACAAGAGGACCACAGAAGAAATGGAGTAGCCTTCATAATTAATAGTAAAGTGGCTAAAGCAGTGCTTGGATACAACCCAAAAAACGACAGAATGATCTCAATTCGAATTCAGGGCAAGCCATCTAACATCACAGTGATCCAAATATACGCCCCAACCACAAATGCTGAAGAAGCTGAAGTAGAGCAGTTCTATGAGGATCTGCAGCACCTACTGGACAACACGCCTAAAAGAGATGTTATTTTCATCACAGGAGACTGGAATGCTAAGGTGGGCAGTCAAATGACACCTCGAATTACAGGTAAGTATGGCCTGGGAGAACAAAACGAAGCAGGACACAGGCTGATAGAATTTTGCCAAGACAATTCACTCTGCATAACAAACACTCTCTTCCAACAACCTAAGAGACGGCTTTATACATGGACTTCACCAGATGGACAACACCGAAATCAGATTGATTACATCCTTTGCAGCCAAAGGTGGCGGACATCTGTACAGTCGGTAAAAACAAGGCCTGGAGCTGACTGTAGTTCAGATCACGAACTTCTTCTTGCACAATTTAGGATCAGACTAAAGAGATTAGGGAAGACCCACAGATCAGCTAGATATGAGCTCACTAATATTCCTAAGGAATATGCAGTGGAGGTGAAGAATAGATTTAAGGGACTGGACTTAGTAGATAGGGTCCCGGAAGAACTCTGGACAGAAGTTGGCAGCATTGTTCAGGAGGCGGCAACAAAATACATCCCAAAGAAAGAGAAAACCAAGAAGGCAAAATGGCTGTCTGCTGAGACACTAGAAGTAGCCCAAGAAAGAAGGAAAGCAAAAGGCAACAGTGATAGGGGGAGATATGCCCAATTAAATGCAAAATTCCAGAGGTTAGCCAGAAGAGATAAGGAATTATTTTTAAACAAGCAATGCGCGGAAGTGGAAGAAGACAATAGAATAGGAAGGACAAGAGACCTCTTCCAGAAAATTAGAAACATTGGAGGTAAATTCCAGGCAAAAATGGGTATGATCAAAAACAAAGATGGCAAGGACCTAACAGAAGAAGAAGAGATCAAGAAAAGGTGGCAAGAATATACAGAAAACCTGTATAGGAAGGATAACAATATCGGGGATAGCTTTGACAGTGTGGTCGGTGAGCTAGAGCCAGACATCCTGAAGAGTGAGGTTGAGTGGGCCTTAAGAAGCATTGCTAATAACAAGGCAACAGGAGACGACGGCATCCCAGCTGAACTGTTCAAAATCTTGCAAGATGATGCTGTCAAGGTAATGCATGCTATATGCCAGCAAATTTGGAAAACACAAGAATGGCCATCAGACTGGAAAAAATCAACTTATATCCCCATACCAAAAAAGGGAAACACGAAAGAATGTTCAAACTATCAAACAGTGGCACTCATTTCACATGCCAGTAAGGTAATGCTCAAGATCCTGCAAGGTAGACTTCAGCAGTTCATGGAGCGAGAATTGCCAGATGTACAAGCTGGGTTTAGAAAAGGCAGAGGAACTAGAGACCAAATTGCCAATATCCGCTGGATAATGGAAAAAGCCAGGGAGTTTCAGAAAAACATCTATTTCTGTTTTATTGACTATTCTAAAGCCTTTGACTGTGTGGACCATAACAAATTGTGGCAAGTTCTTAGTGGTATGGGGATACCAAGTCATCTTGTATGCCTCCTGAAGAATCTGTATAACGACCAAGTAGCAACAGTAAGAACAGACCACGGAACAACAGACTGGTTTAAGATTGGGAAAGGAGTACGGCAGGGCTGTATACTCTCACCCTACCTATTCAACTTGTATGCAGAACACATCATGCGACAAGCTGGCCTTGAGGAATCCAAGGCTGGAGTTAAAATCTCTGGAAGAAACATTAACAATCTCAGATATGCAGATGATACCACTTTGATGGCTGAAAGTGAAGAGGAACTGAGGAGCCTTATGATGAAGGTGAAAGAAGAAAGTGCAAAAGCTGGTTTGCAGCTAAACCTCAAAAAAACCAAGATTATGGCAACCAGCTTGATTGATAACTGGCAAATAGAGGGAGAAAATGTAGAAGCAGTGAAAGACTTTGTATTCCTAGGTGCAAAGATTACTGCAGATGCTGACTGCAGTCAGGAAATCAGAAGACGCTTAATCCTTGGAAGAAGAGCAATGACAAATCTTGATAAAATAGTTAAGAGCAGAGACATCACACTGACAACAAAGGCCCGCATAGTTAAAGCAATGGTGTTCCCTGTAGTAACATATGGCTGTGAGAGCTGGACCATAAGGAAGGCTGAGCGAAGGAAGATCGATGCTTTTGAACTGTGGTGTTGGAGGAAAATTCTGAGAGTGCCTTGGACTGCAAGAAGATCCAACCAGTCCATCCTCCAGGAAATAAAGCCAGACTGCTCACTTGAGGGAATGATATTAAAGGCAAAACTGAAATACTTTGGCCACATCATGAGAAGACAGGACACCCTGGAGAAGATGCTGATGCTAGGGAGAGTGGAAGGCAAAAGGAAGAGGGGCCGACCAAGGGCAAGATGGATGGATGATATTCTAGAGGTGACGGACTCGTCCCTGGGGGAGCTGGGGGTGTTGACGACCGACAGGAAGCTCTGGCGTGGGCTGGTCCATGAAGTCACGAAGAGTCGGAAGCGACTAAACGAATAAACAACAACAATAGGGGGACAGCCGTAAGAGAATTATTGTCTACTTAAAGGATATTGTTTATATTATTGCTCAAGAAATCCATTCACAGTTAACATATGCTTACACTGAATGGCATTGAAGCATAAAATGTATCCAAATTTAGAGGCTGTCCATTTACCTGAACTTAAAAAAAAATAGGCCATTGAGACATCATTAAAGAATATGGAACCTAAGCTTTCATAACATAGCAATGTCCATAGCTTTTGAAGAATTGCCAGCGGTTTTGTTTCCTGATAATCTGACTGAATAAGAGAAGCCTATTTGCTGTGTGTTGCATGAATACAACAGCTGGGTGATGCACTTTAATCAGCTTCAAAATTTTCTTATTACCATGGACCATTCACATTTAGGTCCTTTCCATGTGCAAGCTCAGTGCTAATCCAACTTCAGCACCCTGCCCCTGTGTCCCTGCAATAGTGTACCCCTAGGGCTTGGGAAACTGAACCAATTAACTATAAACCCAGCCTTTCATTCCACAGGAAATGCTATGAAACAGTAGTGAGGAAAGAATGAGGGCAAGGTGCTAATTGGCTGTCATTTTTTAAGCCCTCCCATCAGGAGCACTGATAGGAAGGTGGAACTAGTGGGGTCACTTGCCTGGAACTGTAAAACTGTCACAGGGGGCTTGAGGGGCAAGGCTAGTCACTTCAGTCATAAAAATACTGAGCATTCTTCAGGATTCAGGAAGTCCTAATATAGCTCTAGGTGAGAAGTACATACTTGTATATTTATAATGCTACTCCCTTTCAGAATAAGGAAAGTTATGCAAAGTGAAGGAAAGGACAATGAAAGAGCAAGCCAAAAAATTAAAGGCATAAAGCAAAGGAAATCCCTATATTGCCTCTTGTTCTTTAAACGTCTTGCTTCTCTCTTTTTCTTGGTCTTCCCCTTCCCCACAAACCATTACTCTTTCTTCATATGCTTGTTTTGCAGTTTGCCTAATAGTTATGACTGAATTTTCATAATTTTTCCTTGCACTCCAACATTTTTGCATTAGTTTCAATTCGACTCTTTGACATATTATTATTATTATTATCCCCAGACACATCTCTAAGATACTTCTTCCAGCATCCCCTCACTTCAGTTTAATCCCAAATGATGTTCTCACTTTTATTTTTAATTCTATACACTCTGTCAGAGGCTCCTTGTATAGCCTTCTTTATGTACTTCCAAAACACTATCATTTTTATCAAAATCTTTCTTGCCTCTTTGAATCTTCTCAATTCTTTGTTCTTTTTGACCACATTCTCTGAAACTGTCTGGAAGAGATGCTGGCTGTCCCTGTCCTGCTTTCCTGCACAACTGCTGAATGGGGAAAACCCTGCTTTCATACTGTGGGCAAGGCAATGTCATGGGGATTCAGCAGATAAAAGCAGTTTCCAAGTAACATTCATACTGTAGTTGAGCGCAAGAGGGGAAAAGCCTTTAGACTGTTTTGCATCTTGATTTGGACTTTGGGTGTTAAAGAACAGCTTATGAGTCATCTATAAAACCCCTATCTTGTCCATCTTGTCTTAAAATTTAATTAAGTGAAATTCAGTCTAACTTTATGAGGCTTCTGGTGTAGGAGATTGGGAAGCTAATTTACCACAACAATGTTTACCAGAACATTTATGCATCTGTTTCAGTTCAACTCCTTGACATATTACTATTATCCCCATACACATCTCTAAAATACCTCTTCTGGCATCCCCTCACTTCAGTTTAATCTTAAATAATGTTATCACTTTTATTTTTAATTCTATACATGGTGTTGTTGCAAAAGATCAGGCCAGGACATAGAAAAATCAGCTGGCAATCCCACTTCACTTGGAGTATCTGTTTGTAATCTGTTGGATCTCTGTGTGCATATGGAAGAGAGGAACCCAGTTGGCAGCTTCTAAAGAAGTCTGCCAAAAATTCAGAAGGTGAAAATAACTCCCCAGTTCGACTTCCAGAACCACAAACCTGCCAATATAGAACAGTAATTCTATATATAGCAAGAAGGGAGCCAAAAGCCTGCATGCTGGGGTGGGACTGATGGGACTCAGGGGCCTAATTGGCCCATTCCAACTTTATGATGTGAGGGAAGTAGCAGAGGAATTATTGAGGTGACAAAAATATTGATTTCAGCTAACATAAGCCCCTACCAATGGGGAGTCTTGGAGTTAAGAAGAATTAAGCCATCAAGGTCCAGATTCCTCAGGCTTTGTGCTGAGGTCTTGCCCTGTGGGTTCAATGGCTTCTTCACCAGCCATGCTGTGCTGTGCCTCTCCCTCCAACACCAAGCCATGGAGGGCTGGGGCTGACTTACTGTTGATGGAAAGCAAACCATTTATGTTTGCACAATGCAGAAAGCCAAAAGGCTTGGTTAATGATCACTTGCATGGGGCCATCTTACCTTGTAGGCATTGCATTTTAATTTATTTTAACTTTGAGATTTACCATGTGCTCCAAACTCCAAATGGTGTTGAGGGCACAGGTAATCATAAGAAAAATTATTGTTTAATGCTTGCCTGCTAGCAGGTAATATTAGACACTTGTGGTTAAGTTTCAAGAGCATGTGGTTGAACAGCAGGTATCTGACAGTGGGAGGAAAGTCTGCTGCACTTGGGAAAAAGGGGAAGAAGACTGGTTTCGAGGTATTTATAACCCACAGAGTGACCTTGTTACGGGACCACCGCTGACCTAGCTGTAACCTAAAGGCTAATTAGCATAGCAAAACACACACCCCTAAGGTGGGGGGTCTTAGAAAACATAGAACATGCTAAGGGATATTATGGGATAGCATGTAGCATGTAGAGTTGCTGCGCAAGTGCTAAAAGAAATAGCCAATAAAGAAATTTTGTTGCCTCTAGTTCCTTGCTAGAAAATGTATAAAAAAGAAGTCAGATGTGTTGTTCAGGGCTCTTGCCCTTGGGCAGGAGCCCTCTCTTGTTGGTGTGCACAGAAATAAAAGAGAACAAAGGACCTCCCCCCCTTGGTGTGGTTTGTTGGGTAACAACTTGCACTGAGTCACGGGCCTTCTTGGCCAACAGTGTCAGCTTCAAATTAAATCAACAAGATCAGTCTTAAACTTTCATTAAAATGCAGTGTGAGGTTGGGGGAGGGAAGCTAGTGTTACATAATTACTGAAATATTAAATGGCTTACAGGGATTTGCAAAATTCTCAAGAGTCTTGTAGCCCCTGAAAGTCCAAGTCATCTATTTTGGGATATACTTTCAAAGACTATAGTCCATGTAATTTTTTTAGCTATCAAGGAGTATTAAGGAGAAATAAGACTCTTCAATGCGTTGCTCTGAGGACTGTTACACTGGTGAAACAAAAGGCATTCTCCATGCTTACAGTTTATGTATTTTAGACTCAGCTCTGCTTTTGAAAAAGATTCTGGAGCTAAGACCTAGCTCAAATTAAGCCCTGGAGAAAAGTATGTTAGCTTAGCTCATATTGTAGCCACCGAATTTTAAATTGTCTTTAGCAATTATATAAGTAATATCTAACTTCTGTTAGTCTGATGATGTGGCATAACCACTGCTGAAAGAAACTCAGAGCCCTGTTCAGCTATTTCCTCATTCCCAGGTTTGTTGTTTTTTCCTAACAAAGATCCAGAACATTACTTGGCAGCTGTTATAAAAGGCTGAGCTGGATTCAGTTTTAGAGAAAGAAATAGCCTTGTGTGCAATTGAGTAAAATGGTTTTGCATTCTCCTTTGTATCAGGGTTGTAATTCCCATCCTTTCCATCCCAGTTGTTATACAGTACTGTATTCCCAGTGTTTTTGTCATTTGGGGAACAGCCATAACTATGATGGCAGAAGCGATTCTTGTCAACAGCTTACACGCACTTTGCACATGGGATGTATGTTCTGCTTTTTTATTGGGAGAGAATCCAGCATGTGTGCCTGCCACTTCCTGCATTCTGCTAAACTGGCTTGCAAAGATGCTGAAATGCAGTGTTATCGCTATGTGAGATAATGGAGCAGAAGATAATGGAGCAGGGAAGCCTGGGGAAACACCATAAAAATGCTTTTTCTTTCTTTGAAGTGTGGGAAGGGAAATAGGAGGAGGAAGGAGTATTAGGTATGTTCAGTTATATATTAAAAGGGTGGGATAAAAATATAATAATAATAATAATAATAATAATAATAATAATAATAATAAGTTTAGATGCAAATCTTTGGAGCTAAAGCAGGCTGAGAGCAGAGTGCTGGTTGGCTAATACAGTAGTTACTTTTGCATAAACTTGCCCATTTTCATAGTAATCTGATTCCTGAATGAGCAAAATAGCCTAGAAACAATTTGTGCAGGCTTTCAATTAGAATTTCTAGGGTGTGGGGATGGGCTTGTTGTCTGGAAATGCTGTGAAACTCTACTTGCCTTGCATATTACTCCAAGGCATTTGTTTGTTTGTTTGTTTAGCAACTTGCTAAACTAAAGTGCAAGCTTATAGTTAACATTTGCCAACAGTTAACAATAATAACTTGGAAGAAATAATATGGGAAGAAAGGCATTTGTAGAATATAGACTCTCTGGACTCTTTTGCTATCAGTGGGAATTCAGGAGTCTAGAGCAAGCACCAAAATATAGTGACTAGGCTGGCTTTTAACAGGACTATTGGCTAAATGACAAGGTCCATATACATTGTGCTAATCCAGAAGATCTTCAGCAAAGGATTGTTACCTTGTCGTGGTGCTGGAGCTTGAGCACCTCAGTGATGCCATGAGCTAAACCGTGAAGGGCCACCCAAGATGGGAAGGTCATGACAGAGAGGTCAGACTAAATGCGATCCCTGGGGAAGGTAATGGCAACCCACCCCATATTCTTGCCATGAAAACTAAATGGATCAGTACAACCAGAGATATGTCGGTATACCATCGGAAGATGAGACCCACAGGTCGGAAGATGGTCAAAATGCTACTGGGGAGGAACAGAGGATGAGTTCAACTAGCCCCAGACGTGATGACACAGCTAGCTCAAAGCCGAAAGGACGGCTAGCGGCCGACGGTGCTGGTGGTGAACGGCGAATCCGATGTTCTAAGGATCAACACACCATTGGAGCCTGGAATGTAAGATCTATGAGCCAGGGCAAATTGGATGTGGTTATTGGTGAGATGTCAAGATTAAAGATAGACATTTTGGGCATCAGTGAACTGAAATGGACTGGAATGGGCCACTTCACATCAGATGACCACCAGATCTACTACTGTGGACAAGAGGACCACAGAAGAAATGGAGCAGCCTTCATAATTAATAGTAAAGTGGCTAAAGCAGTGCTTGGATACAATCCAAAAAATGATAGAATGATCTCAGTTCAAATTCAGGGCAAGCCATCTAACATCACAGTGATCCAAATATACGCCCCAACCACAGATGCTGAAGAAGCTGAAGTAGAGCAGTTCTATGAGGATCTGCAGCACCTGCTGGACAACACGCCTAAAAGAGATGCTATTTTCATCACAGGAGACTGGAATGCTAAGGTGGGCAGTCAAATGACACCTGGAATTACAGGTAAGTATGGCCTGGGAGAACAAAACGAAGCAGGACATAGGCTGATAGAATTTTGCCAAGACAACTCACTCTGCATAACAAACACTCTCTTCCAACAAGATGGCTTTATACATGGACTTCACCAGATGGACAACACCAAAATCAGATTGACTACATCCTTTGCAGCCAAAGGTGGCAGACATCTATACAGTAGGTAAAAACAAAACAAGACCTGGAGCTGACTGTAGTTCTGATCACGAACTTCTTCTTGCACAATTTAGGATCAGACTAAAGAGATTAGGGAAGACCCACAGATCAGCTAGATATGAGCTCACTAATATTCCTAAGGAATATGCAGTGGAGGTGAAGAATAGATTTAAGGGACTGGACTTAGTAGATAGGGTCCCGGAAGAACTATGGACAGAAGTTCGCAACATTGTTCAGGAGGCGGCAACAAAATACATCCCAAAGAAAGAGAAAACCAAGAAGGCAAAATGGCTGTCTGCTGAGACACTAGAAGTAGCCCAAGAAAGAAGGAAAGCAAAAGGCAACAGTGATAGGGGGAGATATGCCCAATTAAATGCAGAATTCCAGAGGTTAGCCAGAAGAGATAAGGAATTATTTTTAAACAAGCAATGTGTGGAAGTGGAAGAAGACAATAGAATAGGAAGGACAAGAGACCTCTTCCAGAAAATTAGAAACATCAGAGGTAAATTCCAGGCAAAAATGGGCATGATCAAAAACAAAGATTGCAAGGACCTAACAGAAGAAGAAGAGATCAAGAAAAGGTGGCAAGAATATACAGAAGACCTGTATAGGAAGGATAACAATATTGGGGATAGCTTTGATGGTGTGGTCAGTGAGCTAGAGCCAGACATCCTGAAGAGTGAGGTTGAATGGGCCTTAAGAAGCATTGCTAATAACAAGGCAGCAGGAGATGATGGCATCCCAGCTGAACTGTTCAAAATCTTGCAAGATGCTGCTGTCAAGGTAATGCATGCTATATGCCAGCAAATTTGGAAAACACAAGAATGGCCATCAGACTGGAAAAAATCAACTTATATCCCCATACCAAAAAGGGGGAACACTAAAGAATGTTCAAACTATCGAACAGCGGCACTCATTTCACATGCCAGTAAGGTAATGCTCAAGATCCTGCAAGGTAGACTTCAGCAATTCATGGAGCGAGAATTGCCAGATGTACAAGCTGGGTTTAGAAAAGGCAGAGGAACTAGGGACCAACTTGCCAATATCCGCTGGATAATGGAAAAAGCCAGGGAGTTTCAGAAAAACATCTATTTCAGTTTGATTGACTATTCTAAAGCCTTTGACTGTGTGGACCATAACAACTTGTGGCAAGTTCTTAGTGGTATGGGGATACCAAGTCATCTTGTCTGCCTCCTGAAGAATCTGTAGTAGCAACAGTAAGAACAGACCACGGAACAACGGACTGGTTTAAGATTGGGAAAGGAGTATGGCGGGGCTGTATACTCTCACCCTACCTATTCAACTTGTACACAGAACACATCATGCGACGTGCTGGGCTTGAGGAATCCATGGCTGGAGTTAAAATCGCTGGAAGAAACATTAAGAATCTCAGATATGGAGATGATACCACTTTGATGGCTGAAAGCTAAGAGGAACTGAGGAGCCTTTCACTGAAGGTGAAAGAAGAAAGTGCAAAAGCTGGCTTGCAGCTAAACCTCAAAAAAACCAAGATTATGGCAACCAGCTTGATTGATAACTGGCAAATAGAGGGAGAAAACGTGGAGGCAGTGAAAGACTTTGTATTTCTAGTTGCAAAGATTACTGCAGATGCTGACTGCAGTCAGGAAATCAGAAGATGCTTAATCCTTGGGAGAAGAGCAATGACAAATCTCGATAAAATAGTTAAGAGCAGAGACGTCACACTGACAACAAAGGCCCGCATAGTCAAAGCAATGGTGTTCCCCGTAGTAACATATGGCTGCGAGAGCTGGACCATAAGGAAGGCTGAGAGAAGGAAGATCGATGCTTTTGAACTGTGGTGTTGGAGGAAAATTCTGAGAGTGCCTTGGACTGCAAGAAGATCCAACCAGTCCATCCTCCAGGAAATAAAGCCAGACTGCTCACTTGAGGGAATGATATTAAAGGCAAAACTGAAATACTTTGGCCACATAATGAGAAGACAGGACACCCTGCAGAAGATGCTGATGGTATGGAGAGTGGAGGGCAAAAGGAAGAGGGGCCGACCAAGGGCAAGGTGGATGGATGATATTCTAGAGGTGACGGACTTGTCCCTGGGGGAGCTGGGGGTGTTGACGACCGACAGGAAGCTCTGGCGTGGGCTGGTCCATGAAGTCACGAAGAGTCGGAAGCGACTAAACGAATAAACGACAAAAAATCCAGAAGATGGTTTGTTTGATTTTGGCATAGTGCAATATGTGAACCCAGGTACTGTAGTCTGGAAACCCTACTAGTTATGATTTAGCACTAAGTATTAGCAAGATGGCTGTGTTTATTCAACATGCTACACTATAATGTGCTTAATATGTTGAATATACCACAATTGGTTGGTTTCACACAAATTAAGCTGGATGTGAAAAGTGCAGGCTGTCATAAACTTGTTATGATTAAACTTCCCTGTAATAAAAAGCAGCATAGAACTATTTTGTGATGAACAAATAGTACAGTACACTAATGCCTTGTTTATAACCATAATGACTGGATTTGCACAGTGAAAACCAAGCCAGTGTATAAATCCAGTTGGTAAATTTTTAGCTAGTCAGTTAATAATTCAAGGGGCCTTCCTTCACATATTGTAGTTCAGAGATACGAAATTTTAAAAGGGTACCATATTATAGCAACAACAGCTTGAAAACATCTCTCCCAAGCAGCTGGAAATTCTGGGAGCTACATCTTCAGTACAGTTGGATGATGCCAGGCTTCATCCAACTGTAGAAGACTGATCTAAATACAGTGGCTAGACTCACACACAACATTATGCCAAAACCAAAGCTATCACTTTATAGTTTGACACAATATGTGAAATAAGTTATTAAGAGAAGAAGGTACAGCTGCTACTAGAGTCAAACCTGGATTCCCCATCAGAGTTAAGCTGGTGACTCTGGCTAAATGAGTTATGTGCTCTTTTATGGAGTCTCTAATTACAACCTACCCCTATCTTGAGTGAGAAGACCATCAATACTTTTTGGTGAAAAGGTTCTGGACATGGAGTGCACAACATCATTCTCAAACACTCTGGACCATTGCAAGAGCAGGTTCCACCTGTTTTTTCTCTCTGTATCAAATGTGTTTTTTCTGACTTCTGGCATAAACAGTGCTGTGCAGTCTGTCCACAATGCTTCATTTCGCTGTAGGCAATGCCTCAATTCCAACTGGCTAGTGTACACTGCTGTAGGCATGCCCCCTCCCCTCTGGTCACTGGTAGCTGCCATTCATAACTATTTCTTGTCTCACTACACTCTAAGTGAGAGCAATTGATAGTAATTTTTCCTACTGGCAGCTGACACTGGGTGGGAGTGGAAACAAAGCTGGGGAATCTTGCATGGGTGGCTGAAAAAGATGAAGGAGAGAAGGGGAAATGGATCTCCTCTCTCCCTGCCTTTCAGGAGAAGTGAGAGAAAGAAAAGCCAGCTCTCCATTTCCATGGAGTGATCACTCTGTGAGATGAAGAACTGATGGCCAGCTGGCACCAAGAGAGGTGTTCCTTACCTTGCGCCTCTCCCCCCACCTTCTTCTGTGGACAGAACCTCTGTCCAGTGTGGTTGTTGCCAAGGCAGAATAGATGTTAGAAGTAGGGTTAGCAATTCTTTAAGTTAGCATGGTTTTCTGCTGGCTCCCACAATGTATTGTCACACTTTATTGCTGCTATGTGAAAGAGCTCTCTGACTGGGGTACCTGAGGGCATATGGAAGGAGAACGCCGAAACAGGATGCTGCTCAAACTTATATCTGCCAATTCAAAAGGAGAATAATGGAGCCTTCTCAGGATAGGGTAAAGCCAGACACAACATAGCCAAAGCATGATTTAGTACTTGTGCCACACAATTATTAACCTCCAGCAAACAGCTGAGGAAAGCAAATGTCAACATTCAAAGGACACAAACGTAAGTGCTGTTGTTTCTTGACATCTGTTACAGGCCTCATAAAGTACAGTCCAGGAGAGAATACTGTATATGCATACATGGCTCAAAATCTCTTTGCTTGTGCCTTGTAGATAATTGCAGGTACCTATCCTAACCACCCCAACCCAGAGGAAAGTTTGGTTCTTGCAATCCTCTAAGCCAAGATTTCTTTAACCATGGCTGCATTTGCAAAATATATTAAGTCATAAACCATAGGTTAAAGAACACAATGGCTGAATGGCCCAACATGCTAATCCTAAATCAAACAAACCACATTGAGGTTTAGCATACTGTGTGAAATCTGTTTCTCTGCAACTAATCCAGAGAACTATTGTGATGTTGAACAAGCATTACTCCTTTTTCCTAAGATGGTAACTTTTAGGGGGACACATATCTAATAAGATGAGATAGCAGCTGCTCTAATACTTCAGATTTTAATAGTGCTTGTTATATTAATAAAGTGCCTCACAAGTTGAGGTTGATTCCTGATGACTTCACAGACACGTTCATGTTTTTTTCTTACTGACAATTTGGACATAGTTAGCCACTGCTTTGTTCCAGCCTGAAAAAATATGCAGAATTAACCAGAGTAGAGACTTACACTCTTCATTTTCTTTAATCATCTAAACCAATGCTTCCCAAACTTTTTCCTTTATTACCGAAAACCACTTATCAGAAAGTCCTTTATACTCATTGTAGGTAAAATGCTTTAAATCAATTTAATGGGTTCGGGTGGGCAACCACTTTTGGACTACTTGCTTGTAATAGAAAAAAATGATGTTTTGATTTTGGGTTTTAGAGATTAAATGGTTTGTTTTAATAGAAATAATGTTAAGATACAGTAGGTTAATTAATTGTAAGAGATTAGACTTGTAAACTTATCTATATCTGTATTGGAGAAAGTCGGAAGTCACTTTCTTTTTCTGTTCTCTATTGGCACTTTTATTGTTTCTTCTTTTTTCTTTAGTTCTCTTTTCTATCTGTTCTATACTCTCTTTTGTTTGTATCTTAATTTGAAGACCTTGAAAATAATAAAGTTTTATGAAAAAAAATTAATGGGTTTGGGTGTTGTTACCAAAGAAGAATCACTTTTACCCATTTGGGTAATTTACCCAGGTCTGAGAAGCACTGATCTAAACAATGGGGTCCTCAAATGTTCTTAAGACCTGGCTCTATTCCCAGGCCTGGGGCTAATGTGGTTGTAATCTATTGGTTGTTGTTGTTTATTCATTTAGTCGCTTCCGACTCTTCGTGACTTCATGGACCAGCCCACGCCAGAGCTTCCTGTCGGTCGTCAACACCCCCAGCTCCCCCAGGGACGAGTCCGTCACCTCTAGAATATCATCCATCCATCTTGCCCTTGGTCGGCCCCTCTTCCTTTTGCCTTCCACTCTCCCTAGCATCAGCATCTTCTCCAGGGTGTCCTGTCTTCTCATTATGTGGCCAAAGTATTTCAGTTTGGCCTTTAATATCATTCCCTCAAGTGAGCAGTCTGGCTTTATTTCCTGGAGGATGGACTGGTTGGATCTTCTTGCAGTCCAAGGCACTCTCAGAATTTTCCTCCAACACCACAGTTCAAAAGCATCGATCTTCCTTCGCTCAGCCTTCCTTATGGTCCAGCTCTCGCAGCCATATGTTACTACAGGGAACACCATTGCTTTAACTATGCGGGCCTTTGTTGTCAGTGTGATGTCTCTGCTCTTAACTATTTTATCGAGATTTGTCATTGCTCTTCTTCCAAGGATTAAGCGTCTTCTGATTTCCTGACTGCAGTCAGCATCTGCAGTAATCTTTGCGCCTAGGAATACAAAGCCTTTCACTGCTTCTACATTTTCTCCCTCTATGTGCCAGTTATCAATCAAGCTGGTTGCCATAATCTTGGTTTTTTTGAGGTTTAGCTGCAAACCAGCTTTTGCACTTTCTTCTTTCACCTTCATCATAAGGCTCCTCAGTTCCTCTTCACTTTCAGCCATCAAAGTGGTATCATCTGCATATCTGAGATTGTTAATGTTTCTTCCAGAGATTTTAACTCCAGCCTTGGATTCCTCAAGGCCAGCTTGTCGCATGATGTGTTCTGCATACAAGTTGAATAGGTAGGGTGAGAGTATACAGCCCTGCCGTACTCCTTTCCCAATCTTAAACCAGTCTGTTGTTCCGTGGTCTGTTCTTACTGTTGCTACTTGGTCGTTATACAGATTCTTCAGGAGGCATACAAGATGACTTGGTATCCCCATACCACTAAGAACTTGCCACAATTTGTTATGGTCCACACAGTCAAAGGCTTTAGAATAGTCAATAAAACAGAAATAGATGTTTTTCTGAAACTCCCTGGCTTTTTCCATTATCCAGCGGATATTGGCAATTTGGTCTCTAGTTCCTCTTTGGGATGTATTTTGTTGCCGCCTCCTGAACAATGCTGCCAACTTCTGTCCAGAGTTCTTCCGGGACCCTATCTACTAAGTCCAGTCCCTTAAATCTATTCTTCACCTCCACTGCATATTCCTTAGGAATATTAGTGAGCTCATATCTAGCTGATCTGTGGGTCTTCCCTAATCTCTTTAGTCTGATCCTAAATTGTGCAAGAAGAAGTTCGTGATCGGAACTACAGTCAGCTCCAGGCCTTGTTTTTACCGACTGTACAGATGTCCGCCACCTTTGGCTGCAAAGGATGTAATCAATCTGATTTCGGTGTTGTCCATCTGGTGAAGTCCATGTATAAAGCCGTCTCTTAGGTTGTTGGAAGAGAGTGTTTGTTATGCAGAGTGAATTGTCTTGGCAAAATTCTATCAGCCTGTGTCCTGCTTCGTTTTGTTCTCCCAGGCCATACTTACCTGTAATTCGAGGTGTCATTTGACTGCCCACCTTAGCATTCCAGTCTCCTGTGATGAAAATAACATCTCTTTTAGGCGTGTTGTCCAGTAGGTGCTGCAGATCCTCATAGAACTGCTCTACTTCAGCTTCTTCAGCATCTGTGGTTGGGGCGTATATTTGGATCACTGTGATGTTAGATGGCTTGCCCTGAATTCGAATTGAGATCATTCTGTCGTTTTTTGGGTTGTATCCAAGCACTGCTTTAGCCACTTTACTATTAATTATGAAGGCTACTCCATTTCTTCTGTGGTCCTCTTGTCCGCAGTAGTAGATCTGGTGGTCATTTGATGTGAAGTGGCCCATTCCAGTCCATTTGAGTTCACTGACGCCCAAAATGTCTATCTTTAATCTTGACATCTCACCAATAACCATATCCAATTTGCCCTGGCTCATAGATCTTACATTCCAGGCTCCAATGGTGTGTTGATCCTTAGAACATCGGATTCGCCGTTCACCACCAGCACCATCGGCCGCTAGCCGTCCTTTCGGCTTTGAGCTAGCTGCGTCATCACATCTGGGGCTAGTTGAGCTCATTCTCTGTTCCTCCCCAGTAGCATTTTGACCATCTTCCGACCTGGGGGTCTCATCTTCCGATGGTATACCGACATATCTCTGGTTGTACTGATCCATTTAGTTTTCACGGCAAGAATACTGAGGTGGGTTGCCATTACCTTCCCCAGGGATCGCATTTAGTCTGACCTCTCTGTCATGACCTTCCCGTCTTGGGTGGCCCTTCACGGTTTAGCTCATGGCATCATTGAGGTGCTCAAGCTCCAGCACCACGACAAGGTAACGATCCTTTGCTGAAGAATCTATTGGTAGGGCGCCTATCATATTATTGTACTCTTTGTACTCTTTGTCATTCTAGTTGTTTTAGTCCAGGTTGCTTGTTTATGTGGGTTTTAACCACTTACAGTTTTTTTGTGGATTTTGTAAGCTGCCCAGAGTCTTCTGGAGTGGGAGGCCATATCAGATAAATTAAAGATTGATCACTTACTAATTTTATTTTCATGCAGCAACACTGAAGTCAATTCACCCTGGTATAACCTGGAGATACCAAGAACAAAGGGTCAAACTAAGTTATCTGCATGAAATCAGAACAATTTAAATCAAGGGGAAAATTGTTCCCTCATCATCCCACATGTGAAATCTATACAGCATAAATAATCACTTGTGGGCAATGGACAATGCAGAAGGAGATATATGCCACTCCTTCACTTAATTAACCTATCAATGGTGCATAGAGATGCATATATTTATAGAAAATATTCCAGGACATCTTGAAAGACTACACTGTAACCACCAGGTCCTGATGGTATCTATCCAAGAATTCTTAAGAAACTCAAATGTGAAACTGCTGACCTCCTAGCCAAATCAGGCTCAGTGCCAGAGAACTGGAAGGTAGCCAATGGAACATCAATTTTTAAAATGGACTCAGGGGAGATCTGGGAAAGCCTATGCTGGCTTACCATGTATACAGGGCAAATTAGTTTAAATTCTAATTAAAGAAAATATAATCAGAAGAGCAAAGTTTGCTTAACAAAAATCAGCATGGATTCTGCCAAAGTAAATCTTGCCTCACCAACCCTTTAGAGTTTTTGAATAGACAGGCATGTGTATGGAGGTGATCCTGTTGGCACTGTACATCTGGGTTTTCAAAAAGCTTTTGACAAATGCCTCATTAAAAACTCTTGAGTAAACTTAATGCTCATGGATGAGAAGACCTGTCCTGTTATAAACTGCTAACTGGTTAAAAGCAGAAAATAAAGAATAAGAGTAAACAGGCAGTGGAAAGACAAAAGCAATGGAACTCCTTGAGGATCTGGGTTGAGATTAGTGCTTTTAACTTGTTCATCAATGATCTTGTCCTTTCGGTGAGCAGTGAACCTGCCAGTCAAGTATGTGGATGATACTAAACCTGTGGTTCCTAAACTGTTTGAACTCATAGGGGTGCCAGGGGATATTTTACTACTTATTACATGGAATTGTCCTAATTCTCCCAAGGGCACCGCAGTACACAATTTGAGAACTGCTAAGGACATCGTGAACCAAAAAGTTTGAGAACCTCTGTATTCAGAGTGGGGAAAAAATAAAAATGACTAAGAAGAGCTCCAGAAAGATGGCTTTGGGTGAATGGTCAGTCAAACAGCAAACGCAGTTTAAGTGTAAAGGAATATACACTGGGGCAACACACACTTCGATGTAATCTGAGCGCCTAGAACTAACTAGAGATTGGAGAACAGTAGAGGATTCAATGAAGATGTTAGCTCATGTGAGGTAGTTGTGGAAAAGGCATATTCCATGCTAAGAGACATTAGGAAAGGGACTGAAAATAAAAATACTAACACCGTAATGCTTATGGTATATTGGCATCTAGAACACTTTGTACTTTGATATGAGAGAGATAGAAAAAGGGTAAAAGAGGGCAAACAAGATGATCAGGGGGACTGAACACCACCCTGCAAGAAAAGGCTAGAATGTTTGGGACTTTTTGACTTGTAAAACAGGGTCACTGAGTAGGGACCAGATTGAGATGTATAAAATCATGTGTGGTTTGAGGAAAATGGATAGGGAGAAGTTTTGCTTTTCTATCTAAACACTAGGACCAGGGCTTACACAATGAAGCTGACTGGATCCAGACTTAAAACAGGCAAAAGGATTTATTTATTTATTTATTTAATTTTTATCCTGCCTTTATTATTTTTATAAAGAAGGCGGTGAACGTACCTTAATACTCCTCCTATTTTCCCACAACCACCACCCTATGAGGGGAGTTGGGCTGAGAGTGACTGACCCAAAGTCACCCAGCTGGCTTTCATGCCTAAGGTGGGACTAGAACTCACAGACCCCTAGTTTCTAGCCCAGCACCTAATTAAGCTGAAGAATATATTGTTATAAGGTGCAATGGCCACTAACTTCCTTGATTTTAAAACAGGATTTGATAAATTCAAGCAACATAGGTCTATTAAAGATGATTGGCCTTGAAGACTCAACATTACCAGCTCAGTGTTATCTTTGGGTTCCCAACACCAGTTACAAGAGAACAACACTGGGAGATGGGTATGTGTTCTCCTCCTACAGTATTTGTTAACCTTCCAATGACGCCTGGACGCTGCAAGAAAGAGGATGCTGGATTAATATGGGCCTGATCCAGAAAGGCTGTTCTCATGAAATGCAAAGACCAGGGATGAAGGAAGGAACAGGGTAGTACCTTCCACTAATACTTTAGGTTGCATAATTATTCAAAAATGCCTATAGTAGGGTTCACATGTATCTCAATAAGTATCTCAAATATTCTATATATTTTCATATGCATTCTTCCTAATAAGTGCATTCTTGCAAGTAATGTTCACTATTATATACATTTTTCTGCATTTTGTCATACACCCTTATCTGAGGGTGTTATTTTTGATTGGGCAACTGTAATGAAACTGAAAATTTCTGTCCTATCCCCAAGATATAGAAACAGACTGAAATGAAGATACGGAGCAGAGGTGTTTGAAAAACATGTCCATCTTTGGTATCAAACAAAGTAGCAGCTCTTTATATTTCACAATATTCTCTCCCTTGTTTTCCTTTTTCTCTTCCAGTTTGCAGATGTGTTGTGTTTTTTGTGGCAGCGGGCTGCTTTTTCCCCAAAGCGATTCTGAATTGAATATGCACTGGCACATAGAGAGCAAGAATTGGGCCAGGGCCTCAGGGCAGCAGCTGTTCAGAAGAAGCTGCAGCTCTCTGCAGCACTTGTGTTAATAGGCAGCAAACCTAAAACGGAAAGCTAAGCCTTCAGCGCCCATGATATTTTAGAGGTATTGTAAGACAGAGTATCATAAATTGCTTGCTGACCACCACTTAGAAGTAATCAGGCATCAGTTAGCAAACAGGATTACTGTTCTGTGCAAACTAGAAAGAGTCAGAGGAAAACAATGAGTGACATTCAGCAGATCAATCTCTCTCATACCCTTTTGTGTGCACATGCCCCACCCCCAGCTGACAAGAGTGCCGTAGGAGCCCCCCCCAACTACAGTCAACACTGCCAGCTGGAGCAGAAGGGCAGGTACTTTCCATTTGCTTTAATGGCAGAATCAGACAAAGTACTGTGGTGCCTTTACCTGGAGAGAAGGCAGACAGGAGGGGCCTTTCTTGGCAGTGGGACTTTGAACTGCAGGAGGGAAAACTGCTATGAGTTCAAGATGGACTTGGAGTTGTCTTTCTCCAGATGTCCCTCCTGGCTACACCCCACCGTACACGTGGAACAGATACAGGAGAGAAACTTTAACAACTCCTGTACGAAGCCTATCTTCATGGGGTGAATTCTATCTCCCTACCTTTTTCTTCTTCTCCCAAAGACTCAGATACTTTCGCTTTTCCCCAGAAAAACATGTATTCCAACCCCTTAAACATTTGGTTGCCCCTTTCTGCACCTTTCACCAGGAAGTTGATTGTTTTTCAGATTTAGCAAGCAAAATTATACGTAATACCTCAAATGTTGCTGATCTGTAAGGGTACTGGCTGAATTGAGGGGCAGACTTTCAATCCCCTTCCTAAGGACTGTTCACTTGCAGTTTGCCTTTTGGTCATTTGCAGCAGCCTGGCTTAACAATTTCATCAGCCAAATCTTTTAAACCTCAGTATTGTGACAGACTTCTGCACATAAACTGTATCACCCTTGAAAAAAGGCTTTCCCACTTTTTAAAGCTTTTCTGCACACCCTTTTCAGAGGGCCTTCAGTCCCCTTTTCTGTCATTTCTATTTCTACAAGGAGATTCTCCCGGGTGGCGGCGGTGCTTTTGTGCCTGTAATAATGGATGGATCAGCAAACACTGTCCTCCAGGGCAGGCTGCTCCTTAGCGCTGCCAGAAGCCACTTGCTTTCCTGTCCTGAGTGTGGCAGTTGCGCCATCTGCTGGAAACTTTCTCCTTTCTTTCTCAAACTGAGTGCCAGTAGAGCATTGTACTTAAGACGGCCCAGGTCCAAATCCCCGATATCACTCTTCTTCTTATATAACCAAATACCAAGAGCATTTCAACGGGGCATAATGGATATAGCACTCAAGTTTCTTGTGGACAAGACTCAGTCTAACCTGCCTCATTACACCGTTTTGAAGGTAAGAGAGGAGAAGCATTGGAGAACCACCTTTGCCATCCCAAGGAACCTCTAACATTTTAAATACTATGAAGGTACTCATTTGAGAGTTTCCTATTCATCTTGGTGGTCTGAAGAAATATTAACTTATCCAATGTAACTTTACTTTTGTCCAGAATTATGTTACTTGGTCATACTCCTTGACAAATACCATGTGCACAATTGCTCATGTATGCTACCATTAAAAAAAAACAAAATATGCTTTTTCCAGAACTGCCAGGGACAAAAGTGACTCACCAGGAATGGCAAATTTACAAGATGTGAAGGTAGGGCCATATGAGCTAATTACATTTTTCTGTACCAAATTTCTCATCTACACCTTCACTAAGACATTCAGAGGAATAAGATCTGCCCTTAAAAGGAGAACAATTATGAAATGACTTCCTCAGTATTCTTCTTCTTTCCTCCTGGATGATACCAGTCCAAATGAGAGTTTGACGTTTCTGCTACCAGAGGCTATTACTTGTATTTTTGTACAAAAATGGATACACAGTTAAACAACATTTGATAATCTTTCAGAACAGTTTATTTTTCCATTAAAATAAGGCCCTCACAGGCGAAAACTTAACGTAACATTAAAAAGGAATAAAGTCTCCTGCTGACAACTGGCTTAAAGCTTGGAGTACAGAGCAGCTTAGCCTGCTGCCTTGGGAGACATTCTAGGCATTTGGCAACCTTCTGAGCCAAAACTTGTTTTTCGCAGGGGCCATTGCCAATTCCACTGAGTCTATTCCATCAGGAAGCTGCACTGGGTCACAGTCCTGTCAAACTAGGGACCTCAACATTTCGGAGCTCTCCTCATTGTAACCACTGCCAGGGCTGCTTGGTCCCGGCAAGCTCACTTTCCTAGCCTTTCAGCATATCACAGAAGCTTCAGCTTTTCCGTTAGCCGGGGAGGTCTCTTGGAGAAGGTCCCCTCCTGGCTACCAACTCTGAACTCATAGCTTCATGAGACGGGCAATCTGATCCCTGCGCCTCCGTTCTCCTGCCCAGGTCTTGCTCTTGACATGGAACTTGACCATCTCTGCCTTGAAATCCTGGTGATCCATGGGACAATAGCTCTGGGGTTCACACAGCTCCTATCAGAAAGGGAGATCAGTCAGGATACATATTCCCATATTTTAAAGCCCACAATTTAGTTAATCACAATTAGTTAATTAGTCATAAAATATGAATATGCAACTTGTAAAAAAAGAGCCAGTAGGTTATGGCTCTTTGGTATATAGGGGAAAACAAGTGAAATTTCATAGTTCACTTTTATTAAAGGTTTAGAAAAGAGGAAAAATATGAATGGGGTAAGGGGAAAAAAGCCCTACCCTATACACATTGCTTTCCCCGTTTTTTATTCATTCATGGAATTTATAAGCTTCCTCACTTCGTTGTGACTCTGGATGGCTTACAGAATGCAAAAATAAAAACCCAGTGTCATTCCTTCCCAAATCTGGATCTAAACTTTCCAAACCAAATACAAGTAATGCATGACATCTACATTCCTTCCATTTCTCAGTGTGGGATACATAGTTCTACCCACTTTCCTTTGTTTTCTTTTTCTATATCCTCAGCTACCCTGTGTGGATAAATCTGAAAGAATGTGACTTGCCAGGGTTTACTCTATAAGCTTCATGGCTTTGGGAATCTGAACCTGCATCTCCACTTACTAGTCCGACTCTTTTGCTTGTCATCATGCAGATGAAAAGAATATTCAGATGTACCAATAGAAGAGAATATATGAAACTCAGGGTTGAACTGAGCAGCCAACACCCAGATAAGCAGAGATTAACACCAGGCAAACCATCAAGCAAGCAGAAAACAATACCCTAATCAAGGAACTACCAAGGAAACAGTCAAGTAGACAAACAATCAAGCAGAGAATAATACCCTAATAAAAGCAATACCAAGAGAAAAACAACACCCCCCCCTCCACCAACACTGGCTGGGCAAGCCACTGTATATAAACAGGGAGCAAACCCCACACTCACTTGCACTGAGAATGTTACCTAGTTGGGTAATGAAATGTCTGCAAGCAACCAGCCAAGCTCAGAGAGCGCCAAGGACTCCACATATTCAGATGTTTTCTAACTGCATGCTTTTTTCTGATGCATTATAATGTGCAATGTTTTTCTGTTCTTAAAGATTCTTTAAGTGCAGGATTCCTACATACTTTTCCAACCCATATCCTCTTAACTGAGGATAAGTTTGAGCATAATCAAAATAGGGACAGCCGTCTAGTAAAGAAAACCTTTGCCCAACAATCTGCCTATAGCACCACCCTGGGAGACAGAGTTCTGGATTAGACCACAGGCATGTATTGTCCATGGGGCTGCCTCTGAAGACAACTTGTAAATTTCAGTTTATTCAAAATAACATCTTTTGTCAGACAGAATGTTCCTCCCATTTTAAAAGAACTTGACTAATTTCAAAGTACTGGTTTCAATTTCTATAGCATTTTGTAGCTGGAATCAAAATGGCTAGGTCTATGTAGAATTCTAAATCTTAAAATCAATCATAGAAGCCTTTCTATGTTGTATCTCTTCCAGAAGTGAAGTGAATAGAGATAAGACCTTACCTGAAGTGGAATATACAACTCTCCCAGAAGTGTGCCTGGTGCTTCTTTCAATAAGTTAAAGGTGTTAGATTAATTTGGCTGAATCTTTATACAAAGAATATCTAATCCTTAACTGCTTCTTTACTGGTCAAATTATTAATTTTTAATTATTGTTCTAAGGTTATTTATAAATGTTCTGAGTTTAAAATCAATCTAGGTAAAAAGATTTGGAATACTGAATGAAGATATGATCTTTCCATTTGTTGAAGTCATTACACCTGACAGATATGATACATTTCTATATAATAATGACAGCAATCATTGCCTCATTGTTACCTTGTTTTCTAGAAAGAACTCCTTGTAGCCACCTTGAAGAACATAAAGTTCAGGATAGTGCAGGGCAGGATATTCATTCATGGCTCGGTCTTCCTCTCTCAGGTAGCGACACCTTCAGAGCAAAGGCAACTGTGGTTATTCTGCCTATCCATACACTTCCAAAATCACCTGTTTCCCTGCTCCCCAAAGTCCCCCCCTCCACATCCCCCTGGGGTCCACACTCACATCTTGGGACCCCTTTCAGAAGAATATTCACAATGGAATACAAGGATGAGACGCTTCTGTGGTGATGATCGAAGCAGGGGCTTCCTTAGGAAAAGTTCAGATAAGTCATCTTGCCTGTGAATGTTCAAAGCCCCCTGTAAAGGAAACAAAACATTGGGCTCTGCTATAGGTAGGCCATAGCGTTCTTCAATGACCATGCCAGCTACGGATGGCTGCGGGTTCTACTTCAACATAATGAAGGCCACCTGACCAGGAAGGCTGCTGTTAAGACAACATTTCTCAAGCAAGTTACACCCATCAGTTCCTTTGCAGAACATGATTCATCCAGAATATGAATCCCTCACCTTGATGTGGCCCCCATGATATTCATAGGGGTAGCGACAGTCAACAATATAGAACTTCTCTATAAGACTTTGAAATTGATTGTGGAGCACTGCTACCATCTATAAAGAGAACAGAATAGTATCCACGTTGAAGTAATCATCATCTCTCAGTTTTACTTACTTCACAGAGTTATTATGAGGGCAAAGAATAAACGCTATCCTGAGCACTTTGGCTGGAGAGTTGAAAAAACATGGAATAAATAAACCTACAATCTTTCTCCCCTCTGTACCAGTAAAAGGCTACCTATGTGGCACCATTAAAAGTAGACTGGTGTAGCTGAAATCATTTAGATACTCTACAGAAGAATGTTAAGGACAGACAAGCTTGCTTGGGTAAGTACTACAGCAAGGCCCCCTCAGCTAGCTTCTCAAACTTTTACAGAACCAAGTGACACTAAAGGAAAAGGATGTACAGCTAGAATTCAGCTGACAGAGAGCACATTTCCAAAGCCAATAGGAAAGAGAAAGTCATATGAACACTTTAGCAGGCACAATTGCTCACAGTGTCTGTAGTGATATATCTCAGATCCGAATGCCTTCCAGTGACTGTTGGCAGTGAATACACCTAGAGAGACACAATCACATTTCATGTCTAGAATTTCTGCAATTTAAGAGATCCTCTGGCTCTTTCAAGCCTCAGCTAGATAAATCCCAATGCCAACAATGTAACCCGAATGCAGTTACTAGGAAATAAGCTGCACTGGATTCAGGAGAATATACTTGGGAGTAAATTTGCAAACATTTCAACGGCATGTGCATTAAGATGCAGTACTAAATATACATTATGACTCCCTGTTCAAAATTTCCTCCATGCTTGTTGTTTGAGCCATATACCAGGCTGTGTTTTCTGAACTATTTGAAGGCAGTGTTGAAAATTATAGTATAAAATGTTTTGGTCTGAAAATCCCATTACTATCAGAAGGGGTGGGGGGGAGTATATATATGTGATGCAACATATCTTTATATTTGTTAAATGTATTTTACTTTGTTCTTATACATGTAACACCAGGAAATATTTGGTATCCTCCCTTGTGAGAGTTTGCTCAAAGGTGTGTTTTTCCTGGTTTGCCCAATTTTGCAGAGCCAAATAAAGTTTATTGTGACTTGGTATCATGCTGGAGATTATTCTAAATTGGTCAAGGCTGCACTGCAATAACACCACCACAATGTATTATAGGACATGCATTATTCAAATAATCAGGATCTCAAAATATTAATAGCAGAATGTGACGAGGATAAAAAAGCAGCATGGAGTACAGTTATCACACCACGCTTGAAGAAACAAACTTATGATGTAAATGGTATAGCTTCTTTTTTGCCCATAACTCAAGTTAGTTTCTGATTATTATAGTACCTAAAAGTTCATGCAGATTCTATATCTGGATGGCTATTTATCTCTTGGTATCAAAGATATTGCTTTGCTCTAATATAAGCAATGCTCTGTTTTATTAGACAACTGGCAAGCTCATCAGGTCAGATATAAAATTTGTTTGCAATCACTTCTCACTATTTTGTTCTTGTAACTGTTGTTTTAAACTGAATTCAGGATAATGTATCAACAGATAAATAAAATCACAAATTCCACTTTCCCTATATATTCTAATACTTCTTTGCAAAAATGAGGGCTAGACATTTTAAGAACATTAATTTAAAATTCACTGGATCTGGGAAAAATTAATTATGTACTTTTCTAGTAATGTACTAGAAAAATTCAAAATATAAGAGTATTAATGGGAAACTTGCAGCTATCTTGTGTTGGGTATCACACCGACTAGTACAGTGTAGTTTTAATCTGAAGAACTGTTTGAAAATGGAGGGAGGGCCTCAGATTAACTTCTTCCCTAAGAAATGTAACCACAGATGACAGACTCTACAATAAAACATACTCAAAAGCTACAAGAATATTTTGGGCTAATTTAGCCTCCATTTCAGAGCCCACTGGTATTCTGCAACAATGGCCAGCAACAGATGGGTCACACACACCATTAAAAAAGGCATTTTCCATTTGAATTTGGTGCATTAGAATCGTGCCTATCTGAATTTCTAAAAGCGGAGTAGGTAGCTTTACAGTATATTAGTGTGAGATGCTACTCATATAACAATTCTTAACTGGAAGTCTTAATCATCCAGCTGTATGACGTGACAAGCAATTTCTTTAATCTGTTACCACGTCAGATCATGGTAAATCTTGTCTGCCAACATAGATTCAAATTTCCCATATTGTTTGATGCCCGATCTGGTACTTTTCAGCTAATGCAGTCATCAAAAGAGCAACTAGACTGAGAAAGTCCGATACAGAATGACTATATGTCTCAGCATTGTTCAATAATTAGAAGGAGAGGTTTGGGACAGCATGACATTCACACCAATGGACAAAGTCAGCATTCTTCCTCCTACCCACCCAAAAAAAGAATCACAGAAGCAAGAAGGCACCTACACCAGAGAAATCACCAATTAACTGCCTGAAGCCATGGTCTTGATCAAGGGCTCTGACAATCTCGATGTCAGAAAGGGAGGCTGTTTTCTTCAAAAGCATAATCTACAAACAAGCAGACAACCCATCAATATATATGCATACAAATCACTGTGGATCAGTCTTCTGCATATGAGAAAGCCCCAAATAACAAAGTATTAACTGAAACCATGGTTAAATATTTCTCCAGAAATAATACAAAGATCTGAGTCAAAGCAAGAGAATTGAAATATTTAATACTAGAGGAAAACTTTTAAGTGTAGATATAAGTGTAATGAGAGATAAAGTTTGGTCTAGTGGTTAAGGAGCTGGGCTAGAAACAAGGAGTCTGTGAGTTCTAGTCCCGCCTTAGGCATGAAAGCTGGCAGGGTGACCTTGGGCCAGTCATGTTCTCTCAGCCCAATTCACCTCACAGGGTTGTTGTTGTGGGGAAAATGGTAGGAGGAAGGAGTATTAGGCATGTTCCCTACCTTAAGTTATTTATTAAAAATAAAATAAAATAAAAGTGGGATAAAAAAATCTAAAAAAAATGAGGCCTTTGACATGCTAATTCATTGACTGCTTCAACTATCAGCCTGAGCAAAACCACTAAGTTTAAACCACAAGAAAAGTATAAATAGAACTGGATCAAGAAAGGGCCCAATAAATACAGGAGAATCCCAGTTCAGTTAATGAGCAGGTTAGAATTTATATGAGTGACAAGGAGACTTCCATAAAAAAAAAATAGAATTCTTAACCAAATGAGAACAAAACAAACAATGGAGATACAAATGGACAATAAAGATTACAAAACAGACCGTGAAGAAACTATGATAAAAACATTTAAAACAGTGATTTTAAAACAGAGATTGGGAATAAATTGACAATTATCCTAATGGAGAGACATACAAGGCAGAATTCCCAAAGGGCTTGTATGGGGACTGGTGCCTTTTAAATGCAAAATCATCTGGGGTGATAAATTTAAAAAAAAAAAAGCTCCAGAAGGGGCTCTCTAAACTGAGTGAATGAGTTTTAATTGGCAAATGCAGTTCAACAAATGCTAGTGCAAAATCTTGGAGCAAAAAAATCTGAACTTCATACGTAGTGATATACTGTATGTGTAATGGGTAAACTGGGCATATCTGCTGACCAGTGGATGAAACAGAATGCTACAATAAATAGACTTCTGGCCAGCAAGACTCCTCTAAACATCTTAGCTGTTTTGTCTCTCTCTCTCTCTCTTTGAAGAAGCATGTGCTTAGGACTGAAAAAAACAACACCCGTGCTTCCCTAACAGCTCTTCTTGACACAGATGATCCAGCAACCATTCTTATCTAGCTACCAAGACCTGGGAATTTAGGGGAAAAGTCCTGGATATTAGGACCAAACCTAGAGGTTTCTTACCTCGTCTGGCCCTTCTTGGATTGGGCTGCACTTCCATTTCACCTTAGTTGGAGTTTCATCATCATGGCCTTTTACTGCCCTCTTTGATGCAGGCCTGTTCAGTTTTGCTGGCAAAGATGGTGATTGGAAGAGGCGGCTCTTGTTCATGGAGACCTGATTGGCATATCAACAGGAAGATCAAGATAGCAGGAGGGAAGGAGGAGAGCCTCACACATCCTACATTTCACTGGTAAGGCTTCAAGGCATCAGCCTCATTAATAGGGATTGATTGACTGATTGATTGATTTTCTACCAACTGTATTTTCCTTATACCCTGTAACTATTGCTAACTCTCAGATGAGTTTGACAGCATCAGTTCAGCAACAGCCTTGCAAGTCAGCCCACAAACTGTTTTACTGGCCCAGCCACATAGATGTCAATCATTCTAAATGCTGCTGTTTTTAAAGAGTCCAGACTGGATCATTTGGAAGACGAGATGTTACTTGCTCCTGGCTACAAGGCAAGAGCCTGACTTAACTAAGAGCCTGACTTAACTGCAGATTAAAAATCCCTCCTTACCTCACTGATATTGACATCCTGAGTATGGAGTGGTCCAGACAACAAGGCAGCCATTCTGGAGTGGTGCCCAGAAAGGGGCTTCTATGGAGGAATCACAGGAGAAAACAGAGCATTAAGAAAAGAGAAAGAATTGTCAGATGAAAAGAGAACATCAGGCATTTACAGCTTTAATAGTTGTACAAAAGAGGGTTTTCAGCAGGTGAAGTTCACCTTACATAATATTCTCAGTCTTCTTTTGCATCTGGCTATGCCAAGCCGGACAACTATTTCATTATACTGAGTAAGAAGAGTGGCAAATGCTGAATCACTTATATTCACAAAAACACAACACAATCCTTCCTTTGATTCTACCAGCATATATCCCATTTGGGTGGCAATTCCATACTCTACAGGACTGTCCTCCCCGCCTGGGTCATTTTCACATCCCACAGATGTCAAAGGTATGAGGAAAGAAAGGATTGCTGTGTGGGTGAAAACAAAAATATAAGCTAGGATGAAAGGACTACTGTATTTTAGTACTACATAACTAGAAATCTACTGATACAGAAAAGGAGGTATTTTTGAGGTGGTTCAGCTCTGGAACTGATGACAAATCAACAGTAGCCAGTATAAGAAATTCTTTTGGGCTTCGGAGCAAGCTGTAATTAGGGGGGTTTATTTTCATCTGGCAGAAGAGAAATGGAACTAGCTAAGAATCTCTGTTGACAAACAGCGTTGATGTGTTGCTTGCCATGAGTGAGATTACTCTAAGAGTAGAAAATCCAAAACAACTCATTATTGAAATCCCAGAAGGAATGTCCTTCCTTCACCTTTTTCATATTCTAGCATGCTACCACAGGGAGGTGGATGAATTCTTGGAAATTTAGCCAGTGGCTAAAAAGAAACCGAATTATACCTAGGCTTTGAGAGGTCAGTCCCAAGTCAAGACTAAATCATCTCCTAGAACAAATACATAAACTTCTCATTAGCACTATGGCAATTATAGTCAAAAATTTAGTGACCAACCTTGAACACCATTTGTTTATAGTTTTTTGGAATATTGTATTTAAATCTACCCTCTGAGCAAGATGCCTACCCCCTGCTTTTCTGTTTGAAAATGTCTCAGTGTAACAGAATACAAGCTCCCAATTTCCCCAGAGAACACTCAGATAGCTCTTATCAAAGGCTTTTAGCTCTCTCTCCAACTTTGCAGCAGAGTAGGCCCACCACTGCTATCACCTGGCATCGCTGCTATTCATGGTTGGCAAGCTATACTTGTTCATTTTCTGTTTTTTTTTAATGAGTACGGTTGCCCACAAAGTTACTTTTAACATCCTTCTCACCTCTGTTTCTTCCTTTTCACTGGAACAGAGCTCAGAAAAGCTATCCAAGGCCTCTGGGATTCCTGAAGTAGCAATTGGGCTGCTAAGATCTTTCATCTCACACTCCATTAAATCCTCTGCTTTCTGACAAAGAAAATAAATCACAGATGACATTCACTGCTTTTCAAGCATGCAAATATTTATTGTATCTAACAGATATATGTTTTGATTTCCACTTAATGAGCTCCACAGTACCAAAGTCACATTGCACTCAAATCTTCTCTAACCAAAATAATGCCACTGGACCTTCCCCCCCCCGTGTCTTCCCTACCCCTCCCAGCTTCGAAACACCACTAGCACAGTTGTGTGATCTCTTCTCAACAGAGTTTTGCCTGCACTGAACCCCCCAGATACTTGCCAGACTCTGGGAAAAGGAGGGGACAATTACTCTAATGGTGCATCCCCTTTTGTACTCTGCAAGCTTGGAAAAGGGGAGACGCAACATAAAACATATACGAATGTGTTTCCAGCTGCATCTGACTCACCTCAAAATCAGAAAGGTTTTCGGCAACCAGAATATCTGAGCCAAGTGACACCCACTAGCTCTGGCCTGCAAGCAGCGCCATGGGCCTAGCTGGGGTATGACTTGTATTTGATGCCATTTTCTTTGTATGCAGTAGACTTCAAATTTTTGATGGTTCTAACAGTTAATATAAATTCAATTATTACAATAATACTCTGTACGATTTATTTTTTCTTGATCCTGATATTCCTGTGAATTTATTTTCTCTTTTATTACATTTTAATTTTTAAAACTCCAGTTCCATTATAGCTGAATATAAATTTATTTATGTTGTCATCCGCACCTCTCAGACTATTCTACCCATAAAAAATCTTGGCATTTAAACCTATGGGCTCAGAGGCCTTATTTATACATGAAGTGACCGATGATAACTACCACCACTACACACATTACTAGTGGAACATTAATTTGGGACATGACTAATCTTAAGGTTGTTGTCCAGAGCCCTATCTCCATTCATATCCATAGAGAAGACCTTGCATAATAGAGCATTAGTGACCTACATGAATTGGCCATTTATATGAGCATTCCTGTAGGAAAAATCTTTTTCATAGGTGGAAATCTGTAACCCTGTAGAATCCCATAAATCAGTGTAGACTATACCAAGTACGCTATAAATCATACATCCCCAAACAAACCATAATTTAATGCAAGTTATCTATTCTATAACCACTGCAATAGGTAAATAGTAACTAAATCGAGCCTAATAACATCAGATTACTGAATATTAACTTACTAGCACCGCAGTATAACAAGTCAAGTAAGAGTCTGGTAGTCTCTTCTGGAACAGCAGGGATCTAGGCATTTGCCTCTGATTATGGTTAAACAATCTGTCTTCCTGAAAGAGATAAAGGAGGCAATCTTTAGTGCAGAGAACGGGCTCTAACTCTGGAATCAAGAACAGAGAATTATAAAGGTGGAAGGGACCATTTAGGTTAATGAGCCCAATTGGCTATTCAGTGTAGGAATCTGTTTGAACATCCAGTAAAGGTAAGCCCATCATCTCTCAGAATAATTGGCTCCATGGCCAAACAGCTAATACAGTCAAGAAATTGTTCCTAATTTTCAACTGAAAACTGCCTTCCTGTAACTTAAATCCATTATTCTGTGTCTTAGCCTCTGAGCTGATAGAAAGTAAGTCATGGCCTTCTTCTGTGTATGATTCTTTCAGATACTTTAAGAGTGTTATTGTATCCTCCCTCAGTCTTCTCTGTTCTCCAGGTTAAACATCTGGAAGAGTCGGAGTGTCTGTTGGAGCCTATCAGTTAGTTTTGTGGAAATACTTGTATTTTTATGTACTGATGGCTCTTTAAAAAAAAATCTCAGCTGTCAATTGCCTATTTATTTTGTGTTTTTGTTAGTTTTTTTGGCTGTTCTTTAAAACTTATTAGCCACCCAGAATCACTTGTTTGAGACAGATGGTCATATAAATGGAATGAATAAACAAACATTCCTAAATATTTCTTCATCACAAGATTTAGTTCCAAATCTCATCATCATCCTCACCGCTTTTCTTTGGATCTTCTAAATCCTTTTTAAAGTATGGTGTCCAAACTGAATGTAGTAATGGAAGTGGGGTCTGACCAATTCAGAATAAAGTAGAGCTGTCTCATGATTTAGAAAACACATTTCTATTAATGCAACCTAAAGCTGCCTTTTTCTTTTTTGCTGCCACATTACATCACTGATCCATTCAGTTAGTACCAAAGCATTGGCAAAATGTTTTTCACAATATTATTGCCAAGCAGGTATCTCCCATTCCACTTTACATTAGATTTTTCTTTCTTAAGAGGATAGTTTTGCATTTCTCTTTCTTAAACTTATTCTGTGATTTGTAGCCCATTTGTAGACATTGTAGGAGTGTTGGGTTACTCTTTGGGAGACAAAAATCAGCAGGATTTGGCAGCACCCTAAAACCTAACAAATTTTAATTAATTTAATGGAGCCATGCTCACAAAAGCATACAGCTTTGAATAAAACTTATTAATGCAAACAGGTGCTACTAGACTTCTGATTTGTAGCCCGTTTGTCTAATCCAGTGTTTCTCAAACTTCGCAACTTTAAGATGTGTGCTGGGGAATTCTGAGAGTTGAAGTCTACACATCTTAAAGTTGTCAGGTTAGAAAAACACTGGTATAACCTGTCAAGGGTGTTCAGAATCCTATTTCTGTTTCCTAGGTTATAACTATCCCACTCATTTTTGTGTAATCTCCACATCTGATAAGCATTCCCTTCACCTCCCCACTCATTCATAAAAGAGTATTGGGCACAGGAATAAACCTTATGGCACTCCCCACTAAGTATCTCACTCCAGTTTGTTAAACTAACTGCATATAATTTTCAAGACAATAGTATATCCACTTAGTAATAATCCCATCCAACTCATTTATCTAGTTTGCTAATCAGCATGTCGTGGGGTACAACTCTGCTGAAGTCAGATATAGAACGCTGATAAAATTCTCAAACTCCAGTAAGGAAGGTGCCAGAGCAAAAAAATGAGTAAGATTAGACTGGCAAGACAAGTTCTTAATGATCCATACTGAGTTCTCTATATTGTTTTTGAGCTGCTTACAGATCAATCTCTTTAGAATTGATGTCAGACTGACTGATATGTAATTCCCTGCATCCTCCTTTTCCAGTTGTCTGACACTTCAGTCAGAGGTGGAGATAATACATAAAGATTTGACCAGTATATCAGTACTTTCAGTATTCAAAAAGGCATTTCATCTAGTCCTGGAGATTTAAACTCATTTAAAGTACATAGATATTTGCTGATCATCTTTTTATCAGTCTTGAGTTTCAATCCTGCTCATTCATTTGCTCTTTACAAATACTGTATCCTCAAAGAAGACTGAACCAAAATAGGATTTGAGAAATACCACCCTTTCTTTATTACCTATTAAGCATTTTCTCATCTTGCTGACCAGCTGGCATACTGATTTTTAAATTTTGAATACATTTAAAAAAAACCCGTTTTGCTGTTCCTGTCATCTTTCACCAAACTCAACTCAGTTGGAGTTTTGGCCTCTCTGACACACATCGATACTGTTCCAAGTTGTTTCTACGTAGTTTTCCGTGGTGATCTCCACATTCTCCCACATGTGTCTTTTTTCATTTTCAAATCTTCATTAAGCTTTTGTACAGCCATCTTGTCTTCTTTTGCTGTCCTCCTCTCCACCACCCCCGCTGAAGCAGTTTGCAGTTGCAATGTAAAGAACTCCCACCCACCTTGAGCTCAGCAGTCCTGCCATGGATTTATAATTTTCATTGGTCTGCAGTTATTAAAAACTGCTTTTCTGAAGTCCAAAGTATGCAATCAACTACACTGAGCTTTAGTTTCTATAAAATCCAGAATTCTAGCATTTTATGGTAATTTTCCTCCAATTTTCTGCTACTTCTACTTCACTAAGTCTTCCATATTTGTTAGAATTAAGAATACTCTTGTTGGAAATGGCAAAGTGAGCTGATCGCTCTCTCTCCCCACCTGATTTTCTCCTTAAATTACAGTACATGAAATCCCACACTGTGGGAATATTTCATCAAACCAGTAAATTGAGCATATTTACATCCTGCATTTATTGAGATCACTGTAGCTGATTATTTTGCTCACCTAGAGTCAAGAAACCCACTGCAGCACCAGCATCAGCTGTGTCATCCCTATCTGTGGTTTCAAAAGTAGAAGACCTTCCAGCCAATGTATTAAAAGAAATTATTTGCCAATTACGATTTCAAAACCAATCCAAGAATCGATCACTTTTCTTCAAACACTAACTACAGAAACTAATAACGTTCCTAAAAGTCTCTAACCTGGAAAATCAAATGAAAGCCTGGGAGACAGTGATGCAGACTATTAACAAGGTTTTGGATAATCACATTAATCGCCTGGAGTCTCGGCTGCTTGTGATTGGCACTGAGAACATTCTTAGTCAAACTTGCTTGACAGAATTTATGGAGAATTTTTTAAAGAGATATTTTTGTGATTATGGATTTCTTTAATTGAAACTTAAACACGTGAACCAAATTTCCATTATGTGAAAATCAGGGATGGGACAAGTTAAATGTTGTTATTGTAGCAAATGAGATTTTATGTTTTCCTTTGATTGATTTTTTGATTATGTGCTATCAAGTCAGTGTCGACCCTCAGAGAGCACACAGGTTTTCTCCATGACGATCTGTCCTTAGCCTGGTCTTCCAGGTCTTCCAACAGTGTACCCATTGCCACTGTAGCTAACCTTGCTGTTGGTCCTCTTCTTCTTCTCTTTCCCTCCACCTTTCCCAGCATTAGAGCCTTCCCCAGAGAGCTGGGTCTTTACATAATGTGTCCAACATAGAATAATTTGAGCCTTGTCATTTATGCCTCTAGTGAGAACTCTGGATTGATTTGTTTGATGATCCATTTGTTTCTAACTATAGTTATGATCAAGGTTTATGGTCCTAATTTAGACTTCCCCATCATATTCCAAGAGTGTTTTCATTATTTAAATAACTCCTAACATCACATTATTGTAGTATAAGATTTTACAAGATATTAGATGCTAATTAAATAGGAATATACCCACAATTATTAGTGAAAACTACAATTAGATCCTATATGGATGAATTAAATTTGAATGATCCCTGGCATTTGCTGTATGCAAAACTAGGGTACATTTTTTTTAACGCAGTGGTGCATCAGAATACTTTTAGACTTTAATTTTTAAAAAATTCTTCAGTGTTATTTCAGCAAATTCAAATGTACACAACTGACATCTCTTATGTATCAGATCACAGTCCAATCAGCCTAAATTTACTACAACAATTTACTAAACCATCTGGAAGCTGATGTTTTAATGCCTCTCTATTGAATGACAGTGAATTTATAAAGCAGATGGGTTTTGAGACATTGCATTAATTTAATGCAGGAAATCTGGTTCCTTAATTTTGGAATGGGAGGCTTATGAGACTTATATATATAGCATATTATTGCATATGCATCCTTCATACAGGAAAAAAATAAAAATCTGAGAGACAAACTGAAAACTCTTTGGACACAGATGGCCAGATGTCCCACTACCAGCCTATACAGGGAGATATAATATACTAAGCATCAGTTGAATATAATATCACAGAAAACTGCATTTATTTAACATCTTTATGTCAAAAATATTGGGACAATGGAGAAAGACCTGGCAGGATCTTAGCAAACCATCTTAATATGAATGATTGACCCAGCAATTACAATGGGAACAATAAGATATTGCTCCCTTATGGACATACATTTCAATTTTTAAATTTTTACTCAGATTTTTAGTAAACTTGAGAATTTATCTGATGGATATAGAGGCTATTTAAGCTAAAACTGATTTTTAGCTGTTGAATTCCTCACAACAATTATTATTCACCCTTTTGACCATGGATGAAATTAAAAAAGTGATTTTGAGTAACGATACAGCAACATAACTGGATAGTTTTCCTGTGGAATGGTATGAATGGTATAATCAGCCAAACTCACCTCACAGGGTTGCTATTGTGGGGAAAATAGGAGGAGGAAGGAGTATTAGTTATGTTTGCTGCTTTATAAAAATAATAAAGGCAGGATAAAAATTAAACAAACAAACAAATAAATAAATAAAATATTTATTGATATTCTTGCTCCTAAACTCTATTAACAATATGAGATCTTTGAGAATGGATTTTTTTCTTTTTCACTTAACGATCCATGTATACCGAAACCTGGTAAAGAGCATATATTATGTGGAAATTATCCTATATGTAAATACTAAAAATTGAACTGTTTTAGCTAATAGACTTCAGTAAGTAATCTGTTCAATGGTTATGAATCAGCAAGTGGGTTTTATCAAAACTAGACATGGATCAGATAACATTTAGCTGATAGTAGATTTGATTCATCTGAATAAAATTAAAGAAAACAAACCTGCAATTCTATCAATAGATCTGAAAAAAGCCTTTGATAAAATTTATAGATAATATATCTATATTAGTTCAGCCAAATGTGGATTTCCTAAAGAGTTTATAAAGTCAGTCCAGATCTCCATGAGATCCCAAATCCAAAGTTAAGGTTAATAGCATTTTTCAACTAATTTTAACTTTATAAAGGTATTAGACAAGGATGTTTACTGTCCCCTTTAATCTTTGTCTAGAACCGTTAGCTTGTGCTATTAGACAAGATTATAATATCCATGGATTTTTGTACAACTGAATATAAATTAATATTTTATACTGATATTTTATTATCAATTATTTAGGTATTTTCATTCCAAGTGATATTTCTCAAATAATTACAATGAGTAAGATATAAAAAAAGATTTCTCTGGACATTAACACACAGGAAACATTAAAGATTACTCTCTGGGATAGGATAAACACTTTTAAAATGAATGTAATTTCTTGGGATAGTTTATATTTTGTATGAAATTTTTATTTACAGTACATATCCAGAAAATATTTACAAATATGGCTTTGTAAATTTCTATCGGGTTCTTCATTTTGAAGATATTTTTGAAAAAGATGAAATTGTTAAATGGGGGGGGCATTGGTTTTCCAAATCTTGGATTATACCTAGTGCCACATTTTGGATGTCTTCACTTAGTGCAAATTCTCCATTCTGGGCCCTTCAGGAATATTTATATATAACACCTTTAATTAATAGAATTGTTTGGGTTCAAAAGGTAATAGATTTGCCGTATCACCTGTTACTATTGCATCAGTTAAAAAACAGTTGTATATTATTTCTGGAAAAATGTGTTTTGAACCTTTTTCTGATGCTAAATGGATGTTATGGGGTAATCCAGGGCTCAACATTGATATAAATAAATTTTTAACGAAGATATGGATGGATGCTGGAATCTTTACATCAGATCAAATAGTAGATGGCTACAATGAGTTTTTATTATTTTCTGTGTAAAAATATAAATACCACTTGTCAGTTGCCACACATTGGCAATATTTACTAGCACATTTACTGACATCTTGATTTGGACCAGAGACACCTAAGTTATTAGACTGAATCATTAAATCCTATGAGATTAAAAAGCCTATAATCAATTCTGTTTCTTTGCAACAGAAATTGGGTTAATTAAATTATCCCATCCTCCCATGACCCTCAGAAATATCTGCAATTTGCTTCTGGAAAGCATCATCCACATTTTTTTCCCATATCAGAAAAACTAGAGCAGACATCACTGCCACGATATGGAAAGAACCATCTAGATCTTGGCACAAGCTTATGGGTACTTACAGAAAAACCCACCTGCTATAACAGATACTCACATTTCCCTTGTTCACTGAAGGACTGCTAATCTCCCCGCTAACTTGCTGAAGGTAGCCTGGAGTGCCTGGTGTGCTGCACAATACCTCAGGCTGAAATATCAAGGTGCATGGCATTGTAAGGTTTGTTTTACCATGTATGTATGTATGGATGGATGGATGTTGATCTATGTATTAATATGAGAGCATCAACAGTTGATGCTCCTGGTTCTCAGATTCAACTCAAAGCCTCTCAGGCACCTCTCCATCCCACAAGGCAAGCATCGTAGCAGAAAGGAAATACCTGGAGCAATTGTACACACTGCCTCCTTGAGTCTCTGCTGAGAGAAAAAGAGAGCTAGTAAGAGATCCTTGGTACGAACTGAGTAAATACTTAGCACACCAAGAACTCCCCCACCTCTCAATCCCATCCCAGGCATCCATTGACAATGGAAACCTAGTTCACATATTAGGGTAGGCTATGTTTTGTTTACCCATAGTTTCTTGAATAAATCACAATTGGCTTGGGTTGCACCATATGCTAAGTAAACCAAATGAATTACTTCTTGTTTCAGTGCAGGGTGAACAACTTTGGGCTGGGGAAATAACTTGCACCCCAGGCTAGCTGGAGGGCTGAAGATGAAACCTTTGAAAGGGTGGTGACATCACAGGAAGGAACAGGACCGCATTTTTTAATCTGTTTTTTTAGTTGGAGGTGGGGGTTAAGGGTTGATATGGGAGGAGGAGGTTTCTGGGATGCAAGCTGCTCTGATGTCCACCTTAAAGTCTCTCAAGCCCTACCCTAAAGGCTAAAACTTTTGATGGTAAAATTAGCTAATTTTGAAAGTACAATTTTGGGCTGGGGTGGCTGGATTAACTGTGGAAATGCAAAGAGTTTCCCTCCCAGAGACTTCCTGCTTCCATTTCTACCTTTATTTCTTTAAAAAAAATACCCAGTAAAAATCCTCCCATTTTGATTCTGGGGGTTGCATGCAAAGTTAAAAGTAAAATAGATGTAAAGTGTCTTCAGTAGGCCAAATGCACCTAGTTGGACTATTTCATTTTTTTTAAATGCCCTGCAGTATAAACAATTCTGCTCTTCCCATCTATCATCACATCCTATCCAGTTCTTATAGCTGTCAGCTGCTGAAAAAAAGGCAGCATTCCCCAATTGCAAAAAGGAGACTCACATTCTTTAACCCAGCCCCACAGGTAGTTTTCTAGCTACACTACCTGACAAAGGAGCAAATGGGCCCTGACCCATGAGTCTAGCTAAGCATCATGCACAAACTAATCTAATGCATTCCTCAGTGCTGAACAAAATTAAGCACTGCTGGGTTAAAAGAAGTGACACAAAGGAATTGAGGACCTGCTATTTTCAATTTTGAAAGCAGATCAACAATTAAACCCAAATGAAAATGAAGCTAATACAGTAAGCTATAAAATCAGTAGGTAGAACTTACAGCTGATCCTGGAATTCTATTACGCTGTTCTTATCTGCAAGTCCGAAAATGAGAGAGAGAAAAGAATACAAGCCTGAAGACTTAGGGAATAGCAATACTATTAATAGTAAATAAGCTTGAGCTTAAGTGATCTAAATCAGAGTGAACTGATGGTCCAAGACATCTGTTGCATCATCTTCTATCATACCTGAAAATTAGTTATCCTGGTTGAGCTAAAGAAGTCCAACCACTCTGGAATATAGGCTTGTAAAATATATTCAGATGATGTTTAAGATACTGCTAGAGTCCCCCAAACCATAAAGACAAGCCTATCACATAAGAAACTACATAGATAATATACAGCAAGTGGTGAGATCAAGGGATAGTTTGCAATTTTTGCAATTTTTTTAAAAGGAAAATTTTATAAATTGTACTTCTTAGGAATAAACTGTAATTGGGGTACTTCAGTACCGTAGATAAAAAGAGCCAGCTGGGTGTGCAGGCAAGTGGTTCTACGCTTGTTGAAAACCTGAAATGTAGTAATAAGACTTACATGGATATTTGACTTGGGTTTCTTTTTATTTCTAGGTTTGTTATGGTCTACCAACATATCAATATACTGCCTTGGGAAACAAATGTACTAATTAGATAAAATAGATAATACAGATAATTGGATTTAAGGTTATTAAGAATTAATTTAAGACAGAGAATTTCTCATAGCTTTAGTTCTAGTAGCCATCTTAACTAGTTAGAACACTAGAGCTCATATAATAGATGAAAATGATGATTTGGCTGATACTGTATGTCTGACAACAAAACTTGGTTTTATAGATATGTTGATCAACTGCTTAATAGCAGTAGATAGAACTAGAATTCTAGAGCAGGCAGCAATTATTACCAGTTTCCAGCGCTCCTGGGGACTGACTGAAGGTGAAAGCAATTTCCTCTTCTCCACTGCTGAGATTGGACAGATCTAAGCAACGTCTTGGTGTATCCCTATAAATTGTGAATGGGCAGGTAGATACACATATCCGCACAAATTAGCATTACACCATTGAAATCCACACAAACTAGCATTACACCATTAAAATAAAAGCTTAAGTTGTGTTAGGATGAAAACTTAAACAGTCCCATATATCAGCTGCCAGAATTGACAAAAATTACCCATCTTTTAGTACATCCTTGGAAGATAACATCTAGCCTAGGATGCTACTCAAGTGAGAAAATTGCTATGGATTAGATCAAGGCCAAATTAGTCAAGTCTCATTGAAACAATGTAAAAAGTCAGAAAATGGCTAAGTTTGTCTGTACACAGTAGACTAAAGCTTATGGCTCCCATATCAGATCTCTCCCAGCCTTTCTCAACCTTCTGACCCTGAAGGAACCCTTGAAATATTTTTCAAGTCTCAGGGAACCCCTGCACATTCAGGCTCAAATATAGGCCAGAAGTTACAAAATTATTATATTTGTTTCATGTGTAGGCCTGTATATATATGCACTAACAGTGTTCTTAAACTAAAAATAAAGAATGAAACTTACCTCTTTAATGTGAAGTTGCCCAAATTTAAAATAATTTTTTAAAATAAATTGTGATCTCTCAGGGAACTGCTAGTGACCTCTCGCAGAATCCTAGGGTTCCACGGAACCCTGGTTGAGAAACCTTGCTCTAGACAGTCACCCCAAAATGGAATTAAAAAAAAATCTCCTTCTCCACCTGCAGTTCAAGCCTGCTATTATTCTTACCATTCACTTCTGGTTAATCTGGGAAAAGTCACCCTTTTCTGACCATCTAGTGTTCTTGGGATTGCTTAACTTTCAGAGCAAAATTATATATGGGATGGGTTATGACTAGTACATAAACCCTCTGCTTATCCAACTACCAGACTAAATGTACAGTACTCATTTTCAGAGTTGGCATGTCAGCTGAACTATAAATTAACTATGGTGGCCCAACATGCACAGTCTATATACTACTTATGTTTGATGGAGACCTGGAAATCACTAATTCCTATTTTAGCTATGTATAGTCTTCCTTATGCTATGGTCCATGGGGTCACAAAGAGTCAGACACGACTTAACGACTCAACAACAACCACAAGTCTTTCTTAAAACTAAACATATTGCCTAACCATGGATTTAGGAACTTTTATAATGGACCACCATGGCTTCCTGGGTTATATTCCCTAGGATAATGTCTAAAAAGAATTAAAATTTCAAATTAGCTTCCAAGCTAGTTCTGTGCCATATTCCACCCCATATTATTTTCCCAAACAGAAAAAAAATTACCCTGCTAATGTGCTAAGGTTTTGGAAATCCCAAGTGAAAGTCAACACAGGAGTAAGAGGAGGTTCTGGAGCAAACGGTAGAGATATCTTGACATCCTGGATCATATTCAGTGCCATCCTGCAGCTGGATTGAAATCCAGGATATGAGCAAACAATATTTTCTACAAAGGGTTAATTTTCAGACAGCCTAGTGATCTCCACTAAGCTACCACTTATTGACAAAAACAGCAGCTTCCTTTTTACAGCCTGTCTCTTTACTGTTGTAATCACGAGTTGATATAAGCTTGAGCTCACAATACAAAATAAGATAATCATGCACATAAAACCGAAACATGCAGCAGTAAGCTCTGAGAGGTTGGACTAGAAAGATATTAAACAAGACAGCTAGTAACAATAAGGCAGAAAAGATATTCCAGTTCAGCAACTTAAAGGGAAACAAGAGCTTTGAATGTTTAGGGTTGAGCAAAATCAGCCCTGACGAATTTAGCTAACCAGCATCGCTGGCTGGCTTACAAGCTGGAATACACCGCCTCAAGCTTATATAAACTCGTGAGTGCATCCCCAAAACGAATCTCTTAGCTCCCTCGCTCGACAAAAAGATCATCTGTGGGCAGCCTGATGACCCCCCAAATGGTTTGGACTTCGACTTCCATCAGCCCTAACCAGCATAGCGTTGCGGCAAAGGACCTCGGGAGGTACAGTATCGCTGCTGGCCCCCAAGTCTTGTGAAATCTCTTCTTCCCTCCGAGCCCCCCCCCCCTCATAAGGCGAGCTTAAAATTCAACAGCACTTCAGAAATTTAAATTTATCGCCGCTGGCCGGCCAATCCCGAGTACCTCTATCTTTGCCAGCCAACCACCAAACCCTCTAGTGCGAAGAGCCTCCGTTTCGGCGTCAACAGCTTTTTAATTGGCAGACCGAAGAACTTACGTCCACGGGGGCGCGCACGGCTGATTGGATGCGGGTTTTGTAGGCGGGGCTTTAAGCACGTGTGTTATTGTCCGCGGTGAGTTCGGGAGATAACACCCACTTTCGTGCTATTCGCGTAGCCAATCACTGGACAAAGTTCCGCCTCCTTTTTTTCCTGCTATGCGATAGGCTGGAGGTCTGCAAAAAGCCTCGCCCTCCCTGCTTACTGGAGGGGGATTTAAAGCCGCGTTTAATGCTGACTGTGCGGTTTCTGGAAGCGTGTTACGACTTGAAGACTAATCATGCAATTTCCGAATTCTTTGCCGGACTTCTCGACTGCCGTAACCGGCCGGTAGTTGCCTTTAGATTTCGGGTGTTGGGTGGAGTTTTGTATTAACCTGACCACCATTGTTGGTATCTGTCTCCGTCCTCTCCGGGTTTTTTTTACCTCTCTGAGTCGGTAAAGTGGGCGGGGTGGAGGCTGCTGAGACAGGAGGCAATGACTGGCTTCCTAATTGGAGAACATCATCATCATCATTATTATTATACTGTTTCACTAGACTAAGTTTGACTTACGCTAGCTGATTGGCTGGGTACACCTACTCAACAGATTGCCCAGCTACTTTGTTTTTTTCTCGTATGATTTGAGATCTACTTGGATCAAGGGCTATGTGCTGATTTGTGAACCCCTCAGTCTGTGAAAAGGCTAGATGGGGTAAACATTTTTGAAGACTGAGTGTAGTTCTGTATTGCGATGATGTTTCTCATTATCCGTTGTAATTTGCTTGGGCTCTTTGCTGGGGGAGTCACTGGATTTCAGCCAAGAACAACTTTCTATGGCCACATCTGGGTTTGAAAGGAACAGATAAGTAACAAAAACTGGGAAGAGATGTTGCATTATTAACATGATAGGAGTCTAAGATTATATATGTGTCAAGAAAAGCCAAATTATTTGGATCTATGTAAAACACAGTTCATACAGGCAAGCAATTAGGAATGACAACGAATTATTCTGGGCATGGGTGGACAACTAACGTTTCTGCAGAATATTATGACTTCAATGTTTGATGTTTCAGAAGTCTTTGGAGGAGAAGTTGGATGTTGTACTGAACTCTAAACTACAGCACAGCTTTTCAAGTCAGTTACTGTCTAGATATATTCAAGTCCCAAAGGCCATGCTTCTTCAGATTGGGGAAGATTATACAAATGCTCACTAATGTGTCTATATACTGGTCATGCTCTTGAACTTTCATAGTGTTTACAATGTAAATTCAATAAAAAAAACTATTTGCTTAAATATTATTGGCTAAAATAACTGAGTATTAAACATGTTTGTCTGATGCCTAAAAGATGTTGTAGCCAGATGAGCCATATGTGGAACAGTTGGGGACTATGTCCTTGTCAGATAATAAGAGTAACAAAGTGAACAGTTGTAAGCCATCAAAAATAGTTTAAGTCTTTCTTCCGTTTGAGAATACATTTTGCCAGAAGAAGGAAATGTGCAAGTCACTTTGAGTTCTCTCAAGGAAGGGCAGGACAAAGATAAAATATTCTCCATTCTCCAAAAGTAAATGGTCTCTGGTGGGACTATGTATAGTAGTAAAGGGCTTAAAATCAGAGATGGTGGTGGCAATCTTCATTTTACTTAGATACCTGGAGTCAGGATTGACTCAAAGGACCATACCAGTAACAACCAGTGATCCTGTCAGTACCCTGACAGTTATTGTTTTAAGCTCAACTGTCTTTAAAAATGTAACTTCATTCAAATGTGGTAGTAGAAGTTAATATGGTCCATTATTTTCTATGGAGAAGGAATCTCTATGAAAAGTACATTGCATTAACGCTTAAAGAAACCAGGAGATTCAGTTGGAAGCGGGCTGTTGTTTAATTTTCAAGTTTTAAAATATTTATTATAGAAAGAATAACTTTGAGAGAAAAATATGGTGGATGTACTCTGCTTCTATAGTTGGCTTTTTACTGACAGGCAGATCGCATCCAAGTTTCTCTCTCTTGGGGCTGGCACAAAAACATGTATTTTGCTGCACAGTTTCTGCAATATTTGGGAATCTTTGGAGTAAGTTCCCTGTGAAGCTTTTAAGAGGTCTTCTTCCAACTGATAAGAATCCTTGAGCTATCCCAACTCTCAGGTTCTCTCCCCCAGTACTCCCAGATACCTCAGAGGCTTTTAAATTCAGCAGAGGAACTGTAGGGATGGCCTGGATGTTTACAAATGACCTTCTCCCATATAGCTCCCCATCTTAGCAACATGGATGGACAGGACTGGAGCAGGTATGAAGGCAATTGTTATTCCAGAACCTGTAATGACTTTGAGGATAGGGGTCTGCTTGCATGATAGACTTTGCATTCTTCTATGGGTCAGTTGGAGGAAGCACAGATTGATTCATAGTAATCTTTGTATATTCTGTGTTTGTGGTGGCAGAAGTGAAGATAGTTGCTTTGGATGGATTAGGGAGTGGAAGTAGAAATGGTGTGGAAGTGTCCTGTGGGAGGCTTTCCATTTAAACTACAATAGATTCTGGCCTAAGTAGAAGGTACACTTCAAAATGAATTATGGATTCAAGTAGATGAGCCTCTGTTAATAATTTTTTTTATTCTATATTCAGAGTTGCCATATGCAGCACTGACATTTTTTACAGTGAAGAATTGCATAGCAGCTCATGGTATTGTAATATTTAGATATTCCTACACACATTTATTTATGTTGCATGCTTTTATGCCACTTCAACTGTGCTTTTTTGAGGCTGTGAGAAGTCTGTGGGTAGAATTCATTTAAGCCTTTCCCCCCACTGTTCACTCACTACATTGAACATAATGTTTTTCCACTATATTTTGGTCACTGAAGTCAATAGCTCTATAAAGAGGAACATGTAGGTAAACCAGAAATATTGTTCACTGGATTATGTATTATAAACTAGATTTACTGCAGTTTGCCCTTTAGTAAATGAATGCTTTGTTACTGGCCATGAACCCCATGGCTGCCATTTTGTGATGCTTATCAACATACTGTATGTTCAAAATTCCTACCAATGTCTTAGAAGGAAATTAGCCTTGATTTTGAATGGTCTGAAATTAGAAATCATTTACTGTAATTCCAACTATTAGCTCTTACTGTTGGTAGTGTTTTAAAAAGACTTGATGCTTCAGTTCTCTTTCCAGAGAAAAAGATTACACATTGAGAGAGTTCTTACCATGGGCTTCTTCTGTATCTCTAATCTGTAGAAATGTTTGGTTACATTTTTATCAAAGATCCTTCTGATTTCTTTTAATCTGTGAATACTTGAACAATAGTGACTTCACAATTGGAAAGTTAAGACACAAATGGATTGTTTCTTAACTTTAACGTATTTTCTGTGTTCAGCAATCGAAACTTTATTTTCTTCACACAGGCCATCGTTTCAGGCTTTCTCACCTGGAGTGAAGATGGTGAGTGTGGGGGTAGGTACAAGGTCAGGATGGGTGAGAAAATCCAACCCAGGATCCGGGTGAGTTTCATAACAGATACTGATATAGCTTATTAAGTACCTGATTTGTTTCTGTCTCTAGCATTTTTCCTTCCATTTGTAGGACTTACACAGAAACAGATGAGGCTGTCTTGCAAAGAAGGCAAAAGCAGATAGATTATGGGAAAAATACTATTGGTTACCAGCACTTTGTCCAACAAGTTCCCAAGTAAGCAGCGATTGTTATTTCTTTCCTGGTTTTTATTAAATCTCTACATAGCAGAAGTTTGGTTGGGCTACTACTGTGGTCATCCCTGGCAGTTCTTCTCAAAGTCCTGGTATTTGGGCTATTCATTTTACAATCTGGTCTTGAGGTGAAGATGCTTGGGAGAACTTTGTCAGTTCTCTCTGTGGTCCTGATTTGGGAGGCCTTGAGACGACTTTTAATTCCTCATGCTTCATTCCAGGATGGCTCGCCAGTCTGGTATTCATCCCTGTACTCCAAATAAATATAAGAAGTACAGTCGCCGCTCCTGGGACATGCAGATTAAGCTTTGGAGAAGGGCACTTCATGGTTGGGATCCACCTGGACATGAGAGGGAAGTATTTCTAAAAAATATAATCATCACCATCATAATAAAACAAGTATGCTGCCCAGCTCTTAACAACTTTGGGTGACTCACAACAATCCAACAAAGAAATTACAATAAAATCAATTAAAGATGGCAAGTGTGATGAAGTGAGGGGTCTCACTCTCCCTCACCAAAGGCCTGGGTGAAAAGCCAGGTCTTCACAGCTCTTCTAAGCAACAGCAGAATGGGGGCCATCCAGATCTTGGGGGGAACCTTGTTCCAGGGGGCAGGTGCTGCTACAGAGAGGTGCATTTCTAGGTTCCTGAGAGATGACATTGTTTAATTGAAGGAACCTGGAGCACACCAACCCAGCAGGATTGAATCAGCCAAGCAGATGCTATGGGAGATAGGCAGTCCCTCAAGTAATCAGCCCTATGCCATTTAGGCTTTATACATAACAACCAGCAGCTTGAACAAACCCAGATGCAAACTGGCAACTAGTGCAGTTTGCAAAGCAGAGATGTTACATGGGCATACTGAGGCATGCCGCATTCTGGACTAATTAAAGCTTCTGTGTCGTCTTCAAGGGCAGCCCCATGTAGAGCGTGTTGCAGTAGTTAAGCCACAAGGTGATTTGGGTATGAGTGACTGTCTGAAGGGCCCCCTGATCTAGGAAAGGGCACAACTGGTGCACCAGATGGAGTTGTGCAAAGATCTTCCTGGCCACAGCTGACACCTGCTCTTCAAGCACGAGCTGTGAGTCCAGGAAGACCCCCAGATTTCTAGTTTTGCTTATTCAGTTTGAGAGGAAATTTTTAAAAATAAATTAAGACACACTATATACTTCCCCAGTCAGACATTTTGTTATCGGGAACTTACTAATAGAATTCATCATTTGGAAGATTTAATTTTAATCGTACTTCAGTATTGTAAACAGCCACCTTTATTGTGCAACATTTACTGCCAGCAGCCTGGTGACCCACTTATAAAGTAATGCTCCCACACTATTCAGGAATTGTAGGCCTAGTCTCCAGTTTATATGCACTCTCCTTGGTATTCCTTATCACCATGGAGACAGAGTTAATTGTCAACAGAGCTGTCATGCTCTTCAGTGAGAGCAAATGGTTCTGGTGCCCATCAGGGGCTGGGAGTATTTTGCACTATGATAAGGTGCAAAATGAGAAGGGTCACATATATGTGGAAAGAAATGCAAATATGCCATACTCTACCCTGAAGTGAGCAAAACACTGTTTTATATTTTCATTCCATTAATTTGAATGGGTTGCCTATATTTTGGCTACCATTCTGTGGCAGAAGGTGGAAACATTTTGACTGTAGTTTTCAACAATTCCATTTTTCCAATCAGAACATAATAGGATGGGAAAATGGATTTTTATTATTATATTCTATGATAAAGGTATGGAACATTTTGTGCGTTGAAGACTGTATTCCCTAAAAATATTTTGGAGGGTCCCATGGCAATTGGCAGGGCCACAGTCCAAAGTGGCTGGGTCACCCTTTTTTCTCTCTGGACTCTCAATGAGCTGTTAAGAAAGGCCTAGACAGCTCCTGCTGGAGGTCTAAAGTGACTGTTAAGAGAGACAACTGCAGATTGCTTGTTCCTGGTGTAGGCTCTAAAACTGTTTAATGCATTTGCTGCCTGGCTTAGTGTGAACAACCTGCTATGTTTTGCAAGGCAGGAGCTGGTGACCAAAATGGATCTTTTGTCTAATCTACCAAATGACTGGTTTGATGCTCAGTGTATTCACGAAAATATTTGTAAAGAAGTCCTAGGAGAACAGGTATTTGGATTTTATTTAACTATATTCTATATGGCCTTCTTTTGGAATAGTTAAATGACAAGAGGATTGGCAATATATGAACAAAATCATAACTTGGTGCTAAGCAGAGTTGAACATTGTATATTTTTATGAAACATGAGATTCTACATATGGGCTTGTTGTTATGATCATACATTCTTTTTTCTTAAATGACATATTCAGAGCAGTCACTTACTTAACTACTTCTTTCATGTTATTTTTCTGCTTCCTTAGATTTCTGGATTGTCATCTTCTGGACACTTTTATCCGCTGCTTCAGGATGTTCCCTCCAACAGGGAACATTTCAAGGAAGATGTTGAAGACTGTCCATTTGGCTCCTGGCTCTTGATTTGTTCTCATGGTATCCCAAAGCAGTCAATCTAAAGGAGAAGAATTAGAACTATTTTCAAAATTTAGCCACTGTGGCCTACTTGTATTGTCACTCAGTTTGGTACAATATCCATAATTTTGTAACAAGATGATCTTCCATTTCTATATTTGACAGTTTTCTACATACAGTAATCTTCATTCAGATAGAACAAAAAGCATTTGCTGTTGCCTCTCCATTATCCATGTTCCTATTATTATAAGTAGGGAGTAAGGCAGTTGATAACTGTGATTAAACTGAAGTATTATGGCTTCCTTAGATTGTGGGTTGTGGTAAGGAAATTGAGAACCAAAGCTTTGAAGTATATACAGGTAGCTCAATTGCTCTGAGCCCATGTTCTATTGCTAGGTTTGTTATTGGTTAATTCCAATCTGCTTCACACATGCATAGTGTTTGGATAAAATAACATTTTTTTGCATTTGATTCTTAACTGATATCCTTCGTTTGCTTGAATGTGAATGTTAAACTTGTAAGGTGAGGCATGGCAAAAAGTGTAAAGCTCATTAGAAGAGTTAAGGGGTACAATTTGCCTCTTTCCTTTTGGGGAAAATGCTTTGTTCCCTTTCTGTTAAATCTGAATAAGTATGCCATATGTAGGAATGCCCAGACAGTTTGTCCTCCAAAGAACAGAAACTCTGTAGTGGAGGGTAACAAGCAACAGAATCATTGGAATATCTTTGCCTGAACTTATAATATTGAATTTCACTTGGTTATTTAAAGTGGCCTTAAGGAGAAAAATAAGGCACCTGGTCTTACACTATGGCTGGTTCACACATTGTTCTAAGCAGAAGCTATCCTTATTTGTTGAATAAACTATAATGACCTGGTGTATGCAAGCTAAAGCATAAGTGGGTTCATATAGGACTAACAGAAACCACATTATTACAGTAGCAATGAATACAGCCACCTTGTCAATCTTAGACATGATCACAGTGTTAAGATGCAATTCTCGGGCTATGTTCACATGATACAAAGAACTAGAAATTAGCTCACCACATTTTAGCTAGTAGTTCTGCTAACTCAGCCCATGTGGTTAGTTGGTAGATTAGCAGAAAACACTGATTGGGTTATGTTAACCATAAGTAAGCATGTGCAAATACAAGTTATGTACTCTCCTGAGAGTAAATCATATTAGCTTTATTGAAACTTACAAATGTAGGAGTACATTATAATTATTCATTACACTCCTACAATCTATCAAACTTTATCACAATCACGCTAACAGTTGCTTATTTATGCTTTATACAAGTAGGCTTAGAGATTTTTCTTTTTTTACTTAATGGAAAGGTCAAAATTCAAGAGCAATAGCCTAAGCAGGCTGCTGTGCAATTTCAGATGGGAGGAATTGAGTAGATGTCAGGTGAAGAAAGCAAAGTACTCTTGACATGCTCATGGGTGCTATATTTTACATATATATTTTTAGTAAAATTTGAATTCGGCAATATTGCACGCTTTTTAAAGCTGAGCAGTCTCAGAATTTCAACATGCCTGTGGCCCGCACGAAATCCGAAGAACAAATTACACCACTATCATCCAAAGGCTGTCCATCCTTGTCCTAAAAAAAAATCACATTGTACTACGTATCCCGTCATACTTTGCTACGTGGTACGGTCCATAAGGGGGGGGGACTTGTGAGGCCAAGAGTCTATTTCGCAAAAGGTGAGATCTTTTCGTTGCCGGAGGGAGGCTTGTGCTAGCTCGTGACGGCTGCGTGAGTCTGTTTCTGAAAGTGCCTTCTCGATTGCTTCTGAGAGATTTGACGCTTCCCCCCACTGCTGTGTGGGTGGTTTGGCCCAAGCAGGTCGATCCACTCCCGACGGAAAGGGGAGCGGAGGCTCCTGGCGGGGGGCTGGGAGCCCGGGCCGCCGGGTGGGGGCGGCAGCTGGAAGACAGAGGGCCCGCCGGCAGTGGGTACTAGTGCTTGAGAGTCCAGGAGGCAGTCTCCCTTCAGTAGATGGTTGGTTCCAGTGGTGTTTAGAATAGGGGCTGGGGGGCGCGTGAGACTATTGGGGCGCACTAGTTCTCTGGCTGAGCCGCCGTGAGGTGTTGGAGCTGCCGCCCCCTTCAGCGGGCGGGGGAGGGATCGGGCGTTCGGTACGTGTTGAAGGGGCTGCAGAGCCTGAGTGGGTAATATTGAAATATGGCGGGGGGGCTCTAAGTGTGAGGGGGTAACCAGCAGGCTAAGGTGGGATGGTCTTTGTGAAAGGTGAGGCTTGTGGACATGTTGTCATAAAAGGAAGTCGAGGTGGTTTTGTTTTTATGCGGGGGGGGTGATGGGAGAGAGAGACAAGGTGGGGATTTCAGGAAAAGAGGTGGATGATGTCGGTAAGTGTGTGAATCTGTATGGGAATTTGGGGTGGAATGGAAGGCCTTGGTGGGGAAGTGGGGAGGAGGTGATTGGCTCCTTCAGGAGAGGGTGGAACAGGGCCTGCTTTGTTAGAGACTACCTCCCCTGTGGATGCATTTCAAAAACTAGGTTGATGGGACCCATTCTTAAAACACAGTTGAATCAAACTGCTTGATACAGTCTTGGTGTGGAGTCTTACTATGTGTTTTCTAGCAGAGAACCCTGAGGTTGCTTAAGGCCTACCTCTGATTTGTGCTTACTAAGTAGGTAATTATGTAATTGAAGGAACTGAATGAAATGAAATTACATAGGACGGGATGAGAAACCAACTGCAAAAGAAAATACTTTCTTAAGGGGTTGGCACGCTCTGATTTAATGTTAAAGGCATCAGGTAAAATGGCTTCATTTATCTGGAGCCTTCAAGGCCCATGACCTGAAGCTATTAAAAGGAGGAAGAGTACAGGAAGATGCAGTGTATAATTGCAGAACAGGAAATGAAGGAAAAGAATAATTTTAGCTAACAATAGTGAAGAATAATCAGGAGGTGCTTTCCATATAATATAAGGTTTAATTATTGTAGACTTCTTTTACATTATTTACTTGAGGCCTGTGGAAGATTATAGTACATCTTTTATTTGATTCTCACAATAGTTCTACTAGTTAATGTGGAAAGATACTGACTTATTCAAGGCCACCCAGTAGGCTCCGTGACTGAGCAGAGGTCTGAACTTCTTTCAGATGCAAATCTAGTATATTCTATCAACTGCTAAATTAATCAGGATTAAGATTCTTGATGACATTGAAAATAGAGCTAATATAAGCTGTCTAGATCAACATCTAAGACATATTTAGTCCAAAAAAAGTTATGAGGAATCTTTTATATACACCTATGTATGACAAATGTAATGTTGATTTTAATTGTTATTTTTATTAATTGAAATGGAAAAAAAACTATGCTCATATGTACAGGAACAGGTTCCATTAATTTAAAATAATGTGCTCCAAAGTAAGCCAGGCTAAAATATAGCTTGCTAGTTTGTGACTCTGTATGTTGTGCAAACCCAGCCAGTACTATATATTTAATTTATTGGTTAGTGTGTTCTATACACCCAGACAGCTGGATTAATTATGGACTTGCATGTTGTGTGAACAAAGCCTCTAAGTTGCACTTCGATTTGTAATAGTAACTGAATTGTTGTAGATCTCTCTCTCTAGCTTAGAATAAGTTTTTTTAGATAGCGCTCTTAATTCCTAATGAGTCTAACATTTTTGAATATGCATTTTTTATTGTTTCTACTTATTTAGCACCACTAGTATATTCTACCTCCCTGAATTTCAAAAGCAAATATAAACAAGGGGGTAGGTATCGGCCCTAAAAGACCTTAACATTTAAAGCAAACAATGGAGAAGAGAATAAAACCGGGCGGTAAGAAGAGGAGGATGGAAAGACATGAATGTGAGCAAATCTACTTAAATTAGTATTAGATTTCTAATAAAAGCTTTTTTTTCCCCTTTGTACAGTATTTTTTGTCGTTGGAATTTTATCATTATCCATTATTGAAGTATTTAATCATTATTTACTTTAAATGGTAAGACTAGTAAATCTATGGAGACTTGCCCCTTCCCCCATGATAATAAAAAGTATTTTTGTGTATCACTTCTGTGGTTAAAGTTTGACTTCAGAAAGGATATTATGGAGGGTAAAGATGCTAAAAAGAATAATTAAGAAATTTAATACTAAAAATGTAACAGAAGTATGGTTTCAGAAAAGTCATCAGACCTTTCCTGGTTTATTCTAATTTCTTCATTAGGAGTTAAGCTGCAATTACCTCAATGTAAAATATTTACATTGTGACTAAGTAAGTGATGAGTGAGTTTATGCTAAGCCTTGGCTTGTTTAGTTTATTAAGTTATAATTGGCTGGGTTTGTAAAACTAACCCATAAACTATTTTTTGTTTTGGCTTCAAATGCAGTGTAAACCTAGCCATTGTGGTCTGTGAATTATAGTTTAGAGCTTAGTACAAATAGCTGATTGTGACTTAATCAACATATTATTCTTAAAGAAGCCAGGACAGCATGATTTGTGAACCAGGTTACTAATATTTATTGACCAAGAGACTATTCTTCCTCAAAAGTAAGCCTTACTGAAATCAGCAAGAGTTCTGATATGTATTGAATTGTACTACGAAGACTAGATTGGCAACAATGCAAACCTGTTGCTATGTACTTAGAAACAAGACACATTCAGCTAGGGTTATTTATAGGTAAAATGTGCAGAGGATTTGACCCTTGCTATATTCAAAATATTGCCTAAATATTAACTTTAATCTTCCTTTCCTAAGAATGAATGTGATGAAGAACTTATCTTCTGCTACAGTTTAAAAGTTATTTTGCTCACTTTTTAAAAAATCTAACAAAGTTTGGCTATGCTGATAAAAGAAATGGTGCAGGTTAATTTTCATTAGCATGTACCTAAACAAGAAATGGTAAATTAACAAAAATGAAGTTTCTTGAATGTTGAAGAAAATAATTTAGTAAAGTTCAACGTGGGAGACTACTTATCCAAACTGAGAAAGGAATCTCAAACTGGGATAAAGGTGGCAATAGCAAGTAGTTGAGTATAATTTATACTGCAATTTATTGAATGCTGAGCAACCCTGATAAGCATCACATGGGCTATGGGACTGTTCATGTTTTTGCATATAGTAATTAGTTTCCTTATCATGAAGCATTGTATGTTTTGCCTTAATATATTTAAGAAGTCTTTTTTTATTTATTTGTTTATTGGATTTATATGGCTACCCATATAAAGTGACTCTGGGCAGCTAACTGTATTTGTAGAAAATATGGTGGAGGAGAGGTCTAAGACTTAAGGTGGGGTGGGGTGTTAAGAGCAGGGGCAAATTACCACTGTGATAGCAGAGGAAGGTATGATAGGCCTTGAGCTAGATGTTCCAGGAGAAGAGGGAATTGGCATTTTGGTACCAATTCCCTCTTCTAGACCAATTCCCTCTTCTCTGGGTATGGGAGCCAGATTGCTTAGCAACTTGGTCTAAGGCTGCTGTTGGTGAATGCCAGAAGCCTATGTAATACAACCACATTATTCCACAATCTAGAGGTAGATGAAAGTTCAAATCTGACATGCATAACAATTCTGATTAGGCAAAGATGGGGATGTAGTTCTGTCCAAGATTTTCTCTCATTTTGGATGTTTTTGCAACTGTGACTCCAAGGCTCGGGATGATGGTGCTAATGATCTTACAAGAGATCTTGGTGGTGGCCATGTGCCTTGCCCCACAAGTGACTCTCTTTGAAGTTGAGTTGTAGGGCAAATTAGGTATACTGCTGGCATACTGTCCTCCCTGCTACCCAGCACTGTCCATTCTCCTAAAGCTCATCACAGGACTGGTGTTAGATTCTCCCCCACTGCAGGTAGCTGGTGGACTTCGGTCGCTATGGCCTGGACATATGATCTGGATGGGGTCAGGAATTAATGGCTTCTGTGGCAAACATAGGCTTGTCCCAGGTGTTTTTTGGCCTGACTCATCTGGAAGAAGCACATACTAGACTTACTCTTTACCTCATGGTAGATGGAGTACAAACTGAAGATGGAAGATATTGTGATCAGTCCTTTACCTTGGTCAGATCCCTGTGGTTGGAGGCTGTCAGACTATCCCTGAAGGAGCAAATCTGAGACTTGGGGTTTTCCTGGGCTCGTGGCTCCTGGTTGATCAGCAAGTAGAAGCTGTGGCTTTTGATCACCTACAACTTGTATTCCAGTTGCAGCCTTTTTTGGAGCACAAAGGTTGGTGACGGTTACTTACGCCCTTATCACCTCAAGGCTAGCCTGTTGCTTTTGAAAACTACTTGGAAGCTGCTCACTTGCTGATCAGCTCACTTGCTGACAGATCAGAGCTGCTTCAGCATGAAATACCTATCTTGGGGGCATTGCATTGATTGCCAGTAGGTTTCTGGGTACAATTCAACGTTTTGGTGTTAAACTAGAAAGCCCTGTGGAATTTGGCGCTCATACCTTCAGGAATGTCTCCTCCAAACGTACAGTATAGTAAGCTTAGAGAGGATGCTTTGGATCCTTTCTTCATGAGAAGTGAGGGGGTGGGAGGCTGGAAACAGGTGATCTTGTTGTCTGCCCCATTACAAGAGAATTAGCTTGTCCTCAGAAGCCCTGATCGCCCCCACAATATCTATTTTGAGGAAGATGGTGAAGACAATTTTATTTCACTGAGGATTTGGGGAGTAAGCCAATAATCATTTGACTGCCTTATTGTTGATGTGGTTGGTTTTTACTATTTTTATTTTTAATTTTCATTCAATTTTCATTGCTTTTAACCAGAACTCTCAGAAATATTTTGAATTTTACGGGGTTAGCAGTTGTTTTAGTTATTTTTATTAATTGTATCTGGGTGATTGGGGTGAGATATAAATACTGGAATGAAAAAAGATAATCTAGCTTCTTAGATGTGTACCACAAAAATAAGACATAACATGATTGGAACTTGGAGGAGGGTCTGTTGAAACACTGAAGAAATTATGAATGAAAACTGTAGGCCAAGTAGGTGATTTCAGGCAGGCAGACCATTCAAATTCTCTGATAAGCAAGATACTCACTAGTGACTGTGCCAATCACTTCTATCTACTGTATTTGAATATTAAGTTTAGCGGGACCATATCATATGCGTAATTGAGGCTTGGCTTTGGGTGGATTTTTAAACTGTTTTGGAACTATTTAAGCCTTTTTCTCTGAATGGTAAATTATGGTACTGTCCGTTTTCAGGAATCACAGTCAGATCTGCAAACAGGTATCTAAGTAGCCTCATTCAACAGCACTGAAGCTACAGGAAGCTGAGTCCTGGTTAAGAGGGTAAAATGGCAAGAGAATCATAGATGCTTCTGGTTGATTCTGGCAGTTTATGCCCTGAGACTTCTTAGGGGTAGAATACACAGACACACTCCTTGTAAATTTTAGTGAAAAAAAAGAAAGAAAGAAAACATTTTGCAGTCTGATTTGCTTGTCAGACTTTGCCTCCTCCCTGTGTTTTGCATATATTATACAGGGAAGAAAACAGTGTGCATATTCAGGTTTTAAGGAGTTGATCAGGCCTGAACAGGTAGGATGCATTAATATGTTTGTCTCCTGCAGGGATCTGGAGGATGACATGGAATTTGGCTAGATTGTGAATGAGCAGATGTGGTAACTGATGATGATTAAACACGTCTGGATTTGCTGAGGGAGGCAGAAGGCTGGCCAGAGCTGGAGTCTCAAGAGTTCTGATGCCAGGCCTTCATAAAAAGCCATGATCACACTGATAACTGAGCAGCTACAAAAGCAGAGCTTGGAGGAATTGAAATGCACATCCTTCAGCATCAGCCTGGTATGATTTATTCTCCTTTGTCTCAGTCTTGAATGTTACGTTAGTGTTAGTGTTATATATATATATATATATATATATAACACTAACTATATATATTCGTCTTGTCTATAGTCTTCTTTTAGTTGATGAATGAAAAGATTGGTAATATTGTACTAACATCAGTGTACTACAAACAGATGCCAGGATCCAAGGAATCATGGAACTCATTCTGTGAGTATTTCAGGAGATTTTGAACTATTTTTATTTTGAACAGCTTCCTGCCCATGTTACAGGATAAACTGCTGTTAGAATTGAGAAGTTCAAAAATAGCTTTATGATACAAGTTTGGTGTTCAAATAGATACTGCTTTTTATTAACCTTTTTATGAGCCAAAATAGGTTCTGTTGTTTTATAGGTAGTTTAGTGACTGCCTCGTTTAGGAACCGTTCACAGTTACGACGATGATGAAAAAATAACTTTATGACCAATCCTCGCATTTACGTCCTTCACAGGTCTGTAAAACAAAGAAAAGCTGAAGTATGATCATAAGCACAGTCACAGTTTCACTTAGCAGCTGCTTCACTTAATGACTGAATTGCTGGTCTCAGCTAAATGTGGTGCTAAATGAGGACTACCTGTAAGAACCAATAGTATGCTAGGTTCTGTAGAAAGAGAATGGGGTTCATTATGCATCTTCTGTGGAAGCTCTATTTCAGTTTTGTTTCTCAGATACTTTGTGCTTTTCCAGCTTGGAAAAGCTGGAATAACTTCAGAAACTGCCAATATCTTTCCAGTAGATCTGTGATTTTTTTTTAGTGAGATCATTATTTAGTGAGAGCACATAGTTTCTGTGAGATTATTCATGCTTACTTTATCCAACACCTCATCTCAATAGTCAGGAGATACAGAAATTTTTTAAAAGCAAGTATGTGAAAAGATGGGTGAGTTCCTGTAACCTGTATGCCTAAGTGTTTTTTTAAAATGCACATGAAGCTGAGGTGGGCAACAGGTGGCTCAAAGAAAGAGCAATTAGTAATCTATCATTCAAGAATGCGGTATTTTCTTTACTGAAAGAGTAAAACCAAATATACCTGAGGCAGCCTTTGCTCTCCTGGTCAATTTGTCCAGGCTAGTTTACTTTTGAGATTATGGAAGGGACTACTTTTTTGAATTGAGAAATTAATAGAAACATCATTGGGCCCTTCCCTGCCCCCCCACAATATATTTGTATAATTATCAAACTACTAGTGTCAGCTGGGATTAAATTTCATAGTAATGGGGATTAGATTCTCTTCAGAAAAACATTGGTACCCTGCCTAAGAACAGAAATGCTATTTTATATAATAGATGTGATCATTGTATGGAATTTAATGCTACATGATAATACCTACTATAGTAAATTATAGGCTATAGGTAGCTTGTAGTCACAACAGATAGAATATATATATATATATATATATATATTTTCAATGGAACAATTTTGCTAATATATTCTGCTTGTGACATTTCTTTGCCTTCTGGCTGGCCACTATTAAAATAAGTATAATAAGGGTAACAGAGTTCTCGAAATTACGGAGTTTGCAGGAGGAAAATTTCAGTTAAGTATAAATTCATTTACTTGGATCACATAATAAGCTTGTCATATTAGGAGTTTAGTTTTTAGCAGCAGCTTGTATTATCATATTCTGTTCTCCCAAAATTAAGATGACATGATAGAATAAATTAGAAGAACTTGCGTTTATTTCAGGCATTTCTCACCTCCTGGTTTTGCTTGCTGTTACCACTGTTGCCACCACCTTCTGACAGTGCTACTTGCCTGTTCCCTATCTTTTAATGTTCTCTTACTTGAGAGAATGAGTATCAAGTGTGTTACCTCTGTAGCATGGCAGTTAAGCAAAGATTTTGCTATAGTAACTGCACATGTACATTGATAAGAATTGGTGCTGGAACCCTTCCATGCTAAATGTCAGATGCTGCTAAATGCAGCCCTTACAGCAGAATTATAGAAACTCAATATATATGAAACTGCTTGATTCCTAATGGTTGTTATTCACGAAATTTATATGGTCACCCATCTTAAGCAAATAACTCTGGGCACCTCACAGTACAAAACAATAAAAAGAGCATAAATACAAATACAACAAACATAATGAAATATAAAACGCAGTATATGAAACCAAGGCACCTCGCACCTAATCCTCAGTTTCAGATTCACTAACGTCAGGCTCCATTGGCCCTAATGTCTGTGAAAAAAGCCAGTTTTGTTACAGCCTTCCTGAAGGCCAGTGGGGTAAGGGCCATCCTGATTTCCAAGGGGAGGCTGTTCCACAGGGCAGGCACTGCAATAGAAAAGAAATGTCTCCTGGGTCTGCATGATGACACTGCTTTTCAAAGATAGCCCCATGGACAACAGGTTGCAATAATACAGATGATGCTAAAGAATGAGTAGCTGTGAGCAGAGCCTCCTGAACAGTGCAGGAACAGCACAACTCATGCATAAGATGAATCTGTGCAAAGGCTACAGCTGCCACCTGCTTCTCGAGCAGGAGTTGTGCGTCCAGGAGAGCTCTCTGATTGTGCACCAACTCTGTCTAATGGAGTGCTACTGCATTCAGAGTTATCAATGGAACATCTCCAGAACTAGGGGGCCCAAAAACCCAAAGACACTCAGTCTTGCTAGGATTGAGTCGCAAATCTGTTCATCCCCATCCAGATCCTGGCAGCTTCCAGATACTGGGTAAGCACCTCTACAGTGTCACTTGTACAGCCTGGGGTGAAGATGTACAACTGGGCATCATCAACATACTGATGATACCTTTCCCATGCCAACAGGTGACCTTGCCCATCAGCTTCATGTAGATGTTAAATAGGAGTGGAGAGACAGTCAAACGCTGAGGCACCCCACATGGCAGGGGCTTAGAGCTAGACCTCTCCCCTCCTATTAACACCCAACTGGAACCAACCTAGGAGGAAGGAGGAGACACACTGGAAAACTGCCTCCCACTCCCAACACCCTAAGCAGAAGGTCCAGAAGGATATCATGATCAGTGGCATCAAATGACACTGAGACCAGCTAAATCATTTGCAACAGAGGCAGTTTGTTATTTTTTAAAAAAGCACTTTTACTTTGCTTATTGGAAAAAGAAGTTCCCAGAGAAACATGCAAAAAAAAACCCCTACCTTGCTCATAGGTTTATAATCTAAATAGTGTGACACAAAGAAAAAGTTGGGGAGGATTAGTTTTCACCTTGAGTGCTCATTTAAGGACTGTTGCTGCTTGCTTGCAGGTGAGTGACAAATTACAGTACATAGTTGATTCTTTTAATTTGCAGCTTTGTTCTAATAAACTTTTGTGCGGCTTGGGGCAGAATTTAGAAAATGGAAGCGATTTTTGATATATACAAATATGAGAGGCAACAATTTGAAAATGGAGGAAAGTAGATTTTAATATAAGGAGAATTTGGGTTTAAATCTATGTAAAAGCTAGTGCTTATGTGTACTTTTTCTAGGAAGTTTATAGGAACTATGCGCCATGGTTTAAAAAAACTGGGGTAGTATTGTTTGTAAATACATCTTGCATATATTTTCTTTTTTAACCATGTTGGTTCTAGTTGTGGTGTGGGAAAACAGTGACATTTAACGAATGCACAAGGTCTGAAATTATTGCCATCGGTAGACTGAAGATACATTCAAATTAGCATTATAATTGCTACAGCTCTGCATAGGTGAAGGTTAAAGGAACTTTTCCATTTGAATGACTAAGTTCAGAGGGGTAGCCTGTTTTCTAAAAAAGGAGATGGAAGGAGAATGAATGTGTGTGCACTTGTGGGGAGGAAGACTCAAGATGTGGTTTTGCTTGTTTGCTTTATAAATATTATTCAGGCTTAATGTAGTAGAAGTGGCCCAACTGCAGTCAATCCCTTCACTGTACTGATTGCCTCCAAATCCTAGATTCTTTTCCTTGTTGTATTATCATGTCCTTGTCTGAGTATTTTGGAGCACTCTTTAAAAGGAAAATTACCTGCAATTTTCCAATTCTCCCACCAATTTCAAGCTTATGTGCATGTCTTCTATCTTCCTTGTTTTCCAATCATCCCAATTATTTAATATCAGGCATTTCTGGGTCTGTACTTTTTCCATATTTTTTTCTTAATAGGGTAGAATCAACCGTACAAAGAAATTCCCACTACCAACTGTCCCTGTAATCTAAGGAGAGGTGACCTGACTTGGAAAACTAAGAACAATGTGCTCCTGTGTCAAAATTTAAATTAAAAAGGAGTGATTCAGTGGAATATGAAGCATGTGCTTCCTGATTCTTTTTAGGTCTGGAGTCCATGGTGAACGTGCCTGGAAATTAATAAATTATAGCAGCACAAAGTCACTGCAGGTGCAGCCAGGAACAGAACTCATCTTTTCCATACAGAAGTTTGAACACTGAGGTGTAGACTTCCAAGAATGGGATGTGGCCTAATGAAGCTTTTGCAGGGAAGGTACAATCAAGAGTATAACTTTTTTTGAGCAGATGAAGCTATGCAGCAGAGAACTGGTGATTTGGAATAGGAAGTGTTTCAATTTGACTTTATGATTTTTAACCCCCTGGATAATGCATGGCTACATGTTACTCTGTTAGCATTTGAAAGCAAAACAGTACAGGATGGGGGGTGATAAAGGTGCCATTAATAGGCCTTTCCAATACTTTTCTGAGGCCAAGAATTTTAATAAGGCATATTTTGTCATTGTCAAGCTATGATTTTTGAAGATATTGTAATTTAGATAATCTCTGGGGAGTCATACTTCAGAAAACTATGTAGTACCTGCTCATTTTCTGAATGATAAGATTTCATACAGATAAATAACAATATATTGTCATTGATTCAGAGCTTTTGGTTACTAAAGAAAATTGAAAAAGTACAAAAAAGAAAAATGGGATCCAAGTAAACAAATAGATTAATTTCATGGCCAAAATGTAAAGGTTTAACTTTTTCATGGGCATTTTCACATTTCCCTGGGGGTGGGGTAGGGAAGTATCTTTAAACTTCTCATATTAAATCTAATACAGGCAAAGCATAAATGAGAAATTTAAAAAATGTGTCAAACATCATAAATAGCTTATGGATGAGTACAAGACAGCATAATATAAAAGGCTGATAATCAAGCTTGAGTAAATCATAGTTTTTGTTTGATTATTTTGTCCCTCCCAACTCTCTCAGCATTCAGTTTAAATGAAATTTTAGAAGCATTCCCTTTGGTTAAAGCTTAGTGTTGTCTGCGGAAAGGGGAGTGGATATCATATTTGCTGTTAGAATCTCATAACTGACATTGGGATGTTATGAGAAGCTTGATGGTGGGAATTACAGAGCTTGACATGTTTATGAGATGCTGGCCCTTGCTGTGTTGTGGTGACTTCTTGTGTTTCCCTCCCTAGCCTTTGCCCGATCATGCTGATGTGGCCAGCTGTGGCAGCCCCTTCCAGATAGCGCCTGGTAAGAGCATCTGACTGGACTTTCACCTTTTGTGCCTACATCCATTTTCCTCTTGTCTGTTCTCTTTATTTTATGTTCTCTACATGAAGCATGTAGTTAACAAGATAAACCTGTTTTCTAAGTCTCCTTGTGTCGGCTATGTTCTTAAGATACTGTTACCCTTCTTAACTGAAGATTTTGTCAAAATACAGGTTTATGTTTTGAAGTCATTTTTAATCAGCGTTCGCTAGGGCAAAAGCAGGGGGAGTGTCCAAATAATAATAGGAATGGCTATTTTCAGGCAGTCTGTGGAGGAGGGAAATGTTTTAAAAATTTAATAGCTTTTAAAATGTATGTTTCTTATCTCTGTGTGTTTGTATTGGCAACTCTCAGTATTTTCATGTTGCAGTATTCATATCAGGTGGTAAATGTACAGATTTCAATAAATAGTTCCAATGGCATTCTTATATTTATTTATTTTTTATTTATTTAAATTTCAGCACCACCCGTCTCACAGAGCGACTCTGAGTATTTACAATAAAACTAGGATAAATACAGATTAATATACAATAAAAACAATATTCTTAAATAAAAATATAAATAAAAAGTCCAAGATACAGATGTTAAAAAGTTCTTAATTTAAATTCATTTAATTCATGGGGGCCTCTTCAGGGTGCTGACCACCCCCAGGATTGCTTACCCCTCCTCCTGCCTCACGCGAGATGGCAGAGCTAGGTCTCACACCTTTCCAGAAGGCTGGGAGAGTGGGGGCCTGCCTCACCTCTAGGGGAAGAGTGTTCCACAAGGTGGGAACATTAATCTTCCACATTATATAACCATTTTAGAATATATAATATACGTAACAGTTAACTCTTTGTAAAAACTGGTTGTAACAAAAAGTTATAAAAGTAAATCTATTGTGATAAATAATTTTAAAGAGACTTTAATAGTCAATAGTATAACAAGCTTAATACATAAATAGAACAATTTTAGCATGTAGTGCAAGAAATTCAAGATGGATAAGTGAAAGCCTGTATTGTAAATTTTTATTTATTTCCTATCCTGCCTTAATTATTTTTATAAATAACTCAAGGCGGTGAACATACCTAATACTCCTTCCTCCTCCTATTTTCCCCACAACAACAACCCTGTGAGGTGAGCTGGGCTGAGAGAGTGTGACTGGCCCAAGGTCACCCAACTGGCTTTCATGCCTAAGGCAGGACTAGAACTCTGTCTCCTAGTTTCTAGCCCATTGCCTTAACCACTAGACCAAACTGGCTCTCTTAATTAATTTAAAATGAATAAGCTGTCGACAGTGGTGATTCTTACTGCAGATAGAATATTGGAACATGATACTATTTATGAATCAATTTTTAAGCCATAAACTATGTTTCCAGAATCCTAAATGGCCCTTAAAATAAAGCAACTGACTTTGTTCCTGAAATTGACTCCTGAATACAAATAGCTTTTATTTTTATAAGTAAGACTTTTGTTTGCTATACAGTTTCTTTAGGCACATTTTATACAAGAGAGAAAGGGAAAACACATGCTCTCTCCCAAAATGGGTAATTCCTGTAATTGTTTTGGTCATTTTATGAATATATAATTATTACCATATATTGTACAGCAATCTGCCTTAAAACTCCATTATGTTGTAAAAGCTTGGAATTGGAATAGTCTCCATATAAATGTTTTTATGCATTGGGCTAATAGGTGAAAGTATTGTTTAAGGTAAACTATATAGCATAATCGGTTATTTAATTTCTTGATTATTTCCATAATTTTTACTTTTCTCATTAGCAAGTTCCTGGATGGTTTGTAAAACATACAAAACTTTTTTGGCTTTAAACTTGTTCAGTTACCTTTATTTTGTACAATTTCTTATTGCCCTGTCAGAATTTTGATTTTAATTCAAGGAGCTTGTTTCTACAAAATGTTACTTTTCAAATTAAGACTACAAAATAAATACATTATAAAATGAGCTTTGGCCTAGGAAAATAAATTTGTTAGTCTTTTTTCAAAGTTATATAGTATCTGCTGCTTCTGCTCCTGTATATTAACTATGCTGTTGAAGCTGAAGTTGGTTATACAGTATGGCTATCACTCTATTGGGCTTACAGATAATGACACTTCTCCCTTCTGTCTTGTATAAAATCATAATTCTGTGTTTCACAAAAGTGCTGTCTAGTGTCTGTTGTTTACACTTTACATTGGTCCTCTTAATTGTATGACACAAATATTTTTAGTTGTGGGGTGGAATTTTTTGGATCAAATAATCTGTATTGGGGTTTTTTTTTTGCCTTTTTGAGAAAGCCAGTTGCATCTGGGTCATACATATAAAGCACAGGCAACTCTGACAGTTTCTTCTGTGTGTTTACTTCAGAACTGCATGTATTTTTAACTTGGTACTTCACTCATTTGATGATTTTCACGAGTAATTCTGGCTGTTTTTGCAGTTACACAGGGTGTTGGGCAAAGTAATCTTAATAGAATTAAAATAGTATGTTTCTTGCCTTTCTTTTCTAAAGACATGATTAGGAAGGAAGTAGGTGTATTATAAAAGTGTACAATGTCCAGTGATTGTGTTAGATGTGTTTCTCCATATAGATGAAAGAAAACAATGGAAAGTAGCCCTATATTCTCAGTGATGCTAAACAAAAAAGGAAGTTTTTTTTAATAAACCAAGTATTAATTTTCATTTGGATCTCTAATTTGTGCTCTCAGTTGTTCATTTGGATGTTCCCATTATTTAGTTTCTCCAGTAGAAAGAAATAAAAGTGATAGCATCTATTTTTTCTCCTTTTAACTACAAATGGAATGCAATGATAAAATAAGATGCGATTGTCTCTAAGAAGCATAATTCTTTCTTTTATTCATAAATATCTCCTTTGTAGCATGGTAAGAAATAATCACAACTTTAATTCAGAGACCTCTTATTTATCTCCCATTAAATAGCACAGTTATCATAATTAGGGCACTAGAGAGAACAAACTCTGAATGTTTGGCTGGAAAATATTCCCCCAACTCTTATCATTGCGTTTTATTCATTACTCAAGTGATACAGAAGAAAGGAGAACAAATTATAAATCTTAACGGAGGTGGATGAGAGTTATTAAATGTAGAGCACATGTGAGCTAACATACCAAGCAGATCAGGTCTTTATTCCACAATTGTAGTTACAGAATATATTGAAAACATTTTGAAGGAGTAGGGTGAAAGGTGTCTCAGTTTGGTGTGAGGAATCCACTATCTTTTTATTAAATCACATGTAAGAGAATATTTAATTAGGTTGATCTGGGTGACAGTTGAGTCTCTCAACTTAACTTTTCTATCTTGTGCTATTTCTTACAGAGGGAACTTCATGGAGGGACCTAGCTCCCTGTCCAAAGATCCATCTCCAAGACAATACAGATCTTTACCAACAGTCCAGCCTGAGCCTTCCCTTGCCAACGTGCAGCCCAGAAAACAGCCCTCGGAACAATCTTGCATCCCAAACACTGGCCACCAACTCATTAGTTTCAGAAAAAGTTTCTGTGCCCCCAACCAAAAGACACTGTCGTTCACTCTCAGTGCCAGAAGACCTTTCCCGCTGGCAAGCTGTCTGGAGGCCCCTGGGCTCCAGAGTGTGGACACACATCAAACGTCGGGAGAACAGTGGAGGGGACACTTTGGCAGTACAATCCCAGAGCCTGGTTCAGGAAGCCAACAGACTTTGCTTCAATCCAGTCCCCAGTGCCTCTTACCAGTGTGTTCAAGATGGTGCTGTTGGTGGCAGGAGTCCACCTTTCTTCAGTCTGGCTCTGTCTCGCGAATCGCCAGCAAGTGTACCCTGGGAGACTGGAGAGACTTTGCAGCCCTACCCTCTGCAACGACGTTTCTCTTTGTCACCCGTCAGATTCTTGCCTTCCCCCCAGAGCTCTACCACTTCCACACCAGAGCTACTTCGACACCAGCACAGCCTCCCTCGCAGCCGCTCACAGCCTTGTGACTTGGACACCAGGAAATGTGGTCTCAAGCGGCGCCATGAAGAGGATGTGAGGTGGCATAGGCCCTCCCTTGATTTCTACAAGATGAATCAGGTAAGAAAGGAAGCATCATCTACTTGGCTTCAGAGCCGCATCAATCAAAGCCTCCCTGTAAAATAATTGAAAAGTTGAAATGAAATGAAAGTCAAAACCTCAAAAACTGTTGAAATACAACTGGATTTGCCTATGTAGCAAAACATGTTACATTTAACAGTTATATGGTGCTATGTAATCTGTTAAGATGAGTAGAATATACTGTGGAAAAAGTTGGAGATTATCTATATGACACCAACAAAATACGTTGCTCCATGTGTATTTAATACAAATGGCAGACCAGAGCCTATATAAAACAGATCCTTCCAAAGAGGATACTTGTATTGCCAGTTATATTGAAATAACTTTGTAAGTCTTGATGAATTCTAGGATTTATAATGACCTGTATTAGTGGGATGTTGGTTATTTGCAAGAACAGCCAATGGTTATTTGAAACCTTTCATGAGTGGGGAGAATTAAAAGCAAAGTGGCTGAAGAGAGCTCACATTCCAAAGGCAGTGTTCTTCATACTTAGAACAAAGCATTCCGCTATGGCTCCTGTTTTCCTTTTTTTGCATAGGCAAGCAAAAAAATACCCAAGATATCATGATCCTTATTAAAATAATTGAAAAATGCTGAAATTAGTGGGACTAGACTACAAGTAGTCCTTGCTTAATGATGGTAATTGGGACTGGAATTTCTGTCACTAAGTGATGCAGTCATAAAGCGTGACATCACATGATAGCATCGCTTAGTGATGGCAGTCCCAGCAGTTCCTGTTGCATTAAGTGAGGACTGCGGTTCATTAAGCGAGGACCTCCTTGCGACTTCCTGCCGGCTTCCAACAAGCAAAGTCAATGGGGAAGCCAGCAGGAAGTCACAAGTCCTGGGCAGCTTGCAAGCAAGCCAGCAGATGGGTAGGTGACTGCTGCAGCACAACCAAGAGTGGGGGTGGGTGCTGCAGCCCAGCATGAGTGCAACCAGGTGTGGGGTGGGTGCTTCGGAGGGTATGCAGGTGGCTGCTGCAGCCCAGTGCGAGCGCAGCCAGGTGCAGTGTGGGTGCTGCAGAGTATGGGAGGGCTTGCAGGAAAGTGGCAGGAGCAACTTACAGCCTTCCCTTCCAGCTTCCCCATTGACTTTGCTTGTTGGAAGGTGGCAAGGAAGGTTGCAAGTGGTGATCACCTGACCACGGGGCCACTGGGATGGCCAGAACTTTGAGGAATGGTCGTAACTACCACTTGTTCAATGCTGTTGTAACTTCAAACAGTCACTGAACAAGTAGTTGTTAACCAAGGATTGCCTGTAATGCAGTGTATAGCTAGAGGTTGGAGAGACTATCTATATACTACTAAAACTCTCCTGTTCATCTGTGTGTAACCTTTAACTGGGCGAAACAGTGCATCATAAGGGCACAACTTTTGAACAAAAGGTACCTCAAATGGGCTAACTTAGAGAATGCGTCCAAAGTCTGGTACCCATGACCCCTGTGGAATTGAAATTTGGCAAATTTTATAAAACATTTAATGACATAATACAGAATGTCATAAAATATTTCCTGTGGTCAATACCTGATGTTTGACTGTGCTATTCAGTTCAGTATGAATGACATTGGCTACTTTCAAGGCAGATACATCTCTGAATATCTCCCTGAATTTTAAGAACTTTTCCAGTGAGGGCAGTTCATTAGAAGCTCTGCCACTGTTGAAGGTATTGAGGAATCTGTTAAGGAAATATCTCTGAAATCATGACCCAACATATCACGGGTTATCTAGTAGATAAAATTAGTAAGGATACCCTGGGAGTAGTAAAAATGGCAATAGAACAACAGGCTTTGTGAATCTAGAATGATTCAGAAAGGATTTGTGGGAGCACTACTTGCCATAGACTTGGCAGATTTGGTTTGTTAATAAAAGCGGTTTTTGAAAATTCATGTCTGCATCCCAGCAAGCTGAACATTTAGAATGCCTCCCATATTTAGTAATAATAGTAGCTCCTTATATAATAGTGCAATTATGATGATGATGATATAGTTTCTGGAACTGAGCAGTAACTACAGCAAGTCACACTAGTGTTCTAATTCACCTAACCATGTATATGCTTATAGAACACAATATAAATGTGTTGAAATATACGTTTCTTTATTTTTTGACAGAAACCATTTGCAGGGGGAGTCTGTCAGTTAGACAAATCTGAGGAAGGCGGCTATCCATCATGGCTCTTGGCTTGCAGCCCACAAGCACCTTCAGCTCCTTGCAGTCCCATCAATAATTGTATCCAGGTGCTCAGTGAAAGTGAAGAGGAGGATGATGAGGAAGAAGCAGCAGCACAAGCAGCACGACAAATAAATTGGAGTTTAGCAAGCAAAAGGACACTCTTCCAACCAGACTTTAGTGATCTGGATCTAACTTTGATTGAAGAGAACTAGCATTTGGATGTCTGCTTGAGAAACTGACTTTGGAGTCAGCAGCAAAGGGAGGCTGCACTCCTGGATAAGGGTGGGGGAGTGGGGTGGGGGTAGAGGGGAAAGTGGCGGTAGGATAATGGGGTTTTGTCTGCTTGTTTCTTTTGTATTAAAAGAGAAAATAAAAAGAAATTGCTAAAGGGAGTTGTATGTCTAAGATGGGATGATAAACCCTGTCAGGCTTAAGGGGACAGGAAGAAAACTCTGTCAGCAGTTCTACAAACTTGCTTTCCTTGGCAAGCTTTTTGCCCTGTCCTGGACCACAACACTCAAAAACCTTTATTCCAAAGAAAGGAAATATGGTATATTCTTAATAGAGTCCTACATGTGGGAATAACATTAATACAATTGCTTTTTAAAAATTAAACAGGAAGCTTTGTGTTATAGTAATTTGAAATCATGTTCTAATCCTATCACGTGTTTATTGGATGAATCTGCATCCACATTAGTTGTCAGCTTAGAACTCTTAACCTGCAGCCTAATATGGGAAGATAGAGAAAAGCAGCAAAATTAAACCCAACATTGTATAGGCATTTGTTTTTTTCTATGAAGAACTTTCACCAAAAGTAAGCATTTTACTCTTAGCTTTTGAATTCAAGAAAGAAATACCATCCTGCTGTCTTACAAAGTTTTATTTCACCCCATTGAAAAGACTTAAATGTTTTTTCTGTCTTTCTAGTCAAGTGTATAGCTGCCAGACGTACAAAAATGTACAAGCAGCCAGAACATGGAAACACAATTTTTGAACTAATGCCGTAGGTTATCTCTCAAACCTGGTTGTTATTGAAAGGAATGATGACTGACTAAAAATGTATTCTAATATACACTTTCACGTGAAATGTATATTATACTTTTTTACTTCATTAGTGGGAAAACCACCTATGCCTTTACAAGATTAATATGCATAAATCTAACAAGTTCAAATCTCTCTATACTATCACAGGATTTTCTCTTGCAGTTTTATAAACCCTATTAATATTTTTGAACCTATATTCTAGAGCTTATCGCCCACAAAAATAAAATAAGATTGTTAGCTTCGTAAAATTGAAGGGGGGGAGCAGAAGACAAGGTGACTGGATATTGCTGATGGTATCAGTAACCCAGTAACCCTTTTCAGCAGAATCCGCATTTACCATGACTTGAGAGCGGACCGGAAGCGTGGGAGCTTTCAGAAGCGACTCTATGGTTGCAGAGTCGGATACGCTCCTGTTGGGCTGTGCCGAGAATCTTGTTTTCCGCGGGCTCAGCCCAGCCCTTCCGCTTCCGTTTTGGAGGCCGGTGATGGGGGGAAGGGCAGCGACGGGGAAGAGACAGCCGGCGGCGGCGGCGGGATCCTGTGGCGCATCGGGCGATCCGGCCTGGCTTTCCCCCAACCTCAGACTTTCTTCCCAGGGAGGCCCCCGAGCCCAGGCCGCCGCCAGTCCTTAGGCGGGGACGAGTTCGCGTGTTTCGCTCACCCAGCCGGGGTTGAGCTTCCGTAGCTCTCGCTTTCTCCCGCCTCACTCTTTCCTGGTCAGAGTCGCCCAGGCCCATTTCGGTGTGTCCCATGGACAGGCACAAAGTGAAGCGCCAGAGGCTGGACCGCATTTGCGAAGGTAACCTCCTGAGGTTCGGAAGGGATCGTTGGGCGGCGCGTCTCTCTAACCCGCGTATCGAAAGCTGCGGGAAGATTCGGACCTCGTTTCTTTCCACGTGGTGTTGTGACAGAAGGTTGCTCGTGGAAGTGTGCGCCCGCCTGCCTCTGCTGTACGGCGTTGTGAACTTATCCTTCCTTTGAAAACGTGGATCCTAGAGCTGTGGCCAGGTCCGCCCTGCCCATATATCGAGATGCCCACTTTACAGCACCAGTCCCGCCCTGCTACTTAAAAACCGCGGTCCCTTTCCTTGGTTGAGAGCAGGTCAAACAGTCAAAGAGCTACGCCAGTACTATCTCGGCCCTTATAGCACCCTATGAAATCGGAGAGCCTTAGGATTTCCACTTGACAGAAGGGGGAAATGTCTAACAGTATTTTTTTAAGGTGTTCAAGTATGTGAGGGTCTCTTTCAAAAGATGCCATAGATGATATTTGCTATTGAAAAGGAGAAACTTATGTTTTCTTTATTAATTACCCTCTTGTCTCTTGCAAATTGTTAATCATGTATCAAAAAAGGAGAGTTGTTTAGCCATTCAGCCTTTTAGTTAAACCAGTTTTCTGCTGACTAAAGCACATTTTGAATTGTCTTTATCTTTTACCCCTCACCTTCCTGTATTTAGTAGTAGCAATTGAGGGCCAGTGTTTTAGAAGGTTGTTTTGTTTTGTTTTTACTTCTGTGGGATATTACTTATTACATTTTACAGAAACCTACTAACTGAAATTTTCTGGGCAGATTATGAAGCTTTTTTTAAAAAAATAAAAACTCTGTAATACTAATATGGTAAAACCCAGTAAAATTGCCTAGGAAGAAATAAATGAAAAATCAATGATTAAAGGAAGCAAATCATTGCATATAAGTTAGTCTTGCTTTGAACTAAAGCATGAATGATACTATGCAATGATATGTACATAGAGATATATGACATTAGGTTTTGCTCAATTTGGTGTGGTTCTGCTATTCATGTTTATAAGCACATAAATATAGAAATCAAATAAATAAAATACTAAAAGGTTGATAAAAGACATTTGTATGGATCGTCACCACTGTTCCATTCCCCAGAATTGTTAGAAGTATGTTAGAATACAGATGCCCACAATATTAATTTAGGCAATGTTTGCACATAGGAATGGGTAAGTACCTTTCATCTTACTCTTTGGTGTCCGAAAAGTTTAATTTTAAAATCATTGTCGGATGCTCCCTTATACTGATCAGGCCATTGGCATACTCGTTTAGTGATTTCTGCTGTGACTGCAGCAACCCTCAAGGGTTCCAGACAGGAATCATCTGAAGAATGTGTAAAATATAAAGTTAGAAAGTACAGAGTACTTCTCTGTATTAGGCAGTAATAATCTTTACTGCATAAAATGCTTAATTTATGAAGGCAATAATATGGGAATAATAATGCTGAAAAATTGCAAGAGGCTTATTTATAGACCAATGCATTCTTTGAAAAATCAATTTAACAAACATAGGAGGCCCATGATAACTCAGTCAGATAATTTATTTGAAATGGTATCCTTTTATTTTATTTATTGAACAGATTTATATAGCCACCCAACAACTCACACATGGTGACTCCAGGTGGCTTACAAAATTAAAATCCATAATATAAAAAACCAATAATTTATTACATTTGTAAATTTAAAAAAATATAAGTTAGACGATCAAGGTACTTTGAATATTCTGGAAGGGCATTATGAGATAAAGTTACAAGATATGAAGAATGGAATTTTATAAGAATAAAAGTATATATTATGTATTGCAGATCAGTTCTGTAAAAATGATTGATTTTACTTGACCATGTAATGTGTAACTGTGTGGTATTATTCAAACAAAAAAGAAAGGGATCTTTCCCAATCTTATTGGAAAGATGGTAGAATTTGAATTTGAGATTTTTTGCATTTATAAGTTCTCTATTAGTAGTCTATGGCTGAATTTTCCTCAGCACTTAACATATTGGATGCCATAATGGATTCTTAGTGGGACTAGTAGGAATATGTCTCTCACTTTTATTTGTAGGTGAATAATGCTATTTTCTTTATAGGTATAAGGCCTCCTATTGGTAATGGTCCAATGCCAGCCCGTCCATTGGTTGCCCTTCTTGATGGCAGGGACTGCACTGTAGAGATGCCTATCCTGAAAGATGTTGCCACAGTAGCTTTTTGTGATGCACAGTCAACTCAGGAAATCCATGAAAAGGTAAATGTTTTTTTTTAAAGGGATCTCACTTTCCAATGAAAAATGGGTGATTTGGTTCCAGAATTCATAAATTTTGCTTTGAGAGCTAGCCATTATTTGTAGTTGTTTCTACCATTGTTTTGAACCAAATTATATGAAAACCAATGGGAACTTCAGAAAACTGAGAAGGGGTGGGTCTTTTTCTGACCCAAGCAGACTTTTCAGAAAGTGCATGCTACACCTTGCTATTCTGCTTAAGTGTGAAAAGCCAGTGGGAAGGGAGAGAAACCGTTCTTTCTCTCTTTTCTGTGAATTTAAATGGACTTGGAGGAAAGGGTGATGGTGACTGTTCTTTTGTAGAAGCAATGAAATTCTCTTTATGCCTTTCACATTCCTTTCCTTTCTTGGAGTACTTTGCAGTTCATTGAACAGCAGTAGAGTATCAGTCAGAGCTAGAAGACTAAACAATAAGTGGGGTTGCGGAATCCTGAACTCACTAGTTCTAATGCTATGGCGTAAGCATTATTCTGTTGTTCTGTCTTCCCCTAGGTTCTAAATGAAGCTGTTGGGGCTCTGATGTACCACACCATTACCTTGTCGCGCCAGGACCTGGAGAAGTTCAAAGCTCTCCGGGTCATTGTGCGAATTGGCAGTGGCTATGACAATGTGGATATCAAGTCAGCTGCAGAATTAGGTATGGTGATCCCAGTGCAATAAAAAAAAAAAAAAAGAGAGAGAAATATTGTAGAGTGGGTGGGTAGGGAGTACATCCATCCTCTCTGTGTTCAGTTTCTGGGTTCAGACTGAATTTTAGTCAAAAATTTAAATTCCTGAGAGGCAAGTGGAATATTTGCTGTTATTAAGATAAAGTTGCAATGCTTGCCACTGTTATATAAAAATAATTTTATATTGCTTTCATAAGAATATTAATTGTTTTAAGCTACTGTATTATTCTTATTTTGGAAATAGAGAATTGAAGCTGAGAAATAGTTACTTGCTAAAGACATATAGTACGGCTTGAAACCCATAAGTATGGTATGCTTATCCATAAGTATGGTATCGTCTATACACAGTTTCTTCAGGCAAGTGGTTGGTTGCTTTCTTTGTTTAGAAAGCAGTAGTTTGACTCTTTGGTCTTAAGCTCTCTTACTTTCAGTTAATTCTCACTGATTTATATGGTTTTTAATTTTTTTTACAAGTATGCCTTGAAGTAAGATGTAAATTATTCAGATAAACTGAGGTTACTAAATTCACATGATTGAGCCAAGTAGATACGACTAAAGAAAGAAAAGTATAATTTAAAAGCAGAGAATGTTTCACCAATTTGCTTGTCTCGGTATTTGAGAAGCTGATCTGAAGAAGTTTCTAATTTCTTTAGGTCCCAGATTTCTAGTTAATGCACCTCTTTGGTCCTGAATTATCTAAATTGTTTTGAATTTTTGTTTGAGCTTCAATTTTAAACTTTTTTGAAATAAGAGTTGTGCCAAAATAACAATGTTCCCAAGTTACGATACATTTGAGGGGAAGTTTTTTAGTGTGAGCAATAGCTTCATAATGCAGAATGTAGAAAGTCCTTCCAAGTTCAGTCAATTAAAATAGGTTCAAGTAGCAAGGCTAGGGAAGACTCTGCCAGGATAAAAGAAATTAGATGAACTTACTATTTTATTTGTGTAATGCAGCCAAAAGCCCTCTGCAGATAATCAGTTCTGAAATCTGGTAAAAGTTACCTGCTGTTTTTGTGGTAACCTGTTAGAGAGTAGGAGAGAGAAGGTTGTGTAGAAGGAGAAAGGAAAAGAAGAATAAGTGGCTGAAGGAACTTGTATCTTAGAGGGAAGAGGGACTATAAGATTGTAACTATCTGTTGAAAAGAAGGTCAGAAGTCATATTTCTTTAGTTTTTTTCTTCTTTCCTTTCTTTTTTTCCTTCTGATTTGTCTTATTCTTTGAAAAATTCTTAATATAAATTTTAAAAAAGGGAAAGGAATGGCAGGGAGAAGTGGTCTCATCCACTAATGGCATGTGACTCTCACTGGATTACTTCTGAGGGAATATAATTGGCAAGCAAAAATAAAGCTTCCTATCCTGACCTACATGGAAGTCATATATGGGATCAGATTAATATAAAAATGCTGAGATTACATCAAGAGATCAGTAACATGTATTGTATGTTCCCTTTCCCTTAGGCATTGCAGTGTGCAACATCCCATCATCTTCTGTAGAAGAAACAGCTGATTCTACCCTCTGCCACATCCTGAACCTTTATCGTCGGGTTACATGGCTTCACCAGGCCATGCGAGAAGGAAACAGAGCCTCGAGCATGGAGCAAATCAGGGAGGTGGCTGGTGGTGCTGTACGTATCCGTGGTGAGACCTTGGGCATCATTGGCCTTGGTAAGCAGTTAATGCTTTTTAATAGTTCGGTTAATGGGCTTAGTGTGACAAAACAGTCAAACATTACAGTTTCTGTACTTCTCTTGTGTGCCTGTTATCTTTCCTTCTTTCATGATTCGAAGGAATCCATTGCTATCCATTTAATCGGGTAGCAAAGTTAGGATTTGTACTTACTCTGCAAACCACAATTAGAAACACTGTTTGCTGCAGGTGAGAGGAAGATTGAATATATGAACCCAATCCTCCTTAACTATTTCTTAGAAATTTGATTGATAAATTATGTGCCATCAAGTCAGTGTTGACTCTTAGTGACCATATAGATAGATCTGTTCCTAATCTTGTCTTAGAAATTTGTCACACCAGCATTATTTTATTGAACAAGCTCTTCCAAGATTATGGAGCCATAATTCTTAATGTGCTAATGCTTAGATAATCAGAACAACAGTATAATAGCTAACACTAAGAGTGTTGGGTACACCCAAGTACTGGAATTCTTAGATTTCAGGAGGTTTAATGGTATGTGGGAATGACCTTGGGAGACAGCGGTGGTGGTGGAAGAGATGCTGCCTAGGGAATGATCAGATAAGAGAGGACATAGCCTGCAGCTGCATAATGGGAAGAGAAAGAAACTCAGAGAAGAACCTCCCTAACTTCTCAGGCTGTAAAAGAGACAACAGGAAATTTGTACTATCAGACTTGCAAGATTGAGGTCAGCCTTCCCAGGTAGATCAGACAGGAAACATGACTGGATGAGCTAATTCTACTGTATTGTAAGGCTACATTAACAGATTCTTGCAGATAGTACAAATCTCCCGCTGTCTATAGCCTGAGAAGTTAGGAAAGTTCCTTTCTGAGTTTCTCTGCCCCTTATGCAGCTGCAGGCTATGTCCTCTCTTATCTGATCATTCCATAGGCAGCATCTCTTCCCCCATCTCCCAAGGTCATTCCCACATACTATTACAGGAGGTGAGTACTGAATTGAAAGAGTTAGAGAGTAAAGAGTAGAGATGTTCACAACTCACTGATTCAGGAATGGAATATTCGGTTCCCAAATCAGTGAATTTTGCACATCTCTGGTGAGGAGACTATTTAGGTCATTGTACTCAAAATAGAAGATGCTCTTTGGTGCCAATGATGTCTTTAAAGCTGAGCAGGAGACCACTAGCTGTTATCTCCTAATAATTGTATTGCTTTTTTAAATAAATATGTTCTGATTTTTAGGCTCTACAAAAAACTCTGAAAATGGTTATAATAAAATCAAAATAAATGGTCAGGTAATTAATTATCTACTCCCTTACATGGCTGACCTTCAGAATCATAATTCTGGCTCCTAGAAGAAAGTCCAGTATGTGTTTAATGATTAAACTGTAATGTCAACTGCTGAATGACATGTCAACTAACTGGCATCTCTCTTTGTTCTGTTATCTGATTTATCTAGTATGAATGGGAGTTCCCATTGACAAAGCTAAAGTAGTGGTCCACCTATAAAGTGCTTTGACTGATAGCAGTTCTTTGAGGGCTCAGGCAGAGGTTCTTAATCAGTTGTGCTCCTTTAGCAACAACCACTTAACTAATATAAATAAAAATACCCAATTATTCACCCTATGCTGACCTTGGACAAGCAGTCTACAAGCTGCCGCTCTGGCTGAGTTTACTTATCATGCTAAGCCATAAACCATGGTTTATAAACCACAATGATTGATTCATGAACAACCAAGCAATCCCCATAATAGCTTTACCCATGCTGCCTTAGATGAACGTATGTCCCTTATATAAAGTAAAATTCAATCCTGCAAGAGCAGTGTTTGGCAAATAGCTACTATATATTGTCAACCATTAATTTATGCTATCTCACTATTGTCTATAGCAAGGATGCAAAACTTGTGGTCCTCTTGGTATTGCTGAACTATATGGAAATGTAGCTACTGAAGTGGCAAAAAACATTTTGGGTTTTAATATATAGTTAAACTACCATTCCAACACTTAGGAGAGCCCATGTTGAGGGATACTGAGCATGACACAGCTTCTATTACTGAGTGATATAAAAATACAATAAATAGAATAATAAGGATGTTCAGCAATTCAGATCTGAAATAGGAGAGTGCTTTGGATTTGGCGTGGGTGTCCTAACTGTCTCAGTATATGTGAAAGGTGAAAGGTCCCCTGTGCAAGCACCAAGTCATATCTGACCCTTTGGGGGTACACCACTTTCATGACGTTTTCTTGGCAGACTATAGCGGGGTGGTTTGCCATTGCCTTCCCCAGTCATCACCTTCCCCAGAGAGCTGGGTACTCATTTTACTGACCTGGGGAAGATGGAAGGCTGAGTCGACCTGAGCCGGCTAAGCCGGCTACCCAAGAATCCAGCTTCTGCTGGGATCAAACTCTGGTCATGGGGAGAGTTTCGATTGCAATACTGGCACCTTACCACTCTGTGCCACAAGAGGCTGTCATCTTAGTATATAGTATATATTTTACCTTTCTATACGTATAAAACATTTGAGAAACACTTCCAGATACACTAAAGCATCTTAAACATAATAATACACAAAGTCATATTGTGTATTTAACATGAAACATGGTACTTAACTCAAATTTGTAATATAATAGTCTTTATGGCAGCCTGTTCTTAACTAGGAGTCATTCGTAAACTGGGACGTTCTTAAACTGGGGATCTGCTCTATTTTCCTGGGACCATTTGGCAACTTTGAAGGCACCCATGTGGGATCTGAGGCACCTTTCCTGTCTCAGATCTGAATAGCTGCACATCCCAACTTGACTGCAATTATTATTTCTATTTATTGTACTTTTATTTCTCTCAGTAACAGAAGCTCTGTTGTTCTCAGCATCCCTCACCATGGCTTCTCCTAGGTGATAGAATTGTAGTACAGTTCTGTATTAAAACCCAAAACATTGCCCCATTCATAAATGCACATCCACAATAAACAGAAAACCTCACAGACATAGGCAAAATATATCTGCACCATAGAAAAGCGAAAACCTACAAGCACACATTAAAAAATGGCAACAGTCTTACCTCAGAAAAATCAAACACCACCCCAAGAGATAAAACACAAACATCATTAAAGATTCCTAAGATATGCCGTCTCCCACCACAGACATTCAGGTAAGTTGTCCCACACCCTGTGATTCCTACAAACATATACAGTAGACTCTCAGTTAACCGGCACCCATGGGGATTGGTAGATGCCGGATAAATGTAGTTTCTGATTGCTTGAGAGTTACTATTAAACCCTAATACCCACTAGATGGCAGCAGAGAGATACAGATTTTTTTTTTTTTTGGCTGGTTGCTTGAGAGTGCCGGGTTTTTTTCTGGTTGCTTGAGAGTGCCGGTTTTTTTCTAGTTTGATTTTTGTGCCAGTTGCTTGAAAGTGCTGGTTGCTTGAGTTCTGGTTAACTGAGAGTCTACTGTAAAACTGTCCTTTACAATGGCTAAAATATTGGGAATACGTCAAGTGTACTGGTAGAAGAACTTGGAGGGAAAGCAAACTAAACACTGGACAAGTTATGTTTGCCTTTCTGCATAGCTGTCTCTGGGCTGTCTGGCAAACCATGGCTAAAACAAATCCTGGGTTAGTATTATGTGTGAACACAACCAATGTCTTTTGCTATAGATTACCACATTTTCTTTTCTTTCTTTTTTTTAAGGCCGAATTGGGCAAGCAGTTGCCTTACGTGCAAAACCCTTTGGCTTCAACGTTATTTTTTATGACCCCTATTTGCCTGACGGAGTGGAGCGTTCCTTGGGATTACAAAGAATGGCCACCTTGCAAGATCTCCTAATGCACAGTGATTGCATCACATTACACTGCAGTCTAAATGAGCATAATCATCACCTCATCAATGACTTCACCATTAAACAGGTGCAGCTTTGCCCTGGGAGTACAAGTTACTGCCATGCAGATTTCAGGAAAGTTGGGATTGTACAGTTCTGATGTTAGCTATTCTATTCAGCATAGCTTCTGACAGAGCATATGAGATTCTGTGATTAGAGATTGCCTATAGTAGTTAAATTAGTTTTTAGTCTACATAGCACACTGCCAGTGAACTAGCCATGGTGCATTAGACAGTCAAGAACAATGACAGCAGGGTTCTCTTGATGGTGCTTCAGATTATTTTCGCATCGTGTTCTTGCTTGTTTGCTGACATTTTGATTCTCTAGTTCAGTTTACACCAATTTAGTTTCCATGCCATGACCTTGTTTCTCAGTAAGGATTCCTGAGAAGCAGTGAAAGCTGTAATCAGTTTCACAGCAGTCTGTCTTTTCTCTTTTACCATGCAGAAGATAGTGAAAAGCAAACGCTTTAATGGGAATAAATTATGGCTTGGCTTTACAGTATTTGTCCAGACTTTTGGTTTGTGCCCACAGGGAAACCCTGCTCCCTCCATCTTAGTCATGTCTTCTTTCACCTTCCTTCCCTGGAGAGGATGTGCCAGATGTGAGAGTCTGGTTGTTGTGAAGGAAATATTGATATTTATTAAATGTGCAAAAAGTCTTCTAGGTTTTTTTTAATACAGTATTATTATAAGGGCAATCACAGTATTAACTTCACTAGTCATTTATAGATTCCCAACCAGGAATCTGAGCTGAGGCTCTAACTGAGGAAGTCTTTGAAGTTGGAAGTTTATTTGTTCATCTGTTGAATAAAATAGAAAAAAAGTAGTTTTTTTCATTCAGCTTTAGCATACTTGGTCCTACAATCAGTTATTTTACCTGCAGAAGCAGTACTCATTTTTTGTGAAAAAGATGTGTTGCTATGGCTAGATCCTTCAGTTTTACCCACACAGTTTAAGGGTTTTGTCTATTTTCTCCCTTACACCTAATCATCTCAGAAGAATGGCGCTATTTATGTTCACACATTGTGCTATAATGTTGTTTCACAGAACACATTAAGCCAAAACCAAACAATAGTGTATCTTAGTTCAGCAGTTTTCAAAGTGTGATCTGGGGTCCCCTGGATGTCCCCAAGATCCTTTCAGAGGGTCCCCAAAGTCAAATAAATAAATAGCTTAACATTTTTCAGTTTTAATTTCTGATACAGTACATATCAATAGATACAACCCACATAAACCAAAGCTCTTTAGGATCCTCAGTCATTTTTAAGAATGTAAAGGGGTCCTGAGAACCGCTGCTGAGTTCAGTTCAGTATATTAATGTAGCCAGTGCCGCTCTAAGACTGGCCTCAGTCTTAGCAGAACCCTTGTAGCAATTCTCCTCCTAGCAATCCTCTGATACATCATCATGTGGATAGGATCCTGGCTCATTTCATTCATACAGATTAATGAAACGTTTCTGTGTTTTCATCAGATATTACAGGATCATTATAAAATGTATTATCTCTTTTTCATGAACCATTGGAAAAATGTACTTCATATAGTGCTTTGTGAGAGAGATTATTACTTTTGAGGTAATAAGGACTTTACATTTCTGTGTAGTTAACTTCAGAACATCTAGGAAGTAGAAAGTACTCCTAGCCAAGCCCATTCAAAACACTTTCAGGAGAGATTTATGTTACATTCTAGTTGACCTTAGATGCGATAATGGTTCTTAAATTTCTGAACAATCAGCTCTAACCACCATAATCTGTTTTTGGAGGCTATGTGTCTTTGTATATCACTTGAAGTTTGAGAATCTGCCCAGCATTTAATAATCTTAGTAGATAATTGATTTATTGCTGTAGTCGGTCTCTTTCCATATTTTATATCCTCTTGGTATAAGAATGCCTCTATTTTTTTGTTCCATCCCCTATACTTCAGTTATTTCTTGTGGTATAGCATTTATATCCTTTCCTCAATTATCCCTATGATTGACCTAAAAGCATTTTTCCCAGATACCTGTGAGCATCTAAATCTCCAATTATTAAAGCCAAATATGATACATTGAATTATCTATGAATTGTATTTTTAGAGCCAGAAAAAAAAAATGGAAAAATACAGTGATGTTCTTCCTAATTTGGGAGGAGCCAGTACACTGTTTCCTTGACTGGCACAGTCACCACTAACCTGTGCTAGCTCTCTTTTTCTTCAGCTAGAGTAGAATATAGCCTGAAATGTTTATGATTGGAGGGGAAGATTGGGTGAATGAGAAAAGAATGCAAAGAATGAACAAGTAGTCATTTTCTCATCCCAGTGCCAAGCTGACAGATTTTGTGGTGCGGTACTGGAAATTCCACAGACCTTGGTGCTTTGGGAGTTGAAGCTTAATCCAGGCAATAGTGTGGATTTGGTCTTTGCTGCCACATGGTGAGGAGGGAATCTGGAACTGAGAGGTGGGAAAATGCTGTAATTCCATTGTCATAGTCAAGTGTGACTCTCTATAGTCGATCCCCTACAGCTAGTTAAATCTGTGGGATTACTGAAGGATTTTTTGGCTGTCAACACCCTCATTTCACCATGGAATATAAAAAGACTTTTGTTGCTTTGGTCTGATGCTGTCTCTTGAAATACATAGTGTAATCAACCCCATTCTGAGAAATGATGGGTGATGAAGCAAGCAGGACAACAGCTTGAACATAAGTGCTATTGATCCCAATGTAGATGCATTGAATGATAGCATGTTAAAGTGCCTACCATTTGGCAATGAAGGGAGTTGTCATGACTGAATCTTTAGGTAGCCAGGTATCAGGCTCAGCCCAAGAACAACGAAGAGTCAGTTGATTCAAACTCCAGTTCTTTATTTGCTCACACTGTATAGACAGAATCTTGCCAGACTAAAGCTACTCTAATTTAAGGGAAAATAACCTGGGAAGTTCTAGGGTGGGACTATCCTGAACCTCTTCATTTTCCTACCATTGCCCCCCGGACTGTGCCTCCACTTATCTCCTCCACCTCCTTGGAATGTGCTCACTCCTTCCTGAGAACCAGCAGCACCACCAAAATCCCCCATCAGGCAATACAGCTATTCTCAGTAATTTCAAAATTGGACCAATTGGATAACAACAACAACAACAACAATAATAATTTATTAAACTGGTATGCTGCCCGAGTCTCAATGACTAGGCAGCTTACAACAATCAAAGAAATTAGAGTAAAACATAAATTTAAAAAGATGGCAAGTGTGATGAAGTGATGGGTCTCACTTTCGCTTGCCAAAGATCTGGGTAAAGAGCCAGGTCTTCATGGCTCTTCTAAACAGCAGCAGAGTGGGGGCCATCTGGATCTCAGGGGGAACCCCATTCCAGAGGGCAAGTGCTGCTACAGTGAAGGTGCACTTCTGGGGTCCTGAGAGATGACATTGCTTAATCAAAGGAACTAGGGCACACCAACCCTGCAGGATCAAATTAGCCAGGCAGATGTTATGGGAGACAGGTGGTTTCTCAAGTAACTAGGCCCTATGCCGTTCAGGGGTTTCTAGATAATAACCAGCACCTTGAATTGTACCCAGAAACAAACTGACAACCAGTACAGCTCACAAAGCAGAGGTGTTACATGGGCATATCAAGGCATGCCCATTACTGCTTGCATTGCTTCATTTTGGACCAATTGAAGCTTCTGTGTGATCTTCACGGCAGCCCCCTGTAGAGAGCATTGCAGTAGTTAAGCCTTGAGGTGACTAGGGCATGAATGACTGTCTGAAGTGCCCCCCAATCTAGGAAAGGGCGCAAGTGGTGCAAAGACCTTCCTAGTTACAGCTGACACCTGCTTTTCAAGCAGGAGCTGTGTGTCCAGGAAGACCCCCAGATTGCATACCTACCTTGAAGGGGGGAGTGCAAACCCATCCAAGGTCAGAGATGGAATATCTCCAGATCGGGGTGGTTCAGACACCCACAGCCACTTGGTCTTGGTAGGATTGAGTGGGAGATGGTTCCTCCCCATCCAAACCTGTACAGCCTCTAGGCATTGGGACAGAACCTCGACAGCCTCACCTGGCTGGCCCAGGGTTGAGAGATAAATCGGGTATCATCAGCATACTGATGATACTGAACCCTAAACTGGCAGATGACCCCAGCCAGCAGTTTCATGTAGATGTTGAAAAGGAGGGGAGAGAGAGTAGAACTCTGTGTCACACCACACAGGAGGGGCCTAGGGAGTGATCTCTCCCCCATCCAACCAGATAAAATAGGAATCCTTAGAAGCCTTCTGCAACACATTTGCAAGGCGCAAATGCACGCACAGCTCAAAACTTGACACTGCTATTGGTACAAATCTGATTGGGGCTTGTAGTTGGATGGCATTGGCTTCAGTTGATGTGTCCTTAAAAAGGTCCAGAGCTACAATTTTTGCCCTTTTTGTTTGTGGTATTTAGCTGGAATGGTAGGATTGATTGATGTGTCTATGAAGTAGGTGATCCTTCTTTGAGACTCAGGATGATGCCCACAGCCTTCAAGGAATCTGTAGTTGATCCACTCCATTAAATAAACAACAGCATATTAGACCTTTAGGCTTATGATAAATATAGGTAGTCCTCACTTAACAATGGTAATTGGGATCAGAATTTCCATTGCTAAGAGACATGGTTGTAAAGTGCAATGTCATGTGACTGCACTGCTTAGTGACAGAAATTCTGGCACTTCTGGTTGCTGTTGTTAAGCAAATCCTGTGCCATTGTTAACTGCAACATCACATGGTTGCCATTTGCGACTTCCTGCCAGCTTCCCCATTGACTTTGCTTGTAGGAAACCAGCAAAGAAGGTCATAAATGGTAATCATGTGACCGCAGGATGCTGCAATGTCATAATTGTGAGCTGCGTGCCCGGATCATGATCATGTGATTGTGGGGACACTGCAACCGTCGTAAGTACCAGAACCGGTCAATGCATAGGAACAAATAACAGCTACTAGTATAACAATCCAAATGCTCAGCAGAACAGTCAGGTTTTAAGGGATTTACAAAAGACAAAGAGGTTCAGGGTGTTCTGCATCTTGTGAGCAAGGTGTTCCATAACATGGAAACAACTACAGAGAAGGCATGTTGCTAAGCCCCCTGTCCCCCTGACTTTATGTGAAGTGGGTGTTTTTAGAAACTCTCCCTGGAAGAAGACACACACATCTGGCCAGATCCTGATAGGATAAATGGGATGGTATAATGGATTATTCTTGCCAGGATAGAGACTGAAAGTACATTGATTCTTCTGAGATTTTGGTGGTATATGATACCACGCACTGGATATCTTACTAGATAACTACTCTATGTTGAGAAATGATTCTGTTCATAAGTGCAGAATTGTTTCTGAAAGGTGGTACTGAGTGGTTTTATGCTTGGTTCCTGGTAGCTAGGCCAAAGGGTTCTGTTCTACTTCTCGTGGTTTTTAACTTCTGTATGAAGCTGCTGAGAAAGATAATTGAAAGATTTAGGGTGAGCTACTACCCAGTTTTGTTTTTTATTGTTATTTGAGTCATAGAAACCCATGTAGGTGCTAGATAAAGACAGTAGTGGGTTGTGTGGGGGCAGTAAATCTGAACTTAATTCTAATGACAGATGTCATTAGACATCTTTGGCAGGTAATTTTCAGATTTAAGAAGTAGGTAGGTAATCTATTCTGAATGGGATTGCACTTCTCTTAAAATACAAGGTGTATACACTCGGGAATTTCTTGGTTCAGTTTTATCCAGAGATTCAAGTGGCCTCAGTGACATAGAATGCCTTTTTCCAGTGTTGGCTATGTGAAGTTGCCAGACCTTTGATATCCTTTGATATGGATTGCTATAATGCTGTTTATTTTTGTCTATTCATGAAAATAATCCTGAAAGTATAGTTGATCTAAGCTGTAGCAATCAGGACACTGATAAGTGCAGCTATCAGAGATCTTATTATATTGAACCTGAAAGATCTGTTACTGGGCCAGATTCAAGGTGCTGATACTGAATTTCAAAGCTCTAAATATTTTGGGATCTGTTATGTGAGAAGTGATTCACTTGATATCTGTCCATCTTCATTCTTGGATCAGAAGGGAAATTTTATTTTGTGCAACTCTTGGTATTTTGAGGTAGAATACATTTGTTTTTAAATGCATTTGTAAATTGCTAAGGTCCATTGGAACAGATGTGGTAGGATTTATGGAGGTTTTATTCATATTTACAGCTATTTAGTTTTATTGTCTTGACACTTGTTATTCATGTAAGTCACCATTAGTTTGAAAAGAATAGGAGCAAAAAGTTTGGACAATCTAAACAGATTAATTTATATACAACAGCATCACCTGGGACATTTATATAATGGCAAGACATGAATTAAATGAGACAATACATTTGAATTTTACAATAATCATTTTCAGATTGCCGTTTAAATTCAATCATTTAAACTCAGTAGCCCTTTCAATGTTTTTCTGTACAGATGCGTCAGGGCTGCTTTCTGGTGAATACAGCTCGTGGAGGTCTGATTGAAGAGAAGGCCCTAGCTCAAGCTCTAAAGGAAGGGAGGATCAGAGGGGCTGCTCTTGATGTGCATGAGTCAGAACCTTTCAGGTAACAATTACACTATCAGGCCTTTGTCGGTTTTCAATAGGATACATATCTCTCTGCATCTTAGAGCCACCAGCGATCATAATCCAAAACATGCCTGTTTCTCTACATCACAGTTTTGCTAATGGGCCCCTAAAAGATGCTCCCAATGTGATTTGTACTCCTCACACAGCCTGGTACAGTGAACAGGCTTCTATTGAGTCGAGAGAGGATGCGGCTAAGGAGATCCGAAGAGCCATCACAGGTAATTGAAAAACCAGCTCTGTAGTTGCTTCCCAAATGACTTCACTGGACTTGGTCTGTGTAATAGCAACAGCTTACGCACAATTTTGTGCGTGACAAAAAATGTACTTTTAAAAAGTTATAATTTGACCTTCCTTGATTTTTTTTAATTGAGAGTCAATGGGCTCCATTTGGTAGTGTTTTAAATGCCATAGTACCTATGAACACTGCTTTTTTGATCCCTAGTTTTGAATGGATGTTTAACTTTTTCAAGTCAGATGATTTTTTTCAAATCTGTTTATGTGCATATATAGTCTTCCTTGTCTCCCTTCCAGTGACGTCTCTAAGTCACTGGTTTCTTGTTGCCATTGGCAGTAGGAAAACAGTAATCTGACTTCTGCCAGGTAAATAACTGACCAGAAGATTGCTTTGTTCTGTATCATTAATGGCTGAAGGAATAAAAGTACAATCTCATTCGAGTCAAGCTTGATTCTTGGTGATCTCATGGACATGCAGTTTTACAAGAGTCTCAAAGCATCTTTCATTGGGAATATCTTTATTCCCAAGGCTCAGTTACAGCCCTGGGTATTCCTTGGAAGTCTCCCATCCAAATCTTAATCAAGCTTGATGCTGCTTAGCTTCTGAGCCCAGAGAAGGTCAGCCAGGTGCTACCAGCAGAAGAGCCACTCATCTTTTTTCCCAATAGCATTTTCTTGTGCTGATCAGCTATATCTCCAAGGTTGAATGTGGTTCTTGAACCCCAGATGGTTCATTTATAAGGTGTTTTTTTTTTTAAATCATGGGTAATAGTAGGAGCTGCATTCCTGTGAGACTAAAGCAAAAGTGAGCAGGCCCACACCACTTTCTTATGTCACACACTTCATTCATAGAGAGATGCATGTCCATTCTTTTTCTATCTCTCTCTCCCTCCATCCCCACCCCTTTGAAACAATTGTGGAGAGTTGAGTGTCAAGCTTAACTATATGCAGAAAACAGTTTGCAGAGATCACTGCATTGGGAGAGGAAAATGAATCCTTGCCTTTTCCGCTGTAAGCCCCCATCCTGGCACAGTAATATCTTTTTTTAAATTAAAATCTTCTACTTGTTCCATGGACATTTTTTTTTAAAGAAGTGTAATTACTGGAGAGAGGAAAAAAGGAAAATCGTAAGCCAGAGGTATACGTCCCAGTTTAGAGTTTGCTGCTGCCTTTGTAGGGAGTGATCATTTGGACAATTGATTTAAATGTATTGGACTCATAAGGCACATAGAAGGGATCTTTTTATGACTCTTATTTTGCAGAGAAAACTGTCAGATTATTCATGTGTGCATGATTTCCTGTGTGTTTTTTTCTTCCTTTGTTTTCCTGCCGCAAAGTTAGCAAGCTAGTCAGGGGAACTTTTGATATGTTTTGGAATGTATATAAGCATGAATGTTGGCATAATCTTTCCCTTCATTTGTGGACTTTGACATAGGTCACATACCTGATGGTTTGAGGAACTGTGTTAACAAGGAATACTTGCTTTTAGCGGCTCAGTGGTCTAGCATTGATCCTGCAGCTGTACATACAGAGCTTAATGGAGCTACAGCTTACAGGTGAGATCCACACATCTGAAATTTTTAGCAGTGAAACCTTCAAGGAATGGCTTCTCAAAGTGACTTGCAATTACCATACGTTTTCTTCTTATGACAGGTTTCCTCCAGGAGTAGTGGGAGTAGCAACCTCTGGGCTGCCGGAGCCACCAGTTGAGGGAATTGTAGCTCACAGCATTCCCTCTGTCTCTCACTCTGCACCACATACTCCTTCTCCGGGAGAATCAAGCAAATTGGAGCCAGACAGAGAAATCTCCACTGACCAGTAGCACCTCTCTTGTCTTATTCAGCCCTTAAGATGAAACAGGGGAAGTCTCCTGTTTTTAGGACATATTGTGACACCCCTCCTCTCCTGGACTGCTTCCTCAATGAACAGGAGAATGCATTTCATTGTTGGCAAATTCTAGCTCTTGCCTTTAAACAGGTATTTTTATAATGGATTTAGTTTAAATCTCTTGGTGAATCTCTTTCCTTACCTGGGGCAATGAAGTAGTGATTTTTCATTATTTTGGTAATGCTTAGTTTTAACATGCAAGTTCATATGCCCCTGCCTCCAGCGTGTGATACAGAGGAAAACAGTACCGAACTGAACAGTACCTGGATGAACACATGAATTCCAATAATTTCTGACTGGTGTGGTTTTTAAGGTGATTTCTTAGATTGAATATCAGTTAAGTCTCAGGTACAAGTAATAAAAACACTGTAATGGGATAGGGTGGGGGAAGCTGTTCATCTGGATTGCTTGATAGAAAAAAGTGGAGTCCTTGCTCAGTTGTGAGCACTTATTGCTTCAATCCTTCCTGCATGCATTAACTCGATGTGGTAGTTGAATGATTTGTTCCCAGGGGCTCTGGATAAATAATGACAAAAACCCGAGTGGATGTGGAATTCTGCCTGGAATTTGTGCTTAAAAACATTTACAGAGAATCAGTTGAATTGTTTTAATAGTTAAGATCCTTGGAGGGTTACAGGAAGGAAGACGGTTCAATTGAGATTTGAGCCCAGCTCAGGGAATGAGGACTCAGCTCCACATAGGGAAGTAGGAAGAGTTTCACAGCTCAAGGCTTCATGTTACAGGATGTCTGCGTACTAATAGTGCAAACTTTGCAACAACAAAAAAGGTGAAATCCTAGAACTTAACTTAGGATCGAAGTCTCTCTGACCTATCTCTTTATAGCTTCAAAGGCCAAGCTAGGATTTTTCCCTTTGACTTTGTCTAGTGTGAAATGTATTAGGGATGTGTGTGTTCAGTCTTCATATTTTTTACTCCAGCTCTTCTCTGAATTCCTTGTCCTGCAACAAACACAAACCAATAGATCTTATTCTCAAGCCTGCAGCTAGCTATGCAGATTCTTCCTGAAAGATGTAGTTGTTCTATTCTATGACAGTTTCTAATAGGTTTTCTAACTTGAGTGTGTTTTAAATCAGGCATTTAAGCCCTATATAGAGGCAGAACTAGGGTATAATTTGTTGGGCAGGGGGAGAATTGCTTATTCCTTAGCATATTGTCTACACAGCATATATTTCATCATGAAACAAAATATTTATTAATGTTCAAATATATTATTTTTATGTTGCTTGGACTTTTGAGCATGAAAAATTATGTTTTTAACCAGTCTACCTAAGTATAAGCTAAAAGATGAATTTGGAGAATAGAGAATGGCAATTCTTCTTTCTTAGGAGTTGTCTTGGTTTGGCTTGTGGTGGTGTTTTTAACAGAATTACCAGCCAGACAATCTGGAAAAAGGTGAAGTAAATACCCACCCACTTCAATTTGTGCTTACAGCTAAAAGTTAATAATAGGTTAGCACATTCCCAAGCTTCAGATTGTTCTTCAGACTTAAATGTCAGTGGCTAACTGGCAGGTGCATATCCCCTTTAATATGAGTGAGAAACTAATGGAGAAAAGCAGATCTCATTTTTGTATTGTCCAGATTCAGTTTTTTGCTTGAGATGACATATTCCTTGATAGTATGTGTTTGATAGAATATAAGTTGGAAGTGTTTGATATAGTGTAAGCTCTGATAATGTGGGAGGCACAGTAGCTTTATAATGGCATGGATGATTATGATTATGTGTTTAAAATTCAGATACCTCTTGGGATGCTCAGGTTTTTTATCTGGGGTGGGGTAAATTAACATGTTAGTATTACATGTGTGACAGTTAAGTATAGGGGGCTTTTCAGTGAACCTGCAGAGAACTTTTATTTAGGGCAAAAGCGACAACTAAGCTTTTTATTGAATCTTTGTACTAATCTCTAACCAACTAAAAACTGGAATTGAGGTGCAAGCATAATTTAATGCTAGCCCTTAAGGAGGTTGAAGAATCAGGAGTGGTAATGAGATGGCTCACTCCCTCACCCATCTCCTCATATAAATCTTCTATACTTTCTCTTTCCCATTCTAAAAAACCAGAACCATGATAACACCAATTCTGCATGTAACCAGGATTTATTTTGGTTGGAAAACTCTGAACCAGGGTAAAGATGGCAAAAGTAATGTATTTTAAAAGGAATCATAGCATGTGATGCTACAGCTTATGTAGTTACGTTTGCAACATCCCTTGAAAAGCTGTGCTCTCAAGCTGAGTAACAACCTAGCTCAGATTCAGTGGTGTGTACTGATGTTCACATTCCATGCATTGAAGTGGAAAAACTTTATTAAAGCATAAAAATGTATGTAGTTGTTTCCAATAGGCATATTTGAGATGTTTTGTTGTGACTGAGGAGGCATAAAAATGGAGGGTGAGGGAAATGAAAATTAGATTGTAGGAAATAGTAGCCATGGAAAAGCAGAGAATTGTGAAAGATCTCGAAGCCCTAGAATGCTATTTTTTTTTAGTTCTTGAACTTCACTACTTGTTAATACATCAAGTTGTTGGCTACAACCATAAGAGCATGAATATACTTTAAAATGAAAGCTGGGATTCTCAGGATATTAAGTTTAACTAAAGAGTCTATACTTGTATGATGTCAAATACACGCTGTCCTAGAAATGAGGAAATAAGCCTCTGTATATTCTTAATCTGATACTGGTATATATTTCACTGGCCTCTTGCAACTGTTATAATATCACTGTGGCTGTATAGCTGCTGTTTTAAGTTCTAACAACTTGTGAATTAGGTTGAATGTTCCAGCCACAGGGGGCTACAGCTAGCTACAGTGATGCCCAAAGGAAGAAATGTGCATTATGACATCACGACACAAGCTCTATGCTTTTGTATTTGCACTTACATTGCAATGCACATTTCATTACTTGCCTCCCTTTGTCCACCAATGGATGCCTATGATTCCAGCTGTAGTGACTTGGGAAGTGGTAGCCCCAGAATCTTACTGAGTTTCTAGCAGAGTTCAGCAGCAACTGCTTTGTTGCTGACCGTTCCTGTCTTTCGTTTTCAAGATTTCTGATCAAGGTTCCAAGCTGTGGGATTGCCCAGAGTCTCCTATCTTGCCTGTTTCAGGGAATAGTGTAAGATACACTCAGCTCATGGTGGCAGCCTATATTAGTACGCAAGATATTTTTTACACATGGATACCTCTAAAGATTTATAAGATAAAACCTCCAAAAGGAGAAAAACTGGGAAGATCTCAGCTGGTTCACACTGAGATGTTTGTTTTGATTAGAAACTATGCTATTTGGCATACTAGAAGAAAACAGTAGTAGAGTTGCAACAGTCTTCTGTTGCTGGTGGAGCATGATTTAAGTCTTAAATCCTCAAAAATAACCAGTATTACCCAGACCTATTTTTGGGAATTTAGAAATTTTGAGCTTTCCAGAGTAGCATTAAATATGGATTCCTATCAGGTTTTAGACTTCAGCTAATCAAGCTTCTGTTCCAGAAAGCAGGACAGGCTAGGTCTGATGAAAGTGCTCCAGTTGCACATTGCGATGTTTTTGTTTCTTAGAACTAACATTTGCCACAAAAAAGGGGTAAAGTTGGACATAAATGCTAAAAGAGAATTTTCCTCCTGATACCAAACTTTATTCAGTGACTCCTTAATGTGTTTAGACATGCAGCTCCCAGTGCCAGGTTTAATGCAGGCTAAGGAAGAAAGAAATTAGAATAAAAATTCATTTTAAATCTTCCTTCAAAATTAATGTGGAGCTTAATCCCAAAGAATGTCTTTTCATAATGTTATTGAGACAGGAGTGCTCTGGGTCATGCCAAGCTTAATCTGCAAGAGGAGTTCACTCTGTCCTATGGAATATTCTGCTTGTCAGATTTGCTGTTGCTGACCAGCTTTTTTTATAGAGGACTCAGAGTTTCAGAAATATATTTTTGTAGACAATAACTAAACTGTGAAACTTAATAAGGCATGTAAAAGCATTTCCAACAATGTTTTCCTGTACAGATGTTTCTCCCTTCAATTCTCTCTTGGCTTTTGTTAGAAGTTTGACAGTTTCTTGAATATATTTTAATAAATATTTCGTTTACGGTTATGTTGGTCTTCTCATTTCAGTGTGTGGCTGCTTTTACTAATACTGATGGAATCTAGTATCTTTAAGTGCTGCCTTATTGTGTAATTGTGCAAGTGTACACTTTCTTTTCCTTAAAATAAAAAAGCTAGTAAACCTAAGGATAGGTGAGGACATAAAATAAACCTGCTATGATGGTGCTGTTGATAAAGGTCCAAAAACAATTTGTGGTAAGCTGTAAATGACTCTGTGAACATTGAGTACTCAAAATTCTCCCTTTAAATGCAATTTGTTATAGAAAACTGATCTTTTTGTTCAAAAGTCAAAGTTCACTTTGAAGGGAATAGTAAAGGAAAGACTTGTAGCTGTATTAAGATAGTCATGTAAATAAAAGACAGTTTTTCACAAAGAAATATACAGTACTTTACTATTTCCAAAAGTTATTTATATAATCTGAAAAAACGGATTCTTTTAAACATCATTTTGAGAATATAGAAATGAAATGCAGTTCTGAACAGCTACAGCCATAATCTCAATCTTTGGCTTTATCTACAAAGTAAAACATCACAGTAGTCTTCCTGCTTCTTCAGCAAAGGATCGTTACCTTGTCATGGTGCTGGAGCTTGAGCACCTCAATGATGCCATGAGCTAAACCGTGAAGGGCCACCCAAGATGGGAAGGTCATGACAGAGAGGTCAGACTAAATGCGATCCCTGGGGAAGGTAATGGCAACCCACCCCAGTATTCTTGCCGTGAAAACTAAATGGATCAGTACAACCAGAGATATGTCAGTATACCATCGGAAGATGAGACCCCCAGGTCGGAAGATGGTCAAAATGCTACTGGGGAGGAACAGAGGATGAGTTCAACTAGCCCCAGATGTGATGACGCAGCTAGTTCAAAGCCGAAAGGACGGCTAGTGGCCGACGGTGCTGGTGGTGAACGGCGAATCCAATGTTCTAAGGATCAACACACCATTGGAACCTGGCATGTAAGATCTATGAGCCAGGGCAAATTGGATGTGGTTATTGGTGAGATGTCAAGATTAAAGGTAGACATTTTGGGTGTCAGTGAACTGAAATGGACTGGAATGGGCCACTTCACATCAAATGACCACCAGATCTACTACTGTGGACAAGACTACAGAAGAAATGGAGCAGCCTTCATAATTAATAGTAAAGTGGCTAAAGCAGTGCTTGGATACAATCCAAAAAACGATAGAATGATCTCAATTCGAATTCAGGGCAAGCCATCTAACATCACAGTGATCCAAATATACGCCCCAACCACAGATGCTGAAGAAGCTGAAGTAGAGCAGTTCTAGGAGGATCTGCAGCACCTACTGGACAACACGCCTAAAAGAGATGTTATTTTCATCACAGGAGACTGGAATGCTAAGGTGGGCAGTCAAATGACACCTGGAATTACAGGTAAGCATGACTTGGGAGAACAAAACGAAGCAGGACATAGGCTGATAGAATTTTGCCAAGACAACTCACTCTGCATAACAAACACTCTCTTCCAACAACCTAAGAGATGGCTTTATACATGGACTTCCCCAGATGGACAACACTGAAATCAGACTGACTACATCCTTTGCAGCCAAAGGTGGCGGACATCTATACAGTCGGTAAAAACAAGACCTGGAGCTGACTGTAGTTCCGATCACGAACTTCTTCTTGCACAATTTAGGATCAGACTAAAGAGATTAGGGAAGACCCACAGATCAGCTAGATATGAGCTCACTAATATTCCTAAGGAATATGCAGTGGAGGTGAAGAATAGATTTAAGGGACTGGACTTAGTAGATAGGGTCCCGGAAGAACTATGGACAGAAGTTCGCAACGTTGTTCAGGAGACGGCAACAAAATACATCCCAAAGAAAGAGAAACCCAAGAAGGCAAAATGGCTGTCTGCTGAGACACTAGAAGTAGCCCAAGAAAGAAGGAAAGCAAAAGGCAACAGTGATAGGGGGAGATATGCCCAATTAAATGCAAAATTCCAGAGGTTAGCCAGAAGAGATAAGGAATTATTTTTAAAGAAGCAATGTGCAGAAGTGGAAGAAGACAATAGAATAGGAAGGACAAGAGACCTCTTCCAGAAAATTAGAAACATCAGAGGTAAATTCCAGGCCAAAATGGGTATGATCAAAAACAAAGATGGCAAGGACCTAACAGAAGACGAAGAAGAGATCAAGAAAAGGTGGCAAGAATATACAGAAGACCTGTATAGGAAGGATAACAATATCAGGGATAGCTTTGACGGTGTCGTCAGTGAGCTAGAGCCAGACATCCTGAAGAGAGGTTGAATGGGCCTTAAGAAGCATTGCTAATAACAAGGCAGCAGGAGACGACGGCATCCGAGCTGAACTGTTCAAAATCTTGCAAGATGATGCTGTCAAGGTAATGCATGGTATATGCCAGCAAATTTGGAAAACACAAGAATGGCCATCAGACTGGAAAAAATCAACTTATATCCCCATACCAAAAAAGGGAAACACTAAAGAATGTTCAAACTATCAAACAGTGGCACTCATTTCACATGCCAGTAAGGTAATGCTCAAGATCCTGCAAGGTAGACTCTTCGTGACTTCATGGACAGCCCATGCCAGAGCTTCCTGTCAGTCGTCAACACCCCCAGGGACGAGTTCGTGGAGCGAGAATTGCCAGATGTACAAGCTGGGTTTAGAAAAGGCAGAGGAACTAGGGACCAAATTGCCAATATCCGCTGGATAATGGAAAAAGCCAGGGAGTTTCAGAAAAACATCTATTTCTGTTTTATTGACTATTCTAAAGCCTTTGACTGTGTGGACCATAACAAATTGTGGCAAGTTCTTAGTGGTATGGGGATACCATGTCATCTTGTATGCCTCCTGAAGAATCTGTATAACAACCAAGTAGCAACAGTAAGAACAGACCACGGAACAAGGGACTGGTTTAAGATTGGGAAAGGAGTACGGCAGGGCTGTATACTCTCACCCTACCTATTCAACTTGTACGCAGAAAGCATCATGCAACATGCTGGGCTTGAGAAATCCAAGGCTGGAGTTAAAATCGCTGGAGGAAACATTAACAATCTCAGATATGCAGATGATACCACTTTGATGGCTGAAAGTGAAGAGGAACTGAGGAGCCTTATGATGAAGGTGAAAGAAGAAAGTGCAAAAGCTGGCTTGCAGCTAAACCTCAAAAAAACCAAGATTATGGCAACCAGCTTGATTGATAACTGGCAAATAGAGGGAGAAAATGTAGAAGCAGTGAAAGACTTTGTATTTCTAGGTGCGAAGATTACTGCCGATGCTGACTGCAGTCAGGAAATCAGAAGACGCTTAATCCTGGGGAGAAGAGCAATGACAAATCTCAATAAAATAGTTAAGAGCAGAGACATCACACTGACAAAGGCCCGCATAGTCAAAGCAATGGTGTTCCCCGTAGTAACATATGGCTGCGAGAGCTGGACCATAAGGAAGGCTGAGAGAAGGAAGATCGATGCTTTTGAACTGTGGTGTTGGAGGAAAATTCTGAGAGTGCCTTGGACTGCAAGAAGATCAAACCAGTCCATCCTCCAGGAAATAAAGCCAGACTGCTCACTTGAGGGAATGATATTAAAGGCAAAACTGAAATACTTTGGCCACATAATGAGAAGACAGGACACCCTGGAGAAGATGCTGATGCTAGGGAGAGTGGAGGGCAAAAGGAAGAGGGGCCGACCAAGGGCAAGGTGGATGGATGATATTCTAGAGGTGACGGACTCGTCCCTGGGGGTGTTGACGACTGACAGGAAGCTCTGGCATGGGCTGTCCATGAAGTCACGAAGAGTCGGAAGCGACTAAATGAATAAACAACAAAAAAGTCTTCCTGCTTTAAAAAAGCTGGAGGCGACAGCAGTCTTCCTATGCCCATTTCCCAGAGTATTGTAGACAGTAATTATTTGAGCCGGTTTTGTGTAGTGGTTAAGGCATCAAGTTAGAACCCCGGACTGAGAGTTCTAGTCCTGCCTTGGGCTTGAAGCCAGTTGGGTGACCTTGGGCCAGTCGCTCACTCTCAGCCCTAGGAAGGAGGCAAGGGTAAACCACTTCCAAAAAACCTTGCCAAGAATACTGCAGGGACTAGTCCAGGCAATTGCCAGGAGTCAACAGACTCGAAGGCGCACACACAGAAAATTAAACCTTAACATTTTCCGTACACATTTTGCCATAACACATGCTTCAGTCAGTGAACATTCACTATATCAGCATTCAGAAAAAGCCTATCAATGGGTATTTATTACGAATATCTATTACCATAGTATCAAAGTAATATGCTTTTCAGTACCAGTTCCTTGGACACAAAATCGATACAGCATAGTTGTACTTCTGCCCTCCCACTAACATGTGGCCTGTTATTGTGAAACACTGCTGGACTAGTTAGGCGTCTGGGCCGGGCCAGGAAGGCGCGTCTCGCGTACTTTTACTCAGGAATGCAACGCCGCCTCTGCCCTCCTGCTGGGAACTCCGGCACAAGCGAAACGACCAGGAACGAAAAGGTCAGCAGTGCATGCCGGGAGCAAAAAAGTAAATAAATAAGAGTTTGCGCGTTGCATTCTGGGAACCCAGACCTTGGGAGGGGTTGGCAAGCGCGGGGCACGCCGGGATCGAAGAGGAACCTGCCGCGGGGCACGCCGGGATCAGGGCGGGCAGTGTTCGGGGGGCCCAGAGGAAAGCTGTCGCGGACTCGCTCGGTGTCTCTGGTGGCTGTTGGGCTCGAGGACCGCGGCGGAGGCGGCTTCTGCCCGGTGGGGATGGCAGACGCGACGGCCTCCCCGGTGGGGAAGCGACTCCTGCTATTGCTGGTAGCGGGTCCGGGCGAGGGAGAAGCGGCGGATCTCGAGCCTGGGCCTGCTCTGCCCTCCCGGGCCTGGAGGAGTGGGACCGTGCGGGCCATGAGTGGGGCCGTCCCCCAGGATCTAGCGGTAAGAGTCCTCAGGCGAAGGTGGTGGTGGATGTCCGGCTCGTTCCCTTCGCGCTCTTGTGGTGCCTCTGTGTCGGTCTCGGGAGGAAGGGATGGTGGAGTTGCCTCTCTTTGAAATCCGGAGGAAACGTGTTTTTCGCCTTTGGATGAAATAACCCGGAATCCCTTCCTTATCTGGAAGCGACGGCTTCTGTTGTAAGGTCGTTCTTTGCAACCGATCTCGAATTTCAGGTGCTGCATTTATGGCAGTTCTTGTTTTTCTGTTGTGAAAAATGGCATTCGGATCCGAACCCTGCACAACTCAGAATGTGCAGGGTCCGTTTATTGAGAGACGAAGCGAGCACCGCAGTGTTGCTTAAAGAGTATTCTCAGTAGTTTGGCTGATAGGTCTGCAAATTCCTTTTACAGTGGTACCGTCTAGCTGCAGTGCATTTAAAGTCTGAGCTTTTTTTAAAAGATCACACTATTCTTAGTTGGATCTTTTATCTTAGAGCTCTGTCATTTTTAAGTTGCTTGTCAGTTAAGGATACTTTGCCTTAAACACAGAAGTCCCCAGAATTATGGGAAATTGCATCCGGAATAATGTAGAAGGGATAATCAAAATATTTTGATGGAGTTCTTCATCTGCAAGCCTCACATATGAGACCATAAGGGAGGTAGGACTCTGTATCTGTTTTCCTGGTATGGGATGCATACATAAATTGGCCTCAATTGTTAACTGCAAGACACAGTTTGGATTTCAACATCAAATGTCATATCTAACTCACATAACAGAATACCCTAAAACAACCTGACAGATTGAAGAGGATGTATAGATAACTTGCTCATGTTATTAATACAAGTTGAAAATAGGCATGAACCTAAATTCCAGTCTGCATATTTAACATTATCAATTTTTTTCATAAGCCAGTCAGAGCCTCTCTACTTAGTCGCTTAGTTGCACAGTACGCTAGATATGCAAAGGTGGGATTGAGTTGTTTGTTTTCTTAGTGTATTGTGTGAAACAGTCCATCATGTAAAGCAGAATTTATATATTGTTTATGTATTATTGGAACAAAGTGATGTGAACCCAGCAGTTTAGTTTTGTTTTATGACCTGCCTGATGCTCAGAGACCTCTCTTTCATAGTTAAACTTGCTTCCAGAATTTTAAAACAGAATTGGGCACACCTCAATATGTCCTTGTCTGACCTTATTGGCAGTTTCCTCCTCACCCATTTTTCAAAGGACATTTAGATGCATTGAAAAGAAAACCAAACTTCAGTAGCCCTACCCCACCTCTTTCACCTTTCTTTGAGAAAGAAATATGATTGAGTGGTTGAAAATTAGAACTTGTTTCAAAAGATTTATAAAAACATGTAGATAAATAAATGGAAAATAAGAAAATCACAGAATTGTTGGGGACTTTTAGAGGTCTTTGTGGTATTGAGGCATTGGGTTGGGGGCTTTTGAAGTAGAATAAAGAACTATTATCACAAAGAACCATATAGCAATTATTTTTTCCCACTCTGTATTTTATATTTACTATTACTAATACATGCTGCAGTTACTTTTCTTTTTGGGTATTTATTACAGAATTGGTAGTTGGTGGCAGAGTTCATACATTGTATCAGCCATTGTTTGTTTTGACTGAATATTGGACAATTTGGCTGGATTTGCTCATAACTCTAAGCTGTAACCAAAATATATTTTGGTTTAGCACAGCATATGATCACAGATATAGTCTCTTAATTAATAACTGCGGAATTATCCTACATGATTATTCTTACTGTAAAAGGCTAGCAAAATCAGTTGGATTTCATAGTGGCTGAGACAAAAGGACAGGTACAATTTGGATACTCATGTGGGAACAGCCATTCTGCCAAGGTAATGACAAATCATATTTTTCTGACAGGAGACTAAGCTGCTTATAGACTAGAAATTCATAAGAACAAATAATACAAATGTAGTTGACAGTTTTCATAATGAGTAATAAAAAAGTGGTAGACAGAGTAGTGCCATTTGATTTGACTTTCTACCATGCACATATAATCTGGGGATTTTAAAAAAATCAAATTGATTTAATTATCTAGATCAGGTTTTTTTTTAAAAAAAAAGGATATTGAAGTTATTTCAGAAATAATTGTAGAAAAATGTTTATAATCTAAATGACAGAGGACTAGAATTACAGTGTATAAATTACTAAATATAATAATAAAATATACTGGAATAAATTATACTATATAAATTGAATTGCATAGAAGTGTGCAAGCAGTGTCTTGGGTTGAAGTCCTAAAAATATGAACTGAATATTTTTAATGCCATGTATGTAGATTGAGCAAGTCTGAAATGGACAAACCATATGAGAATTGTATAACATATTTGTTATTATTTATGATCCAAAACTGTGACCAGCTTTGGAAAGTTGGTTTGCCTCTTTTCATTTTTTATGGGTAGCTATGTAATGTTAAATTCCCATGAGGGACACAGTAACTTGAACATTTTCTCAGTATGTATTGATTGTAAAAAATAAAAGCACAGTGTTCAGAAAGCAGCAAACATCCAGAGTACAGCTAGGTAGTATGTTTAAAATGTTTGCTAAAAAGAATACACCTTAGGAAATTGTAAGAAAAGTCCAGTGTATGGATTAAATGGCAGCTAAAAATCAAACTGAGTAATTATTGAAGGAAAACACAGTAAATGGGACTTTTTAATTTAGACAAATGACTATTGAAGAAGATAGGAATGCATGGTTATAAAATCATATGTGATGTGAAGAAAGCAAGAATATTTAATTTAAAAGCTTCTGTCCAACCTTGTGTTAGGGAAATTCGAGTTATAAGAATTCTGTGATGCTCAGGCAGAGGGTTAGAACAAAGTACTCCTTTTTGTTCTAGTGTTGAATCATCTATCAAAAGACAGTATTAAATGAGAAAGCAGTTAATATGTCTCAGTACAGTGGTTCTTTTTACTATCACTTTGGACTTAAAGAGCCAGTTCGTGATAATAACAGTTATGCTTATGGCTCAGTTTCTTCCCACTTTGACTCTATGTTGTGTTATGAATTGAAGAATTTTATTTAGAAAGACTCATGTTTTTAGATATTATGTCTGATAATATAACCTTCTATTTCAGTTCATTATAAATAGCTAAAAATGATTCATTGATTTTTGGTGGGGGTTTTTTAAGTACTAGCACATGGCATTTTAGAGAGAAGAGTTCATGAATTAGCTAACATAATCTTGTGCTGAGATTGTATCAGTTTATAGGAAAAAGCTTAATACTCTGCTAATGAGATTGATAGCTACCCTGTACAATAACTTACTGAAGCTCTATGATTAAAAAGATAGATGGTCACTTAAAATATGTTGGCTTACCTGGAATATGTGGATAGAAATATGATATATTTCCTAATTTAGCTATTTATTAATTCATTAGTATTCACTAGAATTTATCTCAATTATCTTGTTGATCATTTAAAATTCGTAATATTACCATATAGAATATTTAAATGTAGTCTATTCTAGCTCTAAATAAATTAAATTAAATTAAATTAAATTTTAAATAAATAAATAAAAAATCTAACTCCAACTTCTTTTTAGCTAAATGCAAATTCATGTACTATATGTCCCGTTCTTAAGAGGGGTATATATACAAAAACTGCTCTTAGACCTTGGCCTAAAGAAGCTGCAGGTTCTCCAGCAGGTCTCCTAAAGTTGTTCTTGAGTAAGCTATAAACATCAACGCTAAGTATTCTACAGATTCTTTTTGGATTTCCAAACTTACTATATTTTTATACCTAATTCTATTTGCAATTTCATCCCTACTTTTAAGCGATGGGATTTATCGAGTTAGTCCCAGGTTTTATCAGTAAAGCAAGAACTTTAAGGCCATCCACAGAAATTTGTCTTCAAATACTTCATTTTTCTGATTAAAAAAAAGCAGATGTTTTCAGTTGTAGCCTCTAACTCTGAAATGCTGTTTCAGCCTAGTGCTTGCCCTGTTGTCTTTTTTACATCAGACTACGACTTCTGTTCAAGACTTTTAAAATATTTGTATTTGATTCAGAATAAATTGTTTCATATTTTTAAGTTCTATATCCTTGCAGGGGGAGGGATTGTGGATGCGTGTGGATATGTGTCTTTGAGTCAATCATGACTTCTAGTGACTTCATAGGAAAGTCCGTGCAGTTTTCTTGTTTTCCTGGCAATGTTTTCAGAAGTGGCTTGCCAGTGCCTTCTCCTAGGGCTGAGAGATAGTGACTAGCCAGTCTCCCAACTAATTTCCATGCTGAAGGCAGGACTAAAAGTCAGGTTGCCTTATTCCTACTGTAGTTCAGTGCCTTAACCACTAGAACAAACTGGCTCTTTTTATGCACTTAAGTTTTCTAATATTGTATCACTACACAGTATCTAGACAAGTTATTTTATGAGGCATTTGCACAGTGCCTATAAAAAATTATGAAGCACTTAATTTAAAAAGGGGGGGGGGAAATCAGCTCATAATTTAAGACAAGGGTATTTTTCTGGAGACACTGGTTTTCTGCAAATGTCCTGAAGTGGAGAAACAGCAGAATCAATATTTCTTTTTCAGCTTATTTGTAATTGCGCTTTCCTTTTAGGAGCAAGTTGATATTTACTAATGCTTTCTAACTCTTCATATGTTTTGCATTGCAAAGTATGAAAGAAAATCCCATCTGGATCAACTATATACAAATATTTGAGCAGGCCCACCTAGAATTATTGTATAAATCTATATCTAATGTTCATCTTTAAAATCTGAATTTCTTAACTGTTTTACAAGATGGCATGAGAGAGAAATTTCATGCAGATATTTAGAAATATAATAGCAATATTCTTGGTAAATATGGCATTTGAATAATGTTACTGAAACACTGCTCTTGTATAGTCATCTTCAGAAACGTTAGAACACAAACTCTAAGTGCAGACACAATAAATAGATACAATAATCAAACTAAAAACTAAACTTTCAGGCTTTTCTTATGTGGGATATAATACAGTACATAATTACTGAGGATTGGAATGAAATTTAGTAGACATTTTCAGGTCATAATCTTACATTTCAGGGATGAATATCGTTCTAGTCTTGACACAATTTTCAGGTAAGCAATATAATGTAAAAGAATGTTGAAGGATTTAGTTACAGAATTGCAATTCTGCAATTCAAGAACAAATCTCAGCTCAGCTGACAAATCTGTGTGACCATTAAGAATGACAGAGGCATTTTTAATGAAAACAGATAAATCAAAGTTCGCTATGTTTACTGGTCTTAATGTTAGATGTCGGGTACAGTTGGTACAGGTAATTCATGTCAGTCCTAGGTCTTCAGCTGCTTCTGTGGTATTTGTCCTGTTATTTATCAACATCTCAAATTCAGTATGTCCAGGATTAGATTTCTCCTGTCTCAAGGCCTCTGTTCTTTATTTCTAATCCGTTAATGGAGTTAATCAACTACCTCTTAAATGGGAAAAAAAGCAGTAACTTTTTACTTTTTGTCCCCTGTGTTCAGTCTATTGTCAGGTTGAAGCACTTCTCTCTGAACAGTGCTGCAAAGATATTGACACACTTGTCAAGAAAAACATTAGTCTGTGCCCTGGTCTGCTCTCTCCCCAAGATGACTGTAATCTCCTTCTTGGTTAACTGTTGACTCACCTCGATCCCTGCATGTTTCAATTCCTACCCTGGCTTCTTGCCCACTCCTAGATCAAGACCAAATTCTTTGCTCTATCTTTTCATGTTATTGTCTTAAAATACAGGCAATGAACAGGCTTTCCTATGTTAATGTATCATATTTAATGTATCATATTAAGTCAGAGGGTTCCAGGATTTGGCATACTGTATAGCCTTGATCTGTACTGTGGAATGTCTGGAGAAAATACTATAAATGGTTTTGTTACTTGAAAGGGTTGAGTTTGCTTTGTCTTTTCATGAGAGACAACAGTTATTAAAAATGCTTTCTCCTTTGAATCCTCTGCTGAGCATGAAGGTTAGAAGGGAGAGGCAGGATCTTCTCTTGCAGGAAGTTTTGAAGATGGAAACCTGTATGCTACTTCTGGAGCTTTTTGCTGGAAAGGGCCTTTTGTATCATAGAATTGTACCAGGCCATTTAAGTCATTAAGTCTAACCTGTAGGAATCCAAATTCCTACTTGTAGCTCTCTATGCTGACTTGCAAGAAGTATTGAAGGACAGAAGCAATTTTGCCAACTTTTTTCTCCTTCTCCAGAACTTCCTATTAGACAAAGAAGTATTTTAGAGGCCTGGGGTGAGAGGCAATCATAGAAGGCTTAAAATTGAAATGAGAATGTTTTCCACAGTGGGATTTGTTTGGCAAATGCCTGCTGTTTTTTCTACTATCCATAACTACCTCGATATCAGGATAGATTGCCTCTCTTATAATCCTGCTGCACCATAAAGGTTTGAAAGAGAGATGGAACTTGTCACTCTCATAGTGGTTTGGGGGGGGGGGGAACCTCAGGGAGATTCCTTGTTTTCCATGCCAGTGTGAGGTGCCCTCTTCTGAATGTGCTTGCACATGCCAAAGGATGGGGGTTGAACTGGTAAGAACATAAGTAGAGTCTTAGTTGAAAAGCTAAGCTGATATTTCTAGACACTCTTAGGAACACATATTTGGCAGCTTGGCATAGAGTAAATGTCTGCATTTGTATCTGAATGAACACATTTTGGAATCTTTTGCAGATATTTGTGGAATTTGATCGGTGCAATTGGAAGCAGCATGCTTGGGTAAAAGTTCATGCAGAAGAAGTTATAGTTTTGATGCTGGAAGGTTCCCTTGTTTGGGTTCCTCGAAATGAACCAGTTTTGCTCCAAGGAACCAGGATATCAGTTGAACATTGGCCTGCACTGGTGAGTATCTTCACTGTTTATTATACTTAATTGGAAGCAACTTATCAAATTTTATTCTATAATTAGGAGACCTAAAAGTTAGTTGTCTTTTAGGTTAATTTTTTGGCTAGAAATATGGATCTAAGCTATAGTGGAAAAAACACCCTAATCCTGAAAAAAATTAAACCACGGTGGAAGATTTTTACCTTATTATGGAGTTATTTGAAATGTATTTGTATCATTCTGTATTGACCATAAGTAAAAAAAATCATATTATTTGTTGGATGAGAACTTGGCCACCTTCATTTTTACAGAAAATTGTATAGTTACTTTTAGCAGATGATTGAGAAAGAGGTTTTTTTTATCAACCTTTCTCAAACAAAATTTTAATTATTCTGATCATGTTAAAAGTAGATTAATTTGTTTGAAACTAGAGAACATCTTCAGATAATTGTTCAGTCTTCTTTTTGTGTATTTCAACTTTTGTTCTGTTCTTATTCACAGACATTTACTCCTTTAGTAGATAAGCTGGGTTTAGGTTCTGTGGTTCCAGTAGAGTCTCTTGTAGACCGAGACTTGAGATTCCTGTCTGATGCTAATGGATTACAACTTTTTCAGGTAAATTAGAAATGGTCTGGAATTGTATACATTTTAATTGTCATGATTTCAATATGAGGGCAATATGAGCTTGATATTTGATTGTGCTTTGTCTTCAGTTTTCTTCCACCACACGATCTTTTTTGGGAATAAAGAAAGGGAATGCAGTAAGTAGGCAAAGTACTGCTAGGATCTATCATGCTGCATGATAAGCAACTTTTGAACTAGAGATACCATCAGAACTAGTTTGCAGTGGAATGGAGATCTGTGAAGGAAAAATTATTTCCTTCCAAAAGTAACTGTAGAATTTCACCATTGAGTCTAATTTTTTTTAATATAAAGCACTTTAGTGCTATTGCAGTCAGTTAAGAAATAATGCAATTGTAGAGGAGTTCAGAGATGGCCTTAATGAAAATATTAAGCAACTGTTAGTAAAATATGAGCTTAGCCCAGAAAAACATGAGAAAGAAACTCTAGATTGCCCTGCCGTAACAAGGAGGGAGGGAAGGAAAAAAGCTGAGAAAGGCTGTCAAGGTTCTATTATTATAGTTTATATCAATAGCATTCAGGTAATTCTTATGGTATCTGTTTCCTGACTTGGTCTACCATGAAAGGCTGCTAAGCTTTATTCTGTAATGCTTCCTAGTATATGTTAAGTAATGGATATATGAGGCTGCTTTAACATTCTGTTGTGCTGGAAAAGCTTATGCAACATTGCATTTTGGCAGGTTGGTCTTCACTGAAGTTAAACTTCTTTAGTTTAAAAGCTTAAATCTGAATAAATCTTGGTACCTCAGTCAGAATGCTTTGAGGAAATGCAAGAGTTAAGGTAGCTCTAAGAATGTGTCAGAGGATGCAGAGTATGGCTAATCCCACAGTTCGGGGTTTGAAGGCATTTGATGAGTTGGAATGCCAGACAACTTGCCAGCTGATAGATGGTGATGGTGTTAGAACATAACCCATGGAATGTGCTGGAAGAACCGCTGAGGCCTTTGCCAGCCTGCTTACTGGAGAACAAGCATGGTGTCAGCACTAGATCATTTGAGCATTCACACAATGACAGTCAGGAGCCGGGGATCCTTTAACTGTTTAATGAAGTGAAATGACTAGGACAGAGGTAAAGCTGCGAATGGAGAACTCCTGCTAAAACATACATTTAAAACTACATTCCCTTGTTTGCCTCCCTTTCCCACGAAAGTATGTCACCCCCCTTCCCATCCAGGTGTTGCTGGTGTGTATCTACCGACTGGCCTTGATGTGAACCATCATAAATCTGTAGCCATAATAATGCAATTCACACTCCAACCTAACACCCCCCCCATCTGGCGACAGAAAGTCTAACCCATTGATAAGGAAGTGATGGAAGATGCACCGATAAGGGGTTCTGTGAACCCTTTGATCAGAGGAATTTGACACATGGCACCATAGCCTGAGCAATAGCTCTCGCCTGGACCTAGGGACTTTTCCTGGGCTGCGGACTGCTGGCTAGCTCATAGTGTCAGAGCTTGGATGGCCTTAGTCTGATGGTCACCATTTTGGCTGTTTCTCTGTCTGTCTTGTGGAAGCTTGAGCCTACCAGCAGTGGAAGCAGTTGGGACTTCCAAGGAAGGTGCAGGTTGTAGGAGGTCTGGGTTCATGGCTCCTGGCCTAGGATTGGCTTTAAATTGTGAGCTCTTCAGCCAGACTTTGCTGCAGGAACTTTTTGTGTCATCTGGACAACTTAGGAGGCTGGTTTGGAGGAATATTTTCTGGTGACCTAGTCCTTTAAATATTGGCTGGAAGGAGAATGTCAGCTGAGACAGTTTGGTTGCTGGATTACACAGTACCTATCCCCTAGGAGCTGCTCCCTGCAACAGAGTTTGAAGATTTTGCCAGGTTTGGACCATGTGTGTAATCACACCTTGGCTATTCCCTGGTTGAGATCCAGAGTTAGGCTTCAGGTTTCCTGATTTTGTGAGGGCCCTCTTATCTCTCATGACAGCAAGACAGGGAGTTGGATGGGCAGGAGGGCAGGTATGTAGTTCGATAAATGGGGTTTCGGAGGGGCTGATTTAGCCCGAAGTCATCTAGTTGAGCATGACCTATGCTAGATGGCTGGGGAATTTGAGAGGGGAAGGAGGCACTGGCTAATATGGGGACAGGGTTTATGGAGGAAAGAGATTTCCAATGTGATGGGCAAGTAGATATATGATGGAAGGCTAAGAGCAGGCCATGTTCAGGGAAGGTAGATTAAATACATACAACCTATCACTCCTTCCAGCACTCACTTTTAATACCAGGAACCAGGACTCCAAATCCTTGGAGCCTAGGGGCTTTGGCTACTGCAATTAAATTCCAGGTCTGTCTGTAAAAAAAAAAAATCTTCATCCACAATCTAATCATGGATGAGTGGGCAGACTTAGCTTATATCATTGAAGCCTGGATGGGGAAGTAAGGGGTGTTCCTGTCTCAGAAATCTGCTCTCCCAGGTTTCAGTTTTAACATTTATCCTAGCCCCTGGGTAGCAGAAGAGGGTAGCTCTTGTCATCCACAAAGCTCTGCTGGCATCAAGAGGCACTACTGTGCAGATAACCAACCAAACAAACCTTGCTTGTGCAGTTGGGCCTAAGGGGCCAGATGGGTTTGCAGATATGTACTGTTCCACTTGTTATACAGCACCATCTGTTCCAGGAATGCTCAACATGGTTGCAGGGGTGGCAGTGGAGTTCCCCTGGTTAGTAATAGTGGGGAACTTCAACCTGCCTTCCCTTGATGGGTGGTTGGGAGCAGCCCAGGAATTCATAGTCACCATGACAATTACGAACCAAGTTATCGACACACATGAGAGGTCATAAACAAGATCTAGTTTTTGTTTTGGAGTAGAGGCAACATCTGAAGGGGGGGGCATTGAACTCCACCCCTTGTCGTGGATCACACTCATGATTGTTACACAGTTTATGGTGCAACCCCCTCCACAGTGGGGAAGGAACCTGTTAAATTGGTCCTCCCCAGGTGCTGATGGATTCGATGGATTTTCAGAGAGTTTTTGGGAAGCTTCCTAGAGATCTGGTGGCCAGTCTGGCTTAGATTCTGGTCACTCACTGGAATAAAGGGACATTTGGAGTGCTGAATTGGATTGCTATGCAGTGGCTTCTCCCTGCTCGCAGATCCAACTGCAGCTCTCTGGGGTACTAAAGAATTCGTGGAGATGAAGCAGCGGAAGGGACACCTAGAGCGTTGCTGGAAGAAGACCCATCTTGAGCCTGACTAGATACTGTTATAAACTTATATTAGAGCCTACACAGTGGTGACTGGAGCGGCAAAAAGATTTTTTGCTGCCCTTATTGCCTATGCTGAATGCTGCTCAGTGGCCCTTTTTAAAACAACCCATTCTCTTTTAGGAAAGGAAGTTTGCCAAGAGTATCTGAAGGGCCACTGTGAAGAATTTTCACATATTTGGCAGACAAAACCACTCAAATTCAAGAGGAGCTGGATTCCTGCTGGACAGTGCCAATAGAGATGACTGGGGCCTTGTCTTGTGAAGTGATCTGGGATCATTTTGAGTCTGTGAGTCCTGAGGAAGCAGATAGGGCCCTCTGCAGTATCAGTTCCACTACTTCCAGTTAGATCTCTGCCGAAGACCTCCCATAAGGTGGCAGGGGTTGGATTTGAGCAGTTATCAATGCTTCATTTGAGTGAGGGAATATTTCCGTCACCCTTGAAGGAGGCTGTGGTATACTCGCTGCTCAAGCCATAGGTCAATCTGACTTGGACAACTTTATACCTGTCTCCAACCTTTCTTTTTCTAAGAAACATTGTGGAGAAAGTGGTGGCCCTGCAATTGCAGAGAGTCCTAGAGGAGGCAGATTATTTAGATTCTTGGCAGTCAGGTTTCAGGCTGGTATACAGCTTGGAAACTGCATTTGTCATGCTTATGGATGACCTTTGGAGAGACCCATATTAGGGGAAGGCCTCCTTGATCTCTTAGCAGCATTTGATACCATTGACAAAGATACCCTTCTGGACTATTTCCAGAGAGATTGGAATGGAGGGCACTGTCTTGTAGTGGTTCTCCTCCTTCCCAAAAGGGCATTTCCAGTCAGTGGTAGTGGGAGAGGAGAGATCTGTCCGGAGACTTCTACTTTGTGGAGTTCCTCAGGCTTCTCTCCTCTATTTACTCCTTAACATCTACATGAAGCCACTGGGAGAGGTCTTCTACCAGCACAGGATTTGGTATCATCGGTATGCTGATGATGCCCACTTAGACATTTCACTCCTGGACCAAACAGCTTATATGGTAGAAACACTGACTCAGCATCTGGGGGCTTCAGAATCTGGATGGGGAAGAAGAGACTGCAACTGAATCCCTGCAAGATGGAGTGGCTTTAGACCTACCAATTTCAGTGAAGTTCCATTGTTGACTCTGAACAGACTTGTACTCCTCTACTCAGAGGTGTCCATAATTTGGGAGTTCTTCTAAATTCACAGCTTCTGCTGGAAGAACTTTTGCACAGCTATCTTATACATCGATACCAAGCATTTCCAGACAGGGAGTCCCAGCTTACAATCACTCATGCTCTAGTCACCTCCCGTTTCGACTACTGTCACACATTCTATATAGGGCTGTTGTTGAAGAGCATTTGGAAGCTACAGCTGTTACAGAATTTGGTGGCATAGGCAGTAATGGGTGTGCTCAGATATTTTTGGTGACTCCACTGCTTTGGGAGTTGCACTGGTTGCCATTTGGCTTCTGGGTGTGATTCAAGGTGCTGGTTGTCATCTTTAAAGCCCTATGTGGCTCTGGACCTGGTTAACATTGGAACCACTTTCTCCTGTATTCATTTGCCCATCCAGCGAGATCAAATAAGGCCAACTTCCTCTAAGTCCCATTCTTATGGAACTATCACCTGACAAGGTCCTCAGAAACAGGCATTTTCAGTAGCCTCCCCCATTCTGTGGAACCCTCTTCCCAGTAGAGATCCAATAAGCTTCCTCTTGAGCTTCAGGAAAATGTTTCCCTGGCACAGGAGGATAGTGTGCTATAACTGAAGGCGGGGTTTGTGACATTGTGTTTGTCAGTTTTTAATCTTTTTTTATTTTGTCATTTTTTTAATGTGTTCTTGAGATTTTGGATTGTTGTTTTATGGTGACATTATTACCCAGCCTGGGCCTTTTTGGGAATGGGTGGCATACAAGCAAGTAAAACAAGAATCTGCATGCAAGGCTTTCATACTACAATTTAGGGTATGTGCTGTGGAAAAAGCTTTAACACATATTGTTATTCCTAATTAAAATAGTATAAATGTCAAACATAAATGCATCAGAGTACCGGTTTTATTCCTCTAAGGTTGTGTTTGGCAAAAATATGTATCAAATATTACAATATGCACGAGAGAAGGAGCAGAACCGTATTATACCAAAGTGACTTTTAACCTTAGAAGCAGTTCTGAATGATTCTTGTCGCTATCTGTGAACAGTAGAATAAAAGGATAAAATTTTGGCAGTATCATTAATGCTTTTGTCTACTTCCTGTCTATTTTTTTCATATTAAAAACATATCTTGGCAGATGGCAACAGAAAGTCAGAACCAAGTTCTTCAACAGCAGCCTGTATTAAGAGAAGCTGTCAATGCACTGATTGGTGATCAGAAACTTCAGGAGATCTTTAGTAGGGGTAAGATCAACAGGCATAATTTTTAAAAAATGCATGTTTCATTTTGATAGCAATTAGATTATGCTCATAACTGCTGCTTAAAACCTCATTTTTAATTTGGAATCTGTTTCTTATATTTCAAGCTTCTCAGGCTGAAAAACCAAAAATTAATAAAGTATCTCTTTGAATTACTTGAAGCAGCTTTCTGCTGTTCAGGAAATAGTTTCCAACATTCACACCCCTAGATGTAAAGGCCTGATATCTGCAGTGGATTAGATGAGGTTGGTCCTGGACAATATAGGCAATATATCAATATATCAATATATAGGCTCACCTTCTTTTGGTCTCAGACCTTTACTTCCCCTTCATGTTAAATATATTCCTAGTTTTTAATTTCAAACCTGTGTGTTGAAGTGCTAAATATGGCCAGAAGCTAATGTTATGAAGCACCTGCATCCATTCTATTAAGCTTCAGGAACATGTGCTTTTTAGATTACTATAATTAACTTTATTCAGAGCTTCCTTTGAAAAATGTTGGAAAGCTTCAGCTGGTTCCAAATACTGATACTGAGATTGTTGATTAGGGCGTAGTTCAGAATACTGGTCATGATCTTTGAAAGTCCTAAATACCTTGGTACTAAGTTATCTAAAGAATCACTATTTCCATTGTAAATCTGTCCTTAACACACAATCTTCTTTGTAGCCAGGCAGTATTAAAGAATACTTCAAATGTATTTTCAAATATTCTCGGGCACTCATATTTTCTTCCTCAAAGTCTGACCTCCTCTCTGGACTTATACTGGCATGGTAGACCTGAGCTATATTGAACTGTTTTTTGATGCCAGACTGTGTGATTTTAGTTTTCTTGACGTATTTTATTTTAATAAGTCTTTCTACTCATTTTATGCATTGAATAGAGGAGGGGGAATTGTTGGGTTTTTGTTTGTTTGTTTGTTTTTTTGCTGTACCTGAGAGGTGGGATATATAGTAAATCAAGGATCGTCAGCCTGGCATTGCTATAGTTGAGCCAGCATGACTAAGAGTGTGAAAAATTAATGTGGGTTGTAGTTGAAAACTCTGGAGAACAACAGGTTGCATGACCCTGCATAAAGGCAGTTTGCAATTCCATTGCAGGTTTTTCACCAGTTATTGCTAATTTGATAATGTAAAAACTGATTTGCATATGTGAAAAAAGTAAAGAAATATTTAGAAGTTACTGTTAGCAAATTAAAATATTTTAAAGTAAGTTTTAGAAACTGATGCATTACCCTATACATTTGTGGTAACTACTTCTCAAAATAATATCTTTTGAACTATTTTACTTTATATCTCACAAATATTTACTTTAAACTTTGTTTGTATTTTGCATATTAAGAAATCAGGGCATTTCATTTCATTTCACTTTCATTCAGGGCATTTCTTCTGTTAAATTCTTTGAGAGGCTTTTCATTTCTGTCTTACATTATCATGTGGAACTCTTTTCCAGGACCTTACAGTATACAGGGTCAAAGAGTGAAGGTGTATCAGCCTGAAGAGGAAGTCAGCTGGGTCTCTGCAGTTGTGAGTTGTCAAGATCCTATCACACGTCTGATGGAGGTGGTTTTGACTGAGGTGTGAAGCTTTTCTTGTGGGGTTTTGAGGTCCAATTTTTTCAGTTCACTGACCAGCATTTTATAGATGAACTCCCTGCTTCAGGTGGCAAAGTTGGCACTTTCTCTAGTAGTCTTTTGCTGACTACTTGACCCACTTATTTAAGAAAACATTTGTTCTAAGGGCAGTGTAAATTTGTAAATTATACTTATTATAATATTCATTGTGTGTGTGAGTGTATATATATATATATAGTGTGTGCATATATGTGTGTGTGTGTGTTTAATTGATCACCTAAATTAGTAACTATTATTTGCTTTTTGGTCCTTGAAATGATTTTAATTTTATACTGTTCGGCACTGTAATCTCCAAGTTACTCATTTGGATTTTGCAGTTGTGAGTACTCTTATTTGGATCATTATGAAACTTAAATTTTTGATGGAAGCCCTGCCATGTTTGCATACAACACATGTTCCTAGTCAAGGCTTCCCCTTCTCAGTTCTTCTTTGATCTCTCTAAAGTGTTCATTTTATCAGTATTATTTCTCAATTATTTTAGTTAAAATTCTGTTTGTACTTTCTTCTAATTTCTAAGTATATGCTTTAATCTGGGCTCCATTCTCTTATGACCTTGAGGGTCCAGTTCTGTAAGTGCTAAGATTGCAGGAGAAAGCTCATCCTCTTGGATGGACAGAAGTTGTCCGTATTATGCCTGGGCAAAGAACATACTGTTGAGTCTTGTACGTGTTACCAAGCATTTAAGAAACCAGCATGACAATGCAAGTGGCTTCCTGGGAAAAAGCATTGAAGGCAGATAATTCCACAACATCTGGCGCCTCTGCTTTTTCAGTGTTTGTATGATGGCCCAAGTTGCCCAATACATCTCACAAGGCCACAGACATGGAAACTACAGTATATACTTGCAGATAAGCCAAGAACTGTAGGTGCCAAAATGTACCCCAAAAATTGGGTTCAGCTTATCCGCAAGTATACATGGTCATACTTTTTGAAAGTACCTGTGTTTCCTGTATATACTCATGGATAAGCCCATCCATGGATAAATAGACGCTCAAGTTTTTAATCAAAATATCATGAAAAATGTGGGTCAGCTTATCTGTGGGTGGGCTTCTCCGTGAGTAAATATGGTAGATGCTTGAGGTCAGTCAGGTCCAATATCTTCAGTTTCTGTCTGCCCTGGAGGATCTAGTATAGTACCACTGCCATTAATACTGGAAAGTTCTCAACCATTTAAGTGAGTTGCAGCTAATGATTCCAAGCCCATCCTCAGCTTGGACCTCTGCCATTTTGAGTCTTTTTCTAGTATTATCCTCCTAGCCCCTGGTTCTGGAGTTCTGCCTTCTTTGTCACCACTGCTTGATTCTGGATCCTTCAGCTGACCTCTTAGTGTCATCAAGGTTGCAGTTAGTCCCTTTAGAATCCAGTTTCATTTTTGTCAATGTGATGGTTTTTTCAATCATTGTGTTGCTTTGTATCATTTTTTGCATTTCAATAGAGAACCAGGTTATGCCCCAGTATCATACACAACATGCTCCACAGAAGTTCCTGAGGAATACATAAATCAGCATTGATGCAGAGAAATAGAACATGCCTGCTGGTCATATCCATCTTATTTATGTCTTTTGCCTGCAGGGTGCCACAGTTATTATCCAGATGCTCATGTTTATTTCTATACAAATAGATCTTGGGCTTGAGAGCCTCACTTAAACAGCTTTGTCTCAGCCCTTCAGGTTGGTCACTGTCAAGTGTTTATCCCCTGCCTTTTGCTCTACTACCACTTACACTTTCTACAATAATCTGCCATTGCCATACTCTTTCAACTCACAGCCCCCAATTCCAATAGGTGCTTGAACGGACTAACCAATAAATGCAGAGAAACAGTCTGTGGAAATGTTCAGTTACATGTCAGTGCTGACTTCTAAAAAGTGGAGGACTTCCAATACTTCTCTAGTCTCCTACCTAGCAAATATCCTGTTACCTTTTTTGAGGCCTCTACTTGCATACTAAGCATGTTTAGAATATCTCAGTCCTTGAATTTCAGATACAACAGTGGATAATCCTTTTAGCAGCTAGTTTAGGACTCGGTGACATCCTAGCCCTTTTAACATGTTGCTGGTTTTGCTGAAGGTAGCAAAGAACTTCTGGTATAAACCATCTTCCATGTTACCTGTTTCTGGGTGAGAAGACAACCTGTACAAGAAATAAAGGTGATGGATTGTCATTTTATCTCCAGTACCAATGATACACTTGACCAAAAGTAGTGTGGCCAGCAAATAGGGTCTGCAGCAACTCCAGCATCATGCATTTAAATCTTGATACAGACCCATTTCAATGCCCCTCTATGGCTTGATAATCCATTCTATATCTCCTGTAGAATTATCTATAAGATATTGACATATGATAGTATGTCTTCTCAGCAGCATTGTTGGAAGTTGTCTCGGCATCTTTGACTTGCACGTTCTCAGCTTCTTCCATCAGAGGACCAATTTGTATATTTCTACAATGTTCGGAAAACTACTGTGGATACATGGGTATATGCCATCATAGACTAAAGCCACCACATTGAGTTTTGGTGTGTTCCATCACTGAAGGCCCTGCCATCTCCCTGAAGATCCCTGTCACAAGAGTAGTTAGTGTTCAGACAAAATAAATTTCTGCTGCTAGAATTAGAGTGATAAAGTCTTTTCCATCATAAGATATTCCATTCAGGTTACTGTTTCCCAAAGGGAACATATACTACTGTACTCTATACAATATTCAATTTATGGGATAGTAATTTTCTCCTTGTCCAGCGCTCAATTTGGAATGGTGACATTATCATTTTCCACCTGTTGCATAAAGGCCTTTGATTTGCGTCTGTGATCTAAAGTAGCAGTAGTAGTAATTTTATTTAGTATGCACTTAAAGAGCAGCATGGATAAATGTTTAAAATATTGTACAATATAATTATAGGCAATTATAGGCATTATAATAAAGATATTTCCCCACTTTTATTATTTCTCACTACTCAAGGTGCATGCATGCATGCATATATACACCTATGTTCTGGATATCTGTAGGGTGGTTGTCCCTTATTTGTAAGATTCCACTACTTTTAAGAGGGATAAGCACCTCTTTCTATCTTCCAAAGGTTTATAGGCATCCATCCAAGCTTGTAGATAACATAAAACTATGCTGTGGTCTTGCAGTGCAACAATCCCACTGCCCATGTGGGGACATTGTGTGAGGTTGAGAGCCACTTTGCAGTTCTTTTTAATCACGTCCTCTTAGTTAAACTATATAGAATGCCTGCTTGGATGCTACTATCCACATTTATTCAACATTATCAAATTAATATTTGGTCTCAAGTGATACAGTCCTCATGAGGGCTCTTTGGTCTTGTGAGCACCTTCCTTCTTGTCAGTAATGTGTGAATCACAGAGACTGTGATAATTCAGAACTGGTTACTTATATTTAATTCTACTCTTTGGCCAGTAATGAATTCACCCTGTGCATACTCATTCCACAGTTTAGGGCTCTGATTGCCAGAGATACCTGTCTGTTTCAAGGTTTGAAGTGCTGGTTACAGAAAGTGAGATTAATGGATATTTATTTATTTGAATTTATTAAAGGAGGTAATAGTAGCTTCTAAAATCTTAATTTTCTAAAATCTACATATGCAGGTAGAATTATACATATTAAAAACATGTATGCATTTGTTCTTTTTCATATGCTACTATACATCTTGCACTTTTTTGAGAATTCAGGTCCATTTATACAGGCAGAAAAACTGCTTAGAATGTATTTATTACCACACAATAAATAAAGAAATAAGTGTAGGCATCTTTTGCAGATGGGGGCACAAAAATGTCAAAATATTGTGAGATTGTTAAAAGATTACAGTTATTTCATTCCTGAGATCTCATAATATCTTATGCAAGAATACATCACAGGTGTTACTTTGGGGTTTCATAGGCACTGTTTAGTGATGTTGTAGTCCATGTGTTGCTAACTCATTCAATACTCGTATAAAAAAATTCAAAATATTAAAGAGTATTTTCTTCCATAAAGCCCATGGAACTTTATATCAAGTGTTTTTAAAATCTTTAGGCAGCTTTCTCTGCTGCCAAGAATGTGTAAGAAAAAATGGTTATGGAAGATGGATGTGCCTATCCAAAGTCTCACCTGACAAGATGTAGTATCCTAGTTTGTTAAAATATTTGTGGCATTTGCTGATATGTTTTTATTCATTTTGTTGGATTCACACAGTGGGCTTGTTCAGGAATAAAAGCAAGTTATAATTTAGAGATAATGAAGGAAAGCCTTAATTTATTTTAAGACTTGTGTACTTTCTCTTCCTTGTCTTTTGTTTGTAAGAGATGGAGATGGAAAGCTTCTGCTTCTGGTTTTAAACCATGCAGGCTTAAAATGTGATGTGAACATAAAATTTTGATTAGATTAAGCTCTAGCTAGAAGTAATAAGACAGGTTAAATTGCAGGTTATGGCCTGATTTGTTTTCTAACCAGAAGTTAAAATGAACTGGAGTTCTCCAGATTTAAAGGGAATTGTGGTTTATTTGTAAAAGGAAGTAGATATTTCTAGTTTCCTATTTTAGTGAACCTAAAGTTTGATGAAGCTCATGCTCCTAATACTAATACTAGCATGTGGTTTAGTACTGTGTCCAGATTCAGTTAAAATACCACCCTCTGTAGGATTGCAGATAGTACTGGAGGGAATAAAGGGAATGTCTCACTCTTTTATTTAGCAAATGTGATATCTTCAGTCTTATATGTATATAATCTGGTATACAGTGATTATAGCCACCTTAAATGTTTATATAAACAGAAAAGCATTAATTAATATGTCACAATAATTAATACCTAATATTATTAGATTTATATAATTAATATATAATGAGAATAATATTCAAATAATAGAAAATCAGTGATAGAGCATCATATAATAGGCCATATTTAAAACAAGAGCAGGATAAAGAAGTATGAGATATGAAAACAAATTGACATAACTTGGGGACACACTTTGGAGATACTAAATGCTACTTTGTGAACAGTGTATTTTTTCTCTAATGCTGGATTTTGCTTTTCCCCTTTTGTTTTTGGATTCATCACATCAAAAACAGACTGGTGAAATCAAGTCAGTGGATCCTCGACTGATTCATGTAGTGATGGACGCATCTGCTCAGAATGAGGTACCGTGGTTTAGTAGATCATGATACAAACAGTTATGGGCTAAAATAAAGGAGTGTAGCTAGAGAGCTCCATGATTTCCCCAGCACCCTTTAGGTGGTTCTGGCCATGTTACACACATGTATATGTATGCACACTGTTGTGCACCAGTTAGGAGGTTCTAATCTTCCACCTCTCCCCAACGCAGGGAAGGTTACTGTAGGGAGAGGAGACCGTAGTGAATCTCTATTCCTCAGTGATCATGATTAAAATTGCTGTCAACTGTAGTGAAGATGATGATGAAACAAATACTATGTTGAAGGGGGCAGATGAGCATCTACAATAGACTGTACTTGAGGCTTTTGAGGATTGCATGTGGTTTGTGAGCTGCATATATCTAAATGTCAAAAAGATCTGGCTCATACGCTGTTGTTTATCTGAGCTTGTTTTTGCATGTTGTATGAACCCAACCATTGTGATATGTAAACCAGGGTTTATGCAGTAGGGCAATGCATGATTACAATCAGTTCTGGTTCATTTAATAACCTATTTTAAATAAAGCATGACTTAGTCTGATAAGTGAATTAATCAAAGCAGTTATCTTATTATAATAGCTTAATATTGCTTTTATAATTGCTGTGATTTGCTTATGTAAATTTGACTTGCTGATTATAACCAGATCCTATGCACACTTACTTAAGAATAAGCACTATTGAATTCAGTGGAACATAGTCTAAATTGGCAGGCATAGGATTAAGTGCAAATGAATGAGTCCTGAGTTACTTTTTTGATCTATTATATTATTGTAACATGCTTTCTAAATGTTGCTTAATGCAGCTTAGCTTGTTTAAAGTTTTTTAGCATTAAGAAACATTTCTTAGAATCTTTGAATAGATAAAGATAACAATCTACTGACTTTTTCCAGAGGTGTTTACTGTTTTTGTCTATTATAGGGGGGATCCCTAAAGGCAGGTAAATCCTCCAAAGGGAAAAAGAAAAGAGAGAGTGTGGATGGAAAAGATGGACGAAGGAGAAAAAATGCCTCTGATACTGGATGTGACCATGCTACAAAGAAGCTAAAGGAGAGGGGTGAAGTGGATAGTAATGGAAATGATGGTGGCGAGGCGAATAAAGGAGCCTGGAAAGGAAGCGGGGACATGACTCTGGATCCAAAGACCAAGCAACTTCCCCCATTTGTTTCTCCAGTTAATCGCAGTATTCGCTTTGCCACATACACAAAGGAAAATGGACGAACTCTTGTGGTCCAAGATGAACCAGTAGGTAGTGACACTCATACCGCCTTTACTTCCTTTTCTTCAGCTTCTACGCAAGCTCTGCTGAGTGGAGCTGGAAGTGAAGAGATGCCAAAATCCTTAGAACAGAGCAGTCAAGGCCTAGTGGCAGCCCCAACAGTAATTACTACAGCTGGAACAACACCAACTACTGTACGGGTCTCCGATACGGGCCTGTCAGCAATCTCTGGTCAAGAAAAGCAGAAAACGGGCCGTTTGCAGATCCAGGGAGAGGTAAGTTGTTTATTCCTGGTTTCAGGAATACCTAGAATTGTAATGCAAATTACATTATGCTTGATACATTCATGTCAGAATGTAGATGCTAAGACATTATGGAAATTACTAGGATTTTGTATCAGATGGCATCAGAGGATACACTATAAACAGATACATTGCAACTTTGAATTTGTTTATATTTTTTTTACATACACACACACACACACACACACACACACACACGGTCTATATACAGTTTTGTATAAATTTGTTCAGTTTTGATGGGGTGGCAGAGAGATGAAGGAAAGAGATGGGGAGTGTGTAATAGGTTTTGGAATGGCTTCTTTGTAGGATGGTAACAGTAAATATTTTGTAAAGAAGCCTAAGTATGTGAATAGAAAGTAAGAGTGAGCATTAGAAGAAGTACCACCCCTCCTACCACCCTATCAATTGATCCAACATTTAATATGATCACAGGTGTTATTTTGGGGTTCCATGGGCACTGTTTAGGGATGTTATAGTCCACGTGTTGCCAGCTCTTTCAATACTTGTATAAGGAATTCAGAACATCATTAGAGATTATTTAGATTTTGTATCAGTAGTGTTCCTTGTGCAATATTCCTGTCTCACCTCATACATTGGACAAAAGATACTAGTTTACTCAGTAAATGAAACTGGAACTCAAAAGACTCCAGTTTAGTGTACCTTGATTATCTTAGTAAAAAGTGCTCTTTTTTAAAAAGCAAGTTATGTAATTACTGGAGGGGATGGTTTGTTTGTTTATCTGTTTGTTTATTACAATGCGGAGCAAGTGGGGAACTGGATCTGGTCTGGAAAGTGGATTCAAAATCATAGTGTTCTGTATTTCCTTTTGCACAGAGAAAAGTTCTATGTGCAGGACAACATATTGAGTTATTGCTTCCAGTCTTGCCCTTCTCTGCCTTAAATGAAGGGTCTCGACCAGCATGTATCATCCTTTATTCTTTCCCTGATCAAAGAACATGTGGCAGCTCCTGAATTGATTCATCGAGTACACGTCTTCCTCCATCAGAGAAAATATTGAAGAAGGCAGAGGCAGCTCTCAGTAAACTTATTGGTTTCACTCCCATCTTCTAGTCACTTCATGGAGGAAAAATGAAGTTCAGACAAAGCAGAACAAATCTTGATGGCATTTTTTGAAGGAATGCCAGCAAGATCCATTTCTGCCAGTTCCACCTGAACCTTTTTCCCCCTTGAAAGAGGAAAGATGGAACATAGTTGCAAAAGAGGGAGGGACCTTGTGGGGAGGGAGAGGAGAAACCAGATGGACAGATCTGGCAGACCAGATTTTTACTATCCCTGTTTAAGGAAACAAGATATTATTTCAGAATGACTACTATAAAATACAAATTGACATTTTAGATGTTTCAGAAATGAGAATAAAAATCTGGAACCATATATCCTTTTTAAAAAAGAATTATAAAATCAGGTTTGCGGAAACATAACACAGGTCTATATATAGATTTGGAGATTTGTCAGTCTAAGTTATCTATCTATTTCTTGCACAATGTATATATTTTGATATGGAATATACTGCTAAGACCTGCTAGGCCAGTATATTGGGGAAGCTGTTTCGGGCATGGTGAAATTTGGATCTTGTGGAAGGAATATAATTAGCTGCCTAACTATTTTGTTTCAGAACACCCAAAATTCAGCATTGGCTTCTGCAGGATTTGGAATGGCGCCCTCGAGTGCATCCCAGCCTTTAGTGTTTGACAGTGGGCGAAGCCAATCCAATGGCGTATTAGCTTCAGAGAAGGCATCTGCTGGATTTTCATTTGGTAGTAGCACTGGTCATGAGGTCCAGAAAGACTCTGATTTATCAAAGAACTTGTTTTTTCAGTGCATGTCCCAGAATCTTCCTTCCAGTAACTACTTCACAACTTTGTCAGAAAATCTGACTGAAGAATCCACAAATCAGGACTCATTAAAAAAAAGTTCGGAGAGCCTGAGTTTGGGGGTCTGCAAAGGCAAAGGCCTCACTGGAGAAATTAAACCTGGAACTCAGTTGGGCAGTCCTCCGGAACGGAAGCTACCACTGGAGTCCATGCCTACTCTTACTCCAGCTTTTCCACGAAACCTCATGAGCGCAAGAACTCCAGATAATCATGAAAATCTCTTTTTGCAGCCTCCCAAATTGTCACGAGAAGAGCCCTCAAACCCTTTCCTGGCATTTGCAGAAAAATCAGAACTTAGTCCTTTCAGTAGCTTTGCATCAGCTCAGCAGCCAGGAGCCTCTGCTTCGCCCTCTTCAGTCCTTGGTTCCAAGGCTGTTTCTGGCTGGCCAGATTTGCACACCTCAACTGACTCATTAGCTAAAAAGAAAAGCTTGTTTATAATGACAGATTCCTCCAAGATGCTGCCCAGTGTGCCTAGTGCAACTCTCTTTGCTGGTGTTCAGAGTTCATCTGCTCTGGGGAATGGCCGTTCCAGCTCGCCCGTCGGCAGTCTGACGCAGCCTATTGAAATGCCCACACTCTCCTCTAGTCCAACAGAAGAAAAGCCATCTGTTGGGCCTGGCCAGCAGGACAATCCTCTAATGAAAACTTTTTCTAACGTGTTTGGCAGACATCCAGCTAGCTTTTTCTCTCCCCAGGCAGAGCTAGGACTGGAGAACAAAGCCCCCTTTGAATCAGTAAAAAGGTTCTCTCTAGATGAGCGGAGCATGCCATCTAAGCAGGACTCTGATTCTAGCACCAATAGTGACCTCTCGGATATGAGTGATTCTGAGGAGCAGCTGCATACCAAAGCTTGTCTGAAGGGAATCCCAGAGCATTTGATTGGCAAACTGGGTCCCAATGATGAGCGGAATGCCGAACTACTCATGGGCAAGGGAAAGGGGAAACAGACCCCTAAGGGCAGGCCTCGCACAGCCCCCCTGAAAGGTGAAGTTTGTTTTTTTTAAAGGCAGGGTCTGGTTGTTTGGGGAGGACAGATGTTGGGCTACTTAGTTCAGCATTTGCATAACTGCTACATTGTCAGCCACATGATACATGACTTAGGTGAATCTCATTAGGTCACTTTGCAAGCTTTTTCAGATGAAGTGCAGGGTAAAAAGATACAATAAACAAAATACCCTAAACTCACAAGAGACTAAAATTGAGGATCCTAAAACAGTTGCTTTCTTAAGATGCTAAATGCCAGGAAAAATAAAAAGTTCTGCAGTGGTATAAACTCAGTATACAAAGCTAGTTAAAATAGATGCTATTTTAGAGAAGAAATGTGGCTTTACCTTCATTTCAGATGTATGAGATTTCTACCATAGTAAATATCATTTACAAACTCAGAATAAAACAATATTTTGTATTATTTACAGGTTTTATATCTGGGATTGATTTAATGGGAATTTGAATAGCAAGACAAAATACCAGAGAATTTGAGGGCAGCACTGTGTGGGGACTGGAAAGAGTGGTCGGGGAATTAGCGTAAAAAGAATGAGATTAATAAACCAGAGAGGTATTTTATGTAATCACAGAAATCTCTGTAGGCCCTTTCTAGCGATCTAGAAATTATACTAGTAAATGGCTGACACCAGAGTTTCTCCAAGTAAGGTAATATAACTTCAAGCATTTATCCTTTCTGAACATGCTTATTTTAAAAAAAAAAAACATACCATGCCCCTGAGATCCTTGCAACAGTTTTGGGTGTTGAAAGCGTTCATTTAAATTCTTCACGCTTCCGATCTCTAAGAATTGAAGAGGTCTAATTGCTGGGAAAAATACAGATACAGACTGAATGGGAAATTAGAGATGACTGCTTAAAATGAACCTAAGTATATGGTGGTTCATATCTGGTATACCTAAGTACTTACAATGATCTCTGTGATATATGCAATTTGAAGTATATTGATTGTGATTTAAGTGTCATTCAGTTTGAAGTTAGCGTAAGTACAATGGGAGAGTAGGATTGTACTACCATTTCTGCCTAAATGTTAAATATGCTGAAAAGCCTACTGTGCACTGATTGTATTATGCAAAGATTAACTGGATAAGGCCTACTGCCTTGGCTTCTGCAGATGTAGTAAGTATCAGCTAGGAGCAAATAGAATCCTGCTCCTATCTAACAACATCTCCGCATAGGTAAACGTACATATTATAGATTAAGTGAATACTTTTTGGTATCAGCAAAAATGCTGTCCTGTAACCTGCTTGAAATACCCTAATAGATGCTTTGCTTTGTAGTTGGTCAGTCTGTACTGAAAGATATGAGTAAGGTGAGGAAACTGAAGCAATCAGGGGAGCCCTTCCTTCAGGATGGCTCCTGCATCAACGTGGCTCCTCACCTGCACAAGTGCCGAGAATGCCGGTTGGAACGCTACCGAAAGTTCAAGGAACAGGAACAGGATGACTCTACTGTAGCCTGTCGGTTCTTTCACTTCCGCAGGTAATAAAGCTCTCTTGAGTTATTTGCATTGGGAAAGGCATTACTTTTTCTTTGTTAGCATTATCATTCTGTAAGTAAGCACAGTAAGTAATCTTTTGGTCTATCTTACTTTCTGCAGTCTTCTGTAGTTCTGCTACATGCATGGCTCAGGCTATTGCAGCAGAATAACAATGAATATAAAAATTGTGTAGAAACATCTGATTGGAGTTTCTAACACTGTTGCTTCCATGAGAGGTCTTACTTAATTCTCTTGGGTGTAACCAAACAGCCAAACTGAAATAAATTTCTTAGGATGAAGTGTGGCATCTCATGTGCAGAGTTCCACTCATGTAACAGTTCCCCAGTGCATTCTCAAAATCTCCAGGGACCCTTTGGGACAGATTTTGAACAGATCTGCAGAGCTGTAGTAGCATTAATCAACAGGAATATTTTCCTTCTTTCAGTTGTTTAAATGATAACAATTTTGTGATGCAAAAGCTATATGGGCCATTCTATAATAAGCCTTAAGGTATTGTCCTATATGCTGATACTTTTAAACTGCAAATCTGTGTAACAAAGTAAACCATTAGTATGCATGCAATCATTGCAAAATAGATCTGTTACTACATGGGGAAGATGATTTTCAAAAATTATTGGGGATGGCTTCTGGAGTGGGGGATGGACCACTGCACCCTTAAGTGCAGGTAGAACCACCACCTCACTCAAGGATGAATTCACCACTGCCTGGATCCAGCTACACTTTACCACCCAGGAGGCCTTGACTAACCAAGAGGAACATAGATCTAATAAGCAGATTTTGCACTAGCTCTGAGGGTCCTGTCCACTTCCTTGGGACTAGTAGGCTCAAACTCTTCCTAGATAACAATGTAAGTCATTGCCTTGGTCAACTGTGCAGCTAATCTCCAGCTCAGAAAAATCTGAGCAATCTTATCTGACAGATGCTTCAACAATTCCTCACAGCAGCCCTTCAAATGATCTTCTGACCGATCCCTCCCAAGGGATTACCTTAAACAGTGCCATGGGATGGCAATTTACAAATGCAATGAAGTTGAAAAGTATTGCTGTTTTGCTGCTCTTAACATCATGGTGCAATCCTTAGTAAAGGCTCTTAAATTTGCTCTTTATTTTCCTTCAGTGGCACTCTAGGCTTCTCTTCTGCTATTTCATCTCCCAAAGTTCCTCTGAAAACTAGTTTTTAAAAAAAAAATTCATAAAGAAATTTATAAATTTTGCTAATTTTGAATGATATAAAGATAAACAAAGTTTTGATTCTGTATTTCTGCAATTCTGTTTCAGACTGATATTTACTAGGAAGGGTATACTGCGGGTGGAAGGATTCTTGAATCCTCAGCAAAGTGATTCTGATGCTATGAGCTTGTGGATCCCGTCTTCATCACCTGCAGAAGGGATTGATTTGGAGACCTCTAAATACATCCTGGCCAATGTTGGCGATCAGTTTTGTCAGCTAGTAATGTCTGAGAAAGAAGCAATGATGATGGTGGAACCACACCGTAAGTTCCTTTTTTCTTTTTAACTAGTCTGTGTAATGTATGGAAATGGGAATAATCAAAAGAAACAAAATATTCAAACCATTACTAATGGTTTACCCACTTTTCTCTGCAAGTGCTGTCCTTGCGGAGTTTGGAGAGGGGTTGCCTCCTTCTCTCAGATGATTTTATTCGATGTGTGAAAACAAGATTTTATGCATTGCTTTTCACATACTGTTTCCTCTGCATTATATTTATATTTCAGGAAAATCTCTTACAAGCCAAATTTTATTTGTTGCAGTGAATAATGTTAAAAAATAAATAAAACTTTCAATTGATGTTCAGTTAACACTATATGGTTCTATGGAACTAGATAGGCGTAATTTCCTTCATTGGCCTTATGCTGATACAACTTTTCTCAGTTTGGTGCTTTCCAGATGTGTTGGATTTCAAGTGTTAGTTCCCAGTGTTAGTCTGCGAAAATGTGAAACAGGTTATCCTGAATCCAGTATAGAAATGCACAAGGATATTTATGAATACATTTTTCCCCTTAGTTTCTCAGACTTCTAGTTTTCTAATAGTTAATATGTGCTCTTAGCAAAACTCATAGCTCCTGCTCAAAGGCAGATGACAGCTATGGCCAAGAGGCCCTTTGCACAGGTTCATCTGGGGCACCAATTATGCCTATTCCTGGATTGAGAGGTCCTTCAGATAGTCACTCATGCGCTGGTCACCTCACAGTTGGATTGCTGTAATGTGCTATACATGAGGCTGTTCTTGAAGACCATCCAGAAGCTACAGCTGGTCCAGAATGTAGTGGCACAAGTGGTGGATGTGTCATGCTCATGTGACCTCACTGCTTTGTGAGCTGCACTGGTTGCCATTTAGCTTCCAGATGTAATTCAGGGTGCTGGTTACCACCTATAAAGCTCTTCATAGCATAGAGCCTGCTACCTGAGGGACCACTTGTCTCTAATTATTTCTCCCACTCCAGCAAGATCAGGCAGAATGGGCATGTTCTGGATCCTGTCAGTTAAACAGTGTTGCCTTGCAGGATCCAGGAAGTGTGCCTTCTCTGTTGCGGTGCATGCCCTCTGGAATGATGTTCTCCCCAAAGATTCATTTAGTTCCCACCTTGATGACATTCAGAAAATAATTTAAAACAGGGTTGTTTTCCCAGCCTTGGGATAGGGTCATTGCCCCCAAAGTCCCTATGGTTGGGGGTTTTATTGGTAGTGTGTAGTCTTCTAGTCAATTGCAATTTTTCATCTATATGTTGTTTTTCCCTTTTAATTGTAAGCTGTCCAAAGGAGTTGGGCAGCCTCCAAATTGAATATAATAAATAAACTGTTTTGGAGGTGTTTTCTAAAATATTTCACATTTTTAAAATGGCTGCTATAAATAATCTGTACTTCCTTTAATTGTTGGCTTTCTCCCTTGCAGAGAAAGTGGCCTGGAAGAGAGCTGTACGCGGTGTGAGGGAGATGTGTGATGTATGTGAAACAACCTTGTTCAATATTCACTGGGTATGTCGCAAATGTGGCTTTGGGGTGTGTTTGGACTGTTACCGTCTGAGGAAGAGCCGTCCACGTAGTGGTGAGTATTTGGAAACTGTCCAAGAATATTGTAAAACCTAAACAAATAGGCTGTATCTAGCAGTGTCTTATGAGGAGATTAATTCGTGATGAGCAGAGATGGATCTCTGAGTATTTTGGACTGATCACCAGGAGTTTCTAACTCCCATTTAGCAACAGAATGAACAAGATATTTTTTCTTCTTCTGTGTTAAGGTCTAAAAATGGAAGGATACTTGGAGGAGGGTTCTGACTGGAAGTATATGTGAATTCAAATCTAGTCTAGGAAACAAAATCTTGGGCTGCTTTAAGGAACCCTCATGCTTTAATTCCAAGAGTACATCCCCTCCCCACCACTAATACTCCTTTTCATCAGGAACCTGCTATACCAACTCTCTGGAGGCCATCATGAAGAATAATGGCTTCTGGATAGATTCTTAGGAGACCTAATGGGCTAATCCAGTGCAGTAAACTAAATCTGTATGTAGTTTTCCTATAATCCAAATAGGTTTACCAATTGAATTATTTTCCTGAATGGGTAAATTTTGCCTTAGTGAACATAAGGCCTTTGAGAACTGGGGGTATAAAAATTGAAGTTCTTTGCTGATCTAGATGGGAGATGAAGCATCAGTCTGCTTCTTGTATTTTGTCTTGCTAACATAAGCATGTCTTCTCCTTTATAAAATGGCTACATAATGTATTGTTTGCCAAGTGAATATTCTTTCTATTTATGAAGTGGAAAATTAGAATATACATACACAGATTCTCATTACTGAGATTAAGTAGGTTACCATGGGGAAGTTTATTTGATTGCATTTTGCAGTGGGGAAATAGGCTGGAAGGTTGATTCTAAACTTGTTTAGGTTTTAGTCTTGTCAACTTGTTATATTGGGTACTGTCCAGCAGCATATTAAACATTATAAGCAGTATATGTTGTGTGTGCAGCTTGTACGCAGTGCAGATATAGTACACATTTTCTTACTATGAAAACATTGCCGACTAAAATCAAAGGATGGCTCTCTTGAAATGTTACTGACATACTTTGAAGCCACCAAAGCAGACTGTTTGGAAAGACTGGGTTTTTTTTCCTTTTTCAGAGACAGAAGAGATTGGTGATGAGGAAGTTTTCTCATGGCTGAAGTGTGCAAAGGGGCAGTCGCATGAACCGGAGAATCTCATGCCAACACAGATCATCCCTGGCACAGGTGAAACGTCATTAATGTCTTTCTATACCTATTTTGTTTCTTCTGTTCTGATCAGAATGCATTCCAGACAGTTAATTTTTGAGCTGTCTGAAGATCGGCTTCTTGCTTTTAAAAAGCCTTCACTGTTCCTGCTCTTTGTTGAAGAATAAATACTCATGCTTGCATTTGAAGACTTCCAGATTTTCTTACAGAATGTAATATAATATGTGTTAACTTTCTAGCACTATATAATATTGGAGACATGGTTCATGCAGCACGTGGCAAATGGGGAATTAAAGCTAACTGTCCATGTATTAATCGGCAGAACAAATCTGTGCTGCGACCTGCTGTCACAAATGGGATTTCACAGGTATGCGAATTTTCAGTGCAACCATCACTGGGACTTTCTTTAAAAGCACCCCAATGAGCATTATGCAAATTGGAATAAAGTTAGCTTGTCGGTAGCAAGATATAAATAATTACCCTATACAGATTGGATGTTATCTTTTGTAACTTTTTAGAAGATCTCTGACAATGTCCTTACTGCGAAGATACTCATATTTTACATATTTAATGTTTTCTGAATGACTTCATGTGGCAAAGGAAATCCAAAACTCTTATTAAATTTTAAAATGATAATATTCTGCTCTGCTCATTGTATCCCATATTTAATTACAATAATTCTACCTCTCTTCACCTGTTTAAAAAAAAAACCTTTGAACCAAACCCACCAAAGCTATGATAAAATCTGTGTTTGTGTAGTTTATAATATGGTAGACCTAATCATAAGCAGTTAGAAGCTATATCCTTTTCACCATTATTGCAGTATACCTACTAAAGAGGTATTCAGTCCTAAATCATATGATAAAAATGATAAAACTGCCTGTATTCCAGTAAAAATCCAACTATGCCCATTCACCTTAACAAGATCTGGTTAGAAAGTGCACAGTTTTGCAGCAGTCAAATGGCACATGTCCTGCTGTGCCCCACAGCAGTGGTCAAGAGGGATTCCCCTTCCCTGTCAAACATCACTTCCAGCCCTAGTCCTGGCGCATCATTGACCTGTTCGTGGTTTTTTTCAGATGATGTCTGTTTTTCTAAATGTTTAACGTAGGTGAGGAAGAATTTTAGAAGTTGCAGCCCTGATACATTAGGTGCTCTGGCAAGTACAAATTTCCCACATTCTAAGGCAAAATCTTTTCCTGCTTCCCACTCTCTGTTTTTAGGTCTTTTGGAGGCCCAGTGACTTAACTGAAGACTACACGTACAAAATACGTGCTCTGCTCCACTACTGTCCTTCCGATTCCTGCTACTTTCTGGGTAGAGCAGATACTGGCTAATAGGTGCAGACAGGCCATGCTGTCCCTCCACTTCGTCAAGTTAGGCTAGACTGAAGCCATCTGTGATAGAAATGCTTCTGCTGTTTTAGACTGTGGTTATCAACAGCTACTGTCCCCAACTTGGTGACAGACTTTTGTTTCTCTTTGCAGCTATCGTTTTCGGCTGAAGAACTGCAAAGTGGAAATAAGTTTTAGCTCAAGTTATATGACTTGAATATGTAAAAATTAAAGATCAAGTTGCCCTGAAAAACTTCAAAGCACTTTACAGGTAGTCCTCGCTGAATGACCACAATTGGGACCAGAATTTAAGTTCCTAAGCAAAGTGGTCATTAAGCGAATCCAACCCAATTTTACGACCTCCCCCAGCAGTCATTAAGTGAATCACTGTGGGTGTTAAGTGAACTATGTGGTCATTAAGTGAATCACATGGTTCCCCAGTGATTTTGCTTGCCAGAAGCTGGCCAGGAAGGTCAAAAATGGTGAACACATGACCACGGGACCCTGCAACCGTCATAAACGTGAACTGGTTGCCAAGCGCCCAAATTGTGATCATGTGATCACGGGGAATACTGCGACGGTCGTAAGTTTGAGGACCAGTCATAAGTTGTTTTTCCCAGCACCATCGTAAGTCTGAACCATCACTAAGCAAATGGTTGTTAAGCGTGGATTACCTGTACCTGTTTATTGGACAATAGGGGGATAGTAAGGAAAATGATGAATATAAAGCATTGGGAATAACATCGACTGGATAGCTTATGGGGAAAAAATGATCAAATAAAGAATCTTGAGTTCTGAAGAAAATGTACTGGCTACTGGATATTTTAGTGGATGGGGCCTTGCTGTCACTAGTTAGTTCAATCACAGACTTCCCTCTCATCCTGTACTTGCTTCTGTCTGTCACCCAGTCACAGCTTTAGCCTGAAATGAATATTCTTTGAATATTCTGTAACCACATTAAAATATAGATCTGGTTATTTAATATCATCTCATTGTTAACTGTCAAATGATTTTGGTGATCTTGTCTTGATTTTCACAATATTGTGATAGCTATTGTGTTTGTGAAATAGTTTTATTCTTACCCTAACTAGTATTGGTATTAGCTTTTATTAATTGATTAAAATCATTTTGGCTGTGTGTGTGATCCTGTTTCAGCAGCTGCCCAGTATGAATCCTGGTGTATCAGGTCCTGCAAGTGAAAACACATTTTCCAGTGGCACAGGGACAACTGAGAGTGGGCAGTTGGACACAAATGCTCCAAAATCTGAAACAGTAGAAGCCAAAGTAGAGGAGCCCATCAAGGCAGAGACTCCAGCTACCAGCAACAGTGGTGAAATGAAGCCTAACAAACCTCTGTGTCCAGAAACAAGTCCTTCATCAGCGTTGCATTGGCTTGCAGATTTAGCAACTCAGAAGGCAAAAGAAGAAACAAAAGGTAAAGTGTTCACTAACTGAAGATTTTTAGAAGTGAGCCAGTGTCTAGTGTGGGAAGAAGGACAAAGGTCTCAAAAGCAAACAGTCAAGAACACTTCCAAAGAACTTCTTTTTGAGTCTCAAGTATATTTAAGGTTCAAAAGCTGAATAGGGATTCTGCCTGTCTTCAAATGGTAAAAAATAAAATTGGCTCAGTCTAAAAGAGCGACTGTGGTTGAACTTTTTTTTCCATTTAAGGTGTCACCTCCATTTGACTTTGCTGTGTAAGGCAAAGAATTTGCATAGAGTTTTTCCCCGTATGACCTCTCTGTATTTTCATATAGTATACTCTTTGGCATAATTAGGGTATTCAGGCAGTGTGTTCACTGTTTGAACACTTTCTGAAATTTGGTATCTTTGTTTTGTATAGTTTTTCAGATGATGAGAAATTACTACTTTCCTGAAAATTGGCTACATGTTTGTCAATAATTAATTTCAAGGAAAGGGTAACTGGCATCTTCAGGCTAACTACTGGCCTGTCTCCTCAGCCTTAGTAGCAAAATATATTCCAGACTTCATCAGATCCATAGAATGGCTTATTAATTAACAATTGTAATGTGTTAAAAACCCATTATGTTTGGTGAGACCTTCTGAGATTGCCTGAAACCTTTTGATGTTCAGCAATTTCTTGCTGAATGATGCATCTGTCTCACATGTAACCTGTTGCATACCCAACCTGTTTTCTTCCTCCTCCCCCTCCCATCACCCCAATTTAAATTCTACATCACGCTAGCCACTCTGTGCATCTGATGAAGTGAGCTGCAGCTCACAAAAGCTGATGTTTTTAGTACAATCTATTAGTCTGAAAAGGTGTATCAGACTCCTCCTGATTTTTTGCCACCATAGACCAACACAGCTCTTTTCCTATAAAGATGCAGTTCCCAGGGGCATTATACCAAGGTGATTCCTGTTAATAAAGTTGTCCAGCAGAGATGTGTTCTCTATGTGTTCTCACCATCACTATTTAACCATTATTTTTTTATTTTATTTATATTTCATATTTTGTCACCGCCCATCTCGCTAAGAGTGACTGGGCAGTTTATCTAACCATTAGCTTGTTTGTGAGATGGGTGGCTATATAAATTTGAAAAACAAACAAATAAATATCAATCCTTTAATTGCAAGGATGAACTCTCACACTATCCCCTGACATTGGCAGAGAAACATGTAGCAATTATCTTATATGCAGATAATGTAGTTCTGCTTTCCCAGACTTCTTGGCCTAAAAAAGAGCATTGCAGGCCCTGGCTGAATATTACAATGCAGAAGTAGCAGAAATTAATCATAATAAAGTCAAGTGCTGGTGCTAAACGCCCTAAAACATCTGGAATTAAGGTGAAAGGTCCCCTGTGCAAGCAACAAGTCATGTCTGACCCTTTGGAGGGATGCTGCTTTTGCAACGTTTTCTTGGCAGACTATAGCAGGGTGGTTTGCCATTGCCTTCCCCAGTCGTCACCTTCCCCAGCAAGCCAGGTACTCGTTTTACTGACCTCGGAAGGTTGGAAGGCTGAGTCGACCTGAGCCGGCTACCTGAGAATCCAGCTTCCGCTGGGATCAAACTCAGGTCGTGGGGGGAGTTTCGGTTGCAATACTGCCACCTACCACTCTGTGCCACACAAGGCTGCCGCCACATGGAATTTAAACACATATTCTATTGAGCAGGTTTAAGTTGTTTAAGTATCTTGGTAGTATATTCCACACTATGACCACATGTAGGATGCAAGGGAATATGCAGTCCAAAAAGATCTGCTACAGCCCTGCAAACATGTACTGTACTTCAAGGGCATTCAACCCAATTTCTGCCACAATTATTAATTGGCTCCCAATTAGCTCTATATACCTCTTTTGCGCCTTTGGAAACCGTTCAGACCAAGATCCTTAGGAACATACTCATGCTAAGTTTCAAATGCAATCCTTCATCACAAAGCTGATGTCAGTAAGAGTGAATCCAGTACCCAGATGTACATTTTTATATACTGGCCTAAACTGTTTTTCTCCCCAGCAGATCTAACTCCCTGGGGCCTTTCTGATAACTTTGTTTCATCTTGGGCCAAGACAATACATAAGAAACTGGAACTTTAAGATTTTTCCTTGATTCAGGTGTGGATGCTAGGGCATAAGTGTGCAGTACAGGCAAACAAGCAACATCTTAAAGATATCAGTATTCAATCAGATGTGAGGTCCCTCACTAAAAATGTATTTTTAATAGCTCTCACAGCTTTTCCAGATCTGCTAGCTACTGAAGTCAGATTACTGTCCTGAAACTCAGGAGGTCCCTAACCTTGGCACAGTTTACTGGACACCCATCAGTTTTTTTAGAGGGGATATATAAGGGCATTCCATTTGAATCTAGACTATGCCCGTGCAGAGAAGGAGCCACTGAAACTGCAAGACATGTTTTATTAAACAGTTTGTTTTATGCTGACACCCCCACACTTAACCAAATTGCATGGTCATTTGGATCAGTTATATTTACAACTATTACTTTCAGACTCAAGAGCAGTATATTTCAATCTTGGCAACTTTAAGATGTATGGACTTCAACTCCCAGAATTCTCCAGCCAGCCTTGCTTAATTAATTTCATAACTAATATTAATTTAATGTATGTAGTGTGCTTTATGGACTGGTCATTGACCATAATAAAGAATCATTCTTTCAGTTTCAAGAACATAAGAGTTAAGAAGTATATGAAAGAAGTACAGCGCTAATCAAATAAATATAACGTAAATTTCAAATTTATTGAAATGTTGTCTTTTTCTACATTTAGTTATAATTTCAGTTTTTTGACATGCTTTTTATATCAGGAAAGAGGAAGAGAAGTTATAACGTTGCATTCCCTGCCTGGTTGAACCTTTGGCAAATATGCAGATAACATACTATAGTTGGATTTAACATCATAAACCTTCCACCCCATTTTTGCCCCTACTGAACTGTCCACCCCATTTTTGCCCCTACTAAACTGATAACATAATTTGTAGCCTTTAACAGTTGCCAAAACTAGCTTGAGATTAAGGTGTGTTGAACTGAGTTATTGTTGATATGAAGGTAGATTTTTTTTCTTTTTTCGCTTACTTCTACAAGTGACTAATTCTTGGGCAGCTGCCAAAACAGTGTATGATTTGTATCCCGGGTAATTTAAAGTGATCCCAGCTGAAATCTAGACAAATCTTTAAAGGATACATGTAAGATTAGCCTTTGATATCCAGGCATCATTCCGGGCTAGAAGAAGGTCATGGTGTTTTTCTAGCACTGCAAGAGATGTATCTTGAGAAATTATCAAATATTTATATCTGTATCTCTGTATAAAATGTATTTATTAAACATGTTGCTATGAGCAAAGTTGCTTGTTAGCTAACAGTAAAAATAAATATTTTCTTGCAGTCTTTGCTTTGTTTTCTCCTTAATCATATGCTTAGGCATGTCTTGTTAATTGAAGTTGAGAGTTTGGCTAATTCTGTACTTTCTAAAAAGTTTATAACCGTATTTGTTCAGTTATTAATGCTATTACATTTTTTATAAATAGTTGTAGCCAAGGTCTATTATATTACTGTCAAAGTACTTCTGTTTTTAAAATGTTTCTTTCTTCTATATGCTCTCCTTTATGGTTTTTCAGAAGCAGGTTCTTTGAGATCAGTACTCAGTAAAGAATCTCCATCGCCTTTTGGTTTGGATTCCTTTAACTCCAGCACAAAAGCCTCACCTCTAACGCCAAAGCTTTTTAATAGTCTCTTGCTGGGTCCAGTTGCCTCAAGCAACAAGACGGAAGGCTCCAGTCTTCGTGATTTGCTTAACTCTGGGCCTGGAAAGCTGCCTCAGGCCTCACTTGATACAGGGATCCCTTTTCCTCCTGTTTTTTCTGGAGCTTCCACAGTAAGGAATGCTTTTCCTTTTTTCTTAGCTGTATAGATGAGTGGATGAATAGTTCTCCTTTTTCAAAAGTGGTTATCTAACTGAGAGGAATTGCTCACATCCCATTTTCTCTGGGCTGGTGGTAGAATTTGTGTTTATGTTGTAAAATAAGGCACTGATTTAGAGCCTCATATCTCAGTGAGGTGGGGCAGATATTGCCTTAGCTGACTTTTCATCTGTTGTAAAGTAATTTGGCTTGCTAAAAAGATTAGAAACATTTTCCCCATAGTTTATCACATTTGTGTATAGATAGGCAATGTCACACAGAAGATCACATATTACTATATTTATCAATACCTATCTCATTGGGAAGAAACTTTGTTGATTTTCCCATGTTATTCCATAGTTAAAACTACAAAGAATCACACCCAGTAATGTGTATATGGAAAACAAGCTTATTCAAGTGATTTTCCCTTTCCTTCCTTTGTACTGCAACCCACTGTACTCCTCAAAACTCTCCCCAAAATGGTGGGGGAGGGAGTTGCTGAACACTCTGGATTGTGTTTAGGGGACTGCAATGGAAAGTTGCCCCAAATCAAGTAAATGTGTTCTTATTCAGGGTTAGAAGTAATCTCTAGGGTCTTTGATTCCAACAGATTCAATCTTAAACTAGTGAACGTTTGCTCACAGATCTTTCACCATCTCCTTAGCAGTGGTGAAGTATCTCTAGTATTGTTCTAGGGGCAAGGAGTTCTTCACTGAGTAAAAATTCCAGAATCCTCACTTTTTGTTTCAGTCACAATTTTGTTATTTTGGCAATTGATGCACTCTGTTCCACAGAGGAGTATTTTAGGAACCATGGTCTGCATTAGGCTCACAGCATCTTAATTAGAAGTGATGATGACCTATGTACCATTATCCTTTCCACCTGCTCTTTCTCTCAGGAAAAGCCAATTGAGGGATGAATTGGGCATTGCTTCCCAAGATGATTTCTTTGCATATGCAATTGCTGGATAGTTGGAGCTTCCACCATTCTGCAGCCAGCTTTGAGCTGAAAAGGGATAGTGAAAGTGTGTTAGTGTGATAGTTTCTGTATCTGGCAGGTAGTTGGAGCTCCAACTAATAAGAGAGAGAGAAAGGTGAGAACAGAGAGACAGAATGAATAACTCTACCTATTACTTGTTCTAGATGGGGTCTTGCCCCTCATTGACTCTTCCCATAGATCAAGGGGCAAGACCCCATCTAGACCCTTTAAATGCCAGCACAAATCTAAAGCTGAGCATCTTCCAATTATATTAAGAGGCAGTTATTAACTGAGATTAAGTTGATATAGGAAAATAAGATTAAAATTCCCGAACGCCCTAGACATGATGTCATATTTTTCAAACAAGCTTGCTATAATCCAATGAGGTGTTAGAACTGGAAGATTTGATAATAGAAAAGTAAAGGCATGGGAGAATACCATGAAATAAGAAATGAGAGAATAAATTGAAAAAGGCATTGGTTTGGCTCCAGACTACAATGAGTGGAACTCTATGAGATGACTGCTAGAAGGGTTGCCAGTCACTCCTTCACCTTACCTCTGTCCATCCCCAAAAGACCCATTTCAATAGCATAGCTTTAATGCCATGAGATAATGCAACAAGGACTTGACTCCTCAACTCACAGAAACAATGTATTGGGTATTCTGTTTTACAGACATTATACCAAGTTTCATGAACTTGCAATCTTGCAATATGGATATATTATATTTTAAGTTAGTAGAAGATGAATATGTTTAACTGTGTAGGATAGTAAAACTTGTTAGTACAACATTCATTTGTAGTATTAGAGAATGTAGCGAACATTTCCAAGGGTTTAGGGTTTTCCCTTTCTGCCAGCTGTTCCTCTTAACAAGTTCATTTTTCTGTATGTGCCTATTTGGTTAAAAGATCCAAGGCACTGGCAAAGGTACTTTCCTTAATTTAGCACAGTACTTAGATTACTATGTGAATTTCTGTTCTAGGGGACCAAGAGTAAAGCCAGTTTGCCAAACTTTCTTGATCATATAATTGCATCTGTGGTGGAAAATAAGAAAATGTCTGATGCTGCCAAGCGAGCAAGCAGTGTGGCTGACACGCATAAAGAAGTAAAAGAAATGGTAATGGGATTAAATGTGCTGGACCCACATACTTCTCATTCTTGGCTTTGTGATGGAAGGCTTTTGTGTCTTCATGACCCCAGCAACAAGAACAACTGGAAGATCTTCAGAGAATGTTGGAAACAAGGACAGGTAAATTTTAAAAAAACAGATCATCTTTTATATCACAGCAATTTTTATATTATCCTTAAGACAAACACTGCTGTGAAAATACTGATACTGGTAGATACACAGTAAAAGTACAGAAATTTGAATCTGGAACAGAATATAGTATCTTAAGTCAAGTGTTTGGTTAAATTCAAATCATAATTAGAAAATGCCACATGGACAATGCCTGGTAAGCTTTCAGAAATTAGACAGACTATTCAGGATATCTAGCAGTCAGGAGATGTAAAATCCATAGCCTTCCCATTACTAGAAATAGCTGAAAAACATATAAAATTAGTAATTTTACTTTTTAATTAAACTTTGTAGGGAAATACGTACTTTGGTTAATTGTAGGCTACGCAACAGCGGTTCTTAACATAGAAGAGTAACTTGTTTAGTTTTGTAAATATGTGCAACTCTTCATTTGAGTTATAAAAAGAGTTATAAACAGAAACTGAGCAGTTATGTTAACTGGTTTTTATTACTACTCCAGCAGTCCTTCGTGATACTGTTTTTCTTTTTCTTTTTCTGCATTTCTGCTGCAATGTGGTGTGGTGTTTTAATTAGCTTTGTCTCAATGACTTTTGTATTGGTTTGTTTTATTAATTACATTTACTCATTTTTAGCTCTTTTTTTGTTCAACAACTCAAGAGCATTCTAAGAAATGTTACATTAGAATAACTCCTTATTTATTTATTTATTCTTCCTCAGCCTGTTTTAGTTTCTGGTGTTCATAAGAAACTGAAGCCTGAACTCTGGAAACCAGATGCATTTAGCCAAGAATTTGGAGATCAGGATGTAGATCTGGTCAATTGTAGAAATTGTGCCATAATCTCAGATGTTAAAGTGCGTGACTTCTGGGATGGCTTTGAAATCATTTCTAGTAAGTGGAATCCGATACGTGAGATCATGTTCCGACTTCCATTCTCTTTTGTGAATTCTTACAAGTTGTGAAAAATAGCTGATTTTCTCAGGTTAGCTGTTTTTTAAAAGTATACTTGCACAGAACAAATTATTATACCAATGGTGCTCTCCTAAGTGGTTTTTGTTAATAGTACAAGATTTTTAATTGTAATATTATGAAGACCAGTTCTCCCTCTCTTACCTGCTCCTTTATGTTAACACTTTCGTCCTTTACATTTTAATTGAAGAAGTTGATCTAATTAGTGGTATTGGTTAGATTTTCTGTGTCACTATGTAACCAATTTTTGTAGTATTTTGTCATTGGTTCCAACACCAAATCTTACATGTATTTAATTACTTATCACAGTCCCTGCATAAAGGTAACCACACTAATTGATGATTATTCAAACAGAATCATCAGACAATATTTTTATGAACATCAGGCAGTGTTTTGATGAACATATATCCTGCCATCATATACTGTACATTATTCAAAATATTGTATCATGTGCACAGTAGTGCTATAAAAGAGTTTGGCTTGCTCAGTACAATGTAATCAACAAATGCTAAGTTGTTTTGAACCTGAATTTTTTCTGATTTGTTACTTCAGCTGTACAGTTGCAAATCTAGGTTGTCAGTCTTGCACTTCCTCCATTTAAAACAGTGAAAATACAACTGATAAGGTAAATGTAATTGCTACTTTGCAGAGCGACTAAGGGCAGATGATGGGCAGCCTATGGTACTGAAGTTAAAAGACTGGCCTCCAGGAGAGGACTTTAGGGATATGATGCCTACAAGGTAAGTTCCTTTTGTTGGGTAAATGAGGACAAAGGTTGCTAATTTTGGCATTGTATTGTTGATGGAGTTTTTTGTATGCTTCGGTGTCTAATAGGATATTTGCCTATTTCAGGTTTGAAGATCTAATGGAGAATCTTCCTCTTCCAGAATATACTAAAAGAGATGGAAGACTGAATCTGGCATCTAGGTTGCCAAGTTACTTTGTGCGGCCTGATCTAGGCCCCAAAATGTACAATGCCTATGGTACGTAAGTTGAAAGTTGTGTTTTGATGCCTATTAGTAGTTCTAAAAGTGAAAATATTTGGAGTGAGAGATGACTGTGTGTGAATAAATAAGCAGCAAAATTGGAAAGACACATTTGTTTAGAATTATTTTAAGGTTAAAAATTAATTTCATTCAAGAAAGAAAAGATGTTTATTAAAAACTTGTAGCTTTTGGATTGAAGAATGAAGGTCTTGTGTGCCAGTTATTTTCCATATTACATTGCAGGATCTCTTCTGGTATCAAAAGAGCTATTTCATCTGCCAAATTTCCATTGTGATTTAGGTCTTTTGACAAAGATATCATTAAGTAAATGATGTAATCTGCATCAATTTATATAATTAGCATAATTGACACAGGTAAAATAATTGTTACATATAGACTTCTTCATTCTTCTAGAGATCTAAGGTAAACTCAGCAATTTTCTCCAGCATCACATTTCAGTGGTATCAATTTTTCTTCATTTAGCCTTTCACAGCCATATGTTGCAACAAGGAAAACCATAGCCTTCACAATATGTATACTTAGTAGTCGGTGTGTCATCTCTGCTGTTGAATATTTTGGCTACATCTGTCATAGTCTTTCTCCTAGACATCTCTGTTTTGTGGCTATAGTCACCATCCCTAGGAACTTTTAAGCCCAGGAACATAAAACCTATTACTACTTCAGCTTCTCTCTTGTTTGCATTGAATTGGCACTACCTGTTGACATAAACTTAGTTGTTTTAATAATGAGAGTCCAACTGGCTTCTTCTCTCTCTCGTTTTACCTTCAATAAGAAATTTCTTACATATTTCTCTCCTCCAGCCATTCATCCTGGCACAGGTAGTCCTTGCTTAATGACCATTCGTTTAGCGATGGTTTGGATTTATGACAGCACTAAAATCCCAACTTGTGGTCCTCGCACTTACGACTGTCACAGCGTCTCTACAGTCACATGATCGTGATTCGGGCACTTGGCAACTGGTTCGCATTTACGGCCATCACAGCATCCCATGGTCACGTGATCACCATTTTCGACCTTCCCCACCAGCTTCTAGTGAGCAAAATCAATGGGGAACTGCGTGATTCACTTAATGATCATGTGGTTCACTTAACAACCACCACAAAAATGGTTGTAAAACCGGGTTGGATTCGTTTAACGACCACATTGCTTAGCAACCAAAATTGCAGTCTCAATTGTGGTCATTAAGCAAGGACTACCTGTACCATCAACATATCCAAGGTTAATATTTCTCCCAGCAATTTTAATTCCAGTTTCTATCTCTTCTTCTCCAAGTTAAATATAAGGTGCATTCCTTTCCCAATTTTGAACTATTTAGTTGCTCCATTTTCCATTTTAACTTTTGCTTCCTCTCACCATAGAAATTTTCATTAGGCAAATGAGGTGGGCCCAGTACATCTTTGTTTTAAGGTCTATAAACGGTTACGATCTACATAGTCAAAAGCCTTTGTATCATCAATAAAGCAAAAATGACATATTTTTGGAACTTCCTTGCCTTTTCTATTATCCATTGGATATTAGTAATGTTAGTAATACCCCTGGCTCTTCTGAATCCAGTTTGTACATCAGTCCTTGTTTCATGTATTGTTGAAATCTAGATTGCAGAGTATTGAGCATTATCTTCCAAGAATATGAAATAAGTGTGATTATTCAGCAGCCTGACCTTTCTTTAGGATTGCTCTTTTTGATATTTGGAATATGAGTCCTTTGACCACTGCTGTGTTTTCCATACCTGCTTAGAAACTGTAGGTACCACTTCAGCTGAATCATCTGGTAAGATCTTAAACAGTTCGGCTGGTATTTCATCAACTCCTGCAACTCTATTGTTAGCAATATTTTCTAGGACTCATCTAATTTTACCTTCCAGAACATCTGGCTCTGGTTCAGTGATCATACCTTCATACATGTCATTTTTGGGGATCTGTTTTGTGCATTTCTACCATATATTTATGCAATCTCTTCTTTATATATTCTTTCTATAGTAGATCTTTGTCTTTTGGGTCTTTTTTGATGACCATCTTTGCATAAGAAGATCCCTTGGTTTCTGTAATTTTCTTAACTTAATCTCTCAGTCCTTTCCATTTGACTGTTAACCTCAATTTCTTTGCCTTGCTTATTTGGATATAATTTATCTCAATTTGTTGTTATTTGGAATTGTTTAGTAGGGCAAATTTTCCTCTGTCTCTATTAACTTTTGTGCTCTGACGTTTTTCATTTATGTTTAGCCTGGCAGATAATTAGTTTGCCTTCTTTTGCTTTTGTGGATATTGTTTGTTTCATCTTTAATGATGTCACAAATTTCAGTCCAGAATTCTCCAGGCACTCTATTTATCAAAGTTAATCCATTAAATGTATTCTTTACCTTTGCCACATCATCATGTGAATAATTGCTGAGTTCTTACCTTGTTAATCTGATGGCTTTATTTGTTTATCTTACTTTAAGTTTAATTTTGCAAATAGTTGTGATTTGCCCTGCAGTCAGCAGCAAATCTTGTTTTTGCTGACTAAATAGAGCTTCACCAATCTTTGCTTGCTGTGTATATAATCAGTTTGTTTTTTGTGTTGCCATCTGGTAATGTCCATTTATAGTCAGGTTGCTGGAAGAAGGGAGGGAGATTTGGCAGCAGTCTACTAGTCTTTCCTGCTTCGTTTCTTATACTAAGGTCATTTTTTTCCATCATTCCAAGAGCTATTTTACTTCCAGTTTTTGTATTCTAGTCTTCTATAATTAACATGAGATTTTTTTTTGGTGGTGGTGGTGTTGACAAGTTGAGTTGGCCAAATAATTGTTCACTTTCCTCTGCATCTGTGGTTGGAGTGTAGATTTGGATCAGTTTAATATTAATTGGCTTGCTTTGAACTCTGCCTTTTTTGGATTGTATTCAAGCAGTGACATTCTTTGGTTAATAATGATAGCTATTTTATTTCTTCTGTGACTTTCTTGTCCACAGTAGAAGATTTGATGCTCTCTAATGTGAAGTGATCCGTTCCAGACCCATTTCATTTTGCACATTTCCAGAATATCAATGTTCAGTCTTGGTATTGCAGCTCTGACTACATCAAGGTTCATGGTTCTGACATTCCACAGTGCAGTGATACACATATATTTTCAGTTTCCTTTTTTTTTTTTGGCCTCTGGGCACATCAGCAGCTAGATGCCATTTCAGGTAGTCTTATCCCTTTCCTGTCAGGGGTGACTTTTCTAGGAATGTACATTCCCCACAGTTTAACTCATAGCATTGTTTGGAATGCACAAACCCTTTCAGCACTACAAGGTAATGATCTATGAAGGGACTGGGAGTTGTAATCCCATAAAATGGAATTTAGTTAAGTAAGGCTGCTGTACACCCATAAGAATACTAATACCAGTAGGATGAATATTGTTTGTCTCTTTTCTTTATTGCATTTTTCATAGGACTAATAACTGCAGAAGACCGAAGAGTTGGTACAACCAATTTACATTTAGATGTATCAGATGCAGTTAATGTTATGGTGTATGTTGGAATCCCTATTGGGGAAGGTGCCCATGATGATGGTAAGCTTTTTTCCAGGGTGATTTTTTTTTTCAGGGAATAACTTGAATTTCTTCGAACTGAATTAAAGGTCACTTAAATTAGGCTCCCCTTTTCATTTCTGTTTGTTTTTATTTTTGTTTGTTCCTATGTTGCCCTTTCTGCTTATAATACTTGTGAACAAAAATCATCAGAGGGGCAATGAGAGGAACAAATGAATATCTAGTCACAAATGAATTTACTTCTGTGTAGGTGTATCAACTTGCCTTGAAACAAAGCCCCCTTGATACCTGCCCAGACATCATGAGGAACATTATGAAAAGTAGAATATGTCTTTGCAAGACTAACTGAACAAGGCAAAGCATGAATAGAATGTCCTAGTCATATATTATCACATGAGCAAGAATGGCTTTTTGTGGTTGTTTTCTGGACAGATAGCCAGGCATGCTCTTTGACCTTATGAAAAAGTCTATTCTCTTAAGACAGTTAAGTTGTACATGAAGTAACTGATGTTCTTTTATCAAGAAGAAATGCATACGGTTACTGCTTTTTCTTGGCACCCGCTTACAGTATGATGATTTATACCAAAATTGCTTATTTCTTGCACATTGCAGTAAAGAGCTATACATTGTATTGTATTGAATTGGATTTCAGAGGTGTTGAAAACCATAGATGAAGGAGATGCTGATGATGTTACGAAACAGCGAATCCATGAAGCAAAGGAGAAGCCAGGGGCACTGTGGCACATTTATGCTGCTAAGGATGCTGAAAAGATCAGGGAGCTACTTCGGAAGGTAGGGAATTTCACATGGAGAATTTACTACAGTTTTTGCTTTTCCCAATAATATATTTTAAACTTCTGAGATCTACCTATCTTTAAAATTTAGGCAAATATTGCTATCAATAAATAAAACTATTATGGTCATCTGGGCATACGTTCAGCAATTTTAGCTGTGAAAATTGGATTTCCCCCCCCCCCTCTAATAGCTGCCATTGCCATAGAACTGTTTAAACAAAGGTAATATTCCAGTAATGAAATAACTTGCAGATAGGAGGTGTTTCTTTCTTTAGAAGATGTAGAATAATTGAACCCTAATATATTTGCACTAGGTTGGTGAAGAACAGGGGCAAGAAAATCCTCCTGATCATGATCCAATCCATGACCAAAGCTGGTATCTGGACCAGATCCTACGTAAGCGTCTTTACGAGGAATATGGAGTGCAAGGCTGGGCAATCGTGCAGTTCCTGGGAGATGCTGTATTTATTCCTGCAGGGGCTCCACATCAGGTGAGTGGAATTTTGGACAACCCTGCAGAATAGTAGGTTTTTAAAAAGTTATTCCTGTAGCATTCCAAAAAGAAAAAACGAAAGACACTTGCTGCAAACTTGTTTTTCAAAATAGCACACAATTGGATAGGCAGACTATGTACCAAAGGACTGAAAAATATGTAGGGAGCTTAGCGAGATTTCAGAAGCTGAAAATAAATGCTGAGAGAACTCATTCAACATGCATACCAATTTGTATCTATGTTGAGTAATGAATTATTTTTTGGGCCAAACAGATATGTAAGGATATGCTAATGACTGTAATATATATTGCTACGTATGTTTGCCTATGCACTTAACATGCTATACATTTGTTTTTGAGAACAACCCTAACAGAACTCCAGTTCTCATGGGATTGGGTTTCAGTAAGTTTTATAGTTCTATAGCACGTGCATATCCTTTTCCAATTATTTTACCCCAGTTCTTGGAAAGAAAAAAAATGAAATTCCTTGCAAGGATTTGCAAAACTCACTGATTTTGGAACCATGAGTCTTCCGGACCATGCGGAACTTCCACCTGGAGTGTTCAGCATAATCCAGAAAGGAAATGTAATGTTTCAGAATAGTCCGGAGTTCCATTCCTTAATTGGTGAATTTTGCACATTCTTGTTTCTTTTACTTGGAAAGTAAACCATAATGAGCATTATAATTTTTTAAACTTAACATGCTATCTTGAGAGCTTTAGATGTAAGACTTGAATTTTTATACATAGAAGGATATTCAGAGTGTAGTTGTAATTTTTTCTTTAACCTCCATTAGAAAGGATTCAAAGACTTATCTCATTTATTGCCCAAATGAGGATCAATCATTGTTTTTCTTTCTGACCAAAGTATTCTCTGATCACAAGCTGTAGGGGCTACAGCTTATTTGCTTAGTGTTTACAGTTGTACTTTTGTCTAACTTTATATTCTAAATTACTTTAAAATAAAAAGAGTAAAATGATCTTCAAAAATCTTTGAACTTTGTCTTCTTTGTCCATGAGAACTTTGAAATTGCATTTATCCACTTACATTTCTGCTACCAGATGCAGTGGTGAATATGTTGGATTCTTCAACTTTATGGGTTACAGACTAACCCAATTGTTTTTCTTGTTTATTCAGGTTCATAATTTGTATAGCTGCATTAAAGTAGCAGAAGATTTTGTATCTCCAGAACATGTGAAACACTGCTTCCGCCTGACTCAAGAATTCAGGCACCTGTCAAATACTCACACAAATCATGAAGATAAGCTGCAGGTATATGTTTGCAAATCTTCTGGTAAAATCTCTGACAAATGTCATATCTGTAAAAAAGGGAATAATAGCATTTGCAAAAAATGAATTGTGGTACTTGAAAATCTTAGAGAAAAAGGAGGTATTTTGTGGTCATATTAACTAAATGTATTCTTAGACATGGTTATACTGGTTTCAGGTTTATTTCAGAATAGTTTATACAGTATGTTGGATCTTCGTAATGGTCTCTCTGATTCAAAAATACAGGTTCTACGCTTACACACAGCAGCTCATTGGAGACTTTTAAAAATATCTAATATATTTTGTCTTTCACATATCCTATATTTATATTAGTTAAAGAGAAGAAACACCTGTCCATCCTTAGTTCCCTTAAGATAAACACAATAGTAAGCTATTTAGTGGTTTGATGTTCGCAAGCTGAATGGAGTTTGTTTGTTTATCAAATTTGTCACCGCCCATCTCCTCTCACTAGAGGGACTCTGGGCGGTTTACAACAAAATACTCAATAAAACAATAAATATATAAAATCCCTTATAAAATTATATATCATTAATAATATAAATAGGAATGAAGTCCAGATGGCTGAGTCTTATTCCGTCTTCATGTGGGAGGGGTACTTCAAGACACTAGCCAACCCCAGGAATGACTCTTCCCTTCCCCCCCCCCCCCCCCCCAGTCCAGGTGGCAGAGCCAGGTCTTCACATTTCTCCAAAAGGCCAGGAGTGAAGGGGCTAATCTCACCTCCGGGGGCAAGACGTTCCAAAGGGCAGGTGCTATTGCAAAGAAGGCCCGCTTCCTAGACCCCGCCATATGGAATTCTCTTACCGCCAGGGTCCTCTGCATGCACCCTCTGCAGGATCGGGTGGGGTGGGTAGATGAAACGGGGAAGAGGTGGTCCCTCAGGTAACCTGGCCCCATGCCATGTAGGGCTTTAAAGATGATTCAACACCTTGAATTGGACCCGGAAGCAAACTGGTACCCAATGCAGCTCGTAAAGCAACGGTGTTATATGCACCCTCCTAGGGGCGCCACAAATAGCCCGCGCGGATGCATTCTGGCCAGCTGAAGCTTCCGGATACTCTTCAAGGTAGCCCCATGTAGAGCGCATTGCAGTAGTCAATCTGGGAGATAACAAGGGCATGAGTGACCATTCGAAGGGCCTCCTGATCCAGGAAGGGGCGTAACTGGTGCACAACATGAAGCTGCGCAAAGGCCCTTCTGGCCACAGCTGCCACCTGCTCTTCGAGCAAGAGCTGTGAGTCCAAGAGGACCCCCAAGTTACGCACCAGGTCTGTCTGGGGCAGCGCAACCCCATCCAGGACCAAAGATGACAAAGTCCCGGATACGGAAAGGCCATTAATCCGCAGCCACTCCATCTTACCAGGGTTCAGCTGAAGCCTGTTGTTCCCCATCTAGGCCCCCACAGCCTCCAGGCACCTGGAGAGGGCAGTCACAGCATCACTTACTTCACCTGGGATGGAGGTATACAATTGAGCATCATCAGCATACTGATGATACCTCATCCCATGGTGACGGATGATCTCACCCAGCGGTTTCATGTAGATATTAAATAGGAGAGGGGAGAGTACCGAACCCTGTGGCACCCCGCAATGGAGGGGTCGAGGGTTGAATCTCTCACTCCCTATCACCACCGATTGGGATCGGCCCTGGAGGAAGGAGGTGAACCAGCGTAAAACTACCCCACCCACCCCCAACTCCCTGAGCCAACCCAAAAGGATACCATGGTTGATGGTATCAAAAGCCGCTGAGAGGTCAAGAAGAGCGAGGATGGATGCACTGCCTCCATCCTGCTCCTGCCAGAGATCATCCATAAGGGCGACCAATGCCGTTTCCATCCCATATCCGGGCCTGAAACCTGACTGAAAGGGGTCTAGATAATCTGTTTCCTCCAGGACCCTCTGGAGTTGCAGTGCCACCACTTTCTCAACCACCTTCTCCAAAAAGGGGAGGTGGGAGACTGGGCGAAAATTGTCCAATACAGTGGGGTCCAGCAATGGCTTCTTGAGGAGGGGCTGTACCAACACCTCCTTAAAGACAAATGGAAACAGTCCCTCTCTCAAGGATGTATTAACCATCGCCTGGACCCATCCACATGTCACCTCCTGAGCTGCTTTCACCATCCAGGAGGGACATAGGTCTAGCTGACAAGTGGTGGCATTTACTGTCCGGAGGATCCTGTCCACTTCCTCAGGTCCAACAGGATCAAACTGTTCCCAGATAACAAGGTAAGTCCGCTCCCTTGGTATCTCCACGGACCATGTCTCACGTTTGGAGTCTAGCACAGAGCGGATCTGAGCGATTTTGTTTTGCAGATGCTCCGAAAACTCCTCTACATGGCCCTGTAGGTGAGTCACTAGGCCCACCTTCCCCAAAAGGGATCACATGATTTTAAACAGGGCCATTGGGCAGCATTCTGCAGACGTGATAAGGGCGGAGAAGTATTGACACTTCGCCACTCTTATCACCACCAGGTAGGCCTTAATAGCAGCTCTAACTAGTGTTCGGTCGGATTCGGTCTTTGTCTTCCTCCAGCGGCGCTCTAGACGTCTCTTAATCCTCTTCAAAACCCTCAGCTCCTCCGTGAACCATGGGGAGCATCGAGTATGATGAGGCAAGAGAGGTCGCACAGGTGCGATCCTGTCCAAGGCCCCAGCCACCTCCCTATTCCAAGCAGCGGCCAGGGCCTCCACTGGACCGTGCAGCAGATGTTCGGGTATAACCCCCAGCTCCCTCTGAAACCCTGTCGGGTCCATCAGTCGCCGGGGGCGGACCAATTGAATAGGTCCAGCCTCCCTGCAGAGGGGGGCAGCACAGGAGAATCTCAGGGCTACCAGGGCGTGATCTGACCATGACAATGGGGACAGCTGTAACTCTCCCCTCAGATCACATTGCCACTGCTCTGACAAGAAAACTAAGTCTGGGGTGAGGCCACTGTCTCAAGTTGGGTCCCGAATAGTCTGAGACAGACGCATGGCTGCCATGGTAGCCATGAACTCCTGAGCCACCTCCGAAGCACGCCCCACGGATGGCAGATTAAAGTCCCCCAGAACCATAAGCCTGGGGAACTGTACCACCAACCCTGAGACGGACTCCAGCAGCTTGGGCAGGAAGGTTGCTACGCAGCAGGGAGGCTGGTACAGTAGCAACACTCCCAACTCTCGGGCACCCAACTTGAAAAACGGGGTCTCACAACTGGTCACTTGTGGAGCAGGGCCCATGAAGGCCCCCAGAGACAGCTGCCACCCGTCCTCCCCTGTCCTGGGGTTTTGGCTGGTGCCATGCCGTAAACCCAGCCGGGCACATTTCTGAAAGGGGCACCCCCCTTCTGGGCCCCAGGTTTCAATAATACACACCAGGTCTGCCCCTCCTCAGTGATCAAATCACATATGAGGGGGGCTTTGTTGTTAATAGACCTGGCGTTAAGTAGCAGTTGCAAAATCTTGTTCAAAAACGCTGGTGGTAAAGATTTAAGTTGTAGTTTTTAAATTTCCTAATAAAGAATGAGTACAGGAATTTTGAACAGTTGCATTTTTAAAATTGCACTGTTGGTGCATTGATTTTTTTGAACATCACAATTTCCATGTATATGTAAGTACCATGTATATGTACTAACTTGTGTAGTATGCCTTTTACAAAGATCTTAGCACATGCAGAATTTTATCAACAAATTGTATATGAACATTAATGAGGAGAACAACTAATCATGTATGTGTAAGCTTTGTACTGGTAGCTCTGGAGAGCCAGTTTGGCCTAGTGGTTAAGGTGCTGGGCTAGAAACCAGGAGTCTGTGAGTTCTAGTCCTACCTTAGGCATGAAAGCCAGCCGAGTGACCTTGGGCCAGTCACTTTCTCTCAGCCAACTCGATGCAATGTAGACTAGCCGCCTCATGGTACGCCCTGGGCAATGTGACTTGTCACAGCTAAATAGTCTACACATCTGGCTGCTGGACCTCACAAGGATTTCCCAGCAAGAAAAAGCAGCATGAACACCGAACTATTCCATATGATTAAAACAAAACAAAACAAAAAACTCATAGCTCTGACACTTTAGCCAATGTTCTTTCCTTATACATGTTCAAACTTTATAGGCAATTAAAATATAAAGAACTCTGATAATTCGTAATGGGGCAGATGGAGACCCTTCTTTATGTTCTTATTTTTCATTACCTTCATTTTCTTCTCTTTGCAGGTGAAAAACATCATCTACCATGCAGTCAAAGATGCTGTTGGCACACTGAAAGCTCATGAATCCAAACTGGCTAGATCTTAGGAACTGGTGATTCCGACCCTCCCCCCACCCCCACCCCCCGAGTTGTTTTGTTTTGTTTTTTGCTCACAGTATAGAAGGGGATGCACGTGGCTGCCTCTGAAGGGCCCAGAAACCTCTCACTAAGAGATGCCGTGGTATTCATTACACTCTCCAGCCACTGCCTACTATGCTGCCTCAGTCTTGAGTATCTAATAGATGGTCACAATAACATACAGAATTCCTGAAGAACGAAGGGTGCTGAGTCCCTTTCTGGTGGCCTTCTGCAAATTGAAATAGTATGGAAACCAGATGGTGTTCCTGCATATGATGAATAGAAAAATGTGTGAATCTTTTTTCATACCTAATTAGTCTTTCCAAGAAGTTAGGAAGAATGATGCAAAGTTGGGCATTTTATTGCCGACCTAAATAGCTAGCTCCGAACGAGTATGCGCACCAGGATCCTGGCTGCAAGAACATGAACACTAGACCGACTGTCTCTGACATGGCTAAGGAAAAAAAAGAAATTGTTCTTCATGCTCCCTTTAAGAGTTCTTTATACACTGTAGAAATACAGAAACACAGAGAGAAACCACTGATTTTCCCAGAGGGCTCCAGGATTTTTAAAAAAATGTGTATTTAGTGAAAAACTAGGTTTGTAGTGAAACAGTATTTCATGAAAGTAGATATTTTTAGAATTTGAAATACCACAACAGTTCCTGGACTACAAGGAAAGGCACATTGTGTTTAGTCTTCCTTTCAATAAAACTTTTCCAGAAATTATTCTTAGAAATAATTCCCAATAGCACAATTGGCCTGAGGAGAGCTAAAAAGAATTTTACTTCCAATACAAAGATATAAAGGGGGGAAAAGAACATTTATGTTTTGGAGATGTTGTACATCTCTCCCTAAACTGGTAAACACCAGGTGTCAGTTTTAGATTGGGACTACTGCTTCCCAGAACTAATTTTCAATATCAGCTTTGTCCAGAAATATTTTCAGTAAAATGTTCCTGCTTGATAGAGTTGTATTCAGAATTGTCACCATTGAACTGATGGATTCCATTGTTTTACTGTTCATTGGGACTGTATCTACCTTCTATCCAGCTGTACTGTAGTGCCACCTGCAGGCCTGTTAATATGTTCACGGTTATTTCATTTTTTAAAAAATAAAAGTCATTTACTGTAGACTTGTCTTAGATCTATATTGTACCTGTGCTGGAAGCTCATGGGGAGATGTAGAAGAAGGGAGAACAAGCACATCCATCCTCCCCCACTGGGCTTTTGAACAGTTTTTTTCCCCTTCTTTCTATACTATTTCCATTCCCCAAATTCCTGAGAGTTGCATTCATATACACTTCTGAGAAAGGCAACTCTGAAGTTTGGTGCATCATTTTCCCTTCATGTCCTGTTAATCAAAAATCCTTTTTAGGGAGCAGTCAAACCTGCAACTTGATTGAAATAGTCAGGTGCTCAAGCTCTGTTTGTATTTCTGTGGACACCTTTCAGAGACACCAGATCACACTTGACTCTCAAAACACTATCAAAATCTCAAGACGATAAACTGTACGAGCTGTTCTTAGAGGCCAGGAAAAAGCAAGGATGCAACAACGGTTATGTGTTTATATCTGTCCATAGCACTGTTTCTCAATTCATATTTGTACTTTCTGTGCGTGAGTTATTTGAGGTGCAAAGTTGGTTTAAAGTTTCCACTTGTAGCTATAATTCTTTAAATTTATGAAACTGGTAACTTTCATGACACCTTTTCTTGTCTTATGTTGCAGCTTGAAGGCTGATACGGCCACATCCAGATCTCATTGCTTTTCTTTCTTTACATGCTTTTTTTCCTCACAAATTCCAGCGCTCTCAGGACATTTCACCACAGCGCAGAAGACAAAATTCCTTTTTCCCCCCCACTGATTTGTTGGATGATTTCATCAGAAAGTAGTTTCCTCTACCAAATGTTACCATGCTAATTTTCATGAATATTCTTAAAATACTTCCTCTTTTGATTAAACATTTATTTTTGTAGACACCTAAGTCTATCAAGTCTGCAAAGCACTTTTCCATTCTATAATTTACAACTGCATTTCAGATCTCTGATCGTAGGGGAAGGGAAAGACTCTAAACATGCATGAATTCTTATTTCAGTTCTATAATTAAACACTGCTATAAATTATTGTGATACTAATTATAAAGCACCATTTTCATTTGTAAACTTTTGACATGAATACTTTTCATTATGAAATTTTACTAAGGGATGCCACCTTTTCAAATAATTGCACAGAGTGCTGGGACAATTTTCTGCCTCAGCCATATTGCCTAAAATAATTTTAAGGTTTTTGTGAAGGGTTCCCCACCCACCACCACACTCTGGATAAACTTATTTCAAATCCAATTTGAAATCGCCTAATTGGAATAATATTTAGTTATTATGTCTTCAGAATGGAACTGGTTATACCAGAGTTTCACAATCTGAGTCTCTAGAGCGACATGCACCCCTGAAAACCTTTCGTATGATTAAGAGATCTTCAGCAGTTACTTCTAAATGTTTAATGTAACAAAGATGTATTACATTTATTACTAGAGAGGGATTTTTAATTGTTAATGTTAATTCACTTCAAATTAATGAAATGAAATTGGCATAAAACTCAAAAGACCACTGTGGAAGCCTGGAAGAAGTTGTGAGACCCTGGTTTATACCAAATGACATTTTGTTGTTGTTTGCAGTAGCAGCTAGTGCTGCTTTAGCAATAATGCTATATGGGTGGGCAAAGTATGTACATTCTGCACCCTGGAGGTGTATGCCATATGTAATCTGGTAAAGTTTATGGAACTTCATACTACAGTGTTTTCCTAATCTCAAAGATTAGGTTTATTACTTCTAATGGATCCTATAATTTGAGAATTCTCTGTGTTCTCTAGAACAATAGCTATCATTATCACCTCCAGACGAAGCTCCTTTAGAGTATCTGAAGAGCTGTCATGTGTTCCCACCCTTCTCAAATATACCCCATTCCCTCATCTCCACCCTATAGGAATTCGTTCCTAATATCTTGATTTTCCTTGTTTCCGTTCTATAAACCCATTCTAGTTTGTCTGAATCTTCCTTAAGTTGTAGTTTCCAGAATTGGACACAGTTTTTGAGATGGTGATCTGACTAACACAGAATAGAGTGAGATTACTACTTCCTTTTTGCAACAATAAATAGAGAAAAAAGAAAAGAATACAAAAATAGAAGCAGAAAAGAAAAAAATAGAAAAGAAAGAAAAAATAAGAATATAGTAAAAAGGAAAGAAATATATAAAGAAATGACTTCTCCCTTCATTACAACAAGTATAAACAATGTTAGTAACTTAATACATTCTCTTAAAAAACAACAAATGATCTCTTCTTCCCATATCCCATCTCTTATCTATAAACAAATCCTTAAAACCTTGTCACTTCAGTCCTGATGTTAGCAAAAGTCTATTAAGGGTAACCAGAGATAACAACATACCTATTTTAACCTTGATTAGATGAACCATCTTTATATTCCTTCCTTTTAACAAACTTGATCTTTAGTCCCTTCAAATAATGTCCTAGAACTTGATTTCATTTTTTATTTGTCCTTTTTCACAAAATTCTTCAAAGCTTTAACAAGCCTCTTTTATAAACCCAATATAGGGAAATTATCCAGGTCACTCTCTTGGTGTGTTATTTGTATATCCCTTTTAATTATTAAAACATCAGACAATCTTAAAATTAACTTCTGAGTCCCTTGTTCAAAAATATCCTTCAATATGTCCAATGTTAAAATATTTTGCTTCATACTGTGTAAGTCAAATTTAAGTGTTCTCCTTTAATTGTAATCTTTAGTTCCTTCTAGTTCCCTCTAGTGTCTAACTTTCAAACTCCTATCCTGTTTTTTTTTAAGAATTCAAAACAAAAGCATTTTCCCATGGGAAGGATTCTTTTAATTAATTCCAAAATCTTATTTCAAATCCATCTGGACCCTTAGTCCATTTGTAACTTTCCAAAATCAAAGTTGTAAGCACCCCTTTGCTGTTTATTTTATATGTATATACACACACACACACACCTTAAACTTGTATTTAAAACTACTTTTGCTAAGGATTGAAGGAAACTCACCTGGTGCTGTAAAGCCTGTCAATCCAAAGGTTCCTAATAGCTAAAAAGCAGTTAACAAGCAATTTCCAAAAGCTATTGGAAAAGGAAGTATGCAAACTCAGTGTCCCTTTAAAGGTGCCAACCGTGGTTTGAGCAAGATGGCTATTCCCTCGTCTCACAGAGCTCTAAACCACCAGAGACTGCTGTCTTGTGGTCTCCTCATGAGGAGCAACTATCTGGAGCATTTGTGGGTGATCTCAAATCCTCTCCTTGTCTGGAGAGGAATTACGAAGAGCCAGTCCACTTGCTGGCTCTTAATTCTGCTACAGTTGTCGACTCCAGAAAGGGGAATTACTACTCCTCAAGTATAACATCTATGATACTATTCTGTTTCTGTTAAATGCTCTACTACGAAAATATTTAAATTATAGTGCACTGAGACAAGTGTTGCTACTTTTGGTCCTGTTATTAATCATTTTTGTTGTTATACTGCTTTTATATTGATGTGTATTTTATATGGATATGTTTTGTTTGCAGCTCTGTGTTTCTATAAGGGAAGCTACCTTGTGTGGCTCTAAAAGGGTACTTAATGCAAAGCACAGAAAATACCAAGCTATAAGATAGACTAGAAAATTGGAAAAAAAAAACATTTCAAAAGGCAGTGGCAAATGATTTCCACAGTCTTGCTAAGAAAATTACATGGATGCATCAATGAAGTCATGAGTTGAGTACAACTCAGAGGAGACTTTGTCCTTTCTGCCTTATGTTGATTTGATCTTAAAAAGTACCCTTAATAAATCCATAGAAGGGATCAATAGGTGAATATAATATGTGATATGGAGGATGAGGAAGTCATGTGAGCTATTAAAATTCCCTTTGAGTCTGATTTCCTTGTTACCAAGTACTGTTAACAAGGATTCTGATTCGATTTAGCCTGAAAAGCGCAGAACATTGGTTACAGGATGTTGTGGTGTGGGGGAAAGATAGGCGAACACTACATTAGTATCTACAGTACTGTACTGTACAGTAGCAACAACCAAAGGGTTTATGTTTCTAGTTTAGGCTGCTGGAAGAAAGCAAATGTGAGGGGGAAATCTGAAGTACAGTTTTGTATGAGAAAATGGAGTTGGAAAGCTCTGTTCTGGAGCAGAACAGAAATTCTAGCTAAGCATGAGTGCAGGGCTACTATATCCTTTTGTAACTCTAAGTGAACGTCTGGTTCTTCGAGTCACTATGTCAGGCACTTGATTCTAAGTGGTGATCATAGGGATCCAGGCTTTGTTTTGTTTTGTTTTGACTTTTGAGCCTGTTCATCCATGACCTAAGTGATACTAGAAAAGCAAAAATAGGTCTAGAAAAATACTGGCCAGTAGACATGATGCCTATCTTTAGCAGCAGGGAAACCTGCATACAGTAGCAGTGTTCTTAGAGATGTTAACCTCATAGGTGTAGCAGGATGTTAGGCAAGCAGTTGGGGAGAACTTTGTAATATTGCTCTAGAATATTGGTTCTGTAAAGATAACCTTATATAATAATAGTTTTCACACCTGGCACTACTCACTCTCTCTCAGCCCAACTCACCTCACAGGGTTCTTGTTGTGGGGAAAATAGGAGGAGGGAGGAGTATTAGGTATGTTCCCCACCTTGAGTTATTTATAAAAATAAAGGCAGATAAAAATAAATAAATGTATCAGTCAAATTCCAATGACCTTCCACAATAGCCACGTGTTTACAAGCTTCTGGAAAGCCATGGGAGTGGGTCTGTCTTTGCTTTAGGACACAAGCTATTCCAGAGGAAGGAAGTTGTCACAGAAAATAGCCATTTTTGGCCCTCTTCCCATCTTCTCAATAGGATGTGACCTTCAGCAAGCATTCTTGGTTCACTTAGACTAGGCAGGTAGAATCTGGGGTAGGCAGTCTCATAGATACCCAGGTTCTGAGCCGTATAGTTATATAGTGGATAATCAGCACTTTGAATTGTATTTGGAAATGCACAGTAGCCATATAAATTCAGTCTCCCACAGAAGAAGTATCACAGGCCAATAATAAGACTACACAGTAAGCACAAGGCTGTTGCATTTTGTACCAGCTGAAGTTTCCAGGTGGTTTTCAAGGCCAGCCCCATGTAAAGTACAAGAGTCAAATTGGAAGATGACAAGGGCAGGAGTGACCATCTTAAATGCCCCATATTCTAGGTAAGGCTGCAATTGGTGCAACAGCCAAAGCTGGGCAAAGGCACTCCTGGCTTCAGCTTCCACCTGCTTCCCCAGTAGGAATCATGAGTCCAGGAGGAGCCCCAAATTGTAGACCTGCTTTCCATGGAAGAGTTCTACTCTTTCAAAAATAAAGCTGGCACAACCCCAGCAACAGCAGGCCACTTCCTCTTGCATGGGTTGAGTCTGATCATGTTCTTCCCTATCCAGATCCCAAATCAGGACTTCTAGCACAACCCCATTTGGCCTGGGAAGGAAATATAAAGCTGGGTATCATCTGTGTATCAATTACACCTCACCCCAAACCAGTGGATGACCTCTTCCAGAAACTTAATATAGAGGTTAAACAGTATGGGGAGGGGACGTAGCCCTGGAGTGACCTATTCCCACCACTGCCAACAAAAGGATCCACAGTCTCAGGAAGGAGTGGAACATCTGTACAGCCTTTGCGGATGACCCAGAAGGATGTGGCTAATTGTATTGAAAGTTGTTGAGGTAGTATTACAAGGGTTGTATTCCCTCCATCTAAATTCTGCTACAGATACCTATGAGGGCAACCAGCACAATTTCAGCCCCATGACTGGGTCTGAAATCTGGCTAGATTGTCACTTTCTCTACAACCTTCCCCACAAAGGGGAAGTGGAATATAGAATGATGGTTGCAGTTGCCCAGTAATAGTGGATCCAGAGTGAGACTCTTGAACAAATGGCATCTCAATGCTTCTTTCAAGGCTGCTGGCACCTTTCCTCCTGCAAGAGGTTTAACTATGGCCTGGTTCTACCACCTACAGTAGAAAATTTGTGAAACCAACACTGAAGAAATGATACTGAGATTGCTGCAAGGGAAATCTGCTCATACCCGTTTCAATGCTTTTTAATATTTGTTTTGTACGTATTTTTCTTTTCAGTCATGTTTCCTTTTTGAATGGCTGAGATTTTAATTTTTTTAAAGTTTATCTTTTAACAACTGCAGTCTGTGTTACTACTACAGTAGATTAACAAAGCTTGTCCACTCATTGAACATCAGAAGTGGTGGACAGCCATCTCTCAAGGATGATTTAATTGCTTTTCCTGCACATTGCAGAGGGTTGCATTAGTTGACCTTACCTGGTCCCTTCTATCATTAATTCTATGATTCCGTTAATCTCACTGGATGTACTACAGTTGATCATCTTTCTACCTTCTTTCATTTTTACTAGCATTTCATCACAATTTCAGGTGTGGCAAGGTAGTCACACACAAGGGCGTGAAGGCAAAATATGATATAAGATGGTCCTCCTTATCACCTCTTTATGGATGTTGCTGTTCCAAGCACAAGAAGAGTCGAAACCCTTGATCCAGTAATTGGGGGCGGTGGGGGGAGGTGATTGCTTAAGACAGAGGTTCTGTCTTCTCCTTTTTCTTTTTCTGGCTTGTCAACAAAAACTGTGTCCAATACTGCAAGACCAACAGTACCGGCTAACTGTATTGTATCTCCCTACTACAGATACTACTCTTTGTGCAAGTGTGTGCACGCTGGTGCACCTCTTTCTCTCTCTGTAGAAAAGAGAAACTTCAGGGAAGAGTCATTTTCTCTCCTTCCCCTGCGTTTAAGTGGCTTTTGTCCCCTACGATCCACGATGAAAACCCTCGTGAAAAGCGGGGCTAATCCCGCTGTGGACTAAAGGGGCTTTATCCTATGCTGGGTTTTGCCCTAGCGTAAACCGTTCAAAGTAGCCGCCCAGGTCTTGTAAGCTTTCTAATGCCGCGGCTGAAGGAGGCTTAACGTGTTGCTCGCTCAGCTTTGCTCTAGGATGGACCTCGGTCTACAGGCAGCAAAGCGTCTGTCGCTTGACGCAATGCCGGCCCACCCAGTTCAGGGTCTTCTACCGGAAAGAAAGGGACGCGCGCCCAGGCGGACTTGCACTGGCAAGTCCTCCGGGATGCGGTCCGCAGTTCTTTTCCCTCCGACGCACCGGTAGCCCCACCCCTTTAAGGAGACGGGGCGGGGCTACGCTTGCTGCAGAAACCTGCCCTTTAAGAGCGCCCAGCTTTCTTTCGCTGCTGCCACGGCAGCCGGTGCTGAAAGCCAGCTCCCAATCGCCGCTACTGCCGGACGAGTCCCGGCTTCGCCTCGCCATGGTGTCCTGGATCATCTCTCGGCTGGTGGTGTAAGAGCGCGACGGTGGAGGGCGGGCGGGAGGCCTTCTCTGTTCTGTTGCCAGGCAACGGGATGAAGATGGGGACAGGGGGCTCGCGCGGTCGGCAGCAGTTCCCGAGGCTCCCGCCGCAGGGCTGCCCTCCGCGGGGCTTTAGCGGTCCCCACTTTCTTCCCCTGGGCGGCTTGCGGGTGGGAGGCGAGCGCTCCTCACCCTGAACGTGCGGGGGAGAAAGCAGACGGGGCGTTGTCTCGTCTCCGGGGCTATCTCTCTGCTTTCGGTGGAGGGGAACTGCCGCGAAATAGACAGTCGGATGACCCAGCCTGACGGGCCTCGGGGATGAGGAAGGGGATTGTGGATGCGGCAGGTGGGGAGCAAAGCGCCTCGTTGCTCGGCCTGCTCGGTGGGGGTGGGGACTGGAAGTCGCTCAGATTTGCGGGAGTCTGGCGCCCACCCCGAATAACTGGAACCTCACTTTCTCCCCCCCCCACCCCGGTTTTTTGTTCTTGTTTGTTTTTAAAACTCTGGTTGCAGTCTGGTTTTTGGCACCCTGTACCCTGCCTATTCTTCTTACAAAGCTGTGAAGACGAAAAATGTGAAGGAATATGTAAGTGTAAGGCGACCATCACATTTGTTTTAAGGACTAACCTTTCTCTGCTATCATTCATGGCTTGTCTCCTGCTGGGAAAATGCAAAGGTTTTGTGAATGGGCAGGAAGCTGAGATTTTACTTTTTGTATTCTTGTTAATATGATAGTAAAAAATAAATCTGAGCATCTTATTTGATATGAATATATTGTGGGATAGAACTGGCATGCTTGTTCTACTCTTAAGCAGTTTTTCCCATAGTATGCATACACACACACACACACCCTACATAAGCTGATTATGTCACCATATTGCTTCTTCAGCTAATCACCTCTTGCTTTTTGTGTTGTAAAAGTTACAGCTAGTATAAACTGGCTGTTCTACTAGTATAAACACATTAGCATGTGCTTCTAATAGTACATAGTCTTCTGAAGAGTTACCATCTTGCAGGCTTCAGCCAATTTAAACACTGTAGTGTACATGTTAAATAAATGATTGTGTCAGTGGCATATTTGCACAAAGCATGGGAGGCTAAAAAGTGCTTTTTAATGCCACTGGTGAAAACACAATACTCAGTTTTGTTACCACTGTTCAGTGGCTCTTTTTATTCTAGCACTGACTTTAGAACATTGTCACAAATACTTAGCATGGGGTGTGCCACCTGAAAATTACTATGTATTTGGAGAAACAAAAATCTATTTGAAATGAAGGCTTCTGAATTGGATTATGAAGTACAGTATTGAACATTCCTAGACCACTTTTAGCAATTCATGAAAATGTTAATTGTGTTGGGATATAGGGAAGTTAAAGTAAACATGTATGTGTCAGGACTAATGAGAAATAGATAAGGAATTGAAATAGAAAGAAGTATGGGAAAGGCTGAAACTAGTCTCAACAGCAGTGCTGCTTTTTTTACATATATGCCTCTTACTTTGCTGTTCCATGTTTCACTATACAAAATGAAGTATATACTTTCTTTATAGGATCATTTCTAGGCAACCCATGACCTGTTGGGTCATCATTTCAGAGATATTTCTTTACCAGATACTGTAGCTCAATGCCTTCAACAATGGCAGAGTTTCTAATGTACTGCCTTCACTGGAAAAGTCCTTAAAAATTCAGGAAGATATTCAGAGATGTATCTGCCTTGAAAATAGCCCATGTCATTCATATTGAACTGTGTAGCACAGTCAAACATCAGGAGTTGACCACAGGAAATGTTTTATGACATTTATTATGTCATAAAATGTTTTATGATAAATTTTATGTCATAAAATATTTTATAAAATTTGCCAAATTTCAATTCCATGTGAGTCATGGGTCCTGGATTTTGGATGCATTCTGTAAGTTAGCCTATTAGAGGTACCTTGGTTCAAAAATTGTTGGCCTATGATGTACCATTTTGCCCAGTTAATGGTTACAAACAGACACAAGGGTTTTAGTACTACATAGATTATTTTTATTTATTTATTAAATTTGTATGCTGCCCGACTCTCAATGACTCTGGGCAGCAGGTAAATATTTAATACGTGTAAGTGGAACTTTCACACAAGTGCATTGTAGAGAAAAGTAGTTAATTGGCTGCATTTGAAAATCCTAGCTAGAAGTCTTTCTGGAGCAGCTTTTGGAAGTTTGCAGTTTGCAAAATACTTGTGATATATAATACTAAATTGATTCTGGTATCCAGTAACATTGCACTTTCACTTTGTCAGCTTTTATAAACAGCAGATAGGAAATTATTGTGGGCCTAGTATGGATGTGATCCACAAATTTTAGCTAGTTTCAGTATTTCATACTTTTTTTGAGAATTTTTAACTTGATGTTGAAGTAACAACATGGAACTTTCCAAAGCATATGACTCTTCCAACTATGTTTGTTTCTTGTGATACCCACACTTCCAATTCTTAAGGTGTCTTACTTCTTGTCATGCTTGTTCTGAGAGGAAACTAGACAGTAGAAGTATACATTATTCTTTCAAAGAGAATGCTTATGCCAGTTTTGATTGTGATATTTAGATTATATAGCTGTCCTAAATTTATTTCTCACTTTTCATCAAAAAGCTTTCAGGTTAACTCAAAAAGTTAAAAAAGCTTTTTTCTTTTTAAAATAAATAAACATTAAATACATCTGTCAAGTGCAGCAGCAAGATATGTCGTGCAACATGTTTTGGCCTTTTTATTCAAACAATTAATAGTATGGCTCTTGAGATTTTTTTCCTTCCAAAGGTTATTCCACTAAGGAAATGCTGAAAAAACCCTTGACATGCTATTAACTAGCCTTACTTTAGAATAAGCCCACCAAGCAAACATTTAATGACTAATGTCTGCCTCTTTTTTTTTTCACCCCAAGGATCAAAGAATGTGGGACTGGTGACATGGCAATATTGCCAATGTGGAGAACTAAAATGTTTGACCCATTGTGTGGGACCCTAAACTGCAGAAGTCTCTTTATTTTGGCCAAACTCACCCAAAGAATCTTTTAATTCTAAATTCCCTATTGAATGTTGCTGGTACCAAACTAGGGTTGGTTTGGGAGTTCCACAAATGAGAATTTTAAACAGCATGTAATAATAAGTAGTGGGTTGCTCATAATGTTCCTTAAAAGATTGAAATATCTTGTGGGGGCAGTATATGGAGGAAGAAAGATACTTCTAAATGTTCTGGACCAAATCAGGGGTTCCAATATTTTTAGGCCAGAGAGCCATTCGATTTTCTGAGACCCTGGACATTCAGAGGAAATGGTTGCCATGGGAAGCTTACCCATTTATAAAATGGCTCCACATTTAATTTAAGAGGTCACAAAACACCAGTTTACCAGAAGGCAAACTGGTGGAAAGGTTTCCTGCCACTCTTTCTAGGCTATGAAGACATCTGCTTTCATCCCCAGGTTATGATTGTCTTTTTTTCTAGGCTTGTAAAGAAATCATTAAGCTGCAATCATCTACCATTTTTATTTTCTGAAAATACCTATAGGTCTTTGTGGTATCTAAGGACATTTCTGGAAATAAATAAGATCCTTCAGACTGGTGCTTTGTTTTGCAGTATGCAATAAAAGAAAATCAAAAAGTACAGAGGGCCAGGCAATCTGGCAGAGGTCCATGGCCACATTGGTATAATAGGCACCATGTTGAGCATCCCAGATCTAGAATGTATAGGAACTTATTTTTATTTCTATTAAAAGAAGAAAAAGAATCCTCTTTCAATCAAGCCAGTAGCAAGCCAGATACATTCAGGAAGCATGGACAGGAGTATGATACAGCTGATATTCAAGGCAGGCCACCTATAATTCCAGAAGTAGCAACAGCCATCAAAGCTAGTAGCTATTAATAGCCCATCCTTCATGAATTTGTCCAATCCCCTTTTAAAACTGCTTGACTTGGAAACTGTTACCACATCTGATTCTAACTACAGTACATGGGTATAGAGATTTTTATCCTAACCCCTTCTCAGGGAAATTACAATAATTTAAAATGTCAATGCCATAGAGTAGAGATCTATTAAAATACAACAGTAAAAATATATTAAATAAAATGCAATAAAGTCAGGAACCACAAGTGAGACATTATGCATATCACCAGCTTACTGTTGGCAATTTGTTAAATTTCTTAAAAACCTGTCCCAGTAGAATGTGCATGTAGTTGCTTTTTTGTTTGTTTGTAATAGAAGACATAATAGAACCTTGAAGAATCTGACAGGATATTTTCCTTCAGGGAAGCCCAGTAGTTTCCCCAAACTATCCTAAGCATGGTAAAATAATAATGGAACTTGTGTAAAGCAGGGCTCCTGGGCTCCTGCTACCAAATGTATATTGCCTGTCCTGAAAGACTATAACTGCTGGTACTGAAAGCTACAGCAGTAACCTGAAGGATCCATTGGGCAGTAACCCAGGATCCTTCTTTTTCTCACACTAGTTATGCACTAGTTATGCACTAGGATGATTGAGGAAGTTTCAATCCTTAGTGTCAAATTAAGTTAACATGAATTTATATAAATGGAGGATTTGATTCAATGTAAGTTTAAAGTGATGACCACTGAAGTGAAATCTTTATTTTCATTTGTTCACTGATGGATCAGAACTATGTGTGATTATCTTGGTGAAGTCTTAAGTGTACAATAGAAAACTTCTGAAAATCATCTGCTAAGTGTGAACTGGCAGTGGAAAAAAGCAAATTCCATGTTAAGGAATGTTAGGAATAGGATCAAAAATAAAACAGTAATTATCAGTGTGTTTCTATAATAGTCATCATTCCTTGCCACAAAATGTGGCCATTGTAATTGCTTTTGGTTGCTCTTTTGTTGTTTATTCGTTTAGTCGCTTCCGACTCTTCGTGACTTCATGGACCAGCCCACGCCAGAGCTTCCTGTCGGTCGTCAACACCCCCAGCTCCCCCAGGGACGAGTCCGTCACCTCTAGAATATCATCCATCCATCTTGCCCTTGGTCGGCCCCTCTTCCTTTTGCCTTCCACTCTCCCTAGCATCAGCATCTTCTCCAGGGTGTCCTGTCTTCTCATTATGTGGCCGAAATATTTCAGTTTTGCCTTTAATATCATTCCCTCAAGTGAGCAGTCTGGGTTTATTTCCTGGAGGATGGACTGGTTGGATCTTCTTGCAGTCCAAGGCACTCTCAGAATTTTCCTCCAACACCACAGTTCAAAAGCATCGATCTTCCTTCGCTCAGCCTTCCTTATGGTCCAGCTCTCGCAGCCATATGTTACTACAGGGAACACCATTGCTTTAACTATGCGGGCCTTTGTTGTCAGTGTGATGTCTCTGCTCTTAACTATTTTATCGAGATTTGTCATTGCTCTTCTCCCCAGGATTAAGCGTCTTCTGATTTCCTGACTGCAGTCAGCATCTGCAGTAATCTTTGCACCTAGGAATACAAAGTCTTTCACTGCTTCTACATTTTCTCCCTCTATTTGCCAGTTATCAATCAAGCTGGTTGCCATAATCTTGGTTTTTTTGAGGTTTAGCTGCAAACCAGCTTTTGCACTTTCTTCTTTCACCTTCATCATAAGGCTCCTCAGTTCCTCTTCACTTTCAGCCATCAAAGTGGTATCATCTGCATATCTGAGATTGTTAATGTTTCTTCCAGAGATTTTAACTCCAGCCTTGGATTCCTCAAGGCCAGCTTGTCGCATGATGTGTTCTGCATACAAGTTGAATAGGTAGGGTGAGAGTATACAGCCCTGCCGTACTCCTTTCCCAATCTTAAACCAGTCTGTTGTTCCGTGGTCTGTTCTTACTGTTGCTACTTGGTCGTTATACAGATTCTTCAGGAGGCATACAAGATGACTTGGTATCCCCATACTGCTAAGAACTTGCCACAATTTGTTATGGTCCACACAGTCAAAGGCTTTAGAATAGTCAATAAAACAGAAATAGATGTTTTTCTGAAACTCCCTGGCTTTTTCCATTATCCAGCGGATATTGGCAATTTGGTCTCTAGTTCCTCTGCCTTTTCTAAACCCAGCTTGTACATCTGGCAATTCTCGCTCCATGAACTGCTGAATTCTACCTTGCAGGATTTTGAGCATTACCTTACTGGCATGTGAAATGAGTGCCACTGTTCGATAGTTTGAACATTCTTTAGTGTTTCCCTTTTTTGGTATGGGGATATAAGTTGATTTTTTCCAGTCTGATGGCCATTCTTGTGTTTTCCAAATTTGCTGGCATATAGCATGCATTACCTTGACAGCATCATCTCGCAAGATTTTGAACAGTTCAGCTGGGATGCCGTCGTCTCCTGTTGCCTTGTTATTAGCAATGCTTCTTAAGGCCCACTCAACCTCACTCTTCAGGATGTCTGGCTCTAGCTCACCGACCACACTGTCAAAGCTATCCCCGATATTGTTATCCTTCCTATACAGGTTTTCTGTATATTCTTGCCACCTTTTCTTGATCTCTTCTTCTTCTGTTAGGTCCTTGCCATCTTTGTTTTTGATCATACCCATTTTTGCCTGGAATTTACCTCCAATGTTTCTAATTTTCTGGAAGAGGTCTCTTGTCCTTCCTATTCTATTGTCTTCTTCCACTTCCGCGCATTGCTTGTTTAAAAATAATTCCTTATCTCTTCTGGCTAACCTCTGGAATTTTGCATTTAATTGGGCATATCTCCCCCTATCACTGTTGCCTTTTGCTTTCCTTCTTTCTTGGGCTACTTCTAGTGTCTCAGCAGACAGCCATGTTGCCTTCTTGGTTTTCTCTTTCTTTGGGATGTATTTTGTTGCCGCCTCCTGAACAATGCTGCCAACTTCTGTCCATAGTTCTTCCGGGACCCTATCTACTAAGTCCAGTCCCTTAAATCTATTCTTCACCTCCACTGCATATTCCTTAGGAATATTAGTGAGCTCATATCTAGCTGATCTGTGGGTCTTCCCTAATCTCTTTAGTCTGATCCTAAATTGTGCAAGAAGAAGTTCGTGATCTGAACTACAGTCAGCTCCAGGCCTTGTTTTTACTGACTGTACAGATGTCCGCCACCTTTGGCTGCAAAGGATGTAATCAATCTGATTTCAGTGTTGTCCATCTGGTGAAGTCCATGTATAAAGCCGTCTCTTAGGTTGTTGGAAGAGAGTGTTTGTTATGCAGAGTGAATTGTCTTGGCAAAATTCTATCAGCCTGTGTCCTGCTTCGTTTTGTTCTCCCAGGCCATACTTACCTGTAATTCGAGGTGTCATTTGACTGCCCACCTTAGCATTCCAGTCTCCTGTGATGAAAATAACATCTCTTTGAGGCGTGTTGTCCAGTAGGTGCTGCAGATCCTCATAGAACTGCTCTACTTCAGCTTCTTCAGCATTTGTGGTTGGGGCGTATATTTGGATCACTGTGATGTTAGATGGCTTGCCCTGAATTCGAATTGAGATCATTCTGTCGTTTTTTGGGTTGTATCCAAGCACTGCTTTAGCCACTTTACTATTAATTATGAAGGCTACTCCATTTCTTCTGTGGTCCTCTTGTCCGCAGTAGTAGATCTGGTGGTCATTTGATGTGAAGTGGCCCATTCCAGTCCATTTCAGTTCACTGACGCCCAGAATGTCTATCTTTAATCTTGTCATCTCACCAATAACCACATCCAATTTGCCCTGGCTCATAGATCTTACATTCCAGGTTCCGATGGTGTGTTGATCCTTAGAACATCGGATTCGCCGTTCACCACCAGCACCGTCGGCCGCTAGCCGTCCTTTCGGCTTTGAGCTAGCTGCGTCATCACGTCTGGGGCTAGTTGAGCTCATCCTCTGTTCCTCCCCAGTAGCATTTTGACCATCTTCCGACCTGGGGGTCTCATCTTCCGATGGTATACCGACATATCTCTGGTTGTACTGATCCATTTAGTTTTCACGGCAAGAATACTGAGGTGGGTTGCCATTACCTTCCCCAGGGATCGCATTTAGTCTGACCTCTCTGTCATGACCTTCCCGTCTTGGGTGGCCCTTCACGGTTTAGCTCATGGCATCATTGAGGTGCTCAAGCTCCAGCACCACGACAAGGTAACGATCCTTTGCTGAAGTGGTTGCTCTTAAAAATACAAAAACTAATTGAGAATAGCTCTGTCAGTGGCTGTTATCCATAAATGGCCTTCAGTACCAATTGCCTAGTTTTCAGGGTAGACTATCCATCAGTGACAATCATGTGTGTCAGTCCCCAAACCAGGCTTCAGGTTTAAATCTCTGACCCTGACTTAAAAGGATCAGAGTTTGAAATGCATTCCTGCTTCTAGTCTAGGATCTAAATTAGGCAAGAAAGTCTGTTGATTACTCAGAATGATGACACAAACAGATTAGGAATACCAACGACTTTTCAGCACCACTTGACCAACCTTTTTTTTAATTAATTAACAATAAAAATATATAATATTTAGATATTCTCTACCCTAAAACTTAGTAAGAAAGTGTATAGCAGAAACTGCAAGTTCACCTAATTGCCATTGCTTGTGATCACATGCAGTGGAAACAAATTATAAAATACCACTATCCAACAATCCATGCTATAAAACATAATGAACCCATGCTGAACACAGGCTTAAATAACCTCCCACAAACCATGGCTGCCGTTAAAGCCACTCCTTGTGAATAAGTATCCATGAAGGAAGGACTGGCAGGTGGAAAGAGCAGAAAGCACATTGTAACTTACATATGATGATCTGACCAATTTGGGAAAGTTTGTAGCTGACAGTTAGAAACGAAGTTGGAAGAACTGAAATGTATGTAGAGATGGTAGAAGAGTTGGAATTGTTGGAGAAGTGGAAGGAGATAGTGGACATTCCTTGATTGGGAGGCTTTGTTGCAGTCACTCATGCTTTTATTACTTCACTTCTGGTTTATTTACTGTACATGTGGCTGCTCTTGAAGTTCATTTAGAAGCTACACTGTCCAGAGTGTAGCAACTCAAATAGTGACTGGCTCAGTTCAGTTTGTCTGTGTTATAACACTAATATAGGGGTTCCACTGGTTGCCAATAGGCTTCCAGGTGCAATTCAATCTGGTGGACATTACTTTTATGGTTTAAGAACTGAGTATCCCCAAAATTGCCTTCTTTGAATGGAATCTGCTTGTCTGATGAGTTCTCATAGGGAAGGTGGCAGCAGGGCCTGACCTCTAGGGCCTGTTGTCCACAGAGACCCCAAGGACAAGTCTACCCCATGGTGATACCCTGCCCCCTTCTTGGGAATAGTGCATTCCAGAGATAAAATAACTGAGAGCTTTCTCTTTCAGAGGGCCTTTGGGAATGGTGTGGAAATTGCTCCTGAAGATGTGGTACCAGATGTGTGTTGATAGTCATGATATTATTGATGATTATGAGAGTGCTTATTTATTTTCATTTTATTATAGTTTGGTTATTATTTTATATTATTCTGTGTTTTGACCCGAATACTGTAAGGAGGAGGGTAAGCAATTCAAGAGTCAGTTTAGATTTGAAGCCACATATAAGGCCAAAAGGAAAAAAGAAAAAAGAAAGCTTGGTCATCATTGAGCTTTGAATCCCTGCCTGAATAAAATTGTTTTCATAACTTTAGAAAATGTGGGTAACTTTGTCTGGGTTCAGAAGCTAAGCAGGATCAAGCCTGATTAGTACTTGGATGAGAGACCATCAGGGAATTTCAAGGCTATAGGCTAGACTGGAAAGTTGAAAAACATCCTGGAAAAAGGCAGTGGTAAACTCTGCACCATTGCCATGAAAATGCTGTGATTTTATCCATCTAGTCACAAGGAGTTGAGTTCAACTGGAGGGAGGCTTTGTCTTTTTATATTAAGAACTGGAAATCACAAGTTTGTATCAGCTGTTCAAGACAAAAAAGTATTTTCAATAGCTTCCTTGTGGTTTATATGATTAGGGACTAGAAAAGCTCTCTAATTTGGAAAGAATATCATGCAATGGCTTAGAATGGAGGTGGGTAAAGGGGGATATAAATTCATGTTTGGACAATGTCTGTGTTGAGAATTCTTCTTTTTCTTTGTAATATTAGAACACATGATCATAAAAAAGAAAGAAAAAACAACAACTCTGCTGGATCAGACCAGGCCCATCTTAGGCCTGCACTTTGTTTCTCCCAGCTGCCAACTAGATGCTACTGGAATGCTTGCAACTAGGAAACAGAGAAATATTCCTCTCCTGCACTTTTTCCAGCTCTGTTATATCCTTTTTCCACTGTAGCAACCAGAACTGTACACAGTATTCCAGATGCAGACATAGATTTATATAAGGGCATTACAATATTGGCATTTTTATTTTCAATCCTTTTCTTCAGGGTCTCTAGCACAGAATTTGGATATTATATACTTCATGTGCACTCACTCAATATCTTCACTAAGCTATCCAGTATGCTCCAAGTTTTTTTCCTGGTAGGTTACAGACAGGTCAGTTTCTGTCACTGTATATGTGAAGATAGGGTTTTTTTGCTCCAATGTGTATCTGTTTACATATATTGAAATTGAATCACATTAATAATTTGGTTGACCATATACCCAGTTTAAAGAGATCCTTCTGGAGCAATTTAGAATCACTTTTGGATTTTGTTTTCCTGAAGAGTTTAAAAACTATAATTTCATCAGGTAAAGTTAAATGTGAAAAGAATCAGTGATGATCCAAAGATACAACAGTCACAAATTTAGATGGTTGTAAAAGGGAACTAGACAGATTACTGGAAGCTACTGCTGTCAATGGTTACTAGCCTTGTTACTAATCTCCAGAATTCAAAAAAAAATAATAGCCTGCTTTAGACATTAGTTGTTAGAAAGCAATTTTTTAGCCTACCACAGTGAAAGAGGGCTATAGTCTATTTGTGAATTTCCAGGATCTGGTTGGCTTCTGTGTAACATTGTGCTGGACCAGATAGTCCATGGCCTGATACAGCTGGGCTCTGCTGATGCTGTTACATTCTTATTTAATAAACAGCAGGGGGAGCTAGCGCCTGCCTGCCTGCCTGCAAACAAGATGCAGGCATACGAATATTTGTAACATACAGTATGTTGTAATAAAACAGAATCAATTGCTATTTGCTAGGTTGAATCATGATGCTTGTAGGGTTTTTTAGGCGTATGTTTTAATCCTAAATACTTGTTGCACTATTTGGAGGACTCCAAATATGCCCCTTAGGGTTCCTAAACTTTCCAAGCAGATTTTGAAGGAATGCAGAGGATTGCAAAAAGCCTTTCCCCACCTTGGGATAATGGAGAAGTTCCATTATCAGAAAAACTGCAGTGGATTTCACCTTTTAATGAAATTTCCTATGCTTCCTATGTTATCTATCATAAGACAAATGATTGGACAGCAAGTATCTCAGTTATATACCGCATTGCCAAGCTGGGAAATCCATACAATGTTTGAAGCAAATGGAAATTGAGGGAGATAAAATGGGGAAGGAAAGGAAGAACAGGCATGACAAGCGTTGCTTACAGAACTATCAATTAAAAATGATGTTTGTGTAAATATTTGTTTTTGTATATCAGGAAACAATTATCTGTATAATTATTTATTAAAAGAAATGCAAAGCACTGTTTGGGTTTTGGGGACTTTCCTAGGAAATCTCTATCACCAAAGGGAGAGGTCTGAGTTGCTGGGCATGGATATAATTGTCATACTGAATTGCTTCAAAATGTTTGGTATAAATCAAATGTTTGTTTTAAGGTAAGTCCTAATGTTCAGCAGACTTTTAATGGGATGATTGCCTTGCAGGTTAAGTGGATGATGTACTGGATTGTGTTTGCCTTCTTCACCACAGCAGAAACACTCACAGACATCATTCTGTCTTGGTAAGTTCTCTGCCAGTGATTGGAACTACTTGATGCTGTATTTTTTTTTAATCTCCAGTCTAGAACTGGCTACTGTATTGTGAAGTGTTTCAGTAAAGTATTCTATTTTTCCCATCCTTGACAGCTATAAATGTTTTTTCTGAAGCCTTGTTATTTTAAACTTTTGCAGGAAATATTCATTTGCTGTATCACACCTTTGCCGCCCAGAGTCACTTGTTGAGCTGGGCTGCTATAGAAATCGAATAAACAAACAAACAAACAAAATATGTCTTATAAATTGAATGTTTAAAGTTGGCAATAATATATTATTCTTTCTTCCAAAACTAATTTTTAAGAATTTGGATTCTGGTTCTGAATAAAACGGTTGTTTCTGGTACTATTGCAAGTCATCAGTGTCTACTGCTTTGCAAAATAATACCAAGAGATTTGTTTTCTGAAAACATTAAGGAAAGAGATGATACTCCAGTCCTACAGTAATATTTCTGTTTAATACACCTTACTAGCAACTTGTTCAAAACAAATAACTGGGGTATGTACTGGAATGAGGATGTCGGGTGATTTTTAGGCAAAGAACGAGTCATGTAACTCCCCACAAAGATGATAGTTTATTGTTCCCTGAAAAAATTATTAAATGGTATGATTGCTGGCACTTAATTCTGTGTTTGCTATGTTGGGTTATTTATCAAGACTATAAAAGAAATCCAAAATGAGATTTCAGAAAGGAACATTCCTGAAAAGAATGAGAGCCAGTTTGGTGTAGTGGTTAATGTGCTGGTCTGGAAACCAGGAGACTGTGAGTTCTGGGCCTCCCTTAGGCATGAAAGCTGGCTGGGTGACTTTGGGCCAGTCTCTCTCAGCCCGACTCAGCTCACAGGGTGGTGGTTATAGGGAAATAGGAGGCGGGATAATTAAGTATGTTCACCACCTTGAGCTATAGAAAAACAAAAGGTGGTATAAAAATATAACAACAACAACAACAATATGCAATTTCCTCTATAGCTGGCTTTGTTGTATTGATTCTATTCTATCTATAATTCATTTTTTTCTCCCTTTGCTGATCTCATCTGTGCCATCATGGGCTGTCAACCTTTGTCTGACTCTAACCTGAGCTTGATTCTAGCTTTTCCATTTCTCTCAGGTTTCCCTTTTATTTCGAGTTGAAAATCGCATTTGTGATCTGGCTGCTCTCTCCTTACACGAAGGGCTCCAGCGTCCTGTACAGGAAGTTTGTTCACCCAACGCTCTCCAGTAAGGAGAAGGTACTGCAGCTTGCCCGGTTATCAGTCATGAAAATTGAGTCACTTCAAATGTTGTTGGGTTGCAGGAAAAAAAAATTGAAATTAGTCATGCCCATACTTATTCATGCAGAATGCATGGCATCTAGAGCTGGACATAAATAGCCTTTTAAAATTGCCTAGCTAATTTGTGGACAGAAAAATTAGATGGACATTTTTTTTCTAGAGAGCTTCTTCAAGGATATCTCAAGGGCAGGATTCCTATGTAATGATGAAACTCATTACAGAAAAAGCTCAATGGGAGGAATTCCCTCCTGATTTATTAGTTGAAGTGTTGGGCATGAGGGAGATTGCAGGCTGCTGAACAGATTATTGTACAATGAAAAGTAGTCCATATGCACTCCTTCACATCCTCATCACTAAATAAGTGCAAGAATGCCAAACTCCATTCCCATTAAAAGAATTTCTAAAACAAATCTTCTTTCATCACAATTGAATGAGACCTGATAGAAAAAAGGCAAGAGAATTTCTCTTCCCATACTAATGGCAACTAGTTGTCTTACTGAGCAAGAGTAAATTCCAAGTTTGCAATCTAATCAGAATATGTTGGCTCTAATGTTGATTGGGACTTCAGAGCTCCTTTTTATGATTCAAATGGTTGTTTTATGGTATGTGCATGCCAGGGCTTTCTGTTCCTTTCCTATTGTAACTTCTTGCGTCCCTCTGAAAAGTCATACGTGACTGCAGGAGAAGCATTTGATGTGACTCAGAAACCTCCAACCAAAAGGAAAGCCACAGATCAGGAATTTTACCAGTATGTGAACAAATATGGTTTCCATTCTTTCATAGCATAATCTGGATCTTACCAAAATTTTCAGCATTTGCTTCATTGATTTTTTTCTTGGATCTCTATTTCTTGTAAGGTGTGCAGCAATTAATCGTAGGTGTGCAATTACTTTCCATTCTCCTATGTAATTCTAGCACATGCTAGAGGTACAAAAAGTATACCTTTATTTATCAGTTTGGTGTGTGCCTGTGAAAGGTAAAAGAGGAATGGCAGTCAGCAGATGACAGAAATTTCTTTGTGAGAGTTCCCCTGCCTTCCTTTTATAGCTTATGCTGCCTCTTGCTAAATGGTAAGAACAGCTATGCAATTTTCACCCTTCAGAGTAATCAAGTTCGCTGGAATATTAAACTTTTTCTCCTTAATCAGCATTAAGTCAGAGTTGCTGTTGGATAGCTCAGTTCATGGCTTTTAAAGCTCCAATATGCCATGCCATCTACTTCATCGTGATTTCTTAGAATTCTGGGGTTTGGGTGGCAAACAATTCATTTTCTACAGCAGTGTAATAAAAGAAGAGATTAGGGGTTTATGGAGAAAATGCTTGCATGAAAGAATTACGTTAAAAAAGAATTCAGTTAGATAAATTATAATGCTAGGAAGACGTAATGTGCTAAAGTACTCTCTAGGCAGCTTTAAATCTTATGAAATACATTTTATATTATCTTTGTTGATACTTCAGGGATGCCAAAAAGACCCACCTTTTCCAAGCTAAAGGTTGGTCACACTGCCTGCTGCAACTTATGTTTCTTTTGTACTTGAACATAAATCAATATTACACTGTTTTGTATCAGTTGTGAAGGATCCATATATATTTAAACATTGATGCTTCATGGTAAAATACCCAGAAGTGCCAATTAGGAAATAATTAGTCTCTTCCTTCTGAATCCATTTGATATGATCATATCAAAGGCATTGAGAAGGAAGAAACTAATTATTCCATTTAAGGTTCTGTTTAAGATTCTATTCTATTTAAGGTAAAAGTATTCTAACAGACACCAGTACTAATATTTCCCTCAGAGCTTAACTTGTTTAAAAAGCAAGTTAATTTTGTTTAGGGTACACAAATCAGTAGTTTTTAATCATATGGTTATTCATATTTAGTTCAACAAAACTGCCTCCAGCGTAAATTAATATCTCAAACTATTACTTTTCCATACTGCAAAATATTCATTGTTGATCCTTGGAATTTTGCTGTTCAGGGTGTGAACTCAGTAGGGAACATTTTTGTGTTTTCTTATGTTTTAACTCTGTGAACTTTTATTTATTGATTGATCTGATTTGTTACTTTTATACACTTGCTTTCCTTTGGAAACTCAAGGCAGCTTGGGTCTCCCTGTTGCCCATCCAACACCTTAAACACCACAACTCACTGGCTGTAGTGACCACAAGAAGTCGCTAGGTAGATAGCAGATATTAAGAGTTCAAAATTTGGTGAAATTGCCATCAACACCATTCCAATCGGTGTTGATTGGGAGCAAGAAGTCCCACTCTCGGTCCCTTCTATGTACAGTACCACAGGGCTTGGTACTCCCTCCACTCCTATCTACAGTACATGAAACCACTGGGTGAGATCATCCATCACCAGTGGGCTGTACATCTCTGTCCCTGATGAGCTAAGTGATGCTGTTGATGTCCTCTCTTGGTGCTTGAAGGCTGTAGGGCTCTGGATGGGGAACAACAGGCTTCAGCTGAACCCTGGAAAGACTGAGTGGCTCTTGGTCTTTGGGCATTCTGGTTCTGGGGGTTTATCATCCTTGGTGTTCCAAGACCAAAACAGACCCGGTATGCAACTTGGGGGTTCTTCTGGACTCATGACTTCTACTCGAAGAGCAGGTGGCAGTCATGGTCAGGAGGGCTTTTGCACAGCTTTGTGTTGTGCACTAGTTACACCCATTTCTGGATTGGGAGGCTCTACTCTCAGTCATTCATACCCTAGTCATCTCCCAAATTGACTACTGCAACATGCTGTACATGGGGCTGCCCTTTAAGAGTATCCAGAAGCTTCAGCTGGTGCAAAATACAGCAGCATGGGTAGTTATGTATTCTCTGAGTTCTGCACATGTTACACCTCTGCAGTGTGAGCTGCATTGGTTGCCAGTTTGTTTCCAGGTCCAATTTAAGGTGCTGGTTATAACCTTTAAAGCCCTACATGGCATGGAGCCAGGATATTTGAGGGACTGCCTCTCCTAGGTTACATGCCACCCCATCAGGTCTGGCAGGGGAAGCATGTTGCGGGTCCCATTGGCCGGGGACTGTGAGATAGGCAGCTATACAAATGTGATTAAATAAATAAATAATGCAATTGCCATCTACTGACTGGCATTAAGTATTAATTTGACAACTAATTTACAGCAATTAGTTTAGATTTAGATCATCTTAGTGGTGCTATACAAAATCATTCAGTTGCTCCATGTGAGGTTTCAGCCCACTTCTGACTCTGAAAATGAAACTTATCCAGAGTCAGAAGGGGAAAACAAAACTAATCAGGAGAGGGTTGAAGAAGCTGAACCAGGAAGTGACTCAGCAGAGTGGGAGAATTTGCAAATGCGGATTGGACAAACTCTGGTGGGGGATTTGAACTCTCCAGCGCACGAGACAGGAGAGCTGAGAAGCGCGCAAATCAGAAAGCAGCTCAATTGGCTGCTGGAGAGAAAAGGCGCGGAAAGGATTGGCATAAAATGCAGACGCAAGGTGTTGGAGACAACTGATCCTTCGAGCTCACAGCCATTGCAGAAGAGTCCTTACCTGTGTTGGATGCCTTGCCTGTAGCCAGAGTGGAACCAGCGCCAGCGTCTTATACCTCTGCAGAATCGCCTTCTGCACAAGCTGCTCCAGTCGATCCTCTTCTTGCCATTCCTGCCGAGCACAGCCTCATGTCTAGCTCCGGACCTCATCGCTACATTTCGAAGCAATCCATGTGTGCATCCAGTCTTGCTTCCAGCTCTCAGCCTTGCCTAGAATCCCCAGTCCAGTCCAGTCCAGTCGTGCTTCAAGCCTGCAGCCTTGCCTAGAATATCCAGTCCAGCCCAGCTTAGCCTCCAGAGCCAAGCCTTGCCCAGAGGTTCCAGTTCAGTCTTGCTTGGCCTCCATGTGTCAGCCCAACCCTATCTGTGTGCCAGTCCACAGAACCTTGCCTCCAGCTTCTGCCTTGCCATGCACTCTAGCTCACCAAGTCTGACAGCTTCAGTCAGAGAGTCAGCTGAATTCTGCCTTGCTGTTCTGCCACAGTCTGATCCTGCAGCCTTGCCTGTTCATCTGTCATTGCCTGTGTGGTCTTGATTGGAATTGCTTTGCTTTTATTCACTAGGACTTTACTACTGTAAATAGTTGTTTTAAATAAAGAGTTTTGACAATAATTCTGTCTGGCCACTTCATAGTCTGAACAGGACACTCCATTTGAAATACCAAATAACTTTTTGCCAAATATTTCTAAAATGTGAGCTTTATTAAGATAATGGAGACTTGAGAGTGCATCTATTGTCATCTTCACCTCTTTGCCTGCCTATCTATCTATTCTCTGTCTATCCATTCATCCATCCTCCTTTTCTATAGACTATGCCCAATGTGGTTTATGCATATCAAAAGCATAGAGAGAGTAACTAAAAATAAATATAGTGTTAATAATAATAATGAGTTGAATCCCAGAACTGAGTGTCCACAAACCAAAGCAAAGGAACTGGAATCCAACATGTTTCCCACTGCAAGAAAGTGGCAGTGATTTTCACGAGTTCCTATCCCCCCATCCCCCAGTTGCCAGTACCATCACACACAATGTTCTAGAAGATATCCCAGCCATGTAGAGCAAATTGGAGCAGGGGACAGAACATGTTTTGGGGCTGGGAATAAGTAGAAATCAACCTCTCTTTTTATTTCAGACCAATCAGTTCATATAAGGCTACAGAAAAGCATCTCTATAATTAAACTTGGTAAACATTTGCTGTCAACCATACCTCACCCACCCAAATAATGAATGCAGCACAATATCCTATGTGTTTATAATACAATTTAACGTCATACAGTATATTAATGTGTAATGATGGAAATGCAGTGTGTATTCTATTACTTGTATTTATAGCACCTTGCAATTTGGGGAGAATAAGAAAACGTTCTGAGGTGGTTGTCAGATACTACATGTCCAGGAGTACAGGTTATTCATAGTTGCATAACTCTGTAGGTACACCACGAAGTATAGCTGTGGAAAAGAAAGGTAAGGTATCTCCTTACTTTGCTATATGCGGTCACTGACTTCAGGCACTTTTCTCCCAGCCTGCTTCACTACCAATGAGAGAGCGAGCTGAAAGACATTTGCCTGAGTAGCAGAGCACAGGAAGTTGCTCTCCTCATCTGTATACTCTATTTGAGGTAAAAAAAAAAAAGAGGGGGTCTTTTACCCTTATATGCTTTATAAGGGAATTACCTTTCATGTAAAAAAGTGGGCATCCAAAATTATGTCTAGCTTGGCCCTTAGTTTTATATCCACCAAAGGTCAAAAGGTCAAATTAACTTGAAGTGCTCATGTAAGTTCATTACTAAACACCACCTAAGTACTGAAGTTTCAATAGTGAATTCCAGTGTCCACACAGTTTAGTAAACTTCTTCAAAGACAGATTAAGATCAAATATCTAATAAATGACCAAGAAACACCAGCCACCTAAAACAGTAGCTTATGTACTGTTAGAATACATACTGGGAATTTATCAGGGCCTTCGCCAAACTGATCATCTAGATAAATATAAGCCTAGCTTCTATGGTATACAAGTTGAAGTCTTTTTATCTCCAGCTAATAGGTTTGCTTATAATCAGATATAATGATCATTGTTCAGAATCTCAGAGTGAGAGATGCAAGGTTTTCTGTGGCCCTTTCCTGCTGAATTTTGGTGTACAGGAGTTTATATTGTTAATTAGTGCAGATTTGTATAACATTTTCCATATATGCTCCATATGTTTTTTTTCTCATTCCAGAATATGTATTATCTAGAGATAATTTGTAGCCCATCCTGATCAGGAAATATTTACTAGTACATTTGAGAATGGTTTATTGTATTACTAATATAAGGTGATTCGTTATGACAAATCAGAGGGTTTGCATTCTATTTCATTGTTCAAGTCTAAAGATCTAGTGCACTCTACAAGGCTTAGAATCTTGTCTGTATGCAGCTTATGCTAGAGATCTATAGGTAAATAATGTTAATTTCTAAATGTAGCCTTACTCCAATTAAATCCTAGGAAATAGATGAATATATTAGCCAGGCCCGTGACAAGAGTTATGAAACTATGATGCGTGTTGGCAAGCGAGGATTAAATTTGGCAGCAAATGCAGCAGTTACAGCAGCTGCAAAGGTAACTCCTTATGTCTTTATTCAATATCTGCCTTGTTCCCTTCTGGTTGGTGATTCTGGTGTTTCACTTCACTGCATTCATTTTCTTCCTGTAGATTAGCTACACTGCACTTGCGCTATTTCTTCATGTTAGAGAAAAGTCAGTCAAAATGGCATTTTCTATCCAGACTATGTCCCTGATGTTCCATTTTCCTGCCTTTGTGTTTAGTTTTTCACCAAAGGTTCTTCCAATGTTCCCCTTAAGATGCATTCTGAATGATATGGTGCACATGGATAGTTGTAACTAGGAATTGTGTTTCAAAGGGCCAGGGAGTTTTGTCTGAAAAGCTACGGAGTCTCAGCATGCAAGACTTGACTTTGATTCGAGATGATGACACAATGCATTTGCGAAGCCCCGAGTCACACATACATACGTCTGCTAAGGGCCATCTTGAAACTATTGATGATTCAGGTTAGTGAAGTCAATATCTATTAAATTTATTGATTTATATGTCAGCTTTTTGATCAAACTGAACACTCAAGGCAGTTTATAATTTAAAGCAACACATACACAAAGAATAATTCAACATACAAGAAATGAAAACAGATAAATAAAAATCAATACCTGTTAAAGGATTGGCAAGAGACTCATTTTTATAGATTGATACTTTATAAATAACTTTATGTTGTTCTGAGAAGGCAAGTATAAGAGCCTTAGTATAAAAGTTTTAAGAATCTGTCTTCTGGAGGAGATAATTACCTCTCTCACATTTTCCTGGAAAAAGGAAAATATTGTCTCCTGGATCAAAGGACACATAACAGCGGTTCACCTGTATTTTTAAATGTGCATCCTCCTCAATCACATGTAAAAGACTGGGTGGATACAAAAAAGGAGTTTTCCCCTCTCCACATATATAACCACAGCATTTATTTTTGCGTTCTATCCATCTAGCTCTTTATCCAATCAATGAACCTGGCTTGAGAGGGGAAGTTGTAGAAACGGAGAATTTGATTTCATAATTGTATGAACAGGTTTTTCATATTCTAAATCTTAAGTATTCACTACTAAAATAGTAGAGGAAAAGAAAGGTGGTTTAGACTGGAGGGAATAGATGGGTTGTGAAACTACTGCTGCTCTTTTGTTATAAAGGAGTGGAATTTCAATTATGAGATTCAGACATACATCTAATTTGATACTTCCTTTGACCCTGAGAGTTAAATTCTTCATATGTAAAGGTACTCATTTTTTTCCTTTCCTCCCAAAGCCTCTGCATCTTGAGTATCTTTTTTATCTTTATGAAGCAGCCCTACTATTGTTTTTCTTCTTAGGTGCATCTTATTTTTCTTCATCTGAGGACATGGCTGTCTCTCAAAGACATAATGGAACACAGTCTGATTCTAGAACTGAACCTTCTGATGATGATACAGGAGACAAAGTTCCCAAACGAACCCAGAGCCTTAAAGCTCCTAAGAAGATAATAAAGACTGAGGTGATGTGGCATATAGTTGTTTGCAGTTGGATTCTGCTTGTGTAGATTACTGTTTCTTAAAAAATAGAAGGTAGAAATACTTGAATTATTGTAAATTATTGTGCAAACCACATACCCTCTTCACCCTGACACACTTTCCTTTTTACTTCATCCCTAAGCTCTTCACACAGTGTGTCTGCCTTTCCCAGTAAATCAGCCTTGATTTTTCTTTTACTTTTTTTTCCACTCATCAACAACTTAAAGAACTCAAATGAAAGCATTCTGATAAAGAATATTCCTCTCTAGGTATGAATATTAACCATTTCCTTATGAACAGTAACACATGGCATAATCTGACCTGATAACATTACACATACATTACAATTTCACCATTATCTGAAGGGGAAATTCTTCCTTAAAAATTCCCACCTGAATATAATCAGAATTGAGAGTAGGTTTTTTCAACTGGATGTCAAAATCTCGGCTGCAGAAGCACCATCCTCATCAAGATATTTGACCAACTGTACTAGTTCTTCTATAGAGAATGAACTCACTTAGCCAACTTTCTTCATCTACTATTTTCTAGGCATAATCAATCTTTTTTCAGGAAAGAAACAAATTACATTAAATATGCTCAACGGGTTTAAGGCTGTTCAGCTAAAATGGCTCACCCAGTATTCAGTCTGATCATTAAAATTCACCAGAGAAGGGAGGGAATAGAACAAAATGGGACAGTTTAATGAATTAAAATGAAAGCATTCTGATAAAGAATTACCCTCTCTTTGCTTTAATGAGACAATTACAGCATTAAGTATTTGAAATATTACCAAAGCAGAAACATGGGGGTGATGGCAGCAGCTCCAGTAAGGGATTTCTGTGTCTTCTTCTAACGTTAAAATCCAAACCAGAACAGATGAGCATCTGTGTTCTTTTTCATCCCAGGCCTTACATCTCCATACTTAATTGTTCAAACTCCAACCCTTCAAACCAGTTCTGCTACTGATTGTGAAGAAAGGGTTCATTTTCCTTTTTCTTAAACCCCACTCCTGTCATGCTAAAATTGCTTAAGCTGGTTGCTTGGATACTTATTAAATTTCTACCTAATCTTTCCAATACAAATGGTACTAAAATTGACAATAATAAAATAAGGATACAATTTTTAGCTCTATTTTTATTGAAATACGTTATTGCTGTTATATAAGCAGACTTCCAGAGATCACAATTACTAGTTCAGTTGTTGAGGTGCTACTAGTAGTAAAACAGAGGATTTAAGAATCAGCCTTTTTAGTGATGCTCCTCACTTTTTGAAGCTGTTAGCTCAGTGACAAACTAAACAAAGCTGTTTTACAAGTTATCTTTTTTGCAGCTAATGTGATGTTGTTCATCTCTTGCTTCACAGCCTCCACAGAAGGTTGTGAAAGCCCGTCCCAAGAAGAAAGCGACAGGCTCCACCAATGCCAGCGAATCGGCCTAAGGACTATCCAGCTTAGAGTCTGTCCCAGAGCTCTTCTGCCACTATGAGGGACGCTCTCCGAGGAATGGGAGCTGAGGCCATGTACATAACAGCTACTGCTTTGTAGAGCTCATTCCAAGGCGAGACGGTGATTGAAATTTGGCACCCAGATCAGAGGATGGCCATCCTCAGGAATTATATACTCCTCATCTCTGTGATGAAGAATGCTAATCTGTCTGTATATAGCCTGTTGTTTTGGGATTCCCTCTCCATGTGTAACCGTAGTAGAGAAACTCTTTGCTGGAATAACTCTTTAATTAGGGTTAGAGCCACTTTGGCAGAGAGGCTGGTAAAGAAATTTGAAGTTGGTGCAATTGAAATTCTAATTTGCATGGGGAGCTCCCCGTAGCACTTCACTGGCTGTCATGATTTAGCTGCTATGGGGAATTGTTAGGAAGTGCCTGAAGTGAAGTGACTGGTACTGAAAACTATCATTCAAAGTTGTTTTGGCAAAAGAAAGAAGCAGAAGTGATAGTTTGCTGTAAGTGCAACATCTTCACTGTTGGTGAAAGTGGGATTTGGCAAAGATGTCCTTGGCAGGGGGTGGGCTGCAGAGGCTCAAGAGAAAGACTGAGAATGAAAGTGGCTGGCTGTGCTACCAGTATCTGGTGTCTCTTTCCATGCAGCAGCCTCTTTTGCTTGGGTGGAAGTGTTGTAACTTTGCTTACACTAAGTATTGAAAAGGGAAACTCTTTGCACAGATGGTTTTTCCAGGTGGAGTAAAGATGAAGAGACTAAGTGGACCGTGGTTAGAGCAGGACATATGGGAACACCTGAGCCCAGATCACTCTCTCTCCAAAGAGTTAGAATCCTGAATAATCACAGTCTAATTATCAAACCTTTGGGCCCCTACTTCAGAGTTGCCTTGATATTTTAGGTTTTATAGATCAGTCTGTTTTCTGTAAAAATTGTTTCAAAGAAGTGGTTGTGTGGAAGAAGTTGGAGGACAGTAAGCTGGATGATACATAGGTTCCTGCTGTGCTTTATTTGTAGTCAGAATATAAATTGGAGCTTGATCAGTATATCTGGGCAAGTTGGCCAAAATTAATAATGCTTTGAGTTTTTCTGAGTGGCATTTTGTAGTAAGTGATAGGGACATTCCAATTTATTCTAACTGTAAACAGTTGATTCAGCTACTCAGCTCTCAGGAACTACTACTTTCTACCATCCAAATCTTCCATCACTCTCTACCCATGCTATTTACTTGGTAGAGGCAATGCTATTTGGTGTTTGAGGCCACCTAGTGTTGGGTGACCACCAGAATTCAGATTTTATGTAGAATTATAATAAAATCAATGAAATAATCCTTAAAATGCACTGTTCCAAAAACTCTGACATAACTTAAGTACGATAATCTAAAATTATAATGCAAGGAGATTGAGATAAATAGTAGTGACTGATATTTCCTGGGCTAGATCCATTTTATGAATACTGTATGCATCAAAGCCACCGGTCTTTAAAGATGGAGCAAATCTTTGCTTATTAGGTGTATTCATAAGATCTTTGGTGGCAACATCAACTTTTAGGTATGCAACATAATACTTCACTGTGTTGTTTAAAACTTTTTTCCTAGCACAGGATGACATTTACTACTTTTTAAACTATTTGTTCAAAAGTTAACTACACTGAGTTCAGCGGGACTTATGTTCTAGTAAGCGTACTTTGAGTTGCTTCTTTAAACTAACTCTCTTGTTTTGCATTGTTGTTATAAGATACAGATCATTAAGATTACAAAGGAATCTCCTTTAAAGATACTGTTTTTATTCTATTTCCACTCAGTTACACATCCATCCACGTGTGTTGAACTTCTGTCTTGGACATCTGGCATCTTCTTCCACAAAGACAAAGAAAATAATCCACAGTGTGTTTGCTGTTTTTTGCCCCCCTCCACCCCCCAGCAGTGTTTAATGCCAAAGACTTGGCAAACCTTTTCTAATTTCTAGACATTTTCTAATTTGTCAAGGATGCTGACCCTAAATATGGAATTAGCCTTCCAGTAGTTGGAAGATTGACTTTGCTGAGCGTAAGAATGTAGAAACATATTGTACTTTCTGGTCAGTTGATTGCTTTTTCCCAGTGCTCTGCAATTACTCTTGAGTGGTGCTGTTTATAAGGGGTTTATGAGAAGTCCATTTATATATGAAACGTGACTGGGGAAAGGAAGGAAGTGCATTTGAAATCTGGCTTGACGGTACATATTTGAGGCCTTTATATTTCCGCAGTATTAGAGAGGGAGGCATGTTCTGTTCTGAAAGTCGAAAGTCGCACTGCTTTATCCAATTGCTCTTTGTTTTTTTACAGCACATTCTGGATTCTTGTTTATATATGCCATTCATTTTTCACAACATGAATATCAGATTGTTCCTGGGAGTCATGATTCTTTGTGTGTCAATGTTTTTGCACAGGAGTTAATGGATTAGGTTCACAGCAATCATTCTTGTACATTATTCTCTTTTTCAGCAGTGACTGTTAGCAATACTTTCAGGAGACTTAAAGCCCCTAGAAGAGGCTTGTTGCTCTATAAATTCACCTTCTCCCCATCCTCTCAAGTCTAGTCTTGAGAAAACTCTTACTGTACATTTTCAAATTAGCGTCTCTGGATATGCTTGTCTTTTACATTGTTTGTCCATGTTCCCATTGCAGCCTAGTTTGTATTTACGTGTGTGTGTGTGTGTGTGTGTGTGTAAAATATTCATGACCCTTCACATTTTTGACATCCTACTGGTTTTCTTTCAAGAACATCGTACCACCGGCCTGCATTCAGCTTGGTAGATATATATTACAGACTTAATAGATCTTCCATTTTGATTGCCAGTCTGAGTTTTAAGGATCAGGCAGCTCTACTATGTAGTTCCTGGATTATATTTGGCTTAGTGGCATCTTCTAACTTATTTTTGTACTAATTAAAACAACGTCCATGATTTTCATCAATTTTATTTAAAGTTCTGCGGCAGATGAGAGGAATGTTAGTGTATTTCACATAGCTCTTATTCATTTCTGGGTTTTCAAGATTTCTAGGGTGATTCAGTGGAATAGACTGGATGATTGGTGTTCCAATCCTTTGAAATAAACTTTTTCTGGATGAATGCAGTCAAAATACATGATATTAAATATATGGTTTAATATTTTGTTGATTTTTAAGAATTGTAAGTATCAACTGATACAGGAAATAGACTAATCAGGTTTGGGTATATAGGGAACGATACTTAAGTTTTTCCTCCTACACTGGAAACTCAGCAAAAATCTTCTCCCTCCACCTGCTATTTGATATAAAAGGAAAATTCCAGTTAGCATCAGTGAAAGCTTTAAGATTAATTTTTGGCAAGACTATCATATGGGAAGAAAGGAATAATTTTTACTATGGTCCTAATGCAGATCAGCCTCCCTTTCCAGCAGTTGTTATTTATAGTGAGAAGAAGTTATACAGATTACCTGTTAGTAATCCATTCTGGGAGTCAATAACTTCCTTGCACATAGGACGACCAGATCTAAGATACAAAAATCTAGACAGCCGCTGGATAACAGCAAAGAATTAGAATTTACTGCCATCTAATGATCCATCAGGTATTTGCAGTCCAGTCCTGATAGCTCTATTAAATAAATTTTTATTGAATGCCACAACTATATGGACAATTATTTGGGCTAATGTACAAATCTGTAGTGTGAAAATAGAAACCCTGTGTGTACGTGTGCACGCGTGCATGCATGCATATAAAAAGTTATTGCAAAGCTACAAAAAGTACAGAAAAAGACAACTATAATGATAGGGAACAGCTCCCCTTTGTGGAAAGATTACAATATTTTTTTTCAGTTTAGAAAAATATCAAATAAGAGGCAAATGATAGAGATTTATGGAATTATGCATAATTTCTTCCCTCTTTCATTGCACTGAAACCCAGATTCATTCGGTGAAGTTAAATGTAGGAAGTTCGGGACAAATAACCATCAGCATTTCTGCGCATGGCTCATAGTATATATCTGTGAGGGATTGGATAAATACACGGAGAATCATAAGAATCTGCAGGATGGACTGGCAAGTGTTGAAATGTGTGTTGCAGGATTGTAATGCAAACTCTACCCCTTACATACTTGGTGTGACAGTGTAAAAAAATAACAAAAAGACAGAGCTTACATTATGTCACAAGTTTAATCATTTTGGCTAGTTAAGAACAGTTGTCTGTGTGGAGTATAGTTATAAATTATGGCAATTATTACGTGTTTCTGACTAATTCTGGCTAAGGAGCACAAGGGAAGTTATGCTGTTGCCTTCATGTTCTGTTTGTGGACTTCCCATAGGCATTTGCTTGACCAGTGGATGAATACCTGCTGTATAGGGCTATGGTCTAACTGATCCAATAAAGCTGGACTGAAAGATTGTATTATTAGTGCTTTGTGCTGAAAGATTCTGGCAATGAGACTGTCATGGGAAAACTAATCATTATATAAAAATTGTAACTTTAATTCACATTACTTTTATAAAACAATCCTTGATTTGCCCTTCTAACCTACATTTCTTGATTTGCCCTTCAGAATAGAAGAACTCAAAACTTTATTTTAGTCTATTAGCTATAAACACATAGCAGGAACACTGTGAATTATCTTTGACAGTGTAATAGGAATGTAGAGAACCTTAGATTCTGCTGGACCACAGTGCATACTGTAGTCCTTGAGGTATGACCATTTGTTCAGCGACCATTCGAAGTTACGACAGGACAAAGGGACTTATGACTGGTCCTCGAAGTTCCAGCCATTGCAGCACCCCCACAGTCTGGTGAACAAAATTTGAGCACTTGGAAACCAGCTCACACTTATGACTGGTTGCAGCATCCCACAGTCACATGATTGCCATTTGCAACGTTCCCTACCAGCTTCCCACAAGCAAAGTCAATGGGGAAGTTGGCAGGGGAGGTCGCAAGTTGCTCAGGTAAGTCTCCCCCACCCCTCGCCTTTCTTCACTCACATGCACCACACCCTCCTTCCCCGCCTTCACTCTCATGCACCCCATGCCCTCTTTTCCCAGCCTCCCTGTGCTTGCACGCACCCTGCTCCCTCTTTCCTTGGCCTCCCTTTGCTCACACACACCCCGTGCCCTCTTTCCCTGGCCTTCGTGAGCTCACGCTGCACTGCACCACAGCACCTCCCTCCCCCAACTCATGCATGGCCTGTGCTGGGCTTCCCAGGGACTCCCCTCACCCATGTGGCACCCCCACATGCTTTACCTGGGACTCCCTCCACTTCCCGCTTAATGACCCATGTGTCTGGGGTTATAACAACAACTGGGACTGCCTGGACTGCTGTCACTAAGCAATGCAGTCATGTGACATCACACTGTATGACCACATTGCTTAGCGACAACAATTCCAGTCCCAATTGCAGTTGTAACTCGAGGACTACCTGTACCTTATTGTTCTCAATGCCGTGGATGTGGCCCCAGAATCCCTTTAAGAATCCCCCCCCCCATTTTTAATTGTGAGAATTATGGAGAGTAATCATATTAATTATACTCATTTTAATTACAGTTAGTTTTTATCCTGCCCCAACCCTTCCTTTATCCTGGTTAGGTTCACTCTACAACATATCACTCAAAGGCCAAGGGTGGCCCTCAGTCCATCAAAGGTGGTGCAGCCATTGCTGCAGAGAGTGATGATAATATAATACTTACCCTACATTCTTATCATGGTCTTCCTGTTGTGATTTGTATTATTATAATTAGAAGTATCAGAGCAAGAATAAAATGTCCAACTACCAAAAGACCAACTGTGTTATTTTATATATAAGCCAGATAGTGTCAAATATTTATTCAGGAATTCAATGACTTTTATATTTTGAACCAGTGCTGCTCTTATAGGGCAGAATAAATCTGGACAAAAGCTTTCATCTCAATTTCAGGAAAAAGTGTACCTTCTTACAGTGCTTAGAATGAAGCATTTCTTACTACCACAGCTGTAGCTTTTCAGGTTTTTGCCTTTGCGTTATTTCTTTTTTCTTTTCTTCAGTCATGCTGGTCATAACATTAGTAACAGTTGGTTTTATCATTGTATGTTAGTGTTCAATGAGGCACAAAAAGGGTAAGCTGTTGTAAGTAAACAGGCTTTGAATTTTGCACAATCTTTCATGTGGGGACAGCTCACTAACTGATAAGCCACTCCGTTTTCAATGTTGATATGCAAATCCAGTGTTCAGCAACACAATCTGTGCTCCCAAGTTCATGTAGCTCCTTTAGCCAGAATTATTGCAAGGTAAGCCATTTTGTGTGTTTACATTCTCAACTATATTGTTTCAAGGGGACAGTACTACAGTCATCATTTTGCAGGCCTAAAATGACTTGTTTGAATTTGCATGGGAGCTCAGGAATAGAGCCAAAAATAGTGGCTTATTATGTTGAATGTCAGCAATTTGCTTTCTTTGTTGGGATAGGCAATCATGACAATATGGGTAGTGAATATTTTCTCTGCTTCCTGCCAGACAAAATAGCTAGAAAAGGGTACAGATGTTTCAAGCATTTTAACGTGTTACCTTCATTAGGATTATCAGATCTGTGCTGCAGAAATCTGTAAGACCACTTGATGGCAGCAAAGATCTATCTATTTGTTACTACCCAATCATCACCTGGATTTTTGCAGCCCAGATCTGGTAGCCCTAACCTTGATCGTTTATTTAAAACTGTCATTGGCTGTTTCAGTACCTCACTGACTGCTATGAAAAGTCCTCAGCAAAGATACTTGCTGAGTTTAGAGAACAGCTTTTCAAAGAATAGGAGGAAGTATTGTGGCTGGATGACTGCTTATGCACCAGTGTGTATAACCTTTAGACAGGGAGAATGTGAATGAAGTACTACCTCTCAGCAGTGTTCCACCATTTTACAATATATTTAATGTTTTAAAATAAAGTATCTTTAAGCATGAAATGAACCAGACAGAAGTAGCTTGTGATATGGGTAATCATTTTTACCCCCTCTCTTGACTTGTATGGGGTAATTGGAAGCTTCTGATATTAGCAGTTATATCAAGAAGTAGATAAAAAGATCTTGCTCCTCCTCAGGGCTACATGCTCACACCTACTTTCCATTGTGTAGTTACGGTGCTGTCAGCATGTAAGCAGCCTTGCAAGTAAAGCTGTTTGCCCTGTTCCCTAGAATAATTGTTTGACTACAGCAATTGCCTGCAATTTTGGGAAGGGGAAGAATATCTTAACGTCCGGACAAGGCAGGATAGAACAGGGAAATCTAACTTGTAGAATAAAGATTGGAGGAGATTCTCCCACAGGATATATGTGACTAAACTTAGAAAAAGAAGGGGGATTTCCAAGAAGATGAGATAATAACTACTTGTTCCCAAGTTCTGTTTAGACTTGGAGGATGAGTCAGCTTACATGAGCCGATACAAATAGCCCAGTATATCAGCAGCCAACTTTGGTGAAGCCGTGTCTTCCTCTTGTTGAGCAAATGCTCAGCAGAACACATCAGCTGCTGCACACCATCGCATCAGGTCTCATAGTTGAATAAGCAGTGAGAAACGTTTCCTTTGCCATTTCTCGACCATAGTCTATTTTCAAGGTGTCATCTACGTAGATGGTCGCCATGCCCACCCTGTCTGACAAGACCAGACATTCAGAAAACAACTTACCTCTGATGGGTGCCTCTTCTTTTCTGTCCAGTGTCCTGACAGCTGGTGCTTTAGGGCTGGAGTTGCTGTCTGTCTCTTCCACCTTGCAGTGAGCTCCTTAGGATATAGCTCTGTCCAGTATGAATTATTTTACTAACCCAGGAAAGATTGTCTCGAGATCTCTTCCTCCTCCAAGTATCATAATTCTGACTCACGGAGCACCTGCACAAGGAGATTTGTACCTCACCTCTAAGAAGAGGTATCTGCTGCTGCCTTAGAGGAGGACTCTGTTGTCTCCTCTTTTGGAGAGACAACCTTTATTGCTGTATGTGAAGTTGCTGCATTACTGAAAAGAACATCCTTCTGTTCTTCGGCACATACCCTTATGCCTATTCTCACTTATGCCAATCTATACATTATGCCATATCTGACTTCTTTGAAAAAATATGTGAATAGCAAAGGAAAAATTAATAGGATATTGTAGCCAAGAGCAACTATTCTGGAATTTGTAGTCACACATCAGGAACATGAATCAGAATTCCAGACTATGGATATTCCTGCCTAATACCTGTGTATGTATATCAGAGCTTCTGTGCAACTACACCCATCTATATTTTTTGTTAATCTTTAGTAATGTTTTAACTGATTTTTGCAGGTTCTCAATAATTTATGAGACTTATTTCTATCACTTTATATGATTTTATTAATGTTGATAATTTTGTTATTTCTACCTGACCCCTTTAGTTAATTGTGACCCAATAAGGAAAGGTATTTGGGAAATGTTAATTTGCATGGTTACTCAAATAATTTTAATTGAAATCTTGTATATACGTATGTATGTATGTATATGTATACACACACACACACATATACATACACACACACACACACACACACACTACATTATACTACATTTGGTGGCGGGAACACCATATTTGGTAAAACTTTTGTTTGAAGTTATCAATTCTTTAATCCATTTGTCTTTAGCATGGCTTGGTACCAACTCACTTGATAGAACATAATAGATTCTGTTTCTCTTTCTGTTCCAGACCCCTTAAATTCTTTTTCTTTACATATTTGTTACTGTTCAGAACATTGGTAGCTAAATTTCCTCCTTCCTCAACAGTATGACAGCTATTGAGAGGTTGTAATTTGAAATTAAAATATTGGGGCCAGTGAAACCAAATGTGTTGTGGAATTCCAGAATAGAAGGAACAGTTTACAATGGTTACCTGTGCTATGAAATCAATCTTTCCTGAAATTCTGTGGGCCAAAAAGATGAATTTTGATGTTAGACCTTGAGTCTCTGAAGCCGACAGATATTTGAACAAGTCCAGTATCAAAGCTGCTACTATTTTGTTTGCAATGAGAAAGTGGAATCAGAAATAACATGGAATGTAAAAAAAAAAATCAGTCTCTGTCTCTTCAATATTTTAAGTACTAAAAACATCACCCGTTTCCTTCCACCAGTTGCTATATTGTTTATAATTTCAGAAAGGTTTCTTTTCTTCCTCTTTTTAAGTAGTATGTCAGAATTCAAGCTGCTGTTTCCATCTACACTGAAAGAAAATGTTTATTTGTAGCCATTTCAAACTATTTTCCCCCATGCTGTTTTCCAAAGCTATTTTCAGAAATTCACCTTCCCAAGACCCAAATAAAAGTGCTCCCTCCTCATTCTCCTTTTCCTTTCCCACAATCTTTTGCTACAGTGGATTAGTGAAGGCTCCCCAAGCAATTTAGAACTTTGAAAAATCTGGTTCTAAATTAGAAACCACGTGGAGAGGTTGCTTCATCTCTTGGACACACACAATCCCAGGAAAAGGCATGTTTGGTTTACAGAGGGACAGCAAGTACAACATGCATGCCTCCACACACTCTAAATTACTCTTTCCTCTTGTAGAGGCACTACACAAATAAGGTACTTGTTGTAAAGATTGCTCCTAAGATACGGTAGGCTGTGGGGACAAGCAGGAGGCAGAACCACAGCTATTTCTTGCATTTTTCATTCAGCCAATAGCAACTATTCTTTGGGTAGATTATATAAAAAGAATCACAGCAAAATAAAATATACAGAATTCATATGATTTTAATCTCTTACAATGCTATCCCTACTTCTGTGAGAATTTCTCTTTCCAAGTTCAATGATTCCTTCACACCAACCCCAAAAGGATGATAAAGCTTTTAAATTCACAATTTCTGCTACCTTTGATTGTCCATGTGTAGCAGTTAACAAAAGCTAGCAAGGTAATGCATCTGGCTTTATTCTTCTGTATTCTGGAAGAGATTTCATATGTCACAGTATTGCCTTTTACAAATATATTTTCCCTGTTTACAAGAACAGGATTTATTGTACTTCTCTTCAGTGATACTGTTTGTGTTCATCTGTAGGATGAAAAAAATGACAGAAACAGCATAAAACTACAACTTGCAGAGAATTAAAGCAATCTGATTCTAGACAGAATAAAAGTTCAAGGTAAATAAAACAATCTTTATATAAGAGGAAAATTATATCAAAAGTAACTTCCTGGGGAATGCATTTGACAGTTAAAGCACCCATGCTGAAAAGGCACTGGGTTTATCTGCACTGCCTGGTTGCCCCCTTGTCAAAACGGGCAGGCAACCATTTCTGGAGGTCCGAAATGAACAGTGTTGCCTTCTGTGAACCCCCACTTGCCTTCAAAGCGATTTCAGGAGGCTTTTCTCTGCAGTACTTCAGAAGTGCACTTTTCTGTATTGTGTCACCTTGAGCACTTTGAAACTTGAAATGTTTTCTTTTAAAAGCTGCTTGTTTTGTCTGCATACTAGTGCATTTTGATTCTTTAACATTGTAAATGTACATTCAATTTAACTTGGTGTGGGTGTGTAATGGGTGGGTGTGTATGTAGTAAACGTGTATGGACGGATGGACAGACAAGTAGATATGTCCAGGAGGAGAGGAAAGCCATTGGCCATCACTTTCCTGGAAGAAAAAGGTGGGAAGGTGCAGCAGCTGCAGAATTATCCAATGGGAGGACATAGTAGCCTGCAGTCCAAACTAAATCCTTTTAAAGAAGTTATTACAATGTCTCACAGGACAAGATAGCTTAAATGGTAAGTGTGGATGTGCCCACAATCTCTTCTAGGCCCTGGCCTCATGCACCAGGAGTAATCAGAAAAGGGCCTTTGAAGACTTCCTAGGATCATAGAGACCGGGAGAATGGTCAGTCTTTACAGGATGGTTGCAGGAGCCATCAACAATGCCAAAGTAGTGGGTGCAGATGAGCAATCAAAGCCCCACCCCTTTTAATGAGCATCACAGCTGCCCCTGGGCCATTAGTTTCAGCATTGTGAAAACCATGATTGCCTCCATGTCTTCATATTTAATGCCATTTTCTAGTTTCACAATCATACAGGTTTCTAAAATTTTTATTCTCTTGATGTTCCTGCAGTTTTGTCATCTTTTTCTATAATTTGTTTATAAGGTTTGCCATTTAGGAACAGTTGATGCACTACTGTTGGCTGCTACATGGCAATGCTTTTCCATCTTCCCTGAACAACTTTCTAACTGTGTTTTAAGCATTCTTGCTATTGTGATCATGTCTGCATCTCATTTAATTCCTGCCATGTCCTACTTCATTCTTTAATCAGCACCCCTGTGAGTTCTTCTACAGAGATGGCACTTTCTACAAAGAAGTTGGAATTGTACATTTGGACATAATCATACAGTGGAGAAGTGAGGTGTAAAATCATGCACTCATCTTATCCTATGTCTTCTTGGTATATGCATCCTCACAGCACACTGCAGAGTTTTCACAAAGTTTTCATTGTTTTCTGGATTTGTTTTTATATTTGCCACTCTTTGGGGGGAGATGGCCAGTAATAGAAATTTTAAAAATAAATAAATAAATAAGAATGTATCCAGACCATTTTACAGTTTACTGTTGCAGTACTGCTGCTGAGAACAATCAAATCCAGTTTATAGATTTGTTTCCATCAGTGAGAGAGGGGTCATATAACAGGTTTAGTTGATTTACTTTTGGCTAGGTTTCTACCAATTTGTTGTTGTCATTTTTTTTAAATTTAAATTTATTGACCTCCCAACTCCAGTGGACTCTGGGTGGTATACAAAACTAGAGAAAACATTTTAAAAGCTAAAAACATTAAATTGAGCAGATGGCCCAGACTAAAACAATCTAATAGACAGCAAAATCAACAAAACAAAATGGGGGCCACTGAACAAATAATAAACATCATTTGTGGTGTTCATCATCAACTACAATTTGAATATTTACATTTCCACTTCAGTAGCTTCCAGAAAATCCAAGGTTGTATTTTGGCAGTTTGTGAAACAAAATTATCTGATCACTTTTATTTCTGAATTTAGATGCATGTCTCTGTGTACACACACACACACACACACACACACACACGCCCAATGCCCATTATGCTATTCCTTTTCAGGGAAGCAATTTTATGCAGAGTGCAGAAGTGTAAGAATGGTATGCCAAAGAAAAGCACGAGATAAGGACAAGAAAAGGAAACACTGTTAAATCTAGCTTACATCAATACTGTTCAGTAATGTATACCACTCCATACTTCTCTACTAGTAAAACATCTTTGCTTCTGTCATGTTAATACACCACTTCAAATGCCTTTTGTTCTCTACATTTCTCCCTCCTTTTTCAGGAATTCACTAACTTCATCCATCCATGAATGTCTTGGTCTTCTTCCTTTTGACCCATTTACTCTTCTTCATATATTTGTTTTCCAGTTCATCCTCCTCATTCTCTCTATATGACAACTTCACTTGAGTAGTTGAGTAACTACTCAACTTCCTTCCTTCATACCGTTTTGTATTCAATTCACATTAATTCAGTACCCACTCATTTTTGGCCCCATCTCTTGTTTTTACCATGCTCTTACACACAGCTACTTTCACTTCTTTCAACAAGCAAATACCTTGCAACTTTCTACCAGCATTTGCATGTCTTAAAATTACTCCATTTTCTCATTTTCAGTAAATAGACCTGCTTGCTCTAGTTTTTCAACATTTATGTATAACTTGCAATTGTTCATTCAGTTTTCCTTATCAGACATACTACCTCAGACTACCTCAGACTACCTTCCTTGTCAGACATACTATCTTAACTAGTTTTCAGATCCCTCTTCCCCATTGCATCATACGCTCAGGTTCACTGCAATTTGTCCAGGTTCTCAGCCTACAGCATGGCAGCACCTGTATACAAAAGCACATATACATTCACATGTGAATATGGCACTTGTCCAACTCCTTAAACCAAGCGTGTCTTTTCTCAAGGTTGCATAAAAGCTATGTGGTCCAAGGAAAAAGAGTAGCAACTTAAAGGAGGTGCAAACAGTGCTATGTTTACAACCCCACATCCTCCAAAGGACCTTTTTGTCTTCAAATCCAAGGTGCAGCACAACTTGGTCAAGTGATAGTTACTAAAGGTGTCATGGAGGAGGAGGTTCCAGAGGGGACTCACTCTTACCATATTTATGATCTGTAGTAATATTTAATGTTAATCTTTAAAGGAGCTTGGTGAAATGACATTGGCAGGATTACTAATCAGAAATAAACTCCTGAGCCCCCAGGACCCCAAAGCAGACACCTTCTTCAGGCCAACTCAGATCTCGCAAGCTTCATGTTCTTATTTTCTGCAGAACTTTTTGTCAAGCAAAATGAAGATTCCTCCCCCTCAATTTTCATTCATAAAAGATGCATTGTATAAGATAGTATTTGCCACCTGTAGCTACATATTTGCAGCGTTTGACCAATACTGTTCCACTATAAGCATGACCACCTTATCAAAATAGCAAAAGAAATCAGTAATTATGTTATTTTAAAAAGGAACACACAATAACAGGTCATCAGTGTATAAAAGTAGGGGAATTGTTAAAAAGGAGAATTGTTAAATATAAATAATTCCAATATTGTTATCTACTGATGCATTTATTTTTTTGTTTATTTTGTATCCTACCACAATCAATACAGTTCTTGGCATATCATGCAGGAGCCCTGATTCCAGTTATCTTTCTTAACAATAATTATATAATTTTCTAATGGATTATAGGAGTACCTTCATAGACTTATCAAAACATTTTTAGTCTTCAAAAACATACAATATTCCATCCACGAAGCAACCTTGTATCTGACTTGAAACCAACAGAATTGAGGCAACGTAATACCCAGGGTTTAGATTTAAAAAATTCCACTGCTTGAATATGGGAGAGCTCAACAATACAATGTTTAAAATACTGATACTGAGTAATTTAAAACTGTTCAGCACTTTCCAGTTGTTGGCTCATTATCACTTCCCCTAAAAATAAAGTACAAGTGAGAGATTTTTTTTGTCCACTAGAGGGAGTATGTAGCACACTTGCTAAAACTTCACCTACTCAAGTCCACAACTGGTAGGAGTAGGAAGTACTGTAGATGTGAATGATTTGGATAACCCTACAGGACAAGCATTTGAAATTTTTGTAAAAAAACTGTACCTTTGTTTGTAAAATTAGTGGTTTGAAAGTCAATGAGGAACCCTAGAATGAAGTTAGTTTCACTTTGATTCTTTCTAGTTTATTGATGGGGTTAATGAAAAACCTGCTGGTTAAGCCTACTTAAAGAGATTTTCATTCCCATTATCCTACATTTTTCATTCCTGCAGTATCCAGTCAGCCTTTTGAATGCAAACTCTCCAGGGAGGGGCTTCACGCATAGATTTGTTTCTCTTCTAAGCCTACTAGAACATTGTTCTTACTTATTTCCCTCACCCAACCCCAAATGCCATTCAACTACCCAATGTGACTCTTGAGATAGGGTGGGAGGGTAGTGCTTTTAACAGGATTCATCCTCTGTCAAAAAAAGAATCAATTGTGGAATCTAAAAATACAAAAGTATCTAACAGTTTCCAGGGTAATAGGGGACCATGGTAACTAAGTGCTAGCTTTGAGATCTGATGGAAGACAATTGGAAGGGTTTTTTTTTCGTAATATATGGCCAATTAACTGTGCAGAAATGTTCCTGGGTAAAATACCATGTGTTAACCCTGCAGGTGCTACAGTTACATAATTTTTAGTGTATTCAAACTGAACAATTGTGATATGATTACCTTAAATTGGTGTCTTGGTGGGCGAAAACAGGCTGTTTGCTATGACGTTGGCTGGTGAGCTTTCTTCACTTGACACAGCTCCCTTTGAACCTTTTCATTGATCTTAACGCATGCATACACATATACATGCACTGTTCTAATCTACTCTGAAACTGGAAATGAAGTAGGAACATACTTTGCATTTCGAATGGCCAAATTGATAACCTAGATAATTATTGAGAATATGTAAAAGAAAATTGTTCATTTTAATCAGGAAATGCAGATAGTTTGGTTTCTAAATTCCTGTGCTGCAGGAGACAGATTGTATAAATGGCAGTCGGTTTCTAGGAGAGATGAATTAGGTCTTGAATTATTTGAGGAGTATTTTTAATGATGATTTCACATTCATGCCGTAGTTCATTAGCTTTGATGTGATGTGCCTTAGGTGGCTTGTGGCATTTACTTTTCCGTTTTGTATACTAAAAAGCACCGTATCAGAAATAAGACAGAAAATTGCAGAGAAGAACATCATCATGGGAGAATCATTGTATGACTGAGCTTAACACTAACTTTGAAGTGTATTTTTTTTAAAGTTTGAACTACATCTAGATAATAAACATGGACAAGCAAGTAGTATGTAATCTACATAATTGCTAGGACTGGATTACCCCACCCTTTTTTTTTTAATTGCAGCTTTTTTTTTAACCAGTGCAAACTTGTTTTTCCATTTTTCTGGACTTGCTGCAGAAGATGTGGCCCAAGCTTCTGAAACTATTGTCCAATCATCTGAATGCTGGGTGAATGCATAATATGATAAAAATGGCATATTGTACATCAAATGTTTGATTATGAGACCCAAGGCCATCTATTTCAGAAATGCTATAACAGTTAAGAGACATGAGATAGCATACCTGGGTGATGGGATTCTTGCTTGAGCTGAAATTCAACTCTCACTCTTCTTCAGAGGTCTGATTTCCTACAGAGGCTTGTCTAGAGGTGGAATCTCTCTCCTTTTAATTCTTTGCCACTGGCTTCTGCCCAGGGTTGATGTTGGATGTGCCAGCCTCCTGTTTCCACCAGTCCTAAGCAGTAATAAGTCACTGTGGGAAAACCTAGTTTTGAAGGGTGACATACAGATTAAACAAACAAACAAAAGTGAACAGGGGTCATACTCAATGTGAGAGAGATGAAAGCATTGTCTGATGGATTTTGCAAGTTTCCCAGTGCACTTGCTCTGTAGGAATGAGATGATATAAGCTGCATTTATGCAGATGTGTTTCTATGCATAACACACATGCCCCTGCAGTATTTCATTTTGTACCTATATATTTACTTGCAGACTTGCTGCAACTGATGGCTCAGGTACATGAATAAATGCAGTAACATTCTGAGAAATAACATTAGCACAGTGCTTCCCAAACCTGGGTAAATTACTCAAAATTGGGTAAAAGTGTTTTTTCTTTGGGTAATGACATATGAACCCATCTCCCAATCACAACAGGGACATTTAAATTGACCTCAAGTGTTTTACCTACATTAGGTAAAAAGGACTTTCTGATAAGTGGCTTGGGGTAATGAAGGAAAAAGTTTGGAAGCACTGCATTAGCATATATAACCATCCAAACACTATGCATCTGCACTTTTTCTTCTTCTGGAAATTCTGTAAAGGCCAGACTGGCATGGTTTCTTCTCTTAAGAGGTCTGCCTGGGAAAGGGGAAAATCAAGAAGATTCAGAGCTTGCTTGGGGAAAAGATTCAGGCTGCTCTTTTCTTCTCTTTTCCTCTGCCACCAAATGCTGCTCCTGTAACTGTTTTTCTTCTTGTAGTTTAATGTTTTGTTTTTTAAAAAAAACTGGAAATTTGTTGCACAAAGATCTTCACTAGGACATAGCAGACTATGATTTGCTCAATTAATTTTACTCAGCTGAATTTTCTGGATTTGCATGATACACTGAACCATACATTAGTGTCATGAGCTGGGTACACAATATACTAATTAAAATGTGACTGCTGGCATATGGTTAATGGCTAATCAGTACAACAGGTTGCCTCAGTATGAGCACAGGCTACTGTTTCATAAGGGTAGGAACACACGAAGCCATTTCCTATCCACCCCAACCCACCAGAAAAGCACCTTCTGTTCACCTGTTCCTCTATACATCAAAAGTAGCTTTTTTCCAACTTGTGCTAGCATAAGAAGTGCTTCTGGTTTGCCTGATGTGCTTCATTTCATTGTAGGCAAACCCCTCCACTCCGACTGGCCACAGTGCACTGTGGAAGGAATGTCTCCTTCCCTCTAGTCATGGTTGTTGCCTCTACAGTCACCTGGTCCTGGGCTGCCTGCTTTCTTCTGAAGGGACCTTTTACTGGTCCACCTCTTTTATTTTCCTTCTCCTTTTCAATAGGCCACAATTGGCTATTTTGTTTTGTTTTGTTTTGTTTTAGACTTCATTGGTAGAAAGGTAAAAATGGTTCCCATCCCCCAATTTTCTAACTGTGTGAAGTAGAGCAGAGTTCTTCCAGTTTCCCCTCCTAGCCAAGTGCCAGGAAAAATAGGAAAGGGGTGGTTATTTTCTTTGCACCAGACAGGAAGTTTTCATGTATGATGGAAAGTCAACGGATGGAGGCTCATACAAATGTCCATTGATGAAACCACATGTCCTGAAAGGCCTGCCCACAAATAAGAAAGCCATTGGTGCTTGCTTTCCCAGCACAGGTGGGAGGGATAAAGAAGTTGGGGAATCCACCAGTCAGGAGCTGAGGTCCATGCAATCTGGCAGAACACCCGGCCATTGTTCTGGAGGAGGGGTTGAACTCCAGAAATGGATTTGCTGAGCCAGCTTCACCTCCAGATGGTTTTTGTATGGGAGTCAAGCAGTTCAAGGCTGCAATGTGGAAAAGCCTCAAGTGTCTCCTGTGAACTCAGCTTTTTCTTGAGGCAACAAGGATTGTAATTCATGTTTCCCAGGACTGTGCATATCTTAAGGCTTGGATCTCTATTTGTGTGGAACAAAACTTGGTCTAATGTACCAGTAGCCAGCAACCCTTTGTCCTAACTCCTACTGTGATTTACATGAGAAAATCACAGGGAGAAATAATTATTAATTATTTCTTCATTGTATGATCTAAAGTCCATGGACATGAGCTGGTTTCAATTGCTTGGTTTAAATTTTGAGAAGATGCCAAAAATAGCATCTTAATTAAAATTGTTGTAATTTTCTCAAACTTGTCACCCTAGCCACTGAACACACAAACAGGAGGCATTAGGCAGGGACATTTCTTCAATGTAAAGCAAGACACAACTTAAAAGAGTGGAAGAACAATCCAAAGGGAAATAATCAGCAACTATTTTTCACCCTCAGATAACTTGACAGTAGATCTTTCTGCTGAAGAAAAAAATGCAACAGAAAAGCTCTTCCTGCTGATTTCTTTGGAAACCATTGTAAAGCCAAGACAGGCAAGCTGAATTCTTTAATTAACCTCCATTCTGTCAACCAAAGAAAGCTGTTTAGCAGGCCAGCTAAGTAACTACAATATTTATAGATTCAATTTCAAATCAATTTCCCTGATAGGCAAGTGCAGCAGTCACGTCACTCAGGCAGCAAATACCCCGTTGCTATGGAGATTTTGTCATCACAGCAGGGCAGCCTGTGTGCACTGCTGGGCAGGAAGCTGTCAGGTAAGGTGCTGGTCTAAGTGAATTTGAACAGAAAATAATATAACTAAACGATGATGCAAGGAGAGAAAGATAGCTTCTTAATTGGGTTTATCTTCTGAAAGAGGTCTTGCACAGAGATCCAGCTTTTCTAGGAATCGATAAGCTGCAAAAAGCATGTGGTCCTTTGGAGACGTGATACTCTATACTCAAAGGGTGAGAATTAATTACCATACTCCAGTTTACCACATTGAGTTGTAGCCTGGGTGGTTGTATAGCCCTCAACTCAATTTGTCTGCATCAGAGCTTGTAGATACTGGACAGCCCCTGGCTTAAATCTTAACCATGATTATGTTGGGTAGCCATAAATAAACAGCTGCCAGCCTCAGGTCCAATCTGTGGTACAATTATAATAATACTTCCCCAGTACCTTTTCAAAGTTATTGTAATTATTGGAGCCTTATAATACATATCAGCTTATAAAATTACTCATTTCCCAGCACTTCCTACTGTTTTGTGGGCACAAAAACTTTCTGATTAGCTTGGGAAAATTCTTACTGTACATAGACAACCAGGTGAGATGGCAATCAGATGTAAACATCTTCAGTGTTTGAAAGATTTGTGCTTGAATGTTGTATGATGTAATGGTTGCCTAATCCCAAATACTCAGTCTCACAAGCTCGGGCTTAAAGATAACTGATTTATTAAAGGAATAGTATGCAAATACAGAGAAAGCTGAGAATGAGCAAAAGCGCGCCAAATACAAACTAAATACCCTCGCTTCAAACCCAATCCCACCCCTCACCCCACCATAGCAACCACCCCCTCCCAGGTGTTGGCAACCGTCACACATCGGCCTGGGAAAGTAACCTTGAAGACATGTCATAACCCAAACATACATTCCTGCAGAACAGCAAGGAGATTACAGCCTGGCACGGCTGAAATTCCCCTCCCCGCAAATGACAGACACGGAACAGGAGAGTGACATGTGAAATGTTACGATGTATTCAAACCATTGGAACGATGAACATGACATATGAGCATATATGTCATATAATAAGTATTTTAGATAAGATTGAGAAATTCATGTATTATATCAGTGCAAAGGCCTGTGGAGATTGCTCACATGCTCAGAATTTTAGTACTGTGTATGTTCATTTGATAGTTGTCTCTTGTAGTACTCCAGGAGATGTAGAACACAGAACAAGATAAAGACTCATAGTAATGTTTAATAAAAAGTTTTATTAGCATAGTGTTCTCAAATCTGGTGCCCTCCACATGATGGTTGAGCACATCTGATGGACATAAGGTTGGAGAATGCTGCATTGGAAAATACAATGTCCAGCATGCTTCAATATCTCTGTCAAGATCTAAAACTAAAGTTCTATATTAATATTCTCAACTTTTCATACCTTAAGTGGTTCTGTAAGAGAAACTGGTTCCCACCATGATACAATATTTTATCTAATCCAATCCAATCCAATCCAATCCAATCCAATCCAATCCAATCCAATCCAATCCAATCCAATCCAATCCAATCCAATCCAATCTAATCTAATCTAATCTAATCTAATCTAATCTAATCAGTTTAGGCACTGGCCAACTCCAAACTGATTCTGGGCAGTGTACAATAAAACCAAACGAAGTAGAAAAATACAGTATAATAAAACTGTTAAAACAAATAAGAAAGGGAATAAAAACAAGAACAGATGGCAAGTCTGGCTAACAACACCCATACCCTCAAACATATCCAACAGGGCTCCTAACCACCCTAACACAAAGCCTGGGAGAACATCCTGGGAGAACATCCAGGTCTTCAGAGTTTTCTGGAATGCTATCAAGGGGCATCTCATTCCAGAGGGCAGGCACTGTGGCAGAGAAGGCATAATCTTGGTAGATGACACTGTTTAATTGAAGAGACTCAGAGCATGCCAATCCTGTTGGCTCATACTGGTTATCACCATAGGAGATAGGCGGTCCCTCAGATATTTGGGCCCTGTACCATGTAGGTCTTTATAGGTCATAGTCTACACCTTAAATTTCACCCAGAAACATATAGGTAGCCAGTGCAGCTCATGCAAAAGTGTCACGTGGGCAGTTGAGGCATGTGTATTCTGGACCAGTTGTATTCTGTTGTATTCTGGACCAGTTGAAGCTTCTGAATAGCCTTCAAGGACTGCCCCATGTGGAGTGCATTGTAATAGTTGAGCTGTGAGGTGACTAGGGCATGAGTGACAGTCTGAAGGGCCTCTCAATCTAGGAAAGGGTGTAACTGGCACACTAGAAGTTGTGCAAAGGCCTTCCTGGACACAGCTGCCACCTGCTCATTGATTGCACACCATTCTTGAATGGGGAAGAAGAATCCCATCCAGGATTAAAGATGGAATATTCCCTGATCCAGGTGGCCCTAATATCCACAGCCACTCAGTCTTGGTAGGATTGAGTTGGAGTCAGTTCCCCTCCATCCAGGCCCACACAGCCTCGAAGCTCTGGGAAGAACCTCAGCAGCCTCCCTTGGCTGGCCTGGGGTCGACAGATATAACTGAATAGCCTGTCTCAGGGCAATTATGATGTGGAGGACATTGGCATAAGTCCATTGCCATATCACAGGTCACTCTCTGATTGCTTTCAGACTCACTAGTATCACTGTTTCCTGTGGAGAGACAAAAGGCCACTTTTCCTAAGAATGGCGTTAATAATATATGAGTGGACAGTGGTGTGCTGATAAATGTATAATGACCGGGTCTGCCAGCTCCATTGCTGCCACCACATTGCGCCACAAGCTGCCAAACAGCTGATCTACACAGTAGGCATTGCGGCTTGGCTCAACTCCCAGCTGGCTTGCAAATTCCAGAAAATTTAACAATTAGCTCTCCCAAGCTGATAAGAGCCAGCTCCAGCACACCACCATGTATAGACATTTTATTATTAAATTGATCATTTACAATACATTTTAAATAATTAAAATTTCAGTGTTTCAGTGACTTACTATGTGTCCCATTTAGATTATTTCAGAATCTCACTTCTGGCATACATACCACTGGTTGGGAACCACTATTCTAGATTAATTACTGCATAATTAGAATAAGCCAATATGCATACATTTTCTTACAAATCTTTTCAATTCTGAATGAACCTTTGAGACTATGCCTTTGTTTTTAAAACTTTCTAATTCTTTTGGTTCTGCTTTAGCAGAACATGTATCTTCATTATGAATCATATGGGTATGATTGTTGATGTTTCCATGTTAGTCTTTTACATTAAAAAATAACAAAAAGACTTGCAGCAATTTAAAGACTAATACATGCATTACTGCATAAACTTTAATACATCACATTCCACGTAATCAGATTAGTGGAGTAACAGACCTGTGGAAGAAGACTTTATACAAAAATACCAAAAGCTCATATTTAGGATGGGAGAAGAGATTGTGGGGGAGCAGACGGCTTTGGAAGTGACCAAACTTAAAGCAGCACTTCACAGACATTAAGGTGTATGTGCAGTCATGATAAGAAAACTTATTTTATTTTATTTTTTTTTAATTTCAAATTTAATCACCGCCCATCTCACTCAAAGAGCGACTCTGGGTGGTTAACAATAAAACAAGGATAAATAATTGTTAAAAGGCAATAAAACAATATTTTAAAATAAAAATATAGTCCAAGACATAGGTGTTAAAAAGTTCTTGATTTACGGGAGCATCTTCAGAAAGTATCTGTATGTTTTTACAGAAAAACTTAGTATTTCTTTAAATACTTAATATTTAAAGTAAAATAGTTACAATACTAAATACTTAGTAATTCTTTGTATTAGATCTTCAAATGAATTCCATCTTCCCAAGGATTGCTACCGTGAGATTACAGAGTGATCTACCACACAAGGTGAAATTATTATTAGTATTATTATTACTGTAATTATTGTTGTTATTTAATATAGCTGCCTATCCAGTGGACTCTGAGCAACTTACAATATATAATACTAAATTAAAACAATTAAAAACATGGACAAAACGAAATAAGATAGTCTGGACTATAAACAACCATTAAAACAAAGCATGACAGCACCCCCCCGCCCCCCGCCCCCACATTAACACCTGAGGCCAAACCCTTAAGGGCTTCTTGGAACCCCAGGAGAGAAGGTGCCGCCTGTATCTCTGGGGTGGGGTGTGGGGGCGCAACACGTGCTTCCTAGGTCCTACAAGATGACAACCTTTAACAGAAGGGACCTGGAGTGCACCCACACTGCCTGAATGTACCAGGAGCACAGAAAAAATGGGAGAAAGACAGGCCCTTAGGTAACCAGGTCCTCTGCCATGAAGGCTTTAAAGGTAACAGCCAATACCTTGAATTGCACCTGGAAGCCAATGGGCAGCCATTGCAGCCCACGTATCGGTGGTGACACAAGGGCACAATGGGAAGTGCCTATTACTGCTTGCACTGCTGCATTTTGAACCCACTGTAGCTTCTGGATGGTCTTCAGGGGCAGCCCCATGTAAAATGTATTGCAATAGTGAAGTTGTGAGGTGACCAGGGTGTGAGTGACCATCTACAGGGCCACCCAGTTGAGGAAGGTTGGCTTGGAAGCCACCCCTATCTTTCAGCTACTGCTTTCAAGCCAGTGCCAACTTGTGGTAGACAGCTAAATAAGCATTTGCCTGAAATGAGATCTTGTTTCCTTCTGAATTGGAGGAAAGCACTTGTTGCATGCATTTCCAGTCCTTTGTTTTGGAATTGGAGGCCCTGGATCCCTGCCACACCACCTTCTTCCCTGTCTGTGGATTATAAGCTGATGTGGAGGATCAGCAGGATGTGTCTGCTCTCCTTTGGTAATAGCTTCCCCTTCCCACACTAGTTTTTGGATGTTGCCAATTTCTGATGCCAGATTTATGTTCATTCATTTCTTTGCATAGAGATTCGCCAGTTTGTAAAATAAAGTGTAGCAGGTCCTGGCATATATCACATGGTTGAGTAACCAATTATTTATTCCCCTGATGTAGAACAAAATGTTACTAGGTCCTGCAGTACGGTTTCCACAGTAGGCATTAGAAAAGAGTTGATGTTTGGGCCTGCCCAGTTTTGATTCTTTGTCTATAACAAACAAACAAACAAACAAACAATAATCATTGTGGCATATTCTGTTATTGCTGGTTGGTAGTTATTTTAGGGAGATAGATATGTCCACATCCACTTTCTGCTTCTGAAAGGGAAACAATTGTTACACTACTAATTGTTCAGCCTATATCTAATTCCCAAAGCACAATACACCCAATCTGTGTTTTGTTCCCATTGGCCTCATCAACTGCAAATCACAGATCTCTTCACCTTGGCCCTACAGCTCACAGACTGCACCTCTATCTAGTCTTTGTTCAACCCAAAATATCAACTGCTGAATGCAAAGGTTGCAAGCCAGCCAGTTGCAGTTACTCCCCAGAACTTCCAGTGTGAAATAACAAGAGACTTTTCACTTGACTTTATAAATAATTAAAAGAAACATGTTTCCAGCATTTTCCTAACTTCCCCAATATTCATTTATTCACTGTTATTTGTATGGTGCTTACTCCCTGATAGGTTGCAACAATGTGAGTGGGGACTATTGTGGGGTACTTGAAGGGAAATATCGTGAAGCAATTGGCAAATAAGTAAAATAGGCTTTTTGTCTACCTAGGGCCAATCCGACTTTGCTGATGGAATCTGTTTACTAATAGCTGAAAGCCAACTTTCTGTGTTGGCAAAGCAGCATTACTTGGCTTTTCCACAAGTTGGGGCAATCAAAGCAGAGCAAGGAGGTAGGGTGCCTGGCAGGCACTTTGCTCAATAAGAAGATATATCTCCCCCATTCTGGAATGGACTTGCTTTACCGTGACTTGTATCCATCACTGAGGCAATGGGGAGCAAAAAAAAGTGCTGGGTTTTGCAAGGGTGACAATAAGGGGAATTTACAGGAGTTTGTAAAGGATCATCAATGGTCTGTAGCCAGAACCACATAATGGCCAGAGGCAAGTCATGCAACATACTGGAGTGCTCAATGCATGTGGTGGGATTGACTGTCCAGAATGCCTCGTAGATCACTGATGATGCAGCTGAATGCTATTCTGCATCTTGTAAATTATTCCTGGGGACCAATGTGGCTCTATAAATCTTTTACTAACACTTCACTGGGTGGCTATTGCAGCATGAGAAGTGCCTCATTTAAATTCTTTAGGTGTGACTCTCAGATTGGTCTAATAGACCTTGTCTGTAAATGTTTGATTTTGTACCAAAGAGAACCTAGAATGATGTAAGCATGTGTAATGATCAGTTCGTTTCTTATATAGTGTGTTTTTATATATACATCGTTCAATTTCACAATAGTGTCTAGGCTGAATGGTTCAGTCTAGGTCAGACAGAGGAAGGGGAGGATGTTATCTGGAGTTACAGAGAAGACATGATGGCAAAGTTCTGTCTGGATTTCATGAACTTTAACTTTCATTCCACCCTCAGTCTGAACTATCCATCCATACTATGTGGAGCAAGAATTTGACAAGTAACAAGTAGTAAATGGGAATACATTTGTGGGCAGGCAACAAATTGGGGATCTTTGACATAGGACACCTTGTTTTGTGACACGCTCATGTTAACCTTCCCCAGCCTGGTGCTTTTCAAATATATATGGGTTACTATATTTCTAACCATAATTGTAATTGTAATTGAGTGTGCTAACTGTCCAGTTATAGAAATAGATTGGAGTAGTAGACTAGTCTAAATTATATTTGCTAGCCCATTAATATCTTTGATCTGGAAAGATTAATGCAGTTATTCCAGTATATTCCAGCAAATACTGCAATTGTATAAGTGAAAATGGAATAAAAGTCATAAATATAGTTTCTTGTTGTTAAGAAAATCCTAAGCCTTATCTTTCCTTTTTCTTTAATCTCTTAGTTTTGTTGTCTGCATGACACCCTGACCCAGAGATATGTTACAATGATTCATAGGTTGTTCTGTCACATGGACTATCTGTCTCATGCTGCATATACAGCTCTGATGGTGTGTTGAATGAGGGAGTGATTTCTATTTTGGTCTCTTGGCTCCTAGTTTTTCTCTTCCTGAGTTTTTCATAATGAGACTATTTTGCAAGTACCCAGATAGCAATACAACTTCTTATTCCCTCAAGCACTCATGGGTTTTGAAGGTAAATATTGACAGCATTGAGCCACTACAGATAGTTCTCACTTAATGACCTCAACTGGGACTGGCAACTCCATCACTAAGCGATGTGGTCGTTGTGGGACATCACTTGACCGGGACTTGTGATTTCACTGCTGGATTCTTCACTGACTCTGCTTGTTGGAAGCTGGCTGTGAAGCATGCAAATGGCGATTGTGTGACCATGGGATGCTGAGACACTTGTAAATGCCTGCCAGTTGCGGAGCACCTGAAACTTGATCATGTGATTGCAGGGATGCTGCACCGGTCACAAGTTTGAGGACTGGTTGTAAAGGTATTTTTCAGTGCTGTCATAACTTCAAATGTTCGCTAAACAAGGCAGTCATTAAACAAGGACTACCTGTATTTAGAAGAAGAGTCATGTTCCTTTTTCCTCTGCATTTTTATGTCCCCCAATTAGCAGTATGATTATTTTAAAAGATCCTTAGATATTAATTGAATTTGCCCATGATTTTTCCCTTTTGTTAATACACCGAAAGCATTATGAGCTCTGAATTTACATGAGCACAATGTTCATATGTTATCTGTAGATTTTAGTTGACAGGACCAGAATATGAGAAAGTGATCTGGAGAGAGTGATATCTAGTCAAAGTTTACTAAGAAATGCCTTGGCAGGAGCTCTGAAGTTTTGCTTTGTTCAGGTAAGGATAGAAGGGCTAGTCTGATGATGATGATCTACAGGCTTATTCCAGGAGATGTGTTGGGATTAGCTAAACCTTAGGAGGTCCTTAGCTGAACCTGAGGAGGTCCTGAAGCCAGAGGATTCCAGAATCTGGGTATCTCACTATGCTTAAGAATCCTAAACTTTGACATTCTGGGGGGAACATTTACCCAACTTGCTAAGACAAATTTGGCCCTAGTCATGAATAAGCTGTTTACCCATCTGTGAAGTTCCAGATGGCATGGCAAATGATGGCTATCTGCAATGTGCCAGAAGTCGTTTATGTAGCCCAGTATTTCATCTACCTTTGCATGGCTGAGACTTTCTATTTTTAAAAAAATGTTTTTGTAAAAACAATAACTCACAGCTGTTCAGTCAGGATCAGAAACATCATAGCCATTCTCATGATGTCAGTTATAGGGGTTAGAAAGGAAATGGGAGCAGTGTAGCCACTGCCACTCCAAAACCAAAGCTGGGAAAAGGAAGCTAACTATAGGCTAATCCCTAATGTGAGGCTATGATCTGAGTAAGTAAGAGAGAGGGCATGTTGCAGACCCCGTCTGCAAGAGAACTTTGCTTGGCGGGGTCCAGGAAGCGGGCCTTCTCTGCAATAGCTCCTGCCCTGTGGAACATGCTGCCCCTGGAAGTGAGGTTAGCCCCATTGCTCCTGGCCTTCGGGAGGAGCCTGAAGACCTGGGTCTGCCACCTTGCATGGGGCGGAGAGGGGAGTAGTTCCGCATGGGGATGGCTGGTATCTTAGACCACTCCTCCCACATGTGGGCTGCTTCGGATTCTTCTGCCACTTGGACTTTATTCTTATTCTTATTTTTATATTTATTTATTAAGGGTAATTATATAATTATATATTGTATTATATTTTATACTTGTTGTTTTAATTGACTATTTTATTGTAAACTGCCAAGAGTCCCTCCAGTGGGAGGAGATGGGCAGGGACAAATTTGATAGATAGACAGACAGACAGACAGACAGACAGACAAGTAAGCCTGGAAGAAATCAAGTTGTAAATCAAATTAAGGCTGGTATTTATTCTGTATCCAGAAATATAATTTTTGGTTCAGGACTGGACATCAGCTAGATCCAATCACTTTGTGTTTTACTGTATTAATTGAACCACAACTCATAACTGAAGGCCGTATTTCCTGACATCATTTCTTCTTGTAACTACTTCTTGTTTAGTATAGTTTAAGTTAATAAAATGTAACTGAAAGGTAGAAAGCTGTATTAAAATTTAAGCATACTAGATTGCTTTCTCCTACACCTAAACATTTAAAGGAGGCATTAAAACATACATCCTACCTAGAGGAAACACAATGAATGGATTTATCTGAGGCAATTTAGAAAGGTCTTCTGATGTCATTTTTAGCACTAGAGTATTTATGATTGATTTCACTGTTAATGGTTTGTTCTGGATACTGCCTTGTGCCTGTAACTAAAATAGAAATGCAACAGAACCTCAGATCACCAACAATCTTGTTCCCTAAAATCAGATACCAGCCATCTGGTCTTCTTAGGCCTTGTGCATATGAACACAGTGTTGTGCTTCAACTTGATTTGTTCTGAGAAGGATCTATCTTTTAATGTCCAAGTTAACATAATCATTATATAATGCATCTGTCATAAATGAAAAAGGGATTGTTTTCTGGAACTTTTCCAAAGAGTCTTCTTTGGGCACATTTTTTTTGTGCAACTAAATGTGATTTGCATTCTGTGATTGTGCAAGATGTATGTAGAGCCCAGGTGACTTTCTTAGTTTAGGGGCTCTGATACATCAGCATTAACTAGCAGATGCAAGAAAAGCATTTCACCACATATGTGGGTTTCAGGATGAAGAACATTCTTCTATACCTATTTGCTTTACTCCAGTATATTATTCCTCCCTCCCATCCTTCCATCCTTCCATCTTTCCATCCTTCCATCCAAGGTCCACAGCAAATGGAGAGGAAAAAAGGCAGCTGGGTGTGCTCAGTTTTTTCTCTGCTGACCATTATTCAACCTTAAATCATGACAAGTTGGTTTTCTGCCTTCCTTACATGATTACAAATGCATAGTTTATGTGATGGTACGCTTACATCTGAAATACCACAGTGAGAAAAGGAGCTGACCAAACTGAATAGGAAAACATTCAGCAGAGAAAGACTTACAAACTTTTAATCAAAATAGCAAACCCTGAAGGTGAAAGCAAAATTATCCAGGCTTTTCTGACTTAGACGACCATGGCCTCACATTATGTCTGAACCTGAATAAGGGATTGACCTATAGCATGTGATGGGCTGCACCCTGGCTTCAGAATTGCAACAGGAACCATCATGGCTGCATCTGCCCTTCCCTGTCCATGTGCTTGTCTCCATTTCAATTTACTCTTTGGGAAATTTCTAAAGGTGTGAGCGTGTCTTATAATAGCATAGTTTGGCAAGCTGGTAAAAAGCATTAGGGATGGTATGAAATATTGAAGATCAACAGGAATTCCAGGCAACCTGCCCTGAACCATCAAATCCCCAGAGCAGAGCATAGAGGCATTCAATAGAAATGTCATGCAAGCCGTCAACAGGATTAATCAGGAAGAAAATGAAAGCTTCAATTTTTCTAGTCAAATCTCTACCTAGCTGAGTGATCCATTTTTATCCCCTGTCGAGAGATTTGTGCTCTTTGATTCTTGCCATTATCTGTTCCCAGTTTTTCATATTCCAAATATGTAATTGCTTTAGTTGGTGGTCATACTGAACAATCCCTAGTCCTATCCCAATCTCCATGTCTGAACAGTGAAATCAAAGGGCTTGGCAATAGGTGCCTGAGTCTGCTGAATCAAGCAGATAGCCCTCTGCCTTTTTTTCCCCCTTTCCCTAAGGCTGTGGGCAGATCCGCACATCCTGCTTGGCCCCTTCACCAGTAAGGACCACACACCACTTTCGAGGGCAGGGACGGCTGGGGTCCTCCTCCTCCCACTTGCAGGATCATCGCAATGTGCCCCGCATCCACGTTTTCCAGCATCAATTCACAATTGCCGTTTTCTGACCGGAGCTGCCTTAAGCCCTTCAGAGCGGTCAGTTTTGAGCACTGTTGCATCCTGAGCAGCTCTGAGTGGCTGCAAGTCCTGGATCGCTCCTTTCCCTCCAATAGCTGGTTGCTGTCAATTTCCTCCTGGGCTGCTGGGCTGCTATGTTCTCCCCTGGTCAGCAGTTGCTGGGTTTTTTGTTCTAAATCTTGCCCTTGATCCAATGATAGTCAGAATACCGCCCTCAGCCCTAGAAGCTCATGCTTCATTCCAGCCTTACATTTCCCAGCGGGCACCCTTTCTGTTTCTACCCAGGCTGGTGAGAGATGCTCCCCCTGCTTTCCCACCTCTTGCCTGCAGCATTGCAATGCTTCCTTTCCCTTGTCCTTATTTTTTAAGAAATCTTTAAGTAACAAGTAGGAAGATTGCTACTTCGCTTCTATGAAGCTATGAGTTGTTTCTTGTTACAAAGTTCAAATGGGACTACAGAGGAAAATAGGAACCAGAGAAGGGCCTGTAGCATCAGAGCAGCAATGCTGCCATAATAATAATAATAATCTGATCCTTGGATTATCTGGACCCCTTTCAGTCAGGATTCAGGCCTGGGCCTGGGATGCTCGTGCTTTTGGATGATCTCTGGTGGGAGCAGGACTGGGGTAGCGCATCTGTCCTGGCTCTTCTTGACCTCTCGGCAGCCTTCAATACCATCAACCAGGATATCTTTCTGGATCGGCTCTGTGGGCTGGGAATGGGTGGCACAGTATTGCACTGGCTCACTTCCTTTCTGTGGGGCTGGTACCAGTCAGTGATAATTGGGAGTGAGAGGTACCACCCGTGACCCTTGTTATGGCGGGTTCTGCAGGGCTTGGTTCTCTCCCCCCTCCTATGTAACATTTACATGAAGCCACTGCGTGAGATCATTCATTGCCATGGGGTGTGGTATCATCAATATGTTGATGATACTCAGTTGTACATCTCTGCCCCTGGCAAACTAAGTGATGCCGTTGATGTCCTGTCCCAGTGCCTGGAGGCTGTAGGGGTCTGGATGGGGAACAACAGGCTTCAGCTGAACCCTGGAAAGACTGAGTGGCTCTCGGTCTTTGGGCATTCTGATTCTGGGAATTTACCATCTTTGGTACTAGAGGGGGTGGCACTACCCCAGACAGACCTGGTGTACAATCTGGGAGTCCTTCTAGACTCACGACTCCCGCTTGAGGAGCAGGTGGCAGTTGTGACTAGGAGGGTCTTTGTACAGCTTTGTGTTGGTGCCAGTTGTGCCCCTTCCTGGACCATGAGGCTGTACTCACAATCATTCACTCCCTGGAGAATCCAGTCAGGTAGTGGTGGCCCCAGCCCAGCTCTGTTGCCGACCACCACAATCTGTCCAGACTGGGATTTTGAGAGTTGGCTTAAGAAACAGTTGGGAGAAGCGACTTTGGCTGCAGTGTGGAATTGCCCTAAGGGTGGGATAGAAATTCTTCATTGATTATGTTTATTGGAACAGATTTTCCTCAGTTAGACTTCTCACAGCAACTGGGGAGAGGTCCCTGTAAACTATTATTTCTTGCCTCATTTGGCCTTCTCTCTGTCTGTCTGTATGTGTGTGTGTATCATTCTGAGAGGAGTAATTCAGAGTAAATTCAAGAAGCACATCAGAAAGTATGTCAGGTAATTGGTTGCTAGGCAATCAACAATGACTTGCTTCTGGCCTTGAGACAAATGGCTTTTTGTTGTTTATTCGTTTAGTCGCTTCCGACTCTTCGTGACTTCATGGACTAGCCCACACCAGAGCTTCCTGTCGGTCGTCAACAACCCCAGCTCCCCCAGGGACGAGTCCGTCATCTCTAGAATATCATCCATCCATCTTGCCCTTGGTCGGCCCCTCTTCCTTTTGCCCTCCACTCTCCCTAGCATCAGCATCTTCTCCAGAGTGTCCTGTCTTCTCATTATGTGGCCAAAGTATTTCAGTTTTGCCTTTAATATCATTCCCTCAAGTGAGCAGTCTGGCTTTATTTCCTGGAGGAGGGACTGGTTTGATCTTCTTGCAGTCCAAGGCACTCTCAGAATGTTCCTCCAACACCACAGTTCAAAAGCACCTATCTTCCTTCTCTCAGCCTTCCTTATGGTCCAGCTCTCGCAGCCATATGTTACTGCGGGGAACACCATTGCTTTAACTATGTGGACCTTTGTTGTCAGTGTGATGTCTCTGCTCTTAACTATTTTATCGAGATTTGTCATTGCTCTTCTCCCAAGGATTAAGCGTCTTCTGATTTCCTGACTGCAGTCAGCATCTGCAGTAATCTTTGCACCTAGAAATACAAAGTCTTTCACTGCTTCTACATTTTCTCCCTCTATTTGCCAGTTATCAATCAAGCTGGTTGCCATAATCTTGGTTTTTTTGAGGTTTAGCTGCAAGCCAGCTTTTGCACTTTCTTCTTTCACCTTCATCATAAGGCTCCTCAGCTCCTCTTCGCTTTCAGCCATCAAAGTGGTATCATCTGCATATCTGAGATTCTTAATGTTTCCTCCAGCGATTTTAACTCCAGCCTTGGATTCCTCAAGCCCAGCATGTCGCATGATGTGTTCTGCGTGCAAGTTGAATAGGTAGGGTGAGAGGATACAGCCCTGCCATACTCCTTTCCCAATCTTAAACCAGTCCGTTGTTCCGTGGTCTGTTCTTACTGTTGCTACTTGGTCGTTATACAGATTCTTCAGGAGGCATACAAGATGACTTGGTATCCACATACCACTAAGAACTTGCCACAATTTGTTATGGTCCACACAGTCAAAGGCTTTAGAATAGTCAATAAAACAGAAATAGATGTTTTTCTGAAACTCCCTGGCTTTTTCCATTATCCATCGGATATTGGCAATTTGGTCCCTAGTTCCTCTGCCTTTTCTAAACCCAGCTTGTACATCTGGCAATTCTCGCTCCATGAATTGCTGAAGTCTACCTTGCAGGATCTTGAGCATTACCTTACTGGCAAGTGAAATGAGTGCCACTGTTCGATAGTTTGAACATTCTTTCATGTTTCCCTTTTTTGGTATGGGGATATAAGTTGATTTTTTCCAGTCTGATGGCCATTCTTGTGTTTTCCAAATTTGCTGGCATATAGCATGCATTATCTTGACAGCATCATCTCGCAAGATTTTGAACAGTTCAGCTGGGATGCCGTCGTCTCCTGCTGCCTTGTTATTAGCAATGCTTCTCAAGGCCCATTCAACCTCACTCTTCAGGATGTCTGGCTCTAGCTCACTGACCACACCGTCAAAGCTATCCCCAATATTGTTATCCTTCCTATACAGGTCTTCTGTATATTCTTGCCACCTTTTCTTGATCTCTTCTTCTTCTGTTAGGTCCTTGCAATCTTTGTTTTTGATCATGCCCATTTTTGCCTGGAATTTACCTCTGATGTTTCTAATTTTCTGGAAGAGGTCTCTTGTCCTTCCTATTCTATTGTCTTCTTCCACTTCTGCACATTGCTTGTTTAAAAATAATTCCTTATCTCTTCTGGCTAACCTCTGGAATTTTGCATTTAATTGGGCATATCTCCCCCTATCGCTGTTGCCTTTTGCTTTCCTTCTTTCTTGGGCTACTTCTAGTGTCTCAGCAGACAGCCATTTTGCCTTCTTGGTTTTCTCTTTCTTTGGGATGTATTTTGTTGCTGCCTCCTGAACAATGTTGCGAACTTCTGTCCATAGTTCTTCTGGGACTCAGTAATAACCACATCCAATTTGCCCTGGCTCATAGATCTTACATGCCAGGTTCCAATGGTGTGTTGATCCTTAGAACATCGGATTCGGCGTTCACCACCAGCACCGTCGGCCGCTAGCCGTCCTTTCGGCTTTGAGCTAGCTGCGTCATCACGTCTGGGGCTAGTTGAACACATCCTCTGTTCCTCCCCAGTAGCATTTTGAACATCTTCCGACCTGGGGGTCTCATCTTCTGATGGTATACCGACATATCTCTGGTTGTACTGATCCATTTAGTTTTCATGGCAAGAATACTGGGGTGTGTTGCCATTACCTTCCCCAAGGATCACATTTAGTCTGACCTCTCTGTCATGACCTTCCCATCTTGGGTGGCCCTTCACGGTTTAGCTCAGGGCATCATTGAGGTGCTCAAACTCCAGCACCACGACAAGGTAACGATCCTTTGCTGAAGGACAAATGGCTACAGGAGGGTAAAACACGATAATGTCAAGTACCTAGAAATTAGACTTAAAAAGAATGGCATGAAGATGGAGTACTGATGTAGCACAAATTTCAACTGAAAACTCAGTGTACAACTGTAAAGAAACCAGTGTGCACCTGAATTCTGAAAGTTTACTGGACAATTAACACCAACCATAACATGAAGATAGATGTGTAGCAGATACTGTACAACCAAGGGCCTGATTAATTCTCACCTTCCTAAAACTAAAACCTCCCTAAGGAGATTGTGCCATAAAACAAACCCACCATGAAAGAAGGGCTTAATTGTCCCTCTTGTGGCAAAGATTTCCACAGTTTTGGGGTGTCTTTGGGAAAGACTGCTTACTCTCAATAATTCTGAAAAATCTTTTGATTTCATGGTGGTATCAAAGGGCATTTTAAAACTTCGTAAGAATAATGGTAAAATTAAATGTCCAAATGCTTGTTTCCAGTATTTCAGTTCAGATCTGATTTCTAAAATAATGAATAAATGTTTTGTTAATTTAATATAAATGAAGTTCCATGGATTTAAAACCACATGTTTAAACATCATCTTGGTCTGTACAGGTATCAATTCACTCAGTAAAACACTACACAACTTCAGGATGGATTTCAGTAGGGGCGCATGTATAATGATTTCATTCTGTCCCTCCTTCCCTCTCCCTTTCAAGCTTCATAGGAAACTAGCATACTGAGGAAAACACTAGGCTGAAAAGTTTCTATTTTTTTCTGCAAAAGAGCATTTTTTCTGTTGCATTTGTTGAAACATTCAGTCCTCTTATGAAGGCAGTAATGCAGTCTAGGAAGAGCTTTACTTCATGATACTATAGGCTCTTTGCTAGCTTGTGGGCAGGATCTACTGAGTCATATGGAGTTCCTCTATTTCCTCATGTCATAGAAAACTATTATATGCCTCCCACTTCCCCCCCAACCCGCCCCCGAAATCCACAATTCTGAGCATGGATGTCAAGCCCCATATAGCTGGCAAGACCAAGGAAGCAAAAACTCTGCAGATTTTAGTAAGGTTTCTTTAAGGCTAGTCTCAGGTAAATACAGAACCTTGGACACTCTAATAGGGATTTCCCAGCCTCCCTCACTGTGAGTTAATCAAGGTGGAGTCTCTGAGTACTTTCATATGCTTTTCCCAGATCTCTCTCCACCACAGCTCAGTTGCCGTCCATGAGATAAAGTGTCAATTGACTTGCCTGTGATTTTCCTCCCTCTTCCTTTCCGAGCCATCCCACAATCTGTCCTCATTATGGATTTTGGAAGAATTGGGTAGGACACAGGCCAGATTTTGCTGTGAGGTATCAGTGAAGGTGCTGCACATTCATGCAAGGATCTCTTTTTCCAAGGATCTCTTTAATGTTTGTAAGCATGCTCATCCTGAAATTTTAGAAAGGCATTTGGGTGAATGTTATTTTGTATCCTGAACAGTCTGTTAGCATAACAAGAAGCTGTACTGAAGCATGGTGACCTCTTTACACATCATACAGATTTAGTACAATGAAAGCTAATTTCGTTACTCATCACAAAAAGGAAAAGTACATCTTGTCTTTCCAGAATGTCTCCCAGCTGCTCACAGATGAACATGGGAATCATTTGGTGTTTAGATCAGGGCTTCTCAACCTTGTCAACTTTAGGATGTGTGGACTTCAACTTCCAGAATTCCCCAGCCAGCATGCTTAAAGTTGCCAAGGTTGCGAAACACTGGTTTAGATTAACTTTTACAGTGTTGCTGTGCGAGCCACATCATTGATCTAACTGCACTAAAGTATGTGTATGTGTGTGATTATAGGAGAAATCAATTCGTTTATTTTACAAATGACTTAAGTAATTTAACAAAGGGACAAAATAAAAGCATATAATGGAGAAAAGAAAGAAAGAAGTGACCAACCAGCAATCCCGAACAGGAGTAACTAAAGGTATCTTCTCATTGTACAGGACTCTTTGAAAAATAGATTATTTCAGAGTTCTTAGTCATATATTTTCATGGTGACCTAGTGTCTTTGGTTTTTTTCTTTCTGGTTTGCCAGAATTGCTCTAAATATCATTTCTCACTTAATGATTGTCCTAAATAAAATTCTGCAATGTAAAAATAAAAGCCATAACATAGGAAGGAATTAAATTGTCACACCAATTCTGCAAAGGTGTAATTATCTCAGGTGATGAGTGCAGAAAATATATGGATATGCCATAGTTTTAAATGCTGACTATTAATATCTCCTGTTTTATGTCTCTAAATCTAGTATTAGAACTGATTTTTTTCTTGGCTTTCAGCTGGTCTTTAAGAAGCAGGCCTGTAGCCAGGATGGGGCCAGTGGCAGCTGTACTGTCCCGTCTTGAGCAGTACTTTGGCTCATCTAGGAGTTTTTGAATAGGGGGCATTTGCTATTCACTTGTGACCTGAGAGTAGCAGACTTCAGTTAAATTACAATTTCAAGAATGATCCATTATAAGCAATAAACAGTGCTGCTACTTTGAAAGTACAGTAAAACTCCAAAAGTCAGTTTAAGATTTCCCATGATTTAATGTGATGATCCTATTTTTCCTGATCATGGTTTCATAATTGCCCTTTGATTATTAGACAGGTATGAAGAACCTCTGGCCCATCCATAGGTTCCTGTCTGCCTCCACAATTCTTCCAAGCGCCACTTCCCCTGAGCCCCACATTCTCTCCCCAGGCCTGAACAAGAAAAAACCTCTTCAGTCAGCAGCTAGCAGGAGAAAAACTATTTTCCCCCACACCACACAAGATCAAGGGAGGGTAGTTAAAGCGTAATTTGGCATTCTGGCAGAAGGGCAATATTAGAACCCACCACTGAAAAATGACTTTCCGTGTTGCGAACAGTCTTTCATTATATTCCACTGCTCTGAGTGGAGTCCCAGTGGGGCCCCGGTGAAGGGACACATTGCAGGCCAAGAAAGGTGTCTCCCACACCCACCATGCTTTTACCTACCCTGGGACGGTCCTGCTCTTCCTCCCGCCCCTTCAGGCTTCAAAATGGATTCTACTGGTAAAAAATGGGAACAGTTTCAATAGACAATTGCTGGCAAGATTTTTTTCTGTTCTTGTAAGTGGGTGTGTTGTTTGTATGCATATGTGTGTCTGAATCTGAGGGGTGGGAAGCTGGAGAGAGATTTCAGTCCACTGCGCTACAGACAGAAAGAAGCGTGATGGGGCCCTGCCCACTAAGCATGAAGTCCACCTTGACCCTTAAGCCAAAATTTGTTTCTCATCCATGCGGTAAGAAATCCTGGAAGGAAAAACTCCAGAAATAGGAATGTGACCTTTGAAGAATCGCATATTAAGAATTTTTTACTATATTTTGGAGCAAAATTTCAGCCTTTTGGATTTTCATTTATTCTGCTTTTTAGTTTTAGTTATAACTGTGCTTTTAACCCCAGAAGCATATTTCTTTGCTTATGGTAAAAAGTGAGCAAGAGTTTGCTTCCTCTAAAATTGCTAAAGAGCTAACTTAGAAATAATTTGAAAAAAAATTGTATCATTCTCTCTCAGTCCAACTCCCCTCACAGGGTTGTTGTTGTGGGGAAAATAGGAGGAGGAAGGAGTATTAGGTATGTTCCCCACCTTATTCGTAAATATAATAAAGGCAGGATTAAAAAATCTAAAAAAAAAAAATCTAAAGCCTAGCCTGTGCAGTGAAATCTCATTTTAACTCATTGATTTGGAAGGAAGGGGATGTCCCTTATTTATGAATGTCTCCTAAATAGCAGAATACATCATCACAGTAAAAATGTGGTCTGTTGCATGCAAAATCCATTATATCATATTTGGTAAACTGAGATTTCCTATAGTACTTTTATAATCTCATTGGTGTCTTTTTTCCCTAGCACACTTAAACATTTAACAGACATAAAAAGGAAACATTTGTATGCACGTTAAAATTATAGGTTTGTTAGTTACGAAGTCTGTATTCAAGTTATATTTCTTATTTTTCCTGATTGTATGAACAGAAAGAATAGGCTTTCTCAGAAAAATCAGTCATCTAAGGTCTTTATTTCTTCTTTGTCCTTCCATAAACTCCCATGAGTTTGGGAAAAAAATCCACTATTTTTTCACTTTGTAATTATAACAGAAACTATTTCATTTTGCAACCTTTCAGAATTTCCTTATTCAATCTATCCTTACAACCTTATTTCTTATGAAGTACTATAAAAAAATATGCCAGTCATATATATGGTGATCAACTTTCTTGGAAAAAATAAAAGAAAAACCTGACAAAAGGGCAAATCTGAAAGAGATTCATAAGGATTAAAAAAATTAATTGTTTATGTTTATAACTTTGCTTTACAAAGGAAAATTCAAGAGCAAAACCAAAAAACTTTACAGAAATGCATATTCTAATAAAAATATCTAAAATCAAACAGTATATGTAAATTTATTTTAAAAAGACAGTTCAATTTTCTTATTTTTCACATGAATGTGAAAGACTGTGCATTACCATTTGGATGGTAAAAGCTAATGACCAAAATAAAGGACAAACATGAGTTTTTGAAAAATAAATAAATCTAAAGCACAGCTTTTGTAATAAAGGACATATATAATAATATATGATGTAATTTACAAACCATTAATTTCACTTTTACTCATTCCTTATCTAATGAAATTTAACAAGCTCTGTACTGAAAGGAATTGAGAGGGAAAATTGCTCTTTTGCTTTCCTGGGACTTCAATTCTTCCTCTGTCAATGGGGTGGGGGTGGGTGGGAATTCAGCCAAAACTCTTCTCAACAGAAAAGAAAAAATATCATCTAGAAATGTGCCACCCCACCAACCCTTACACAGCTTGGATACCAATGCAAGAGACAAGAACAGCTACCTGAAGATTTTCTGAATTGTGAGGCCCTGTGCCTGATCTCACCTCATCTCCTGCCAGCTCAGAAAAATAAGTGAGAACACCTTCATTACAATCTGGGCGGGTCCTCCAAGACAGGTCCACAAGGCTACATCATCCTCTCGCCACTGATAACCGATACTATTTTGATCTAGCAGACTTTTTGGGATGAGACTTCTCATGATCACTGTTTTAGTTCTTTTGTTATTTCTTTTTCTTTCTTTCTAATTTCTACTATGTCAGACTAATTTTAATGATGCCCTCTGACAAACTATTGTGTTATTCCAATTCCTTTTTTGTACTGAATTCTTCTGATTATATTTTATGTTATTCATTCATATAAAGATTTATGCTCAGTCTTTCTAATCCATATGCATTATTTGGAATGACTGACTAATTAAAATCACACAAACAAGAAGAGCAATAAAACAGGTTAGAAATGGTAGGGTATGTTTGTAAAAAAAAAGAATTTATAAAGGTACTTTTAGAGGAAGAGCAATAAAAATTATGGGAGAAAGAGAGAAGCATACATCAGTTTGTTCAGACTCAGTACCATTTATTTTTCTGAAGTATTTTTGTTAGAAGATTAATTGATCTACATTTAGCAGAATAAATTGGATTTACCAATCTGCTTTCTGCTATGAGGTAATATAGCATGCCACAGTTACTAATAGATTGACATGTGGACTAGGAAGTGCCTGATTCATAAAAAGTTCATGTGAACTAGGTTCATGTGCACTAGAAAGTGCCTGATTCATAAAAATTACAGACAAGGACATAATTGTGGAATCAGCAAGTCTCATTAACTCACAGTTCACAGTAGGGATAGTAATGGCATCCTTTGCCATTTCTGGCATTTTCTGGTGTTTCCTTTTTTTTTCTTTACCATAGGGTAGGAAACTTTTTGAGAAGGACAGAAGAGTAACATAGCCTCCACTGTTGTGGCTTTATTTATTATTTTTATATGCCACCTTTTTGTCTGGAAAGAATACACAGTCCCGCTTATATTAAAAACAACACAATGAAAATGAGTACAGAGTAAAAAATATAAGATTGGGTAAACTGAGACATAAATAAGGCAGGTGTCTTTTAAAGGCCTGGGAAAACAATTAGATTTTAGCTACTCTTGAAAATGCCAAGGGAAGGTGCACCAAGGAAAACTCCTGAGGGAGTTTATCCCATAGCCCAGTGATGACAGAAGGAGAAGGCTTCCTCAGATAACAGAGCCTCTGGCAGTGGGGGCATTTTTAGAAGGCATCTCCTATAGATCTTAAGACTGACATTTCAGATGGTCAGGTCCTAAGTCATTTAGGCCAGTGGTTCCCAATCTTTTCCTGTATGTGGATCACTACGTCATTATCAAAAGTGTTTGAGGACCACCATATAAGCCAGAGTTTAGCAATGTGGAACCTGCAGACACCAAGGCAGTCATGTCTCTGCAGATGCCAGGGCCCCCAGATTAAAAAAAAAATAGTGACCAAATCTCATGAGATTTGTTTTTCCTATCAGTGATTTTTGATAGCTGGGTCAGGAGCCTTGGCAGCATCTTTCTTGGACCACCAGTGTGTCTCACCCTCAGACCAGACTGGAAACCCTAGATCAGAGCTTTAAAAATTAACAGCATCACTGTATTTTATACTCAGAAAACAACTGGCAATAATGCAAATCTTTCAGCATGGGCACTGCAACCTTGCACTGGATAGCATCCTAGCTGCGACATTTTTCAGCAATTGCCATTTTCAGATATTTATTAGATTTATATCCCATCTTTCTTTTGTACAATCCAAGTTGGCGTACATAATGTTCCCCCTCCTATATTCCCCACAACAACAACCCTGTGAGGTGGATTGGGCTGAGAGAGAGAGTGACTAGCTCAAGTAACCCAGCTGGCTTTCATGTTTAAGGGAAGACTAGAACTCATGGTTTCTCAGTTTCTAGTTTAGCACATTAACCATTACGGTGCACCAAACGGGCTCTCACTTGAAAGTTAGTCTTCAAGAGTAGCCAGCACTCTTACATCTTTTAAAATCATATTCCCACTTGTGGCTTACAGCAGAAGAGCAATGATATGTTATCATTGGGACAGTGTTTCTCAACTTTGGCAATTTTAAGGTGTGTGGGCTTCAACTCCGAGAATTCCACAGCCAGCATATTGGCTGGGGAATTCTGTGAGTTGAATTTCACACTTCTTAAAGTTGCCAAGGTTGAGAAACACTGCATTAGGAGCTCCCTGTTTGGAAGCAGTCATATTTCAACCTTTCCAGAAATTCACTAATCATTAACTAGCCTTAACATTCTTTTGTCAAGACTCTGATTCCCCATTAGCCCAAGCCATTGACCCATCCCATCTACTTCATTGTCTTATTGGAGGATAATTGAAATAACAAAAAATGTGTTATGAAATACTCTAGCACATGACATTCATAAATAAATTAATAATCTTCTACAACTGCCTTCTTTGGGAGCTGGGCTTGCGTCTGACAGAACTTCAACCAGTATCTCCAATGACCTCTCACATGTTGATAGAGTTAGCACTATGCGCCGTTGTATCAGCATATAGATGCTGCACCTGTGCTGAATAAAAGATTTCGTTGGTCATTCTTTCAGCAAATGCTGCACTGTGATCTCCTTCTCTTCCAGAGAATTGTTCTGTCTTTAATGAAACTACCTGTTTAGGAGAGCCGAGTGAACAAAATCGTAAAATAAAATGCTAGGCGCTGCATCATATGACCTACTTCATTGCCTGTCAGTGGCAAAGTGCCGGTAAGGAGACTGGTGTTTCCAAGAAAAAGAAAGCAAAGCCTTGGCACTGCAGCTATTGTGCCAAGGACAGGCAGCCTGTTTGTAGTTTGGGCCCCAGTTTTCTATCAGGACCTTTTTCCATGGGTTCTGCTGGGAGGTAATAACATCGCCAGGGTGGACAGGACTGGAATTCTTGGCTGTTTTTAAGTGTTTCAGTACATTAACGTAAGCAATTTTCTATTACTGGAGGCTTCATATAACTATTTATTTCTTTTTCCTTAAATATGCAGAAAATTGTTCCATCATTATTCCATGGTTTACTTCTACATTTCAGGGGGATAGGTTGGTTCTGAGAACCCCCCCAAAAAGGGGGGGCAAGGGCTGCATGTGGATGACAAGTTGCTCTTCCCTTCCTACAGGATCTCCATCAACTCTGTTTCTTCTATTTCTATTCACCCTGCAATCAATCTTGGCAAAGCAAGTATTGGGAACTGCTCAGTATTTCGGTCTTGGGGAAATGGTTCTATTCCCCAAATAATGTGCCTGTGCCAAAACACCCCCAAATAAGGTATGCAGAACATTTTAGTCTAAGGAAAAAATATGTCTTAGCTTTTCAGAGATATTATCATTATCAGAAGTCAGAAACCTTCTAAGAGCCAGTGTGGTTTAGTAAAAAGGCAAGGTCTAAGTTGAATGAATGAATGAATGAATGAATGAATGAATGAATGAATGAATGAATGACTTTTGCTGTCAATTCAAAGCTTACCAGAAAAAAAAATCTTACCAGGACAATCACTCCATCTAGTTTCATTCCACTTTTCCACATACCCTGCTGCAAAAACCCACTCTAAGGTCCCTGCTGCTTCATATGCTGGCTGATGACATGTGGAGACATTCAATATCACTAGGCTGTGAAGTCCTGAGCCAGCATGAGTTTTAAAGTGTCCAGTGTGATCTGCTCATCTGATTTAGAGGCCCTCCTAGACTTCTAGATATGGAAATATCAGAAAACAGGATGAGACCAAACTAGAAATGAGGAAGAGAATAAGGACAGTCCAACTGAAAAGGAGAAAGAGAACCGATTTGGCCTGAAAATAGCCTTGTACTAATAGCCTTATACAATATCCATGTACTCCAGTGTTCTACAGGTGCAGATTTTAATATGTTTCAATGGTATTTGTGTACGCAGGCTCTGTACCTTTCTTGATTCAAACAAAGTCCTTCAAACCATGTTTTAATGGTAAATGATGGGTCATTACTACAGCCATATTCAGCTCCTGTTGAAAATTAAAACAAGGTTTCTTTTTATTAAAGTCCTTAAAAGTTCCTCCATCAATGTTCCTTAATGATGGGTTTTGCTTTCTATAGTGACCTGGAAATCATTCTTCCCAGCTTTCAGAATATGATACTGATTAGTACTTTTAGAAGAGGCAGAGAAATTTTTTGTAGCAAGTGTGAATGAGCATGGTAAACAGGGTTTATATGAAATGTGGAAATAGCTTAACTGGGGCTGGTGGGGACTGTTTCAAGCAATTGCTTTCATTTGAAGGTGATGCAGAATCAGGAGTTTTGCTGCCTTTGTAGGATTCACCCATGGACTATATATCAATCATCCGGTCCATCAAATCCCTAAACAGCAGACACATTTGCTTCCTAAAAAGGACTGAGTATCCTTTGAGGTGACTAGATGACTGCATGAAAAGAATTACTACAAAGAGAGCTGATGTCTCTTGACTATTAACATCCCTTCTTTCATACTGCAGTTGGAAAATAAAGCACCTCAGTCATGCTTTGAAGGCTGATTGTTGTAGATTTTCTTCCTGGGTATTTTGATCCAAAACAGTAATTCCCAATGCCTAAGCAGCCTCCCCACTACAACCTACTGCACTCAAGATTTTGGTCCTAATTACACAGAGATCATAAATGAAATAAATTGACTTATCAGTACATTTGGTAAGATTTACTTTGTGCTAAAACTGCCTCAGTATGCACTACTTACTTGCAGTAAATTATTCAAAAGATTTTCATAAGCCAAATGAACAGCACATGGCGAGGGGCAATCTGAAGTGTGATGCACCTAGTTTGTTCTTGTTTTTGTTCTGGAGAGTGCTTGCAAAAACAAAATGGCACTTTGCTTTTTTTGGCAAGTGCCTCTCAGCAATACAGGTAATAGTTACGCATGCCTCTGTGCCATCTTTTTTTCTCCCAAGGTTAGGAGAACACATATTCCCATAGGAAATATAAAAGTATTTTTGCCTGATTGCACATTTTTAGTTTTGGGATACCACTTCTAAACTTCTATCACTGTATATACATTGCTACAGCCATATTCAGCAGTTCCTGTATTATCTGGGGGTCAAGGGGTTTTTTTTAGAACAAAAACCAGCAAGAGATTCTTCACTTGCAGAAATATTTTGTCATTCTTCTTTTGAAATGGGTTTCGAGATTTTCACAAATGAGTGCAACATTCTTTATGCCAGCTCATCTCCCACTCTGCAAATATAAGCAGAAAGCAAATGAGTATGTAGTTAAAATGAAGCTGCCTCCCAGAGCAATTAAACAAGATTTCACTCTCATTCTCTTCTTCAGAAGGGACACATAAAATCAACAAACCTGATTAAAATGGGATTTCCAGACTCTGACGTCAGAGAGAAATCGACGTATTTATGCCTCCAGAGTCCCTATTGCTCTGACTGCTTTTAATACCTGCCTCTGCACAGCTTTATTGAACACAGCAGTAAGAAGCTGCCTAGAAGAAGATATAAATATGTGGAAGACAGGAATAAATTACAGTACAGCATGTACATGCGTGTATGTACTGAAGGTGAAGGAAGATTGTGCTCTTGAAATAAGGTTATTCTGTTATTCTTATGCTGGCTGTAGTTAACTAGATAGCCTTTGTAAATCATGAACTTGCAGATGAGTATTTGTATCACTAAAGGAAGCAGCTCCTTAGCTGTGAGCCTTAAAGCTGTAGATGTCCACATATATCATGCTGAAGACATGGGAAAGAGAAAAGCATGAAGCTGCAGTTCTGATGTGTTTGCTTTTGTGGGGAGCTGCAACTTTATGGCAAGGAGACTGACAAATCAATAGAAAAAAACTGTTTTATTAAGTTGCCTGAGTAAGCTTGATGCAAAGTCTGTTTACTAAGGTACACATTCTGCTGAGTTTAATGCTACTTATTCTTGACTAAATATAGTTTAGGTTGCAACATAGGAATTGTGTCCTTGAATATCTCCTTAGTGTATTTTGCACATTACGGTATTGGAATTATCTTCTGCTGATTCCTCCTCCTTCCTCAGGGATCCAAACTAGAGGTAAAGAGGTCCAGACTAGGGGGTTTAGGGCAGTACACTTTGTACAGAGGATCAGGGCCGCAGTTAGGGTCTGTGTCACCTGGAGCGAACATGGATTTCATGCCCATTTTGGCGCCCACCCCCAGTGCTCATTTTGGCACCCCCCAGCGCGGCGCCTGGTTGCCCCCCCCTCATAGTTGCGGCCCTGCAGAGGATAGGAAGGGGATCTCCAGCCTCAAAGAGGGAGATTCAACAGATCCTACTCTCTTGGGAAGCTGTCCCAGGGTTTTCAAATAGTACCACGATTGGATCATTCCAGTCAGTTGTCTCTGATCATTTTTTAATCCAATATGTAATCCAATATTACATGCTGCCCCCACAGCCCTGTTATTCTGCCTCACCATGGTGGTGGAATGTTCCGAGGAAGGATGTGCAAGGAGGTATATACCCCTGGCAGAGTCACCCAAGGTATCAAGGTCATCCCAGCTGCCCAGCTAAAGCAAGCAGGTACCTCTATTGGGCAGCAGGGATATAGGAAGATGCTGGAAGCCAACAGATTTGAAGGGGTCAGTCAACACACCAATACTAAAGAAAGAAGACTTAACAGATAGTGCAAACTATTGCACAGTATCCCTTATTTCACATGCTAGCAAAATAATGCCAAAGAATACCAAAAATAAGTCAATATGTGCTTCACTGATTATAGAAAGGCTTTGATTGTGTTGACCATGTCGGACTGTGGATTATCCTAAGGAAAATGGGAATCTCTGAACATCTGATTGTCCTCTTTCAAAATCTATACACAGGGCAGAAAGCCACTGTCTGGATGCAATATGGTAAAATAAACTGGTTTCAGGTTGGCAAAGGAATGAGACCAGGCTGTATATATAGAAAGAAGCTGGATTGGAAGAAGATGAGCATGATTTTGAAACTGGAGGAACATACATCAATAACCTGCTCTATGCTGATTATACTATTTTGATGGCTGAAAATGCAAATGATCTGCAAGCTTTAATAATAAGGTGGAGAACAGTGAATTCCCTAAGATTAAAAACAAAGATCAAATTCTTTGATTTTCAGCAACTAGGTTGAGATTTATCCATGAAGACACTTAAGTAGTAGATAGCTTCTGCTTTTTAGGATCAACACTAAATGAACTAGCAGTCAACAAATACACTGCAAACTAGTGCCTGGTAAGGTAGCAATGAAGTCCTTGGAAAATATATTCAGGTGCTATGGTGTGTCTATACCCACAAAAATCAGAATCATGCAGACAATGGTTTTCCCTGTGACACCCTACAGAAGCAAAAGTTGGACTTTGAAGAACCAAGATAGAAAGAATATTAACTCTTTTAAATTTGGGTATTGAAGCAGACTCCTGAGAATACCATGGATAGCCAAGAAAACAAGCAAATGGATCATACAGCAAATCAATCCAGGGTTCTCAGTCGAGGCATGAATGATGAGGCTCAAACTATCATACTTTGGACATATTATGGGAAGACCAAGCCCCCTTGAGAAGTCTATAATGCTGGGAAAAGTGAAGGGAAGAGAAGAGAATCACCAACAAGAAGGCAAATGGATTAGATTACAGTGGTGATTGTTGCACCATTGGGAGATCTGTAGGGCTATGCTGGGGACAGATCCTCCTGGAGAAGGTCAATGACAGTCCCACTAGGTAGACCAGATCAGGAAATCAGTTTGTCAGCTTCCGGTGGGAATGGTGGACTGAATGGCTGTGCCCGCTGGTTCAGCAGGCAGAGCTGACAACACAGTAATTTTTTTCGGGCTCAGGCAGGTTTTCCTGAAGCCCAGAAATGTTCTCCGGATCAAGGAGAATACCTGGAATTATCCCATCTGTCCTCCGGATGGCTGCTTACAGCCAGAAGATTGCAAACAGTGTTTCACGTTCAACTGGTAAGAGCCAGCTGGGAGGCGGGGATTTCATCATTTTCCAAGCTGTGCTGTAGCCTTAAAGGGACACTAAGACTGGCCAACACATTTCTAAATCACCAACCTGTATTTTTTTTAAGCATATATACCCAAGAGAGGCTTTCTACAGCAAGGAGAAGCTGGTTCTCTTCGGTGCTTAATGTTATTTTTGGGATTACTTTTTAAAACTTTTTTTAAGTTTTGGATTTTGTTTTCCTTCCTAAAGGAGAATTCCTTTAGGATTTTGTTTTCCTTCCTAAAGGAGGATTGAGAGTAAACAATTGTCTTCCTGTTATTATTTTTGTATTAAATTTGAAGATATTAGCATTTTCCTACACGTTGAATCGGCTAATTTGAACCTTCAGCTTTCTGTTTTCACTTTCCCTTGAGAACTGTCTGCTATCTCACTTTCACTTTATGTGAACAGACTTTGGAACTCTTCCATAACTTCGACTTTCGCTGGTTAAGCTCCTAGGGGGCGCCATAATCTACTGCATGAGACATGGAGGATTTCAAACAGATTCTTTCTGACTTCCACCAAGATTTTAAACAGATTTCTTCTGATTTCTATCAAGCTTCTATGCAAGATATCCAGGACATTGGAAAATATGAGATCTAAAATGTGCCATCAGGTTGGGGATGTGGTGGATGAAATTGAGAAATTTAAGAGCGATAGAAAAGGTTTTTTTTAAGAGTGACATTGGGATTTTTATTGAGATGCTGGATGAAGATTGGATAGTGGAGTTGGAGAAATCTAAGGGAGAGACTGACCTGCAAGCCATAAGTAAAATTGATCTTCTGGTGGATTCCATGAAAAGAACCTGGAATCTTTGAGGGGGGCAGTTGAACTGTTTGATTCTTTCAAGAGAAAAGCTCTATGCACATTGTGGGAATATGTAGCTGTTCTGGTTTATTTTGAAGTGGGATAAGTGTTGAAGAATGTTTATCTGGTTTGTTTTAAGGATTTGATTGATGCAATTTGCTTTTAAAGATTTGGATTTACTGTTTTGAATTGTCTTTGTTTTTTGGGTTTATTAAGATGAAAATTATTAAAACTGTTGTATTAGGGTTAAAGAATATCTGGTTTGCTTTAAGGATTTGATTGATATTAAACCTGCATGGCTTTTTAACGGGGGCAGGGAGGACAACAAAGAAAATGGACACAGATAGTTTCAAGACAGGAAACAAGCCTTCCAGTGTAATGATTTTGAATTATGCATGGCAACATTTCTAGAAATCTGTGAGCTCATTATTTTATCCCCAAGAAAAGAGCTAATGCAGAAAAAAATGCTGCAATCATGCTAAAATCTCCATACAGGGAACTATAAGGGAGTCACGAGGCATTAGTAAGACCTTCAGGACACAATGCTATCATGTGCATTTAGAGGGAAGCTCTCCCCTTTAACCTTTTCTTAACCTTTAGGGTTGGGTTGCTGGTCTACTTGAGTCAGAGGGGAGCCTTGCCTCTGCTTTCTCCTTTCCCTTGGTTTCCCCAGGCTGAGCGTGGTGCTGGTCTTGGATTGGCTGGAACAGGAGAGGTGGCTTAGGAAAATCTGACTGCCATCATGCTATCATGGCAGAACTTTGAGGCAGAAGCCCCAGGCTCCACCCAGCAGAAATGAACAGAAGGAATGAGTATTAGGTATGTTCCCTGCTGTGAGTTATGTATAAAAATGATAAAGATGGATTTTAAAAAATGCAGTGGGGATGCTTTAACATATTTTGAAGTGACAATATTGAGAGTCTGCAACAGGAGAAATTGCAGAGGGCTTGCCATACTTCAGGGCTATACTGCTCTTTCCATAAGTACAGCTGTACAATTCAGTGGGCATCATATATCTAACTTTGAGTGTACAACTTATTTCATCATTTAGAAAATAATTTAACTGGGGCAAAAGCAATTTCATTTAGGAATCAATTGAAAATAACTTAATATTTTAAGATGGGATAAATTAGCACTGAGACCAAATACGTAGTACTATTAACAGTAGTGCAGCCTGTAAAGATGTTTGAAATCAATTTTTAAACTTGCCTTATATACTTTTCCATGAAAGCACCAATTAATGAATATTCCTCCTTTTTTATACTGACTTGGCAACAAGGTAGTCTTTTTAAAAAGTGCTAACAAAATATGTCAACAAGAAAACTGTGCCAAAATAGATGCATAGAAATGTTTGGCTGGCTGGCCAGCTGGCTAACTTGCTCCCTCCCCCTCCCCCTCTCCCTCTCTCACACACACACTGCACACCTTCAGATGGTGCAACAGTTGCACCCATTCCTGGACCAGGAGGCCCTGCTCACTGTCATTTATGTCCTCATGACCTCCTATCTAGACTACCACAACATGCTCTACATGGGGCTACCCTTGAAGAGCATTTGGAAGCTTCAGCTGGTGCAGAATGCAGCTGCCCGGGTTGTAAATGGCATCGGTTGCTTGGCACATGTAACATCACTACTCTGTGAGCTTCACTGGTTGCCAGTGTGCAATACAAGGTGCTGGTTGTCACCTTCAAAGCCCTTCATGGCTTGGGTCCAGGTTACCTGAAGGACCGTCTTTTCCCAGTTGTCTCTACCCATCCAATCTGGTCTGGCAGGATGGGCATGCTCTGGGTCCCATTGGCCAGGGTATACCAGCTGGTGGGGCCAGGAGGCATGCCTTTTCTGCTGTAGTGCCTGTTCTATGGGATATTCTACTTCCAGAGACTAGGATGGCCCCAACCTTGCTGGCCTTTTGCAAGGCACTGAAGACCTGGGTCTGTGCCTGGGGCCCCGAAAGGTGTGAAGGGTCCCATCTCCTGGCTATGTTAATAACCATTAGTAGTAATACTTTCTTGGGTGCTGTGTATTTTAATTTTTGTATCTCTGATGAGAATTTGTTTTTAATTTATTTTAAGATTGTTCACCGCCCAGAGTCACTTGCTGAGGTGGGCAACCATACAAATCAAATAAATAAATACACACATGATCACTAGATGTGTGAAGCCATGCCCCTCAAGGGAAAAGAAGGCAGAGTCTTAAAAGCTGCCTGGGAACCCACAATATGACTATACTTCGATAAGAGTTTTAAATTGATTCTCTCCCCACCACCTGCTATGTGTCCCCTTTATGGGATTTCTGATGTACACATAAAATATACATGTGATCTACATTTCAAAGTCTTGAAGTTCATATTCCCTAAAATAGCATGGGAGATGCTCACAACCATTATACGTATTATATGTGCTCTAAGCCACTAAGCATATTTATAAGTCAAGCAGAGGCTATGTCAGAGCAAGAAGAAGCCTCAAAAATATTGCTATTTAAGTGGGATCACAGGCCTTAATAAGATCCGACTCCATAGAGTGATGGTGGGACCTTTTATAGATGTCATCAAGTAGTAGTCATGGTTACCAAGGGTCAACTGTTCAGAATATAGTTCCTGGTACTGAGGGAGATGAAGAGAGAGAAGCAGTAGCTAGAGGAAGAGGAAAGGAAAGAAATGGCCCTGTCTTGAAAATAAACACCTGCTTTTAAGTCCATTTCACTGCAGAAGGATCCTTAGGATTTTATTAAATGGCCCAGAATTGCAAGTAACAAGAAAAAGAAAGTTTAGGCAATGGCCTTCCAAGGAGTATAAAGCAGGAAAAAAAAAGAACACCAACAGAGTTAATTTTGAGCAAGCTGGAGAACCAGAGGATTCACTGTTAGAGCAATCAAATCAGATGTGTGACATCTATATTATGGAATTGCACTGAGACCATCTAGGGCTGTCAAATCCTCACCTGAAGATAGTGCATGCGCCTTTTCAAAACTCGAGAAGATTGAGAGAAGATGCAGCTATTTTGCATCCCCTTCTGCTGCAGACCTGTCATACTGTTTGCCTAACCACAGAGCCATGGATGCAGTAGGAAGGTTGAAATGATTACATCCCCCTATTTGCATGTTTATTGATCCATTAAAATGCTAATAAGGGGATACTGAAAAGTTATTTCTGATGTATGTGCACACAACGAGGAAAACAAGTAGTTCAGTGCCATTGAGTTCACAGATTTTGTTAAATCAAAATGGAGTTACATTACAAATCACAATAGCTGGATTCACACAGTACACCCCACAAATGACTTGATGGGCTGATGCATGCATGAGCCTCTTCGCTTTATTATACAATACCTTCAGGATCCTGTAGCAAGGCAACATGGGCTGACATTCAGATTAGATCTGAATGGTCCTCAGTTTTGCGAAATATGAGAGCATTTAAAACAAGAAAAGCATAACTTGTAAATCATGATACAGTGAGCACTATCTACACCAGAGGTATCTTCCCAGCTAACGTGCTATAAAACAGTCATTTGGTTTCAGCCTAAGACTGGTTTTAGATGTTCACTGTATTTCCTATACTGATATATAGGGCAAGGATTCCTATGATATGTCATATTTTTTTCTGGAACCTTTATCTGAATTTGTAAGTAAGTTAAAACATGTTTTAGAGTAATCTGCTGAGAATTAGATGCTTTTTATTTTGCCTGAAAAGTCGTATTTTGGCTTTTTAAAGGTGTTATGTCATATTTCTGCTTAGTTTTGTAACAAATGTCATATTTTGGTCATAATTTGGTCATTAGCAACCCTCCTGATAAGCCAGCAAGTTTGAGCCAGCAAACAAAGTGAGAATTTGCCTGTTTTTTCTTTCTTTTTCTTATTCGCTCCCCAGCTCAGGGAGGTATATGTCTGTGTGTGTGCGTTGTGTGTGTGTGTGTGTGTGAGAGAGAGAGAGGTGGGAACAAAGGCTTCTCCCCTGACCAGGCCTGAAAAAAGGGTGAGAATTTGCCTGTTTTTTCTTTTTCCTATTTGCTCCCCAACTCAGGGCTCTGTGTGTGTGTGTGTTTGTGTGTGTGTAAGAGAGGGAGAGCAACTTTTTTTAAAATGACTTCAGCAGGCAGAGGCTTTTCCCCTGACCAGGCCTGAAAAAAAGTGAGAATTTGCCTTTTTTTTTTTCTTTTTCTCATTTGCTCCCCAACTCAGGTGTGTGTGTGTTCGAGGTGATGGAGTCACATGAGAGCTGCAATCTGATTTCAACATGCCTAAAACTAGATGTTCAGCGAGTGCAAAATTATGGTGTCTTGTTCAAGAATTTGGGGAGCAGATTTTCAGTAGCGATGGTGATATTTTGTTTTGTAAATTGTGTGAAGTTAAGGTATTGGCCCAAAAGCATTTTAATATTCAACAACATTGTGACACTGTGAAACACAGATTTACCTTCACTGAGAACAGGCAACATCTCCTTTTTGAGAGAGCTTCTTCTTCAACTGCAGGTTCATCAAATACCCAGTCAAAATTTTGTAAGGATCTCTGTACAATGATGGTTACTTCAAATATTCCCTTAAGAAAATTAGGTAGTGGTAGCTGCAGGCATTTTCTGGAGAACTATACCAGTCACATGAATCAACTGTAAAGAAAAATTACATCTCTGCCTGCTATGAAGATGTTTTAGAAAAGATAAGATCTGCTGTTGACAACAATAAGATATGCATTTCAATAGATGAAACAAACGATGTAAATGGAAGATATGTAGCCAATGTTATTATTGGCATTCTGAAATGCGACAGGCCTGGTGAAGTATTTCTTCCAACATGTGAAATTCTACAAAAAGTAAACAGTTCCACTATTGCTATGCTCTTTGACAATTCTATGAAACTACTCTGGCTGAATGGTGTAAAAAGGGGAAATATCCTTCTTTTTGTAACAGAAGCCGCTCCATACATGACTAAAGCAGCCAAGGGACTTAAATTTCTTTATCCAAAAATGATCCATATCACATGCCTTGCACATGGTTTACACAGAGTGGCCAAAGAGATTCGAAGCAACTATCCTGATGTAGATAAGATAATTTCAAATGGGAAAAAAATGTTCATTAAAGCTCCACTTCAAGTACAAAAGTTCAAAGGAATTGCTCCTACTTTGGCTCTCCCTTCCAAACTGTCGTGACATTTTGGGGGACTTGGCTGGATGTGGCTATGTATTATTTCACAAATTACGCTTCCTTGCAGCAGATAGTTTAAAAAATTGACTGTTGTGAATCTTCCTCCATCAAGATTGTGCAAGATTCCTTTTCTGAAACCTTGGCTGGAAACTTAGCATATATAGGATCTAACTTCAGTGGATTTTCAAGAGCGATCACCCGCCTTGAAACTGTAGGAATGGAACTTAGTGACGCGCTGAACATTGTAAAACAGACTAAGAGTGATTTAAAGCAAGCAAAGGGGAAAGTGGCTGAAAAAATTAGTGATAAACTGCAAAGAGTGCTGCAATCGAATCTGGGTTATTCAACACTGTGCAAAATAAGTAACGTTCTAAATGGACTCGAAGCAAAATTTGAAGATTTTGAGCCAGAATTTTCTCCAGATGAGTTTACTTTTTTCAAATTTGTTCCTATAACCTCTTGTGATGTCGAACGGAGTTTCTCCAGATACAAGAACACACTGGTGGACAACAGAAGCAGTTTTGAGTTTGATAACCTCAAGATGCAGGTGGTCATCCAATGCAATTCTGCTGTTAATGAAAACTAATCCAGGGTTGACCATTTTACTCTCAAAATGTTCATTTGATCCCTTCAATACTAGCACTTCTGCACTGGAAGTGAAGAAGAATAAATCTTTTAGTGTGTGTGTGTGTGTGTGTGTGAGCACAGATTTTTAAAAATTGGGTGCTAATTTCAGAAAAATTGTGAAGTCATTTTTTTCTTTAAAAGTCATATTTTTGGTTTAATTGGTCATATATATATGGTTTTAAGGTCATAAATGCTTGCATATTTCTAACATTTTTAGGTCATAGAAATCCTTGCCCTACTGATATATATTATTATTCAGGGCTAGACTTCTTTTTTAAAATGGGGATAATAATTTAGACTACTTTATAATTAACAGAGTTTTGTATCAGTTCCAGCTTGGCTTTCATATAGCCTATCCCTTAATCTTGTTAGTTCATTTGTTTGGCAATAAAGTACATAAGGAGTGAGAAGTACACTTGGAACAGATCCTAGGTAATGCTACTTTGATGCCCCATTCTATTTCAAGAAAAGCATGCCTACTTTATCAATTCTATCATGTTCATATCTTAATGAAATTTCAGTAACATCACACATCCACTTGCTTTAATTAAAAGTCAATCTACTTCTGCTCAGATCTTAATTATGATTATATATTTGTAGAAATCTGTTTTGTTTTTGAAGTTCTTCTACCTTTCTAATTAGCATCATATAGTAATGGGGAAATAACTTGAGCCTAAAATGTTTTAGGAATGGAATTATTATTTATCCATGCTTTATATGAAAAAATATCAACATAACTGTAGTTATCTTCCTCATTTTTTCAGTACTTGACTCTTTATAATAAGACAGCCAATAAAGTTCTCTTCAAAGAGCATGCACACACATTAGCCAATATATTTGTTGTTATTATTATTCCATTTATATGTAGGGGAGTGGTGATGAAATATATTGTTCTTTTCTGCTATCATACATTACAAACCAGTTACTTGTTTTTCAAGGTTAGGAAAATTAGGTACATCTAATTTGTGAAGCACTTGCCCTATGTCTCCCTCCTCATAACAGAGGGTAGGAAAATCTGGATCCTGATGAATGAGGAAGGCACTATACTGGTATCAAAATCTCAATTTTCCTGCCGTCTATTCTGACAAGGGAGACCTGCAGCAGGAGCTCCACAAATGATGCTTCTCTCCTTATGAATTCTCAATATTTGGCAACATTAGGCCCATTGCATGCTTGTCTGTCAAAGGCATAGGAGCCAAGCTTGGGGATGGCAGGGGGAACAACAACAAGAGAAGGGTGAACTGATTTCAGGAGCTATTCTTTGAGGCAGAAGAATATAATTGCCAATTACTTCTAGCAGCAAATCCTGGAGTTTGGGTTTTCATGGTTACCAGTGAGCAGAAGCATCGACAGGCCTCTGCAATACAACCATGGATCCTTTTTCTAAGGTCCGCTACACCTGAGGGCTTTTCCTCACAGCCATGTTCATGCACTTCCCCCGGTCCAAGAAGCATCACCAAAGCATGCCAGCATGCTTTGGGCCACCCTCATTGGTGAGGATCACAATGATTGGGGATGTCCTCAGAGATTTAATATAGGACAACTTAAAGAAGGTGATTGGTGGATTCCCATGGAGACCCCTGTCACGGGCATAAATTACCGCCCACTGCTTTCCCTAAGAAAGCAGGCACACGTTGACAAATTGGGGGGAAGTGATTTGAAAATTACTGGTCAGGTCTCTCCTCAAGCCTCAAGCTAAAAAGGGCATGATGGAGGCAGGGCCACAACTAGGGGCGGGGGGTGGGGGCAAGCAGGGCAAGTGCCCCAGGTGCAGCACTGGGGGGGGGGCACCAAAATGGGCGTGGAATCCATGTTTGCCCCAGGTGACAGAGACCCTAGTTGAGGCCCTGGATGGAGGGTAATGCAGAGCAAGCAGACCAAAGGGGACTGCCCCTCAGCCCTGGCCACTTTGTCCCCAGCATCACTGAGAAGACATTGTGGTTTGTTCAGGAGCAGAAGAAAAGCACTTCTTCAACACTGTAACATCTAAATGAAACTTTAGGCTGCCTGTGCAGTGGGCTGGGAATGAGATGAAGACAACGTTGTGAGGACATGTTCTTTAACAACTGTTAGCGAGGCATCCTTGTGCTGCAGTTAGTAGACCATGAGGAGCAACCCTAGGAATCCTTTATATTGGCAACAAATTCAGCCATGTTCTGTTTAAGAAGTGGGGGTGGGTGTCTTGAGATTAGTCCCTTCCCTTCTCGATTACATTATTTCAGCCTTGTACACAAGCAGTAAGGGCCAGAGAATTAAGAGTCAAGTTAAGGAGTCCTGCTGACTGTTTGTATCTTTGGGGCAGGGAACTCTTGCACACAGCTAGAGTGGGGTTGCCAGAGGAATATAAAGTGAATCCCTATGTTAAAAAAATATAGCTATACTGCTCTTGTGCATATCCAAAGGATACCAGTACGGTGCTGCTGTGTCCAGTGCTATACGGAGACAGAGTACAATGGCAGCAGACATGGCCTGACTGGGGACTGGAGGGGAGAGGGCGTGCCCATATTAATCCGAAATTGACTTTGCCTCTGATACAATAGGTGTCATGATCACTGTTGCGATGCTTGTGACATCGCAACGGCTCACATGACAATGCAGGGAAATGGGTACCGGGCGGATTAAGGGAAAAGGCAACTAGCTAACAAAAGGGAGCAACAGGTGCTGGCAACAAAGTATCAACTCTAGCCGGAGGCACAGAAGAGAGAGATACAATGTTGCAAATAAGGTAATTGACAAGACCAGACCACGAGGCGCGCCCGAGCTGTCAAAGTGATTACGAACCTGATCGCCCGGCAATGAACCATCACCGGCCAGGGAAGCAATCGAGGAAACGCCTAGAGCACAGGAGGGGCTCCACAACCCCTCACCTACCAGCAACGGAACCGACGGGGCTTGGGGTGCACTCGAAGTAAGAAGGGGTGGAGCGCTGACCAGCGCGGGCTATTTAAATCCCGTTCCGGCATGCTCCACTCTCAGCTTTTCTTAAAGGGCACGCATACTGTTACTCAAATAAAACCAGAACCTAAGCCTACACTAGTGTCTGCGTTTTTACTGGGTAGCAGGCAGAGCCTGACATAAAACTGAGAGTCACCAAACCAAAGTTGCCAAGCTCCACCAGACGAAAATTTTCCGCGGGAGAGATCAACTGGCGAAAACGGAACCGGGGACAGCAATGGAGCCAGCACTTCACACCAGAGGCGTGAAGGATGGCCTGCAAGAGGCAGAGGCGACCCGACAGCTGCTGGAGGCGGTGCACCCAGAATGGGACACGGACACCCTCCCTGCCCACACCGCACCCCAGTTCCAGACCTGGAGCTCCAACCCAGACAGGAGAGCCCTGACGGAAGATGAAGTCGGGGACCAGCAACTCCTCACATAGGCCGGCGGAGCAGGACCCTGGACGGGAACACCCTACTCCACCTGGAGGCTCCGCTACCCCCAAACGCCCAAGCAGGAAGGCGCAAGACTACAGACCCCCTGGCAAAGGAAAGGGCCAAGTGCACACTTCAAGTGCTGCGCCAGGGAAGAAAAACAGTGGCCAACTACGCCCTTGAGTTCTGGGTCCTTGCAGGCAAAATCACGGAATGGTCTGAGGCCACCCTGATTGACATGTTCAAGCGTGGCCTCAACCGGGAGGTGCTACAATGGGCACTCTACAGGGACGACCCAGCCTCCCTTCATGGGTGGATTTGCCTAGCCGGGAAAGCAGAGCACGCTCAGCGCACGTTCCTGCTTGCAGCCGCAGAGGACAAAATCCCTCCCAGCACCAGAGGACCAGTCCCACAGTCGGACCCGACCTGGCACGCAGACCAACAACAGAGGCTTGCCCGCGGGCAGTGTACCAGGTGTGGGAGGACGGGCCACTGAGCGGCAGACTGTTACAAAAACAGGACGACGGATCGCCCGCCCAGACCCACACCGAAGACGCCGCACAAGCCATCCAACCCCCCCAGACGGCTGACAGGAGCGTTAGCAACCCCGGACGAGGACGCCTACCTCGCAGGGGATGCGATCGACGCCCAAGAACAGCCGGCGGAAAATGCTCCCCACCTGCTCTAAGCAGCGCCGCTGGGCAGGTGGTGAAGAAGGGGCGCAACAACCCCAGGTTGAGTGACGATTGCTCCATCCTGGCAGGGACAATTAAACTCTCTTATGGCCCTAGAGCCATTACGGTCGAGGCTCTGGTGGATTCTGGGTGCTCCAGAAATCTGATTCACCCGGACATTGTCACCACCCTAAAACTGCCCTGTTCCCCCCTCCCTAAACCACTGGCATTCCAACAACTAGACGGCTCTACAGCGGGGGGGGGGGGGGGACCGGCCACCCAGAGGACCGGAATGGTCACCCTGACAATGGGCACCCACAAGGAATCCATAGACTTTGTGGAAACCCAGATAGGGAAACCCATAGTAGTGCTGGGGATCCCCTGGCTAGCATGCAACAACCCACACATAGACTGGAGGACACGCTCCATCAAGTTCAAAGACGGGGTCTACCAGGCACCGACACTGGACAAACCATCTGCTCCGACGGTGGGGAGGGCAGAAGTCATCGACCATACCCACGCCCCCCCCCCTGAAGGACTGCCGGAGCAACATGCAGACTTTGCAGATGTCTTCGGAGAAGAGGAGGCAGACCAATTACCCCCCACCACAAGACAGACCGCACAATTGAACTGCTCCCAGACGTCCCATTACCCAAGCCCAAGATCTACCCCATGACCCAGAGAGAATTAGCGGTGCTGCGGGAATTCTTGGATAAAAACCTCTCCAGGGGCTTCATAGAACCAGCAAACTCGCCGGTTAGAGCACCCGTCCTATTTCAGGAAAAGAAGGATGGCATCCTGAGACTATGCACTGATTACCACGGATTAAATTCCGCTTCCCTATCCAACAAATACCCCCTACCCCTCGTAAAGGACATGCTAGCACACCTGTCAAAGGGAAGGGTGTTTTCCAAACTCGACCTCCGCGAGGCGTATTATAGAATCTGCATCAGGGAGGGGGACAAGTGGAAAACAGCATTCAACTGCCCCTTGGGCTCCTTCCAATACAAGGCACTGCCATTCGGTCTTGCGGGGGCCCCGGGGGTCTTCATGCAACTCATCAACGAGGTACTGCATGAACACCTATTCAAGGGCATACTGGTTTACCTGGATGATGTCCTCATCTACACGAGGATGCAGAGGGAACACGAGAGGTTAGTGAGGCAAGTCCTCACTAAGCTCCGGAAAGCCAAACTCTATGCTAAGCTGTCCAAGTGCGAATTCCACAAGTCGCACTTGGACTACCTAGGGTACAGAATCTCTGACAAAGGCGTAGAGATGGACCCCGCAAAGGTTCAGGCAGTCTTGAGCTGGGAACGCCCACACACCAGGTGCCAGCTTCAAAGCTTCCTCGGGTTCGCAAATTTCTATAGGTCCTTCACGAGGGGGTTCGCAGAAATCGCCCTACCCTTAACCAATTTGCTCAAGACCAAAGGCATCGGGGAGACGCGCAAGGTAAAAAACCCGGGGGCCGTACTTAATTGGACTCCTGCCTGTCAAACCACGTTTGACAGGCTAAAAGCGCTGTTCACAGCGGAGCCAATTCTAGCTCACCCGGACCCCAAATGGCCTTTTGTGGTGCAGGTGGACGCCTCTGACTTCTCAATAGGTGCCATCCTGCTGCAAAAGGATTCTGCTGGAATCCTGAAGCCATGCGCCTATCTCTCAAGGAAATTCTCAGAGACAGAGAGGCGCTGGCACGTGTGGGAAAAGGAAGCATTTGCGGTTAAAGCAGCGCTGGAGGCTTGGCGTCACCTTTTGGAAGGGGCGACTTGCCCGTTTGAGGTCTAGACAGACCACCGCAACCTTGAGGCACTCCGTACGCCCCAGCGCCTCAGTCCCAAGCAAATACGCTGGGCTCAGTTCTTCAGCCAGTTCAACTTCCAGCTGAAGTTCATACCAGGCAAAAAGAACTTCCTGGCAGACGCACTCGCCCGACTGCCTCAGGATGCGGAGCCTATCTCTGACATCGTAGGGACGGTGCTTTCCGATTCCCAGCTGGGTATAGCGGCGGTCACCCGGGGTCATGCTCGGGGACAGCCTGCCCCCCCTCGCAAACAACTACGATGCAACCCGCCCCTAGATGCAGGCAACCTCAAATGCCAGGTGGGCTACGGGCAGATTTTACAACGGCATTAAAATCTGACCCCTGGCTCCTCGCCAACCCCAACAAGGTCACTATGGACCAGGACCTCGCATGGGCGGAGGGAAGGTTATATGTACCTGACTCACAATGGCAGGCGATCCTCAACAGATCGCATGACAGCAAACAGGCTGGTCACTTTGGGTTCTTGAAAACCCTACACCTGACTCGGAGACAGTTTTGGTGGCCCTCACTGAGGAAGGACGTCAAGACGTATGTGGCGTCCTGCCCAGTGTGCGCTATGGCCAAGCGACTGGCTGGCAAACCCCAGGGGCTGCTGCAACCCGTGGCTGAACCCTCCCACCCTTGGGATGAAATTTCAATGGACTTCATAGTCGACTTACCGCCCAGCCAAAAGAAAACAGTCATTTGGGTGGTAAAAGACTACTTTTCAAAACAAGCGCATTTTATCCCCTGCGCCTCGATCCCGTCAGCCCAACAGCTGGCGAAACTGTTCCTAGTCCACGTGTACCGCCTACACGGATGCCCCTCCCGCTTGGTGACCGATGTTGTTGTTTATTCGTTTAGTCGCTTCCGACTCTTCGTGACTTCATGGACCAGCCCACGCCAGAGCTTCCTGTCGGTCGTCAACATCCCCAGCTCCCCCAGGGACGAGTCCGTCACCTCTAGAATATCATCCATCCATCTTGCCCTTGGTCGGCCCCTCTTCCTTTTGCCTTCCACTCTCCCTAGCATCAGCATCTTCTCCAGGGTGTCCTGTCTTCTCATTATGTGGCCAAAGTATTTCAGTTTTGCCTTTAATATCATTCCCTCAAGTGAGCAGTCTGGTGACCGATAGGGGCACACAATTTACCTCGAGGTTTTGGCAGGCTTTTTTGAAACTGATAGGTACCCAGCAAGCCCTGTCAACCTCCTGGCATCCCCAGATGGACGGATCCACAGAGATCCTTAATGCCACACTGGAGCAATTCCTCTGCTCCTACATAAACTATCAACCAAGATGACTGGGTGGACCTCCTCCCGTTTGCAGAGGTCACATACAACAACGCGATACACCAAAGCACGGGAAAAAACCCCTTTGGGGTAGCGTCGAGTCGGGAGTTCATCCCCATCCCTGAACTACCTCAGCCTCCGTCCCCAACAGTGGCCGCCTGTGATTGGGGTGAGAAACTCGCAGATTCCTGGCCGGTCATCAAGGACGCGCTTAAAGAGGCACAAACGGCGTACAAATTACAAGCGGACAAACACCGGCGCCAGCAACCAACATTTCAGGTGGGGGACATGGTCTGTCTATCCACCAGATTCATAAAATTGCTGCAACCGTCGAAGAAGCTGGCCTCCAAGTTTATTGGACCATTCCAGGTGACACAAATCATGAACCCAGTCACGGTGCACTTGGACCTGCCCCATAATTTAAAGAGACTGCACCCGGTATTTCACTGCAGCTTACTCAAGCTGGCAAGTGATCCCTCCTGGTGGCACCCACGCACGCCCCCCCTTCCACCAGTGATGATAGACGGGCAGCAACACTTTGAAGTGAAGGAGGTACTTGACTCCCACAAGTGGCGGGGCTCCCTCCAATACCTCGTAAAGTGGAAACACTTTCCACACCCTGAGTGGGTCGCTGCCCGTGACGTCCAGGCCCCCGACCTGATCCGCACCTTCCATACCACCTACCCCTCCAAACCCGCGGCCTAACCTTCTCAAAGGGGGGCAGTATGTCATGATCACCGTTGCGATCTTGTGACCTCGCAACGGCTCGCATGACAATGCAGGGAAATGGGTACTGGACGGATTAAGGGAAAAGGCAACTAGCTAACAAAAGAGAGCAACAGGTGCTGGCAACAAAGTATCAACTCTAGCCAGAGGCACCGAAGAGATACAATGTTGCAAATAAGGTAATTGACAAGACCAGACCATGAGGCGCGCCTGAGCTGTCAAAGAGATTACGAACCTGATCACCCGGCAATGAACCATCACCGGCCAGGGAAGCAATTAAGGAAACGCCCGGAGCACAGGAGGGGCTCCACGACCCCTCACCTACCGGCAACGGAACCGACGGGGCTCGGGGCGCACCTGGAGTAAGAAGGGGTGGAGCGCTGACCGGCGCGGGCTATTTAAATCCCGTTCTGGCGCGCTCCACTCACTCTCAGCTTTTCTTAAAGGGCACGCATACTGTTACTCAAATAAAACCAGAACCTAAGCCTACACTAGCGTCTGCATTTTTACTGGGTAGCAGGCAGAGCCTGACAATAGGTGACAAAGTGTAAACAGAAAGTGGCAAGGTATAAACAGATTTTACTCAGACTTGCCCTGGTTAAAGAGTACTTGAACACTGACACAAATAAGGGTAACTTAAACCTGTCTCACTCACTGGCAGGGCTCAAGATGAGTGTGATGTCATGGGGGTACAGGGAAAAAAATGCCAGGAGGGTGTTTGTGGAAAGTCCCATTGTCTCTTGAACACTGCTTCATGTCAGACTAAGTTGGATCCCCACTAGGGACTTATAGTGTCTTCTAGAAACATCCAACCATGTTTGGACCAAAATAACCATAAGGAAGATAGACTTTTTATCATGAGATGGCTGGGTAAGTCTAGGAGATGCTCCAAGTCACTTGTGAAAATCCTAAGTAAACCATGTAGTAAGACAGACCAAATAACCTCACCATTGCCAAGTATGTTTTCATTTTAAAGATATGAATCTACAGCATGCATTAAATAGAGAATCTGATAGACAGCCACTTGCTATCTTTAGTTCTGGCTGTGGCATTTTTGCTTCTAACCATTATGTGACAGCAGAAATTCAGCAGGTGAAACTTTTCCAATTCATGCGTCTCTATAGAGCTTCAAACTTCATTGGTCTATCAGTCAACAGTCCTTTCTTCCCCCTCTTCCTCCTCCTCTTTCTCCTTTACACCTGTAGTTGGCTGCCAGTGGAGCAAAAGATTGCTGTTTCTTGAAATCTGAACCAATCAGTTGTTCTAAGCCCTTAGATTCAGTATTGCTGTGAAAAATTAACATTCGCCTCTGATAGAAAGGAGATAGTATCCTTGTGGTAAGGAGTGTTAGCCGTGTAATCAGGGCAATAGACACTTGGAGATGGGGATAAAATGTATAACAGGATTCAAATCCTTGATTCTAATTGTCATCTTTGCATTCTTCTTCAGGCACAGCAACAAGCAAAAGCATCCTGGGCTCTCCAATGGATCAGCCTTCCCCTATTGGGCTGTGTCCAGATGTGTTTTCAGTACAATTCCCAGCATTTACAGTGATCAAGAATTCTGAAGGTTGCAGTCTCAACACATCTGGAGAGCATCAGATTAGGAAAGACTCTCTTGTTTATAATTCCTTTAAACAATTATTCATCATAAGGGCTCCACCTTGCAGGTTATTTGTATAATCCCTATAGCAATTAAAAGACAGCTGTATTAGCTCATTAACATCCATTGGTTATATTATTTGATCAGAATCTGTAAGCAGGTGGTTAATGTAAATTAATTTTCTCTGCAGGCAGACAAAACTAGTCTTTAGTGCCATTCATTCTACAGATATGCCAGACAGTTTCATCCAGACAGAAACTCCCAGTATAAAAGATTAGCCTGACTCTGGATGGTTGCAGTCATTCAGCTCATAGGTGAATAGTTATGTCATGATCTTTAGAATAATCTACTCTGACTAAACAGCACTTTCAAAATGATCTGTGTAGGAGAGCTTTGCTCTCTGAAGGCCATGCATGTCATCCTTTGTGGAAAGGGGACACACAAAACACACACTAATAAATAATAACAACAACTTGAGAAACATGTGTCTCTTGCATTATATTTCTTGCCTTTTTCAGTGTCTTCTGAATGGAATAACTTGCTTAGTCTTGCTATATGCTTGTACACATTTTAATCTACATTGTCACCATTGTTTGGCTTGGACCTCTTCTGGCCTTGTCCCACTCTACACTACTGATCTTTTCCAAGAGAAAAGCTTCCCCCACCAACTATAACTTGCCTTAAATCTGTTGCTCTCCAGTTCATCTGCTATCAGTGATAGCAGGACAACTTTCTCAATTTTGCTAGAGGCTACATCTAGCAGAGGCTACATCTACATCATCATCATCATCATCATCACTATTGACAATGGAATAGTGAAGGCCTTTGGGGGAAGCCCCAAATGAAATAGAAAGGGTGACATATTACTGGATGCAGTGAGGACAGGTCTCACTCAATACAGCAGCAAATCACAAGGAAAATTGCCATTCTATATGCAGAATTCAGCAAATCCTGTTTTTCTTAAAGTAAAAAATGGGCAAGGTAGTATCTAGGACAACATTTAATTCCCACACTTCCAAAATTGCAAACAGTGAGATCATTAATAAATTGGTAGGACTATTTCCCAGCATCCTACAGGCGTCCATCACTTAGATGTACAGAAATGGACTTTTGCTGGGAGAGGAGAGTGTTGAAACATTCCAGTGTAAGTGTATTTCATATCTCATGCCTAATATTGCATTGTTATTACAATGAGACTTTTGTCTAAAAGATTTCCATTCTTACCTATTTTTGACTGGTCAGCTTCCTTTTTATAAAGTTAGCCTGACTCACTGAGTGCAGGAAAGTGCACTCCTGCTAAAGTAGGGCCACATTAGAACCTTTCTCAATTTCTTTTCCATTGTGGAGACTAAAAAAAGAACTAGCAAAGCAATGCCATGGCATGAACTTTCATTTTTAAAAGGATGTAGCTTGCAAATACTCACTTTGCAATGTGCCATTTAAAAAAAAAAGGAAGTTAAGCTTCTTCTTGCAGTTTCATTTTGTACTGCTAGCTAGATTTTTGGAAATTTCAGATCCTCATGTTCTTATACTTAAAATTCAGTGCACAAATTAGGAAAGGCATACAGCAAGAACAAGGCAAACCATCATGCATACCAATAAGTATAGTCAGTATACATATCAAGCAAAGTCCTATCCCAGAGAACCACAGTACCCACACATGGAGTGAGCTTCCTGGTCTAGATGAGAGTCCTGCCTGGCCCCAGACACAGCAGCTGCACCTGTAAGATGCCAGCCATTGAGAGAAGGAATGCTCAGTCCACATTGGCTATGGCCCCATCCATGGTCCTCATTCCTTCTGGGAAGGCTGCAGGTGGCATTTCTGAAGGCACGACAGTGGTGCTGGGTCTGGATAACAGAACCATATCCAGATCTCTTTTCTCAGAATGATCAAATGCAAACCTGGAGAAAATGAAAGAACAATTTATTGTTATTTTGGTTGTTATGAGTTATTTTAGAAAACGAACACTGGCAACAAACACCTCCAATCCATCTCTATTTACTCTGAAAATCATGAAGGAATAGCGTGGACACCACTGTAGATGCTGACGGCTTTTCAGATGTATTTTAAGCAAACAGAACATTATTTTGACCATTTTCAGGTTTGCTATTAGTATAGACATGTTGCTATTTCTTTTACTGGGATTGTTTTTATTTGTTGGTTTAATTCTTGGTCATGGCTTTTGTTTCTCTTTTGATCTACATAGAATAAAAGTCCTTAGAAAATCAAACTCATTTTGTTTTATCTCTGAAATACTTTGTAGTTTCTCAGAGTAAGACAATTTAAAAAATCTATTAAAATGCAAGCCAGAAATTTTAAAATACTGAATTAAAGAAGTCGTATTCCCTTGACAAACAGAAACACATTTGGTTGAAAAGAATGCCAAGTCATTACATCTAGCTAGAGGTGTTTGTAGGGTGTGGTCAAAAAAGTCAAGATGTGTGTAAATGGGCAGTGCTTCTATCACATCACTGTGACTGCCATCTTGACTTTTTTGACCATGCCCTGAAAACACCCATGGCTGCAGCCAAGCTGACTGATTATGTCAGGTGTTGTGTATGGCTTAATTAATTTGTTTATATCAAGCATACTTGTCAGAAAGGAAAACAGAAGTCTGTTCACAATAAGAAGGAAATTTTTTAAAAAGGCAATGGCCAAGCTTACCAAGCCAGGTCCTTAAGAAAAGCAATTGTTATCACTGGAAAAAGCAGCTGGTAGGTTTATGAAAACTTTAGACCACAACTTAAGATATTAAGGATTTTGGATCTTTAACCAAAGACTTCATGGATGGAAAGTTGTCTTTCTTAAGCTTTCTGCCCCTTTTCCTGAGTAATGTCCCATCATGGAATAATTGAAGAATGTTTTAGTTTTGGGTTCCCCCTACCATCCACCCAGTGGTGAATTTATTGTTCAGCTTGGTAATTTGCAGTTTCTTTCAGCAGAAACTAAAATGAGTCTTTCATAAACCTGAACATAACGTTTCACAAATCCTTCATTTCTGTCACTTCCTTAGTTAGGAAGTGGACCAAATTCAACAATTAGTATAGGAAAAGTCCTGTAAGGTTTTTTTAAAAAATCCTGCATGCAGCTTGATTGTGCATACGAAGGGAGGGGCAAAAGTGAAATGCTAAGACCTAGCCAGAAATGGATATCCATTCTTCTTACCCATCTGGAAACAGTATTTCCAAAAGGAAATCATAAGCAATAAAAAAATTGGAATATTTGAGAAGAGTTTGTTCCCACTAATAAAGAGGATGCCATTTTACAATAGAGGCAGGCCAGAAGTACTATAAAGGTGTTGCTATAGCAACAAACTGAAATTTACTTTCTCTGTTCTCAAGGGAGTTCTTACAATAGTCACACTTTAATTTAAAAAAAGAAAAGAAAAGAAACAACACTAGGAACATGGACGTTCCATTATGGCAGAATGTGCTTCTTTCACTCCTTCCACTTGACAGGGGAAAAGACAGGTTTGGATAAGTCAGTCCTAAGCTTTCAATATTTTGGGTGAGTGTATTTGTATGGGAGGTGGGGGTCAGGGGAGGTAGATTGCACACACTGTGATAAGCCAATGTGTGTCATGTGAAGACTATTGTGATTTGTGGTCTGCGATTTAATACGGTGGGTGATTTCAGACAATTGTGGCTCTCTCAACAAACCATGGTGTAGCAAACCACAGCTTAGCACAATACATAAAACTATGGGAACTTAGCCACCTAGCATATTCCTATGTGCTCTGTAGCATTAGTCCACCGGTCTCTAGGCTCTTCCCAAGCAAAAGTTGAGGAGGATTTTATGACAATTTTTATTACTGCCTCTGGAATATGGGGGTGGGGGTGGGGTGTGGGGGTGGGACAGGACAACACTGGAAGGTCTTTTTGGTTTTCAAAGTACTGAGATATTCTATGACAACCGCAAACTTTCTCCAGAAAAATCACCCCTGATCACACATTTTCCATCACTCTTGTCCAGCTATGGATCCAGGCTACTGGAGAGACCCGAATGGTACATTTAATCAGGAGATGTACTTGAGAATAAGGAGACTGTGGTTCAAATTTTCACATAGTGAGGCTGAAGGCTGGCTCAGTTTAGCATTTGTACAGACTTGGCCTTTGGTTGCAGAGACAGAAAGTAGCCTTTGGGGATCAATTCTGAGCTCTCAGAATAGGATGGTCTACAAACTTGAACAAATAGTAGATAAATCAGAGACAGCGACCAGCCCAAGGTGCAACTATTAAATGTTGAGCTGCTCCAAGGCCACAGAAGAGAGTTGGCAGCACACTCTTATGTCTTTTTCTGGTTTGATTACAGTATGTGTGTGCGCGCACACGCATGTGAACACGTGTGCGCGTGCCTTCAAGTCCATTTTTGACTCCTGGAGACTGCCTGGACAAGTCCCTGCAGTTTTCTTGGCAAGGTTTTTTGGAAGTGGTTTGCCCTTGTGTCCTTCCTAGGGCTGAGAGAGAGACTGGCCCAAGGTCCCCCAGCCGGCTTTGTGCCTAAGGCGGGACTAGAACTCTCAGTCTCCCAGTTTCTAGCCTGATGCCTTGAACCACCACACTAAACTGTCTCTCTTGATTACAATTGGTGTGTTACACTGTATAATTTGCAGAAAAAATCTTGGCAGCTGTGCCTGACTGCCTGGAAGTGGTTCATACCATCTGCTCCTGGGTAGATCAATATGTGATTGGTCTCCATGAGGCTATTGAAAAGCAACTATTAACTTTATTATGATTTGTGATGAGAACGATATCTGCTATGACCCTAGGAGTGTAGTCTCTGGGGCACATGAGAACATGTGATGTCCATGTAACTGCTTGACCAACAGTGACTTAAAGGGGGTGTCAGGAGAAATACTTTTTTTGTATGTCAGTCATGTGCTGTGCGGCTCTTTGTTTTCTGTCTGCTCAAGCTGATCACATTGAATCTTGATTTTCTAAGAGCAGTGGAAAATGTGACAGAAGCCGAGAGTGGCATTTCCTGTGTCAGGGTGACTGAGATGCAACGAAAAACCACAATGCTTATTTCTGGTGGTGATGTTGCAGTCTGGAAACAAATGTACTACAGAAGCATCCTTCTTCCTCTTCTTTTTAAAGACCAAAACTATTTAGGATAATATTGAGTGGAAACATTTACGGCCTGGTGGAACAGGGCATGTTGTTCCCTTGTACAGACAAGTCATTCAATGTGGGTCAGCCTCATTTCTTTCCTTTGCCATATAAATAGTACGTTCCAATGTCATATTTGATATAAAGGAACAGGTGTCTCAATGCCATTTTCATAAGGGAAGGGGAGGGGACAGAAGCAAATAGGACAGTTTTCAGAGGCTAGGAGGGCTAGGAAGTGCTCCTGCAGTGGAGCATAATGACATGGCTACTGTGGCTTGGTCTCAGAATGTTGTGAAACTCAGATGATCAGGTGGACCTGATTTCTCCAATAGGGTCAGGGGACAGCTGGACAACGTCACTGCCTAGCCACAGAGTGATAGTTCACCCAGCCCAGATGCTTTTTCATAGTAACATCAAAAGGAATGAGAGCTGGTTTGCTGTGGTGGTTCAAGGGCCCAGGCTGGAAACCAGGAGACTGTGCGTTCTAGTCCTGCCTTAGGCACAAAGCCAGCTAGGTGACCTTGGGCCAGTCTCTCTCTCAGCCCTAGAAAGGACACAAGGGCAAACCACTTCCAAAAATGTTGTTAAGAAAACTGCAGGGGCTTGTCCAGACAGTCTCCAGGAGTCAAGACTGACCTGAGGGCAAGCATGCACACACACATACACACGTTCTCTCTCTCTCTCTAAATAAATTTTTAAAAAAGAATAGGGAGAGCCTTCTAGTGAGACCAGCAGAGAACTTCTGTCAGCTCGATCATGCCACCATGGGCCTTGTAGAGTGAGGTGCAGCACTGAAATGGTAGTCTCTTTCTCTCCCAAAAAACACATCAGGAACAAACACAAGGGCCATACTGGTCCAGCTGCTGCAGGGGATTTATAAATGTACACACCACCTCTTGGACACTTGTGCCCATAAAGGGAACCGGAAGTAGCCCTACCATTAGGACAAAAGTGAAGAGAAACAAGAGGTGTGGCTAGAAAAGTGGTGAGTGTTGGATGGGGAAGTTGACAGCATAGTCTGGGAAGTCTAGGAATGCCTCATTAAAGAAGGAGAGAAAGAAGTGGGTGTACCGTAGTTAACTTGTGAAAAGCAGAGAAGACTGAATCATTTAAAAACAAAATAAGGGGCTGGCTTGCTGAAGGATTAGCTGTTTCTCCTTCTTCACCCTAACTTATAACTTGTTCACAAAAATGATGAAGACCATTGGTGTCCTGACTAAGCAAAGACCATGCCAAGACGAGAAGAAAGTCTCTAGTGTTTTATTTACTGCTATTGTAGACAGAAAATCCTCCCAAACTGAAGAAGCATGGGAAAACCCAGACAGATAAACCCCAAAACTCAAGGCGGGTCTGTTCTGGGTTTCTTTGAATGACAGCTCAAAGTCTCTAAACTACGCATATGTTTTCCCCCCTGGATAGGGGCCCCCTCCTGCTTACCATCAGTGCTCATGACATCTGGATCTAGAAAAGAGCCTGGGGCATTTCACAGAAAACACCTCTCCTTTTTTGAAAAGCTACTGATAAATTATTTTTGACAACATTTTTCCAATCAGCCAAAAATTTGCTGATGTATCTATCAACTACTTCAGATTTAACCAGATTCTGAGTTAATATATAATGAGAAGCTTTACTGAACCTTCTATAAATTATGTTCACAGTCTATGCTTCTTTAAACAAGTAACCTGGAAAAAACAAAAAGAGATGAGGCCAGTCTGGCAGGGCAGCATCTTGATAACTCAAAACTCTAGTAAATCATTGCATTGTTATTAGGGGGCCTTTCCTCATGGCAGAGTTAAATACCATCCACCCATCCATGAGTTGGCAAAAACTATACCACTACTACATTTGTTGTCCTCACTGTTGATCCCTCCCCTCCCTCTCTGGCCTCTGTTCTGACTCACTCCCAAATGTGCAGACCTGATTGTGTGTGTGCAGTGGGAATAAGCAAAGAGATTGATTGGTTTCTCCAGCACTACCATTCTCCCATTTCTGTGTATCACTGGTGGGCATGAAAAACATCTACCAGTCCTGGCACTATAGCAGGAACAGGGTGGGTCTGGCTGCCAGAATCCATCAACCCTGGGCTTTTTCCTTTGCCCCTTTCATTACAGCCCTTGTAATCCAAGCTGAATAAGTAAAAGAAAAACAAATTGGAATCCCGAAGGGAGCTGAGTCACAGCACTTTTATTTATGACCCCCCTCCCCCTTTCCTTTCTCTAGACAGGCGAGAAATGCTTCCAGATTCCTCTACACTCAGGTTGAGAGGCAGTGGGGGAAGACCTTGTCCTTCCACTGCTATGCTATTCCAACCTAATGCTCAAATTTTAAGGCCTATAGAGTTAAAACACTGCAGGCTGAACAGGGTAGTACCACTGTCAAATTCTGAGAAGCCACTGGCATAGCACCACTATGTCCTCCTCTTTAGCGAAAGAACAGCAGGAGGAGGGCAGACAAGGCTAATGAGGGACTGGACGGAGCATGCCTGCATCAAACTGAAACAGCCACTGAGCACTCCTCTGATCCCACCCGTTCTGACCTCACCCCCAACTTCCTGGGTTTCAGAGCATAACAGCTTTTACACACCCCATGGTGCTCACTGGATACTGTCAGCTGAAGGCAGGAACCCTTCTGGCATTAGTATGCTAAAGATGACTTAACCTTGTCTCATTCAGAGGCCAGGATGAATAAACCTAACATCACAGGACCTGGCAGAATAAACAGGTTGCTGGAATTTGTTGGTACCACAGTTAGATGAGAGTGAGGAAAGGCCCTGTGGAGCTGGGTAAGTTCATACATGGGGAAACATTATTTAGATATCCTGATCCCAAAGGGCATAGAATTTTGAAGGTCAAAGCCAACAGGCTCACCTGTGTGAGGAATAATCCATAAACAATCCGTAAGATACAGTATTAGTATGCTAAGTCCCTGCTAAGGACTTGCTGTGACTTGTAGCATTACCTCACCATCACTGACACCATACAAAGCCTGTCCTAATTACTGTTATATATAGGGCTACCATATTTGGGCTGCAAAAATCTGGACAACCACTAGATGCCAGCAAAGAGTTAGGGCTTTCTGTATCTCATAATAGCCATCTCTTACTTCTCCAGCCCGGATTTTCTCACCTTAGATATCTTTATAATGATGGCTGAATAACTCTAGAAGATGCTATAAGTCACTCGAAAGGAAATAGCCTTATTCTGAATCCTAATTTGTTGGAATCCAAAACACTTTGCAGCAAGTATGATGCAGCTGGGTAGTGTCCTAAACTGGGAAAAAGGCTCTTAGCCCGTAGATGTAGCCCCTTGAGACAATGCTGCAGAGAAGTACTTTCAGGCTGTCCTCATAGATATTTGCAGTGGTGTGCAATACAATTCAAAACAAGTTGTATACAGTACTTGCCCCTGAATCAACTGTCCCACTAAAAAAGAGCATCTTCTATGTTGTCCACTGAATAGAGTTGGGCTGCTTATGAGTACTTACGTACAGGATCAGGGTGCTTGTCAAGGTATTGCATTAGCTTTCAGCAAAGACTAATGAGGATGCATAATAGATCCAGCACATACCTGAACAAGTATAAAGTACCAGATTAGAAGTGGAGCACCCATGGATTTCAAAATGTTCTCAACCGTAACTCCCACTAATGTTAGGCAGCATATTCTATAGTGAGGAACTCTGGGATTTGGAGTTCAGTAATATCTAGAATATTCTTATAGCCAAAAAACACAAAGGATCTGCAAGCTCTAGTAATAAAAGTCAAGGAGCACAGTAAAAAAATGGGACTAAAAGTAAATATAAAGATCAAACTAATGGTAACAGGTACAACAATCATCCTTAAAATTGACAATGAAAATATCAAAGTGATGGACAGATTCTGCCTTTTAGGATCAACCATCAATAGTAAAGGGACAAGCAAGAAATACTGCACTTGGTAAAGCAGCCATGAAGGGCTTGGAAAAGATATGCAGATACCATGATGTGTCTGTTCTTACAAAGATAAGAATAGCACAAGCAATGGTTTTCCCTGTGCCACTGTATGGAAGCGAAAGTTAGACTCTGAAGAAGCAGGATAGAAAGAGTATTAATCCTTTTGAATTTAGGCATTGGAGAAGACTCCTGAGAACATCATGGACAGCCAAGAAAACAAATAAATGGATCATCAAACAAATCAGTCCAGAGTTCTCACTCAAGGCACAAATAACGAGGCTCAAATTATTCTACTTCGGACACATCATGTGAAGACCCAGCTCTCTGGAAAAGGTTCTGATGCTGGGAAAGGTGGAAAGAAAGAGACGAAGAGGACGACCAGTAGCAAGATGGATGGACTCAATTACAATATGGATGGATGCAGTGTTGGAAGACCAGGTTAGGGAGATTGTCATGACGAAAATCTATCTATGTGGTCGCTAAGAGTTGACATCAATTAGATGGCACATAATCAAATCAGATATCTAGAAAGCTACAAGCTCTCCATCCCTGAGCTCAATTCTCTGTTTCTCAATATTATTTTTAAAAAATAGATAATTTGCAAATGAATTAGAAATTGCAGCTGAAATGACAGAAGATTCCAGCCTGCTTTTAAATATGGTAATCTGGAATGTCAGTGTTGTTTAACATCATTTAGGGAATGTAATCTAAATCAGTCCAAAGAATATTCGACTTAGTTTTTATCTGTTTTCTTCTCAGCAGAAATTATGAAATGGGACTTCTCAGACTGAAAAAAACATTCTCTTAAATTTCCCTCTGATTGACTTTACCATGCTGACATTGGAGGATTTCTTTCAACCTGAACAGTTCCATAGCCAGAAGGCATGAAGATAACCGGTGGCCACTTCCTTCCATATACTTCCCTCCTTTTGCTGATGGTTAATTTTTTCCAAGGACAAATCTGTAAACCTGCTTTCCAGACACCCCGTCTCAGATTGCAAACAGGTTGTGGGTTCTGATTTTCTTTCTTTCCTTGATTTCCTTCAGGCTAATTGTATCTGCTTCAGGAGAATGGTCTGCCTCTGTACGCTATGTGTTCTTCTTGTGATGACTTCTATATCTGGGTAGCGTCAGTAGCAAATCTCCCATTAATTTTAGCATGTTCTGGAGGTATTCATTTTCTCCAGCCTTCCCCAATGTGCCCTCCAACGTGTTGGACTACCCTTTAGGATTAGGCAAAACTTTAGATTTACTTCCAAAAATCTGCTTCGGAGCACCTGGGGGCACAGATATAGGACCTGTCTGCAACTCCTTCAAGCAGCCACATCATTTCCCAAGATCCCAGGAAAAGATGGGGCTGCTTTAAAGAATTGTAGACAGACGCTATGTTCATGCTTCCGTGTGTTCAAACCTTCTTTTCCAAATTATTTCTGTAGTGCTGTAATGCTGTCCTATACTTCTCATCATCCTAAGGAATAATGGAAGTCATAGTCCAGCCCATGTGGATGGCATCAGGGTGAGGAAAACTACCTTGCTGTTCACTGATCACTTCACATGTGGCTGCCAGGCACTCTCTCCTCAAGGAAGCTCACAGGGCTGTCGGTTTCAGCAGAAGAACTGAATCATATCTTTCAAACTTTCCTCTTTGCTGATGCCATAAGAGTTCATCCTTCATGTTGTGGGTTGTCCAATAAAAGTGAGCCCTATCAGCTGCTCTCAGGTATGTGCTTGCAGTAGTATCTGACTTTTGACTGTGAAAACCTGAACATCAAGTTGTTGTTTATTCGTTTAGTTGCTTCCGACTCTTCGTGACTCCATGGACCAGCCCACAGTCGTCAACACCCCAGCTCCCCCAGGGACGAGTCCGTCACCTCTAGAATATCATCCATCCACCTTGCCCTTGGTCGGCCCCTCTTCCTTTTGCCCTCCACTCTCCCTAGCATCAGCATCTTCTCCAGGGTGTCCTGTCTTCTCATTATGTGGCCAAAGAACATCAGGTAGAAAATATCAATTCTGCCTGTGTTTCACACAAATACAATGACTGCCCACCCTGACAGATAGTTATGCTGCATACTGTTTTCCCCCACCCAGCAATCACAGAGAAGGTTGCTCTCTTGTGGCTGGATAGTATCACAACATTTGACATTATTTGCACAGCTTTTCTTTTTCTTGCTTTGTGGATTACTGTATATACAGTGCATCTATACCCATCACACGATTGCCTTTCAAGGCAAGCAATGTTATGTAAAGTACAGAAAAGGAATAATAATTAGTAAATAAAGGTATGAGATACAAAAAAGAAAATAAACCTAAGCTAGATCAACACCATTCACAATACCTCTTCCTTTCTATCCTGCCAAACTATCATTGCCTCCACCATTTCTTTGATTCCTTTTGTTTTTTAAATGCCTGACTTCAGTTTTTCAGAATCTTATCCACTGTGTCCAGCCACAACTCTGTCTTCCCCTCCTGTCGGCACTTTTACTCTTCCTTCATGTATTTCTTTTGCAATCCTCAGTCCTCATTCCTCCTCTCTATATGACCAAACCACCTCAAACTACTTCTTTTACACTAATCCCTTACTTTTAGATTCAATCCACATTAATTTGGCACTCATCCATTCTTCAGCTGACCTCTTCTTGTTTTAACACACACTCTTCTTAAGTTCCCCATTTCCATTTCATTCAATTTGCTTTTATATTTTCCTGACATATCCAACCCTGGCTTCTATATATCAAAACGGGCAGAAGCACAACTTTATACACAGCCATTTTGCTCCCAATGAACATTCACTCCTTGCAAGAGATTACTACTCATTACCTTTCTACCAGTATTTACATACCTTAAAATTTGTCCACCATGTTCCCATTTTAGTAAACCTTATACCAAGGCCTACAAATTCATCTACAGACCTGTTTTTCACAATATATGTATAACTTGCCATTGTTCACACCATTTTCCTAGTTATACACAACTACTTTGTTCTTGATTGATTTTCAGTTCCATACTTGTTGTTACATTATACAATCTATTTAATAGTCATTGCAAATTATTTGTGTTCCCAGCCAACAATACAATACCACATGGTCTAGGCCTACCACATCTAGCTGCTAAAATCCAGATGACCTCCAGATGATAGCAAAGACATACAGAAAACTCTAGATCCTTCTTGCCATCTAATGATCATCTGATCAGCCATCAGGCTTCTTCCTAATCAATTCTCATTGTTGCCTATGTAGAAGAGCACATAAGTAGACAACCACAACCTCTATTTTCTCCCTTAAGTTGACCTTGGCTGCTCCAGTGTTAATGCAGTATTTTCCCCCTTATTCTAATTCTGTCCAAGAACAGCTTTATGGTGGATAATACCTGTTTGTCACTCATTATTTTGGAGGGAAGTCAGATGATAGGCAGACTTGAAACAATGGCAATAAAAGCAGGACAGTGATATGAAAAGGGATCAACAAATTTCATGCCAATATCTTGGACAGCACTTCAGCTCAGCAGTGGGGACAGACTCCAGTTCAGGAGAAGAGCAGCAGCAAATAGAGGGGACAGCCTCTTGCATTAGATGAGTCAAGCCTAGGTCTTGGCATGAGGCCAGCCAGCTATCCCACTCCCAGTACAACTAGAAACAAACCAAGGTTGAATGTTTTACTGGTGCAAGACTAGAAGTTTTATCAACCATAAATAAACCTGAAGTTGTTCATTTGAACCACCCCTCAGATTCCATCTCAAGTTCTTGGGATTTTTCTTGCAGTCTGGGAGCATTAGACTCTTTGCCTTTCCAGTATTTTCACTGTTCTCTATTCACATGTGAACATATTTAGAACAGGGACGTGTGCTTTGCTTTAATTACCTGGAGTTAAATAAAGCACGAGTCAACAAAAACAGCACTGAACTCAGCTGCCCACCTGAATGCCGAAACAAAAGTCAGGTTTCAAAGAGTATGGGTGAGGTTGCAAGCTGTACTTGTAATGAAGCAACCACGTAATCAATGCACCTCAAGGAAGTTAAACTATGTGCATGCTCAATCTCTATTTCCCTACATTTAGTCATGTTACTCAGCCCTTGTGATTTTTAAAAATCACCTAAACAAAAATATACATCATGCTGAATGCACAGTCCCTAAGCAGGGAAATATTCCAAAGACATCTAGTAATTTCAGATGAAGGTCTCTGTTAAGGAAACCCAATGTCAGCATGATTGCTCTTCATACAAATGACTAATGCAGTTTGTTCCATTTTCTATGACTGTACTGATGGGGGTTATTGGAGCTGGAGGACATCAGATTGGTGAAAGCTGAACTAGTATCTAAGACAGAGTTACTATGATACCATAAATTATGATTAAATATAGAATGTGCTGCAAACTGTACAATAAACAAAGCTATTATCCTGCACATAATTGAAATGTTTGTTCATCAATGATACAGTTTAATCCTGCATATGATGGTTTAGAATTATTCCATTAAGTTCAGAGAGTACAGAGTTTATATATAGACTGCAAGAGGAAAGCATTACCAGGTTTTTTTTCCCCTACAGTCACTGTTCGTTTAAGGGAAAAAAGCGAATACTATTATTGTTATTGATAATATATGAAACCTAAAACCTGATCTGATCTTCCCACTTCAGCAGAAGTTGGGAGGAAACCATGCATTTATGAAAAGCACAGCCCCACTGCTTAGATTTATTACACTTCAGCCATGGAGCCAGTCAGTGTAATGGCCTGTACCTATTCCAAAGCAGAGTAGTGATTGGCAGAATCCATGCCATCTTTTCCCCTCCCACTCAGCATCATCTACTGGAAGCAAAACAATTGCCCTCTGAATGTGGAATGGGGCTTGGTCACAACCCCTCCCTCCGATTGAGAGCAGCTTTCCTGCTGTTGTTCCTATGCACCTGCGCTTCGGAAAATGCACCTACCAAATGGATGGGACTTACTGCCCAAAAAACATGCAGAGACTCACGCTGTCTTTATATCTCAGGGAATGCAACTGGAGGGGCAGTGGAACAACCCAGCTCAAATTAATCAGACGGGGAGAGGGAGAATATTTTAAAATGACTCTCCGCTACAGATCACACTCTGTGATCCAATAAGGTTGAATTCAATAAATCATACAGTACAGAAAGTTTATTCAATCTACACAATAGATTGAAACTCTTGAGTTGAGTTTCTGGGCAAATGATCTGGATATTCTATCTGCTGTCTCCATTCTCTCCCTCATTTTCCCTGCCAACAGGAGAAAAAACAGATGGGTCAAGATCCACCTTTTAAACTTTTGCTTGCCCATAGGAGCCCAGCAAGTCATCATCTCCCAAAGGGCCCTCCTCCATGTACACTGGTCCACAGGGGAGCTCTTCTACCAAAATAGCAGCAAAAACATTATTTTCACTTAGACTGAGTTTAGCTTGCCTCAATAGCCAGCTGGCAACAAGATGGAGGCTCCATTGTGAGGATGTGGCTAAGCAAACAATTAGCGGGTCATCTTCAACTATGGCAACCAAAACATTTCAAAGAGCCATTCTAAAGTTTTATCTGCTGTATGCCCATTTTTAAACATTTGCTTAACAGTACTTTTCCAAAATTTGATGAATGGCAGTATACAGTATTTTGAATGAATAATAAATATGTTACTGCCTCAAGTAACAAACTCAGGTAGTGAATGCCAATAGCTGGCATACAACCAAAATGGGAACAAAAGTTAGGAGCATTAGCATTCTAGGAGGAAACCTGGAAATTGTGAGAAAAAGAAAAGATCCTAATGCATTCCAGTTAAAACTAACTCAATATCCATGAAATACTGATCATCAGTTGAGGCAACAGAAGGGAAATAAGAGTGTGAAAGAGAGGAGAAACTGCTGGAGGAAGAAATAACTGGCTGGCTGGAGCCCTGAACAGGAGCAGTTCTGACTAAGGTGGTTGCCAGTCACTTGTCCATGTGGGACGCCTTACCAAACCCAATCAAGGCTCAGGTATACAGGAGGGCAACTTCTAAGCCAGGGTTTCTCAACCAGGGTTCCATGAGTAGTCACTGAGGGTTCCTTGGGAGATCATGATTTAAAAAATTATTTCAAATTCAGGCAACTTCACATTAAGGAGATAAGTTTCATTATTTTTAATTTAAGAATGCTGTTAATGCATCTATACAGGCCTACACATGAAACAAATATAATAAGTTTGTAACTTCTGGCCTATATTTGAGCCTGAATGTGCAGGGGTTCCCTGAGGCCTAAAAAATATTTCAAGGGTTCCTCCAGGGTCAAAAGGCTGAGCAAAGCTGTTCTAAGCCAACAGATGCAGGCTAGGTGCTTGCAGCTGTATCTGAAGTGAAAGAGCATTCAGAGGAGCAAGGAGTCATCTGTGGTCTTTTTATATTTATTTATTTTCTATCCTGCCTTTATTACTTTTATAAATAAGTCAAGGCAGCAAACATAGAACATACCTAATACACCTTTCTCCTCCTATTTTCTCCACAACAGCAACCCTGTGAGGGGAGTTGGGCTGAGAGAGAGTGACTGGCCCAAGATCACCCAGCCAGCTTTCATGCCCAAGGCAGGACTAGAACTCTCAGTCTCCTGGTTTCTAGCCTGTCGCCTTAACCACTAGACCAAACTGGCTCTCTCTATCCTCTGCTGCTTGGGCCTGCTCTTGCTGGGCTAAGCACCCGGATCCAGCTGTTTGCAGGCAGAGAAGCTGCTACCTGTGCCTAATAAATAATGATTCACGGCAGGTGCTGGGGAGAAGCAGCTGCAAGCCGAGCAGAGAATGCTGGGGAACCTCTACAGCCCGCAGGCAGTCATGGCCAGGAGAAAGGTTACAACTACAAGCCGGGCTCCCAAGCATGCACCCTGAAAGCCAGGGAAAACTGGGCCTGGAGTGTTCCAAAGTCAGAGGGCAAGACGTCCTAGGCTAGTTCCTTTAGAAAAGGGAGTGGTGGGATGCAGGATCCCTATAACAGTGTTTCTGAACCTGGCAGCTTGAAGATGTGTGGACTTCAACTCCCAGAATTCCTCAGCCAGCCTTGCTTGCTGGGGAATTCTGGGAGTTGAAGTCCACACACCGTCAAGCTGCCAAGGTTGAGAAGCATGCCCTATGGCAATAACTAACACGCGAAGCTGGCGATATCTGAGGAGGGGGATCCCGCTACCAACGGGCTCCTCCTTCCCATTGTTTTCCCACGGGGAGCGGGGAAGCAAAACCAGCGGCTGGCAGGTGCCTTGCTAGCCGCCGCCGCCGCCGCACCGCCCCCACTCCCGCTCTGGCGGCTGAATCTGAGGATTTCCCTTCCGTGACAGGGATTCCTCAGGCCCACGCGGAGGAGGCGGTGTGTTGCGTTGGTTCCGCGGCTCTCTGCAGCAGTAGCCTCCCTCCTACCAGCAGAGGACCCTTTCTCGCTTGGAGCTGCGAGCCGAGTCTCCCAGGACTGCGGGGGAAGCACTTGCAGAGGCGGCTACGCGCAGGCTCAGTGAGATCTCACTGCGTCTCAGGTTCTGGCTTGGGCCGAAGCCAAGGAAGGGGGGGCGGGGTGCACCTTGCGTGGAGGAAAGAAATCCCCGCCGTCCCAATAAAATCCTCAGCGACAAGGGCTTCTCTTTGGAACTGAAGAATCCCGACTGCCCCGGGAAATAGAGCGAATCCCTCCTGCTGCTGCTGCCCCCCTGCCAGTCCAGCTGCAAGGCCAGCCAGCTCCAGGGGCGATGCTTGGTCGCGGCAGGCCCTGGGCACCAGGGGGCAGCAGTGAGCCGCTTGCTTCGCAACTCCCCGAGATTCCCTGCATTTCGCATCATCAGGAAATTCCCTTTGACGCGATGCCTCTGCAGCCTTCTGCAGTGTGCGCGCGCGGAGTGCTTGGCGCTGGCACGCTGCCTGTTTTGCTTTCCCTCGCTCAGCCTCCCACTATCAAGCAGGTCGCACGATTCGTTGTTTAGCTTCCAAATACATAAAGATCAAAAGGTCCTATGGCTTCGATTCGGAACGGGGACATGAGGTGTTTATATTCAACATAAAAATGGCGGGGTGGGAGAACAGCAAAGAAAATTAAGGGACGTCCAAGAAGCCGGCCTCTTCAACCGAAGGGTTTAGCGAGCGAGAAGAAAACGGACGTAGATTTCTGCAAAATGACTTTGGCCTCCCCATCGTGCAAGAGCAGCAAGGTGGTCTTTCAGGTGGCCGTTGTTACCTCGGTCACCCGGTGCCCGTATAAGGCACCTCGGGAGCAACAATTGCGCTGTAAAGAATCGACGACGACACATGTATACCACCCGCGTAAGACAGAGGCAAAAGGGAAGGGTTCCCAAAAGCAAGAAACCGCTTGCGGAGAGAGGCAAAGGGGGGGAGCGCCTCAAGGGTGCCGTGTCACCTTTATTGCATATACAAAAGCAAGATCTGGGAACTCCGCGTTAACAGAGCCACTTCTTAGTCGCAAATTCAAAGGGGCCTCGGGAAGATTAGACACTTCAAAGTCTCCTAAAAAGCTGCACTGAAAAGGAAACCGGAAATTCGCCTGCGACCGGCATCTGACGCGAGCAGCATCTGAAGTACATCTGATCGGGCTTCTGCGGATGTCCCGGATCTGGGGAACCGTTCCCTGGAGCCTCCTGGCGCTTGGGCCTCCGCCGGCCGCTTTGTTGAGTCGGTTCTGTTTGTTTGGGACACTTGCCCCGCGGCACTAGCGCCGCCTTGCTTGGTGTTTACCCTGCCGCGCGCCCCCTGCCGCCCCAGGTTAGAGGAAATCCTCCTCACCCCGGCCTGGCAGGTTTAAATAGCAGCTCTCGGCGGCGGAGAGCGGGAGGGGCCTTTCTGCAGCTCCTGGCCCTACAGCGAGACCAAGCGCTCCTCCTCCTCCTCCTCCCCGCTTCCCATCCCTTCCCTTCCCTTTCAGCCAGACTGTTCTCCTCACTTTCCCTCCCGCCCCTGCCGGAATTGCCTTATTAGGAGCAGGAAGGCTCCGGCCGGAACAAGGACTTATAAGGGCTTTGCCATATATGGCCTCAGTGTCCGGGGGCTTCCGGCAGCCGCGGCTAAAGCTACAAGGAGGAGGGGGGACCTCGCAAGGGAAACAGTGAAGACAAGAGCGCAGAGGCTCGCGCCAAGGGACGGGCAGCGCGGGAGCCAAAAAAGGCCCCAGGGCGCTAGCGGGAGGCTCGCGCGTTCCCCCTCCCCAGCTGCACCGCTCGGCTTCCCCCAGTGTCGAGCTCTGACGCCAGGCCGGGTCCTCTCGCTTGCCACCATATAAGGGCTTCCTGCCTTCCATATTTGGACATGTACGTCAGGAAAGAGGCGGGCCCGAGAGATGAGACGAGATATATAGAGGCTGCTCTGGGGCGGGCGGGGAGCCGAGAGCTTCCAGCGAATAGATTCTGGGGGAGCCCCGGGCAGGGTGGGTGGGGAGGGAGCCGAGCGCCTCCCGCGGGCAGAGCCAGGGGGAACCCCAGGCCGGCCGCGGAGTTAGCAGGCCCCCAGTGGACCCCTCGGCGGGCGGCAGCCCAGCCTCCGTGTAGCCCCGGGCAAAGCCCAAGAACACTCCCATGGCTGCAGCGAAGGCCGAGATGCAGCTCCTGCCCTCGCTGCAGATGGCCGATCCTTTCGGATCCTTCCCGCACTCGCCCCCTACTATGGACACCAACTACCCTAAGCTAGAGGAGATCATGCTGCTCGCCGGTGGGGGGCCACAGTTCCTCAACCCCGCCGGCGGCCCCGAGAGCGGCGGCAGTAGCGGCTTCAATCCCTCCGGCGAATCCTTCGAGCACCTCGCTGCAGGTAGGCAGAGGCACGTCCTGCGGGCGGGGGCCGGGGCGGCTGTGGCCAGGAGTTCCCATCCATCTGCCCTCCGGCAGGGAATTCCGCTGTCCAGAGGGAGTGGGGGGGGATGCTCCGGTGTGCGTCACTCGCCCCGGCCCCGGCCCGGCCTTCTGCGGCTGGAGGGGCGCCAGGCGCTGCCAGATGTTGTGCATAGCCATTCAGCCCCTCCGGGTGGGGGAGGGTCCTTGGGAGACGCGGGCGCCGGGCAGTGCCCCGCCAGGGGGGCCGGAGGGAGGCAGGGCTCGTGGGGAGCGAGGAAGGCAGCCTGCTGGGACTGATCTCTCGCGGCTCTTCTCTCGGCAGACACTTTCCCCGATATCTCGCTGAGCGGCGAGAAACCCTTGGCAGAGACCAGCTACCCGAGCCAGACTACCCGCCTCCCGCCCATCACCTACACCGGCCGCTTCTCTTTGGAGCCGGCGTCAAGCGGCGGAAGCAGCACCCCGTTGTGGCCGGAGCCTCTCTTCAGCCTGGTGAGCGGCCTGGTGGGCATGGCCAACCCGCCGACCACGTCCGCCCAGTCCTCGTCCGCCTCTTCGCCGATCGCCAGCTCCGCTTCTCCCAGCCCGGCTCTGAGCTGCTCGGTGCAGGCCAGCGACCCCAGCCCCATCTACTCAGCGGCGCCCACCTTCCCCAACCCCGGCGGGGCGGACATTTTCCCCGAGCCCTCCAGCCAGCCCTTTCCCAGCCCGTCCGGAGCCTCGCTGCAGTTTCCGCCTCCGGCATACCCGACGGCCAAGGGCGGCTTCCAGCTGCCCATCATTCCGGACTACCTATTCCCGCCGCAGCAGCCGCAGCAGCCGAGCGAGCTGGGTCTGGGCTCGGTGGAGCAGAAACCCTTCCCGGCCCCGCAGCCCTCGCTCACGCCGCTCTCCACCATCAAAGCCTTCGCCACGCAGGGCGGCGGTGGCGGCAGCACAGGCACCGGCACTCCTCAGGAGCCCAAGAGCCTCCCGGGCGGCGGTTCCTATCAGGCGCAGCTGGTCAAGCCCAGCCGCATGAGGAAGTACCCCAACCGACCCAGCAAGACCCCGCCGCACGAGCGGCCCTACGCCTGCCCCGTCGAGTCCTGCGACCGCCGCTTCTCCCGCTCCGACGAACTCACCCGCCACATCCGCATCCACACCGGCCAGAAGCCCTTTCAGTGCCGCATCTGCATGCGCAACTTCAGCCGGAGTGACCACCTCACCACCCACATCCGCACGCACACGGGCGAGAAGCCCTTCGCCTGCGACATCTGCGGCCGCAAGTTTGCCCGCAGCGACGAGAGGAAGCGCCACACCAAGATCCACCTCCGGCAGAAGGACAAGAAGGCCGACAAGGGTCCCGCCGGGCCCCAGGCGCCCTCGACTCCCTCCCCTCTGGCCCATTACTCGGCCTCGACGGGTTCCATCTCCTACCCGTCGCCCACCACCACCACTTTCCCCTCGCCGGTGCCCACCTCCTACTCGCCCCCGGTGACCTCCTATTCCTCCCCCGTGACTTCGGCCTTCCCCTCTTTCCCCTCGCCCTCGGTGGCCACCAGCTACGCGTCGATCGCTTCGTCCAGCTTTCAGAGCCAGGCGGGGGCAGGGGGTAGCCCCTTCCCCTCGCCGGGCAGCCTCTCCAGCCCCTTCAGCTCCGCAGTGACTTCAACCCTTCCCGACTTGGCCTCCACTTTCTCGCCTCGGACCATTGAGATCTGTTGAGAGGAGAGAGGGAAGCGAGGCCCCCAAAGGGCCTGGTCACGCTGGCCTGGCCGGCCTGATCCAGGCCCAGCTCCCCGGCAGCCCGCAGGGCCTCCGGACCTTTCAACTGGCTGAAAAGCAGCTCGACGACTCCTGGACCGTGGAGTTGCTCCACTTCTGTCCAAGAACTGGACCTGCATGGACGAGCAAGCACGATCCTCTTTCCCGAGAGCCCCCTCCCTCTTCCTCCTCCCTCGGGCCGCAGTCCATCAGGAAGCAAAGGACGCTGGGCTCCAGGTGGCCACAACGCGATCCTGTGCCTGTGCAGCCACGGCTTTGCTTCCCCTGGGGACCCTCGACGTGCCCGCTTCTTTGCAGATTCATCTTGCTTATTCTTTGGAGTACGAAGGACCATTATTATTATTTTGTAAGTTGTGAGTTTTGCTCTTTTAGTGACAACGAAGCTGTAATGAGTTTTACAACATGTTCTGGGGGAGGGGGTGTGGGAGTAAAAAAAAAAGCAGCACTTAAAACTATGTATTTGAGCATGTCAAGAGTGTGATGTTCTTTGTAAATATCACCTTGAGGATGAAAGCACTCTCACGTGGCAAAAAGTTCTTTGGTTTTCCTCTGGTTTTTTTGTTTTTGTTTTTTCCCAGTCCCGAGTCTTGGTGCCTTGTTGTGTAGCCCTGCTGACGTCATTCGTGTGATTGGATGCTTTGCATCTAGCCTTAAGGGAAAAGGGAAAGTGTTAAAAGGAGGGACTGAGGCTCAGAAACAAAAATGGGAAGGAGCCATAAGGTGGAACGTAAGCAAAAACAAAACACAAAAAACCGTACTTCTTAAAAGTCTATTTTTGTTACAGAAGTGTAAAAATTTATAAATATATTCAGCAGTTGAAATGTTGTAGTTACCTACTGAGTAGGCGGCAATTTTGTATGTTATGAACATGCGGTTCATTATTTTTGTGGTTTTATTTTTGACTTTGTACTTGTGTTTGTTTATAAGCCAACACATTGAATGCGCTTTACTGCCAATGGGGTACTTGGTGTACAATAATCTCTGGAAAAGTGAATAAAATCATTGAGAGACCAGCAGTCCGGTTCTTTTCTTATTCCAGTTTCAGCCTGGGGCCCCGGCCTTGCTCCTTTCCACTGAGAAAACGCGGCCTGCCGGCCTGCCCGCCTGGGGGCGGGCATGGGCAGGGGAGGACACTTCACCTTTGTGCCTCAAGAGGAAGGTGAGGCATGACTTGAAACTCCTCTGAGACCTGGTCAGTGCCACCGTCCACTGTCACTCTCGTCAGTCCCAGCTGCCTTGGCCAGACTGGCTGAGGGTGATGGGGTGGGGCACCTCCTTTCTAGACATGGGGGGAGGGGTGTCCAAGCTCTTTCTGATACCTTGGCTTAGTTGGGTGGGTCACTGATGGACCCTCCCTTTTGTCAGAAAAGAAATAGGCCTAGAAAAGAAAATCTAAAGGTGGGGAACCCGTGGCTTTCTCAGCGGCCACAGGTCTCATCAGTCCTGATTATTGGCCACGCTGGCTGGGGCAGATGGAAGTTGGAGTCCCATACTACTTGGGGTTCTGCAGCGTTTCTACCCAACAATATTACTTCAAGGTACCTGGCCCCCAAAGCCTACACTTCCAGAGCTGGCTAAGAAACAGATGCCTGGAGGGTGGGGGGAAGAGGTATGGAACCTCTTTCCCTGGGATCTGCCTGGTGGGCTGCGGCCTCTCAGCTGTTCTTCCCTTTCCCTCCCGCACACAGGCCATCTTTTTATTCTGGTGGTAAGAAAGGAAGATCATTTGTTCCCCAACAAGTGCGCAGGGGCAGGGAGGGGAGGAAAGCAAAGGGGCACCCAGAGAGGTCGCTTGACCCTTAATGCTGCATTAATGCAGAAGACAAGCAGTTCCGGAGGCAGTTCGTGAGAACCCTGCTGAGAGGATTCTACAGAGTCCTAGATCTTAGAGAAAGAAGAACCTGGATCGCAATTCCATTCCGGGACAATCTTGTTTGTCGCATTTCTGCTCCCCATTCTGGATCCCAGCGGTGGGCGGGGGGACGGAATCGGTTGTTGTTCTTCGCGGATCCCAAGAGCACAGGCAGAATCAGGTAGACAAGAAATCAGCCGGCCGGGCGGCTTCCTTGAAGAAAAGTACACCCGTCGCTGCCCCGGGCAGAGTCTGTTTAGATCACAGTCTCGTTCAAGTCCCTCCGCCGCAGTGAGCTGCCGGTGAAATGGAAGAGCAGCGCCGGGATCCGCGAGCAAAGTTACGACAAGCCCCGGGCGGGAGGAAGCCCTCGAGGCTGCCCTGCTTTAGTTCCCCTTGCCCTCGAGGCTTGCCTGGGCTATTTTTTCTACTGAGCCTTTCCAAGAGCTGAGGGGTTCCAGGGCTTCGGTGGTGGCGGTGCTAAATGCGAGGACGCCAAACCCTGATTTCTGCGAGAAAAACTGCTTCTGGAGTTGCTCTTTTATTCTGCAAAGGGCGGCAGCTCCCGTCCGATTCCGTTTGCGCAAAACACGCGCAGCCTCCTGAGCTCGATCGCGGGTGTTGTTCTCTAGTGAGCAGGAACGGCGCTGCAGCCTTCGGGCGGCCCCTCCGAGCCAGTCTTCCCTGCAGCTGCCTCAGTGGTTGGAATTCACGGGATGAATGTAGGAGGCCTTCTTGTCCCGGTTCAACCACTTTGTGGGGTAGGGGACTATCAATGAGGGTGGAAAGGGAAGAAGCCCCCCGCCCCAAAGCCTAAAGGGGCTTGAGGCCACAGTAGGGGTTTCTCTGGCGGATCTCCCTCCTGGATCGCGATATTTTTTGGCACTAGTTTGACAGGGTGGAAAAGAGGCTTCGCGAGCAAACCCCACTGGCCTTTCCAAAACGGAAGGTGGTTATTTTTTTCCTGCAGGTCGGATTCCTGTGCGGAGCACGCAGAACTTTCACCAGAAAAGTGAAAGAATAAAACAATAAAAGACTGCTGCATCGGACGCATTTCTGCCTGTCCTGGGAAAAGCACCTCAGATGGACTGGCTGGCTTCTTGCCTGAAATTTAGAAACAGCCTGATTTTCGGTCCCTGCGCTTAAGACGGGGAGGGAAAGGGGCCGGTGCCGCTGCGGAGTAGCTGCTGCAAAAGCCGGGAGGCTGCCCGCGCCGTCGAACAGAAGGAGTCTCTTGGGCAGCTCCTCCTCCCAGGCGCTGGTCGGTTCTTTGGAAAGCCGATCAGATATTGGCTGTCCGGCCCGGAATCTCCAGCAAGCAGATGCCTGTTGACGGTCCTAACGATCTTCCGACGTCTTCTTGCAACAGCCGCGCTCCTGGCTCCAGAGGAAGGATTCTATCCCGCTGGGGCAACCAGAGGATAAGGTGGGCAGGAGCTGGCAAAGCGGCTGCCTCCTGGTGTTTGGGGCAGGGTCTCTCGCAGTCCCTTGCCTTGGTCTGGAGCCCATAGGAGTTGTGGTCTGAAACAGAAGGTGGCGTCAGGTTGGGGGTGCGCGGAGTCGATACCTGGCCCTGTCATCTGGAGATTCTGCAAGTACCTCCTCTTTCTGCAACCAGCACGGCCCCGGCAGCGCCAGGAAGAAGAGGACAGGAGCGCCGACCAGAGGCGTGGGGGATTCGCCCTGAGGAGAGCGATCCTGAGGCCCCGCGGCACCAGCACCTGAAGGGCAGGTCAAGCCGCCTTTGGGAGCGGGACGTTTCAAATGGCCGCAGTTACTCAGAAGTTGGTCAGTAGCCAGAGAGGTCAAGGCGCCCCAGGAAACTCGGCTGAGAGAGGCTTCCACTTGCTCGCTGCCAGGATGGTCCCTTGGGGCGCTCCGTGGGCGCCAGCGGGGCGTGTTTAACGCTCCTCCTTATGCACAACGGTCGGCGGGGGAAAGGCTCCAAAGCGCCCGGAAGCTCGAGAGACTCCTGCGGTCCGGGGGGCAGTGCGAGAGAAGTCTCTCGGCTCCCTAGAGAGCGAACGGAGAGCTGGCTGTGGGGCGGTTGGCTAGACCAGCATGCATTCCCGCACCTGGGCGCTCTTGCTAGCTGCACCTGGCACAACCTGGACCCGCCAGATGTGCCGGGAGGAAGGACAACCTCCAGAGTCGTCCCCGGGCAAGCTGGCCGGGAATACCAACAGTCTGGAAGGCGCTAAATTGAGAAAGGCAAGTTGAATTGCTCTCCTTGCATATGTTTACAAAGAACGCGACAGGTGGTTCGCACGACAGGCTAACCCATGGTTAACAGAACCCCAGTTTCCTGACGTAATTCAGAATTATGCCTTAACACGACCCTCAGAACTAGGAACGAACCACCCGAGCGGGATTCCAGCCCCAGGCTCGGCCGAAAGGGGAGCGGCCAACTTGCCGAACAGCAGGTGCGCTGTAGGACTTGGAGGGACCCGTCCCGTTCCTTCGCCCTTTTGCGATCCTAAGAACAACCCTGCAAGGGAGGCCGCGGTGATTACCCTCCACCGCATACTCGGACGGCCAGGAGGTCGGAGTGGGGAAGGAACGCCACGGCGGCAGCTTGGTCTGGCTGAGATTTGTACCCGGGTCTGCTTGACGCGTAGCTGTCCTCGGGAGCTGCGACTCTAGACTTCTTTATCTGAGGCTGTACGTCTCAAAGGGCTCGATAGGACTTAACTTTCGAGAACCTCGGAGATCGCAGCTTTAATCAGCTCAAGCCCTTCCATTTGCTTCCTTCCAAGACCTTTCTCAGCGTTCCCCCTCCAAAAATGTTCCGGAATTAGTAACCCGACACGCCCGGAGAGATCCCCCCCGTGCCGCTGGGACACGGAGGGAACTCTGCCCCAACCCTTCTGGAGGGCCCGACTTGGAGAGGGGTGAGCTACGTGTCGCTCCTCTAGTGGGCCGGGGCCACCTGCACGTTCCCTTCGCCCTCGCAGGGCTTCTCCCGGAAGCCGGGCCGCTTCTCTTTTACTCCGCGCCCAGCCTTTTGCGGTTCCCCTTGAGAGTCACCGCGGGTCGGTCTCTCCCAGTTGGCCACCAGAAGCTGAGGGTCAGCTCCGACATCCAGCAAGCTCCTCCCTGGGGTAAAAAGCTGAGCGCCGACCTGCTGCGGCTGCTGGGAGGTCTCCTAATCGCGAGAAAGGGGTTGCCTCGGCCAGCCAGGCTTCATCGGAGTGCGCAGCTTTGGGTGCACCCTTGGAAGCACCACGGGAAGCGAGGAAGCAGGCGGGCCGGAACCGGGAAGCGGCCTGGAACGGTCTCCGCCGCAGGCATCAAGGGCAGGCCGCTCTCCGTCCGGTCATCTGTCCTTCCTCCGGTCAATAGAGCAGCTCAGGGGACATACTCCCGATTAAGCAGCAGCAGAGGACAGAGCGAGTGCAGCAGGGAAGAGCGCTTTGCTGTTTTTGCAGCGCTAGGGAAGTGGAGTCCTGCGGCACCTTATAGACGAAGGTATTAATTCTGACCGAAGCTTTCCCAGGCGCAATCACTTCTTCGGAAAGCTTCTGCCAGGATAAATATGGTAGTCTTCAGGGTGCCACAAGATTCCCCATTAATGCTGTTGAAGTTCCAAAATCTCGCGACCTTTCAATAGAAAAGAGGTGTGCGGGAGCGGGAATGAGCTGACCGGAGGCGTCGAGAAAAGCCTATCGCGGCGGGAACAGAGCGCATCGAGGTAACGGGTCCAGAAAACCGCTCTGTCTTTCCAGCTTGCTCTCTGGATTGACTATCGGGCAGTTTTTGTGATCTGCCTCTGGGAGGCGGGGAGGGGGGCAGATCTGGATCTAAGGAAACCCACTATTTAGGAGAGGTTCAGGTTCTCAGAGACCGCTTCCCCGCCCCTATTTCTTCCTAAAGATAGACTGGTCGGCACAAATTCCCTGTCAGAATGTGGACCTTCCCCTATCCTAGGAAGAAAGATTTGGCTGAGACTCACGAGTTTCCTCTTCATTCTGCTGAGATTTACTTGATGAAACACACAGCTCTGTATTCCCATCCCTGCAACAGCTACACCAGGCCATACAGGCGAGTTATGGCTGAGGCAGAAGGTTTCTCCCAACACGATCAGTTTGGGAGGACAATAAAGCAAACGTGCCTCTAAGCTTGTGCAGAATGCTTTCCCCTTACTGTTGACTAACCACACCTAGTTGGCACACAGCTGGGAATATGGAGAAGAATGCCCGGGGCAGAGAATATAACTGTCAACAAAATAAACCTGGCAGCGAACACCTCCAGGAATTAAGTAGTTGGACAGGAGTAGTCACTGTTAAGGACAAATTCTTACACTGCACGAGTGAAAGCAGAAAGAAATCCCAGAGTCAGATTGATCCCTGATTCCCACAACACTAGGTACGGTGTTGAGGTACCTAGGTGTAGATGCCGGCCTGTTGAGGTCCGAGGCTGCAAGGAGAAGAGAAGGGAAAGTTGCCTTTCTACCGACACCGTGGGTTGTCTGAATTTGCAGACAGGCGGCAGACTATTAATGGGGTAGTGACCAATGCATCCAGGCGTTCGCTCCCTTCCGTGCCAGTTTAAGCAGTCAGGAAAAGTCGGCATTCACTAAAATCATCGCTAAAACGCGTAAAAATGAAAACGCCCACCCCCGTTGACAATAGGGTCCTCATAAATGTGTATCCTAGGTGGGAATGGGGTTTGAACCCCCTTAACATGAATTTCGCCCTCGGAGTAGAGGGCCCTTAAAATAAGTCTCCCGGCATTGAGATCGGGTGAAGCGCCCTCGACCTCGGACCCAGCGCCCTTGAGTGCCGCCCGCTCGATCAGCCCAGCGCTTCAGACCGGCGCGAGCCCTTTAGAACACGCCTGGCTTCACCCCCTTTCCTAGAGAAGCGGGGGCTGGGAATCCCCCGCTTCGCTTGCTTGGCAAGCGCGGAGCTCCACGCTGCCAAGTGGAAAGCGCTCTGAGCTGGCCGCACCAGCAGGGGCGGATGAGGGGACGGTGCTGGCTCGGTCTGGCTGCAGCAGGAAGGAGGCGGCACTTTGCCCTGCTGGGTTCACACGGCGTTCGCCGCAAGAACACCGGATTCTTGCGCGCCTTGGAAGCCCTCAGCTCTCCCGACGGGCCAGACGGTGGGAGAGAATCTGTTTTGGCGCAGCGAGCCAGCAGCTGTTTGTAATTGAAAGCCCGGCTTCAGAGCTGACCGTGAAGCGACAGGAAACGCCTTGCGTCACTCCTGGAGGCGGCCCAGGTGCGGGAAGGGACGGGCTGGGAAGGGACGGGAAACACGCTAAGCCGGGGACGCCGGAGCTCTCTGCCAGCGGGGCCAAGGGACCGGGCAGCCCAGCCGCTCCCGAGACTTGGCTCGAGCAAGCCCGCCTGGCGGGACGTCCTTCTGGTCTGGCCCGACCCGAGGCGCCACGGCTGCCCCCCTCCTCGCAGCTAGACCAGCCACCCCAGTCAGTCATCTGATCCCGGCCGCCGAGCCAAGGCCGAGCGGAAGCGGCTCTCGCTTGGTTCCACGCAACAACTGCCTTGCCCATACATGGAGCTTCCTTCGCGCCATATATGGCCCTTCCTTGCGCCATAAAAGGCGCTTCCTTCCCTTGGCTTCTGGCTGGCGGCCTGGCCTAGCCCAGCGGCTGGAGAGGGCGGGGTGGCGGTGAGGGGGGGGGGTTGTGCCGGTGGGAAAGGCCTCGCTTGCCAGCAGGAGCCCTTTGTGGATCGGCCCTGGAGGCCAGTAAGGCGTGGCGGGAGGAAAAGGGCTTCGCCTCAGCGGGAGGGGGCCCGGCCAGGACCTTTATTCCCCTGAAGGGAGTTCACTGATTCTGTTTCTTCCAGGCGAGACAGTAGTAAACCTTGGTTTCAAACTGACGGAAGAACCGAACTTGGATTGTAATTCCTGATGATAATTCAGCCTATAGACTGAAACTATTATGCTCGTTCAAATGTACACCCTTTCAAGTAGAACTGTACCCCAAATATTGGAAATCACAAGGTCCTTCCCCACCCCACCCCCAAACTACTGTTATGCAGCTCTAAGCAGCAGCTTCCAAAACATTCCTGGTTTGGCTGGGCCAAGAGTGATGTTGCATAAGAGGTAGAGACAAGGGGGAGAGTCTGTTAAGGTTCAAGCATGGCTTGAAAGTTGAAACCTTCCACCAGGAATCTTTATTTCCTTAGGGAATATTCATATATGATGAACTTTGCAGATACAAAAAATACTAAGGAAATTTGCAGCCCCAGACTGATGTGAAAAATGGTGGATGTTTGCAGGTTTCATGTTAGGTGGTGCCAGGAGGAAAGTATCTGCTTCAAAGGATTTTGTTATTAAAATCTTGGGTTTGGCATGCAAATCAGAATGACTTGTGAGCATCTTGTTAAAACTTGCTTTTAAATAATGAGGTGTGTGTGTGTAGACGTTAGAAATTAATAGTTGTGTGCTGGTTCTTGCAATCTTGATGTGATGTGGCAATCTCCCATGGGGTTATAAAAAGGGAATGAGAAAAGGAGAAAAGTGATTTTCTTCCCTTTGGTAGTCAACATCCAGAGAGAAAGTAGGAGTCCTTGAGGGGCTGGGAGAGGCTCTGACTTCTTTTATGCAGGAGGATTGGCTCATTTGTTTTTTTGTTTTTGCCAACGTATGCTTGGGATGGAAGAAAAATGTTGGGTCTCCTGACCCCTCCTAGTTGCTTCCAGATTCTGCAAATGGAGTAGAACATCTACCTGTACAAATTTGACCTTAATATGGCACTTTATTGCTCCTGTAATGTTATGTAAGGATCAGGGATGACTCCCTTTCTTTATGGGGTCACAGTGACTTTCAGGATGAACAAACCTTCATCCTAAACTTATGTTCTTTGAAATAAAACCTACTGATTTAGATGAAGGGCATGGTAGTTGGTTCCTTATGTTGCAAGCAAGCATTTACCAGGTAAATTCCAAATTACAACCAGGAAAATGGCTCCCAAACAAGTTTTCTTCCAAATCAAAATGCCATGTAAAGATTTTATGGACAAATTAGGCAGAATAAAACACATTGGTAAAGGGTTTCTTTCAAAAATACAGTTGCTTATTTCTGAGTTAGACTAGCATCTGTGAGAGGAAGCAGGGCAAACTGATAACCATGGCAGACTGTTGCTTACCCAAGGTCTTGTTTATCTTGTTTATCCAAGCTTGCTGACCAATTTAAGTGGAAGGTCAGTGAGAGGGAAGAGAATGGAAGCAAAATACATACTGTACGTAAATACCCATGGAAGTTGAATCCACCAGTTCTTACCCAGTTTTGTAAAGCAATTAACCACTGTTGCAAGATCAAGGATATTTTGGACAGTCTCTTTTCTCTTGCTAGTATGGCAATGTTACTTAGATGTTCATCACTCATATTGCCCCTCAAGTCTTGATGCAGGCACAAAAATATTCCCAGTCTGCATTTGATGGCCATTTGGTGATGGTACAGAATCAAATGAGTTGGCTGAAAGATTTTCTGTTCTTCTGCTAGACTAAGCACTTGGTTCATTGCAGCAATTTTTACTTCTCTCTCAGATTCATGCCTATCTAGGTATTGGAAATAGTTTCAGTACTGCTTCAGATCCATCCATGTTGCTATTATAATGTCTTGAATCTCTGAATCAAGAAAACAATGACACTTTGGACTGAATACATTGACTCCAGTTAAAACATGGAAATTATTTGTAAATCATCATGTAAGTGCACTGATGGCACAGTCATAAATAGGAAGCAACATCTATACTTTAAAATTATGGTCCATGTCTACTGTATTGACTTCAGGTATTGCAAATTTGGGGATATACACTGGATTTTCTTTTGTTGGAGTTTTCCTCTGCAATCTTTATACCAGTCATAATTTTGTTGAATTTCTGATTCCTCAGATCTTGCAGTTTTTTAGTGAAAGAGTTAATAAAGGAGCAAAGCTGAGCTATACCACAATCTCACTTCTACAAGTAATAAAGTTCAAGAAGCACGTCATTAAAAAGATTAAGACAAAACATAAAGATTAGAATGCCACAGGCCTCTATACCTATTGTAGAATTCATTGCTGATCATATTAAAAATTACTGAAAGTGTTGATTTAATAGCTAAGCATGATGTAATTTGACTAGCCAGCAAGTTTCTTCAATTCAATAATTTCTGCTTCCAATTCTTCTTGCAATTCAGTGAAATGTGAATACACAGGGGCACAGTGCAAACACACATAGTTGCTGAAGAAGAGTAAAGATACTTGCAACAACAGATGCCAACAATTATCAAGTTCAACCCATGGCTGTAGCAATGAATCTAGACAGATGGTTGCACTTCTTTCAAAAGCTCTGCCTGCACACTATTCAGTGTTCCACTCATTACATGGGCATCTTCATAGTTTTGTGCTATTCAGGCTTTTATACTACGTATTTTCAAATAGTAGCTATTCATTCATGTGGTTAGGAAACAAGATAAAACCTATAATATAAAGGTTATTAGGTAAGATACCTTATTGTTAACTATATATGGTAGAGTTACCAGGTGAAGGCTTTTAAATTAAAACATCATGGACTTCTGCAATATTAAACACTTCAGCCAGGTAACCGTAAATGGAATCTAGCATGAAGTAATGATAATCTGGAATAAGGGAGATGCTTATTTTATTAAACAAATTTATATAGCCGCCTATCTACTCAAAGGAACAAAATAAAAGCACAATACGTTAAAAACAACCATTTAAAATGATAAACTGCACCGAGGTCCCAATAAAAACTTACATCCATCCACCAACCACTCCATGCCAGCTCTGTCACATCCTGGCTGCAGTGCCTGGGGGAAAAGCCAGGTCTTCACCACCTTCCTGAAGGCCAATGCGGTCAGGGCTATCAGTATCTCAGGGGGAGGCTGTTCCACAAGGCAGGCCCCATGGCAGAGAAGGCACACTTCCAAGGCCCTGCCAGGAGACACTGCCTCACCTAGGGGACCCAGAGCAAGCCTATGCAGGATATATGGCAAGCTGAACAACACATGCAATGCATATACAAAAAGTCAATGGAAATGGAGGTTCTGAGCTATAATGTCTTATCCAAGTCATGTTGGGAACTGACTGAAAGTGTACCCTAAGGAGACACTCCTGTGAATCTGGAAAGAAGATGTGCTAAGAACACTGAGTCCTGGAACAAGGCAAACAAATGAAATGCATACTTCAGCATCCTACAATAAATAAAATTGGAAGTGAAATGAGGACAGAAGAAAGCTATGCATCTTAATTATTACCAGAACTGAGCTGGATATTTATATTAAATGCATTATTTGATCCATAGAACAACACAGTGTGTGGGATCAAAAAAACTTTAGATTAGATATCCTAACTTGTACAGAATACTGTGAGCATGCTTGAGTAAAACTGCACCTTGGTTACACTTGCAGCATGCCAAAACTGACTATGAATGCAGGGAATGCAGCACATAAGTATGGTAACCTAGTCTATCTTACAAAAAGCATTATATGAAAGCCTTGACTGAGCCATAATGAGCACTTGAAGCCATTAGTGGGCAGCTAGGACCACATAATGGAGCAGAGTTTAACACAGCAGAGGAGCTGTGCACAGAAAAAGAATCTCATCTTAAATGGCTTTAATGAGCATGTCAGAGAAACACAGGTTATTAATCTTACACACTCAGCTCTCCCAAGCATAAAGAATTATACGCTTAGACATAGTAAGTTTAAGTAAAGAATATCTTACCCATTTTATTCTTGGTTGTTACATCCATCTTTGGTGGAAAATGAAGTTCCTTGTATCTTCTGTTCTTTCTAAACTTAATTCACCCTAAACTCTCAGCCCGATAGCTGCCAAGAGCTGCGTGGAGGAAAAGTGGGAAAAAGTTTCTTTTCTTAGGCTGACCCATGGCCCAAGATGGAGCAGGAGGCAAAGCATACTGCATGCTTTGCTCCTGGTGGAAGAAGGAAGAGCGAGAAAGAGGAAGTGGGAGTGGCAACAAACAGCTTCCTTTAACAAGCATGGAGAGTTGCATCTTGGGAACAAACTCAATTTACATGCTAATTGAGGCATGCTGATTTGCTAACACTTCCAACATCCTTTCTCAAATCAGATGTATGCATCAATGCCTACACAAGATTTAACTCACTTTGTAGGCCTTGACAGACACCCTTTGCAAGTGGCTTTGTCAGGATGTCAGCAGTCATGTTCTCTGAGGGACAGTACTCCAAATTTATTAGTCCTGCTTCCTGTGCCTCTCTAATCATGTGGTAACAAACATCCATGTGCTTGGTCCGCCCTCCCACCTTCTTTGGTAGAGTCTTATACAACTTTGGTTGTCCTCAAAGACTCTTATTGGAGCAGGAACACCAACCCCCAGATCCTCAAGTAGATACTTGAGCCATTATGCCTCTGCGCAGGTCTCAGCCAGTGAGTCATACTCCGCCTCAGTAGTTGACCATGCCAACATAGTCTGTGACTAGTTCAGCTAACAGCCCCTCCCCCAAACAAAAACACATTCCCACTAGTGGATTTTCGATCAGTTGTATCTTCTGCCCAATCTGCATCAGTGTACCCTACTGATGATACCCTACAGTTCAGGAAAATCAGTTGCTGGCAGCTTAAGCTTCAGGTTTGCAGTCCCCTTCAGGTGTCTTGCCACCCGCTTAATGCCTGTCCAGTCCCTTGAGGTGGGTTCGTTCGTGTTTTTGCAGAGGATCCCCATTGCAGTCAAAATATCTGGCCTTGCTGTCTTTGACAGATACAACAGCTTCCCAATAGACTCTCTGTAGCCATTGTTCTGAGGCAACAGTTCACTAGTGTCCTTTATTTTGTGAAAGTTCAAAGTGGGACCCCATGTGCAATGCAACTTCCCCCGTGAAGTGGGTCACCGCCCCCCCCCACAGTAGAGCCATCAAGCTGCTGAAAAAGCAGCGGCTTTGGGAGGGGGAAGCAGGGTAAATCCAATGCCTTGACTAAATCAGGATGGATCAAGCACCTAGAACAGCCGGAGTCCAGTAAAGCCCAGACCTCAACAGATTTCTCCTGAAAGCCCAAGTCAATTTTGACAGCAAGAATTGGGCAATCAGCACTCACCATGTTAGAGTTGTGCCCGGATTGTACCACCTGCCCCGCAGCGCCGGTTAAGACAGGTGGAAAGCGTTTCCCGCCATCTGCTCCAAAGCATCTAATTCTTCTCCTGGGGTGTAGACATCTTCTTCGTCCACAGTAGCCAGCGCTCCTGTCACCCGATGAGTAGGGTTGACGGCTTTCTTGGTTGGCTTCTGAAGCACTTTCGCAGGACGTTCTGCCGCCTTAGCTTTGGGGCAGTCAACAGCCTGGTGACCTGGCTTCCCACAGGTGATGCATTGCCCCTGGACAGAGCGGCACTGCTTCTCCGTATCCAGAGGTGACAGGCTTGTCCTCTCTTGTGGCCATCATGAAGGTGCGCTGGGCATGTTCTGTTTTACCAGCGAGGCAGATCCAATCATGCAATGAGTTGGGATCATCTCGCCCAAGAGCCCAACGCAAGACTTCGCGATTGAGGCCATCCTTAAAGCGATCAATCAAGGTGGCCTCGGACCATTCGGGAACTTTGCCTGCCAAAACTTTGAATTCCAGTGCATAGTCAGCAACAGGCCTTTGCCCCTGCACAAGTGCTTTAAGCGCATCCTTAGCCCTTTCTTTAGCCAAGGGATCTTCAAAGTAGCGCTTCAAGGCAGCCAAAAAGGCATCGAATGAGGCCAGGGCTGGAGCCCCAATTTCCGACAGCTGGACATACCAGTCAGCAGCTCTGCCTTTCAATTTCGTGGCCACCGCTGCTATCTTCTCTTCCTCCGAAGGGAAGAGGTGGCCATGCTGTCTCATGAAGCTGGCAGCATTGGTGAGAAAGAAGGACAGATTAGTGGGGTCACCATCAAACTTCACCGGGAAGTCCCGGGGGGGTTCCCCCAATCTGTTGAACCCCACTGGATGGCTGCCTTGGAGCCACCCCTATGGGAGTGGATCCCCGCGGACCTGCTGACAAGCCCCGTGGTGGGGTGCTCCCTCCCTGAGCCTGTGAGGGGGAAGGCGGGAGGCTGGGCGGCCGCATCGCCCCGGGACCTTTGATGATTCTTACAAGATCCCCAAATGCAGCCAACATGGAGCGCAAGACATGTTCCATGGATCTTGGATTCCAGGACCCTAATTCGGTCTGGCGTGGCGGAGTCCTCCAGCCCCGGTCCCTCCTGCGGAGGGCTCCTTGACACCTCTGGGGGCACCCCCAGCAGAGTGTCTGGCCAGCGGAGCTTCCATGTCAAGCGGGATGGCCCGGATTGAGGGTCCACCAGTGCATCCCAAAGAAATTGCTCCTGTCCCGCTCCGTCGTCCTGCGGGGGTTTCTTTGATCCTGCTGTAGAATAGGAGTCCCCCGACTGAGAGGTTGCTCGGGCGGGGACAGGGCTCGGGTCCCTGCTCGTGAACATCGACTCTGGAGCTTGTTCTGCCTGTTCCTCGAACTCTGTAAGTTCCTCTCCCCCTTCAGCCATCGCTGAATCCTCTTTCACAAGAAAATTTTCCGGTAAAGAGCAGCGAGGTTGGTTTGGAAAATGATTCTCAGCTTTATGTGATGGTTGCCTTAATTCCAATAAAACGCTCAGACTCGAAATGACAATTCAGGTTCTGAGTTTATTTAGAAAAGGGTGCAAACATGTAAAAAGCTGAGAATGAGAAAAGCGCGCCTAAACTCAAACTAAATAGCATCTTACAAACAGCAGCCCAGCCCCTCCCTCACATACAGTTCACCCCACATTCCCAGGTGCTCCTAACGAGCTCTGCTGCTTGACGGGCAAAGAGACCTTGACATTTCAGAGATAGTCTAAACACATTCCTCCTGGCACAGATCAGCACGTCTTCAGTACAAGGCTCGCAGCAGCACCCTCCCAGCCAGAACACGTATCAGCACCATGGCAAGCGAACCGTTACGATGCAGAAACACCGGACCGGTGAACATGACAGTTTCCATTGGAGTTGGCATTATTTCTGCATCTTCCAGCCCCAGGCTCTCCAATAATTCTAGAATCGTTTGCCTCTGACTAAGGAGAAAACTTCCATCATCTTCCCTGTCAATTTGTATCCCCAAGTAATAGCTTGCCTTCCCAAGGCATTTCACCTCTACTTCCGTGTTCAAATTGGATACAGTTTCATCAATGTCCCTTTGATCCTCATAACAGAGAATCAAATCATCCACAAATGTCAGAATGAACACATCTCTGCCATTCTTGTGTCGTGTGTAAAGGCAGGGATCAGCTTTGCCATGAGTGAAACCTTGCTTTATTAGCATCTGGTTTAATTTCACATTCCAGGCCCTTGCTGTTGGTTTCAGCCCATAGATCCCCTTCTGACGCTTACACACTAAATGCCTTTTCTTTGGATCAGTGAATCCTTCAGGTTGTTGCATATACAACTCCTTCTGAATTTCACCATGCAAGAATGCTGTTTTTATATCTATATGTCCAACTTGCATGTTTCTACTTGCAGCCAGTCGTAAAAGAAGTCAAATTGTTGTGTGGGTCACAACAGGTGCAAAAGTTTGGTCGTAATCTTCCCCATACTTTTGTGAATAGCCCTTGGCTACCAGTCTAGCTTTGTACCTTTGGACTTCTCCCTTCTCATTCTGTTTGGCCTTAGACCCATTTGCAACCAATTGCCTTTTTGCCAACAGGTAACTGTCATGATCACCATTGCGATGCTTGTGACATCGCAACGGCTCGCATGACAATGCAGGGAAATGGGTCCCTGGCAGATTAAGGGAAAAGGCAACTAGCTAACAAAAGAGAGCAGCAGGTGCTGGCAACAAAGTATCAACTCTAGCCAGAGGCAGGGAAGAGAGAGATACAAGGTTGCAAAGAAAGCAATTGACAAGACCAGACCAAGAGGCGCGCCCGAGCTGTCAATGAGATTACGAACCTGATCGCCCGGCAATGAACCATCACCGGCCAGGGAAGCAATTAAGGAAACGCCCGGAGCACAGGAGGGGCTCCACGACCCCTCACCTACTGACGACGGAACCGGCGGGGCTCGGGGCGCACCCGGAGTAAGGAGGGGTGAGCGCTGACCGGCGCGGGCTATTTAAATCCCATTCCGGCGCGCTCCACTCACTCTCAGCTTTCTTAAAGGGCACGCATACTGTTACTCAAATAAATCCAGAACCTAAGCCTACGCTAGCATCTGTGTTTTTACTGGGTAGCAGGCAGAGCCTGACAGTAACTTTGTGAGTGTCCAAGTGTTGTTGTGTTGTAGAGCCTCAAACTCTTCTTGAGCTGCTTTCCTCCACTTACTTGCTTCAGCTGGTGGCAGCTGTTGTACTTCCTTCCATGATGCAGGCTCTTTTGGCAATGCCACCTCTGCGAAGACAGTCGCTTGGCTGGAACTCCCTTGTTGGGTTGTGATGACTGCCTCAGGTCTGGAACAGAACTCAGGTCTGGATGATACTGCACCTCTGCCCCTTCTGTTCCTCCTGGTTCCTCATCATCTGACTCAGGCAGAGTCTCTGTCTCGATGTCCTGTCTCTGGGCTTGCCTGCTTGCTGCATCTGGAAACACTGGGTAAGATACTTTGAACAAGTCATCACCACCTTCCCCTTCTGCAGTGCTATTGGTTAGGGGATTTTGATTTGGCTCTGTTTCATCTGTTGCTTTTGCTGGTAATCTATTTTGTAGGTAAGTAACTGTCATTACTACTCCCCCCCATCTGTTACTGCCAACAGATGCCTGAATTGGCCCACACAGCTTGGTATGAATTAGCTCCAGGGGCTGTTTGGAGTGCTGGTGCTTTGTTTTGGAATTGCAGGCCTAGTCGCCTTTCCCTATATGCAGATTTTGCAACTTGCATCAGACTTACCACAGTTCTTGATTTTCAAATCACTTGCCAATCCACTTTTCTTCATTGGAAGAATTGCATTTGAATCTCTGTATTCAAATAGTCTGTGCCAGAGGATGGCACTGTTATTCTCCTTTCCTCGGTGACTAGCCACACATGCCATGTCTGACCTCTCACAACTGAGAAAAATCAAACCTTGATCTAGGAATCCTATTAAAAAGACACCTTTTTGATCCATTATTTCACATTTGTCATCTTTAAATCAAAGGGTATGCCCCTTTTTCATGAGGGCAGATGCGATAATCAGGTTCATTCTCAAGGCTGGAATATATAAAACGTTAGTTGCAATCATATCTCTTTGGTTCCATTTCCACACCTTAGGAGGGCGCACCCCTCCCCTTCCACTGGGATTGTTCTTCCATCAGCCAAACTGATCTCTTCCTTTGAACTTGGGTTCAATTCAGTAAAGAAATCTTGATCCTTGATCATATGCATGCTACAACCACTGTCTATAATAAAAAAAGAGCAACTTTTATTAATTGCTGAAAATGCAACAAGAGTTGTTTCTGGAGTCTTTTCTCTGTTGGTTTTCTGATCTGCCTTCCTGGCCCAACAACGTTTCTTTAAGTGACCACTCTTCCCACAAAAATGGCACTTGATGAGTTTCTTTGTCTTTGAATCACTTTTCTGCTTCTGACCCCCATCTTTGCCCTGAGGCTTTGAAAAATAGCTTGCCTCATGATAGGTCTGCTTTGCATTTGTATAGAAGGTCTACATGCTATGCTCAGACTTTAATTGTTGAATTAAATCTGAAAAGGGTTGCCTTGACCCTCTATAGCTGGCAGCAAAACTTGAATAATTCTTAGGGAGAAATGCTAATAAAAATCCAACTTGAATTCTATTATCCAAAATCACATCATTACAAGCAAGCTTGTGCAATGATGATTGAACTTTCAAAATATGCTAATCAATATCTCCATCTGCTTGTAGTTTTACCTTGGATAACTCTCTCACCAATTTAACAACTTGGGAATCTTCTTCCCCAAAGAATTTAAACAATTCCTCCATCAGTCCTTTTGCAGTTTCTCTGTGCTGGACCTGCACCAACATTGATTCATCTAAGGAATTCATTATTAGTCCTTGGAGTTTATCATAGGCTACCCAGTTTACATAGATGTCATGAGTACTGGTGGCGAGCTGGAAGGGGCCTCTATCCAGGGGGGGAAATGCATGCATAGTACTGAGGAATTAAGCAGCCATTCAAAGAGACACAGATCAGACCTGCCTTAACTTTTGGGGTTTATCTGTCTGGGTTTTTCCCACGCTTCTTCAGTTTGTTAGGATTCTGTTTTATGTAGCAGTAATAAACACTAGAGACCTACTCCTCATCTCAGCGTGATTTCTGACTGTTAGGACAATAGCTGTCATAAGTAAGGATGGCAAGCAGGGGGCTCCCATCCAGGCTGTAAAGCGCATGCGTAGTACTGAGGAATTAAAGCAGCATTCCAAGAGTGGAGGCACTGGCTAGAAGGTGCAACCTTTCCTGTGAAAGTTTGCACCGATCACAAGAATTTACAGCTTCTACAAAACACCAGATTCCCTCACCCCACACCAAATCAGATGGAGCCAGTTTTTCTCCCGTTTCAATTTTGCTATTTCTTATGTGCCTGGGGCACAAAACTGCTTGGCAGATGCCCTGTCTCGATCCTTTCAGGCAACCCCCGCCACTCACCAGGAGGTACAGGCTACTATATTACAACCTCACAACTTTGATCAGTCTATGAGGGGGAACCAGACAGAGATTTTAGCAGCAGGCAGACAAGCAGAGGACCTATTTACAAGAGTCAGAGCTCAGCAGCAACAGGACCTGTATGCCAGGGCCAGGATGGATGACCTCCAGAGGGGCCCGCAAGACACTGTCCCCCCATTCAATGTGGAGGCAGGAATCCTCTGGCATAGTGGGCGATTATATATTCCCCCTTCATTGAGGGAAGAAATACTGAGACTTTGCCATGACCATCAAACGGCAGGCCACGGAGTTTTTTTTCAAAACTCTCCATAGAGCTCTGAGAGACTACTGGTGGCCTAAGATGACTGCAGACATAAAGGGTTACGTTGCTTCTTGTCACACCTGCAGATGAGCCAAGCCTCTCCCAGGGAAGCCCACAGGACTCTTGCGACCCCTATCCACCCCCAGTAGGCCTTGGGATACAATCTCCGTGGATTTCATCACTGATTTACCCCCAGTTCAGGGGCTGACTTCCATACTAGTGGTGGTGGACCTTTTCACAAAAATGGCACATTTTATTCCTTGCAAGGGCCTCCCATCTGCACAAGCCACAGCGCAGTTGTTCATGGACCACGTTTTTAGGTATAGAGGCATGGTGAATCACTTGGTGAGTGACAGAAGCCCACAGTTCACTTCCAGGTTCTGGAGGGCCCTTTTCCAGTCATTAGGGGTCCAGATCCACCTGTCATCATCGCATCATCCTGCTAGTAATGGGTAAGCCGAGAAAATTAACCAATGGTTACAGCAGTATCTCAGGTGTTACACCACTTATCAGCAAGACAATTGGCCAGCCCTGCTCCCCATGGCAGAATTTACTTATAACAACTCTGTGCAATCCTCGACCAAGATGTCCCCTTTCCAGGCACTCTACGGGGTTAACCCTCGGGTGTTGCCCACCTCCTCCCAGCAGGGAGCTGTTCCAGCCGCGGCTGATTTTCTTAAAGAGCAACAAGCCGCACAGGAGTTGTTAAAGGAGCAGCTGAACAGGGCAAAGAGTGCTTACAAGAGAGCTGCAGATGCTCACAGACAAGAGGGGCCAGCGATTGCAGTAGGAGACAGAGTGTGGCTCTCTACGAAGTTTTTGAACTCTACCAGACCCTCCAAGAAATTGGACTCTAAGTTTGTGGGCCCTTTCACTGTGGTACAGCAGATAAATCCAGTGGCTTATCGTTTACAGCTACCAGCATCCAAGAAAGTCCATCCAGTGTTTAACAGATCATTGCTAGCCAAAGACCCTCCCCCAAGTGCCTTGCAATCGCAACTGCCCCCCCACCTCCAGTAATTGTGGAGGTGGAGGAGGAATACGAAGTCGAGGAAATTCTGGACTCTAGGAGGAGGGGAAGGGGCATCCAATATTTCATACACTGGAAAGGGTACCCTGAGGAAGAGTGCACGTGGGAGAATGCCAGAGATGTACATGCTCCAGCACTGGTTCATCGATTCCATCAGCTTTTCCCTCACAAACCCAAGCCTCGCACTCTACCAGAGATTCCTCACTTGGATGAGCAGGCAGAGGAATTTGTAAGTTTGCACCTTCCACCCCCGCCTGAAGCCTTGACTCCAGTTACAGAGGACAGGGGGGCCCCCACAGCCCTCCACCTCAGGCGTGCATTTCCCAGGGGGGAGGGGGGACGACTCTTCTAATTATCTAGCTATTTTCCAGCAGCGGCCACCTGGGCCAGAAGCGTTATCAGACCTGGAGAGCAGCACTGATTCGTCCTTGGAGGAGTTTTCCTTTGAAGACTTTCCATCATTGCCCAGTTCCCATGGGACCTTAGAAGGAGACATAGACTCTTATCAAGCCTCTGGAAGGGAGGGGACTGAAATGGAATGTGAATCTGGAGGGGAGGGTGATGTCATGAGTAAGAATGGCGAGCAGGGGGCTCCCATCCAGGCTGTAAAGCGCATGCGTAGTACTGAGGAATTAAGCAGCCATTCAAAGAGACACAGATCAGGCCTGCCTTAGCCTCTGGGGTTTATATGTCTGGGTTTTTCCCACGCTTATTCAGTTTGTTAGGATTCTGTTTATGTAGCAGTAATAAACATTAGAGAACTACTCCTCGTCTCAGCGTGTGTCTCACTGTTAGGACAATAGCCTCCTGAATCTGGGCTAGGAGGATCTTCTTTCAAAATATTATACAGATTCAGAATCTTTGCCTCCCTCTCCACCCAAATTTTCCAGGGATAAAACTCTCCAGGTTTGAGTTTAAAAATTACCAGATTGTAAGGCAGAAGTACATTGGCCATCTTGTCTAAGCAAAAGATTTAAAAATCACTTCAAAAAAAGAAAAAAATTCTTCACTTTATGCTTGAGGCTATTTCCTTTGTGTAAGATAACCCCTCAGCAATCTGGATTGAGTATTCTCTCAAAAACAACAATGCTCATGCAAAAACAAAACAAGCCCCCCCCCCCAATTTCTCTTTCTATAAAAGCCTGGGCCCATAACCCAATGAAGCCATTAGTGGACAGCTAGGACCACATAATGGAGCAGAGTTTAACACAGCAGAGGAGCTGTGCACAGAAAAAGAATATCACCTTAAATGGCTTTAATGAGCATGTCAGAGAAACACAGGTTATTAATCTTACACACTCAGCTCTCTCAAGCATAAAGAATTACACGCTTAGACATAGTAAGTTTAAAAGTAAGTAAAAGAATATCTTACCCATTTTATTCTTGGTTGTTACATCCATCTTTGGTGGAAAATGAAGTTCCTTGTATCTTCTGTTCTTTCTAAACTTAATTCACCCTAAACTCTCAGCCCGATAGCTGCCAAGAGCTGCGTGGAGGAAAAGTGGGAAAAAGTTTCTTTTCTTAGGCTGACCCATGGCCCAAGATGGAGCAGGAGGCAAAGCATGCTGCATGCTTTGCTCCTGGTGGAAGAAGAAGGAAGAGCGAGAAAGAGGAAGTGGGAGTGGCAACAAACAGCTTCCTTTAACAAGCATGGAGAGTTGCATCTTGGGAACAAACTCAACTTACATGCTAATTGAGGCATGCTGATTTGCTAACACTTCCAACACACTGGAGATCAGTATCTATGGGCCCATCTGCTGACAACTGTGGCATATAGAAGACTATGACATGAAAGGTAAGAGATGTACATGGCAAAGAACACAAATTAACAAACAAGAAGGAAAAAGAATAGATATTTTTGTGCATCTGTGAAACTGAAGACAAATGGGAAGGATTTAATAAATTTTAAGGAAGATCTGATTCTGTGCAATGGAGTTAATGAGTACATGCTGGAAATGTGTATGTTTAGTTGTGAATGGAAGGACTAACAGGTATGTCAGAAATTATGAGCTAGTGTCACCTAGGATGCATAGGGAAATTGGGATTCATAGGTTGATGATAGGTACATGTTTGTGCTGCAATAAATGAAGGTAATGAAAGAAGTGGGGAAGAGTTTGGGGAAAAGCTACTTCTGAGTGATATGATTCAAACAAAATATTCTGTTTGGTGACCAGAATAGATGGGAGGAAATAAGAAGAAAGTGCACAAAAAGTGATTGGGACGTTTGGAGTGAGGAGAATGATTGAGTATCTGCTTAGGAAAAGTATGTTGTTTGTTTCCAAGCTGTGGTTTGAGCATAGCTCTATTCCTACATACGCTTGGCAAAGGAATGAATATAAGTCTAAAAATGTGACTGATGTCGTTATTTATCATGAAAGGTTAAGAGAATTAATGAAGGATTCAGGGGTGAGGAGAGGTTCTGAATGGAGGACAAACCACTATTTGGTGTGTCAGTATGGGACACTGGGGAAAAATGGGTATGGAAAAAAAGAAAAGAAGTGGAAGTAAATAGAATGGAAGTAGAGTGACTACAGGAACAGAAAGATACAGTGTATCTTATGGAAATACAAAATTGTGAAGAAATGAAAGATGGTTTCCGACTTCTCCAATACAGATACAAATACAATTTAAAATATAATCTCTTACCAGTAATTAAACCGTATTAATATTATTTCTATCCATCTTCACTTTCATCGTCCTTTCTTTTTTCTTTAGCTCTATCTTCTTGCTTTCCTGTATTTTCTATATTGTATTTTAACTATATATTTTGAAATTGAATAAAGTTCTTATAAAAAGGAAAAAGGAAACATAAAATTGTTTTGAAACTGAATGAGGAGGGCTACACAAGCAGCTTCCAGCAGAATGAATGGAATTAAAAATAAAAGTGATGAAATTATTTGAAATGAAACTGAAGTGAGGAAACTCTGGAAGGCGTATTTTAGAGATTTGCATGGGACTGGTAGTGATAAACTATCAGTCTCATGAGAGTGGAATTTAAACAAATGCTATCAATATGATGTCAGAGAAAAAATGATGAAAGTCATAAACACCGTGAGAATGTAGAAAAATGGTAGAGTGGAAGTGTAGAGTGTGTAACTGGACAAATGTTAAAATATAGATACAGTTTTCTTTAGTGGCTCTGTAACTTATTTATCAAGTGTGGCATTCTTTAAAAGGAAAGATAAATGCATTAGCAAAAACAAATGCAAAACATATGGGTGGATTACTTTATTTAGCTTGCCTGGGAAAGCTTTTTGATCAGAAGGGTACAAGAGTTGACAGTGATAACATTTGGGAAATGCAGATGGAATTGAGAAATGCAGACTGAAGCAAGAAGTGTGTGCTGCGGTAAAAAAGGGGAAAGATGAAACTATTCCCCTTCAGCCCCAGATTTAAGTTTGGGCCTTTCAGGAAAATAAGAAGCAGTTCCAGGAAAAGGAATGGTTGTTTGTATAGACATAGGAAAATGTTTAGTTAACACTGCACTAAGGTTATGCTTTATATTCTGGGCTCATTAAGACCTTCATTGTCTCTGATGTTTACTGTATCTATGCAAGCTCGGTTATTGTAGGCCTGATGCCTCTTGGGATCTATGAGAAACCAATCGATTACACTGTGTGATCTGCTGCAAGCTTAACTTTCTCCCTTATAGCTTTTAATGGGAGAATCCTTTAAGGTGCTGTTGGTTATTTTGTTTCATCCACCACTGATTGTTTTTACATGTGGCCACCTAAAGTTTAACTGTTATTTTTTTACATTCTCTTTTTTCATTCTCTAAATACAGTTGATTTTCAGTCATACCTTGTGATATCAATCAACTTCCCAAAGGGAAGGCAGGTGGCTTCCAAAAGGTACAAAGACCAAAAGATGGAACTTATTTCATTTTTATCGTCTTTTTCCTTATTTTTGCCACTATGGCAAAGAAGCTGTGAGATTCCTATCTCTCTCACCTGCTGGGGTTTGGGAGTAGGTACCAGGCAAGGGCATCTCCCTAGGAGATAGGTGGTAGCAGCAGTAACTACGAAGCAACTACACCAAGCCAAGATGGCAGGCCAGGATGTTTAAACCGAGAGCACTTCTGGGAGATGTTTCAGACCTCCCGCCCTTCTTCCTATGGACCCAGCCCTGCCGGTACAGAAAAGCTATTGCATGTTTGTTGATTTAGAGAACGTGTACGATAAAATTAATAGACTTGAATTATGGAATATTTTGTGCAAATAGAGTTGAAGGTTGATTGCTGAATGTGATGGCAGTAAAGCATGAATGAGAATAAATAGAATGCTTAGCAAATGATTCAATACTGAGTCGGAAGTAAGGTAAGGATTTTTGATATATGTTTGGCTACTTAATGTATTTATGAATAAATGTATAAGGAATGCATGTGGTGATTGTAAGAAATATTGGTTTGGAACATAAATGTACATGTACTTTTGTATGTATCTAATGCTGTGTTGTTGACTAACAACCCAAATGCTTGGCAGTGGGTGTTAAGTTACAGTGCAACAAGGAGTGTGGATCTGAAAATTAATGTATTGAAAACCAAAGTAGTTCCACTGGATGGGGGAAATGGAATGAATGATTGCAAGTTATGCATAAATGGCAAAGCACTAGAGCAGAAAGATCAATTTGTGTACTTTGGTAGAACGTTTATGAAAAATGGGAAAATGCACATATAAATTTTAAGATGTACAAATGTGGCCTGTTATGAGGAATTAATATTTGTTGAAAGAAGCTAAAATAGCTGTGTATAAAAACAGGCTTCTGCTCACTTTATTACGTGAGAGTGAGACTTCAGTTTGTCAAGGGAAACTTAAGAGTAAGATGAATGCAGTATGAGTGGGTTATTTAAGAAATGTGTATGACAAGACAAGAATAGATAAGGTCAAGAATGGACAAGTGTTGAATTAATGTGGATTGAATATAAAAGTGTGTGCCAGGATGAAAGAAGTATGTCAAGGTGTTTGCTCACACGGACAGAATTTATGAGGATCAAACTGCAAAACGAGTACATTAAGGGTGAGTGAAGGGGTTGAGAGTAAGAGGAAGGGTCATTTGATGGAACTGAGAGCCTGAAAGAGAGGTGGTAAGTTTAAAGAACAAAAGGCAGTGTACGAAGCGGTGTACAGATGTGGTAGAAGCAAGGACGGTTTGCAAGATAGAAAGATATGGAGGGGCAGAGTGAATGGGGTGTTTGTATGAACTAGTTTTAGTTGTGTTTCTTTTTCTTTTTCCTACCTCGTATCTACATTTTTTAGCTTATTATTATTTATTATTCCTTTTCTGTCCTCTGAAGGGATTAGGGTTATGAGTACGTGTGTATGTATCTTGATGTTTCTTTGGATCTAGAATCCTTGATTCTAAGATTAACGTGTCTGGGTTTTCTGTCTGTGCTTGTTAACTGAAGCATCTTTGACTAGAGCTGTGGACTTCTTTTGGTTCTAAGAAGGTTACTCCAGTAGCTCTCAGCTTCCAGTCAAGCATGGCAGTAAATCTCTGCTTAGGCACAACAGTAAATCTTGTCTCTCCAGACACCTTCCCCTTTGTTCAGGAATTGCCTTACTTGTAATGTGCTGTGAGAATAACTCTGAGGAAGAGGAATAAGAGCCACAGCCAATGATCAGATAAAAGAAATCTGAGCCCAAAGCAGAAATGGAATTTGACAAAGCATTTCAGACTTGACCCTCCCTAGCTCTCTTTAGGGTAAAGGAAGGGAGAAGGGAGGTACATTCAGAGTTGCAAAATTTTGTTACTGTAACCCTATAATAAAAGTAGTTTTAGTATTCATGACTTTGGTGTTCAATTCTGGTCTACCCTGAAGGGCTGACACCACCTGACACAGGCTTACAGCCACAACACAATGATATCAGTTTCATTATTGCAGACAAAAATGGAACCATCTACACCCAGAAGATCTGCCTACTGCAATACAGAGGAGTTAAAGCCTGTATGGAGGTGTTCATTCCAATGTTTAAATTTTAAGACTTTTCTTCCCACCTTCCCAAGTGAACACATATTTGGTCATTCTCTTGCTGGCTTTGAGAGAGGTACCTGATCTAGGTTGACATAGCAGTACTTTCTAGTCTGGGAACCACCAGTTTCAGCCTTGCCAACTTCATTCCTTCTACCACTTTCGTTTTGCTGGTGTTCAACAGCTGTTTCAGGAAAGAGAATTTCCAGAAAAGTTACCTATTCCACACAGTGGGCCACCTATAGAGACAGAGCTCTTTAAAAAAAACCCTATGTATGTATATCTGGTCAGCTGGGATAAGCTGACCTGGGCCAAAACAAAATAGGCTCTCCTTGAACTAAGTGTAGGCAGACCATTAGCTCTCAGAATAGAAAGGCCATTGGTACTGAGCAGATTAGAGACTGATGTGTGTAAGGGAAAACAGTGGAATTGAAAAACATCTGCTTCTGGATAATTAACATTTGCAGGTGGGCAAGGAAGGATGAGCTAAACGTCCCATAGAAATTAATTAAAAACTTATAGAAAGCCACGTAGTCAAAGGTCATTCCCACATTATTGTCTTAAAGCACCAACATCTGCTTACTGTTTTGGCCAAGCAATACTGCCTTTCTAAATTAAGATTGTCCAATTACCAGCTCCATCCTGGATCCATAGTGGCTAAGTGCCAAATTGTGCTGTTCTCATAAGTGCCAAATTGTGCTGACTGAACCTATCATGTTATTACTCTCCCACTTTGTTAGCATGACCTATTGGTAGGCAACATACCCCCCCCCTTCACACAGAAAAAATCAGAGTGTAGATACAACGGACAATGCAGCTGTTGTGCCATTTTGTACTTGCACCTACCTGCCTTTGTCTTTAAGCACAGAGCAGACATCTTTGTCCCCACCCACCAGCCCAAGTTTTATTTTGATGAGGGAATCAGCTTGGCACTACCTTTCTTGAATTCGGGAAAGGTCTGCACCTGTGCCTGATTTCAATATGAGGAATTCCTCCCACATGGGCATCTTTGTCTCTCTCGAAGCTAGGAGAAAGGAAATTTTTTGCTATCAGTGTTGCATTTACCCTGACCTGCTTGATTAGGTAGTCTTAAGGAATGGCATCGAAATTGGCAAGGGGTATTTGAGAGGATTTCTCTTTGTCCAGATGCTTGAACACTACACTTGGCATAAAGTAGCCAGAAAAGGCTCCACCCATGTCTCTGGATGCATATACCTTCAGCAACACCCAGGAGCAAGTAGCCTGACTTTGGCACGCACAACTGTGTAAATAGGCATTCCTGCAACTGGCAGAAAATATGTAAACATACTTTGTGTTGTTCCCATAGCTAAGCTTTACTATCCCTCCACAACAAGGAGTGGTGGTGGCCTTACAGCTTTCATGTGAATAGTTTCAGGGCATTGACTGGTAGATTTCCTAGCTTCCTTGCCCACAAATTAAGCAGCATCTACTGGGGGGGGGCACTCCAGTTGCTCTCCAAAACATGTGTTAGAGTGGGTTACAGGACTCTATAACCTATCAGCACATGCAGCACAGGGACTTCATCATGTTCCCCTCATATGCTTCACTGACTGGTCAGCTGCACTTCCCACCCATAGGGCTATAGGATTATGGATTTCCTGGAAAACCAACAGTCCTGTGGCCAAAAAAACCCAAATTCCCAGCTGACAGGTCTACTCTGGTCAAGCAAGTTGTCCAGTCTCTCTTGCAGCCCAAGCCAAAATGGTGCAGTCATCAGCAAGAGTACAGGAGATTGATATACTGTATGTTATATAAAAATCTTAAAATGTTAGTCTTCCAGGAGATCTAACAGTGCAAGCGAGGCATCTGGGCTCTCTCACAGAGCAAGATCATTTCTATACTAGTAATTTAGAGTGTCTTCCATAGTCATCCAATCCTACAATTGTGCCAACATAACAGGACAAGTTTTATATCATTTTGATGATGGCTGCATGATGCTATGAAGATGCTATAAGTCACTAGTGAGAAAATCATCCAAACTAAAATGGCCATACCAGCAATGTCCAGTGACTGGACTGGGTAGGAGGTGGGGCTGCAGATGTAAGTGGTCAATAGGAGCTGAGCAGATCCTTTTCCTGAACCATTCATCAGTCACCAACATGTATGCTGGCTGGGAAATTCTGGGAGTTGAAGTCCACACATCTTAAAGTTGCCAAGGTTGAAAAACACTGTTGTAGATTGTTTGTATGACAAGACTTATGTCAGGAGAGGGAGAAACACAATTTTAACAGAGAAACAACTACGTATAGTAAATACATTTTCAGTTTGGCTCTGCAGTGGGCTGAGGATAAGATACCATAAGGCCATATACCTTAAAAATGTTTAGTGAAGTGTCCTCATGCCTTGGTTAGAATAAGGTGGCACTGAGCCCCTTATTACACCCAAAATATATGAATAAGCCCTGTAGATCCTACACTTGGAAAAAAGCTTGTCAGCATAGGAAGAAGCAGGAAGATTTGCTTTATTGTGGAACATGAGATAGCAACGTATGACAATTTAAATTCTGGGCTAGTAATTAGGTAAGCCAGCATCATGTGATCAAGGGGGTGGGGTAGATGGATTTGTCATCCACTGGAACTTCAAAAAGGGGAAAGTGCCAAATGAATCATGGCACAAATTGTATTTTAAAAAATGAGGGGAAATGGAGGTTTGTATGCTAACGTTTGAAACCTCAGTTTTGGGATGAGTGACTTTGGAAGAAAAATATGATGGCAATATCAAAAGCTTATTCTGAGTCAGTTTATTGAATACTGTTATTCTAGTCGTAATATCTATGAAAGGGTAAAGTACTCCACAGGGTGATGATAATATTGTTGGGGAGTCAACCTTTTTTTTTTCTGTCAGGGCTATATCTTTTTAATGTTATTTTTGGACCCAATAGCTGCAGAGCATATGACAGGGACCTAACAACATAAGTGGAAAAGAGAGTGCAGAAATTGTCAACTGTTTTGTTTTGCTTTGTTGCTGTTTTTAAATAAAATAGGTACATTGAGTTTAGAGAGTCTCCTTTGAGTTGAGTTTGACTTCTGGTGATTTCATGGACTCTTCCCTGGAGGTTGTTTGTTTCTTTTGGCAACAGTAGAAAAGAGCTTTGCTACCGCCTTCTTCTGGGTTGATTTCCAACCTCCTAGTCTAGCCTGTAGCCCTAGGATTTCCTGGAGATCTCCCATCCAATTACTAACCAGGCCTGACCCTATTTAGCTTCTGAATCTAGATGCTGCCATCTTCTAAAGCACACAGAGTGTAGTGGAGTATTCATTTATTTATTCATTACAAAAAAAAATTACAGAAAACTTTAGCAGATCTGGGATTGGAGTGGGGGTATGGCTGCAAAAAAAGAGCTGGTGGGTTGCAAGCAACCCATGAGCCATGAGTTGTCCACCCTTGCTGCATATGTGTAAATGGGTGGTAAGTAAATAAAAATTGGAGGAACAAAGTTGACTATAGAGTGATTGTGGGTAGAAAAAAAACAGTATTTTATTGGATGGATGGATGGATGGAGATATATATAGAGAAGGGGGGCTCTGATGGCACTCTTATGAAAGAGACATCAGGGAGGCAGTCAAAATTCAAAGAGACAAATGTTGGTAATGGTACTCTCCACCATATACATTCTGATTATATGAAAGAGACATCTTCAGACCAAGTTCAGCTCCACATAACTTACATGGTCACATCCATGCAGTTTTGTTGGCATGATATGGAAGTGGTTTCCCATTGGTGTCTCCTCAGACGTTTTTTTAAAACTTTCCAGTCTGGGCTATAGGTTTCGAGATTCCAGATAGTCTCCCCTTTCTAGATCAGCCAAAACTAGCTAAGTCCTGCCACCCAGCTGATAAACAACTACAACACACATTGTGCATAGATGTCTGCTGAGAATCCACTTTCTTAAATAGTGGTTCTTTACAGAGTTGTTTAAAAAAAGTAAGGAAATCACATGTAAAACAGACTGTGCTGAATTGAGGGATCTAGAGGATAATATAATCTTCAAACGAAGTAAAGGTTGTTTTTTTTTGTCTTTAAAGCAATATTACAAGGCAAGCAATACTTTGGCAAATGCAAATTTCTAGAGAAGTGTAAGGAGGAATGAGAAAGAATTTAGCGGGCAGTTGCATAATTGGCAGACAGTTGTATATATGTAAAAGTTTGCATTCTGCAACAGTAAATAAACTTTGGAGAAGCTATTATTCCAAATGTTCCCAGTGTTTCTTATGGGTGCATTTTGATATTTTGTTGTTTGCACTGCCCTCTTATGGATTTAATTGAAATAGCTAATTTGGAAAACCATGACACCTGGAAAAATAAGGATCTTGTGCAGCCTTTCTCAACCTTTTGACCCTGGAGGAACACTTGAAATATTTTTCAGGCCTCGGGGAACCCCTGTACATTCAGGCTCAAATATAGGCCAGAAGTTACAAAATTATTATATTGGTTTCATGTGTAGGCCTGTATCTATGTATTAATAGTGTTGTTAAACTAAAAATAAAGAATGAGACTTACCTCTTTAATGTGAAGTTGCCTGAATTTGAAATAATTTTTTCAATAAATCATGATCTCCCAAGAAACCTCTAGTGACTTCTCGCAGAACCCTAGGGTTTCATGGAAGCCTGGTTGAGAAACCCTGGCCTTATGAGAGATAGAGGGCTGGGATAGCCCTTATCCACACAGCCTGCTTACTGCAATGTGAAGCTGGCCCACTTGCCATGGGGTCTGTCCTCACAATGGAGCTGCCATCTCATAGGCAACACATTGCTGAGGCAGGCTGAATCTGGTCCATGGTGGTCCAGCATGAAAGTAGTGTTTTCCCTGAGGAAATAGAAAAAGACCTTTGCTCCTGACAGTCCATTGTGCGTGGCGGAGGAGGAGGCTTCAGGGGGCAGCTACCTGCTTGGCTAGAGGGAACCCTGCTGACTTGGCCGTGAGGGAACCCTGCCTCCCACAGCCACTTCCTTTTCCTTTTTAAACAGTTTGTTGGACCTAGAGAGCACCAGGCCCTGAAACCAGCTAGTTCACCCCTGGTTTAATGCACGTAACTGAAAGTGTAATTGAAAGGAATCGGCTCTTGTGCCTCTGCAGCCTGTCTGGCTGGGAATTCCCTTCACAGTGGCCATTGCTTCTGGGGAAGCCTGGCCCCTCAGTTCCTCTCTGCATGGAGCGTTCTTTTCAAATCCATCACCATATGCAACCTAGGACAGATGAAGCTTCAAAATATAGCCCCGTTTCCCCCTCTCTCCCATCCTTTTTGATGATCGGAGCTGCATGTATGCTATATTTTGATATGAGGGATTTACTTCAGCTCTTCAACAATCTGTGTCTAGCAGCTGCATCTCAGTGACACAAATCCAGATGACCACTGGATGGAAGCCCAAAAATACAAAAGCTGGAAGCTGTAGATTAGTCCATGTATGTGTTGCACATACTTGCCTACCACACTATTCCCTCCTGGGGTAAGCAACATTATGCAGAGTGCAGAAAAGGAATAAGAAGTACCCAAACAAATTAAAGACATGACAAAAAGAAAAGGAAACATACTCCTAGCATCACGCTTCCCTGTGCCTTTCTGCCCTTGCAGACCAACCTTGTTCTCACCACATCTATGCACCACTTCATACATTGCCATTTTCCATTACCACCATCTACATCTGCACCCTTATTCTTTTTCAACGTTCTTACTGCATATATGACTTTCTTTTCATTATTTTTACCTTGGAAACTAACATTTATAGCATTCTTTCAATTGCACTATTTTTATTTTCATTTTTCTAAATTTTCTTCTATGTCAATTTTCCCCTAAGGTCTATTTTTGACCCTACCAGATAATTATATATGCAAATTCAGAACCAAGAGCCAGTTTGGTGCAGTGATTAAAGGAACTAAGTTAGAGACTGGGGGACTGTGAGTTCTAGTCACACATTAGGCACTAAGTCAGCTAAGTAGCTTTGGGCCATTCACTTTATCTGAGCCATAAGAAGACAATGGCAAACCACTTCCAAAATCTTGCCAAGAAAACAGCATGGACTTGTCCAGACAGCCACCATGAGTCAAGACTGACTCGGAAGCACCCCCCACCTGCCATAAAAGAAAGAAGAATCAGATACTTACGATTACTAATGACATGAACGTGAGCTTATAAGAACTCAAAGAAGCAGTTACTGTTAGTCCTGACAAAATATTGGTTATTGGGTCACAAAGAGTTAGAAGCAACTGAACAATTGAAGAGCAACAATACATCCACCCAAAGAACTTCACTTATGCTCTAGGCCAGGAGTTTGAGGGAGGGAAGGAGGGAGGGAGGGATAGGAAGTTGCCCCACTCTGAATCAAGCCATGAGCTCATCAAACCCAATTTTATCCATTCTGAATGATGCCAGACCTTTCTCAGATCTTTAAATTAAGATAATTTTAACTGGAGGTCTTTAGTATTGAATAAAAACCATAGCAAATGGTACAGCACTTGCCTTGAATGTAAAAGACCCCAGGGCTTGGCATTAAGATTACAACGTCTCTTCTTCTTTAGGGTTTTCTTTTAAACAAAACATGTACATTAAGCTTATTGGAGGCTTGGCATACACATTTTACTACTTATTTCTTTTTTCCACAGTTGCAATGAAAAATTGTGCCACTTTGAAAAATTGGTTGTTTGTTGCCTGATCTGGGTGGTATGATTTTTCCCCCCAGCTTTGCCTTCAGATACTGTGGAGGACGTTGTCCAGCCTCCAGAGATGAAGGAAGATTCAGCTGCAGGTCTGTACTGAAAGGGAATGACCTTCTTCATCTGTCCAATTATCCAGAGGTCAACTCCAACTCTGGAGTTGGAAATATTCAAGTGGAAGTATTCAAGCAGGAGAAGGACAGCTGCCTGTCAGGGAAGTTTAAATTTGGATCTCTTCTCAGAACAGGGGGCTGGACTCAAGGGCCCCTTCTGGTTTCATAATTCTGTGATCTTCTTTTATCCTTTTCCTCAGGCATCCACAAATCTGCTCTTAGCTGCCCTTTTCTAACAGTTTCTAGTATATCACAAGTGTTACAACATCTGGAATAACGCCTTCCTCAACTGTGTCTGAGCAATTTTCATTTAAATGTAGCTTAATTTGCTGTTTTTATTTAGAAGAAGGGTGTTCTCCTTAAAGAAAATAAATTGGAAGTAAACTGAAGAAATGAAGAAAATAACTTGAAGAAATGAAGCATGATAACCCCAAGAAGGCTTTTGTATTGCAAGGGTTGTATAGACTCTGCTCAGATTTGTACTCCAGAAAAGTCCTGGGGCCACCATTCTTTAATTGCAAAGGTATGTATTGTGTACCAGGTCAGGCTGATGGATTTGGGGCTTGTTATAAAAATCAGAGAAGGTCCAATAAATTTGTAAGTCTGCCTAGATCTAGCTTAGATGGCTTTGAAGAATTGTAATGCTAAGGACTTTTGCCTGTAGCTGCTTTCTTTTTCTTGCTCCTGTCACCATTTTTCTTTTGTGCTTTTTAGACTATAAGCCTGAGATCTACTACTTAATCTTGCAAGCCATTTTAGAAGCTTTTTTTGTTTAAGGATAGTTTAAAATGCTAACAGTATAAATAGAATAAGCTGCTCAATGGCTTATTAGCTACAATTCCTAAGTCTGGGGCTATGTATTAAATAATGAGGATGTTCCTCACCGGGGAATTCCCCAGGATATCTTGACAGAGGCGGTGGGCTAATCTTAATATCCTTTGCTCTGGAAGCCAACCTGCAAAGCAACGTTAATATAACTAAAGATGTTGCCCCAAAAGATTTGTGCATTACCCCATGTGACCACATGGTGTCGCAAAGGGCCAGCTTAGAGCTCCCCTTTGCTTGACAAAAACAGGGGTCAAATTAATGTTTCTGAAAAGGAAAATATTTATACAACTGATCTTCAAACCTCCCCCCTTCATATTTCAACAAATGTAATTTTGTTTTAGTGCAACTGAATCTATTTAACTAGCAATACTATGTTGCTCTTTAAATATGTATATAATCAAATTATGTATGAAATGCTATTACTTTTATTTTAAAATGTATTTTATTCCCCTCCTTTCCTACTCTGGCAAATTCTGCTCTTTCCCAATGCTGGGGATATTTTATTGAGCCAAAGATCATCATCTTCATAAGAAATTAATGTAGGTTTGTGAAGGTGTATTTCCAGATAATGTTCTTTATTCAGATTTTAAGTGTTGCTCCTGAGCTTTCAATCTCCCACAAAAGTCTCAAGGGGACCTTTCAGTGACTGAAAAGTAGAAGTATCATGTCATATCATATCATATCATCTCCTTTTTTCAACCAATAAAGTGAGGCATGCTGGAGGCAAGAAACTATGCTAGGAGTGACTGATTTGAAAAGTGATCTTTGTGAGAGAGTTCAGGTATGATATCAGCCAGCGTGTGGTTGCTGCGAGCAAATATCCTGCTAAAGATATTTAGGAAAGCGATATTGACAATACTGTAATAATCCGTAAAGTCACCCTCTTTAGAATGGGATGTTCCCTAAAGAATATTGTGTGGAAAGGTACAACCAAATGAAAGGAAAATAACAGCTCCTTTGCAGCAGAGCTTACAGAACTCAGGCTTTTTAGTTAATTGGGGGGGCGGTGGTCATAATGTAGGCATACAGAATTATGAATGGGGTGGGGGCTGTGGAATGGCTGAAATGTTGCCTGACCCTACGTAAAGTGGCCTGCTGAGAGATTCAGATCAGCTTTAAAGAAGCATGTCTTTGTACAGGGCAAAATTAGAGCCATGTTCTTGAGTCTGGAAGATGTGTGATTTATTTATTTATTTATATTTAATGTTTATTCCGCCTGTATTATTTTTGTAAATAACTCAAGGTGGCAAACATACCTAGTACTTCTTCCTCCTCTTTTCCCCACCACAACAACCCTGTGAGGTCGGTTGGGCTGAGAGAGAGTGACTGGCCCAAGGTCACCCAGCCGGCTTTCATGCCTAAGGCAGGACTAGAACTCTCAGTCTCCTGGTTTCTAGCCCAGCACCTTAACCACTGGACCAAACTGGCTGTTTCTCTCTCTCTCTCTCTCTCTCTCTCTCCCTCCCTCCCTCCCTCCCTCCCTCCCTCCCTCTCATGCCCATCAGCGTGAGAGCTCTCCCAAAGGGATGACACATGGAAAAGGAAAAGGAGGTAAATGGCTGTGGGTCATGATGGGTCTATAATGTTCCCAGTCCCGGAAGCAACGGACCTTCCGAATTGCTGGGAGGCAACATCAGGAACATGCTGCTATTGCTTTCCTGTCTTGCTCGCAGATTTCCCAGAACTCTTAGGTTGGCCGCGATGGTAAACCGAAAGTTACCCTGCTGGGTCTCTTGGCGGGCCCAGGCAGTCATTTCTCATGGCCTGATTCAATTCTCTCCTCTCCTATTTAACTTCTACATGAAACCGCTGGGCAAGATCATCCGTCACCACGGGATGAGGTATCATCAGTATGCCGATGATACTCAATTGTATATCTCCATCCTGGGTGAGGTAAGTGATGCTGTGACTGCCCTCTCTCAGTGCCTGGGGGCTGTAGGGGTCTGGATGGGGAACAACAGGCTTCGGCTGAACCCTGGTAAGACGGAGTGGCTGTGGGTTAAGGGTTCCTCCATATCTGGGACTTTGTCATCTTTAGTTCTGGATGGGGTTGCACTGCCCCGGTGCATAACCTGGGGGTCCTCATGGACTCACAGCTCCTGCTGGAAGAGCAGGTGGCAGCTGTGGCTGGAAGGGCCTTTGCACTGCTTCGTGTTGTGCACCAGTTGCACCCTTTCCTGGATTGGGAAGCCCTTCGGACGGTCACTCATGCCCTTGTTATCTCCCATATAGACTACTGCAATGCGCTCTACATGGGGCTACCCTTGAAGAGTATCCGGCAGCTTCAGCTGGTCCAGAATGCGGCCGCGTGGGCTATTTTTGGCGCCCCTAGAAGGGCGCACATAACACCTTTGCTACATGAGCTGCATTGGATACCAGTTTGCTTCTGGGTCCAGTTCAAGGTGTTGGTTATCACCTTTAAAGCCCTACATGGCATGGGACCGGGTTACCTGAGGGACCGCCTCTTCCCCGTATCATCAGCCAGTCCCACCCGCTCATGCAGAGAGGGCGTGCTGCGGACCCCGTCAATAAGAGAATTCCATCTGGCGGGGTCCAGGAGGTGGGCCTTCTCGGCAGTAGCACCGCCCTTTGGAACATCTTGCCCCCGGAGGTAAGATTAACCCCATCACTTTTAGCCTTCTGGAGGAAGTTGAAGACCTGGCTCTGCCAGCGGGCTTGGGGCAGGGAAGAGAATCGACATACTTAGGGTTGGCTGGTGCCTTGAAGTGCCCCTCCTACATGATGGTTGAAGAGATCATAGCCATCTGGATTTTACGAGCTGGGGTATTTAGGAAATTGTCTTGGTTTTAATGGGATTTTATTGGAATTTTACCTTGTATTTATTTGAGTTTTTATTGTATATTTATTCTGTGTTGTAAACCGCCCAGAGTCCCTCTGGTCGGAGGAGATGGGTGGTGACAAATTTGATAAATAAATAAATAAATAAATACTCAGAAAATGGCTTAAAGTGCATAACCAAGTTGTGCAATTGCAGTCTATATATCTTGAAGTTACTTTTGTGTTTTTTAGAAAATATTTTAGGCCAGCTGATGGGAAGGCTGTGTTTGGATTTTAAATTTGCAAGTGGTATTTTATTATATTGCAAGAATATTCAGTTTTGTATTAAATTCTATGAACTATCTTGGTAGCATAAAATTAATTCTATTAGCAATTTTTCTTAAAACAAGGGCCAAGATTAGTGAAATGGAAGGACAATATTGCATGGAATATTTACCTATACAGTAATACATTTAGTGACTTTTCCTCAAAGCCTTCGTACATCAGAAGGGCCGAGTGAGAAAAAGTGGAAATCACAAACAATGTAAATAACAAGGAGGCTGTATTGTTTGTTGGTGATGATACAAAGGCATTGCCCAATATATGCTTAAGATATGCATGCATGTTCTGCCTTGACAATATTTGCAATAATATGGCAATGGAAACATTGCTGGGAGAAAAATCACAATTTTCCAAATGGAAACGCTTGTTAGGAGTTTCACTTACAAAACAACTGTCCTTTAGGACATTGTAGCCCAGAACAGACTTAATGTGATGGGGAAAATAGAGGTTGACGCTAGAGAAGTAGAGGAGAGAAGAGAGCATTACGGGGCCCCCTTTAATACCTGCTTTTGGAAGATTCCTACCCCTCCCCTTAATTTTATTTTGTTTAGGGGAGGGAGGCAGCATTGTGAAATCCTGTCTGTAGCCATAGTTCCATCTTCAGCAGGTGAGATAAGAAGATAAACTGATGGCTGGAGCCAACACTGGCCTTATCTCTTTTGCCTGAGGCTGCTGATGGTGGAAGAGTCTTGTAGATATCAGTCTGAAGCACTGAATGTATAACAAGCACATGTTTTCACGCAGAGAGCAGTTTTAGGTATACTCACTATAATTGTAATAACGTATAAACCTTTTACTGTGAGGAAGACCATTTGTAAATAATGCCGAACTCTCTATCTCTATATTGAACCCTGGCTGTTTTCCAGGAAAACAAGAGACCATTTAGCAAAACTTTCAGAGTAGAGATACACATTGTATCTGGGGAAAGTAATGGATGGGATGGGGGCCAACACGTTAGAGCTCTCTCTTGATCAATTGGGAGGACAAATGGAGGATATTCATCTGCTCAAAGAAGTAGTTGGTGTTCATCCTGTCCTAGATGGGACTACAGTTCCTAAATTAGGGCTGAAAAAACACCCACCTGTAGCCCTAATCTGTCTTCTAGTCCAGCCCTCTGCCTGAATCCACTCCTGACATTTGTAAGAAGAGCCACATTTGCAAGCAGCTCAGCTGAATTGCCAATTAAGTGTGTTCAGTCTTAGCCACTTTGTCCCTTTTCAACAAATTGATCGCCAACATCTGACAGAACCCCCTTTGCAAATATTCCACACAGAGAAATTCAGCTGCCCCACACTTTCTTCAATCAGGAAAAGCATTGAAGAAGTTGATCTAATATCCAGTTGGACACCAAGGAGCATGGGCTTTCCCCTTCAACTTATATGGATGGCTGCTGTTCATGCAGGAAAAGACAGGAAGCTAAGGCTTTCATCTCCATGCATGGCCATGCAGACACAGCTGGCTCCCTGCTTCATCCTGCATGGAGAAATGTATGATATTAGGGATGGGACTTCAATGAAGGGTCAGAGTCTTCCCCACCTCACCCCTTAAACCCTACCCCTGGATCATCCAATCTGCCTGGGCAGGGAGGGAATGGATCCAGTGTCTAGACTAGACATGGTTATCTGCCCTGCTCTAAATGAACAGATATGAAGCGTAGGTGTGTGTCCTTTCAGGTATAGATAATTTTCAAATTGGTAAATTGGATTTAAGTATTAACTGAACTGAGGTTGTCTTTTTTGTCTTTTATTGCAGACTTCCCTGCTAGCTTCTATTGAAGTTTATATTAGCTTATTTAATAACTAAAGCTGACAGAGCATCCATTTTCAAATGTGCTCTCTCTCTCTCTCACACACACACACACGGACACACATAGATCTTTTTAGTTGAGTGATATGCATCTGTATTATAGAACAAATGCTATGTCTTCATGTTCCATTAAGGTACACTTGAGACCAATGGACTGGAAATATGAAGAATATAATTCGGACTTTCAGATTGGTATAAACAGGAATGACACTTATTTGAATGCATGCTTGTGAGGATTTTCATGCATTTTGCTGTATAAGACTTAAATCTGCTGTTTTCACAAACTGATTCAGATGAACAAAATGTGATGGGCTTTGATTTGGTTGGATTACAGCAGTTGATGAGATAAGAAATTATTTTGCCCACACCTGTGTAAGTGCAACTGAGAATGCCACATATCTACAAAAAAAAAAAGTATCTTTACATGGTTTACAATCTCTCAGTTCTGGTCCACTGGGGATTGTAAAGGCAGGTCAAAAGCCATCTAGACCAGTTCGTACTTTAGAAGCTTGAGGGGGCCACCTCTGCAATCAGGATGAATAACCACTTATGCTATGTTTACTAACAATGTCCAGTGGGACTTTACTAGGCTTTAGTTACCTAAAGATCCTCAGGGCAAAAGACAAACTTTGTCCTACATCAACTAAGCAACACTAGAAGGCTTCATAGGTTGATAATGATGTCCCCATCATGTATCCTGAGAACCATAGCCCTGAACCAAAAGTTGGCAAAATGAAAACCATTTCCTAAATAGTCTGTGACAGATAAACTTTAATAGTGATGGGGAATCCATGGCTGATGCAATTCCAAAGCCCTTGCTTTGCAACCCACTATTGTGTAAAATTTATTTTTTTCCCAGTTAGTAGGAGCAGGAGAGAAGGGATTCAAAACTGCAGCTGCAGCTGTTGGTTCAGGAAGAAGCTTTAACATCCCCTCACCCCAACTAATTTCCATCATAGTTTTCCCAGCCTGCCAGACAGCAGGAAGAGCTTTTGAGCTTCATCACCCAGCATGACACTGACCCTTAGGCCCAAAAACTTGTCTACTCTTGCTTTAGTGCATCACTGCAGGGGCCACACTTTCCAAAGGTTGAAAGATAGTGCTGAGGCTACTGCTCTTTGGCATTTCCACATTTACAGACAGGCAAACCTAAAACATTACATTACCATGGAACTTAGTTAGAAATAAAGGAAGTGGTAGAGAACTAACCAGTTGACAATATTGTGCTGCATAGTTCAGAATGAATGGAGGAAAGAAAGTCATCACCATGTCCCTTTCTGAATATGTTTGACTTATCATGTAGGTTCTGTCTAGGTTAGGTCTGAAGAACCATGGATGAAGCTTTAGAATATAATTCAGCCCCAGGAGTCCACATCTATTGATAGGCATCTGATTTCTCAGCAAGAGATTTGGGTTTCTAATGTTTCATAATCTAGCCTTTAAAAAAGAAAAAGAAAGTGTATGTGTGCATGTGTGTGTGGGGGTACTGTATGCATGCAGCTCTGGGTGAGACACCAATTCAGATCTGGATTCCTGAATTTCCTCACAAACACTTTGGAGGTTCATATTCTCTTAGAGTTTTCTCTCTCCCTTCCCCTGCAAGCTTTTGGATCCAATAGCAGCTTTCTGTGTGCAATATTGACCAGGAAAGTTACACAGGAAAATAGTGTCAACACGCTGCTGAGCTATTCACATCATCACCATCTGGCAGCTGTAATTAAATTACAAACAAACCCATATTCTTATCACAGATCTTCCACTTCCGGTATAACTTAAGCCTCAGTCTCACAACAATCTTATGATGTAATATTAAGTTGAGATGATGACTTAGCAAGGACCTCAGTTTGCTTCACAGCTTGAGCTAGTTTAAATATAAAATGCTGGTGAAAGATGAAATCAAAGATGCATTTCCAAGTACTTTAAATCTGGCCTTGCTTCAGTTCTTAAGTATTATCACTCACAAATTAAGGTTTATTTCTCCAATTTAAGTGCAAAAACTCAGAAGAACTGACTCTTCCTGATAGGAAGCCCATCACGCCCTGTGACTAGAATCAGTGAGTCTGATCGTGTTGTGGCTGACGCTGTGGTGAAACCCTCTCTTCTTTTCTCCATTGGTCCCTCACCTCATCTCCATTGGTCTCTCCCACTTGGTTTCTCTCTGGAGAAATGATCACAGATAGGGAGAAAAGCTTGTCAGTTTGATCCTCAGTAAAACTTAAAGACTTTCCCATGAGATCTTGGATGCTTCAGGCACGGCCTGCTTCATTTGTGGAGCTTTACGGGAGGTTCAACAGCAGACCCTGCACATGTGGGAAAAATGCTAGGAAGAAAAAAAGGGGAGGTTCAGACATCACTTCCTGTTTATATGTAATCCCACACTGTTTGTCAACTGTTCTTTTTCCTTGTTTCTTAAATACAAAACAACCATCTTGTTTGGTAGCCCTAGGAGCCATCAATTAATACTTCTCAACAGTGGAGATCAGGGAAAGTAATGGTAAAGTAAATTGAGATGCCCACTGCTTCACAGTCATGGACAAGAGGAAGGAAATGATTGAACTGTTCCATGCCACACCTATTCATAGTGAACAAAATGATGCTTCATGCAGGAGGAGGTTAAAATAAAATTTAAAAGAGATACCCCAACTCTAGTGAGTACAATGCTACTGCAAAATACAGAAATTAGAGGACTAAAATGCTCAGCATGCTGAACAAAGTGCTTGGTGGGAACATTACAAAAAACAAAGCAAAATCATCATTTTGGAATTCCAGGCATTTCAAATTGCAGTTTCTGGAAACAGACTTGGTGCTTTGATAAATTGCAGATAGGGACTATGTTTCTGCTACCTTGTCTTCCAAAGCATTGCCTAGTCCTAATATATGCCCAACCATGTCTACCTGGCATTTGGGTCCTTGGGCTTAGAACAGGAAAATGGACTTCATTCAATATTTGTTTTCATGAAGTGAATGCGAAAAGAGGAAAGCTAAGCATCTGTGCTTGGGTATAGGGTTGATTCTGTACAGGATGGAAAGGCAGATGCTTAGGCCACAGAAAAGGTGCTGTAAAACATGACTCTGTTGTAATGATTCCTGTGCTGGAATAATACATTCCTTCACTGCTTAGGCTAAAAGGCTGAGCTATTTGGCCTGGAAGCCTGACTGAGCTGCAGGCAGGCAAGAGGGGATCTGGCCACTAGTTCTCAGCAGGTCTGGGCAAGGTTGGAGAATGTAGTTGCTTATCTTCCCTCACCCATAAACATTCCTGCTGAGCCATTTGAATTCCAGCAGGAATGGACAGGAATAACAAACTCAGGTGCTTTGCAGGGACTATAAAGAAACAGGGACAAAACTCGGTTGAAGCCATTCTTAAATCCAACAGCGTGACTGATGAGGAACATGCATGATCCTTATACTCAGCACCCAGAGAAGTGGCTGGGCTGTAAATGCCACATTTAAGGTTGAGATGGGTTAGCCTAAGAAAAAGTGCTGCCTCCAACTGATGCCCACTGGAGTGGCTAGTCTGTGCTCCACTGTTTTGCCCACTAGCCAGTACAGGTGAGCAGATAGGAGTTTCTATCAGGATTATGGGTCATAGTTCTCTCTTTCCTTTCTCTTCCCTTAGGTTTCAATGAGTGAATAACTATCAGAACAAACAAAGGCTCTGTTAAATAAGCGAAACCTAAACATCAATGATCAACAACCAAAGAAAGTAACCAAAAGAGGAAGGGGGAAACAGTCACAACAAAAAGGCATGCTTTGTTGTGGTTCAGTCATTTAGACTTTCTGACTGTTCATGTCTTGATGGACATCATTTTGCCAGAACTGCATGCCAGTAATTGCTTCTCTGAGTTCTTGTAAACTGATGCTTGTGTCTTCAGTGATAGTATTGGTCATCTTCTTTTCCATCAATCTCTTTTTATTTTGCCTTTGAGTTCTCCAAGTATCAAGGTCTTCTCCAAAGACTGGCCTTCATATTATGTGTCCAAAATATTTAGCTTCACTGTTACTGCTTCCAGTGAACCCTGTGGTTTTACTTAATCTAGCCTTGAATTATTTGTTCCTGTTGTGGTCCAGGGTTTTCTCAACTATTTCCTGCAGCACCTCAGTTCAAAGGCATCTATTGCTCTATGTTCTGCAGAGTTTCCAGAAAAGGAAATGCATTTACATTTTGTGAAATGTATGTCTGTGACTTCTAACTATCTCATGATGGAGATACATGATGTAAAGGGACATAAAAGTATCACCAAACAAAGGATAAATGTGCAAAGTCAAAAGAGTAAAATCCTCCCAAATGCTGCTAAGCTATTGGTCCATTTCATGCAACCTAGTGACAAGCACAACAATGAATGCGGTACCACTTTTTTCAGATTTTTGATTTTTTACTGCATTATTATTTGCCATTTGTGGTGAATGATAGTTTCAGCCTAGTGGTATATTGTTAGCCTGCGTTCTTTATTTGGTTATATTACTTGGCTGGGTTTAGAGAAGACTTCTTCCCCAGCAGCAAAATCTGCTTCATCCACAGTTACTAATGTCTGGTTGCTTGGATTTATTATTTTTTTGTGCTTGAGGGACAAAATGTGAGAGGAGCAGGGAGAAATAAATAAAAATGTGTCCTATTATGCACAGGCCATCGAATTAATCACATCCCTCTTCTCATTCTGATACTTTGACAGCTTTGTTTGTTATCTATGCTGTCTCTTCTATGGAATCTAGCTTGTTCTCTTCAAGAAAGCAAGGGAATGAAGCAAAGAACAAACTATAGCTTATTTAGCTTGTTCTGAGAAGACCAAACCCAACTCGTGGATGGACCATCTCTGATGGATTTGTTAGTTATAGTTGTCCCCAGAATGATATGAGCAGTAATAGATGAGCACATTGCTTATTTGCTCCTAAGCCAAAATTCAGAATGGTTTTGATGTAGTATGTTGCATGACACATTCAGCTGTGTGCCTCATGTACTGAGTGAACTCATACCACCATTTTACCACCAGCATACAGAGGTCTTTAACAGATGTTACAGGCATATCATGTCATGTAGACCCCAACCAGCTACCAACTGGGGATCCCAAACAGTTACTGACTGTAAACCAGATGCCCTACCTAAAGGTTACTGTAAGTATAACATCGAGTTTACAATGTTCCAGTCATTTATGTTGTTGTTGTTGTTGTTTATTCGTTTAGTCGCTTCCGACTCTTCGTGACTTCATGGACCAGCCCACCTCAGAGCTTCCTGTTGGTTGTCAACACCCCCAGCTCCCCCAGGGACGAGTCCGTCACCTCTAGAATATCATCCATCCACCTTGCCCTTGGTCGGCCCCTCTTCCTTTTGCCCTCCACTCTCCCTAGCATCAGCACCTTCTCCAGGGTGTCCTGTCTTCTTATTATGTGGCCAAAGTATTTCAGTTTTGCCTTTAATATCATTCCCTCAAGTGAGCAGTCTGGCTTTATTTCCTGGAGGATGGACTGGTTGGATCTTCTTGCAGTCCAAGGCACTCTCAGAATGTTCCTCCAACACCACAGTCCCAAAGCATCTATCGTCCTTTGCTCAGCCTTCCTTATGGTCCAGCTCTCGCAGCCATATGTTACTACGGGGAACACCATTGCTTTAACTATGCGGACCTTTGTTGTCAGTGTGATGTCTCTGCTCTTAACTATTTTATCGAGATTTGTCATTGTTCTTCTCCCAAGGATTAAGCGTCTTCTGATTTCCTGACTGCAGTCAGCATCTGCAGTAATCTTCGCACCTAGAAATACAAAGTCTTTCACTGCTTCTACATTTTCTCCCTCTATTTGCCAGTTATTGATCAAGCTGGTTGCCATAATCTTGGTTTTTTTGAGGTTTAGCTGCAAGCCAGCTTTTGCACTTTCTTCTTTCACCTTCATCATAAGGCTCCTCAGTTCCTCTTCGCTTTCAGCCATCAAAGTGGTATCATCTGCATATCTGAGATTGTTAATGTTTCCTCCAGCGATTTTAACTCCAGCCTTGGATTCCTCAAGCCCAGCATGTCGCATGATGTGTTCTGCGTACAAGTTGAATAGGTAGGGTGAGAGTATACAGCCCTGCTGTACTCCTTTCCCAATCTTAAACCAGTCCATTGTTCCGTGGTCTGTTCTTACTGTTGCTACTTGGTCGTTATACAGATTCTTCAGGAGGCAGACGACTTGGTATCCCCATACCACTAAGAACTTGCCACAATTTGTTATGGTCCACACAGTCAAAGGCTTTAGAATAGTCAACAAAACAGAAATAGATGTTTTTCTGAAACTCCCTGGCTTTTTCCATTATCCATCGGATATTGGCAATTTGGTCCCTAGTTCCTCTGCCTTTTCTAAACCCAGCTTGTACATCTGGCAATTCTCGCTCCATGAATTGCTGAAGTCTACCTTGCAGGATCTTGAGCATTACCTTACTGGCATGTGAAATGAGTGCCACTGTTCGATAGTCTGAACATTATTTCGTGTTCCCCTTTTTTGGTATGGGGAAATAAGTTGATTTTTTCCAGTCTGATGGCCATTCTTGTGTTTTCCAAATTTGCTGGCATATAGCATGCATTACCTTGACAGCATCATCTTGCAAGATTTTGAACAGTTCAGCTGGGATGCCGTCGTCTCCTGCTGCCTTGTTATTAGCAATGCTTCTTAAGGCCCATTCAACCTCACTCTTCAGGATGTCTGGCTCTAGCTCACTGACCACACCGTCAAAGCTATCCCCAATATTGTTATCCTTCCTATACAGGTCTTCTGTATATTCTTGCCACCTTTTCTTGATCTCTTCTTCTTCTTCTGTTAGGTCCTTGCCATCTTTGTTTTTGATCATGCCCATTTTTGCCTGGAATTTACCTCTGATGTTTCTAATTTTCTGGAAGAGGTCTCTTGTCCTTCCTATTCTATTGTCTTCTTCCACTTCTGCGCATTGCTTGTTTAAAAATAATTCCTTATCTCTTCTGGCTAACCTCTGGAATTTTGCATTTAATTGGGCATATCTCCCCCTATCACTGTTGCCTTTTGCTTTCCTTCTTTCTTGGGCTACTTCTAGTGTCTCAGCAGACAGCCATTTTGCCTTCTTGGTTTTCTCTTTCTTTGGGATGTATTTTGTTGCCGCCTCCTGAACAATGTCGCGAACTTCTGTCCATAGTTCTTCCGGGACCCTATCTACTAAGTCCAGTCCCTTAAATCTATTCTTCACCTCCACTGCATATTCCTTAAGAATATTAGTGAGCTCATATCTAGCTGATCTGTGGGTCTTCCCTAATCTCTTTAGTCTGATCCTAAATTGTGCAAGAAGAAGTTCGTGATCGGAACTACAGTCAGCTCCAGGTCTTGTTTTTACCGACTGTATAGATGTCTGCCACCTTTGGCTGCAAAGGATGTAGTCAATCTGATTTCGGTGTTGTCCATCTGGGGAAGTCCATGTATAAAGCTGTCTCTTAGGTTGTTGGAAGAGAGTGTTTGTTATGCAGAGTGAGTTGTCTTGGCAAAATTCTATCAGCCTATGTCCTGCTTCATTTTGTTCTCTCAGGCCATGCTTACCTGTAATTCCAGGTGTCATTTGACTGCCCACCTTAGCATTCCAGTCTCCTGTGATGAAAATAACATCTCTTTTAGGCGTGTTGTCCAGCAGGTGCTGCAGATCCTCATAGAACTGCTCTACCTCAGCTTCTTCAGCATCTGTGGTTGGGGCGTATATTTGGATCACTGTGGTGTTAGATGGCTTGCCCTGAATTTGAACTGAGATCATTCTGTCGTTTTTTGGATTGTATCCAAGCACTGCTTTAGCCACTTTACTATTAATTATGAAGGCTACTCCATTTCTTCTGTGGTCCTCTTGTCCACAGTAGTAGATCTGGTGGTCATTTGATGTGAAGTGGCCCATTCCAGTCCATTTCAGTTCACTGACACGCAAAATGTCTATCTTTAATCTTGACATCTCACTAATAACCACATCCAATTTGCCCTGGCTCATAGATCTTACATGCCAGGTTCCAATGGTGTGTTGATCCTTAGAACATCAGATTCGCCGTTCACCACCAGCACCGTCGGCCGCTAGCCGTCCTTTCGGCTTTGAGCTAGCTGCGTCATCACGTCTGGGGCTAGTTGAACTCCTCATCCTCTGTTCCTCCCCAGTAGCATGTTGACCATCTTCCGACCTGGGGGTCTCATCTTCCGATGGTATACCGACATATCTCTGGTTGTACTGATCCATTGAGTTTTCACGGCAAGAATACTGGGGTGGGTTGCCATTACCTTCCCCAGGGATCGCATTTAGTCTGACCTCTCTGTCATGACCTTCCCATCTTGGGTGGCCCTTCACGGTTTAGCTCATGGCATCATTGAGGTGCTCAAGTTCCAGCACCACAACAAGGTAACAATCCTTTGCTGAAGAGTCATTTATGATGATGACAGATATTTCAGATCCATGCAACACCTTGGTTAAAAAGCCAGGTGGGGAGCGCTTGTTATTGGAGTTTTATAGTGGACTGTGCTATGTGAACACAACCACCGGTTATCTGAACTGCCCTATTCTTCCAAATGGCCACAGATCACTCCTTTTTCAATAAACATAGATATAGTCTTTTCTCTGATCTAAGAAGTCAATTTAGTCATCTCAGCAAGTTCAATCATCTTCACCAACCATTCCTCCATTGTGGATAGTGCTGAATCTGTCCATCTTTGTGCATACAATAATCTCGCTGTAGTTATCATGTACAAAAACAAAGTTCCATAACTTTTTTCCAACTGTTTGTCCATCAATCCCAAAAGAAAAACCTCTGGTCTCAATTGTATATACATCTTTAAAATCCTCTGAATCAGTGAATGTATTTGAATCCAGAATTTTTAAGCTTTTTTACACATCCACCGAACATGATAAAATGTCCCTTCTTGGTGTTCAACATATCAGTCCTATTTCCAGTACTATATTATTAGTGAATTATAGCTGTTCCACATTAGTGTGGAGTCCCTCAACTATTTTAAATGAAAAACAGACAAAGCTATGTGTCATCAACATAGAAATGACAACTTAGTCCATTATCTCCAGATGTTCTCCCACAGTAGTTTCATATTTGCAGTGAGGAAGAAGCAGGACAGTTTTTAAAAGGCAATTCAGGTATTATGTTCACAATCAGCATCAAGATGTAAATTGTGGACCAAATGCTTTAATCAGTAATAGGTACTGCAGATATCAGACTACATCTAGCGTTTTGTAACAAAGAAGCTATGGCTGACACTTCCCAACTCTGAACAGTTCTGAAAGTATAGAACTCAGTGATTGTGTACCTGTAGCATGAGACAGATTGGAGATAGGTGGTGGATGTTCCCTCTCAGTGGTTTCACATAAATGTTGGATAGGAAACAAATCCCATGATTTTGTTGCCCCAGAGCAGAGTTATAACACCTCAGCACCTCTGGAAGCAACCAATAATGTAGGTGCAGAATCTACTATAATGGATAATGCTGTCAGCCTCTAATTTAAACAGCTGATCAAGAAGGATACTGAAAACTGCTATGAGAGATACAATGGGTTGTACTCTCCCATCTTTCTCTTAGCAGTAAGAATCCCACAGAATTGCCAAATCAGTTTCATGCAGTTGCCAACTAATTTGTAAATAGATTAACTGGAGCTGGTGATAAAGTGAGTGAAGTCCTCTCCATTCCTCACCTGACTTGAAGATTTCACCAACAATAATGTTTGCTGGCAAAAAAGATCAAGTTATAAAATGCAGCAGGTAAAAAAGAGAGGGACAGATTTTTATTCCCAATTCTGTACAATCCTTAACCTCACCCATGCCCTATACCAAAATTAGCAATCACTTGTTTAAAATACAGATTTCTCTCTGGCTTGGTCTGAGTCCCTTTGAAAGCATGTTTAGTCATATTTTCATTTTCCACTGGATTTAGTTGGAGTTAATACTAACAAATTTAATGTGTATCAGAGTTCTTTCTTTTTATTAACGTTTGTATTGTTCAGAATTATTAACAGAACTCTCCATAATAAACCTAGAATAGTTATACTAATTTCATATAGTTAGAATTACCAGGGAATGTGGAGAAGGGTACGACACAGTCTCCTATCTACCCAACATTATTTCAACTATTGTTCCTGGTTCATGATTTTGTGGCTGATGGGTTTGTTAATCCTTTCGGAATGTTGCTATTAGAAAGGTTTAGATTACTGAGTTTGTAGAATTGTGTCTATTCTACCTCTGACTTTTAATTTTACTTTACTTTTAATCTTTCTCTTGCTCTGAAGCAGCTGTCTCCTGGAACCAAATCTGCAGTCAATAGATCATGATTTCAAACCCAAGCTGGGGGATTCAAGAATTTGGTCTATTGTATGTGTGCAGGTAGTGTGGGACCTTCCATGCATGTCTCTCTTTGGCATTTCTTCTTATCCCAGGCAAGAAGTCTAGATGATGACGATGATGAAGATGATGACGATGACAGAAAATATGAGGGACAGTTTCCCTCCTGCATGGGGAGGGCCCATGTCCCAGAGGAGTACAGTTGTGCTTGCAGAAGGTCTCAGTCTCTGATCTCTCTTGTATAAACAACTTTTGCTGGTAGAACTGCTTACAGGCCTCTGACTGATGACTTTGAAAACTCCTGCCAATCACAATGGACAGTCCTGGTCTAGATGGACCGGTGGCTAAAGTGCAGCGTGGCTTCGTATGTTCACATATAGCTGTCTGCAGCTTCAGATAAGAGAAGCCTATGAAGAGCAGATCACTGTGAGAAAGAGAGAGAACACAAATTAACAGGAACCAATAATGGAATGAGATAGGGGTTTGTTTTTTCAGCCTTTTCAAGCGTGCTTTGCCACTCATGCTAAAGGAGGGGCTACCCAGCAGACCTCGTCAACAACTTGAGCAAAAATTGTGGGGTAAATTCTTATACCTTCAGTCTGCACCAGATCCTGGAAACTGAAGTCATTCTGTAAATATGCATCTGTTGCAAAAACAGGCAAGCCAGTGGGTTTCACCTCTGTGACCGGATGTAGCAGGTATTTGGCTTGAAATGTTGCTTGAATCGTTAGGCTCTTGAGTGTCACACAATTGTTCCATTACTAGGGAGTCTTTATTAACCTTCTGTCCTTTTTTATAAGGCAGGATGTGGATGGGTAGTGAGCCAGGCCCGGAGATGTCTCTTAATGACTCAGAACAATGACCTACTGAGTATAAACTGGTTGGGCCAGTCCGTGGCAGGGCTGCTGTGTAAGAGTTCAAAGACCCAATTACATGTTAAAAGGAAATGCAGCCTAGCTACAAAACTGCAGCTCAGTGCCTTCCAGCAATAGCAGTGACTTTTAAAACACAAGGTAGTTTAACTCCTGGATTCCCTAAACTTCAGGCTAGTTAATCAGGGGTTTAGAGAGAGAGATCTTGCTTTCAAATGCACAAATTCTCTACATTCTGAAATTACAATGGGCCCCTCTTAAATGTTGAGAAATACCACTCTTAGGAAGCCTTGGGGGTCTATTTACCTACAGTAAGCATCACTCAATCACACACAATAAGGCAATAGTTGTAGAGACAGGGAGAAAAATTAAGTAACACGCATCCTGGATTTCCAGAACAGAACTCAACTCTCTCTGTCCAGAACATCTTGCAGACACAGAGAAGGGTATCATGCTACCCGGGTATATGTACAGTGCAAACCCTTGGCAAATTGTGGCCCCAAAGGATCTCTGACAAAGCCAGACTAAGCAATTATTTAGCAGCCTGGACCATCCATTTGGTCCATACACACCCTGAACTTACGCAAAGGAAGCTGTTGCTAACATGATGCCTACTAAACCATATGCAACAGTAGGACTTTCCTTATATATACAGCTAGAACATGGGGCGATTTTGCAGTGAAGTATAGAAACAACGCTCATTTTAATAAACTGGCCCAGCATATCCAAATTCTTTTCTCTCCCATCTGTTTTGACCCCCAGCTTTTGCAAGTTTTTTTTTTAAACAAACAAACTAAGACCGGATTCTTCCAACAGTCCTCAACCGCTACTGTCCACCGGTCAGACACTTTACACTTTATGTCTGCTGATCATTCAACCTAATTTATTTTTTCATGCATTCCTTCCTTTCTTCTGCCTCTTAAGAGTTAAGCACAGTGCCACAAACTATGAATAAAGACTGCAACCTACTGATATAACATCTTCTGTCCAGAATGATATATACCAGGGAAACATTGGAAACAACCAAACCTGAAATGGGTAGCTTTATGGCTTTTAGCCACTGAAATCTACATTTCTGAAGCTCTGAGTTCCATTCTGTCAGTCCATTTAAATTCCACTTTTGGTTGTTAGGAACTACAAGGGACAAAAGTGAACATTCTCACATAGTTCCCCCAACTATGCCTTATTAGTTAAATAAAGCTATGAGGCACATTATTTCCTTAATACTGCATGCCCATAATCGTCATTTGAAAACATCAATTGCTTAATTACAGGCACATAGGAAAAAAACCAACCTCTTTAAGTGGAGATACAGTTTTAGGTACCTGTATAGTACTACCTGTATAGTACCTATATAGTACCTTACCTGCCCATATGGATGCTTCCAATTATAGTACTGTTTTCTCTTCAGTCAAGCTTAAGGATCTATTTCAAATGTTCCAAATAACCCAGTTATTCTTCTTCCTTAGAGACAAAGGTGAAAAAACTTTGCTTTATGGCACCTGTCTTTCTTTTTAAAGATTCTAAACTGCAGCTGTTACAATGATATAATAATGTACTGTATGAAACAGCAGATATCAGCATCTGATATATTTCTTGGCAATATTTTATTTCATTAGAACTCCGTGACTGTTGAAATGTCCATTTTATCCACAGGCATCTGTGTTGGGGGGGTCAAAAAAGTCAAGATGGCACCATGAAGTTGAAGCCCTGCCCCTTTTTTATTGCATCACATGTGCAACCTAGGTAAACAGAGACAGGACTTCAGTTACATGATCACAGCCACTATCTTGATTCTTTTTAATCTCTTCAGCGGACAGCCCTGATACCCATAAAATTAAATGGTATATGCAAATGAGGTGATCTCTCCCCTTTTTTGATGCAATCATCTGTACTCTTCTTTCTCCATGTTTCATGTTGCCTATAACCTTCCATGAAACTGCAGATACTGTACTTCAGACATGCTTCTTGGGCTCAGCATTCCACACCAGCAAATCTGGCCCCCAAATTTAGCATATATCCCATATTAAAATGGCTCAAGCAAACAGTGTAATACAGCAAGTTCTACTGCATACTCTTCAGCAGACATCACACAAAGCCACTGCCCCAGGCTTCTGGCAGAACTCGTTATTCATCATATATACATTGCTATCAATGACTGGCAAAAAAAGTTAGGGCCAGTTCAACTATGTGTATCATAATTAGTCTGCCCAGTCCTCTGAAAACACTCTGATCCATTTCATTCATTTAAAACTATACCCAACAAGTCAAGAGTCCTATCCTCACAGCAAAAGAAAGTTGATCAGGGCAGCAGGTTTTGTTCAGCACCAAGACATTCTGTAGCCAGCTTAGCTCTGTTTTCATGTAGGAAAGTGTCTTATCTCTGTATAATAGCAGTTTGACACATCTGCCAATGCGCGCAAAGGCCACATAATTATGTATCAATGAAATTATGTGTTTACTTTGCACCAGTTTGTCCCTGTTGGCTCTCAACTGCAGTGCCAATCTCTCCTGTACTACAATGATGCTATGCTTAAAACGGAAGCCTGCTGAATCTGTCATATGCAGTCACTATCTTTCATTTACTGTCTGATCAGAATGTGTAGATGGAAAGCCTTCGCTTCATTCCCTGCTCAATCATAAAATTAAGGTTTACATTAAACAGTATCATCTGCTCAGCCACTCATCTGTAGTGGTAGGACTACAGTACTGGCATACCGTAGAAGGTTCATGTTTAAATTAGAAGAGATAAATTAGAGGGATAACACATGTGGATATCCAGGAAGACCATTACCTGAATGTTAGTATCTAACTGGCCTTGAGAAGACCAGCTTCTACTTCACCCTCAACCTTACCTTAGAAGCTCACTGGGTAATTGGGGGCCAATCACTTACTCTCAGTCCAACCTACCTTACAGGATTTTTGCTTTGAGGAAAAATAGGAAGAGGAAGCACTACTTCCAATAGGATTTCACACCAGAAAAGCATAGAATAGGGGGGAAAAGAAGGCAACCTCAGCCCCGCCCTCTCAAACTGGATCTCCCCATATCCTCCCCATGTCTTCCATGTGTCCTCCACAGAAAGCATTGGGTGGAAAGCCTGTATTAGCCCAATAAAGCTTCTTCTTCCTTGTATCAGATATTATACTCAAACTAAAACCAGAAACAAATCACTTCTTCTAATTTTGTTACTATGAATATAATTGTGAAAATAATTGGGATGTATATCTACTTAGGCATTACTAGAATAGAAAGGGGTTGTGAACCTCCCTACCACATTCCCCAAAATAAAATAAGATAATTTAAGTGAAGACCTGCTGCAAAAAGGGGATCTCTGTGGTTCTTTCATTTGGAGTTGAGGGAAAGCTCATGCCATTCTATGGATACTGTGTTTGAGTCCACAAATCTCACTGATTCTGTTTATCAACTGCTCACAATCATGTAACTGGAAACCCTGAACAGCAACCGTAGACTCCTCTACTAAGGTATGCTGTGCCTCAGATTGAACTGTAGCTTGTCTGCTCTCACTGAGGGCTAAAACAGATGACAACTCCCTTTGCAGCAAGAGAAGCTACCACTTGATCTGCCACTGAGTTGTCATGGCAGGACAAGTGTTGCTTCTCTTCCAGGTTCCTGGAGAGAGGTGACTGGGGAAAGGCAGCCTTTCAATGCCCCTTCAGTCTCTCATCACAGTAAGGGCTGTGACCTCCTTGTCTGCAAAGGGCCCACTCTGCTACAACAAAATTGTGACTTGCAAAGTGACCACTGATTGGTCAAGAAAGAAAGGAGAGATACTATGCAGTAAGTGTCCAGCTTGGTAACAGAAAGCTCAGAAGCTCTGCTTCTCTCTATCTGAGCTATACCTTTTTACCTGGACATGATTGTGGGGCTTGTCAGGTGAGGGAGAGATAACATTAAAGGCAGGAAATGTGCAGGCAGATGCACATGCATGTACAAACACACACACACACACAGATCAATAACTGCAAATAGATAAGCAGCAGCTAGGATACAGTTGGAAGGCTTATGTCCTCTAGCTGTTGCTGAACTACATCTCCAGCACAGGCAGTCAGCACGAACAATTTTGAGAGATGTTGGAAGTCGTAGTTCATCAACATTTCCTACCCGTGAGCAAGAGAAACAGACAATGTCAGTCATTAATGGCAACAATCTTGTGGGACATTCATAATCTTTCAGTATTGCAAGTGTTAACCCAATTTTAAACACCTTAAAAAAAAAAGCTGATATTTAGAAGAAAGGTCCATTCCAATCATTACACAAAATTTGGCTTCACTGAATTTCATTTGTATAGAGGTAATACTCTGGGCAAATGCACATACAATTAGTTAGGCCATCCATGAAATAGAATTAATTTTTTTTAATGTTGATTGATGGTGCTCTTTGTTTTTCAACCCCTCTTCCCAGTTAGAAGAAGGCTGAGGTTTGATATAGGAAAATCAAGATCCTTACCCATTTGATAACGATGGAAATCATCATTCAGCATATATGGAAAGCATCAAGTTGAGAAATGCTGAACCAGGATTCCACTTGGGGCAGGAATCTAGAGTCCTCCCAAAGAGCAGTCAGGATAGAGCAGGTCTGGTTTACCTCACTTTTCACGTGGTTGAATTCCTACTCTCCAAAAAGGGAGGCCTTCCTATATTGATTAAATCCAGAACCAAATATTTCCCACTAACATCAGTAAGCTGGGCAAGAGTTAGACTCAAGAAGTCAGACTGACAGGCTGTAGCCTACGGCATCTCTGTTCAAAGAGGCTCAATATACAGTCGCCACTCCCATATGACTCAAGGCAAAAAACCCCACGGCCTTTCCTTTCAAGGGCAGCTGCAGCGGGCAGAGCATGTTCGGAGCTGAACGCTGGTGTTCCCCTCATCGGCACCTTCCCAATCCACAGTGCCCACCCTCTTTTGCTCTCCTGCCACTGCTGGCAGCCCTGCACATTGCTGTGCTTGGGTTTGGCACGTCTCACACACAGTGAAAGAGAGCTGTAAGATGAGCTCAGTCCAGTTCCAGAGATTGGGAGTTTGGTGCCACTGAGTCAGAGGAGAGGTGTGCGGGAGCTCGGTGGAAGGGAGAGAGAGGCTAAAAATACCACAGAGGAGCAACAGACAAGGAGATATGCTGGGTGGAAAACAGCCAGGCAAGGGCAGGTAAAGACACCCAGAAGATACTTTGCCTTTCTGTTTAATTCCTGCTAAACCTGAATGCCCCACCAGACATAAACCCTCATTTGCTGTGACTACTGTGACCCCATTCACCAAGGCCCAGGGTGCCCAGCAACAGCAAGCTATCAATATAGACTAGCTTTCCTACAAGGCAGGAGCCATATAATTCAATACACATACCAGTAAATACACCGATGTGCCTGTTAACACTTGGCGAGTTCTAACTAATACTGCCCAAACTACGCAACCTTGCACTTGATATTAAGGCATTTGTTGCAACATCCTGTCTCACAACATTCAACTTTTTGTTTTGTTTTTCTTAAAGTAACAAAGCCTGTGTCCAGGAGTTCTGTGGCAGAAGAGAAACTGGGGTGGGGGGGATGGAGTGGGGGGGTCGCTGTAGCCATGGCTGCAGCCAGAGGAATGACTATCCGGCGCCAGAGGCTGCTAAGCTTGCTCCTAGCGATTAGGACCCAGGTTGATCACAGTGAGAGCAAAGTTCAGCTAGAGAAGTGAGGAGATTCTTTACTTGCTTCAGGAAAAGACGGGCAGTGCAGAAATCCCAGGAATACACCGTTTTCCTCTACACAATGCCCCATCCTCTTATGCTTTTCAGACTGAGCGCTGAGCACTTGCTCTGGAGCCTTCTTCAGAGCACCACGTCTCTCTCTCGCCTCTTTCTTGCTCTCTCAGTGGCTCTTTTTGGCTTGTACACTGAACTCCGACTGTCCTCAGTTCCCACTCAGGGAAGGATTCCCACACCTTTTAGCAGTGGGACAGAAGAGTTACACCTGCTGAAGTGCCTGACTTCTGCGCAACTGTTAAAACTGTAGAAACCCAATCTCTTTTGCCCCCTGGCTGCCTGCTCCCTCCTCCTAGTATCTGATGCCCCAGCCAAGCATCATGCAGCTGCACACCAGCCCAAACTGACGATTCTACCCCAAAGCCTGTAATCCCAAAGAAATCAAGGTTACTTGTGCTCCTGGGGCTTGACAGAAGCTTATTGATCACTTTTTCCCGCTCTCTGGGAAAGTTGTGTTTGTTCAGCTGCTGGCAGAGAAAAAGACATTGTCTTTGTGGGGAAAGAATGCAGCAGTGCTGGAACAGGTGGTGGGGAGACACCGGGGTGATGGAGTGGGGGGTGGAGTGACAGCATTGCAGGCCAGGAGGAATCCTCCTTAACCCAGCAAGAGAGATTGCCGCTCCCCTCCAGGATGACTGGAACAATTCAAACATCCTGCAGGTAGACTGTCTCCCATTACTATTTCATGCTTTGGGGAAAAATGTAGATTTTGAAATTCTGACACAATTGTTAAAGGCAGGAAAACAGCATTTATCTTTCACAAAGGAGATTCTTGGAGGTGGGTTCTTTTTCTCGCAAGGTGTTCAACTATGGCTGTTATGACAGCCGTCTTCCTATTTGTGTGGAGGTGAGAAGCACTGCTAAGGGCTGCTTAGCTGGCTAACTCTCCTAGGCAGTCCACTCGTATTCCTCTGAAAATATCAAGTGATAGGTTCTCTTATTCACAGAAATATTTACTGGATTCTCTCATTCCTACTGCAATGGGATTAGGTTAACAATCGTGAGTTTAACACCGGAGTCAGCACTGGAAAAGGGCAGCAGTGAAGGATCCTGCATTCCTCAGGCTGTGGGTCTGTGGCAGTAGCGACTGGGCCTGTGCCTGCATGCACAGCCAGACAATGGCAGCATTGAGATGAGGGTATTTCAAGAATGTGCTTGAGATCCTCATGCTGCACCCACAGAGATGAACACTCTCTGAACAGCTCATGGGCTTTATGGTCTTCTACCCACTTCCTTTGCCATAGGGGCTCTGGGCAGCACCAGACCCAATCAGCTCCCCCATCCTTCCTTGCTGAACGTCTTCTCAGCTTCCGTGGTTTGAGCTCTTCGATGCCTTTCCTCCTCTCCTCTCCTCCCCTTTCCCTTTCCCCTTCTCTCTCTTTTCCTTCCTTCCTTCCTTCCTTCCTTCCTTCCTTCCTTCCTTCCTTCTTTCTTTCTTTCATGTGATGATATGGTCCTTTCCCCAATCTGTTGACCTCTAGATGTAACAGTAACTTCCAGAATCTGGTTAACATTAACTAGCATGGTGGAACATATGCTGGCTGGTAACTCAGATAGTTGACCAACCATTGGAGGAGACAGGTTGGGGAAGGCTGGGTAAAGAGTTTTCAGCCCGTATTAAATCAGTTGACAAAGATACTCAAGAATGAAAAAGAACTTGGGCCAGTCAGAACATAAACTTAGATATACATGTGCCATACCTGTTCCTCCTTCCCCTCAAGTATACATATGCCTTGACCACAGAGACAGGATGTCTCAGCTTGCCCCATTCCTCCATTGGTCCCATAACCCACCCACCCCTCTCTGCTGAGTTGTATGATTGGTGGGACTACTTTTGCCCACAGAAGGTGGTGGGGACAGCAAGGGAAGGAAAAGGATTAGGAATTCAGCATCACCATCAGAGGCAAGAATGGGTTTGGACCAGGAACGTGAAACATGGGCACAGAAAGGTTCAGCCAAATGGAATAAGGGACATACAGTACTTTGGGTTGTGCAGATTGGTTGTTGTTTTAATCCAGAGCCAGTACAATTCTCATTAAATACTTCAAAGCACTGTGGCAAAATAGAATTGTTAAATTCCTACCATATTTCTACTTCCATCTCTTCTCCATTTTTTCTTTCCTTCCGACACCATTGTTTTTGTTCTCATATTCTTGGTAGTCTCATTTCCAACTTCCATTCTCCCTTTATTTTTTTAATTGCCACCTGCTACTTGTGCTCCTTTCTTCTTCTGGTGGCCATTTTCTTTATTTTCTGAGCCCCCTATGTTGCTGTCTCAGGTACCTCTTCTTGTCTGGGGCTGGCCCCCAATTAGACAGGGCTCTCAGCTAAGTGCCTTATGATGGTCTCCTCCTAGGTCAGGGGACCTCCTGAAGGAATTACTCACAAGAGATGACGATACTCCACCTGTCCTGTGACCCTGAAATCAGAGCTACTGAACTGGGGACACAGAGTGAGTTGAAGTATGGGGGAACTAAGCAGGAGCATAGAACAAGAGAGGTATCAACTGCGAGCCATGCTGGGGCAATGAAAACCTGGCAACTGCTAAGTTATCACATGCAGATTTCCGCTGTACCTTCGAACAAATCTGCTTTTGGTAGTTTGGCCTTCCATCCCCACCTGACCTATTGCCCAACTTTTCCACGATATCCTAATACTTCAGACCAGGGTTTTTCAAAGTGCTTTCCATGGCACTCTAGGCGTTCAAGAGAACTTGATGAAGGTCTGTGAGAGAGTAAGAGGGGAAAAAAAGTTCACGTCATCACATCCCATTTTGTAATCAGTAGAGCTTTTGCCTTTTGATCAGGGTTCTGGGAATTAACAGGTTCCACCACCTGAAAAAGTCTGAGAACCCCAGCTTAAAGAATGGCATCTAACCAGTGTATTAGAGGATACATTGAGTGGAATATACCAATCACTTACATGCATAAAACTCATGACACCTTCAAAACCATAGATGGCCAACTTATTCTGTACCGGACTGGCAAAGTAAACATGACTACTTGATTAAAATTGTACCACTAATGGCTACATTCCAGAAGTAATTTGAGAAAAGGCAGACATGAAAGCAATTGACCTCACAGAGTAAACAGCAAGCAGTCAGAATCTCAGCAACGTGTTTGAAGATAAAGACTTCAAATGAAATGAAAGTGGGGAGGGTACTCGTGCTCTTGGTCCTTCCAGAAGGACCACCTGTTGCAATAGCTTCACTGTTCCCAACACATCTCATAGCCAAGTCAGTATCAGTTTGCGCTGCCCAAGCATTAAGGTATTGCTCATTTTATACTTTGCCATTGCGGTTTCTTGGACATGTTTTATACTTTGCCACAGGTTTCTTGGACATGTATCCTTTCTTCTGTAAGTAGGTTTGGTCATACTGTACTATGGAGAGAGGAGAAAAGAGAACAGGTTTCTATTCCGGAGTAGGATTTGCTCAAAATTAAATACCTTGAACTGCAAGAACAAATTATTCAGTGCTGAATGAAATGAAATCAAATTGTTCACTGGATGCATAATAATGAAGTGAAAGCTTAAACATTTTGGAAAGCAAGAATCATTGGAGAAGATCCTGATGCTTGGAAAAATCAAAGGAAATTGAAAAATGGGCTGATGGTACAGAAGGTGGACAGATACTTTTACTGATGACACAAACAAGAACTCAAAAGAAAAAGTTCTGACAGACAATCCTGGTAAAATGACATCTGTTGGATCATGAAGAGTCAGAAGAAACCTCTGTAGCAACAACAGTTTTAGTGCCATACTAGAAAAACAAATTAAACCCTTCAGTTGCTCAATGCTTGTTGTCAGAAACCTGTAAATACTAATTTCTGGAATCTGAGCATTGGTAAACATGCTAAGCATGCACAGATGCATACGTCTAGGTTAAGATTCCATGCATGTACTGTTAGTTATAGGAAGAAAACATGTATGTTTAAATTTGGAAATATGAGTGTCCACAGGGGGAGGGGGCAAGTGATATCACATGCATCGTAACATCCTAACGGCTTGTTCTGGACACCTATGGGTGAGACTGAGGACAAGTGAAGTGAACTGAGGTGATTGTGGCTTAATCCTAAAAACTCTTGGAAAAAAGAATGCAGAGATCAGCTTTATCCAGCTCAATGCCCACCAGCTCCCATGGATCCAACCGACAAAATCAGTACATTATATCTGGAAGGCCTGCCTCAAATTTCTAGGCCACTCAGACTCAAACTCTGGTCAGCTTAACATACAAATACAACAAATAATCAGAATAAAACCCCAAACACAGTGTCATCTGGAGGGAACAACTACCAACTCCCCCTCCCCAACCCTAGAGATAAAAAACAAACAAAAGGCTCAGCTGGGGAAAGAGGCATGTTTTTAATACTCTTTTAAAGGCCTCTAAGGTGGGGGGCATGTGAATCTCCAAGAGAATGTAACACTCATGCCTCATGAATTGCACGGGTTACCTGTTGGCTTCTGGGTGCAATTCAAGGGGCTGGCTGTTACTTTTAAGATCCTGCGTGGCGAAGGGCCTGGCTATTTCAGAGACTGCCTGACTCCCATGCTTTCTGTCCACTCTGTAAGATCCGGCAGAGTTGGCTCACCTCTGGTCCCATCAGGTAAACAATGTCCTCTGCTAGGGCCCAGGAGACGAGCCTTCTCTGCTGGGAAGGAACAGGTACAGCAGAGAAGGCTCATCTCCTAGGCCCTAGTGGAGGACATTGTTTACCTGATGGGACCAGAGGTGAGCCAACTCTGCCAGATCTTACAGAGTGGACAGAAAGCATGGGAGTCAGGCAGTCCCTGAAAGAACCAGGCCCTTCACCACACAGGATCTTAAAAGTAACAACCAGCCCCTTGAATTGCACCCAGAAGCCAACAGGTAACCCGTGCAATTCATGAGGCATGAGCGTTACATGGCCATGGCCTGGCCTACCCATCACTGCTTGTACTGCTGTGTTTGGTACCAGCTGTTGGAGGAAAGTCATCACAGATGGTTCCAAACTCCTTCCTCTATTTGATAGAGAAACGTATAGCTTTCTTTTTCTTCTTCTAAACCTTACCTTCCTGCACCTTTATCAGCACCATAAGCTTCCAACATTTGCAGGGGATGGTATTTCCTCTCTTTGGCATGTGGTGAAAAACATTTTCTGCTAATTCTTGCATACTGTTACAGAAAGACAGGCTAGGTGTTTTCCCTGTCGGCTTATATGGCAGCCCTAGAGAAAGTTGACTCCTGAAAATTCTATATATTTATTGTTAAACTGGTCACCAGACTTTCCAGCCATCCAGGCAGCTTTCAGCACCCTTTCTGAAATGGAGCTGCCTGCAATGAACTCAGTAAACCAGCAATATATTATTACTATTGCTCATACATAACAGTTCAGTATATCCATGCTGTGTCCTTTGCTCATCTGTTCAAAATAGCATCAAGCTTCTTTTAAAAAGCCACACACCTGTTTCTTTGGGGATTTTCAAATTTAACTTTACTGAGTGATCTCCATGGCAAAAGCAGAAAAAGTCAAAGTTACAGTAAGAGGATCAAAACCCAGTTGTGAAGTGGTGGAATGTAGGAAAAAGGGAAAAAAGATATTGCAAGCAGGAAGATCACCCAAGCATTACAGCAAAATATAATTGACAGGATAACTTTTCTTTTTCTGAGGACAGTTAATGAGGTTTTACAAGAAGAAAATGAGCTGCTGCAGAAATCTCGTAAACAATAATAATAAAAAAATAATAGACTTGCAGGGAGATCCCTTGAATTAAAGACAGATATCACTCACTGTCAAAACTAATTGGTTAGTGTATGAATCTTTCACTATAATGCTGGCCACTGAAGGGTAGGGCTACCAGATCTGGGCTGCAGAAATATGGATGATAATTAAGATGGCAACAGAGAAGTATGGTTTTCTGCATCTGCTTGTTGACATCTAATAGTGTCAGGATTTTTTCAGCTTCGAACTGGTAGCCCTGTGCATGAATTAGGAACTTGTAGCTGGACCCCATTTCTTACTAGCCCCAGGCAACATGACAAATGATCAGTTATGATGTGATCTGGAGTCTAACAAGTTGGAAGATGGAATTTTAATGTGCACTATGCCCAGGTTATGATAATTTCACAAGATATACAAACTATATTGTTTTATTGATATCAACTGTGTTTTTAAATATCTGATTTGCCTTTTTTATTTTTAACGTGGATAATCTATTTAGGTAGAAAGTCCTGGAACAGTAGTACAAATATCTATTAATGTTTTATAGAATTTAATGCATTTAGGTTTCTGAAAGGGTTCCTTCACCATCAGTAATTCCTCTCGCCTACCTCCCTATGCTCAGATACTAGGATTTTATGAGTAATTCCACAATTATTCCCATGTACATTTTTTATACTTTTAGAAATATCTGAATTTCCAGACTTTCAAAGCACCAAATTATCTCTTTGGAAATTCTGTACTTTACCTTTTGTTAGCTTTTCCCTATGTATGTAAATTGTTGGGCAGTTTTCCAGCAAATGCGTGATCTTAATTAAAAAATGACGACTCTGTTCTGTTGTATCCCTGTGACAACTCTAATTCTGAAAAGGTGAAACACCTGGGGAAAGGAATTATAAAACAAACTTTTAAGAGACAATTCTTTATTCATTAACATGCCATGATTGATTATTATTAGAGGCTTTGTAGTAAACAAAATATTTTCATTGTTAGGAAACAGAAGAATTTATTTATTTATTTGTTTGTTTGTTTGTTTGTTCATTCATTCAATTTATATAGCCATCCATCTCAAACCAGTGACTCTAGAGCCAGTTTGGTCTAGTGGTTAAGGTGCTGGGCTAGAAACCAGGAGTTCTAGTTCCACCTTAGGCATGGGTGACCTTGGGCCACTCACTCTCTTAGCCCAACTCACCTCACAGGGTTGTTGCTGTGGGGAAAATAGGAGGAGGAAGGAGTATTAGGTATGTTTGCCACCTTGAGTTATTTATAAAAATAATAAAGATGGGATAAAAAATAAATAAAATAATCATTAAAAGTTAAATAAAACAGTACAAAATTTTTTAAATACAAATAGCAGCCAAGAGATATTAAAATCCATTGGTGTCAGCACAACCAGGAAATGGGGCCCTTTATACACTTGGGACCCCAGGCCTGGGCACATATCCAGGTCTTCAAGGCTTTCCAAAAGGCCAGTAGGGTTGGGGCCATCCTAATCTCAGAAGGGAGGATATTCCTGAGGCAGGCACTATGGCGGAAAAGGCATGTCTCCTGGCCCCTGCCAGCTGACATTCCTTGGCTGATGGGACCCAGAGCATGCCCATCCTGCTGGACCAGATTGGATGGGTAGAGACAACTGGGAAAAGATGGTGCCTCAAGTAACCCAGCCCCAACCCATGACGGGCTTTAAAGGAGACAACCAGCACTTGAATTGCCCCTGGAAACACAATGGCAACCAATGCCGCTCCCAAAGCAGTGGTGTTACATGTGCTGAGTAGCCAACACTATTTACAACCCATACGGCTGCATTCTGTACCAGCTGAAGTTTCTGAATGCTCTTCTAGGGCAGCCACATGTAGAGCACGTTGTAGTAGTCCAAACTGGAGGTTACGAAGGCATGAGTGACAGTGAGTAGAACCTTCCGATCCAGAAATGGGCGTAACTGGCGCACAACCTGAAGGTGTGCAAAGGCCTTCTTAGCCACGACTGCCACCTGCTCTTCCAGCAGGAGCTGTGAGTCCAAGAGGACCCCAGATTGTGCACCAGACCATCCCATCCAGGACCAAAGATGGAAAAACCTTGGTACTGGAAGGCCCAAACACCCAAAGCGACTCAGTCTTGCTTGGGTTGAGCCGAAGCCCATTGCACCCCATCCAGGCCCCTACAGCCTTCAGGCACTGAGACAGGACATCCACGGCATCACTCAGACAGCCTGGGGTAGAGATATAAAGCTGGGTATCATCAGCATACTGATGATACCTCACCCCAAACTGTCGGATCACCTCATCCAGCGACTTCATGTAGATGTTAAATAAGAGGGGCAAGAGAACTGAGCCATATGGCACCCCACAAAGTAGGGGCTGTGGCCTGGACATCTCCCCTCCTATCAACACCTACTGGAACTGATCTCAGAGGAAGGAGGAGAACCAGCGCAACACCATGGCGTCTACCCCCAACTTCTGAAGCTGGTCCAGGATGATACCATGACTGATGATATCAAAGGCTGCTGAGAGGTCAAGAAGGGCAAGGATGGATGCACTGCCCCCATTCTGCTCCCACCAGAGGTCATCCAAGAGCATGATCAATGCCATCTCAGTCCCATATTCTGGCCTGAAACCCAACTGAAAGAAGTCCAGATAATCTGCTTCATCCAAAGCCCTTTGAAGCCACCATGCAACCACCTTCTCATCAACCTTCTCTAAAAAGTGTAGGTTGGAGACTGGACAAAAACTATCCAGATTAGTTGGGTCAAGTGATGGCCCCTTGAGGAGGAGGTGCACCACCTCCTCAAGAACCGGGGGACCACACCCTCCCTCAAATAGGAATTAACCACCACCCAGAGCAATCATGCATCCTCTCCTGGGCAGCCTTGACCAGCCAGGAAGGGTGAGGACCTAACACAGAAGTGGTCAAACTAACAGCTACAAGAACCCTGTCCACTTCGTCAAGTTCAAGGGGCTCGAACTCCTCCCAGATAACCATGCAAGACTCAGATCCCATGGCCCCCACTGGCCCCACACCAAGGCCGGAATTCAACACAGAGCAGATGCGAGTGACTTTATCTGCCAGATTCCTCACAGCGACCCTGAAGGTAGACCCCCAAATTACTCCCTCCGGGGAGGGTCTGGGCCACCTGAAACAGGGCCGCTGTGTGACTATCTGCGGAATGATGATATTATGATCCTGTAACAGGAAAGCTTTTTTCATCATTGCAAAATTTAGCAATATTTATAATTTAACAGCTACACTTAACATCAGGCTCACTGATCAATGAATAATTTTATACTTTTGGAATTCTGGCATAACAAAGAGAGTTACATACACAAATACTGTAAATGACCTTCACATGCATTTATACAACTACTGCTGCATTCAGATGGAATGAACAGAGAAGGCTGAAAGAGAAGAGAATGTAAACCATCCATTAATGTGGACAATATATCCCAAGTTTCTTTGTTATTCTTTTAATGACAGGATTTATGAATGCTTTGTCCACTTTTTCATATTGTGTTGATGTTTTTGTTTGTTTTTATTATTATTATATTGGGAGTTGGTAGATTGTAGTAATTATAATGTAGTATCCACTTGTTGACTGCAAGTTACAAAAAACAGAATGTAGAAAATAAAATTATAATGTAAAAGGTTTGCATCTGTATGCTAACCTCTTTGAAAGTAAGTGTCACTAAATTCAATAGGGCTCCCTCCCAAGTAAGTGTGTATATGCTACAAGGCTGTTCATCTAAAGTGATTCTCAAAATTCCTTCCCGGATTCTATTTTAATAGCATCTTCCCAGAGCACACTGTGTATTTTGCATCTGTTACTTGATGTATAATTTTACAGCTTGTTGCAGGATAATATATTTATAATGTTGCATTGCAGAATCTAGAAGAATTCTGGCCATAATTCATTTCTATCCATCTTCTCTGTATCCTCCTAAAAAAATCATTATATTTATTCCGTAATAAGGTCCATAAATCCATCCTGAGCTGGCACTATGTTGCCCAAAGGCATAATGCTCTGTAAATAATCAGCCACATTTGTACACAAGGAAAGACATGCCGCACAGTGCCTGTGAGACATTTGGGACTTAAAGATGTTCCAAATATGATTGTGTTGACTGCTTTTCGCTTACAGTCTTAACACTTGTAAACAGTCAACGTGGTCCCTGTCCCAGTAGAATGAACACTCTAGGGGATAGATTCTATTCCAAGTTTATTTTCCTTTTAGGAACTACACACAGAAATATTAAAAGCATCTCTTCCTTACATTAACAATCCCTGGTCTCATGCTTGTTGCTAAGACTGCAAGCCAATCAATAGGCAAAAATTGCCATATTTAAAGCAAGACTAATATGAAAGCTCCATATGGAATGGCTTTTGAAAATTGTTGGGAAGGTTCAGCTGTTGCAAAACGTACAGACCTGTCATATAAGAAGGGTGTCACTATAAGCAATGAACGCCAGTGATTTGACATCTGCATTTGCTCTGTTGGATGCTACTCAGTATGATAGCTCTAATCCAGAAAAACCTCTCTTTCTTAGTTCCAAAACAAAAGCAGGATTAGCTCCTCAGCTATGTAAAGCATTGCAATCTGCAAGGTATGTTTAATAATGGTTCAGCTGCACAGCCTGCTGTCCCAGTGTTTCTCAGCCTTGGCAGCTTGAAGATGTGTGGACTTCAACTCCCAGAATTCCCCTGGCTTTGGAATTCTGGGAGTTGAAGTCCACACACCTTCAAGCTGCCAAGGTTGAGAAACACTGTGCTGACCTAGAGAACACTGAACTATAGCTTACTGAATGAATCAAACCAATCTGTATTGTTGCTCTTTTTATCCTGAGATTTCAGAATGGGTTGTGCTCCACATGCTCGCCGATTTGGTGCTGTCGGGATAGGTTGGCCCAACTCCAAAAATCCAGCCAGCAGATACACTCAATGCAACTAGTGCACTTAAATAGGTGAGTTAAGAACATTAAGTTTAGGTTCCTAAACCATCTTCCTGGAATTAATATTTTCGGGAAATAACGTGCTTTTACTGCACCTTTTCTGCAGCTGTTTTCATTTCACCTTACAATTTATCTGCGGAGATCTAGAGTATCTTCCTCCCTGAGTAACCGCAGCTGTTACCTATAAATCAAGGATATTTAGAGTTTCCGAAAAGATGTCAACCTCGGCCTCGCTTCTACAAAGAGGCGCTGCGGTATAGGTTATGCGCTTGGGCCGCAGGGAAGCACACTCCATCCTCCTCCTGGGCTTTGTCCCTGGGAAGAAAGGAAAAGCCCTAGGCGGGCTTCGCAGGTGGGCCGATGCATGTGCCGGATTTCTTTCACCTCCCACAAGAATGTCAGGATACACCAATCAGAAATCGACAAGCTGAAATTCTGTTCCTTTTGCCCAATAAAAAGTATGAGGAGGGGCGTGATCTGGATTATGGGGGTCGGGGGGGCCAGAATAGGCAGAGCACAGAAGGTGTAGCCCAAGGAAGGGGCACGCGAAGAAGGGGCGTGGCCTGGCTTGGGAGGAGGCGTGCCCTGCGGTTGCGTAGGGGATGTTCTTGCGCGTGAGGCGGAGTCCAACGACTTGGGTTAGGCTGGGCTGCTGCTGGCCAAACAAGCAGACGCTGCCGAGCGGCGATGTGTTGCTGCTCGAGCAGGCTTCGTGATTGGTTGTGGCGCGCTCGTGCCGGCGGTTGCTAGGCTTCTGTGCGCCCCCCCTCCCCCAGGTACGTGTCGCGCGCCGTCGCGCTTGCTCTGTCGCCTGGTCTGTCGGTCACTGTGCCGGTGGCGGGTCCCGGGAGGGAGCGGCCTCCTCGCGGGCCGCGCTTTGGAAAGGCCGGCGGGGGAAGGAGCGCGCGCGCCCCGTGGTAAGTGAGCCCAGGCGCCGGAGAAGCTTCGTGAGGGGGACGACGGCATCGGTGGAGGCTGGGGGTGCGGGGCTCCGGGAAGTCCTGAGGCCTCCCGGCGCCCCGGATTAAGTTGGAGCCCTTGGCGCTTTGGGCGTTCTTCCTCCCGCTGGCACTGGCTCTTCCTTTCTCTCACACCCGCGTCCTGGATAGGCTTCCTCTGGTGATCCTCCCCGTAGTCTTCGCCGTGGTCTGTCACCTTGGGCCTGGGCCGCTGCCCTCCCTGCCGAAGGGGCGTGTGGCGGCGAGACAGCCGGTGAGCTAGGATCCTTGAATGCAAGTGAGACAGGCTCAGCAGGTGCAGGTGGCGTTTGGGCATTGGGTGTGTGCGCTGAGGTTCCTCGAAGCAGGGTCGGTGAGACTTGGTTGTCATTGACACGGAATTGGTGGGAAATAGGAACTTATGTTAACGAGACTAGGAAACTGAGCGGTCTGTAGTTACAGCCGAGGGCAGCTGTTGTTTCTTTGCCATTTGGGGACCGTTGCAGGCCTTTCGCAGAAATTCTCTGCAGTTGTTTCTCATGGTGAGGAATAGATATTTATATATATATGGTACTGCTGAACAAGCAAGGTTCTTTAGGTCTTGGCCAAAAGTTCTGGAGGTATCCAAGTTACAGAGACTCAAAAAGAGTTTGGGAGATCTTTGAATGGTTCCATTATGTATATTAGAATATAATAGCATGAGGTTCATTTCCAATGCTCAGAATTCATATCCACTGTTGTTTAGTTTAGATCAAAATATTCAGCATTATGTCTCTGTGGTCCTTCCAATAGCCTTGTAAGATAGGAAACTAAGAAATATAATCCTTTGCTGTCAGTAAAGTATGTACTGGTTGGCTTGCAGCTGCAGCTAATTTTTACAGTTGGAAGTAAGAGGCTTTTTAAGTGCTAGGCAGGAGATAGTGTTTTCCTGTTGGCACATGTTTACATATTAAAGTTACTTTCATGCTTGTGGCCTGGAGAGCTAGGCCTGCGGGAATCATTGACACTGAACAGGTTAAATGTAAGTTTGTTAAAAAAAAATCAATGTATTCACCAGAGGTTCTATTGACTTGTAAAGTAATGCCTTGGAATCATTATCCTTGTAGGTAATGTTGTCATGATACCAGTAATTGCTGGTGTCCACCATATGGAGAATAAGCATTGCATTTCAAAAGCTTAATTCAGTTCAGGCATTGGGTTAAATTTATAAATCCTCTGTATATTTAGAAGCAACATGTAAGGGCATGTTCAAATAGTGACTTTCTTAGCTGATGTTGTAGTGGACCTTTTCCCTATATTGCACTGATTCCACAGTTATTTGTTCTGGAAGTATGAGTGTGCACAGAAGAATTTATTTACACTTATTATAGGAATTAGGCCTACTGCTTTTTCATAGTTGACCTTTTAAAGAGTCTCAAAATACTTGGTACTTAAGTATTGTGGACTTGGCTTCTGGGCAAATGACTCCCAGCATAAAGTTTATTATGTTTGAAAGGTTGCATGCAGTAATCAAAGTTATGTTTTCAGGAAGTAATACTGAAAAGCCAGTCGGAAGCGACTAAATGAATAAACAACAAAAAACTGCTATAAGACAATTCCAATGAAGGCCAAGGCAACATTCATTGGAGAAAATTTTACTGTGCAGTTTTAACTGTGCCAGTCTCTTAATAAAGCTGTCGGGAGCTTCTGTGCATGTTTGTAGCAAAAGCTTAAAAATCTAATAATCTAACAAGAAAAAGTTTTTAATTTCTAACTTGAATGCAGAATAGTGTAAGTAAAAGAAAAGAGGTAACTAAAATTTGCTTTTTTCACCTAGAAAGGCGGCGGCTTTTTTGAAAATCTGGAATGGCCTTACGGTTTGCTTTTTTATGTGTTTTGCTGGAGTTGTAAAACTAGACCTTGACCCTTTGAGAGGGTAAGCAGAATGATTTTCTTCTGTTGTGTTCTTTCTCTCCATTAATATTTCACAGAGAGAAGTTACTATGTAAACAGCTTCCACATCAATTCATAGGTCTTTTGCTGGTTTTTAGATTGAAACATTACAGTACATAAATTCTTAAGATGTTTGTGTTCTTTCTTGAAGTTATTTGATTCCTTTATAATTATGTGTTTATTTTTACCCTGCTTTTCAAACAATTACTATGTTCTGAGCTGCTTATATCAATTTAAGAGAGAGAGGCTGGTCCTGGTATTAGACTTGCAAACTAAGAAGACATTCAAAGAAAGGCCAGTGAAGAGAAAGTTTCAGGAGGCAAATCCTGAATTCGGAGTTAAAGCAAAATAGTAATCTAAAGTGGATATTTATTTTCAGTGCAGTTACTCTTTCTTTGCTGTTACTTTTGCTTAAGTACCTGAAGGACAGATGAAGCCAGAATGTGGTGGTGGTTGTTTTTCCCCAACTTTCCATTCCTAGTACCTTAAGAGGTTGTATTGTTTTCCCCTTGTGAAGGTGTTCTTGTGATGCAAGGTTATAATTTCTAGGTCTATCTTGGTTTCCTGGCTGATATATGAAATCAGAATATGCTGGCTTTCAGTTCTTTAGCCTAAGGGCACTGAATGACTCTTTATGTGATTAATACTAATTGCAAATTGCTTGGAACTTCAGGGGAGCTATTGGTTAAATGGCAAGCCAGAAGTGATAAAAGTATGCAGTACTTTGTATTGAGCTGCTTTGATAAGAGTTGTATAGTCTTGTGCTACCTTAAAGATTAGCAGGTTTGTTATATACTAACATTTTGTATTAGCATTCTGAGTAAATAAAAATGTTTTATGTTCCACTGTTGGTTCAGTATAAGGGTTTCCCAGCCTCTTGTGCTATGAATCTGAGAGTCCTGATAATTTAGGAGGAATTTCATCTATAGAAAGATACTCCACTAGTTTTAGGGACAAGGAAAGTTCTTCAGTGTGCCAAGGAATGAATATGCTGAGTACCAATGCAAGATATCTTGTGTTATGGATCCCTGTTTTTACTAAGAGATAACTATTTTAAATGTATAACTAAGCCACATTTTCTTCTCAAATGCACAGAGAATGAGAAAAAGTTCCTTCTACTAAAGATGTATAGTGGTGTGTTGGCTGTAACTTGCATACCAATTATGTTAGTTCAGTAATTCCCAAATGGTATATCAGTTGTGCTGCATATTTGCCATGCTAAATTAGTTAAATAAAGAGTACTGTGAATACTTAGTATGCATCCAAACTGTAGGCGGCTGTTGCTGCATATGCTCTTATCTCCCTCCAATCAGACTTCACTGGAGGTATGCGGTTCTGTGTAGTCTCTGCATTCATTATAATTTGAGCATGCAGTCACTTCCAATTCTTGACATGCAGCAGGATTCTTGCCTTTAAAAGAAGCTGCCCATTCAGCCAGATGGCATGCCATGAACACTGATATATGCAAAAATGAAGGAGGTGCACCCATGGGCATACTTCTATGTACTGTAACATAAATCCTTATAAGTTTAATGTTTAGAATATCCTTAGTAAGCAATTATATATTTTTTTCAGACATTTGGAAATGCACCAATTTAACTAGGTTGATAGTGGTTAATGTAATGCTTGTGTGTGTTGTGAATCAGCCTTCTAAGTTAGCTTGTAAACAATCATCATATAGAAATAATTTTAAATAATGTATTTCTTAGAACTCCAGTCTAGAGCATTGAAGAATAACAGCATACAGGTAATTTTTCTTTTTGGCTTCATAATTTGGGTAAAGATGAAAGATCCATACACATTTTGCTTCTATTTTATCTACCTTCTATTTGATTATAGCTATTCCTTGACTAAAGTGTGATGGAAACTTCAGTATAAAATAATCAAGAATGCATTTTTAGTGTAAATCTTTTGGCCTGTTTCAGTAAACGCTTCAAATGGAAGAGAAGCCTTTGTTTTTTATTATGAATTTGATAAATTGTTGAGCTCTGTTGCTTAAATATCAACACATGTGAGGTGCTTTTTTTCTCTTGAGGAGACTCTGGTATGTTTCATATATCTTTACTAGTTTTTTTTTAAACTTCCCATAATTACTTGGTTCTGTACAAGATTTAACTGGCAAATTGCTACCATAAGGCTTAATTCATAATGGAAACCCTTCCAAAATAATATGGGAAGACAATAATTGTTGACTGTAAGTAGCTTTAGAAATCATCACAATAACAGATATGGTAGTATTATTGCAGAACTGGTGTCTTAAGAATAGAGTCTTAGAGCATATAGGTTTGTTTTTCTATACTTGATACGGCAGTAATAAAATGGACTGCTTGGATGTTGGTAGATATTTGTATAGCTATCTTGGGATGTGTCATCAATATTAATCTTTACTAAAAAAAAAGCTGTAGAGTATAGGTTTTCATAGCTATTTCTTTGTGAAATTACTTTTGCATAATAATCATGAGAGACATTGAATACATCTTGACATTTCACTAGCCACGGCAAGTGAATATGTGTCAGCACGTATTCATTGTTTCACATGGCATTACCAGAAAGTCATTGCACCAAATAAATTATGTAGTCCTTAAAGACATCAGGCAGTGGCGATGAAGGATGAATAGATCAGCATTTTTGGATTTTCTGTTAATTTCTCCATCAAGCTTCTTGAGTAAATTACTACTTGTTTATGATATTTTTATTCTACTGTAATCAGATAATTTTGGTGGTTAACCTGACATAAGCAACTTAAATTCAAAGCAGTTATGGAATAAGGAGACAGAGCCTTATGTAGAGAAGAACAGTGAAAGTATAGAACTGAGGATTCTATACACCATCAGTATATATACATCACAGCAAAGTCTCGCAGAATCTGTAGTGGGAATCAAAAATATTTATTTCAGTCTAATGTATAGAACTGGTTATCACTAATAATAAACTAACATTTTTCAACTCCAGAGCAATGGCTAATACAATAAACAGCTTTAGTGATGATAACACTGAACTCCATGAAAATTTCATGTCACTTTTGAGATAATGATAGCTTCACGAGTGATCAATGTTTAGCTTTTCCTGGACAAAAAGATTGAAAAAATCGATAGGCTTTTAAGGATAGATATTCTAATTCAGTATGCAAACATGGAGAGGTCCAACATGATTAATAAGGAGGCATTTTTCATCTCAGTATGTAGACCTATAAGGCAACTAGTCAGTGTTTTGCTCATGGACTTCCTGAAAGCATTTAGCTGACTATTATAGGAATAATGTTGGACTAGATGGATTCCTGGCCAAATCCAGCATTGCTTTTCTGTTTTATTTTGTAGATTTTGTCTTTTACAGAAAATTGTATCTATAGTGTTAAAAGTGTTATTTCAAGTTTAAAACATCTTAATTGTCATCTAGCTCAATACTTGTTAGTGTAGAGTTTGTGGTGTTACAGTATCCCAGATATGTTTCATGTTGTTTAGTGGAATTAGATTAGCCAGTCCTACTAATATTTTATCTGCAATTGTTGAATCAATTATGTCTTTTGTTTTAATAATGAAGTAATAAATGCTGTTTCAGTAATTTATTCCTTACTACCATTCTTCAAATACTATGAAATATGTCTTCAAAAAGTAAATATGAAAAACCAATGTCAATTATACAGACTTCCTCCAGACTAAATATGTTTTATAGGGAAAATATAAAACTTTCTCTGTCAAAAAGTGGATTACTACTATCTTTGATAGCTTTCGCACAGGTATTATCAGTTTGACAAAGAATAACAGATTTGCTTTCTGCTAGAAGGAATAGATGGCTGGTTTTATATTTATTAGGTTAGGAATTGGAAAAGAGGAAAGTCTCTAACCACTGTGCTTCGTGGAGTGAAAAGATGTAATTAATCAGTCAGAATTCTGTGTAAGCAATTACAGAGATTACTTGTAACTTTTCATTACTGTTCAGTAATGGAATGTCATAACAAAAGTATGTGAAACCAGTAATGTTAATTATAGGTGTAGCTGATAAGATGTGCTTAACTCAGAAGTAAGGTTGACTAACTTGTAGCTTCCAATTGTTTACAATAAACCTTGTTCACAACACATTCTGGTTGTTCAAATTTTGCACATCAGATTAAAGAAATTCTGTATAAATGGCCCAAGCTGCTGTCAACAGACTCAATTTTGAAGTACAGTATGTGTGCTTCTGTTGGTATGGCTTTCAAAGCTGTTACATTTTCTTAGCATAATTTGTTAAGTTTATAGTCGGGTGAGTTGGAATAGTTGGGTGCCATGTATTAAATTCTTCATGACCTAATAAAGATCTGAAAAATATTTTTAACTGATGGGTATTGGTAATAAATGGCTGGTTAATACAATTAGGAATTTTTGCTGCTCTCCGGTTAGTGTTATGCACACACACAAACTTTAATGTGTAGTTTCTATTATGTTGTAAAATATTTAACTGATTCTTACTGCAAGCATTTGGGTATTTTAAGTTGGACTAGTGTCATAGAACAGGCATTCTCAAATTTCATCATTTTGGGTCATTTAAATCAAGAGAAACCTTGAATAAGTTCTAGGTTTTTATTAATTAGGGTGCAGTGGTAGTATTAAGTAAAAAAAAGTCAGGAAATATAATTAAGCAGCCCAAGCAGTACTCTTTGGTATTTGACCTGAGAATTGTCCTAAGTTAAAAATCCATGAAAAATTGGCTTTTTAATTCAGCAGTGGGGAAATTGAAATGAAAATAATTTTCATAGGGCTGAGAACATGGATAATAGTTGATTCTGGGGAATGGGGCAGGGGGGAAGGATTAGAAGTTCAGTCTGATTAACATCATGTATCTGAGATTTGTTTCCTGCTTGACAGCCATTGAATTCAATCCAGATTTTCCACCCTGTTAATCAGCAGAGAATGAGAAAATGAGAGGATGTGAATGTAGATTGTGGGGGTTGAAGCGAAGTGTAGTCCTTGACAATTTTGTTAGCCAAGTGCTGTCTCCTTCTTTCTGATGAAATATGATTTATGCCTTGCCTTACCTTGCTTGTGTCACCTTGGCTGAGTATCTCTAAACATTCTACTCTATAAATAGAAAACAATTAGAATTAAAGTGCTCCCTGTCCTGTTCCTGTAGTTTGGTAATTTTGGGGAAATAAATAAGTAAATAAATATCCATACTGCATGGATTCATTGTAACCTTAACTATGTTTTCACAATACACTTAACTGAGACAGTTAGAGAACTAGCAGCTGCATTAGCACAGTGTGTTAAACATGGTTAACTTTTCACTTTGGACTGTTTTTTCTCTTTTTTTAGGCATATTATGCTTTGTGAACGTAACTCATTGGTTTGTTTATGATTCAGTGGGTGTTCTTTGAGAACCCAGAAAACAGGTTGAGTAACCAAGTTAAATGTTGTGTGAACATAGGTTCTGTGTTACTTATTAGAATCAATTGTTATAATTATCTTTTGCTTCTTTAATTTTACAGTGTTGTTAGTTTGTTCAGTAAGTTTTGTTTGTATCTCCAGTCGGTGTTCTACTCCTTAATTTAGAGCGCACTGCAGACATATTCATACTAGTCCAGGCATGCTGATTTACTTACTTTTAATATTGGTTGCACCATAGTAGTATCCTAAATATAGGTTAGCATGCCAGTTTGGAACATCCTGTTAAGAAGTTGAAATATCTGGAATGCTAATAGGTTTTTGGAGAACTACAAGGCCATACCTATAGACGTCAGCTGATATCCTTCAGTATATCAATATAACAATATATTAGAATTGAAATAGGTATCTATAACGCCAGCAGTGATAAGGATCTGTCTAGCTATGCTGAGGTTTTAAGTTTGTTTTTTAAAAACATACTCCTGTTGAGTTCATAAGTAAATATGCATAAGTTACTGTTCCAGCCTGGCTGTAGGAGTGTCTCTTGGGTCACTTTCATATTTTATGAGCATATAACTTCTATTTATAATATACGGTTGAAGCTAATTACAGGGGAGTAGCAATTTTAATCTGTTGCAGTGAAAACGAAGAATCTTGTGGCTAAACATTATTAAAGTTGATATAGTATAAGCTTTTATCAGAAACATGGAATATTATCCTGAATGTTAGAAATGAAGCAATTTGCTGTACCAAGTATTCAATCCTTATGCTAAGGAAAGATGAAACTGGTAAATTGGAACAGTACTAGTTGAACATCCTTGTTCCTGGCATAAAATATTAGTCCAAACTTTTGAGGATGGACATAATCTTGTCTTTTTTTTTTTAGTAATATCATTTTTTTTATCTTAGGGTAAACCTAGTGCTCAATATTATGGCTTTATGGATATTAAAATATAGCTTAGATTCTATAGTGTCAAGCAAAGTTGTTCCTACCCAAGAGAGTTTTTACTCTGATTTCAGTATATTTTCACATTAAAAGCTTTGTTTAGAAGTTTGTGTAGGAAATAGACATCCTGAAATCGATCAGAATTAGTTTAATTAGTTTTTAGAGTTCTGCTATGGACAACTGATTTCCCTCCTCCCCATTTAACATTTCTTTTCTTAGTAATACAAGTCAGTGTTTTATATATCTAGTATTCTCTGTGGAGAGTTCAAAAGTTTCCTTTTCTTTTTTACATTTAAGCTATAATGAAGTGTATTGCTTCCTAGCAGTTATCTTGGGATTGGATGCTATTTGACACATTGCAGTGGGCTTCATAGAATCATAGGGTTGGAAGGGAACCTTGGAGATCTTCTAGTTCAACACCCCAACCCAGGGCAGGAATCCTCATATCATCCCATACAAGTGACTGTCCAATCTTTGCTTGAAAATCTCTAGTGATAGAGCACCCAGGACTCCAGGAGGTAGGCTGTTCTGCCACTCAATAGCTCTTAAGGTTAAGAAACTTCTCCTTATTTCAAGTCTGGATCTCCCTCTGTAAAGCTTCAATCCGTCAGTTCTCATCTTACCCTTGGGTGTTATGGAGAATGACTCATTCTCTCTTCCCTGTGACAGCCCTTTGAGTATTGGAAGACTGCTATCATGTCTCCCTTTAGCTTTCTCTTCTTTAGGCTAAATATATTATTTTGTCTTCATGTGATTTAGTGTCCAAGCCTCTCACTATCTTTGTCAGTCTTCTCTGCACTCTTTCCAGTTCCTCAGCATCCTTCCTGTACTGTGTCCAGAACTGGACATGCTATTTCAGGTATAGTCTGACCAATGAAGGACAGAGTGGAATTATCACTTCTATAATTTCAACACTGTATCTCTGTTGATGCAGTCCAAAATTGCACTGGCTCATGCTTAATCTGTGGTCTACCACAAATGCCCTGATCCTTTCTATAGGTACTACTGCTGAGCCGGGTATTGCTTATCATGTGCCTGTGCATCTAGTTTTTCCTACTTAAGTGCAGAACTTCACATTTCTCACCATTAAATTGCATATTATTGGATAGGGCTCAATATTCATGTCTGTCATGGTTCCTTTTGAACCGTGAACCTGTCTTCTGAGCTGTTAGTAGTCCTCCTTCCCTTATGTCATTTGCAGATTGGATGAGCATCCCTTCTATCACCTTGTCTAGTCATTTATGAAAATGTTGAAGAGGCCAGGACAGAGCTCTGAGGTACCCTAGTGCATATCTCTCTCCATGTAGACATATTAAGAACCACATGTTGGGTATGGTGGTTCAGCCAGCTATGAATCCATCTAGTAGTGGGACCATCAATCCTACATTGTTCTGTTTTATCAAGATGATGACTATGGTGAACTTTATCAAATGCTTTACTAAGTCTAAGCATATCACTTATACAGCTTTCTCTTGGTCTACTAATATAGTTGCTTTGTAAAAAAAAAAACAGTAAGATTTGTATGGCACAATCTATTTTTAACAAACTCATGTTGAAATGAAATACCATTTATTTGGTCAGTGACCAGCAAAATTTGAAAATATAGAACAAAAAAGTAAAATCAAATGGGTGAGATAAAATACTAGCATAACAAAGAATCTCTATAATAAAAATGTAACTTATGCTATTTTGTTGTTTATTCATTCAGTTGCTTCCGACTCTTCGTGACTTCATGGACCGGCCCACGCCAGAGCTTCCTGTTGGTCGTCAACAACCCCAGCTCCCCCAGGGACGAGTCCGTCACCTCTAGAATATCATCTATCCATCTTGCCCTTGGTCGGCCCCTCTTTCTTTTGCCTTTCACTCTCCCTAGCATCAGCATCTTCTCCAGGGTGTCCTGTCTTCTCATTATGTGGCCAAAGTATTTCAGTTTTGCCTTTAATATCATTCCCTCAAGTGAGCAGTCTGGCTTTATTTCCTGGAGGATGGACTGGTTTGACCTTCTTGCAGTCCAAGGCACTCTCAGAATGTTCCTCCAACACCACAGTTCCAAAGCATCGATCTTCCTTCTCTCAGCCTTCCTTATGGTCCAGCTCTCACAGCCATATGTTACTACTGGGAACACCATTGCTTTAACTATGCGGACCTTTGTTGTCAGTGTGATGTCTCTGCTCTTAATGATTTTATCGAGATCTGTCATTGCTCTTCTCCCAAGGATTAAACATCTTCTGATTTCCTGACTGCAGTCAGCATCTGCAGTAATCTTTGCACCTAGAAATACAAAGTCTTTCACAGCCTCTACATTTTCTCCCTCTATTTGCCAGTTATTGATCAAGCTGGTTGCCATAATCTTGGTTTTTTTGAGGTTTAGCTGCAAGCCAGCTTTTGCACTTTCTTCTTTCACCTTCATCATAAGGCTCCTCAGTTCCTCTTCGCTTTCAGCCATCAAAGTGGTATCATCTGCATATCTGAGATTGTTAATGTTTCTTCCAGCAATTTTGACCCCAGCCTTGGATTCCTCATACACTGTTATAATTATTAATTACCTGTGCAAGTGTAAATCTAAAATATTACAATCTATGAGGTAAAAATATGATCACCTAAAACAAGGTAGCTAACACGTAATAAACCTAAAGTGATGAATAAAACAGAATGGTTATTTCTATGACTAGCTATGCCTTATTTTCATTGCGGCAACACAGAATTTGGCTACTGCGAAAGTGATCAAGATTACAGTTGGCGGTTCTGAGATAAAATTCTTTTTTTACTACTTTTTAAAATTTAGTTTATATATGCACAATTACCAAAACAGTCTTTAATCTTAGAGAAAAAGTTTTTTTAAAAAAAACTTGAAAGTACAAACTAAAAATACAATCCAGTTCTTTAGTCAGTGTTTGAAATATCCCAGAAATGTCCACTTTAAAATTATTTTTTTGCTTTTGATAGAGATGTGTTATAGATTGGATTTCATCAAGAAAGCAACTCAGGTGCCTTTGAGGTTGCCAAAGTGTCTGGTCCATATTGATCCATTAGAACATGCTTAAGCTGAAGATACCTCCACCATGGGAATACGAATTGGGAAGACCAGATTCAATTTCAAGTTGGAAAAAAATCCTTTACAATAGTCATTACATAGTAGTTGATTTAAAGACATGATTCCAGCTTTTGCCTGAGCTTTCCAATAGTAGAATCTTCCCAAAATTTTTATTTACTTACTTATTTATATTTATTTATATTTATTATTTATTTATTCAATTTCTATAGCTGCTATGTATGTTAGATATTTATTATCAGAACTCAGTTTACATTTCAGTATGGCCCAGTACTCCTGGAAATAAAAGGTCTTTTCTGCTATATGTTGTTCCAAGCACTTGCCATGATCACAAAGGAAATAGTTAATAGCTTTCCAACTTAGCCTTGAGATCAGATTCATGTTCCTTTAGTACCCTGGGATGATGTATCTTTGCTGCAAGCATGTTATGTTTGAACAAGAAATATTATTCTTTCATGTAATTTAATAGGGTTTTTTAATAGATACTGTATGTTAAGCTAGTAAAATACTTTGATCTTTTTTCATCAACAAAAAGATGCAGTACTGAAAAGAAGAAGTAAATGGAGGAATCATTGTCTCAGATGATGATGCTCAACTTCATACAATTATTATTTGGGTCAGGCAGTTCTAGCTTAGTTTCCTTTTCAGCCTATTTTTATGTGCAGAAGTATTGAAATGTGTTCTCCCCACTTGCATTCTGAAGTAAAACAGTCCTCAGAAAGGCTGAATTTGTGCTTGCGGATTGAAATACATAAGAGAGTGATTGGACTAGTTGTTGCAAGCTAGTAACTGGGTATCAAAACTGGGTATTCTCTTCTGTTGGTAACTGGGTATAGGTGGCACAAATCATGTAGCTGATAGCTGATTGTGCCAGATGTAAATGGCAGAGCTGAATACTGTTATTTAAACCACAGATACGTCTGGTTTTAAAGAGTGGTACAACGATCTGGTTTGTGCAAAAAAATTAAAAACTTAAGTACAGAGTTCAGTCAAACACTGTATACTAGCTTTTTTTTTTTAGATTTTTCTTTCTAGCACAGCTTTATCAGACCCAATATATGCTCTATAGTCAATAGTGCTTTTTACTCCAGATAAATGAATAAAGATTAAAATGTGGGGTGAAATATATTTTATTTATTTAATATCCCACCTTTATTATTTTTATAAGTAACTCAAAGTGGCGAACATACCAAATACTCCTTCCTCCTCCTATTTTCCCCACAACAACAACCCTATGAGGTGAGTTGGGCTGAGAGAGGGTGAATGGCCCAAGGTCACCCACCTGGCTTTCATGCCTAAGGAGGGACTAGAACTCTGTCTTCTGCTTTCTAGCCCGTTGCCTTAACCACTAGATTAAACTGTCTCTCTTGATTTTAAAGAATTAATTAACATTCCCAACGATTTTAAAACTTTGTCCTCAGCACAAAAGGTGATAATATAGAACTGTGCATTTCTGACAGTTAAAAGCCCACTTTTATATATGATTACATTTTTGATGGATATGCTTATTAGAGGTTGAATGTAGATTTGATTTTAATCTAATAATATTTCTATAGGCCATTAAGGTATCTAACACACACTGTTGCATAAAACAACATTCTTGCCACCATCCTTTTTATCCAGATACTTCATTTACCATCTCTGTTGCTGAATTACCTAGATTCTAGATGATTCCTTTCAGTAGCAAAACCTACATTTTTTCATTTCTAACTCATACAAAACTTTAAATCCAAGATACATGACTGTATCACTAAGAAAACAGCCCACTAAAAATAAATATTGAAGTCTGTTGTTTACAAAGCATATGACTCTACTAATTTGTGTCTTGAGTTGATAAATAGATAGCTTGTGAGTCTCAGTGTGGAAAAGCAGTGGTTTCACTGGTTTGTTGTTTATTCGTTTAGTCGCTTCCGACTCTTCGTGACTTCATGGACCAGCCCACACCAGAGCTTCCTGTCGGTCGTCAACACCCCCAGCACCCCCAGGGACGAGTCCGTCACCTCTAGAATATCATCCATCCATCTTGCCCTTGGTCGGCCCCTCTTCCTTTTGCCTTCCATTCTCCCTAGCATCAGCATCTTCTGCAGGGTGTCCTGTCTTCTCATTATGTGGCCAAAGTATTTCAGTTTTGCCTTTAATATCATTCCCTCAAGTGAGCAGTCTGGCTTTATTTCCTGGAGGATGGACTGGTTTGATCTTCTTGCAGTCCAAGGCACTCTCAGAATTTTCCTCCAACACCACAGTTCAAAAGCATCGATCTTCCTTCGCTCATGTGAAATGAGTGCCTTACTGGCATGTGAAATGAGTGCCACTGTTCGATAGTTTGAACATTCTTTAGTGTTCCCCTTTTTTGGTATGGGGATATAAGTTGATTTTTTCCAGTCTGATGGCCATTCTTGTGTTTTCCAAATTTGCTGGCATATAGCATGCATTACCTTGACAGCATCATCTTGCAAGATTTTGAACAGTTCAGCTGGGATGCCGTCGTCTCCTGCTGCCTTGTTATTAGCAACGCTCCTATGCAAATGAGTATGACTACAGGAGGTGTGGTTTACAGTTATTACAGATAAATGTGATACAGCCATTTACAGAAAAAGGAACAATTACTTTTTCACACTGATACATTACATCTTAGATGGCTTATCGAATAAAATGAAACAAGTACCAACTTTCAGTGTTTTTTGTTCAAACTCCCTTATATTATCAGTAGGATCTACATATTGCTCTGATAATCCAGTGAATAGTTAGAAAGTTGAAAAGATATGCAAAAAAATTGTTGTAAACCACCCAGAGTCCCTCTGGTAGGAGGAGATTGGCGGCAACAAATTTGATAAATATTCTGAAAGAGAACGAATACTTTTGCACAAACGTGTAGGTAAGGGTTACATTTATACAAAGGTCTTTTTCCTAGCAAGTTCAGAATAACATTCTGGATTATTTCACTTTATCCTCATAATTCATAATCCACTGATAATAGAATTAAGATGTAAGGAATCACCTGCACTTGGAGATGAGGTTTTTCTGGGGGAAAAAAAAATTGGGAAATTCTCCTATGCAAATGAGTATGACTACAAGTAGCACATTCATCTCAGTATCCATAGTTTGCACAAGTATTTGGACTACATTATTTGATGTAAACAAAAATTAAATCTGGCATACATTATGAAGCATGAATAGTAATGTCAAAGAAACTAAACACTTTGATATGAGGAGAAAAAATATTTATTGAAATGTTGGTCGAAATAATGTTGAGCAATGGCCTATAAAATACAGGTAGTCCTCGTTTGACAACCACAACTGGGACCAGCAACTCCATTGCTAAGCGATGTGGTCGTAAAGTGAGACATCACGTGACCACAACTGGCAATTTTACTGCTGGCTTCTCCATTGGCTCTGTCAAACCCAGCTGTGAAGTTGCAAAAGGTGATCACGTGACTGCGGGACGGTGTGATGGTTGTAAACATGAGCCAATTGCAAAGTGCCCAAATCTTCATCATGTGACTGTGGGGACACTGTGACTGTTGTAAGTATAAGGACTGGTCGTAAAGTTACTTTTTCAGCACTGTCACAACTTCGAACAGTTGCTAAACAGGGCAGTTGTTAAGCATACCAGTAATATGCAGTCATACTGTAGTTTTAGCTTCTCACTATTGTAGAACAATTCTCTGAAAAGGAAACTGAATGTAACTTTGAGACTGCCAAATCTGCCTAGACTACAAAATTCTCCATGGAAAATTTTGCCACCTGAAAATTTTTCAGCCCAATCGTGTGCTCCTCTCAAACTAAGGAATGCATTTATTAAAGGCTTGTAGCACCCACTCCTTTCACATTCAAGGATTATGACCTTTCTTCAGAATTGGACTAAAATGAATAATGTTGTTTTAAGTAGATTTTAGCTGGTTTTCCCCCCTTCTCATTCTGTCTGCTGGTTGCCTTGAATGCTATATTGGTATAAGGACAGGCTATAAACCAAGAACAAAATAGCCTAAGAGGCTGTACCTCATTCTCAGTGTTGTTTGTAGCTTGAATTTACATCTGAACCTAGATGTTCCAAGTGCAAAACAAAAACAACACTTAACTGTATCCAAGACCGTACTTCAACTGTGAAGAAATCTAAAAGATAAAGCAATAAATGTCCACCCACAGTTGAGAAGCCAGTTTTAGGTTTTGTTTAAAATTTCATTAAAGTTATTTCTTCTAATCATGTAACATCCATATTCCACATGGAATGCAAAAACAATTCTTTGTCAAGGCCTTTAAGCACTTCAAAAATCCAAAAAGTATTTATTTGATCTACCAGTGAAACTGTTCAAAATCTTGCGAGATGATGCTGTCAAGGTAATGCTATATGCCAGCAAATTTGGAAAACACAAGAATGGCCATCAGATTGGGAAAAAATCAACTTATATCCCCATACCAAAAAGGGAAACACTAAAGAATGTTCAAACTATCGAACAGTGGCACTCATTTCACATGCCAGTAAGGTAATGCTCAAGATCCTGCAAGGTAGACTTCAGCAATTCATGGAGCGAGAATTGACAGATGTACATGCTGGGTTTAGAAAAGGCAGAGGAACTAGGGACCAAATTGCCAATATCCGCTGGATAATGGAAAAAGCCAGGGAGTTTCAGAAAAACATCTATTTCTGTTTTATTGACTATTCTAAAGCCTTTGACTGTGTGGACCATAACAAATGGTGGCAAGTTCTTAGTGGTATGGGGATACCAAGTCATCTTGTATGCCTCCTGAGGAATCTGTATAACGACCAAGTAGCAACAGTAAGAACAGACCACGGAACAACGGACTGGTTTAAGATTGGGAAAGGAGTACAGCGGGGTTGTATACTCTCACCCTACCTATTCAACTTGCATGCAGAACACATCATGCGACATGCTGGGCTTGAGTGAAAGACTTTGTATTTCTAGGTGCAAAGATTACTGCAGATGCTGACTGCAGTCAGGAAATCAGAAGACGTTTAATCCTTGGGAGAACAGCAATGACAAACCTTGATGGATGATATTCTAGAGGTGATGGACTGGGGGAGCTGGGGGTGTTGACGACTGACAGGAAGCTCTGGGGTGGGCTGGTACATGAAGTCACAAAGAGTCGGAAGCGACTAAACAAATAACAACGTAAATGACTGGAACATTGTAAACTCGCTGTTATACTTACAGTAACCTTTAGGTAGGGCATCTGGTTTACAGTCAGTAACTGTTTGGGATATTCTAGAGGTGACGGACCCATCCCTGGGGGAGCTGGGGTTGTTGACAACCGACAGGAAGCTCTGGTGTGGGCTGGTCCATGAAGTCACGAAGAGTCGGAAGCGATTGAATGAATAAACAACACACCTCCTGTAATTGGTGATCAGCCTTTTACAACTTCAGGTGGGAATTTTGGGCCATTCCTTCAACTAGCAACATCAAACACAAATTGTTAATTTATAAGGTCCTGTCACGTTTTTGTGGGTGTTTAGTCCTGGACTTTAACTTGGCCATTTGAAAACACTGAATTTGTTCTTCATCTTGTAGATTTGTTTATATGTGGAATTGTCTTTCTGCATGACCCACTTATACTTCAGCTGTTGGCTAGATGGCCTAATATTTTCCTGCAGAATTCTATGATTACAAAGCAAAATTCATGCTTCCTTCAATGAAGGTAGGTTGTTTAGGTCTTGAGGCAGCAAAACATCTCCAAACCATGACACTGCTATCTTTATGCTTGATGGGTGGCATGAGGCTTTCTTCATGAAATTCAGTGTTTAGTTTTTGCCACATGATAGCCATGTAGTTTGAAAAAATAAACTTCTGCCGAGAGAACATTCTTCCAGAAATCTGCAGGATGATCCAGTTGCTTTTTGGCAAACCTGAGATGAGCATCAAAGCTCTTCTTAGTCAACAGTGGGTTCCACCTTAATCTTTCTTTGGAAAATAGATAATCTGGAGTAATCATAGTAATCATGATAGGTGTTAGGTGGTCATGTAACTTTTAATGTAATGGTTTTTAGGTCTCATCAGCCTTCTAAATTCTTGGACTGGTTCTTAGAGTCTGAGCCCAGCATCTTGAGGCATATGAATGCATATTAGCAACTTTTCAATGTTTCATATCTAGTTAGATCATATGGAAGGGCCCCAGTGGTCGTTAGGGGTCATTAGAAAGTCTTTATTTGGAGAAATAAATCCTAACTGAGGTGATGAAAAGTGATGATGAGGCTAAGGATCAAAGTTTATACAATCAGGCTTCTGTCTTACAGCTTTGAAGCAATGTAAAATACATTTGCAAAGTACATTCATAGTCAAACAATTGTTCCATTTACAAGCCCCCTCCCCCCATCACCCACTCACTGAAAAGGAATCAGCTTTATTACCATGACTTTGGAAAGTTACTGTGCTTGTTAGATTGAAACTTTTTGGAGACCCGCTGTGAGATTCTAGACAATTTTGCAAAGATTATTCTTGTCAGGCACTTCTGTTGCTCAGAGAATCACTGAATCCACTGGCTGTTTGATTCAAATTTTTGAATAATTCTAATTGTGGAGGAAAAGAACTTGAAAAAAGTTGTTAGTCCTATTGTCTTGTGAAAGGCTGGTATGCTTTCCTTGCGGAGGGCTTGCCCAGTATTTCCTGGCACTTTAATATCTTCTTGATACTATAGTGTTCACTTTGCAAATTGTAATCTCTAAACTTTAAATTTTGAATGCATTTTATTTTAAAACAGGGTTCATAGCCTGGCCCTGTATCTGACAGATGAAAAGGGATTAAGAAACCAATTTTTCTCCAGAATTTGCATGTTATGCATATTCAACCCTTTGGCAACCTATGGCCATTTCCTTGTGTTCCAAGAGAAAGTTTTACTTATGTTTACTTCCATATAAACATCATATGATTAATCAAGCTTCTGACTCTAAGGGATTTTTGCCAATTTTTTTATTGGACAAGAATTTTAGTTAGAAACTAGTGTTTCATTGCTGAAAGTACATTTAAACAGCATCTTACACTTGTAAATAGTCTAGGATTTTCTCTGATGAACATGCAGTGAAGCCTTTTAGGGCAATTATATCTTACAAAGGTTTGAAAAGGTAGAGTTGTAAACATTTGATGGGCCAATGATTCTACTTAGCTATTGTTATTATATTATTGTTATTGTTTGTAATGGTGCTGTTAGAGTTGATGAAGTTTTACAGAATATGGATTTATTCTCTAAGGAGTTTACAATTTTAAAATGTTTATATACATATAATTGCATAAGATTTTTAATAGTGCAGTCAATTGAAAAGCCAGAGCAGTGTAAACATCAAATATACTAATATTTTAATTCTGGGATTTGGGTTCCTGTAATCCACATTGAGCCAACAGTACACCTCCCCCCCCCCACAAAAAAAAGCAAATGCAGTCCTAGGATCTATCACTGAAGTATAATGTCAAAATCAAAAGAAGTCATTGTTCCTATTTATTCTGTGTTGGTTAGACTGCACCCAGAATATTGGGTCCAGTTCTGGGCACCATATTTTAGGAAGATTGATTTTGTGCCATCAAGTCGTTTTCAACTCCTAGCAACCACATAGATAGATTTTCTCCATATTCTAGGAAGGACATTATAAATTGCAGTGTAGCTAAAGAAGAGCAACCAGTATGAAAAAGGGACTGGAAAAAAATATTTGGAAGTATTGCCTACGTTTAACTTAGAGAAGAGAAAGCAGTATAAACACATAATAACTCTCTTCAAGCATCTGAAGGGATGTTAGGATTGTTCAGAGTTGTTCCAGAAGACAGGACAAGAAATAATGGGTTTAAATGATGAAGTAGATTTTAGTTGGGTAGCAGGAATTTTTTTCTAAATGTAAGAACTGTTCAGTAACAGAACTCTACTTCACTGGAAATGTTTAAACAGAGATTGGGTGGCAGTTCGTTGGGATGTTGTAGTAGTGGATTTCTGCACTGGGCAGGGATTTATCCTGGATGATCTCCAGAGTGCCTTCCAGTCATTTCATTTTGTGATCTACATAGTATTCCAGTTTTCTTGATTCCTCCCAATCCATGTGGTTGTAGTCACTGGACTGTCATATTTTGCTTGACCGAATTAATTTTTTGAGGAGAAGGAACTTGCATATTTCTTGGGCATTGACTCAAAAATGTATGTTTGTTTAACATGGAGGTTTCCTTAGAAAACTCATTGTGTTTTGCCAGATCTAGGAAAGCAGAGCAACTGAATACTGTAGCCATTTTCTTTTATACAGAGCAATAATTTTGATTATTTCTTATTGAGTTCCTGATTTGTCAAAAAGCCTCCATAGTTGTTAAGATACTACAAGCTTTTATTTTTATTTACTACTGATTGAACCTTTTGATCTACCAATACCCCTTCAGCTTATCAGAACCTAAGAAGATGATAAAAACTCTTCAGTTTCTGTGGCATCATTTGTCTTACTGGTGACCTCTAATTATGATTGCACAGCACACTGGAAGTTATGCTGCTAAAACATTCTTAATACTTTCTATTACTTAATTAACCTATTTCAGCTATTTTGCATTTCATGTTGTCTATCTTGATCCACAATTCCAGAAATGCCAACTAGTTTGGCTTAATGAGGATTCTTTCTAGTAAAGTATGTCCAGGTTTTTCCCATAAAAATTTATCCTGCAGGTCTGTAAAAAGTTCTGGGCAAAACAAGAGAACTTCTGGGGAAACAGCACCTGTTTATTCCTTCATGTTTCCAACTGCTCAGCCAAAAATTCTAGAATCCCTAATTCAAAGTGTACACCTCATTAATTTCTTATTTAAAATGTTCCTGAGTAATATTCTGATAGACTCTATTCCACAGACTAGGGCAAATAAACCAGTATGGGAAATACCAATTTCTAATGGAGATCTACTCTGAATAAACTGTAACCCTTTGCACATATCATTTGTCAGTCTTATTTTCTGGCTTTTTGTGGTAATCATCCAGCTATCGGTGAAATATAGTACCACCATTTTTACAGCACTGTATTCATTTTAGGGACAGGTGATTGGTTCATCAAACTGAACCAGACTTTAGATTAGTGAATGTTAACATACGGCAGGCTTTACTTACAATTGTGAATCATGCTATGGATTTTAATCCTTTTCCCTTTCTAATTTTTTATTCTCCCTTGGTAAATATTTTGAGTTGTATACTGAAATTATACAAGTTGTATTGAGTTGTATACTGAAAGAGGAATAAGAAATAAGATTTCTGGTGCATCTTTATGTTAACATTCATAGATTGGTGTCAGGTACTCGACACATGTAATACCACTGCTACGTGAGATGCATTGGTTGCCAGTGTGCTTCAGGGTGCAATTCAAGGTGCCGTTTGTCACCTTTAAAGTCCTTCATGGCTTGGGGCTGGGTTACCTAAGGGACCGTCTTCTCCCAGTTGTTTCTGCCCATCCAATTCAATCTAGTAGGTTGGGTATGCTGCGGATCCCGTCAGCCAGGGAGTGTCGGTTGGCAGGAACTAGAAGGTGTGCCTTCTCTTCCATAGCGCCTGCCCTCTGGAACATCCTGCCTCCAGAAATTAGGATGTCCCGGACCCTGTTGGCCTTTCGTAAGGCCGTGAAGACCTGGCTTTGTGCCTGGGCCTGGGGCCTTGAGCGTGTGGATGGTCCCATCTCTTGGCTGTATTAACATCCATACATTGCCCGCTTGGCAGCCATGTATATTTATTTTGTATTTATTTTATATTTTAACTGTTTTAATTGTAATTGTTTTAATTGTTTTATAGTTTTATTGTTGTAAGCCGCCCAGAGTCACTTACTGAGATGGGCAGATATAGAAATCAATCAATCAATCAAATAAATAAAGTTAGAATCTACCCTAGATGTAGTATTTCCAAGCTGGATCATTGAAACTTTGTCTAACTACATTTGGTATTTTTGTCAGTAATTACATCTCACATTTGTTCTAGAAAAGCAGTTTCCTGCAAATTTATATAAGAGTAAGCAGAACTGAATCCAGGAACATGTGGGGATGCAGAGGATCATATTATGAAATTCTCTGAATGCTTTTTCAGGTTTTGGAGGGGTAGGATGCAGTATTTAAAGTGGTGACTAGATATTAGAGTTTCCTGCTTAAATGTTTTCTCTATTTTGGAACTTTAAATTACAGGTTTCAGATAGGAGCTCTGTCAAAGAAAGGAATAGAAATATTAGGCAGAGTGTATTGGATTATTTAACCTTCTATAATCAACAGGATTTACTAGTCGGTGTACAAGCTGAGCTGTAGTTAGGAATACCATTCCTCTCTCCTTTGTTTTTGTCTGGAATTACTGCTAACTGTGATGAGCAAAGATAAGGTAACTAGGCTTGCCTAAAATACTTTTCAGGAGTTTCCTAGTTTTCTGCATCTCCACACCTTTAGAATGTATACTCATAATCCAACCAATAATAAATTGTTAAACCTGCTTGACCTCATTCTAGCAGGAAGAAATGACATAATAGGAAAGGAGCAGTCACCATGGTGAACACATTTGTGGAACATCCCCAAAAATACCAGATCAGGAGAGATGATCCACTTGTTGTGTGCTCTTATGGACTAAACCAAATGTTCGGCAGCAGACTTGGGCTTGGGAAGAAAGATAGCTGCCAAACAGTTGAAAAATAACAATTTGGAGGAAGCAATACTGTGCAGTAGGGAAGCAATAACAACTTCCACTATCCTTTCCTCCCCAGAAAATGAGAAAGTAGTGAATATATTCCTTTGGTTTCCTAAAATTATTTAACATACAAAAGAGGAGCCATTCTTCCCTTTCTTTAGTTTCCTGTCTGCAGGAGATTACATGATCAGGTAAAATAACTTGGACTGGAGAATCCTTAATCCTAATAGTGATGTTGGAAAAGATTGTGAAAATTTGTATTTCTGCAAATGTGCAGAAGAGTGTCTTATCAAAATTATGTATAAAAAGCAAATTGAAAATCCTGAGGAAGCCTAAGAGTTCGAGTAGCGACTTTCAGTTTACATTGTTAGAGTACATTGTTTGATTCATAGGTTGAGCCTTAAGTTGACTCACTTTTTGAAAGAAGCTAATGGTCTTACAAAGTTGCTTTTATAGAGGAGGAGATTCAGAAAGTTGTTGTATAAGGCTGATAATAAATATCTCCGATTTATTTTTAAATGAGCACTTAAAGCATTTAATAAATATATTGGCTTAATAACGTTTTTTTCTTGAAAGGTGTAGGCATGCACAGTTAATCTCAAGAATATTTCCTGTGCTTTAAATCTGCAGTTTTGTGTGGTAAGTCCTTTAAATGTGAGGTTTATGTGAGACATAAGCAACTTTATCAGGGTTATTGCTATCTAACTATGGGTGTGTGTTTTCTGAACCGCTGCTCAAAAATCTACAAACGAATTATAATCTTAGTTAAGGGCAACATGGAAGAGATAAAGTTCAGGTTAATAGAAAGAAAGTTTCATAATTCTAAAATTGGCCCCTAGAATGCCCTATTTCTTAAATATATCAGTTTAGCTGACTTTAATGCCAGGTACTTGGGGAAATGGTTCTTGAAAGAACCTGGTCCCTTACCATTTAGGGGTTCAAAGGTTAAGGCTACCATTTTGAAACTGGGCCCATTTGGTCTACTTAGCACTTACCAGTATCTAAGCAACCATATAGTTTATCAGTTACAACTTTCTGACCATTCTGAAAGGCACTGTATTGTGATATAACATCCTTTCTTGCTTGTCAGATAAGTATGTCTCTACTAGGCCTCTTAATGGCCAGATTCATAACCAACAGGGCCTTTAAAGAAGCCACTTCAAAATTAGCGGGTATGCACATGAAGCATCTCTTTTCAAGTTGTTAAAGCAGCTGCATATTTTTATAGATTTGTGTGGCTACTTCAAAAGTTGCTTCTGGCTGTCTATTGTTTTGCTGAGAAAAAAAGTGAAATGCTGTACATATACATGTATGCAGAAACAGTTTGGAGCAGCTTCTGAAATAGCCATGTGATCTTGAAAAATGACATGTTTGCATTAACAATTAAAAGAAAATGCTTTGTACATGATTTTGCATGTTTCCATGCATCTCTTCTGAAGGATTTATCCAGCCATAATAATGATATAGGTGATTCCTCAGGTAGGTTAAAAATAGCAGCTGATATTGAGTCCAACAATTTTTATATAAATTTAATTCCATTATTTTCATCATAATCCTGCGCATTTTAGATAGTGGTATGCTGCTAAATGTTTAAGAACTGGCTTGGCTCCATTACCACTGCCGCACCACTAGCTGTGGAATGGCTGATTGGAGTACTAGGCTTTGAGGCTTGCCCCTGCTATCAACCAGCTTGCAAAATTCCAGAAAATTTAACAATTGGCTCTCGGAGGCTGGCTCTAGTACATCACTGATTATAGAGCAGAAAAATTGTTCAGTGGTATTATTCATTTCTTTGATGTTGGGTGACGAGCAGTAGAACAAAAGTTCATCAACACATCGATGTTACTCACTCCCAAATTATGGTGACCTCACTTAGTGGTGTTTAGTATACATTAGCAAAGGAAACAGATCAGGACTTTGTATGCCACCATAAGTCAGTCTTCCTCACTTTGTGCTCTAGTATTAGGACTTCAGGCCTTCCTAAAACACTGACTAGGAATTCTGAGAATTGCTCTCTCAGTATATCTGGAGGACATCTGTTTGGGGAAGGCTTCCAGAAGCCAGTAGTAGCAGTGCTAGAAAATAGTATCAGCTGCAGCTTCCAGATGCTCTTCAAGGGCAGCCCCATGTCGAACACATCGCAATAATCTACTCAGGAAGTGACTAAGCCATGAGTGACCATGAGCAAAGCCTCTAGGAAAGGTTGCAACTGGTGCACAAGATGAAAATGTGCAAAAGCCCTCCTGGCCACAGCTGCCACCTGCTCCTTGAACAGGAGCTGTGAGCCCAGATGGACCCCAAGTTGTGTCCTGTTTGTGGTAGGGCAATCCCATCCAGAACAAGTGGGGGTTAGATCTTCCCTCCCCCAACACCAACTAGAACCAATCTGAGTAGAAGGAAAATTGGCATAACACTGTGCCCCCTGTTTACCCAAAGTCAGCCCAGAAGGATGATATGATGGATGGTATTGAAAGCTGCTGAGAAGTCATGGAGACCAAGGATGAACCAGGGAGACCTATGTTCATTCCCCATTGAATTATAGAGCTTGCTAGATAATTTTGTGCCAGTCACTTTCTCAACTCAACCTACCATATTGAATTGCTGTGGAAATAAAATGAAAGAATGTTCCCATACATGCCATCTTGAGCTCTCGAAAGAAAAGTCGGGGTATAATTGCAGCAATAAATAAAATAATAAATATCTAGGAGAGCTAATGGGCTGTGTTCCTGACATCCAGTTTTCAGCGTGGCTCAGGTTATATTTTTCAAAGTACTCTGTTTTTGTTGGAAGCCCAGTTGAAATGAGCCCAGGTAATCAGTATTCTTCTTAATGGCTCTGGAATTAATGAAACCATCACCATTGTGGGCTCCTTGGCCTGAAATTTATTTATCAAATTTGTCACTGCCCATCTCCTCTCACCAGAGAGACTCTGGGCAGTTTACAACAAGATAATCAATAAAACAATATATATACAATAAAATTACAGTATACAAAAGTGCACCATATAAAAACAATTACAAATAACAGATAAATATAAATAAAGACCATATGGCTGTGATCTAATTTGGTCCTTGCATGGGAAGGGCACTTTAGGGCACTAGCCAACCCCAGGAATAACTATTCCCCTCCCCACTCCAGGCCAGGCGGAAGGCCAGGAGCGATGGGGATAACCTCACCTCCGGGGGCAAGATGTTCCAGAGGGCAGGAGCTACTGCAGAGAAGGCCAGCCTGCTTAAATGATTTAGTTGAAAAATTATAATTATAAATTATAATTTCCAAATCGTCACAAGTCAAGAGAACATTTTTTTTTATTTATGGGAATGTATATCTCAGTCTCTGTATCTCTATATCTATCCCCTTAACTAAAAAATGTCTTATCTTAGTTATGGCATCATCTTGATTTTAATCCATTTAATTATCCTAGAAGGAAAAAGGAGTAAATAGGTGTCCCCCCGCCTTTGGTCAGTGGCAGCACTTGGCTGCCCTTGTGTAAGTTCAGAAGATAAGCACATTTGAGTCTGGTTAGTACTTAACCACTAGCATGTACCATTGGTCTAGGCTAGACTGAGAAACTGAAAAACATCTTGGAATAAGGCAGTGACAAACTACTTCTTAACACTGCCAAGATAACTGATTGGCTGTAATGATTGCCCAGCCCCAAATACTCAGACTCACAAGAGGCTGCTAAATGAAATCTGATTTATTAAGGAACTTAGGACAAATACAGAGAAAGCTGAGAATGAGCAAAAGCGCGCCAAATACAAACTTAAAACCCTCGGTGCAAACGTATCCCGCCTCCCTGGCAACAGCCCCGCCCGGCCCAGGTGCTAGCAATCGTCAGACCTGCTAGCCTGGGAAAGTAACCTTGAACATAGCAGATAAAGCAAACACATTCCAAAGCACAGCCAAGAGATAACTACTCCCATCCTCCCGTGAAAGATGAAACACGTATCCAGCTAATGACATGCAAAACGTTACGATGTATCAAAGACATTGAAACGGCGAACATGACATTGGCTGTGTTTATGTAGTCACTAGAGGTTAAACTCAACTCAAGGGCATCCTTACTTTTAATTTTACCCTCAGTTCTGTGGATTCCTTGTCTGTATTCTTAAATTTGCAGCTCAGCAGATGATGGCTCTGGAACACCTCTTCACAATGCACAGCTCAATGTTCCCCATGCTGGGTACCCTCCAGATGTGTTGATCAACTCCCAGAATTCTTGGCAATAATCACCAGAGGATAATGAAGGCCTCAGGTTCTAATAAAGAGATCTAGAAATCTGCAGAGGCTGGGATCAGAGTCTGATTTAGGGACTGGATTTGGTTCTTCCCTTGTCTGGGATTCCAAGTGATGTCAGTGCCCTAAGAAAAATCTTTATGTGAACTGAAGGTCTGTCCAGTGACAGTATCACTTTCTCCATGCAGGGGCATCAATATATGCAGGTAAACTTCACCACATAGAGTTTTGGTAAGGTATTTAGAAGATTTTCCAAGAGGAGTCTGTGTAAAGTTTTCTGAAAATAAGCTAGAGAATAGTTAATGTAAGGCAACAAATGAGGATATGTTTGCCTTCATTCCCCCTCTCTCCAATTCAGTCTTCAGTAGCAAATCCCATATCTTTGCCACCTTTCTTTGGCTCTTCTGTTACTTCCCCTATATATAAGGTATCTGTTACTATTGGGGAGTATATCTATGGGATAATGTGGGTTTTTTCTTTCTCATATACACAATGTATTTTAAACCTGGGAATCAAATTACAATGTTGAAAAGGGATCACCTTAAATTTAATTAAATAAATTAAATGGAATAGTAATACTTTTTAAAATTAATTTGATTGTCTTATCACCCACTTACTTTTAAAATCCTTCTATATGCCCCTATTTACATTGCATCTCCCAGTACATGTGGCCTTCAGTCTAATAAAAGGTTTTAGATTCTTGCTTACCTGAAGTTAATCCAGTTAATTTCAAAATGGCAGAAAATGTTTATATGTTCATAAACCATCTTGAACTGTAAGGTGTAAATTTTTTATTTTTTAATGTTTAATTCTATAGAATCATGCCATATTTATAATAAACCTTGGAAAGAGAATATGGTTGAGAAAGAGAAGTTGTGGCCTACCATAAACATTGGCATTTGTCCCAGCATGGTAGCATACAGGTAGCAAAAATCAGATATATATTTGATGATGCTCTGGTTCTTAAATGGCTTGTGATGTGGTAATTCCATATGGTGCTTATATAACTGGTAAGAAGAAAGCTTTAATACTTGCCATGGATCTGGTTTACTTGCTAAAAGGAAGTGGGTGATCCTTGTTTTTGATTCACATATATAGCTTGTGCATCTCCACAGAGACTGCTGGGAATCTTCTAAAACGTAAGAGAGTTTCTAGGTGATAGCTCAGACTGTGAACACATGATTAGGTGTTCCTCCTTACTTTCATCCATCGCAGCAATAGAATATTTGTTCTTGGAGCTCAAAATTGATTCTAAAATTGTTTGTTCTATTTTATTTAATTCTAACACCCCAGCTAGAGTTCATGCCCCATCTAACCTTAACTTTATTGTATTTAAAGAATTTATACAGGTAGTTCTCGCTTACCAACGATAATTGGGAATGGGAACTCTATAAAGCATGAAGTCACTTGACTGCCCCAACTTACGACAGCAGTTCTGGGAGTCCAGTTGCCATTGTTAGATAAATCCTGTGCAGTTGCAGCATCCCACAGTCACATGATCGTCATTTGCGATCTCTTGCTGACTTACCCACTGACTTTGCTTGTCGGAAGCCAGTAGTGAAGGTTGTAAATGGGGGTCACATGACTGTGAGACACTGCAACATCATAATTGTGAGCTGGATGCCAAGCACCTGAATCATGATCACGTGGGGACGCTGCAACAGCCGCAACTATGAAGATGGGTCATAAGTCCCCCTCGTTTAGTGCTGTCGTAACTTTGTACGGTCGCTGAACAAGTGGTCATTAATTGAGGACTACCTGTCTGTCTACCCAACTTGAACAGTGCAACTCCGGACAGCTTACCAGAAAAAACAACCCAAGATAAAAGAACAATCAGTAATAGGCAACCTGGCTTATATCCTCTTGCGATAGGACTTTACTTATCCTGGCACCAGCGCCTAGGGAAATAGCTAAGTTTTTAAAGCCTTTCTACAGGCCACCAGAGTCAGGACCAACCAGACATTGGGAGTGGGGGCAGGGAGAGAGATCATCCCAAAGGGTTGGTACCTTCTCCCTGTAAACTTTTCCCCAAATGCTAACTCTGGGAAAAAAGAAAGGAAGATTCCTTGGATCTTCCTGCCAAAAGGCTAGAAAGATGGCATGTCACAAACCTTAAAGCACAAGAGAGCTTTGTAAGTGTCCTGTCCTCCATGCTACGAAGGATTTAAGAGGAATTAAGCACACCCCAGCAGCAGCTAAAGTAGTAGCGCACAGGTTCATCTTACGTGCCAGTTGCACCCATTCTTCAACTGGGACACCCTTCTGGTAGTTACTCACTTTGCAACTGGACTACTGCAATGTGCTGTCCGTGGGGCTTCCCTTGAAGATCATCTGGAAGCTACAACTGGTCCAAAATACAGCAGTGCAAGTAGTAATGAGCACTTCTTGTTACGCCCGTGTGCCTGCATCACTGCTACATAGGCTGCATTGGCTTCTGAGTACAATTTAAGGTAAATCACCTATAAAGCCCTTGGTGGCATAGGGCCTGGTTATTTAGTGGGACCACCTGTCTCCCACAGTTTGCCTACCCAGTACATTCAAGCAGAGTGGGTGTGCTCCAGGTCCCCTCAGTTAAATGTTGTCATCTTGTGGGACCAAGGAAGTGTGCCTTTTCTGCTCCCCTTTAGAATAGCTTCCCCCCAAAAATATATATGGCTCCTACTCTTCCAAGTGTTTCGGAAGTCCCTTTGCTCCCAGGCCTGGGAGTTAGTGTGTTACTGGAGCACCTGTTATGGGTTGTTTTTTTTTACTTTTTTTTTTTTTTTACTATTTTTACTGTTACGGGTGTCTTTGTCCAGGCTGTTATGTTGTAAGCCATCATTTGGATTGGGACAACTATGATAAATCGGTGTTGTTGTTGTTATGGTTGGTTGCAGATGCCAGATCTTTAGACTGGATTTGGCATTTTTGTCCACCTTCCCAAGGACCTGGGATAGGCAGATGTTGTTGTTTAATAATATTAAAAGTGTTGGAGGATGTAAGCTGTTCCAAGTAAAGCTGCCTTTTGCAATTGACTGATGGTGATTTTGTCATGCCAATGGTGTTCAAGCGCTGCTCCAGATGTTTTGGAATTGCACCCAAGGTGCCTATTACTATTGGTAATATCTTTGCTTTCTTTTGCCACAGCCATTGTACTTCTATTTGCAGGTCTATATATTTTGTGATTTTTCTCCAGTTCTTTTTCTTCTCTTCTGTCGTCCCCAGGTATTGCAATGTTTTTGTCTTTCTTACAAACATTTGTTAAGTTTGGGGTGTTGTGTGGCAGATGCTTGTCTGTTTGAATTCTAAAGTCCCAGAGCGGTTTAGCTTCTTCATTTTCTGTTACTTTGTCAGTTTTTTGGTCCCACCAGTTCTTGCTTGCAGGCAAGTGGTATTTCTTGCAGATATTCCATTGCACCATTGTTGCTACTTTGTCATGCCGCCGTTGTTTGTAATCAATCTGTGCAATCTTCTTGCAGCAGATAATTAGGTGGTCCACTGTTTCTTCAGCTTCTTCGCAGAGACAGTATTTGCTCTCTGTTGCTGTCTTCTCAATTCTGGCTTTATATGCATTTCTCTTTCTTCAACTTTCCTGCTTTTAGCCATTGCCAGGTCTTGTTGTTATCTGCTTTGCCTGCTGGTTTTTTTATGTACTGGCCATGTAATAGTTTGCCTTGCCATGTCTCTTCTATTCTTCATTTGGTCTTTCTTATAGGCCAATACTCTTTGGTGTTCAGTTGTTGTTGTTGTTATTTTGATCACCCTTGATCACCCTTTGCTGTCATGGGTGGCTCCTTTTACTGACACGTCAATGGAGGCTAAACCTAGAAATTAGGACTTCCCTCTTCATTATGACAGCTTAATTAGTATCAAGTTTGATTATGTCCTAGATAGGGTTCAGAAACTTCATGGGAAAATGCAAGTTGGGTATGCATCAACCCTATTTTTCCTCTTGCATCTGTCCATTGTCCTGCTGCTATTGCTCGGATTACAGACAACCAGCCTTTCAGAGGAAGCATTCATTCAAAGTTCCCCTAATCTATTACCTTGAAATGTTCCTTCTACCTCTATCACTTGTAAAAATAGGCATTAATGGAATTTGTTGCTTTCATACCCAGGGATCTCCTTAGAGTATAAATTTCATCATATTCCTGAAATTTATCTAGTTTATAGACTATAATATATTGCAATTTTATTTTTTCATTTGTGTCTTTATTAACCAAAAGTGATCTTCAGCTTAGGAATATCAGAAATGCATATAAGAAGGTATAACGAAGGCATGTCAAATAAGTGTTCATGGTGTTACCTTTGGCTTTTCTGTTGTCCTTGTTTTTGGAAGTCTTGTTTTGGAAATGAAGAGTCTTGAAAGCCCCTGAGTTCTAGAAAGATTAGCATAGTGCCAGAGTCAGTGGAAGTCATTTAGTATTTTATTACAATATGCTAGTGTAATATTTGTTTCAAATGTATTGTTGATATGTAGAATAGTAGTTTCTTTTGTAGACACAGTAGGTTGTGACTGGAATAAGTATGCCTTAGGTTCTACAACCGGTTTAGGGGATTACAAAAGGCTAGAAAACTCTGGGATAGCATCTATTATATAGATAGCATATTGGAATACATACGTTTGTGTGGGCAAGTAGAGTTAATTGGAAAACTCAAAGGTATTGGTTATTGGAGATTATGCTACCCTGCTTTTCTTTTGAATAAGTGAGCTTCCCAGCCTACTCTTCCATTCATTTCTCAGTTTCTATCAAGTTTCACATACTATTGTGAAGGCTTATCTCTTACTATTGTAGATCATTCTACATGGTAAATCAATTTGTATTCCATAATACATGACTTGGAATTGATAAGCTGTTTACTTAAATATACATGCAAAGAAAGCTAAAGGCACCTTTCCAAATTCTGGAAACATTGATTTCTAATGTCATTTTGCTCAGAAAGTCATATCTGCTAAATTTGTGAAATGTGTTTTTCACATTGTGTATTAGTTAGGTACAGGATCAGCATGCTAAGAAGAATGTCATTGGTAGTGGGCCAAGCATGCTTTCTCCACCTCAGCCCCGTATGTGTAATATAACTTCTCATGGGCGTGGCCCATTTCTGCTTGTAATTAACAGTGTTCTTACTCTAAAACCAGAAAAAAGTACAGTTTTTACTTGAAAAGAATCCTAAGTTGCTTCTCCAAATAATTTACCTTTCAAGTGGGAGAGTCATTTTAGATTCACTGAAAATACAGTAAATTAGATTAATTTTTTCACTATGTACTTCCTGGAGAAAGCATTGAATAAATATTCTAGGGCTATTCATAGAATATTTGAATTAGTTGTTCTTTTTAATGATGAGCATATTCTTCCAAAAAAGGAAAACTACTTGATGTTAGAAATAGATTATAATGATGAGAATTTATTCAGAACTTATCAAAATATAGTACAGTCATGTAGCTAGCTAGCTAATCTGCTTAGTGAACAGTTTAGCATATGCATGTGTTCATATGAGACTATTCTTTAAATACTGGTATAATTAAGAGTTTACTAGAGGGACATTGTCTCATATGTATTACTAAAATGGAGATCTCATGTGAAAGAAATGATTGCCCATAATTCAGGGCATATATGAGCTTGCTGCCACATAAGGACCTTCCTGTCCAAACTTCCAAACTATATTTCTTCCCAGGGCTATTAAATCTCTCTGCAGTTAGTCCCATACATAAATCAGGCAGGTGATCTGTGTTCAACAGAATGCCTGGGAAAGAAGATGGAAAAAAGAGGCATACAACACTGAAGGGGTTGGATGAACGCTAGGTGGCAGTGGTGTGGACAGAAGTGCAGGGAAGATGGGGAAAGGGGTGGTTGAGCCAGGTGGCATACTGTGCTTGAATTGAAGCATGGTGACAGCTAAGAGGAGACAAAGGAGAGGAGTGTGCTGGAAAGATCAGCCAGGAGACTAGTATGCAGGCCATGGAGGGTTGTGGAGGGGTGAGGCAGACCAGCTTTGCTCCACTTACCCTTCTCTTGATTTGTTTTGGCCAAAACACAGATCAACCTTAATGGTCCAGGTTTTGCTTCAGCCGTGCCATGACCAGAGCAAAGTGCACTTTCCACTTTATGTATAGTCCTACATCAGACGTTATGGTTGTAATTGTCATAGCGTTTCACTAAAATTGATGGGACTTGATGCAGCACTTCTATCAATCTTCAAAATTTATAGAGCTTGTGATCTCTACTGTATAGAAATAGGACAAGACTATTCATGAATGTTTGCTGTGCTTCTGCAGCATGTAGTGAAGATCTCTTGCTTTCATATTGTTTATTTGTTTATTTAGTAGATTTATATAGCTGCCCATCTCATGAAACATGACTCTGATGTACAAACATGACAATTTAAAAAACATAGAACTCTCAAAAATAAGTAAAAAAAAGTTAAAATGTAATATTGTTGAATAAAGTAAAATTCAATATTGTTGAATGCTTTCTATAGTTAAATCCATTTGTTTTTGGTTTAGGTGAACAACATTTTAAAAGGCTTCTCAGTAACATTTGGAGAGTATTTCAGGCCTTTCAGCAACTGTTCCTCTCTGTAAAAAGTGGTATGGATGAATGCGTACTTAGAGACACATAAAAGTGCAACTCATTTATAATAGAATAAACCTATTATATAGGTTTCTATCCTGATAAAAAATAAACCACATCTTATATGGTACATTCAAACTTCAAATCGTTTAATATGCATTGTGTAGTTGTAATTCTTATAGGAATCCTGTAAAGCAGTGGTGAAAAATCTGTAACTCTCCAAAGTTACAAACTGCTTCTTCTGGATTCTGTACCATTCACAATGTTTTCTGGGGTAGATAGAGGACCACAGGTGCCATGCCTGTGATTAGATAAATCAGTATGATTCTTCATATTGCAGATGCAAGAAGAGAGTAATTTGCTTAATAAGCTCATGGCAGAAATGAGAGTTGAGCTAGGGCCTTCCCAGTTAATAGCATGGTCTTCTAGCCACTGTGCTATATTAGGTCCAGCCTTGGATAATTATTCTTTTGTATAAAACACTGTTTTTCATTTTTGTTGGCAGTCTTTCCTCCGATAGAAAAAAAAAAAGACTGCTTATCAACTATCACAGCAGAAGTTTCTGGGGAATGCATGGAATGTAAGCAGCAGGTGGGGACAGGCAGATGTGCTTATCAGTCACAACACATTTAACTGAGAGTGGTTTATTTCTTTAAATCTCTCACATAACTTGTGCAACAGCTTTATATATCTGTTCTCTCTGACACAGATTCTAATATGGAAGATGGCATCATCTTTATGATGCAGTTCATTGCAGGTAGACTTTGTTCTGGATTCAGCTTTCAGGGTTCAGTTGTTCACTATCCTACTTATAATCTAGTTTTGAGGTGATTACTACTGATTAAAGAATACCCAAGGAAAATGAGGACATAGAAGAACATTACTGAACCTTTCGTGTTCTATACCCAGTAGACCTCTTAATTTGCATCTAGATGGTCTCATCAGTATGTTTACTAAAAAGCAAAATATAGCTGATAGTGAAAGTAGGTTATGGGAAAGGTTCTTCTAGGGAGTGGAGGAGTAATGGAATTCAGCTATGAAGCAAGTTTTCAGTGAATTGAAAATACAAAGTTAATTATTTGCTTTTAATATGTTTTGCAAAGTTAGCACTATGTTAAACTAGTATCTTCTGCAAAACGTTAGATGTTTATAGATCAAAAGCTTTGGAATAGATTTGCAGGGTGAAGCATACAGTGTGTATAGTTCACAATACCTGGTCAAATTCAAAGGAGACAGAACAATAATCAGTAGAATAGAAGGCTGAGGAATATTAATAACATTTTCAGTTTTGATACTAGATCAAAGGACAAATTCTTTTCTGCTATTAATTAGAGGATTCTGTTTAATAGATACTGGGGCAGACAATATGACCATTGCATTTCTTTTTTTATATAATTAAACATTACAATTAAAAAGAAAAAAAACTAATATAAACTAAAAAAAGAAAAGAAAAAATAGGAAGTGCAGAAAAGGAAAAAAAGAAAAATAGAAAAGAAAGAAAAAATAAGAATATAGTAAAGAAAAAGAAAAGAAATATAGAAAAAAATAACTTCCCCATTCATCACAACAAGTATAAACAATTTTAGTAACGTGTCACCTTCTCTTAAAATACAACGAATGACCTGTGATGGAATGTGTCCCTGAATGGGGGGGTGATGTGGTGGATTTCAGCACTGCCCCTGATTCTCAGGAAGGAAGGAGCGCATTCCAAGGATATTTATTATTTTATTTTATATAAATATTTTATAAATTTATATAAATTTATTCATAAGAGGACTCACAGTCTGGACAGCATTGGTAAGAAAATGAAGAAGTTCAGGGTGGCCCCACCCAAGAGTCTCCCCGGTTATTTCCCCTTAGGTTAGTTAGGATAGCTTTAGTCTGGCAAGATTGATGTCAGGCCCAGCCCAAAAGCAACAACGAGTCAGTGCATTCAAAACTCCAGTTCTTTATTGCTCTCACCATACAGACAGAATCTATTTTGCTCCCTTCTGTATTAGTAAGTCAAATTTAAGTGTTGTTCTATTTTAATTGTAATCTTTAGTTCTTTCTGGATCCCTCTAGTATCTAACCTTCGAGTCCCACCCTATCATGTTTTTTTTAACTCAAAAGAACATTTTCCCACAGAAAAGATTCTTATAATTAATTTCAAAATCTTATTTCAATGAACCCTTAATCCATTTGTAACTTTCTAAAATCAACATTCTACAGGTAGTCCTCAACTTACGACCATTCGTTCAGCATCTGTTCAAAGTTACAGTGGTGCTGAATAGAGGGACTTATGACCGGTTCCCAAAATTATGGCCATTGCAGCACCTTCCACTGTCACATGATCAACATTTGGGTGCTGGTAGCCCATCTGCACTTATAACCGCAGGGGTGCTTCAACTCCCCCTACCTATCTCCCCCCATCTATGCCCTTTTGGCCCCCTGCACTCTGCGACCACTGCCACCCCAGCTGACCTTCACCATCTTCTTGCTCCTGCTACTGACCAAGCATGCCCCACCTGGCCCCTTGCAAGGCAGCTGCTGGCCACATGAGGTTTTCTCCAGGTCGCGCACAGTGGCTTTCTCACGAGACCTGGGGAAGATGGCCTCATGTGGCCAGCAGCTGCCTTGCAAGGGGCCAGGGTGGACAGGCCTTGTCTGCAGCAGGAGCAGGAAGGCGATACAGGTCAGCTAGGCTGGCGGAGAGTAGGGCGGAAGGGGTCTTGGAGTGCAGGGTCGTGAGGGCAACTGCAGCTGGGGCTGGGGCTTTGCTGGGCAGGAGCTGGGCTTTGCACAGCTCAAAGGGGCTTCCTTCCAAAGACGAGCTCAGGAAGGCCAGGGGAAGAATATACCGAGGCTCAGGATCTTTCTGATGGGCCGCAGCTCTGGAGCCACAAGCTTTTTGCAGCCCCAGAACTGTGGCACTCCAGGAAGCCCCTTTGCACTGCACAAAGCCCAGTCCAGCAGTGTGGCACAAAGGAGCTTCCTGGCATGCCATGGGTCTGAGGCTGCAAATAGCTTGCAGCCCCAAAGCCACAGTGTGCCAGGAAGCTCCTGAGCTGCAGCATATTCTTTCCCTGGCCTTCCGGAGCTTGTGCTGCACCATAGCATCTCCCTCCCGCAACGCATGTGCAGCCTGCATCAGCCCTCCCAGGCATCCCACCCCCCCATGGTCCCCCCTGCTCCATACTTGGGACTCCCACCTCTTCCTGCTTAACGACCCACACATCTTTGGGTTACAGCTGCCCAGGATTGCCATCGCTAAGCAATGTGGTCATGCAATGTCGTGCTTTACAACTGCGTTGCTTAGCGATGGAAATTCTGGTCCCAATTGTGTTCATAAATCGAGGACTACCTGTATTCACCCTTTTGCTGTTCGTTCAAAACAAACTTTTTTTTAGGTCCTTAAATTTATATTTAAAATGTCTTTCGTTAAGGATTGAAGGAGACTCACCCAGTGAATGCTATGAAGCTTGTCGCTCTAAAGGTTCTAATAGTTGAAAAGCAGTTAAAAAGCAATTTCCAAAAGTGATTAAGAAATTATGCTCAGCAAACTTTATGTCCATATAGGCTACATTATGGCTGTGAGCTTGGTTGAAATCCCTTGAATCCCAGCTGCTCAACTCACAAGCTGATCACAAAAATCTTGGTTTCCTGCAGTCTACTCACAAGGAGCAGCTGTCCAGAGTACATGTGGGCGATCTCATAATCTCTCCTTTTTCTAGAGAGACTTTGCCGGCCAGAATTCGCCATCTGGCTGCTGATCTCCACCACAATGCTGTCCCTGCTCCTTCAGGGACATCTAGTTCGCCATGAATTCTCACGGGAAGTCCAATCATTACATTTCTCTATGTTTGTCAGCTTCAAGAAGAATTGGGATACACACTATCAAAATCTGAATGATTATCTTGATGAAAATTGTTTTGATTTAGCAAAGTAATTAGAAGTCACATGTGACAGCTAGAATCCATGCATTTTTATAAGAATTTTATTAAATTTCAAACAAAGATAAAAGTTACAGAAAAATAAAAAACTACAACAACAAAACTAAAAAGATGTGAAAACACAGAAGAATTTTTTTTTAGAAATTACAGAAAAAGATGACTTCTGACTTTTAACAGCAAGAATATACAACAATTTTCCATAATCAATCCCTTACTCTATATTAAACCAAAGTCACATTATTTCTATAAATCATACCATTGGCACATTATAAAAATCACTAAATAAAGTTGTTCCCTCCCCTTATATTAAAAGAAAAAAGAATACACACACACACACACACGCACACACTTCCTAATCAACTTCCCCCCAAAGATAACATTTATTTGATTATTTCCTTCCTACTACTATTCTATACATTCCTTTCTACTATTATAAAAATCAAACTAAAAAACCATATAAATTGTCTACCAGTGTACTTAGTAATACAGCAATTTTAACAATCTTAATCAGGCCCAAAACAAAACATCATTTTTTTTTTGTTATTATACCTTGATAATCTTAATTCAAATCCTTAAAGGTACATGAAGTCAGCCAAACCCTTAAAACAATCCAGATAAATATACTTAAACCCTTAATCCCACTTCAAAATAAACCAAAGTATTTACATATCTCCACATTACGCACAGAGCTTTTTTCTTAAATCAAACAGCCCGACTGCCCCCCTCAAAAACTCCAATTTCTCTTCAAGAGAACTCCCATACATATTAACCCCTTCTTTTCCAAGGCACTCCATCAAAAGATCCATTTCACTTATGGCTTGCAACTCGATCTGTCCCTTTAATTTCTTCAACTCCACTGTCCAATCTTCTTCCAGCATCTCAGCAGAAGTCAAAGAGACATTCCTGACGCTGTTAAATTCCTCCATTTCATCCTCAATGTCCCCAAACAGTTGAGACATTTTAAAGCTCATATCTTCCACAATGTCCTGAATGCCTTGCATAAAAAGTTGGTAATAATCAGAACCAATTTGCTTACGGTCTCGAAGGAAATCAGAGAAAGTCTGCTTGAATTCCTCTATGTCTCATGCAGTAGATTATGGCACCCCCTAGGAGCTTAATCAGTGAAAGTTGAAGATATGAGAATGTTCGAAAGTTGTTTACATGAAGTGAGAGTGAATAGCAGACTGTTCTCAAAGGAAAGTGAACAGGAATCTGAAGGTTCAAATCAGCTGATTCAACATGTAGGAAAATGGTAATTTCTTCAAATCCAGTACAAAAAATAACAGGGAGACAATTATTTACTCTCAAATCCTCCTTAATATTTGGAAGGGAAACAGGCCAAAACTTAATTTTTAAAAAAACAAAATTAACCCCCAAAATAACAATAAGCGCCAAGAGAGCCTGCTTCTCCTTGCTGTGAAAAGTCTCCCTTAGGGTACATAAACTTTAAAAAATATATAAATTGGGTGACTTTATGGGTGGCTGGTCTTAGGCTCCTCCTCCTTTAAGGCTACAGTGTGACTTGGAAATGGTGATGTCCCAGCCTCCCAGCAGCTCTTACCAGACAAGCACGAATGCCATTTGCAATCCTCTGGCTACAAGTCGCCGTTCCAGAGGACAGATGGGATGATTCTGAGTGTTTTCTTTCTCTGTGAAAATACTCCTGGGCTCCAGGAAAAGCCTGCCTGAGCCCCAAAAAACTGCCGCATTGTCAGTTCTGCCCACGGAGCCTGCGGGCACAGCTGTTCAGTCTGCCATGTCCCCACCAGAAGTCCAAATCTGTGCATTTTTTAATATTTGAATGCAAAACAACTTGGAAGTTGCTCTTCAGTGGTTGTCTGTTTCATTTCTCCTTTGTTTTGACAACTCTTTAAGGTAGGTTATGTAATTGTTCAAGGCTATCCATTGATCGTTTTCTAGAAGTGAACAAGTATTCTGACCATCTCATCACTATGTCCTATGTTGACCCCAAACTGATAAATAATGCAATTATTCCCTGAGGGACCATGTCATCCCCATGACATCGACCTGTCCCACCCGGTCATGCAGAGAGGACATACTACGAACCCCACTGGTAACGGAATTCCACCTGGTGGGGTCCAGGAGGCGGGCCTTCTCTGCAGTGGCACCCCCCCCTTTGGAACATTCTGGAGGTGAGGCGGGCTCCTCGCCTTCCGGAAGAACTTGAAAACCTGGTTCTGCTGCCTCGCCTGGGGTGGGAAGGGCACCAGATCTTCTTGGGGGTAGCTAATACCCATGAATAAGATCTTCACCTCTTGGATTTTATATCTATTTTCTTTTTATTTATTGGTTTGTGATAATGTAATTTATATGCTTTTCAAAATTTTGATTTTATTGTAAACCGCCCAGAGTCCCCCTTTTGGGAGAGATGGGCAGTAATAGAAATTTGATAGACAGACAGACAGCTCTCATCCTATCACCTCAGAGTAGCACAGTGCATTTAAGAATCTATCATAGAAGTCTGTAATTATCACTCTGCTGTCAGAACTGTTTCCATGCCAGTCTCCGTTCCCTTTGCCACAGGGATTCTCCTGAGTAGAGTGGAATGTGGGATAACAGATTCTAAGAGAGAGGAATGAAAAAAAAACCCATCTTCTGTCTGAATAGGCCACATTTAGAAGCCTAATTCTGTATACTTCAGTTACAAAGAAAGATGCAATAATCTGGAAATAAATCTTGTTGCCTAAAATAGCGTGAGCAGTTAAGCTCATTACAGACTAGGGAAACAAACTATCTCAAGGCATTGTGGGTGGGGAGGGAGAGAACTGGAGCAGATGAAATATGAAATAAATGTAGTAAGGAGCTATATCAAAGAAGTTAGAAAGGTCTAGAAAATGCCATGAATCCAATGACATACGTCTTTTCAATTGTGTGTTAATTTCTTGAATTTACTATTTAAGGAGGTACTATAAGGTGTTGGGGTAACTACTGGTAGTTAATGAAAGAAAGAAAATGTGCAAGATTGAAGTATAGGGAAAGAGCATTGTGTTTAAGAATGAGGACCCTTCCCCAAGAAATTGGTTGAGATGGAGGATTAATTCATGGAGAAGGAGGAACAGCTTGCAAATGTCAATTCTTTTTGTAAAACCTCCTGAAGTATTTGAAAGCAATTATGAACTGTAAAAGTTGAAAACTCTTGTAGTTCTGTTTCTACTACATTTCATTTATATAGAAGACTACCATGCCTGTTTCTGACGTCAAGGAAAATTGGATTTCCAAAAAGGACAGCCAGGCACTTCAGGTTTTTTTTTTTCCCAACAGAAAATGCTAGGCCAATTTTGTGAGAGAGCATAGCACTGATTTTTAGTTTCATCTCATGAGTAAAATGCCTGAGTGTTATTTCCAGGACAGAATGTTATACTATAGTATGTTTCACAGTCTGTATTGATTCCCAGTAAGTTTCTGAATGCAATATCGAATTAATGATAATAATTAATGAAGCAAACACCTTTTACCTTTTGGACATGATTTAGGAGAACTCGTGTTCTAGACAGTTTTATATAAGAATATGAAGGCCACTTTTGCTTTAAGAACATTTCTGTAACCTGTGTATTTTCTCTTTCTATCACTTCTTCCAACCTTCTGTCATCTGTATGTTTATATATTCATTTTGCATTTTTGGAATAATTTTGAGATAATGTAAGAAGAGTTCATTTATATATCACATGCTATGTAAGTAATACCTGGACACTTCCCTTCAATGCCTCTCAGGAATCTGATATACTTTGGCTTATGAAGACCCAGTATTTCAGTTTCAGATTGGTGCTTATGAACTGAAAACGTTCTTAATTGCATATACAACTTTCAGTCACAGCTTGCTTTTTTAAAATGTCAATTTTGAAATTGCTAAAAAATAAAATAAATGGAGGGATTTTTAAAAATATTAGCACATGGATTAAAGCTTTACAAAAACTGGTATTCAGGTCTGTTATTTTAATAATAATTTATTAAATTTATATGCTGCCTGATACCACTTTGATGGCTGAAAGTGAAGAGGAATTCGTTTAGTCGCTTCCGACTCTTCGTGACTTCATTGACCAGTCCACGCCAGAGCTTCCTGTCAGTTGTCAACACCCCCAGCTCCCCCAGGGACGCGTTCGTCACCTCTAGAATATCATCCATCCACCTTGCCCTTGGTCGGCCCCTCTTCCTTTTGCCCTCCACTCTCCCTAGCATCAGCATCAGCATCTTCTGCAGGGTGTCCTGTCTTCTCATTATGTGGCCAAAGTATTTCAGTTTTGCCTTTAATATCATTCCCTCAAGTGAGCAGTCTGGCTTTATTTCCTGGAGGATGGACTGGTTTGATCTTCTTGCAGTCCAAGGCACTCTCAGAATTTTCCTCCAACACCACAGTTCAAAAGCATCGATCTTCCTTCTCTCAGCCTTCCTTATGGTCCAGCTCTCGCAGCCATATGTTACTACGGGGAACACCATTGCTTTGACTATGCAGACCTTTGTTGTCAGTGTGATGTCTCTGCTCTTAACTATTTTATCGAGATTTGTCATTGCTCTTCTCCCAAGGATTAAGCGTCTTCTGATTTCCTGACTGCAGTCAGCATCTGCAGTAATCTTCACACCTAGAAGTACAAAGTCTTTCACTGCCTCTACATTTTCTCCCTCTATTTGCCAGTTATCAATCAAGCTGGTTGCCATAATCTTGGTTTTTTTGAGGTTTAGCTGCAAGCCAGCTTTTGCACTTTCTTCTTTCACCTTCATCATAAGGCTCCTCAGTTCCTCTTCGCTTTCAGCCATCAAAGTGGTATCATCTGCATATCTGAGACTGTTAATGTTTCTTCCAGCGATTTTGACCCCAGCCTTGGATTCCTCATATGCTATTATAAATGTTAATTACCTGTGCAAGTGTAAATCTAAAATATTACAATCTAAACCCAGCTTGTACATCTGGCAATTCTCGCTCCATGAATTGCGGAAGTCTACCTTGCAGGATCTTGAGCATTACCTTACTGGCATGTGAAATGAGTGCCACTGTTCGATAGTTTGAACATTCTTTCGTGTTTCCCTTTTTTGGTATGGGGATGTAAGTTGATTTTTCCCAGTCTGATGGCCATTCTTGTGTTTTCCAAATTTGCTGGCATGTAGCATGCATTACCTTGACAGCATCATCTTGCAAGATTTTGAACAGTTCAGCTGGGATGCCGTCGTCTCCTGCTGGCTCGTTATTAGCAATGCTTCTTAAGGCCCATTCAACCTCACTCTTCAGGATGTCTGGCTCTAGCTCACTGACTACACCGTCAAAGCTATCCCCAATATTGTTATCCTTCCTATACAGGTCTTCTGTATATTCTTGCCACCTTTTCTTGATCCCTTCTTCTTCTGTTAGGTCCTTGCCATCTTTGTTTTTGATCATACCCATTTTTGCCTGGAATTTACTTCCGATGTTTCTAATTTTCTGGAAGAGGTCTCTTGTCCTTCCTATTCTATTGTCTTCTTCCACTTCTGCACATTGCTTGTTTAAAAATAATTCCTTATCTCTTCTGGCTAACCTCTGGAATTTTGCATTTAATTGGGCATATCTCCTCCTATCACTGTTGCCTTTTGCTTTCCTTCTTTCTTGGGCTACTTCTAGTGTCTCAGCAGACAGCCATTTTGCCTTCTTGGTTTTCTCTTTCCTTGGGATGTATTTTGTTGCCACCTCCTGAACAATGTTGCGAACTTCTGTCCAGAGTTCTTCCGGGACCCTATCTACTAAGTCCAGTCCCTTAAATCTATTCTTCACCTCCACTGCATATTCCTTAGGAATATTAGTGAGCTCATATCTAGCTGATCTGTGGGTCTTCCCTAATCTCTTTAGTCTGATCCTAAATTGTGCAAGAAGAAGTTCGTGATCGGAACTACAGTCAGCTCCAGGTCTTGTTTTTACCGACTGTATAGATGTGCGCCACTTTTGGCTGCAAAGGATGTAGTCAATCTGATTTCGGTGTTGTCCATCTGGTGAAGTCCGTGTATAAAGCCGTCTCTTAGGTTGTTGGAGATAGATAGATAGATAGATAGATAGATAGATAGATAGATAGATAGATAGATAGATAGATAGATAGATATCCTTTTTAATTAATAATGAAAAAAGACACACAAAAATAGTAATGAAGATACATATACTATCAAGAAGAAAAAAACATAAAAAATACAAGAGCAATATATGAGGTTTTGGCTGGAAGAGGAGATTCCATGATGAAGCTGCTGGTTTGCTATGGCTAGTTTGGGGGGCTGTCTTGTTTTGGTGTGGGGTCTTTTTGGTAACCCTATCCCAGCTATTATGCTGAATGGGAAAAAAATTTTATCAGCTACAGGGCTTACAGAATTTACAACCCATTCTTTGAGTATGTCAGTGAACAATTTTATGTAAACAAAATTAAAATCCCTGCCACATGATACATTGTATATAATATAGATACCCAAGATGTGCTAAGTGCATGAATGCCTCTGAAATTAATGGAGGTGAATAACTTTGAGATTCAGGCTATTTAATGCCTAAACCATTAGTATAAAATATAATACAAAGTGGGTGCTGGCAACATTTGTTCCCAGGAATATTGCACAAGTACAGACTTTTGCCTTTAAATTTCAATGACAAGAAAAGCCTCTTCCCCAAAGAGCTTTCAGCAGCATTTAACTTTGTGTTTATATGAGGGAGGTTGTACTGAGAGAGATTTCCGAAGGCCACCCAGTGAGCTTTCCAGCTAAGCAAAGCTTTGGGGTTTTTTGTATGAAATAAAAACTCTGTAGCCATGTACTAGCTCTAGTTAACCTGAACTATTGGGTGCTACCAAATCTAGACATGTTCTCTGTTATAAAAGAAGTAAAGTTGATGGGTTGATAGGACAAGACAGCTCTTTCTCCTGTTCCTGTGCACCAGGATTCAGTTTTTATTCTCAAGCTTTTATCTACCATGCATCATTGTTTTATGTTTTTTCCTTTTTTCAATGGTGGCACAGAAATTCAAGTATTTATCCTTCTCCCTGCATGCCTAGGGAGTGCACAGTAACTGGTTTTCCCATATGGATTAGGCTTTTCATCTACCGAGACATCAAACCAAAGTACCTAAAGTAATTTTGTTGTAGAAATTTGCATTACACTTATCCAGATAGAAAAACAAACATAAAACTTGTTATTGATTCCAGGAAACTGTATGCATCTGCATATTAAAAGACCTTTTTTTCTCCCTTCCTCAGCTCTTTTATTTAACCTCTTCACATTTGAACAAAGCCTGTGATGAAGTAATTGTGTCTGCACAACTGCAGATGTTCTTGGAGGAAACCAAGACCTGTTTTCTGGCCTGACTTTGGAACCAGAATCAGACTTGAATGACTTCCTGTTGGAAAGAGAATGCTGTGTATATGTGAGAGAGTGAGTGATTTGGTTGATCCTGCTTCTTCTTCTTCTGCTTCTTTTGATTCTGTCAAACATGGTACAGTATCTTCCTGGGCTGTCTTTATAAATTTGGACAATAAATTATGGTGGTTCTGCTGATACTTGCAGAACAGTCTTAAAGAGTAATATAGAGTGACTGTGCTTTTGGATTCTGGCAGCAATATTTTGTCCCCATTGCAATTTAACATTTATATGAAACAGGGTGGGGAGGATCAACAGAATTTTTGAGGGCGGGTATCACAATACATAGCTCTATTTCTCCATAACACCAGAATCAAAATAAGCTATTCATGTTTCAAATGAATGTTTTGATGCAGTGATGGGATAGATGAGGGCCAATAAACTGAGATTGAATCTTGACAAGACTTTATTGTAGAGTGATATGCAGGTATGAGAATGGTATGAGAATTGGGAGTCTGCTTGTTCTCAGCAAGGATGCACACCCTCAGAACAGGTATATAGTTTGGAGGTGCTCTGCTCATCACACATACTGGAGGTTTAAATTATTTTGTGGCCAGGAGAGCTCCTTATTACCAGCCTGGCTTCTATTGTTCACACACTGGTAACCTTATATATAGTGTACTGTATTGTGCTCTGTGGCTACCTTTGTTCTGGTTCCAGAAGCTTCAGCTAGTGCAAAACGCTGCAGCCAGTTTTTTCATATATTTATTACATCTTTATTGAAACATCTACATTGATGACAATTCATTACCAAACTGGGTTCAAGGTTTGGCATATGATATATAAGGCTCTGAATAATTTGGGACTATGATACTTGATGGATTGCTTTTGCTGTTAAAGACAGTTGCAGAGATCAAGATCATCAGGGGAAGTCTGTTGCATGTGTCTAGCACTGCAGCGCCATCATTCCTTTTCTATAACAGTTTCTAAGCATTCTCCTCTGAAATTTGAAAGGAGTCTACCATATATCCTTTAGGTGCTGGCTGAAGACCAGTCTCTTCACCAAGGCATTCACTCTTTGAATATTGGATGATTTTTTTTTTTCAAATTCGCCTGCTCATTTTTACACTGTCTCTCTTTGTATATCTATAGCTTTTTGTATTTTTATAGTGAATGGGGAGAAATCCTATTCCAAGGGATTCAGACAGGAAAGAGTTAAAAAGAAAACTTAAACTTCATGTAGTATGTCAGTCAAATCCAACTTTTCAACCTAGATAAAGAGCAGAGATCATCAAAACCCAGGAAAATGAAACCCTGATCAACCAATCAGAAGCAGAAGGTTTTTCTCTCTCCAGTGAACTTTTAAAAATCGAAGGGACCAGATCCATCCATTCTGTCTTTGTTCTGTGCTTTCCTCTCACAGGAGGAGAGAGTATCTCTTCCTGGCTGGTAGCCAGGTAAGCAGCATTCTAATTCCCCCAGGAGTCTGGGATTGAGGTCCAAGAAATATATAGCAATCTAATAAGTAGTGGAAGCTAGAATGAGCTGAAATCTTAATTTTGTTTTATGGAAAATAAAACTCGCAATCTGAGTTGTGCCTTTGCTTTATTTTACCTTTGTTTTATTTTTATTTTTTTTACCTGTGTTTTGTGGGTGAATGGGTGGGTGTGTATTCCTGGCTGGAGGACCAGCCACTGAGATAAACCTAGCAGGCATCAATTTTTTAAAAAAAATTTCCCTTCCCCTTTCCCACTTTCATCTACTGTTTAGTTTCTTAGCCTTGATAAACATAATAAAAACCTTCAATTTCTTATTGAATGAGCAGTCTCATTCTGACAGAGAATTTCACCTTTATGACACACTCTTGCTGCCCAGTTAACTACTGGTGAGAAGGCAAGAAGTTTGCTACTTTTCCCCTTCCAAGTAAACCATTTATCTGGAATAAAGGGCAGTATTTTCTAAGGAAAATACTATTTCTTGCTAAACAGTGTGCAAACACAGTTTGGACTGAATAGAAAATATATTCTCCTGCCCTGAAAGGCAATAGGATTCATGCAGTAAAAGCTGGAGTGGTGGCAAGTAGTAAAAATTGTTAAGTAACTTTATTTTAATTTCTCTGACACTAAATTATTAAGAATATGTAGAGCTAGTGGTAAAAGGATTAGAATTGTAGACTAAAACTGAGGTGAACCAACTTTAGTCAGCTATGAAAAATTAACTTTGACTTTGGAATCTGGGTTCTTGTGAGAAGAAATTGGAGGACTGAGTGCATTGCATTGTACTCTGCCATGAATTCCTAGAGGAAGGCTAGGATATGAATCTTAACAAATAAAAAACAAATGAAAGAGTAATACATTACAAAAACGGGCTGACAAAATAATTCTAAATTAAAGTCCTGATTTCAAGAGGGGAAGATTGGCTACCCATGCTCAGTTGAAATCCACTTGCTGAGCTACCCAACAACTCTTCTGTTTGGAAGCTCTGTCTGTCTGTCTGTCTGTCTGTCTTGAAAGGAGAGAGGGAAGTATAAAACTTTGGACCAGATTGGGTCTTTACTTCTCTCTTAAGTCTTTCTGTTTTACCAGAAATGTCTCAACCAATGCCTGTTTTTCATTTCAGAGCATTCATTATCTTCTGCCCTTTTTCTTAAGTTACATACCTGCAGTAAAATCTGATTAGACTAATATTTGCATAGTACCTTAATCCTGAAACATTCCAGGGAGTCATTATGAACAGCTTCCAATTTGCAGAACTTTGGTATAAAGATTTTGATTTTTTTTTCTTAATTAGTATTGAGGGAAAATAATTTAGATTTAGGAGAAATTTGGAAGAAAAAGACACAGTGATCCATAAGAGAAGCTCACAGTTCTTGAATTCAGAAACAGGTTCAGGAAAGTGCAGTTTTGAGAGAAATAATTGGTGTCACTGAGTGACAGTGTACAGTAAAGACTTAAATGGTCTATCTTACACAGTAAGAATGAGATTGTTGGGGCTAGGAACAGGCTTTCTTTGAAGGCCTTTTAAGTAATTTCTGTTTGCATTTGATGGCTTGTGTATAAAGTTACTGAGTGCTAGGAAGTGGGAAAGGTTTTATATAATTTGGAAGGAGCTGCTTTAAGGCTTTTCCTTTAAATGATTTGGTAGCTTGTACCAGCGTTACGTTTTCATATGCATTTCTGACAAAAAGCAGTAGTCTCCCAGCATATTTTTCCAATTAAAATACAATCATTATTAATAAATTGAACTAATAGATACTTGCTCTCAAACCTAAGTGTATACCGAATTGTGAATATAGGGGTAATACAAGAATAATTTCTTAAAGCCTACCATAAGAAATTCTCCCTTTCCAGATAGAGCAAGTACTTTATTATCCAAAGTTGGTTCTTTCCTATCTTTCCAACCTTTGTGAAATCTGTTTATGGGGCTAGGCTAGCTGCTGCTTGGGCCTGTCAACCTGCTGTGTATCTTGTTCGTTCTTCAGTATCTAAGGCATTTGGTTTGTTAGGAATTTCAGTGACACCTGGCAGAGTATCCAGGAAGCCCTGAACTCTGCTGATTTTCAAATGTGGTCATTTCAGTATCAAGGAGGGCCAACTTATTTGCTTTGAATGTGCTAGCTATAAAGATGCCCACAACCAGAGGGGGTTTTTTTTAGCATTTTTCTTTCATCTGAGCAGGAGACATTGAGACAAAAAACATACTTCCTAGCTGCTGCTTTCTTCACCTATCTGTGAATTTTAACTGAACGTTTATGCAGATGTTTGCAGAAACAAACATTCCTTCCTGCTATTCTTAATTTTTAAATGTAAATTTAAAATTATTTTGGCAGGTGCAGATTTTCTCTGGAATTTTCAAATTTTTACTACTTGGCCATTTTATTCTTTCCAATCTAACAGAATGAAAAAAACAAATTATATAAAGGGGCTCAGGACTCCATTTATCAGCAACATAACTCCTCAAAAACAGAACAGAATGGGACCAAATTTGGTCTGGTGGGAGAAGCCAGCTAAAATCATGTCAGGACTATAAAGAAAAAAAGGCCAGAAAAAAAATCCCCAATCCATCTTTGTGAGAAAGGCAATTGGACAAGAGTTTGGAATACTGCTAACTGCTCCATTCTGAGCCCCCTTCCTATTGGTTACATGATCCAGAGTGGAGTGTATGCACCTCACTTTGTGTCTCCCATCGCACATATATACATACATACACACACAGGTGTAACAGGAGAGGAAAGCAGAAACTTAAAGAGCCAGTTTGGTCTAGTGGTTAAGGCAACGGGCTAGAAACCAGGAGACTGAGTTCTAGTCCCATTTTAGGCTTGAAAGCCAGCTGGGTGACCTTGGGCTAGTCATTCTCTCTCAGCCCACCTCACAGGGTTGTTGTGGGAAAAATAGGAGGAGGAGGGAGTATTTGGTATGTTCGCTGCCTTCAGTTATTTACAAAAATAATAAAGGGGACAGAAAATAAAATAAAATAAAAATAGCACATTAACCAATTCTTTGTATACTTTCCGTAACTTGTTTTCCAGTTTTTTTCCTTCTTTAATCCAGTGAGCTCTGGATTAGCTTGATCAAAGCATAAATGTGTTAAAGGGTGGGAAAACAGGCAGGAACTTGCCAGACACATACTGTTCTCTAAACTACAGTGATGTATATTGTTTCAGTGCTTTTTAAGTTTAAAAAAAAGTGCTTTTTTTTAAACCTTAGCTTAATAAGCTATCCATACATTTCTATATAGACCTTCTTATACTTTCTTAACTATTTCACTTTCTCCTTCCCTGATCCATACATGTGTTCATTATTGTAACTTTGATTCTCACTTGGTTAACTTCAATACTTTCACTTCTCGTCTTGTTTTTAGCCTATAGAGGAAGAGGGAAAGAGGAAAAAATTACTCTTCCCTGAACTTCTTGGAATTTTAGGACCTTGGTCAAATTTTCTTCACTGATTCCCACTGTCTTTTCTACTAGTCAGTCCACTTTGCAGATCTCTCTTTTTGATCCTGCTTGCTTCTGCTGGGCCTCAGTTGCAACATCTTACCCCAACTATACCTGAATTCGCACAGTGATTCTAGCAGAAATACAACACCCACAATGTTCAGCAACCCCCAACAGCTTCCTTAATTGCTAATAGTTCTGCCCTTTTATATATTTCCACCAGAGAGCAAACGTGCCTGCTCTTAGGTGTCTTTCTTAGGAATTTTTTTGGCATTTACGTGATGCTTTGCATGGTTTTGGCAAATGGGGAGCGGGGGGAATCTTTGACCTTGAGACTGATTTACAGCTGTCTCAGTCAGGGTATCTCACCCTACCACAATGTGGGATGATCTTGGAGCCTCAAAACTTTTATTTGTTTTTCCTTTTTCCTGTTTTTGATTCATGGTCATGAAATTACTCTTATACTTTTCTTTGGGGTGAGTTCCTAATAGAGTAGAAAAATATAAGTTCAACAATTGCTTTATTGTTTGATGTGTGGTCTGATCATTTCACATAAAACCATTTGCACACATGATTTAGAATTTACTTGGCTGTTGAAAATTCTTATAATCCATGGCTTCAACTACATATTAATTATTTAGTTAGTTACATGGGGCTTCACTGTCAGCCACCATGTTTTTCACCTTATCCACAACAAAGGTTTGTAGGGGTAACAACATAATTGGTTTGATCTGGTGTTTGAATCCTGAATTAGAAATGTGCAAAAACAGTCCAAGTTTAGAACAGCCACTTTGAGTCTGGAACAAAACATTCCAAATTCTGGAGGTTTGTTCCAATTATTTCATGTATTGTGGCATCTCACAGCTGACTTTTCTTTTAAATACTCTAAGTGAGGAAAACTCAGAGAGTACATTACCAGCAAAACAGCAGGCACAGATTTTATCCTTGCTGCCATTTATTGAAGCTAGTTGATGGGAGACGGAGGGATCAAGGTAGGAGAGAACAGGTTAAGCACATACTAACTGTCTGATAGGTAATTTATTACTGTTTGAAAATTCTTTGCTGTGAGGAAATCAGAACACGTGTACTACTACAATATATTGTTGTCCTTGTGTGTTCTGCATTGGATTTGCTTTCTTTTTCAGATTGCCAGATACAAAAATGATACTTAGCTGAACTTTGCAGACAGGTTGCTAAATGATAGAAGTATGCTCTGTACATACATGTTACACCTGTAGTCAAAGAAGTATATTTTTATTATTGTTCAGTTATGAGCTACACTGAAGGGAATTTATTGCTGAGCTCAGATCAGTGACTCTTGGTGTAGACAGCCTATAAAATGTGTACTTTAACTGTTTATTTCCCGTGTAAAATAAAAAAGAATTAAATAATCCCTAGTTAATTTTTTATACGTTCAGTAGTGGATAGCAATCAGCATGGCCTTTTATTTCTAGTTTTGTGACTCTACAACAGAAAGCTTGTTCTGAGTTTCCATTGCTTATTAAAGTGGAACAGGAAACCATCTCAAGTTTTGTTTTGTTAGTATGTTACTCATTTTAAATGATATGAGCTCAGAATAAAATATGTTTTATTGTATGTACATCCCCATCCTATATAGGGTTTTACTATATTTTTTTCTAGATAATTTTACTCTTTTCTTGAGAAATGTCCATACAAGCTCCAAATCATGCACAATGCTTAATTGTGAACACATTGGTTCATGTCCATTGACTCCAAGTGCTGCAGATAAGTAATATCTGTCATTTTTTAAAACTTATACTGCCATCTGCAGAGTACTTCTGAGTGTAGCTAATCTCCATAAATACTCTGACATGTTGGTTAGCTAGCTAGTTAAGTGTGACTATTACAGCTAGCTCAGAAATCATACTCCAAGGGTGTTCATTGGTGATTCCTTAAATTGGAGAGTTGGGTGCCAGTCCTGGAGTAATGGTGTATGAGATTGACCTTGGGAGACAGGAGGGAGAGCCACAGACTGAACAACTGGCCTGTAAAAGATAATCTTGGCCCACAGAAGGAGGGAGGGCATGGGAAACGTTTCAGAAGGGACCCTCCCTAGTTTTCCAGAGAGTAAAAGAAAAGGAGGGGAGAAATACTTTCAATCTTGCAAGATTCTGTTAATGTGACCTTACAGTAAAGCTTGAGCTGATTCTCTTGGTTGTGCCTCTTGTCTGGACTACGTCAAAGGGCTAATACCTGGATCCTCTGTTCTTCAGTATTTTCAGTAATGACTTGGATGAGGGAGGTGGAATGCTTACCATATCTGCAGATGATCTGTTACTGTGGATGCATATGTTAATGAGATCTGACTGAGTGAGTGGTGGCTCTGTTAAGCATATTATGGGAATAGGGTCAAAAGGTGCTCACCAGTTGTTCCTTATCAAGTTGGAGCTATATATTGATTGAGGTGCCATAAAGTTTAGGGCCTGAATGGCTTGGATGAAGAGGTAGAAGGAATGGTTGCCAGGTTTACTGATAATACAACATTGGGTTAGATAGCTAATTGTCTAAAAGATAAGAATAAAATTCAAAATTATCGTGCTGGGGTAGACAAATGAAATTTAACAGAGACGAGTGTAAAGACAAAACAGACTAAGGAAAGAAGAATCAAATGCACAGGTATAGAATGGGGATACCTGGCTTGATAATGGTATTTATGAAAAAGATCTTGGAATAATAGTTAACTGAAAACTGAATATGAGCCAAAAAATGTGGCTACAAAAAAGGCAAAAGGAATTTTAGTCTGTATCAGAGAACTGTAACATAAAACACGGGAAGTAGCAGTTCCACCTTATTCTGCCTTGGACAGTTTACACCTTGAGTATTGTTTCTAGTTCTGAACACCACACTTCAAAAACCCAAAAGGAAGTTACACAGAAGATCAAGACCTGTTCTCTCTCATTCCAGAGCAACAAACAGAATAATGAATTATTTATTTATTTATCTATCTATCTATCTATCAAATGTCTGTCACTGCCCATCTCTCCCAAAAAGGATTATAATATAATGCAATTATATTATAAGTTAATGCAGACAGGTTCCAATTAAACATTAGCTTGGTAGTGGAACTAAGTACCCAGAGAAGGTGCTTTTGGGTTAATTGTGCCTAATCATACTGCCATAGGAGGAGTCAGTGGATACTTCCAATAATAGTTATGTTTATATTTTGCATTGTCTGATACTGCCTAGAAAATGGTATTTTCTCAGTATTACTACTTTTCAACCAGTGCTTTTACGAAGCTCGCTATTTAGTGCTCTTTTTAAACAGAACCTCTCAAGATAATAACCATCCTCTCTCCAATAATGTAAGAAAATATTAAATACAGTAGAATCTCGGTTAACTGGAACTCAAGCAACCGGCATTCTCAAGCAAACAGCAAAAAAATGAAGAAATAATACGTTAAATAAAAATTTAAATAAAATCAATAGTTAGCCGAAAGATAAGTTTAAACTTGGCACGCCATGCCACGCTGATCAGATCCCCCTCCAGCAGAAAGGCAAGCCCAAACCTGGCTCTCCGCACCAACCCAAGCCCCCCAGCAGAAAGGCAAGTCCAAACCTGGCTCTCCGCACCAACCCAACCCCCCCCCCCAGCAGAAAGGCAAGTCCAAACCCAGAGCACTGCGCCAATCCCCCTCCAGCAGAAAGGCAAGTCTAAACCCACGTTTTTAAAGGTAAGCCCAAACCCATCCCTCTGCTAGAAAGGGACTGGACCGGCTCGCCAAGCCCAAACCCACCCACCCCTCTGCCAGAAAGGGATCGGCCAATCCCTCCATAGCAGAAAGGCAAGTCCAAATTTGGTGCGCCTACTTTTAATAGTAACCCTCAAGCAACTTGAAACTACATTTATCCGGCATCTACCAATCCCCACGGGTGCCGGTTAACCGAGATTCTATTGTAGTGACCATTAATATTCACATGAAATATGAAACTTTGGCTCAGATGCTTGCTTATACACTGGAATACATTTCTGAAATCTAAGCTATAAGTTATTCTTCCATGTTGGTCCAAAGTTTGACATCATCCACACATAGGACCAACTTCTTCAAGTTCATTGGGTTGATGTGTCTTATGAAGAATTTTTATGTGAAGTACTGACGTAACAGCTGTAGATAAACTTCAGGAAACAACTTGTTTAGTGGTGTTGAAAGTTTGGGTTTTATCAGTGCAAATATTAGTCTAATTTATAATTTACACATGATGTGAATTGTTCTGAATCTTGTATTTTACATGAGTGTTTTAAAATTGATTAAAAGCATCCACAAATAGTATACCAAATCCTGTATAGCTTTGTATTATCTCTGTGTTACTCTGTACATTTCTGTGTATAATAAAATGTAAATATCTATTATCTCTTAGCTACACTGTGCATTTTAAATACCCATACTTACTTGGAATTACTGCAGTACCAAAAGGAAAGTGGGAGGATAGCCAATTTTAAGACGCTTCCTGGTCAGAGGTTACTTAGTAGTGATTTGTGGTTATACATTCATGACTATGGCATGCAGAGTGAGGATTTGAGGGCTAAGTTTCAGAAGCAGTACTGCCATCGCTTCTGATATACAAAGTTCATTATGTGTAGATGTCAGCAGACTTTTGTCATAATTGCCACAGGAAGTTTTTGGTTTTTCAGAGGGATCCTACACTATACATATTTGTCAAAATAAACATATGCAGTTCTGCAATACAACATAGTGGGTTAAGGATTACATAGAACTTTGCCCGACAAGGAAGAAAGGCTCTCCAGCTGTCCAGATTGTGATTTGACGGTTTGCAAGCGTAGTGTGGAGAAGAGCTCAAAATAGTGGGAATAATTCTGTCTTTCACTACAAATGGTCTTTCAGTCTGATAACTAAAATATAAAATTCTTGCACAAGTGCACTTCTGTTTTCTTGAAAGGTCATCTGGTTCCATGATAACTTCTCAATTCATTTTTTCCTTTATTTAGATTATTGTGATTCATTAAGAATATTCATGCAGAGGGGAAGAGTAAATATCCTGGGAACTTCTGATACTGAAACTGCTAAAACTAGGGTGGCATGGACCTGATTAAAGATCTAAATTAAAACCTCTGGGAGTTCCTTTAAGAGCAGGATACAAGTTGGATAAGCAAGTATAGGTGAGAAAGATCTGTTCTTTCCTACACTGGACATCCATCTGTGCTGAATCACAGGTGTAAAATTTGAAAAGCAAGGACCTAAGGCAGGCTGCTTAACTTCAACTGTTGAAAGATTTCATGTACTAACTAGCTGATAAAATGAATCAAAGAAAGCTTTAATTAATTATCTTCACTTGCTGATCAACTTTGTGTGTGTTCTTCTTTCAGGAATCAAGGCTGCAGCAATGAATCTGGTGTGAAGACTTTTTGATTAAGCAACTTTATATAGGTTGTTGGCTCTGGGCCTATTTTCCTGGCTAGAAGAATATACTTGATACGTGCAGTTATAATGAATCCTGGATTTGTACAACTACCCCCAGTATTGGGGAGGACTTTGCTGGTTCTGACAGTGATTACTTCTGCTAAGTGCCATTGGCCCAGTGAAGCCTCAGAAGTTGTACGGGATTGGGAACATCAGTTAGAAGCCTCCATGCATTTGGTGCTTTCGGACCTCCGTGAGAGTGCACCGGCGGTGGTGGGGATTCCAGACAGCTCTGCTGTAGTAGGCCGCACCTTCAGAGTCACCATCCCTACAGACCTTATAGCTTCCAATGGAGAGGTTATCCAGGTGAGAACTTGAGGTGTTGATTGTTTATTTGATTGGATTTATTTATAACACTTATATAGTCTCCCATCTCACTCTGGGCAGCTTACATGATTAAAAACAAGCAAATCCACCAAACATATCCCCCCACCCCTAACTTCCAAGGATAAACTATTAACCATCAACAGTAGCAGAGCTCATCTCTACTCTGACCCAAATACCTGGGGAAACAGCCAGGTCTTCAATGCCTTGTGAAAGGCTAACAGGGTTGGGGCCATCTAAATCTCTCTCTGTGTGTATGTGTAATAATTTTGAGGTGCAGGAGGAAGAGCAGCAACCAAAACAGTGGTCAAATAAAAGAAATCTGAGTCCAAGCCAGAACTGTAAACCTGACAGTCTCAGATGGGACCCTTCCTAGTTGTCACAAAGGTAAAAGAAGGGAGGGGGGAAGTGCATTGAGAGTTGTAAGATTGATGTCAGCCCTTCAAGGTAGACCAGACTAGGACACCAAAGTCATGCATGCTAACACTTTTGCTTTAAGGTTATAGTAACAGAATCTTGCAAGTCAGTGCTATTCCACAGGGCAGGTACTTCCACTGAGAAAGCATGACTGTGGGATCCAACAAGATATTTAATAGAAGGGATCTGGAGCATGCACTCTCTGCTAGAACTGGTGAGGTAGGCAGAAGCAATAGGAGAAAGGTGGTCCTGCAAGTAGCCTGGCCCTGTGCCATAGAAGGCTTTATAGGTAATAACCAGCACCTTGATTTGTACCCAGAAGCCTACTGGGAGCCAGTGCAGCTTGTGGAGCAGTGGTGTTACATGGGCATAATGAGAAACACCAAAAGCTGCCTGTACCGCTGCATTCTGGACCAGCTGCAGCTTCCAAGTGCAGCCTCATGCAGATCACATTATAGTAGTCTAATCAAGAGATGAGTAAGGTATGAGTCAATATAAGCAAGGCCTCCAGGCATGGGCACAATTGATACACAATATGAACCTTGTAAAAGCCCGCCAGCCATGGCTGTCACCTGCTCTTTGAGCAGGAGCTGAGAGTCCAGGAGGACCCCCAAATTATGCACCAGGAAAGTGTACTCCCTTACAGAGTTAAAGATATAAAATCCCTGGAACCAGGGAGCCTTAAAACCCAGAGTGACTCTATCTTACCAGGGTTGAGCCAAAGCCTTTTCTCCCCCATCCAGAGCCTCACAGCCTCCAGGCACTGGGAAAGGACCTTGACAGCATTGCTTGGTCAGTCCAGGTAGGAGATGTATAACTGGGTATCATCAGCGTACTGATGGTTCCACACCCCATGCCTCCAGATGACCTTACCCAGCAGCTTCATATACTGTGGTGCTTAAAAGTTTGTGAGCCCTTTTGAATTTTCAGTATTTCTGCATAAATATATGTGATCTGTTCTCCACACAAGTTCTAAAACTAGATAAAGAGAACCCAATTAAACAAATGAGTCAAAAACTTTATAGATCCACTTATTTATTGAGGAAAATGATCCAAAGCTATATGATTGTGGCAAAATTGATGTGCCTTGTCAGGCATAACTTTATTATATAATTCTCCAGTGGGAGAAATTGGTGGTGATGCTTGACATTTCTTCTAGTGGTGCTCCCATAGCCAACCTACCTGGGTCTCTTATTTTCTTTTTGTACTGTCAGACAAAGAGTTAATTGCACCTATAACAGAAAGGTCATCATTATAGCAAGATGAACTTGGAATCATTTATGAGATACAAGTGGTTTCCCAGACCATAAATAACTATGAAGCACTCCTCACTCTGTCACTTCTTCTTTCTTGCCCTTTCTCCTCTTCTATTTTTTCCAACAAAGAGCCACTTATTATTCTGGTAATAAAAAGTAAGAGTCCTTTTAGAGTGACTGATTACATTAGAATTGTGAGACTTACACATGAAACATATGAATTTGTCAACTTGAAAATTTAATAAAAACATAAAGCTTGTCTGACTATACAATTTCTAAACAGAAAATTCAGAAGTGGTCGTTATTTTATATTGTATTACATAAAAGCTTCTTGGCATGCTAGTCAACTGTCTCATTATGCCTCAACACAAACTGGCAGCAAGAGATTACACTCACTCTATTTTCATTCTTTTGACTCTCAGAACACAATCTGAAGTACAGCTACTGGAGCCTCATTTTCAATTTGAGTGCAGTTGTTGTTTCATTGCCCTTTTACTTGGCCAGCAATATTGTCCATGCTGTTCATAGAAAGCCAGATGGGTGTTACCTTACAGCTTAAAGCTTTTAGTTACAGGTGCTACTGAAAATTGCCATTAGCAGGCAAGAATATGCTTGCAATCTGCTAAGTGATTTCCAAGATGTAAAGAAATGGCTTTCCTCTTTCCCTTTTAAGCTATTTACACTTATGCACTGAGATGCTCTGAAGTTTTCAGATGGAATGAATTACAGGCAAGTGGGAGAGATATTAATCTTGAACAACTTCAGAGGCTTTACTGTAGAACTGACTGAATTTCTGTGTAAGATGAGAGCACCATAAGAAACTTCACATACCAGCCTGATTTCTAGGTAATCCACTTCTCAAAAGGAATAAAATCTACTATTTGGATTTGCTGTCTTATATTTTATTCAACTTGCCTTATGCAGCATTCATGGAATTTTAAAACAGAAAGACCCCTGAGATCAAATAGTTAGGGTCCATAAACTGCATAATAGGTACTTGTGAAGAGACAGATCTGCTTTGATGAAGTGATTCAGGCCATGGAGGCACCCCGATTCATGTCAGTGAAATAATGAGACCTCGTGATTCTTCTTGAAGTAGCCAGTGCAAGGGGAGAAGATTCCTCTCAGTCTTTTCTCTTAATGTTAGCTGAAATGCAGCTGCCCAGTCTGAGAAGCCTGGCAGGAAAATGCTCAGTTGTCTTCTGCAGCATGAGCTCTGCAAGAGAATGCTGAGCAGGGCTCTGAAGCTGACCAAAGCTTCACTTCACTGTCGAGTACAAGAGGACCATGTTTGTTTGGTGAAGCAGCTTTAAAAGAGTTGCTTTATTTTGCCAAAGTTTCAAACAAAACAAAGTACTTGTTCAAAGCTTTGCACAGCAGCACAGCATAACAGAGGCAAGTTGAAAGAATACTTTTATTACTCGTCAAGCATTGTAAAGATTCCATTCCTTTTTTTAATGCTACAAGGAACAAAACAAGCTTTAACTTCTAAGTTTCAAGGAGTAACTTCTTTTCCACTTTCTTTGGGTAATTGATCAGTCTTAATTTCTGGACCCATGCAGATCTTTGTTGGATTAGCTCTTAGCTGCTTTGAACTCTTGAACATGCTTAACACCTTTAATCTTGTGACATCCTAACACTCTAAAAATTTTGACTGGATTTGTTAATTCTCCTTTGTAAGCAAGGGAATAAAAATTACTAGCTCATAGAAATTTCTGTTACCTCAGGCACACCAAATTAGTAGGGTTTGCCTCTATTAAATCCCATATTCTGAGCAGAATTGATTACTTAATGATGAGGTAGGATCCCCTTGAAGAACAGAGTTATTTGCAAGCTTTTGTGAATGATTCGACACTTTGGCTACTTCCAAAATGCAGATGCTCTAGCTGCAAAAAAATGTGTCATTCTTCTGTAAATGATCAACTGTGACTGCAGGTCTACTTTCTGTTCATCTCAGAGCCATGTAGGTGCTACGCTTCATTTTTCTGTAAAATTGTTTTACTTCTCCATATTGCAGGATGTGGTGAGATAGAATGAAGGGACAGAAAAGAATTAGAGTCAGTGACTGACTAGTGAATTGTGATTTTTTTAAAGGATTCTTTTGCTTGTATATACTGAACAATGATGATAAGTGTCCATTACAATCCATCAGGGTATTGGGGTTTTTTTAAGAGACCATAGGAAATCATTGGAATATTTGGGGGTTATCTCCAATTGAAAATGCTTATTAGTTGTGGATTGTTTTGTTTCATTCAAAACCGTTCAGAAATCAACACACTTTTTTATAAATAATTATCTTCCCAGCAAATGGAACTTAATTCTGTCTAAAACCAACAAATACCCACACCAGTGATTCAGTAACAATGTACATTTCTTATCACAGGTTACCTTTACAGTGTCTGCAGTTTTCATCAGTACTACATATCCTAAAGGATTAATGAATGCTTTTTTAACCACTGCCAAAATTTGTAAAGACTCGGCACAAAACTCCTCAATCTTTCTGTTTGAAATTTTATAGGATTTTAAGAGCAATTAATTCCTCCACATTCCATGCAGTTATGTTCCCAAGAAATGATGTTACACATGCCCTTCTTGCAGAAAATAAAGAATTTCAGCTCTAAAGACCCTACATCTGTTTCTCTGAAATTGGGAAATGCTCATCCTCCACAGTCTAATAGTGCTACATATCTCACTCCATAAAAACAAATTCTTATTTTAGTCATATGGAGACACAAGTCTTCTCTCTGAGCAAACCCTGAGGTAAAACATGTAGCCTTGAGCTTGAGTTCAAGATGAAGTGATCTCTGTCTGAGTCAAATCTTATGGCCGGTGTACACCCTTATTAGTTTGCATTACACCATTGGAAAGAAAGAAGAAAAATACCCTATATCTGTTTTAGCAAAATTGCCCCTTTGATCTCTTTACTGCGGGTAGCCAGATAAATGGTACTTTCAATTCTGCATTATTTTCGCTCCAGGCTCACAGTCCACTTTAAAATGGCTTCTTTTTCCCTGCAAGTATTTTAAGGACTGTGTTACTTTTCAGCCAAAAGTGTGCCATGTAGCACGGAACAGGAAAACAATCTAATAAATAGGCTATTGCCTTCCTCCCTAGTCTCGTTATTATTACTCAGTGATTCTGCAGAGCAAAATGTAACAGAAATACCATAATAAACTTCCAGATTTAGGCTTACTACATCAGACAGGGGAATTAGTTCCTAATAAATAGAAAAAAGCTGTTAAGGTTGGTAGTAGTGACTATAATACAACATAGTTAAAAAGAATTTGAGAGGCTTTTTGTTAGTTTTCTCCTATTGTAATAAGGAGTAAAACAAGCCTTGGTAATTTGTATTCCTATAAGAGTAGATAGTAGGATAGATGAGTCTGGATATGTGCTGGATATAGGTCCATTGTGTGGTTCTGTGTCCTGTAATGAAGTAGAAGTGTAGATATTTTGTTTCGCTTTTTTTTCCTTTTGGCTTCTTAGTCCGTGTGTTTCAACCTTTCCACAGTGGGAAGATGTTGACCCATACACGTAACAGGTGCACAGATGTCATTATGACCTGTCCAAGGCGAAACCAAATCCTATCTATTGAATAAGCTCATTCACCAAATGACTACATAAATGGTGTTTTTTGTGACCAATGAACCATTTCACAATAAATCTGAACATTGCTGCTTTGTGTGCTCAAACAGGACCTTTTTTTTCAGAGTCTGATAACTTTCACCATCTGCTCAGAACACGTTTTAACAGTTTTATTCTTAAGAAGATTTCATCCCATAAATAAGATCTGAGGAGTTTTGTTAAAAGAAGCCGAACATGGTTTGTTAATCAGTTCAGCCTGTCCCAAATAATACAATAGCTGTGCCAAGAAGAGGATTCTTCTGGAGCATTGACATGTGCTGAGTAATTGCCATTTATGTTTTTCTCTTCTGGCCTTCTGTGATGAAAATTGACATGGACTTTTAACTGAACATGAACTCTAAATTAGGGACCAAGTGATATAAGAAACATTTCTCTTAAAGCTTTGTGCTAGTAAAATGAATGTAGTTCAGCAGATTGCCTGCTAAGGAATGGGCTTGGTATTGTGCATATCTAATTCTGTAGTAAGATGATGATGCTTGTCCCAGCATCTGTGGACTTCTGGGAAAAGGACACCTGAATATAACTGCCATATTAAGGAACTCGGAGTAGTTTCTCGCTTGTGAGATCTTCTGTGCCTTTTAGTTTGAGGGATTTGGGCCTTTTAACTTGTAGTTTTCAGGCTTAGAAGGTATGACTCTGTCTAATTATAAACTGATTTCTCAGACTGAATAATTCCTTGTCTCAACATTTTACTCAAATGGCTTTGTGAAGCACTGAATTATAAAAGATGTGAAGGTAGCCAGTGAGTAACGGTATGCATCTGTGTATGGTCTGGATAAAGGTTACTGATTCTGCTCCCAATTCAGACCTCAGAATATCTGCTGACTATAGGAAATAGCAGCAAGTACAAAGCCTAAAGTCAATAAGCATCTGGTGCAAATGTCTAAGCGGTTGTTTTTCCCTTTTTCCTTTTTGCTTGTACAGAGGTCATGGATATTGAAGTGTTCTCTTTCAAAATGTGATATCCTGCCCTGGGTTTTTGTCAATAAAATAGGAACAGGCAACAGTCTCAGTTGTAGTCCAAGTGCTTGTATCATTCACCAGGAATAGACAATTGAATTGTTTTTAGACTTGCAACATTTCCTTATGAAAGAAGCATTTCATTCAACAGTCAGTGTTTTGCTGTGACTACCCAGTGAAATTACTGGCATGCTCTGCAGTACAAGAGGGGAAATCTTTGAATAGTTGCTTTATAATGAACGTGGGCACATCTGGAAATGAAGGCGTTATAGTGGGAGTGATAGAATGGTATTAGCTGGAACATCTGGTGAACTGAACAATGCTGTCTCACAGAGAAGTTGTTATGGACAGCAACAACGAGTGTTTTCTCAGTATAAATTTCTGTATCTTTTTCTGTTACCTAAATCTGATCAAATATTTAATATATATGGTTGAAATTTTGCTCAGTGTTTCCATTCTCAGAAAATTCCAGCTTCATTATACTGCATATATTGAGTATATTTATTTGAAACAAAACAATCATACCATAAACATAATACTTGGAATTAGTATAATACTATATTGTGTCAACATTCAGGCAAGCTTGTTCAATCTTTTTAATGTAATTATAATGCACTTCATAATACATGCTTCATAAATACCAATTAAGTTGTGGATGTCTTAACTCCCTCTAGTGGCTAAATATATGTTCCTGGTTGTTTCAAGAAGAAGTCATACTTAATATTCATCAGTTTACATTTTCAGCATTTACGCAAAACTTCTTAGCATCTCTGTCTATATTTGTTATTTTCCATTATAATTATATTACATATTTTCTTAAATTTCTGGCCTTTTGAATTTGGTTCTGTTAAAGCCCATCATCAGTAAGTCCAACACTGATTAATGGTTTGAGATGGCTTTGAAATACATTGGCTTTAGGTCTGGGTACAGTCAGGGAAATTCTCCTTCAAATACAATAAATGAAATTCATTTTTAGCAAATATGGTGGTGGCAGCAATTGTTACTAGTGTAGGTTTATTTAAAAAGAGTATAAAATAATGATGGTGGAAAATAGCTTTCTTAATAGTAAATGTTCCATATCACATACTAGTTAATACTAATTCCATACTACTAAATTATGCTTAGCAACATCATACACTTTTTATGAGTGTCCCAGTGTATTTAGCTATTGAAGACTTTATGGACTTTTGATCTCACCCTGTCCTATGAAGTTGTGATGCTTCATAGGACATAGTATTGTATTATAGGAGCTTTGGAAAATTAGTAATACACTTCTCATCCTTGATTTTACCAAACCAAAATGGCTTCAGCTTTCAGGAGTTCTATCAGTATTGCAGCCAAATATGGTTAGATTCAGTTGCTTGTGCTGCTTTGCTGTTAGAAAAGGAGGGGGTAAACATATTACTTTGTGCTTAGAAGGCACAGTCAGAAATCTTGTTCTGTAACATCAAAGAGAATCAGTCACTGATTAAGGCCCAGCAGCACCAAAATCCTTACATTTCCTGGAATCCCACTTCAGTTCTTGATAGTAAATGCTGTCATATTCTGCAGGGATCATGTCTTAGTCTGTTCCAGCAAAAATAAAGAACTTGTGACATTTTAAGAACTAGCAAATTTATTACTGCATAAGCTTTTGTAGATTGCAATCCATAAAATCTTGTGTCATAATAAATATTAGTATTTAAGGCTCCACAAATCTCAATATTTTTGCTCTATTCTAGAGCTGTGTGTGTGTGAGCAACCAGACTTTAAGTTAAGGATAGGTCACTTTTTAGTTAGTGGATTATTTCAGCATATAGTGGGAATGATTGTCATGGCAGCTATGAGCAGTCGTAAAAAACCCATTTTTTAAATGACAAACTGGCAAGCTTTATCCCCCAGAAAGCTACCCAACTTACCTTTGTCCTTTTTCTTGGCATGTGGGCACGTTTCCGCATAAAGCCACCTACCATTTTAATTTTATTTATTTATGTACATTAATTTATTGTTGCCATTTATATGCTGCTCAACTCCCAAAATACTCTTTGTGTGAGACGATGATAGAGGCAGGCATTTTGCAGGATGGCAGTTTTTCATTTAATTTTTTTTTAATTATTTTGTTTCTAAAATTAAAAGATTTTTTAAAAAATGAATGAAGACAGCGGGGTCATAGAAACTGAAATGTGCCAAAGGAAATGTCCAAGGATACCAGATTCCTGCTGTCTCAGTTACATTGGTGGGGAATTAAAATCTAAGCGAAGTCAGTGAAGCAGTACAAATTACACAAGATGTTCACCACATTCAACCATGGGAATAAGCTGCAGCTTCTTAATACAGGCACAAATAGTGGAGCACCGTGGCTTCTTGTAGTCCTTATAATCGCTGGAGCACAAGAAAGGTGATTGGGGGATTTTGTTTCGTTTCATTGTTCTCTTTGAACTCTGAACTGATCAATCTGAGGTTTGAGTTTTGTGAAACAAAATTAGCTTCATAACACATAATTTGGGAAAGAGCAGTAAAGGGGGTATGTGCTCAAGTTTAAGGCTGACCTAGGTTCTTTTAAATAAATCTGGGTTTACTACACATATCATAATATAATGATTATGGCATAAAGGGACAGTATATTCGAACCGTGTTCTTCTGGCTCAGCTAGGAATTTTCATTTTCCATTCTTACCCTGTTCAATGTGAAATTCTTGCCAGCAGTTTGTATGTTCTGCAGTTTGAATAACCTATCTATTATGACATTCTACAACTCCATTATACTGTATATCTCACTGTTGTTGATGTTCACAGGAAAGTTCACAGCAATTTTATTTTTATTTTATTTATTTTATTTATTTTATTTATTTTATTTTATTTTATTTTATTTTATTTTATTTTATTTATTGCTGCCCATCAAGCATTTTATTCTCTGTGTCTTGGGACAATGCTAGTATTGCTTAGTGAAACATTTTGGGCTCTTGTTTCTTTTTTTTCCCCACCACTAATATTAAAATTCATGTCCAAAAGTTTTTGCCCACTGTGGATGTTACCAATCGATGCAATATCCTTGTGATTACAGTGTGGTTACATAAATTTGCAGAGGTAACTGCCGACCATTGATCGATAACCCTAACCCATTTGGTGGGGAAAAAAGTTAGACAGCCAAAATAAGTGGACATAATCAATTGGTGCACAAAAGTCACTAGCAGGCAAAGACATTTTGGTGGGCAAAAAAGGAACAAGAGCCCATTTTGGTATTAGTAATCATAATTCACAGGTTAAAACTGATATTAGTTCTATCAAGGAGACCTAAGAATATTTCTTGGAAGAGTTGGGGGGCGGGATCCAAAGCAAGAATAGAAGGGCTCTACAGGAAATGTTTCAAAACTGTTACTTTCTGTTAAAAGAGGTGTTACAAATTACTGTCTGGAAGAGTGGCCAAATTCCTGCATCTGCCATATTCACTTTTTGTCTTACTTTGTATCTGTGAACAAGCATAGATAAATAGTAAGTATGCATTTAAATTTGCAGAAAGCTGTCATGTTTAACTCTGTACCATGTGATGGCTTCTGTTCACTTAGGGATTCACTGAAACATACAATTTGGTCAGGAGTGCCTACTTTTTTCCATGCAGCTATGTCTACACATAACTGCAAATAGATTTGCTTTAGTAAATACTGAGAGCTCCAATATTCATATATGTAAACAATTGTAGATTTAATGTTCTTATTGCACTAAATGCTTGGCTTCTAAAAGCTATTGTATGTAGTGCTTGTCTTAAAAAGACAGTTGTATATAGAATCTGCCTGTACATAACTTGAATAAAATGCAAGAATTTGAAGAATAAATATAAAAATGATTGTATTTTTCTAAGATTAGAAATAGATTAGAGATCTAGCTTGCATAAAATAATGGAGGCATGCTTGGGATAAAGCTAGACTTTGGTTGCACTTGTTGTGTACTGACCAAAATGTGCCAGAACTAACCAATGCTGTCTTTGTTGTTCCCAGGGAATGCTGCATGGAGCACAAGTACAGCTATGGCTACTAATCTAGCCTTCATTTTCTCTGTCTTACTAAAAAGTGTCATGTGAAAGTCTTGATTGAACAAATCCATAATGGGTGGCAGAGGTAAATATCTGGTCGAATCTTGTGGAGTGGAATTGAGGACATGCAGAGTAGTGAAGATTATGAATGAAAGTGAAAGAATCTATGTCAGAGTATGAATTGGTAACATCTAGGTTATTATGGGTATATATGAATGAAAAAAATCTATACACTGATTATACTGTAGTTGCATATTTTCAGTGAATGGCATTAATGGAAGACTTGGAACTGAGCTTTGGGAAAAATTACACAACATTCTGAAGAGAAGTAAATTCCAGGAGACGAAAGTTATTCTGTTAGGTAAAATGAATTGATGGATGGGAATGAGACAAGAAAGTAGAGAACAGTTTGTGCCATTTGTAGATCCAAGAATGAGAGAGAATGGTGATGGTCTGATGAGTAACTGTTCATTAGATCAATCATTAAAATGTGTTTTAATCATTAGTCTGCTCATATGCATGCATGGAAAAGGAATCTAGAAGCCTAGCTAATTTGAATATGATGAAAGGTTGAGAGAATTAGTGAAGTATAAAAGGGTAATTTTTTGATGGGGTAGGTCTTGGGGAAAATGGACATAGAAAAAGATGTGAAATAAACTACAGAAGGATTGCAGGAACAGAAGGTACAAGTCCTGTATAAAAAAAGCTTTAGAATATAGATTAATGTCCCAACAGTATGAATGGAAAGTGGAAGTAAGGAAGTGCAAATGGAAGCTGCTTGGACACAGTAAAAAGAATGATGCTACAGAGTGCCACAGAAATGTGTGCTGATAGGAAGTATGAAAAAGGATGCCCAATAGAATGATAAAAGAGTCTCTAGATGAGAAAAAATGTGTGTAAGAGAATGATTGCTGCAAAAAGTAAGCAAGAGGGAAAGTTTGTATATTGTGTATATAAAGAGAATTACAAAGAATATTGTTAAAGAGAGGAATGTGAACAGTTAGGATTAATAGAGGTAGAAAACCGCAGAGCAATTTTAATGGAAATAATTTTGAAAATGAGTGAAGGGGGCTAAGTAAGAAGCCTCAGCAAAATAAATGGAATTGAAAATAAAAAAGAAATGATTTGAGATGAAAATAAATTAGGAATTGCTAGAATTTGAGTGTTTTAGAGATTTATATGGAATGATATTTATATGTTGAAGAGTAGAATTGAAACAAATGCTTTAAATGGTAGTGTCCAAGTAAAAAAAATGATGAAAAGGAAATATGAGGAATGAAGGCTGCTCTTGTTCCTGACAATTGGAGAATACTATTATTGTTCCCATATGCAAAGAGAAAGGTAGCAAGACTGAATGCAAAAACTACAGGGTGATTAGTTTTTATGTGTGCCTAAAAAGGTGTTTGGCAGAATTCTGACTGAAAGTGGTATATAGACGTGGTAAAAGCCAGGATAGTTTGCAGAGGTCAGGGATGTGTGTGTGGTAAACAAGAAAGATGTTTAAGAATGAATTGAATACGAACTGACAACAAAAGTGAGTAACCTGTATGAAAGAAGTGTGTTGAGGTAGTTTGGTCATGTGGGGAGAATGAATGAGGATATGAATGAGGAGATAACTGAAAAACAAGTATGAAGAAAGAGTGAATGGTCCGGAGGAAGGGAAAAACCAAGGAAGTTGTGAATGAATGGAATTGATGAGATCCTCAAAAAGAGAGGGGTGAAAAGTTTAAACAATAAAAATCAATGTATGAACAGTGTATGGAAACAAGGATAGTTTGAATATAGAAAGAAGTAGAGAGGTATAGTGAATCATGTAGAAGTCAATCCCTTTAATTTGTTTTTGCTTATTATTATTACTACTCTTTTTCTGTACTTTGCATAATGTTGCTTATTCCAAAAGGAAATAACATGATGAGTATGTATATAGTAACTATAGTAAGCCTGTTTTAGGGTTTACATTACAATTTACTTGTGCTTTCCACTGAAAATAGTGGGAAAGATCCAGCTGTGTAATTGGATGGAAGGCAGTCTCCTTAAAACATTCAGGGGCCACATATATAAATCCACATGATTTGAGATAAATCCAAGTCCTAGTTATTGTGATTATATTCTGAATTCTGATAACTTTTCTTGGCATGACTTACGGAAACACCATCTTCTGTAAAAACATCTTAAGATATACTTATTTGTAATTATACCCAATAATTCAAAATGAAAGCAGGCTTTTTCCATTTGAGGAGATCTATCTGTCTTGCCTGAAATGGCAATATTCAGAGACTTGTTTTTGATAGGTCCAGTGCTGCTTGCCCAGTAACTGCTTCTCAGATTGTTCAGGGTTTTGCATTTCATAGAATATCCATTTGTGATAACTGGTGCTGCAGTGATTATATAGTGGCATTACTGCTTTTGAATTTGTGTAATACCTTATTATTTTTTGTTATCCTTTAGCCCTTTGTGGTCTCTCAAATTCCATGTTCTGCTTTGTGGTGACCTTTATTAGGAAGCCACCTCCCTGAAACTCTGCTGTCTCTGGCACCAGCACGTTTAGAATTAGTTGGAAATTTGATAATAGCAAGGCTCCTCTGTTCTTCCAGATCAAATTCACAAACTGCAACAGCAGCAAAGCTAGCTTGCAAAGGTTGCAATAATAGGCTTAGCTGTTCTAGCGTTTGTCTAGAAACCCAAGGACCATCATAAACTGAGGGACCGTCATTAAAATGGACTATTCAGTATTAATCCCCATGCTGTGTGCTTCCCTACAACATTTGAGAGTTTCATCCTTTAAAGGAGCAAGTAGCTGTATTCCTTTTCAGAAGATATGCTTGTGATTTAAGGTAGCAGACACAGGACATCATACTATGGAACACCCCACCCACCCACCTTCACATCCTCTGCTAGACTCATGAAGTTTGGGGCATTTGCCTATAAAGGGAAACCTGTCAACCACATGTAGGCTTTTCCTAGTGTCTGGATGATGTAATCGTGGAACTGGTAGGGGCCGTGTGGGTCTGTTTTTCATGGGAACAAAACCCTAAGAACATTCAGGCTGAATACATTGAATAAGAAATAGAGTAATACTGGTTTGTGATTTATTTATTTATCAAATTTATGTATTTATCAAATTTATATGGCCGTCCATCTCACAAGAAGTGACTCTGGGCAGTGTACAATAAAAAAATATAAAACATATTAAAATGGGCATGTCAAACACAGTCATATTAAAAAAAGGTTTTTAAAAAAACACACAAGAGATTCAGTCAGCAATGGAGCCACCTCAAGATCTCACCGGTCCCCTGAGATCCCCAGATCTGATGACAGAGCCAGGTCTTGAGGGACTTCCAGAAAATGAGGGGTGGAGCTGACCTCACTTCGGGGGATGGATGTTCTATAAGGAGGGCATCACAGCAGAGAAGGCCCACCTCAGGCTCACCAAGTGAAGTTCCCTGAGAGACCTGCAGCATGCCTCTCTTGCTGGATCTGATGGGACTGGCAGATGTAATCGGGGAGAGGCAGTCCCTCAAATAACCGGGCCCCATGCCATGAAGGGCTTTAAAGGTCAAAACCAGCACCTAGAATTGCAACCAGAAGCAGACTGGCAACCAATGCAACTCACAGAGCAGAGGCATAACACGTGCTGTTCTAGAAGCACACATAACTGCCTGCACCGCTGCACTTTGCTCCAGCTGAAGCTTCCAGATACTCTTCAAGGGGCGCCCCCTGGATTACTGTAATGCACTAATCCAATTGGGAGGTGACTAGAGCATGAGTAACTTTGAGCAGAGCCCCCCAGTCTAGGAATGGGTGTAACTGGCAGACAACACAAAGCTGTGCAAAGGTCCTCCTAGCCACAACTGCCACCTGCTCTTCAGGCAGGAGTTGTGAGTCCAGGAGGACCCCCGGATTGTGCACTGGGTCTGTCTGGGACCGTACAACGCCATCCAGCACCAAAGATGGCATAGTTCTAGAACCAGCAGGCCCCCAAACCCAAAGCCACTCAGTCTTGTCAGAGTTCAGCTGAAGCCTGTTGTTCCCCATCCAGACCCTCATAGCCTCCAGACATCAGGATAAGACATCCATAGCATTGCTTAATTCACCAGGGGCAGAAATGTATAATTGGGTATCATCAGCATACTGACAATACCTTACCCCATGGCAATGGCTGATCTCACCCAACAGCCTTGTGTAGAGGTTAAATAGGAGAGAGCTCTGAACCCTGTGGCTGTCATGAGTACTGATGGCGAGCAGGAGGGGGCCTCTATCCAGGGGGGAAAACGCATGCGTAGTACCGAGGAATTAAGCAGCTATTCAAAGAGACACAGATACAGACCCGCCTTAACTTTTGGGATTTATATGTCTGGGTTTTCCCACACTTCTTCAGTTTGTTAGGATTTTCTGTCTTATGTAGCAGTAATAAACACTAGAGACCTATTCCTCGTCTCAGCGTGATTCCTGACTGTTAGGACAGTGGCACCCCACACAGTAGGGGACACAGGCAATCTCCTCCCCAATCTTCACTGACTGGAATTGACCCTGGAGAAAGGAGGTGACTTCAGCAAAGGATCGTTACCTTGTGGTGCTGGAGCTTGAGCACCTCAATGATGCCATGAGCTAAACCATGAAGGGCCACCCAAGACGGGAAGGTCATGACAGAGAGACTAATTGCGATCCCTGGGGAAGGTAATGGCAACCCACCCCAGTATTCTTGCCATGAAAACTAAATGGATCACTACAACCAGAGATATATCAGTATACCATCGGAAGATGAGACCCCCAGGTCGGAAGATGGTCAACATGCTACTGGGGAGGAACAGAGGATGAGTTCAACTAGCCCCAGGCGTGATGACGCAGCTAGCTCAAAGCCGAAAGGACAGCTAGCGGCCGACGGTGCTGGTGGTGAACGGCAAATCCGATGTTCTAAGGATCAACACACCATTGGAACCTGGCATGTAAGATCTATGAGCCAGGGCAAATTGGATGTGGTTGTTGGTGAGATGTCAAGATTAAAGATAGACATTTTGAGCGTCAGTGAACTGAAATGGACTGGAATGGGCCACTTCACATCAAATGACCACCAGATCTACTACTGTGGACAAGAGGACCACAGAAGAAATGGAGTAGCCTTCATAATTAATAGTCAAGTGGCTAAAGCAGTGCTTGGATACAATCCAAAAAACGACAGAATGATCTCAATTCGAATTCAGGGCAAGCCATCTAACATCACAGTGATCCAAATATACGCCCCAACCACAAATGCTGAAGAAGCTGAAGTAGAGCAGTTCTATGAGGATCTGCAGCACCTGCTGGACAACACGCCTAAAAGAGATGTTATTTTCATCACGGGAGAATGGAATGCTAAGGTGGGCAGTCAAATGACACCTGGAATTACAGGTAAGCATGGCCTGGGAGAACAAAACGAAGCACAACATAGGCTGATAAAATTTTGCCAAGACAACTCACTCTGCATAACAAACACTCTCTTCCAACAACCTAAGAGACGGCTTTATACATGGACTTCCCCAGATGGACAACACCGAAATCAGATTGACTACATCCTTTGCAGCCAAAGGTGGCGGACATCTATACAGTCAGTAAAAACAAGACCTGGAGCTGACTGTAGTTCCGATCACGAACTTCTTCTTGCACAATTTAGGATCAGACTAAAGAGATTAGGGAAGACCCACAGATCAGCTAGATATGAGCTCACTAATATTCCTAAGGAATATGCAGTGGAGGTGAAGAATAGATTTAAGGGACTGGACTTATTAGATAGGGTCCCAGAAGAACTATGGCCAGAAGTTCGCAACATTGTTCAGGAGGCGGCAACAAAATACATCCCAAAGAAAGAGAAAACCAAGAAGGCAAAATGGCTGTCTGCTGAGACACTAGAAGTAGCCCAAGAAAGAAGGAAAGCAAAAGGCAACAGTGATAGGGGGAGATATGCCCAATTAAATGCAAAATTCCAGAGGTTAGCCAGAAGAGATAAGGGATTATTTTTAAACAAGCAATGCGCAGAAGATGTAAGAAGACAATAGAATAGGAAGGACAAGAGACCTCTTCCAGAAAATTAGAAACATTGGAGGCAAATTCCAGGCCAAAATGGGTATGATCAAAAACAAACATTGCAAGGACCTAACAAAAGAAGAAGAAGAGATCAAGAAAAGGTGGCAAGAATATACAGAAGACCTGTATAGGAAGGATAACAATATTGGGGATAGCTTTGACGGTGTAGTCAGTGAGCTAGAGCCAGACATCCTGAAGAGTGAGGTTGAGTGGGCCTCAAGAAGCATTGCTAATAACAAGGCAGCAGGAGACGACGGCATCCCAGCTGAACTGTTCAAAATCTTGCAAGATGATGCTGTCAAGGTAATGCATGCTATATGCCAGCAAATTTGGAAAACACAAGAATGGCCATCAGACTGGAAAAAATCAACTTACATCCCCATACCAAAAAAGGGAAACACGAAAGAATGTTCAAACTATCGAACAGTGGCACTCATTTCACATGCCAGTAAGGTAATGCTCAAGATCCTGCAAGGTAGACGTCAGCAGTTCATGGAGCGAGAATTGCCAGATGTACAAGCTGGGTTTAGAAAAGGCAGAGGAACTAGGGACCAAATTGCCAATATCCGATGAATAATGGAAAAAGCCAGGGAGTTTTAGAAAAACATCTATTTCTGTTTTATTGACTATTCTAAAGCCTTTGACTGTGTGGACCATAACAAATGGTGGCAAGTTCTTAGTGGTATGGGGATACCAAGTCATCTTGTATGCCTCCTGAAGAATCTGTATAACGACCAAATAGCAACAGTAAGAACAGACCACGGAACAATGGACTGGTTTAAGATTGGGAAAGGAGTACGGCAGGGCTGTATCCTCTCACCCTACCTATTCAACTTGTACGCAGAACACATCATGCGACATGCTGGGCTTGAGGAATCCAAGGCTGGAGTTAAAATCGCTGGAAGAAACATTAACAATCTCAGATATGCAGATGATACCACTTTGATGGCTGAAAGCGAAGAGGAACTGAGGAGCCTTATGATGAAGGTGAAAGAAGAAAGTGCAAAAGCTGGCTTGCAGCTAAACCTCAAAAAAACCAAGATTATGGCAACCAGCTTGATTGATAACTGGCAAATAGAGGGAGAAAATGTAGAAGCAGTGAAAGACTTTGTATTTCTAGGTGCAAAGATTACTGCGCATGCTGACTGCAGTCAGGAAATCAGAAGACGCTTAATCCTTGGGAGAAGAGCAATGACAAATCTCGATAAAATAGTTAAGAGCAGAGACATCACACTGACAACAAAGGTCCGCATAGTCAAAGCAATGGTGTTCCCCATAGTAACATATGGCTGCGAGAGCTGGACCATAAGGAAGGCTGAGCGAAGGAAGATCGATGCTTTTGAACTGTGGTGTTGGAGGAAAATTCTGAGAGTGCCTTGGACTGCAAGAAGATCAAACCAGTCCATCCTCCAGGAAATAAAGCCAGTCTGCTCACTTGAGGGAATGATATTAAAGTCCAAACTGAAATACTTTGGCCACATCATGAGAAGACAGGACACCCTGGAGAAGATGCTGATGCTAGGGAGAGTGGAGGGCAAAAGGAAGAGGGGCCGACCAAGGGCAAGGTGGATGGATGATATTCTAGAGGTGATGAACTCGTCCCTGGGGGAGCTGGGGGTGTTGACGACCGACAGGAAGCTCTGGCATGGGCTGGTCCATGAAGTCACGAAGAGTCGGAAGCGACTAAACGAATAAACAACAAAGGAGGTGAACCAGCACAACACAATGCTGCCCACCCGCAATCCCTGAAGTTGATCCAGAAGGATACCATGGTCAATGGTATCAAAAGCCAATGAGAGGTCAAGTAGGGCAAGGATGTATGCACAACCTCCATCCCGCCCTCACCAGACATCATCTAAAAGTGCGACCAATGCTGTTTCTGTCCCATACTATATTGATATTACATTTTCCATATTTTGTACTCAGCTCTTCAGCTGATAGGATTCACAAAGTGTTTCTATATAATCAATGCAAATCTAGATCAATAAATAGCACTCATTAAACATTGAAGACTAGACAATCAAATTGGCAAAGCAACTTTAAAAGAAGACACAAATACTGTTTGCTCAAGCTTTTTCAAGTTTGATCCTGATGCTAAAACCAAGACAGACCTGGGTATATTTTGGAAGAAAGGGAGTTCTACAAATCAGACTGTAACAGCCTAAAAGTCCCTGACAACACTGTGGTTACCACCTGTCTTTCTGCAATTGGCAGGGAAATGTCAAGTGAGATCTCTGTGATTGATGTGGATAGCAACTGAGATTCATGCAAGAGATAGCAGTGCTTCAGATAACTTCTTTGAATTGTGCTCAGAAATGGGCCTGTAGCCATAATATGTTCCATATGTGGCATGTCCAGTTGATTACCACAGCTAAAGCTTCTTGTAGAATCAAAAAGGATTTGTATTGGTGAACAATCCAGCTGTTGCAGTTCATAGATGAAGCAACCTTTTATGGGAAAGAAGATGCAGCCTTGATGACTGTTTGGTGATTAAGAAAGCCAAAATACTTATCCTGATTTTCTTCCAGGATGAGCATTGTCAACTCTTTCCTTCAATTCTTTTTTTTTATAGCTTCCAAATATCTAAAGACTTAGTTCAGAACTTTTAATGCTCAAGTCTCTTGTTGCACAGGAACAAACAATTTGCTTGTGCTTAGAGTTTATTCTTTGGATTTTTTAAAGAGCTTTTCAAAAGCTCTTTAACAGTAGCAATCCGTATAGCAGCCTTCACCACCTTGACATCTTCCAGACATGGTTGAGTATGTCTTCTGTCATTTCCACTCAACATATTTTCTGAGGTAATAAGAGAGGAGTTGTAGTCTAATACATTTAGAGTGCATATAGTTTGGGAAGGTTCTACAATAATGTATAGTAATATTTAAGAATCCTACATGTTGCCTAGTTTTAGTGTTCTCCCTTTGATTGGCTTTCTTTTTCTGCCTGTTTTTAGCAATCCTATTCAGCATCAGCTCTTAATAGGCACTTTCTAATCTTAATATGCCATCTAGGCCAGTATAAAAATACAAGTACACCCTTCAGTTATATGATAGTTGGCTGTTGAAGTTAAAATGAAGTTTTAACCTTGGAATTTCTTCTAGCTCCTGCTATATATGACTAACACATACATATATCTGGAAATCTTCTGGATTTTTTGCTCCTAAAGGATGTTCTAGTTTTATACATAGGTGTCTGTGGAGGAGAGGCAAGTGATGAGAGGTATATCAGGACATAAATTCTTTCCCTTATACGCGTGCAACATTTATTTATTTATTTATTGAATCAAATTTTGCTACCACCCATCTCCCCCCAAGAGAGGGACTCTGGGCAGTTTACAACAAAGCTAAAAAAAATACAATAAAACTACAATAATACATAAAATATAAATATAAATACAAAATAGAAGTATAAAATAGAATCCAGATGGCAGTTAAAAGTTCTAATTCAATTCATGTATATATGAGGACCACTTTAAGGTGCCAGCCATCCACAAGAATGACCTCTCCCCTTCCTGCCCCAAGTGAGATGGCAGAACCAGGTCTTCAACTTTTTCTGGAAGGTCAGGAGAGGTGGGGCTTGCCTCACCTCTGGGGGAAAAATGTTCCAAGGGGCGGGAGCCACTGCAGAGAAGGCCCGCTTCCTGGACCCCGCCAGATGGCATTCCCTTGTAGACGGGGTCCTTAACATGCCCTCTCTGCATGACTGGGTGGGACAGATCAATGTAATAGGGGTGAGGTGGTCCCTCAGGTAACCTGGACCCATGCCATGTAGGGCTTTAAAGGTAATAACCAACACCTTGAAGTGGACCCAGAAGCAAACTGGCACCCAATGCAGCTCGTGCAGCAAAGATTTTACATGTGCCGATCTTGGGGAACCTAAAATTGCCCACATGGCCACATTCTGGACCAGCTGAAGCTTCCGGATACTCTTCAGGGGTAGCCCCATTTACAGCACATTGCAGTAGTCTATATGGGAGATGATTAGGGCATGAGTGACTGTTCAGAGGGCCTCCCACTCCAGGAAGGGGCATAACTGGCACACAACACGCAGTTGAGCAAAGGCCCTCCTGGCCACAACTGCCACCTGTACTTTGAGCAGGAGTCGCGAGTCCAGGAGGACCCCCAGATTCCGCACTGGATCTGTTTGGGGCAGTGCAACCCCATCCAGAGCTAAAGATGGTAAATTCCTGGATACTGAGGAGCCATTAACCCACAGCCACCCTGTCTTACCAGGGTTCAGCCGAAGCCTGTTGTTCCCCATCCAGACCCCCACAGCCCCCTAGGCACCGAGAGAGGGTGGTCACAGCATCACTTACCTCACCCAGGATGGAGATGTATAATTGGGTATCATCAGCATATTGATGATACCTCATCCTGTGGTGACAGATGATCTCACCCAGTGGTTTCATGTAGATGTTGAAAAGGAATGGAGAGAGTACTGAGCCCTGCAGCACCCCACAAAGAAGGGGCCGAGGGCTGGATCTCTCACTCCCTATCACCACCAATTGAGACTGGCCCTGGAGGAAGGAGGTGAACAAGCGCAAAGCCACGCCATCCACCCCCAACTCCGAGTCACCCCAAAAGGATACTATGGTCGATGGTATCAAAGCTGCTGAGAGGTCAAGAAGAGCAAGGATGGGCACACTGCCTCCATCCCGCTCCCGCCAGATATCATCCATAAGTGCAACCAAAATTGTTTCCATCCCATATCCAGGCCTGAAACCTGACTGGAAGGGGTCTAGATAATCTGTTTCATCCAGAATCCTCTGGAGCTGCAATGCCACCACCTTCTCAACCACCCTCCCCATAAAGGGGACATGGGAGACTGGACGAAAATTGTCCAGTACAGTAGGGTCCAGCGACGGTTTCTTGAAGGGGTATACCAGCACCTTCTTAAAGGCAACCAGGGACACCCCCTCTCTCAAGGATGTATTTACCATTGTCTGGACCCAACCACACATCACCCTAGCTGCCTTCACCAGCCAGGAGGGGCATGGATCTAATCAACAGGTGGTGGCATTTACAGTCTGGAGGACACTGTCCGCTTCCTCGGGTCCAACAGGACCAAACTGTTGCCAGATAACCTGGTAAGTACGTTCCCCAGGCATCTCCACAGACCATGCCTCACAGTTGGAGTCCAATTTGGAACAGATCCGTGCGATTTTATTCTGTAGATGCCTAGAAAACTCCTCTGCATGGCCCTCAAAAGGGATTGAGTGACCTTAAACAGAGCCGCTGGGTGGCATTCTGTGGACACAATAAGAGTGGAGAAATATTGACGTTTTGCCGCTCTTATCACAACAAGATAGGCCTTAATAGCGGCTCTAGCTTGTGTTCAGTCGGGTTCGGTCCTTGTTTTCTTTCAGCAGTGCTCTAGACGTCTCTTATTCCTCTTCAGAACCATGGAGAGTGTCAGGTTCAGTGGGAGAAGAGAGGCCGCACAGGCGCAATCCTGACCAAGGCCCCTGCCACCTCCCTATTCCAGGCCCAGGGCCTCCGCTGGACCATGCAGCAGATCCTTGGGTATAACCCTCAACTCTCTCTGAAACCCCACTGGGTTCATCAGTTGCCGAGGGCAGACCAGTCGAATGGGTCCTGCCTCCCTCCGGAGGGGGATGGCATAGGAGAATCTTGAGGTCACCAGGGCGTGATCTGACCATGACAAGGGGGACAGATGTAACTCTCCCTTCAGATCACCTTGCCACTGCTCTGACAAGAAAACCAAGTCCGGGGTGAGGCTGCTGTCCCAAGTTGGGTCCCAAAAAATCTGGGACAGGCCCATGGCCACCATGGTAGCCATGAACTCCCGAGCCGCCTCCGAGGCACATCCCAGGTATGGCAGGTTGAAGTCCTCCAGAACCATAAGTCTGAGGAACTCCACCACCAACCCCAAGACGGCCTCCAGTAGCTCAGTCAGGGAGGCTGCTACGCAGCAGGGAGGCTGGTACAGTAGCAACACTCCCAACTGTTCTCGGGAGCCCAACTTGAAAAACAGGGTCTCACAACCGGCCACTTGTGGAGCAGTGCCCCTGAAGGCCACTAGGGACTCCCGGATGACAACAGCCACCCCTCCTCCCCTGCCCTGGAGTCTCAGCTGGTGCCATACCTTAAACCTGGCCAGGCATATCTCCAAAAGGGGCACCCCTCCTTCCGGGCCCAACCAGGTTTCAATAATACATGCCAGGTCTGCCCCCTCCTCAGTGATCAAATCACATATGAAGGGGGGCTTGTTGTTGACTGACCTGGTGTTAAGGAGCAACAGCCAGACACCAGGGCACCCACAAGTCTGCTGTCCAGGGCCTGGGTCTGAGCACAGAGGGCTGGAACACACCAGAGGTATCAAGCACCAGGGACGTCTTCCCCGAAGATGGCCCGCCCTCTGACTCCCATTGTTCCATCCCTGGCTTGTCACCACCTGAATAACATTGCCCACCCTAAACCCCCCAGAGTCTCCAAATTCATTTCCTCAAAATCCTAGACCTCTGGAATCCCTGGTTAGGGGTCCCTCCATCCACTGGCACATCCCCATACATAACCAATCAACCACAGAGATGGCGGGCCCCCCAGCGCTCCAGCTTGCACTCTTGGCGCTGTTAGAGCCCAACCATCACACACACACCCACTGTGCCCCCTTCCTCAGCCTCTCTCACTGTTTGATGGGGGGGCAGTACATCCACTACTTCTCACCCCCCGTCTCATGCCATCATAATGTCATTTAGCATCATCAAGGTTAAGAACAAAAACCTATGGATTTAGAGCTTATGTTCGAAATAGCTATCAGCTGTGTATGAGGCATCGTATGTGCTTCCGAGCAAAGTATTTTGCATCTTTAATAGCAGTAATTCCCCATCACACACATAACACACACAGGGAGCACACATAACACAGACTGACTTCAGAATCAGAACGGTGCCTTTCTTTGCAAAATTTGATCACATTTAAAAGTTTGCAAATTTTTAAAGGAATATAAAGCATCTTGTAAAACTTTACATCTGAGATTTTACTTTGTCTGTATTTCATCTTCTACTCAGAGAAAGGACTGGAAAGCCACATTGCTATTGGCACAGATTGTTGACTGTATGCATACTTGATGGCTAGCATTCTTAGGGTAAGGCTGTACTATGCAAATCATCTGGAAAAGAACACCAGTCCATATGTAAACAACCTCTGATATATGTTATGCTTGACTTTTGGTATGCTTTGTGGAGCTCTGTCACTGGTATCAGCTGCAGAAGCAATGATTAATTTCTGCTCTAATTCTTAGAGAAATGTGCATACTTAAGTTAATTGACATAGCATAACAGAGGGGAGCTGGTTATATGGCAAGTATGTAGTTCCCGTGTTTGAAATCTAGGTTCACTACTCTACATTCCTTACATACTACTCTACCACGGCAGCGGAGGGTCTGTGTGGAAAACAGGCATTTAACAATCAAAGGGCTTAAAGCTTTACCCAGGGGAAAGCAGAGTGGGGAGCAGGTAGAGAAGGTTTCTGTACCTTCAGAATGGAATGCCTGTATTCCATATAGAGCCCCCACTGCCATGGTAGAGTAGTATGTAAGGAATGTAGAGTAGTGGTAAAAGGAAATGAGGGAGAAGAATTTGTCCCCCAGCAATCTAGTTTTACTGTAGTTAAAATGCTTCCTCGCTTTGTCTTCTCACATCCTACAGGTAATGCTAATCAGTTTGCCTCTTAAATAGAGCTGGTTTAAACACTTTGTAGCTTCAGTCATCAGTACTAGCACAGAAAGAAAAAAGATCAGGAAGTATACACTCTCAAGACTAGCTTTTCTTTGTGAATCATGGTTTGCAGAGAGGCAGTAGTATCTTCTTCAAAAATCACTGAAATGAAACATAAAGGAAGATAGGGCTGCATCATCCACCCTGTCCTTCCTAAATTGACACAGTAGATTTGTAGTATATGGCTTTTCCTGATGCTGTTGAAGTCTACAATACATAATATGAACTGGTCCCCAATTTTCCTTTGTACATTCTTTTTGGAATTCCTGAAGAGAGGGTTAGTGTTGCATCTTTTCTGATTACAGGGGTAGAAGTGTTTTGGGAAACTAGCATCACATTTGCTTCATCTATAAGCCTGTCTTAAGCAAGCTGATATCTTTTGGACAAAAGCCTTATATAGGAATAGTACCTCTGAACTCCATTATAGGCCTGATGTAAAGATTTTTGGAATAAAATTATGAGGGGTTTTTTTTTTTTACTTTAAAGTGCTATAAAAATGCTAAGTATATACCAAGATTTAGCTACATGATTGTGAATAGAGTTTATTATCCTTTTTTAGGCAGCCTTCCATCATTTAATTTCAAAAATTTGAAATTAATCATTATGGTGTATCTCAGCATCTTAGGAAATACAATATTACACAAACTTTCAGTGTAGAGACTTTAGCTGATGTATTTGCTAATGTCCTCCCAAATACAGGTAGTCCTTGCTTAACGACCATTTGTTTAGCTATGGTTCAAAGATATGATGGGCCTAAAAGAATTACTTATGACCCGTCCTCGAAGTTACGACCATCACCCCACCCTCACAGTCATGTGATCGTGATTTGAGCACTTGGCAACTGGCTCGCATTTACGACCGGTTGTAGCATCCTGTGGTCATGCAATCACGATTTGCAATCTTTCCGGCTGGCTTCTGACAAGCCAAATCAATAGGGAACCATTGATTCACTTAACAGCCATAGTAAAAATGGTTGTAAAATCGGGTCCTGTCACGTGATGCCTCATTTAACGACTGCATTGCTTAGTGATCGAAATTCCGGTCCCAATTGTGATCATTAAGCAAGGACTACCTGTAGTGTTGCTGAAGAATTTTTAAGATGGCAGAATGTGGACTATTCACATTTCATACTTCCCTTTCCCAAACTGCTGCAAAGATTTAACTACTTTACTGGGTGGGAAAGAAAAGGAGATGGCTGAACTGTTTCTGTGATTATATGTGTACAATAATTCAGTATTTGAGGTAAACTATTTTGGATAAATAAGTTTTGTAATCAGATTTTTATATAAGATTAAATCTAAGGAAAAGTTTTTGTTTTTGTTTTTAATTGGAACAGTTTCCATGCAAGGTAGTATCCACCTTGCCCTAGAGCTTACAATAACTGTTCAGGAATATCAGGAAAGACAGATTGTAACAGTGGAGTGTGATGGGGAGACAGAGAAGAGTAAGTGTGTACAAACGGACCTCTGTTGTCATGCTGGATTTCACCCATTTTTTAAAAAGTTATTAAATACCTTCCTTTAAAAAATGATCTCTGTAACAAGTATATTTTTAGAGAAAACAAATCTATTAAAACATGTTTAAAAACTATGCAGCAACAGCTATTTAAAGGCCAGTAATTGATGTATCTAAGAACTGTTTAGGAAGAGGAATGCTGAGATATCTGACTTCAGATTGAAGAATTATAAATGCCAACATATACAGTATTTATTATTGAAAGATTCTAAAATCCAGGATGTGCTGGCATGTACTCCCCAGGGTTGTCCATTGAACCCAGATGGCTCATCTTTTATTCCTACCTCATGAGCTTCCTCTGACCACTCAGCAGTGTTTTCAGTTCTCTAATTAGACATCTTTTATTTTGCTTGCTAAGCTGCATGGGCAGTTACTTTGTTGGAGAAAAAATTGTGCTACCTGGTAGCTAGTATGCCTTGCTTCTGGAAAATTCCAGATTGTTATTTCAGACTGAACCTTTGAATATATACTTGGAAGTGAATCCTGCATTGTTCATTAAGATTTGTTTCCAAATAAGCATACATAAGGTTGTAGCCTTACCTTTCAAGTAATCTGTATGTATAAAGAAAGAGCTAAATAAAAACCTGGCTCTTGTAGAGTACAGAAAATATGTAGCCAAAGAGTTTGAATTATGTTCTGTCTTAAATTTCAGGGTTCTACTGAAGTCAATTTGGTTGCAGACAGATTTGAACAAAACTAAACACTTAGGTGATATGTATATTCAGTACATTCCTTTTCAGCACACACAAAGCTAAATTCTTCTCCTGCTACTCATGCATACTGTCTTTATGTTTATAGCAGGAATTTACTTGTTCTAGAATAGCAAGCACGGGACTGGACTTTTGCCATGTACTTTCTAGCAGCAAAATAAAGATAGGCTTCATATAGTTAAGTATGAACTTTCACTGCAGAGCACCCAAGATCCAAATGTGCTAAACTATTTTTTAGAAGGATGGCATTTTTATACCAAATTGAGGAACTTTCTTATCTTCTAAGAAAGAATTCATCTTAAAGGTACACTCTTCCCAGACTTAGGAATATGGAGATTATACACATGCCTGTTTTGCTGGAAAGAAGTACATTCTCTCTAATAACTTGCAGAGATTTATTTCATGTGATCTTTGCTGTGAAACAATTCCATGTATGTTTAGGGAGCCCACCATATTTTTCCTACTCAACATTACATGGTATGGTAGAATTTCCAGGGTGTTGTATGTTGGGAAAACTAAGTTAGCGACCCAGTGTGGAAACACTGGATCTATGTGCACATCTGGATTTTTTGCTGCATTTTCTGATATAATGAAAATGTGTTTATTATTATATTGAATGCTAATAAATGAGCAGCCTATTTAGTACCAGCAGAAAAAAAGTGACTTCATCCAAGCCAAAACCTGTCAGAATGTTTCATGTACAAACTTTCTAATATCCGTACTTCCACCATTTGCTATGGCTCAAAGGCTATTCATTCCTTAGTTACTATTTAACTGTAACCTTACTGTTTTTAAATAAAAGGTGAACCTTTCAGATGAGCTTAATTTTAACTAGATACAGGATTATGTGTTGTCAGGAACTGTATTTTTTTTTCCAAAAGCAGCACTCCATAAACTCCTACATTACAAGTGACTATAGGGAGGCAAGAGGAGAAATTTTGTTTAGTAGAGTATAACTCTACTAATGGTTTTAATTTATGATGATGTTCATTAAGCAGTCCATGTAGTACACAGTGAGTAGTGGCATTTTATAAGGGATTGCTAGAGTTAGTAGCTTTCTTCTCAAGTTAAGAGTTTGGGGGCCATTTTATTTACATAATGTATGATATATTGCAAATATTTTGTATCACAATGATTAACAGTGAGGTAATGAAATACCAAATAAATAAACTCAGATTGCCAAATACCACATTTTTCCAATTTGCAAATATGGGAAGTTTTTTTTTTAAAGGTCTATAAATTCAACTCTTGGTCATCACAGATACAAGGATTGAATGAAAAGTAGTGCCTCCAGTGCTGTAAATCCCCAAGAGCTGGCAGTACTGACATGCTAGAAGCTCTCATGGTTCTTTAGCATCTGTTCTTCCACTTCAGATACAATACACTGGCTTTGTGGTGCTTCCATTTTAGCTTTAATTGAATGTAACTATGTATTTCTGAAGAAGAATTGATTGTAGTCTAGAATTATGACAAGATTTGAGAGAATAGCTATCTCCCCAGTGTTTTCCTTATAATTCATTTCATTGTGGAGTGTTTCTAAAGAATCTTGAACTTTTAAAGGGCAACCCAAAGGCACATCTAGTGAAATGAATGGAATGTTAAGCTGAATCCATGATGCTAATCTGCATACATTTACACAAGCTTTTATTTTACCACAGTCTATCAATGTTTATAAAAACAGCCATCTTTTTTATAATGCTGTGATCAGTCAAATGAAAGGTACTCAGATCAGCTGCATGATAAATGAAGTTGCCAGACATTTTCACTTTCTACAAACAAATAATGTATATAAAGATAATTTTATTTTTCTCCTTGAATTGTGCATTTGAAGGTTTTTTTTAAATGAGCACACGCATCCACTATTTCAAGGATTCTAATTCTAAACTCTATGAGTTAAACTTCTCATTTAGAATCATAAGAGTTGGAAAGGGCCACTTAAGCCATTGTTCCTGCTCAGTGCAGGAATCCAGATTAAAGTATCCCAGACAGATCACTGTCTAGCCTCTATTTAAATTTATCCAAAGAAGGGAGACCATCGTGTATCTGAAAAACTGGTTCCATTTTCAAACTGCTCTTACTGTTAGGATGGTTTTTCTTACATTCACCTAGAATCTGCCTTCCTATAACTTAAATCCATTATTCTGTGTCCTGCAATCTGGAATAAAATAGATTTTGACATTCTTCTGTGTAACATGCTTTCAAGATTAGAAGAGTACTATGTTATTCCCATCTTCTCAGAATTGAATATACTCGACTCGTTCAGTCTCTCTTCATAGTTTCTGATCCTTTGGTCACCCTCTTAGCCCTTTTCTGAATCATTTCCATTTTTTTTTAAATTCTTGTTAAAGAGGTGCCCAGAATTGGACACAATACTTCAGATGGGATCTGTTCAGTTGCAGAATAAAGTGACATGATTACTTCCTGTGATTTGGAAATTACGTTTATGCTGATGAGCCTAAAATTGTATTTGCCTTTATATTACTGGCTCATATGACATGGTCAACTCAGATTTTCACCAATACCATCACCACAGAGACGGGGGGGTCAACAGTGTCAAAATGGCAGGTGGGATTAAAGCCCTGCCCCATTACTAAGCCAGGTATCCCCATCCTATATTCATGCATTTAGTTTTTGTTTCCCAAATGAAGGTCTTTGCTCTTTTCTTTTAAACATTTACATTGTTTCTTTCAGGTCAGTCTCTAACTTATCATTTTGAACTTTCATTTCTGTCTTTTAGTATTCCTCCCAGTTTTGTGTCACCTGAAGATAGGAACTCCCATCCATACTGAGTTCCTTTCCCCATTAGTTTCTCCTGCCATAGAACCCTGTTCTGTGTTTATTAAAATTCACTTTCTTTAAATCTGGAACAGGTTTGCTGCAAATATACCCATCTTGAGACCAAATGTCTCTCTAATATGAGTGAATTCAAGGAAGGCTCTGTTGGAGCTATATTTTTGATCACCTGATTAGATAGAAACAAAAGTTTAGTTTGCATGACTAGATGAAATGAGTATTACAAATAATCTTATTCTAACTTGATTAATCCTATGTTATACTGTAGCTGATCTGTAGAAGGTGCTGTTAATAAATTATGGTTGCATTTAAGGTGGTTTAAATATACCAACTCTAAGAGAACATGTCTGCAATTCCTTTTCCATCTCTGTTAGAAAGAGGAAACACATTAGCAGGTTCTCAGACAATCAGTTGTTCTAATGGCAAACAGAAATAAAAAGTGGGATGATTTGCAATTATGCAGATACCAATCTACTGCCTGAGAAAGCTTCTCATAGGAGAAGTAAAATTATGACGGAATCCTAGGAAACAAACCTTATTCATTATTCTCTTCCATTCTTATCAGATTGGAAGACAAAGAGATGCAAAATAAATGCAGGTAGTCCTCAGTTAACGATGGTAATTGGGACCAGAATTTCCATCACTAAGTGATGTGGTTGTAAAGTGCAACATCACATGACCAGCTCACTTAGTGACAGCAATCCCAGCAGTCCCCATTGCCATCGTTAACCAAAACCCACTGGTTGCTAGGAGAGGACCCACCCTAATCCAAGCCATTCCCAGCTTGGTCCCTCCCAGCCCTGAGCCACCTCTTTAACTCCTCCCACCCATCTATCTCCCTCCCCATCTCTGCCCTTTTGCCCGCCCGCCTAGCCACTATCGCCAGCTGCCCCCACTACCCAGCCCTGCCCGCCGCACTGCATGCCACTACTGTACCGCCCAGGGCCTTCTTTTGCACCACCTTCTTTTGCACTGGTGCAGCTGAGGCTTTTCTCATGCCCTTCCCCAGGCTACCATTTGTGCCCTGTCCAGGGCCTTCTTTCACGAAAGGAGCCTGGTGCATGAAAGAAGGCCCCGGCTGCACTGGCGTGAAAAAAGAATGCAGCTGGTACAGTAGTGGCCCATGGTCTGGTGGCTCAGCCACAGTGGGCAGGGCCAGGCAGCAGGGGCAGTAGGTAGGAGGGCGGTCAAAAGGCAGTTGTAAATGCAGGTGGGCCCAAATTTTGTTCATGTGACTGCAGGGGCACTACAGCAGCTGGAATTTTGAGGACTGGTTGTAAGTCCCTTCAGTGCCACTGGAACTTCTAATGATTGTGAATGAAAGGATGTTAAGTGAGGACTACCTGCAGCTAAATGCTGAATGAGTCAGGGTTCTGTTTGGAGAAAATGGAAGAGAGAAATTGAAGGAAGAAAACTACATGAACTCTCATCAGAGTCTTCTTGAATATTGAAGTGCTATTTTTGCTTGTGTTAGATCTTCTATTCCTAAATTAGGCCAGAGGATGTTGGGTAGGCATTCATATTAGTCATAGTACTCTTAGAATTAGCCATTTTTATATTCACCATGATAAAGTTACTTCTAGGAAAGGCTAGGAAAAAAATATTCAGACCTTAAATATAAATGCTGGAGACTGTAGTACTTTAAAATTTGTAGCTACTATGGTTAAGGTCTCCAGAGAAAGAAAATCAAGTGTCTGAATTTATTTATTTATTTATTTTTGGAATTAGAGAATTTGGCTGCAACTAAGTTGGATCAGCAGAATTACTGACTTTTTAAAATAAACCCATCTCTGTTTTATCCTTTCAAATGCCTGATTCAGGCATTCATATACAATACATAGCCTTTATTTTGTGCTAGAACTTTGTGTTTCCTATTCAGGATACCCTGGAGAAAATGGCTGGATATGCTAGAAAGTGGCAGTGCCAAAAATGTATGTACAGTCATGTGAAAAAGAAAGTACACCCTCTTTAGTTCTATGGTTTTACATATCAGGACATAACAAAAATCATCTGGTCCTTAGCAGGTCTTAAAATTAGGTAAATACAACCTCAGATGAACAACAACACATGACATATTACACTGTGTCATTCATTTTGCCAAAATGGAGAAGCCATGTGTGAAAAACTAAGTACCCCCTTATTGCTTCCATAGGTTTTAAGAGGCTAAGTAGCATCCAGGTGCTGCTAATCAAATGCCCTTGATTAATTGATCATCAGCAAGTATGACCACCTCTATAAAAGCCAAAGTTTTAGGAGTTTGCTGATCTCGAGCATTCAGGTGTGTGTGTTAACACAATGCCAAAGAGTAAAGACAGCAGCAATTATTTTAGAGAAGCAATTGTTGCTGTCCATCAATCTGGGAAGGGTTATAAGGCCATTTCCAAACAATTTACATCTGAGGTTATATTTAACTAATTTTAAGGCCTGCTAAGGACCAGATGATTTTTATTATGTCCTGATACGTAAAACCATAGAACTCAAAGAGGGTGTACTTTCTTTTTCACATGATTGTACATCACTACTCATCTCACAATATAGTTACTCTAGGCAGTGAACAAGAATTAAAACTAAAGCAAAAGCACACTATTACAACAACCAAAGACAGACAAACACAAAAGCATAAACATGTCTACGGTCTAAAAATATTCTACTTCTTGTCATAGGAATAGAACTAAACAGTTCCAACAGAGCTCAGTTAACCTCCCAGCCCAAAAGCCTGAGGGAATATGGATATCACCTACAAGAAAAGTTGAAACATTCTTTGAAAAGACCCATTTGGTCACTTTAGTAGTTGAGCAGGCTCAGTGGTTTATTTGTACTGGCAGTTTTAAAATTGTTTTTGTCTACTTGACAAAGATAGCAGAGGCTTCTGTATATTGTTGTTGTTGAAAAACTGGGTAATTCATTTTAAAAGCTGAGAGTTGCTTGGATTGTTGGATAGAAATGGAATAAATTATTTACTTGAAGTATGAATGTTTTGATGCCTTTGAATACATGTGTGGATGGTGCTAGGAAATGAACAATATCCAAATTATCCTTCAGTTTTGTGTAAATTCTCAAACTTCTATGCCACACAGTCACTGATTAAGTCCTGTTCTGTTGTCACTGTGACATGTTTTCAATCAGCACAGTATAAAAGCCAGCCCAGATTCCTTCAGTGTTTATTATTTTTACACCAGGACTCTTGCATTGCTGCAGGATCAAGCACTTTGTTTTAAGAAACTGCCCAATCACAAAGAAACTTATCCTCCAAGAGGTAGCTTAATTATGTGGGTTCGGGATATATTAAACTGTAATGTTAACTCAGTCTCCCAAACAAGCCTATGAAAGTTAAGACTCCACAGCAAATGCCTAAGCATATGCATGACTTTATCCTAATTCTTTGTGACAGATAAATACCTTTTTCTCTGGATTCATGTATTTCCAATTGTATAAAAGATTATCTAGTCCTTGGTAGATGATTTTTACTCAATACAGGCAACTAAGCCAAGTGCTTGTTTACAAGGAACAGCTTTAATGGATTTCTGGTATTTTGTGGATTCTTGGTTTACTGTGAAGAAGTAGTGGGCTGGCAACTCAGCCATTCCCACTAGAATGGTAGTAATAGTTGCTGAACAAACCACAAAAACCTACCATGGTCTGTTTACTATTACTGTTTTTATTGTAAACCGCCCAGAGTCCCCCTGTTTGGGGAAGATGGGCGGTGATAAAATTTGAATAATAAATAAATAAATAATCAGTGAAGCAGGAGTTTCCCTGCTAAAAACTAGAGTCAAAAGGCTTGAGTTGTTTGGCAAAAAGAAACCAGAGATTCCAGTTCACAGGTTAATGAACAAACCAGAGAAGGACCTTCTATGATTTGTTTAGCCTTTTTCTGGCAGGAAGAATTAATTCATAGTAAGCCAGAGAATTTCACAGCTTTGGCATATGGGAAGATACAAAATCTCAGTTTCCTGTAGCTTTTCAACAGCATCCATATTTTCCTTCAGTAGCTGCTTGTTAGGAGAATTTCTAAAATGTGTTTTGCATATAGTGTATTACTACTTTCTAAAAAGTGATGTAGCTATCCATTTTTCTCTCTTTAATAGATTGCTGAAGCTGGAAAAGAATCCTTACCTTCTTGGTTGCACTGGGAACCTGAGAGTAGGACCTTGGAAGGTCTCCCACTTGAGACAGATAAAGGCATTCATTATATCTCAGTGACTGCAGTGCATCTGGTATCTAATGGAAGCTATGTGCCCCAAACCACCAATGTCTTCTCAATTGAAGTTCACCCAGAAGATCATAATGAACCTCAGTCAGTACGGGTGGCTTTACAAGAGGTGAATGAAGCATCACCATTTGTGTGTAGTGCCGAGGAGCCAGTCACCATCTTGACTGTAATTTTGGATGCTGACTTAACAAAAATGACACCAAAGCAGAGGATTGAACTTTTGAACAGAATGAAAACCTTCTCAGAAGTGGAACTTTATAACATGAAATTAGTTCCTGTTGTAAATAATAGACTCTTTGACATGTCAGCCTTCATGGCTGGACCAGGGAATGCTAAGAAGGTGGTGGAAAATGGAGCCTTGCTATCATGGAAACTGGGCTGTTCCTTGAGCCAAAACAGTGTTCCCAACATAAGTAATGTTGAATCTCCAGCTAAGGAAGGAACAATGTCTGCTCATCTTGGTTACCCTGTGGTTGGTTGGCACATTGCAAACAAGAAACCTAATCTTCCAAAGAGAATAAGACGGCAGATTAATGCTACACCAACACCTGTGACTGCTGTTGGACCTCCAACAACTGCCCCCCAAGAACCACCAACTAGAATTGTTCCCACACCAACCTCTCCAGCCATTGCACCTCCTACTGAAACGGCAGCACCTCCAGTAAGAGAGCCTGTACCATTGCCTAAGAAACCCACAGTTACTATTAGAACAAGAGGTGCTATTGTTCAGACACCCACCCTTGCCCCAGTTCAGCCAACCAGAACAGTGGAAATAGGCACTATTACTCCTGGCCAGATTCGACCAACAATGACTGGGCAGGTAGAAGCTACTGCCGTTGTTACACCTCCCACAACAAAGAAACCCAAAGGAACAACTCCAAAACTATCAACACCATCAACAACTGATACAGGAACAACACGAAGACCAAGACCTCCAAAAACTCCTCGACCTCCAAAGCCTCCTCGGACTACCAAACCAAGCCTTGTTGAACAGAAAACAGTTTCACCACCAACTCGTATTCGCACCACTGCAATTGGAATTCCACGTGTGCCCAATGATCCACCAGTGTTGAAAAACCATATTGACAGGGTAGATGCATGGGTGGGCACATACTTCGAGCTCAAAATACCTTCAGACACTTTCTATGACAAAGAAGATACTACCACCGATAAGCTACAACTGACTATGAAACTAGAAAACGAGAAACCATTGGAAGAAAACTCCTGGGTGCAGTTCAATAGCACTAGTCAGCTAATGTATGGATTACCTAATCACACCCATGAAGGCAGGCATGAGTTTTTTATGCATGCTACAGACAAAGGTGGCCTTTCAGCTGTGGATGCTTTTGAAATATTTGTCCACACTCTTGGAGATGATGAGATACCTCCAGTTAAATTTAAGGCCAGATTCCATGGAGACCATAACATAGTAGCCAATGACATTCATAAGAAAATTATGTTGGTAAAGAAGTTGGCATTTGCTCTTGGTGACAGAAACAGTAGCACTATTACCATACAGAATATTGGCAAAGGCTCTATTGTAGTTGAATGGACAAATAATACTCTGCCTTTGGATCCATGCCCCGAAGAAAAGATTCGCACCTTGAGTAGAAAAATTTCTGATGATTCTGGAGTTCCAAGCACAGTTTTTTCAAATACTCTGGAACCAGAATTTAGGCCCATCAATATTTCTGTAGTTGGTGCCGGTAGCTGCAGACACATTCAGTTTATTCCTGTGACTAGAGATGGGCTCCCTACAACTGTACTTCCTACAGTTGTGCTTCCACGAGATCCAGAAAAGACAAGTGAAGATGATGTTTACCTGCACACAGTGATTCCTGCAGTAGTAGTGGCAGCAATTTTGCTTATAGCTGGCATTATTGCTATGATTTGTTATCGCAAGAAGAGACAAGGCAAACTCACTATAGAAGACCAGGCCACCTTTATCAAGAAAGGAGTACCAATAATCTTTGCAGATGAGCTGGATGACTCCAAACCTCCCCCTTCCTCTAGCATGCCATTGATTCTGCAGGAAGAAAAAGCTCCTCTCCCTCCCCCTGAGTATCCAAATCAAACTATGCCAGAAACCACCCCACTGAACCAAGATGTCACAGGAGAGTATACACCTTTGCGGGATGAAGACCCTAATGCCCCTCCCTATCAGCCTCCCCCTCCTTTCACAACACCCATGGAGGGTAAAGGTTCCCGCCCGAAGAACATGACCCCATACAGGTCTCCACCTCCCTACGTCCCTCCTTAATGGACCTGAGACAGCTGCGGAGATGGAGCCTTTAGTTCCACACCAGTGTTATCTGTAGGGATCAGTGGCCTGCAAATCTGTTGCCAACTAGAAAACCAACTTTCAGAACCTCAAACATTGCCTGATCCCAGCAGGCCCTCTCCGAGTACATTTGCAAAACCAGAGTGCTTGTGGAACTTTTGGGACACTGATTTTATTTTTGCCTAACAGCTTATGTTTTGTTTATTCATAGAAAAAAAAATCTTCTTGGCTCAAAATATTTCTGACAGCAGGCGTCTCAAAGCATCTTGTGCAAAGGGAGACTGGACATGCAGGCAGCACTAGGGGTGGCACACTGGGTCTCTGCTGTTTGCCTTTAAAACTAACTGTACTGTTTTTTCTATTCACTTGTGTCTAGCTACAGGGCATAACATGAAACATAGCCTAAGAATTAAATTTAAAGGACTTTATGAGGTCAATATTAAGTTTTTACACTTAATTGCTGTTACCGAAACTTGTATGTATAGATTTGGGAAAGGAGCGAAGTGCTTTACTACAAATAAGCTCAAAGGGTGTTTCCAATGCCAATCAGGCTGAGGAACCATCTTTTTTTTAATCAAAGGAATCCTATTTTTTCACATATTATACAATTTAGTCATCACCTGGGGTCCTTTCTGCAAATTATAGAGCTCTTGTTTCTCTAGCCTGCTGTTGCTGGACAGATGGCACAAATACCTTTAACAGTGGCGTTCGAAGTATCTTTGCCATTATCGAAAAGCAGAATTATGGATGTAATGTCGCTGCCTTTTGGAACGTGGAGGCCCGACAGTGGTATCTGTAGACTGCAAAGGGTCATGGTGCTGCACTGAGATTTTTCCATCTGGAAGGTATGCTTTGGCTTTTGAAACACTCTTGAGGTATTTTGGTGAAGATGCAATATTTTTACGTAGTATAATGCAGTTTCCTTACATGAACCCCTCCGGGGCCCACCGTATTGGAACAACCCCTTGTCCCCCCACCGTTTGGGTTGTCCTGGCTCACTCCCTGTTTTCTATTGCATACAGACGCAATAGAACCTGTCTGGCGTATGGGAAAAGTAATAACAAATGCCAGAAACAGTTCCTAGTAAGCATCAGTGAACTCTCAGCTCTAATTTTTTTACTAAATTTTTGATACAGCGTCAAATTTTATTAATTATAAAAAAATAATAGTGGTAATGCTGCCAGCAGTTTGTATGAGCTTAGCTTCTTAGTATCAATTCAGTGAGTCTGATGCTATGCTCATGTTGCATTTTTTTTTCTTTTTTGGTCTTTCATAGTCATTGTTTTAAATATTAGAGCCATGTCTCAGTTTCTTGCCTTTTTAAAAAACTGAACTTCCTTCTGGGAAGTTGGAGCTACTCTCAGGGTTGCTCCCAGCTTTTTTTCTTTAGACAAAATCGTTTTACGCATGGATTTTTTTTTTCTTGTCCTTTGAGACTATTTTGGGTACACTAGAGGGAGGAAAAACCTTTTGCAATAATGAGTCCATCCCCTGGCTGGGGGCTGGGCAGCCTCTGGCTGACTTTGCACACAAAGCAGACACTTCTAAGCCATATTGACTGTTTTGCAAAGTATGTTTGTGTGCTGACATGGCCAGTTAACACGCTAGTGGATGAATGGCTAAATGACCTGCACCTCTGAACTTGCTCGGGTGGCATTTTTCATCAGACTTCTTTTAAAATATGCCAGCAGGGTTTGAAACCTGAAAACAAATGTTAATTTTGCTCTCCCCCGTGGATCTGCATTTTTGCCCGCACTCTGGGAGGGCTAGAAGGGTATGTGTTGAAGTGAGGATGATAGAATAGATTTGTCCTAGAAAGTTCCTTTGTGCCCCCAATCCCTGGTGCTTGAATATTGTCCTGTGCCTGCTGTAAAGACAGGCCCTGGCACTCTTCTCCCCACCCAAAAGAGAAGGTCAAGGGAAGATCATTAAGCGGCATCAGGTAAGGCACAGTGCATTTGGACAGATACTGGGAGTAAGTTAGTAAAATACCCCTGCCCCCCCCCCCCGAGCTAGGAGTTTGGTGCCAACATCTCTACTGGCAGGCCCACATTTCAGGATGTCCCCCACTTTATCAACAGACAGCCTCCTAAGCCTAAATGCTGCAAGCTTGAAGGGCCTTCCAAACAGTGCCGTCGTCCCTAGCAACTGATACCACTTTATTACTGGTCACGCGCAAGCGCAAACATTTTCAGGCCTGGGCCTACCTGTCACCATAGAAACTGGAGGCGAAGGGGCAGTGAACAGAATAATAACAATGGCATTCTCATCAGCCGGTTTCCCCTAAGCACCAGTGCTGTTTATTTATGCCACTAGACACTGTAATGGTGGGAGAAAACCTTGTATTAAAAAGTGTTCACCAACCACTGATGTGTTTTTATGTCCTTATATAATTATTTTAAAATGTGTTTTCTGCATTATGTAAAGAAACATATCAACTAAATAAACCAGTGTACTTTACTATAAACTCAGAAGCTATTGAGCTCTTCCATTGGATCCACAGGGTTCTCGGCACACAATAGTCTCATAACGTAGAAAACATCTGATAGAGACACTGCAGAAAATGCAGCAGAATGATCCCAGGGAGTTTGACCACTCTGTTTTGCAGTGATGGCTGTAAGAGAATGTCATGCTATTCTTGGAATTCCAGATATTCTCAGTGTTGATCTCAAAAGCCTTCCCAAAGGTGGGGCTGGTAGAGATTATGGGAGTTTCAACCAGCACACCTAGAGGCCATGAGATGGGGAACAACTTAAAAAAAACTTCGTAGCTGTCTTGCATTGGATCCTCACCAATGAGTGGAGAAAATCTGTTTTCAAAAAAGGATCAAAAGTGATAAGCAGAACACAACAATGTTGGTAAAAAAAAATCAAATATTAAGGAAAGTAAGGACTCTTCAGACACAATTGTAAATAAACATGAAGGAAACGAGGAAAAATAGATATTCAGACCATGAGCACCTTTTAGTTCTGCCTGCTACCCCCTTTGCCTGATGAAAAATCTAATAATCCTAAAGCGTCCATGCTATTTTTTAAATTCAAATTCCCAATAAAGGAATTGCTACAGCAGAGACTTTTTTCCCCCATTCCTGGAATATTTGTTGAGTGGTTGGAGCCTAGGCTGGGATTCTTCATGTTAACTACAAACATCAGATATTGTTTGTTTATCATTAATGTAGTCTGTCCATGTAAAATGCTTCACAAGCATGATTCATCCTCCTAACAACTCTGAAGTAACCTTAAGGGCCTGTTTTAAAAATGGAGAAGTATTACAGCATAATCGAATCTATCAGGTTTGTTCATGGCCATGCCTGAACTTAAATATGCATCACTAAAGTCTAGTTGCATTTATCGAAAGCTCTTAATACAACCAAGGTCTCTCTTTTCCTATTCTCTTGGGTCCCCCAAACACCAGCTCTACCACTGGTCTGATGCGGTGCCTCAGCCAGTAAGAACAGATTGGGGGAGCAGGAATAGGACTCGGATTCAGTTTAGATCACATCTTCCTCTCTCCAGCGGACACCGGAGATAATTTAGATTCAGTAACAATTTACCAACTAAAATTATATTCAAATTGCTACATTAACTATTCAGTGAAAATTGCTGATCATTTCAAAAGCTGTATCTATTTAAATCAGTATTGGCCATTTTAATAGATTATTGTAACTTCATTTTCATTTGGAGAGGATTATGTTTTTCTCCGACTAGAGATTCAGGTTTAGTACGTCTTTGGGAGATTGTAGGTCAGAGGAATGACAGATGATAAAATTGGACTTCTTGGCCATACTGCTATGTAAGTGCATGATGTGTCTTTCCACTGATTCCAGTTTTAATATTTTCTTGTACCCACACTAGTTATGCATTCAGATTACTCTTCTATGCTTTTACATAGGCTGTAAAATTGATAAATCTCTAATTGGGGGATAATCTATGCATTCATAATTCATGTATTTATTTGTATTTGCTTTAGTCAGGAAAACTAAAATCTGTATTACATTAAAATTCTTTCTGTATTCCTAAGGCACAATTCTGTGCTTGCTTAGCACACAGGAAGCCCCATTTAACACAGGCAAACTAATTTCTAAATAAATAGGAACATGATTACATCTCATGACTATCTTGCGTTTCAAGGAGCAAGGCTCCTTGAAATTGAATGAATGAATGAAAAATAAATAAATAAAGGCCCTTAGTATTGCATGGCTACAATCCTGTGCCCATTTACTTGAAAAATAAATCTTACTGCTCTATTATACAAAACAAAGTCTTTTTAAAAGCTGCATTTAAACTTTCACAGACTAACACCAAACAGTATTCCTGCATATTGATAGTATCCAAGATTATATATAGAGCCCAAGATTATATATCGAGAGTAGCCCTTTCCATCACAACAAAAATGTCTTTGCTATGCCTCAAGCTTGATACATTTCAATTTTTTGGTCACATTAACAGCTTTAAACCATGTTATCCTTCCCAAAGCCATATTAGCAAATATATGGATATTAACCGAAATAGAACAACACTGGGGCAAGCCCATATCCTATATGTAACATTCCCCTCCATCATCCTATCCTTACAGCGTAACAAAATTAACCAGCCTTTTCTAAACCTCCTCTGATGTGTCCAATATGTACAAAAACTGATTCATTTAATTAATCTCACTTTAAGAAATATACTTCTTTTTAACCATTGGTTTTCCCCGATAGAGTATTGTGAAAAAGCCTGACAGGTCTTCCAGCTCTTTAATTCAAAAGTTCTTGCAGATCTATCCAAATATGGGTGGACCTGCCTGGTCCAAATCATGTAATCAGATTATCTTTTAACTGAACATGACTAGCAATAAAGTTATCTGAAGTATTAAACATGGTAATGTTAGCCCATTAAAGGGTGGGGGGCAGGGAGGAAGGAAAGAATTTACTTGAAATTCTCAAACTAGGATTATCCTAGAGTCTAAATGTATCATAGGAATAAGGGTCAAAGTTACTACATTTCCATTCCAGCAACTTCCATCTGTGTCTGACAGCTCTTAATACTGAAAATATAACTGAATTTTGCATTAAAAGGAACCAAGGCCACCACCAAGATATAAGAAAGGTAATATGATAACTTTATTATTGGGCCTGTACTGCAATTAAAAAATGTGAGTTACATAAAGAGATAGAAGTCAAAAGGTCTGCCCAGTGATGAATGTATCCCACCCCCCACCCATCATATGGAAACCATACTTTGGATAAAGTAAATCAGGGGAGAGGGTTCCTTCCCCTAGAAGCATGTTTAATAATTCATCAATCTGTTTAAAATACCTTAAAAGTATTCATACAGGAACAAATCTTGAAGCAATATTCATTTTAACATTTCTTTCCCATAAACCCATTGGGATTTTTAAACATTTGTTTATATTAATATTGATCTGAGGTAAAGAATCTTAGATGTTTACATCTGCAAACAACCTTTATTTGGATTAATAATTCCAAGAATTTAAATCCCAAACAAAATACCCATGTTACCAATTTTCTTAAATATATTAGAGCCTATGGAAAGTATTTGAGTCTTACCCCATTTAATTTAGTAACCTGATATTTATCAAATTGTTAATCCTTATCAGTAAATGTTATTGTGTTTAACTCCAGTCAGTTGTATACCCTGATTGTCCTTGTCCTATTGGGCAAGACAAGCCAGTAATTCTAGTATCAAATTAAAATATAATGAGCATCCTCAATGAAATAATTTCATTTGTGATAACCCTGGCCAAAGAATGGGAATAGTACACTGTAATCCAATTAATACAAAAGAAATCCATATTTAGCTAAAGCATCCTCCAGAAATTAGAACTGTAATGTGTTACAGGCTTTTTCTGCATCCAACCAACCACCACTGCAGAATTCATTTTTTCTGAATATATATTTAAAATACAAACTAATAGTCTACTATCATGTGAGGCTGGTTCTCCTTTCATAAAACCAGGTTGTGCAGAATGAATAATTGATAGCAATTTTGCTGTCAAAACTTTAGCATCAACATCTAAGAAAAAAATCAGATGATAGTTTGTACAATCAGCAGAAGTTTACCAGTCTCAATAACCCTGGCTAAACAAGGAAGTCAGAAAAGCATAATTATAAACCTCCAACAATCAATATATGTTGTACACCACTCAAAAGGATAATCATCAGCATTGGGAGCCCTTCCATTTTTCATGTATTTAATGTTGTTTATTATTTCCTGAAAGAATAAAAGAGCTGCTAAATAAAGAGCCTGATAATGTGTTATCTTTGGGGAAACAATTTTTTAAAAGAATTTCTCAGTAACTTAAATAAGTAGTTGAGAGTACAGATCGTTTGAAATTTTCCTTTGTTGTTGTGGTTTCAATCAAGAAGCCAATAATTTACCCTTTTTCCTCTTCCTCTTGGTCCCAAGATCTTTGCTTTATAAGATTCAGTGAATATTCTGTTTCAAGTGCATAAAAAGAATTAACTTACAACTTAGCAAACATAAGAAGTTTATATAATTCCACTTAGTATATACTGTATACAATGCCTTGCATATACATATACATCTGCATATTCAACAGTTCCTTAACTTTGTTTTCCAAATTTTCTCATTTTTTTCTTTATCCATGAATCATAAACAATAATCCAATCGTGATGTTTTATTTATTTATTTATCAAATTTTATGACCGCCCATCTCCCCCCAAAAGGAGGGACTCTGGGCGGTTATGATACGCTTTAAAAGCATCCCAAACTACCATTAAATTTGCAGAGTATATTCTTGTATATTTTTATGTAAAGTCGTATTTAAAAATTTGTTTCACCTGTATTAATAAATTGTCAATCTTTCATTAATGATATATTTAACTACCACCTTTTCTTATACTTACTGGAGCTTGATTGGGTATTGCAGTAAGAGGTGTATTACAGTTATCTATCTGACCAACCAAAGATGAGGACACTAACAAAATCTAGTTGAGAACAAATTTCATTTTTTTTTTTTAAATAGGTTTTTAAAACGTATATTTAAAAATCACCCTACACTCACCAAATTAAACTCCAACAAGTACCCTTGTAGCATTTCCCATGTATTAGGGTTAAATTTAGCTAAGCAGTGATGTAACCCAAAATTTGGTTTAGTTCTTCAGACATAATTATCTGATCAGCCATCAAACTAAAGATAAGCTAAAATCATCTACATAAAAATATCTAGATGAATGTAAATCTAATTAAAATGTTGACTCCGGTGGTGTAAAATTCTGTGGGTTGTAATCAGATTAGAAGACACTAGATATGGGAAAGTTGGTTCACTCTAAGATGTACTTTGAATGATATTTCAGAAAGCACTTTGCTGGAAATGCCCAATAGCACTGGGACAAATGATCACTGTGCTCAAGGAACCAGTTCTGACCACCTAATCTTGCAGAGGACAATCCTCCAGAGGACAATGGAGACACCCAAGTCTCAGGAGTTTGAAACAATTTCTTAAAGCACTTGTGATACAGAAATCACATGGATACACCATAAGTAACTATAGTAGAATGTGTGTGGCGCATGATAAGATGATGGGTATGGCATGAATCATAGTGGTACTAGCATTTGGCATTAATTTTTTACTTTTAAAAAGTAATAATTAATTGCCCTGAGCATACAGTATTTAAGGCTCAGGCGTCCTGTTTTTTTTTATCTCCTTTGGGTCATGAACTTGTCATAATTTGTATTGTTTTTGAAATACTGCTGAAAGCTGGGAGAATTGGACATGTACAGAGTACTAGCAAACATTTCCCATACCTTAATCTTGAGAACACCAGCAAAAGGTTAGGGGAGTTCTGGCAAGACATATAATTCAATTCATCACTTGTTTGTATGCAGTTCAGATTAAATCAGTTCCTACAAATCTCTTTCTGTGACATTTAACCCAGTTGGCAGCAGATGTAGTTCACTTGCTCACAAAATTCATACTGGTGTGAATCTTGCTCATTCTCACAGAAATCTGAAAAAAACCTATATGATTAGAACTCACTTTGAAACTCAGAGTTCAAATGCTCAGCTGCACCCAGAATCAAAGACTGCATTTTTAGGTAGGATTTAAAATTCATATTCTTCAAAGTTAAAGTTACTTTTTGTTCTTGCAGCTGTTACGCTGCTTTTTATTGGTGCTTTGACTAAAATAATATGAATTTTCCTTCCTCATGAATCAATTCACTAGTAATCAATTCACTGTTCTTAGAGGCCTTTCTCGTTGTTAGGATCCTTGGTGAATCAGTATACTCAATACAGCAGTGTTTTTCAACCCTGGCAACTTTAAGATGTTTATACTTCAACTCCCAGAATTCCCCATCCAGCATGCTTACCCATCTTAAATTTGCCAAGTTTGAAAAACACTGCAATACAGGCTTCTTTCAAGAACCACCAGCAGTGCCTTTATTTATTATATACATTTGAACTGTAATGAATAAGGGGCCAGCTTGAATCCAATGGCCCACATATACTCTAGGTCTCACATAGAAATGGAATTAGCTTGTAACAGAATTGAATCCAGACCTAAATGTAAAAAGAATAGATCCGCTGATTGAAATCCTGTTGATTTCAGTCATGCATGACTAAATCTATTTAGCTCCCTGTCTATTTAAACGTCTACTTTCTTATTAATACTACACAGATCCTTGTGAGAATAACCAAACAGGGTATTTTATTTCACTTTGTTTTTAAGTTATTTGCCATCTTTTCCTTTGCTGCACCCAAAGCTGAATGACTACGGTATGCGGTTCATGGGGCAGCCCTTGAAGAGAGTCTGGAAATTGGAACTGGCCCAGGCAGCGTGGGTGATGTTGAAACAGCTGTTCTGGGCACTAACTACTGCATCCAATTCAAAATGCTCACTGTGGCATATAAAACCATGCATGCCTTAATCTCAAGTTAGTTTCAGGGCCATTTACTCCGGTATAGTCTCTCCCATCTTCTTGGATTTTCTTTTCCAAGTCCTGCCACTGGTAAATTTAACAGTATCAACTAATTCTGTTTCTATGTGGGGCTTAGGCCATGTGTGGGCCATTGGGATTGAAGCTGGCCGCCTCTGCGTTACAGTTCAAATATATACTGTTGCCCATGCATTTTCGAATTTGGAATTGTCAACATTACTAGTTTTTAATGGTTTTCATTCGTATACTGAAACATGGGAAAACATAAGAGCACAGTAAAACATTCAGCAAATACAGCAAGGTAGTTATAGTTTTGATCCTTGATTCCTTGAAAAGTCCTTATTCTGTTCCCTTCTGGTAGGGAGAGACTGTCAGAGTTGTATTTTGATGACCAGAAAAGAATACCTCATAAGTCCATTGTTCTTGGTCGCTGAAATAAGAAAGGGCTATACCACAGCAGTATTCCCAGATGGGTCGGTGGAAGTTAAAGCACTTTCTGCAGCATGGTGCACCTGAAGTCCACATCTGCAGAAGCAGATCTGTCTGCCGGTGCTTAATAAACAGGTTTTCACCCATGCAGCAGGACCCCTCCTGCTTGAATAGTTTACCTAGCCCTCCTGACAGAATGAGCCCTAATGCCAACAGGAGGCTGCTTCTTGCTGGGGGGGTTTATCAATGCAATGCATTCCCTGACTCAACTGCTAAAGGGGGTTCGTGTAACTCATCTCCTCAGGTCTCTCATTTTGTAGGAGAAAAAGTAAACGTACATATAAAATACATTTTTAGTATCCTGTGTACATCTAACTTAAGCTGGGTTCTATTTATTTAATCATATTTATATAGCCACCCATCTTACAAAATGTGACTCTGGGCAACATACAATAAGAATAAAATAATATTAAAGCATTCCAATGCTATTATTAAAAGACTAGGAGAGAAGATATACAATGTTATAGGCAACGTAGCCACCTCACTAGGGTAGGAAGGACCTGAACGAAAATCCGGGTGCACAATCTCTTTTGCTTGGGGTCCTTGGGCAGCAGGGGTTCCGACATACAGTTGTAATCGAAATTATTCAACCCCCATTGCAAGTCAGGTTGATTGTCAAAATGTACAGACTTTCAGCTGTTTGCAATGAACAAATCAAACAAAAGCAACTGAAAGAGCTCAGCACACCAAATGCTTCAAGTGGTGTCCCCCAAGTCAACTGAAAATGCAACTTATAATGACTTCTCCAGTCTCAAAATTATTCAACCCCCTGAATAGAATCCGTCACAACAGCACACATACAGTATGCAAAACAGGTGTTGTCTCAAGCACACCTGATGCAACTAATCAAGGGCTTCATTAGTTGCACCAGCTGTGCTTGAGCTGGAACCCACGAAATACCTGAACTGGCTTGGGGTTTGTTGAGTGTCACGTTTGACTGCAGTATGGCTAAGTCAAAAGAATGTTCCAAAAAGGTAAGAGAAGACACCACCACCCTTCACAAACAAGGAACAGGATACAGAAAGATAGCGAAGGCACTGAATGTTCCTAGAGACACCGTTGGAAGCATAGTTCTCAAGTTCAAAGTTAAAGGAACAGTGGTTGCACTACCTGGACAGGGCAGAAAAAGGAAGCCATCAATGGCTGCAACCAGATTTCTGAGAAGGCAGGTTGAGAGAAAACCTCCAGTGACTGCAAAAGACCTGCAGCAAGACTTGGTGGCAACAGGCACTGAGGTTTCAGTGAGCACAGTAAGGCGCATACTAAACACAGAAGGTTTTCATGCCAGAAGTCCAAGATCTACACCACTACTGACCCAAAAGCACAAGAAAAGTCAGCTCCAATATGCTCAAAATCATATCACTAAGCCACAGAAGTTTTGGGATTCTGTTCTGTGGAGCGTGAAACAAAACTGGAACTTTTCGGCCCGATGGATCAATGGTATGTCTGGAGGAAGAAGAATGAAGCATACGCTGAAAGGAACACACTGTCTATAGTGAAGCATGGTGGTGACTTGGTGATGCTTTGGGGCTGCTTTGCATCCTCTGGCACTGGAAACCTGCAGCGTGTGGATGGCAAGATGGATTCATTGAAGTATCAGGAAATCCTAGGAGAAAACATGCCTCAAATTCCGCTAAGGCTTGGATGCAGAAGAAGTCCTGGAAGATTCTACAGTGGCCATCACAGTTACCTGACTTGAACCCCATAGAAAATCTCTGGTGGGATTTGAAGAAGGCGGTTGCAGCATGCAAACCCAAGAAGATTACTGAACTGGAGGCCATTGCTCATGAGCAATGGGCTAAGACTCCTCAGGAACGCTGCCAGAAGCTGGTGTCTGGCTATGCATCTCGTTTGCAGCAGGTCATAACAGCAAAAGGGTGCTCTACTAAGTACTGAAGATGCTTGCCATGAAGGGGTTGAATAATTTTGAGACTGGAGAAGTCATAAGTTGCATTTTCAGTTGAATTTGGGAACACCACTTGAAGCATTCGTTGTGTTGATGTCATGAGCACCGTTGAGCTGAATGCATCAGCACAACGGCACACATAACAATACCACAGAAACAAGAGCAAGGGATCAAAAGATAAGCAAAGCGACGCACAACAACAGACACAGACCCCGAGGAGAAGGGAATGACCCCGGACGGAAAACCCAGTCAAAAGAACACAAAGGGGGAAGAAAGAGTGACAAAGACAGGGCGGATCACGGGGCATGCCTGGAGCTGTCAGCAGGAACGCAAAGAATATCGCCCAGCTGAAAGCAATCACGGCCGGAGGAAGAAGACGATTACGAGAGAAGCCCGGGGCACCAGCAGGGGCCCCGCGACCCCTCACCTACCGGCAACGAAGCATACAGGACTTGGGGGGATGACACAACCCAAGGTGGGGGGGCGCTGACCGGCGCGGGCTATTTAAACCCCGTACCGGCGCGCTCCCTTCACTCTCAGCTTTTTCTAGCTATGCACTATGCTGAAATAAACCAGAACCTGATCTTCCCTAAATTAGTGTCTGTGTTTTACTCAGTAGTAGGCAGCGCATGACAGTTGAGCTATTTCAATTGCTTTTGTTTGATTTGTTCATTGCAAACAGCTGAAAGTCTGTACCTGTTGACAATCAACCTGATTTGCAATGGGGATTGAATAATTTCGATTACAACTGTAGCACCATTTTGTCTTAACAGAAAACATATAGATTCCCATTCCTATAGAACACTACCTCCCCACACCTCCTAGATGGTGTTAGAATACTAAAGGCCTGTCTTCCAGAGAAGAACGTTAATGGGAATCTGTCAGGTGGAGACAAAAGGAGCAGTTGTTACACCTTCAGAATCAATGACAGTGATGTGGATAAGCAGGAGTAAGGGAAGGCTTGTTTCTCTGAGGAAATGGTGCACCTTAGGGTGGCTAATTAGTGATAGGAGGATAGACCCCCAAGGCAATTGTCTGTGTCCATGATGTATTTGCTGCTAGCCCCTTTTTCAGTCCCACTTGGAGTCCCAATTGTTCAGGGACCCCTGCTAGTGTCTCGTACCACAGTTAAAAGGCACACCAAGCTTATGTATTTAGAAGCCATGAAGATTCTCAGTGTGGGCCCTAGAAAGCTGGAATTTTGTGATATTCCCATTTAATTTCCAGGCACAAAGTTGTAGCATTCTACCAGATGTAGAATGGGACCTTGAGTGAGAATATCTGGGCATTTCAAGACATGCCATGAGGGTACCTCACTAATCTCTAGTACAGTGGAGAACCAGAACAGAGCAATTGAAATATTCTGTGCCTTGAGCATCTTCACTCTGTGTATCACTTCGGATAGCAATGATGTTGGTGGGAAAGCAAAGGAATCTTGGCCGCAATGCCACAAGGCATTGATCCTTTATGCTCTTGTCTTAAAATTAGGATAAGAAGTGCCTCACTTATCTGTTGTCCACTGACAACAACGAAGAGGTTGATTGAGAAGGATTTCCATCTTACTGAGATCTTATGAAAAGTCCCTGGCTGCAAGACCCATTCTCTCTGACACAACTGCTAACAACTCAGCCACTTGGCTATGACATTCCACAATCTCTTTATGTACTCTGCTGATATGGAGAGTAGGTATTTCTCCATCACTGTTATTAGTTTCATGCCCCTGGTGGTTTACATAAGCTTTAATTGTAATACATACTGTCTGCTTGCTGCAATAGCTATTTCCTATTCACTATGTGTAAAACTACTTTCAGAGCCAGTGGTACTGCCTGCCTTCAAGTCTAGTTTGTTGTTAGGCAGTGTTGACTCATGATGGGACCACAATCCTTACCCCAAACAGTTTTGGAATTAGGCTCCCCAACCTGTTGGACTGGTGTCAATTGTCATCTGATCATCTGAATAGCATTTCTCTTTTGGGGGAGATAGGCGGTAACAAAATTGGAAAAATAAATAAATAAAATTCCTCATGTCTAGTGGGCTGGGATTAGCCAGAAATGCAAAGACTGGGCTAACTTGCTAGGCACTGTCATGTGCTGATAGGGTCTGCTGGCAATCTGGTCCTGGAATGGGAGAAGGAATATCTGGAGTAGGAACAGATAGGGGTGTCTGTCAGGAGGGGGACAACAGTGTCAAATGGCAAGTATGACCAGGTGATTGAAGCCCCATCCCCTTTTAATGTGTGTTGAATGCATCGTACACATGATGTGTGTGACAATCAATGGGGTTGATTGTCATGGTCGCACTTGCCATCTGATGCTATTGACCCCCTCTGTGGGTATCCGTATTCATGCTGTTGCTTTTTGTTTCAGGGAGGAAGGAGCGCAGGAACCTGTCCCTTAGCTTTCGTGAGAATTCAGAGCAGATCCCTATCAAAATGTCTTTCATACCCTTCTGGCCTTGCTTGTGTGCAAAAGGTGCATCAAAAGGAAACGGTGGTGTCAATTCAAGGAAGATTTTCCTTGTTTCTTTCCCCCAAAAAAGCTTTATTCAAAATAGTAGCATCTTGAGGTATGTGGTGGAGTAATTATATCTGTCTGTACTGGCAAGTGCGTAGGGTCTTGTAGTACCTTAAATAGATTTATTGTAGTTTAAGCCTTCAAGGAATATAATACATTTTAGTTAAGCACAATGCATTATGTTCCAGTGGCAGAAAATAGGTATATTTACTCACGAATGACAATGAAATGACAGAAACAAGCAGGTGGCTAATTCCAATATATTGGAGCAGTTTGATATCCTAGGGATTCCCAATTGGCCTTAAAGTTACTATCCTTCATATGGAAATTCCAGAATTTTGCTGAACTTAATATTATAAGTACTTTGATTTTATTTCTTTAGGTATCAGCCAAGGTAATAGATTCTTGACAATAGGTATTAAAGTGGTATAGTGAATAAAAAAAGATTGCACAATTGGATGTCGTTGTTTATTTGTTTAGTCACTTCCGACTCTTCATGACTTCATGGACCAGCCCACGCCAGAGCTTCCTGTCGGTCGTCAACACCCCCAGCTCCCCCAGGGACGAGTTCGTCACCTCTAGAATATCATCCATCCACCTTGCCCTTGGTCGGCCCCTCTTCCTTTTGCCCTCCACTCTCCCTAGCATCAGCATCTTCTGCAGGGTGTCCTGTCTTCTCATTATGTGGCCAAAGTATTTCAGTTTTGCCTTTAATATCATTCCCTCAAGTGAGCAGTCTGGCTTTATTTCCTGGAGGATGGACTGGTTTGATCTTCTTGCAGTCCAAGGCACTCTCAGAATTTTCCTCCAACACCACAGTTCAAAAGCATCGATCTTCCTTCTCTCAGCCTTCCTTATGGTCCAGCTCTCGCAGCCATATGTTACTATGGGGAACACCATTGCTTTGACTATGCGGACCTTTGTTGTCAGTGTGATGTCTCTGCTCTTAACTATTTTATCGAGATTTGTCATTGCTCTTCTCCCAAGGATTAAGTGTCTTCTGATTTCCTGACTGCAGTCAGCATCTGCAGTAATCTTCACACCTAGGAATACAAAGTCTTTCACTGCCTCTACGTTTTCTCCCTCTATTTGCCAGTGATCAATCAAGCTGGTTGCCATAATCTTGGTTTTTTTGAGGTTTAGCTGCAAGCCAGCTTTTGCACTTTCTTCTTTCACCTTCATCATAAGGCTCCTCAGTTCCTCTTCGCTTTCAGCCATCAAAGTGGTATCATCTGCATATCTGAGATTGTTAATGTTTCTTCCAGCGATTTTAACTCCAGCCTTGGATTCCTCAAGCCCAGCTTGTTGCATGATGTGTTCTGCGTACAAGTTGAATAGGTAGGGTGAGAGTATACAGCCCTGCCGTACTCCTTTCCCAATCTTAAACCAGTCCGTTATTCCGTGGTCTGTTCTTACTGTTGCTACTTGGTCGTTATACAGATTCTTCAGGAGGCAGACAAGATGACTTGGTATCCCCATACCGCTAAGAACTTGCCACCATTTGTTATGGTCCACACAGTCAAAGGCTTTAGAATAGTCGATAAAACAGAAATAGATGTTTTTCTGAAACTCCCTGGCTTTTTCCATTATCCAGCGGATATTGGCAATTTGGTCCCTAGTTCCTCTGCCTTTTCTAAACCCAGCTTGTACATCTGGCAATTCTCGCTCCATGAATTGCTGGAGTCTACCTTGCAGGATCTTGAGCATTACCTTACTGGCATGTGAAATGAGTGCCACTGTTCGATAGTTTGAACATTCTTTAGTGTTTCCCTTTTTTGGTATTTTTTCCAGTCTGATAGCCATTCTTGTGTTTTCCAAATTTGCTGGCATAAAGCATGCATTACCTTGACAGCATCATCTTGCAAATCATTGGGGTATTGTTTAATATAAGGACTGCACTCAGTGGCATTTGGCTCCACAGTATTTTCCTTATATATCACATGTGCATCTGTCAGCTGAGGAAAATCATAAGATGAATTGGGTTGAAACTCAGAGTAGTAAACAGAACCATCAATCTCTTAAACTTTAAACCTGTTGGCGATAACGGAGGCTTGCCTCCTACGTCCTATCAGGCAAGGCATGTGGCAAACTCAAGATTGCTCACTTGCGTTGTTGGGGCAGCTTGACTGAAGAAAGTAGAGAATTGTGTCTGTGGCTCTTGTTCTCCCTTCATAGCAAATGTGGCCCCATAAAAATGACTAAGTGGGATGAGAGAACTGCACTGCCTCCTGCCTTCAGCAGTTGCAAGTCTGAACCACCCACTACTATTTTTGGCGTGTTGCTCCAGCTGCACCCTAAGGGTATGAATTGGATTGTTCAGCCAAGCCTTAATCTGACTGCATTCAAAGAGAGAGTGGAAAGAATGAGAAAATGGGCACTTAAAAGCTTTCTGGCATCTCTGTCAGAGGCTGAATGGCAGGTTTGCATCTGTTTGACTAGCTGCTATCAGCACAGCTTCCCACTTTCTGCACTGGGAGGCTGAGCTATTTGCTGTCTTGTGAATGTTAACACATGGCCGTGCTGATAAGAATCCCCAGCCCCATTTTCTGCGGGCTTTTTCCCCTGCCGAAGGGCAAAGCAGGGTTGGGAAAGCAAGGCTCTGCCTCTGACGGTCCTTGTAGCTTTCGCTCCCAGTCTTGGCTTGGCAGGCATACAAACACTCATGAAGCCCATCCCATCTATTTTCAGCCTTGCCAGGAGGGGAGAAGTTCTGTAAAAGGCCTTCCCTATTTATGGATCCCTCCCCTGCAGCAAAACGTTACCATCATTGTACAGCCCCACCCTTTTCCAGGCCAGCTACATTTAAAGAGAAACTTATTTAGAAACCTAATTTAAGAGTTATTTCATTCGAGAGGCTCAACAGCACAAATGGCTGGGAATAAACAAGCAATTTTTAGCATCTGTGGGTGGAGCAAATGTTATATTTTGTAAACTAACTCCAGCCTTGGAGTGTTTGCTGTAATTCAAGGGCAAGGCAGGTCATTTTGATTGCTTTTGCTTAGCTGCAGTCACACTACAGCTGAGAGCTCCCCCTTGGATTTTGGAGGTTCGCCTCATAGGAAGTGCAAGCATGGTCCAAGAAGGTCATTTTGAGGGCTTTGCCTTATGCGCCGCTCTGCGATTTTGGAGACAGCCTTGAGCCTCTCCTGTGTGCTGTTGGTATTTTAGTTTGCTCCCCTGCAGCATCTGCCACTCTGCATTTGTCACTCCCAAACTGTTTCTCTATTGTTGATCATGGCTTCTACTGAGCTTCTTGCTGTGGTTCCTCTTAGAATATTGGAAGAATAATCAGCTTGCCCTATTCCTCCCTCCCTCCCTCTCGCATGGTATGGGGGGTTGTTTTTTAGGATCTGTCTTCCCAGGATTGGCTGTTGTGGCCTTTCCTCTTTTGCTCCAGCCTTTCTCTTTCTCTCCTTTGGTGGTAGAGCCTTACGACTCATCCTGCTGCAGTTGACAACTGGGGCACTGAGGAAACGCTTGAGCCACTTGCCTTGCATGGCAGGGAAGTGCTACAGCACCACAGCCTTTTCCTACTCTGCTGTCTCCAAAGCTGAGGAAGCTTCCCCAACTTAACAGAAATGCTTCTCTCAGAATTTACAAGATGAAACGTTGCCACTTCATTTTCACTCACTCCGTATCCAGGCCTCTCTGCTCTTTACTAGGTGGCTGCAAAGGGGCACAAGCTAGGAAGCCATTTGCCACCTAAAGCCTTGGTAAGAGGTCCAAATGCAGAGCTGGGAAAGGCAGATCCAATTATATCTGCAGGGGTTTCCTCGTGATGCCAACAGCTACACTGGAGGATTAAGAAGAGTGAATAAGTGAATTGCTAGCAACACAAAGGAGTGGAGTTTAGATGGATTTGACTACTGCTGCTATTCTTTAACCACTTAACTCAAGAGCACTGGTGCCAGATAGCTTTAAAGGAAGAACTGGACATATTGATAAGTAACTTGGTGCCACTCTGCATAGCCATTTTTCCTGGAAGCTAAAAAAGATCTTCCACATTTAAGCAGTATCTCCTTGGCTAACAGATGCTGGAGTTTCTCCCCATGGTTGCATATCAGCTTCCCAGGAGCAGCATTCAGACCAAGCACATCATCTTCCTCCTTCTGACAAGGTGTAAAACTGGCTGCTACAGAGCTTATGCTCTACAATAAAAGGGTTAAGGACCATAGCCAGTAGATTGTTCTGTGTACAATTCAGTCATATGGTCTTTTACAGATAAAATCCCTTGAGTCAAGCTTGATTCCTTGTGACTTCATGGAGTGGCCTAAGGATGGACAAAGCACAGAAGGTCTTTTGCAGGTGACATATGTGCACCTGCTACACCTGTCAAGAATTCCTTATTCGAACACACATTTTCTGAGGATTGCAGGGCCGCCATATAAGTCCAGGAAAAGGCTCCTTTAAGGAGGTGCCAACAGGTGCAGGGATTGTGCCGATACCTCCTCCAAAGCACCTTTTCTGCTTCAGATCTGACAAGCCCATGTAATTTTCTTGCCACCAATATGTAAGTGGTTTGACATTGCCTTCTACCAGGATTTTTTTTCTGCTTGCCAGTTTAGCCTGTAGTCCTGGCCTCTCATCCAAGTCCTGGTCCAACCCTGCTTAGGTCTTTTAGGATCAACCAAGGTTGGCTATATGCTGGCACTTAAGACTAATAGCAGTAAATTCTACTAAGAGCAATGGAGCTTGCCTACCTCCCCTGCACACCCCCATGCCCCAATTACGTGTGCATACAATTGTTGCCTGAACATCAGAAATCAATTTCCAATCACACATCTGACTGAATAGTGCAATACTCTGCATACCTACTCAGAAGAGAGCTCCCTTCCCCAAGTTCAGTGGGACTCCTTGAGAAGTATTATAAGGCAGCAATGTAAAGCCACAGTATAGGGCGAATAGGTACTCCTCATTCAGACTCAAAACATTTGGCAGAGTTAAATGTGACCATGTTGGAGATCTCTAGAGGGTTCTTCAATTCTACACATTATGAATGAACAGTAACTCAATTTACATTATTTGCTAGCTAGAAGCCCCATTCTTCACAAGGTACAAATTCAACTAAATTGCCATAGTATCCCTTCACTGAACCTATTCTCTATCACTGTAAATAGAAATCAACTATTAAGTCATATTTCCTCCAAACCTCCTTTTAGGGAAATCATAATTAAAGGCCTGTTTTCTTGTTTTCTAGCAATGTAGTTGCCTGGACATCAATTTTTTCTAGACCAATTATCCACATTTAAATCCTTCTGTAGGAAGATTTCTCTATTTTGAAAGACAGCCAAATGTGCATCATTAATTGCTCCTACAGAAGGTCTAAGTCTTACGATAAAGATATCCAGCTCAGAATATAGAAACATGTCAATCAGGTTAGATCATCTTCAGTTTGTTCCGCAGGAACTGAAATCAGCAAGTGAAAGTTAACTTATGGATAGTGTAATACCAAATGTCCAGAAAGACATTGGCGTGAGAATGACCATAAAACCAATCAGCTTAATAGAATATGACAATGAAGAGGCTTGAAATCCACCTCCCACTCCCTAGCCGTCCTGGGCATTGGTCATTTATCTGGAGATTATTAGAACTGTAGCCCAGCATATCTGCAGGGGGTACCATGTTGGAGAAGGCCATGTTAAAAGAAGGTCTGGATCTGGAACTAGGTTGGGAATAAATATATTTTGATGGGTACTGGAGAAGCAGTATTGGATAGTTTTGGAGAGTGCTCTGTGCTGAACAAAGGTAAACAGGTTTTCTGTTTTGAATCTTATTCTGGATTTATTTCATTGGGCCCACTGTCTGGAACTCTGTGTAAAGGTGGTCTGCCAGCAGCTGCTTTCTAGCTGAAAACTGACAATAGAGCTTTGTCTGGAACATATCTCTGGGAAGTCCCAGTCTTGGTGGGAAAGGATTACCCTCTGGCATTAGGAACTCCACATTTGTTGCAAACACTGTTCCAAGGAATGGGCTTGGAAAAACAAGTGCTTTCTAACCAGTATGTCTCCCCTTAAAGTCTCTCAGCAAAAGTAGGCCAAAGCCATACTGTATGTGACAGCTGTTCCATTCCACTGCCAATTCCTAACAACAGTGCCAAAGTCCCACATTCAGTTTCTGCACTAACATTGGGCTATGATCCAATCAAATTTAAGCAATATGATCTTCCATGACTTCCAAGGAAATGTTCTTCAAGTATGTTATCCAAAATCCAACCTTATTTTCCCCTTGGTTTTCATTAAAAAAATCAGACATACATTATCTCAATTTCTCCTCCTGCCTCTCCCTGAGTCACCTTACTGTTCTTGAAAACTGTCACCTTGGAGATCCTACAAGGTGGAATGATAAGATGACACAGGGAAAGCCACAGGGAGGACCATTGAAGGGGGCCTCTCTGCCTTTATCAGGGAGCCTCTCCCGCAGGGATTGAGTAAATGTAGTTGCAGTATTTTTCGCCTTCAAGGGGAGTGGTTGATGATGTCACTAGACTAGCTGGGGTGAAACGTTTGGCCCTGTTTTGTGAGAAGAGGTGAAATGGGTGCCTTAATGCTTGTTCATGCTAGGTATTCCTTTTTGCACCTTAAAGCTCAAACAGACCACATCATCCTAATTTTGGGGCAGTCTGGGTTTGAAAGGGTACAACAGTTTTATCAAGCTTCTGCAATTCTTAAGTAATAGTTTATCCCTCAAAATCCACTGAAAACAACCAAAAAATGTGAAAAGTTTGATTCCATCTATTTAGGGGTTGGAGGCCATTTTTATCCTATAGATTGCCCATCTTTTTTCTGCTGGTTCTGTACAGAAAGAGCTTTTTCTTCTGTTCAAGCAACGGCCAATCGGAATCCAGTTAATTAAATACTAAATTAATGCTATGCACCATTGAGAAAGAAAACAGTGACTAGCCCTGATTTATAAATGACTGCACCCAATAGTGGTTCCACAGCTGCTGCTGAATAAACATCTCCATGACAAATCGATGCGCTCTAGATATCAGTTTAGACAATCCTCGTCTTCTGTTAAAAGAAAGAGGGCAAGTGTGTAAGGAGAAGCAATATTAAATAAGAGGTTTTGCACTTTTCAGAGGAAAAAGCTACCCTAACTCACATTGACATATCCAGATGCTGAATGGAGATCTTACTGAAACATTTACATCCACCAAACCTAATCCAGAAGAGAATCTGCCTTTGGATATGAAAATTTATCTGACTAGGAATAGTAGCTAAGCAATCTGAGATCCCTTTGAATGGAAATCAATGACAGTTAATAATTAAAGATGGACAGGATATGATTTCAGAGGTACCTGTTATTAGATGTTGGACAATATTTATTTGTTTATTTCCAATGGTTCTGCTTCAGCTGTATAGCATGTACTTTGTATGAAGAAGCTCCAAAGATCAGCCTTTAATTTAAGCATCTGATCAGGGTAGGTTGAAATTTTTAAAAAGACTGTTTGACTATGGGGAGCAGATAATATTGAACTAGATGGACCAATCACCTAACAGTATAAACAACTTCACAGCTTTTATAGTAATGCACTGCTTGGCATAATTCAATCCATACTTGCATTCATATTAATATGAATGCACATTAAAAATGGGGGGTTGTTTTTAATCTAAGATACTGCTTAGCTGCACTGCAGTAGAATTAGAATTATACTTCATTCTGTACATTTGATGCCCCAGACGAATGACTAGCAGAATTGCAGCAAGAGAAGATGTTTGCAAAAGAACAAGTCCTGATTCACGTGAGCGGATTAGCCAGTATCTAAATATGAACATTTTGAGGGCTGAATTCATAGATGCCTCATCATAATTCACAATGGTGACTCGGCCAGGGGCTGTGCCATTCAGATCAACTACTGTGGATAGCATGTTGGTTGCACTTCCACCTCCAGTTCAGTGCTTTTACTTGCAGTCAGATGGCATTAGCAAGTATTAAAGGATACATATACATTTGCAGAGTGACTCATTGTTCATCTACAGGAGGGGGGAAACTGTTCCAACAATACAAAGTAAGCGAGAGCCTTAGAACAGATTAAAAAGAGGCAGTAGCTACTGATGTTATGAGGCTACTAAGCATCAAAGTAAAATATGGGTATATAATGCTTAACTGCAAAATCTATGGGAAGCATTTTGTGCATGGTAACCAACTGTTAGGTTAGTCTGTTGTAGCAAAACCAACAGAGAAACAGGATTTCACAGAAGGTCCTTATATTACTGGTTATTAGATTAATAATTATTAATATAATTATTAAATCTAATCTGAATCTACTGTAATAATATTACTGAATTAAACTATCTTCTGAGTTTGCACAATACATTGAACTGTAAACCAAACAAGTTCACCCTATGCTGGAAAAAAAAGGTAGCATGTTGTAAACAAGCACCCATTAGATTTTTAAAGAACCTGGGCAAGCATATTGTGTGAATACAATTGTTGTATTGGCATTATCTGCTTGTGCTAGGATTCTGAAACTTAATACAATATTCTGGCTTCACTCAAGACCTTGAACCAAAACTTCAGAATGTTGGTAGGGTTTGCACCATATGCAGGCTAAAATGTGGTTAAGTTTGTTGTACTGTATAAACACAGCTAGAGTCTTACATCATGTTCAAGGCTGGCAGAAAGATATCCCTCTTTCTTGGATGCCTGCAATGGCATCTTTGAACAAATGCTGACCTCATTTGGAAAAGTCTGGTATTGCATGCAGGAATCACAGGTCAACTCATTCCACAGCAGTTGAGGGTCACCCTTAACAGTCTTTATGGGGAAAGGGTTTAACTGTTAGAAGGAAATGGGCCTTCAAAGCTTTGCACCAATATCTTTAAAGTGGGTATTTCTTCACGCGCTGTTACTTATATTTCCACTATAAATGGAAATAGCTGAGGATAAACTGTTTGGTAGCAAAAGGGAATTTGATTTAGCAATGGGTGTAAACTTGGCAGGGCTGAGTGAAGTCAAGTAATAAATGTCCCTCCAACCCCAACAGGTGAAAATACAAAACTACGGATGCTCAGTTTCAGTCATTTCTAGTGCTGTATAGTGAGCTGGAGGACACAGGATCTGTATGAAAGCCAGCGTGTTTCAGCCATACTGAATGGCTTTGTTGAACTGCTGTTCTGTACATGAATGTGTTGGACATCAGACTGAGATCTATCTCCCACAAGATTTCATTGCCTCCTTGCAGAAGAGCTATATGATTCAGCCTGGTTTGCCCCATGCTTAACCACAGAAAGGTTCATTCTACAAAGGGATGAGAAGGATCTTCCTGATATACAGGGCAGTACAGGAATGGCCAGGGCTACTTTTTTCAGTTTTGTCAGTTCTGGCATGAGTGTCTTAGGTGTTTCCTTCTTCTCCACTGAAAAGTCAACCACATCCTGAAGAACTGAATGGTTTACATTCTTCTTTTTTGACAATGTCCATTAACATATCACAATGAAGCTGTACTTGAGAAGCATCCAAGATCAGTTCTGTAAAACGGCGATGTACGCACTATAATCCTCTCCTATGGCAAATTTTTCAATGCTGCTTATGGGCCGGCACCCCTCAGAGGGAAAGCAACAATGTTGATGATGGTATCGACAATGTCACAGAAAGGTTTTCTGTAGAATTCTTTAGGAGACACAAATTGATGAGGAATATCAAGGAGTGTTCCTGCTCCTAGGAAGACTCTCTAACTGCCATTATTCTGCTAGTAATAAGGTCTTTGCCCAGAGTGATTCAAAGTTGTTCTGTAGCTGCTTTGTACTCTCTTGGCAGAAACTAAAATAAGTTCTGCTTATAGTACTGTATGTTAATGTTTGGTAGAGCTGTGTTTAGGGAGTCTAACCAGCCAACCAAAGCAATATTAACTGCAGTGTGAAGCAGGTAATTCTAAGTCACTGACTATAGAGAATTAGTTCTTAAAGACCACCTTGTGGAGCAAAATCGTCTCAGATTTATATTGTCTTATTCTTGCTGACGACGGCATCCCAGCTGAACTGTTCAAAATCTTGCAAGATGATGCTGTCAAGGTAATGCATGCTGTATGCCAGCAAATTTGGAAAACACAAGAATGGCCATCAGACTGGAAAAAAGCAACTTATATCCCCATACCAAAAAGGGGGAACACTAAAGAATGTTCAAACTATCGAACAGTGGCACTCATTTCACATGCCAGTAAGGTAATGCTCAAGATCCTGCAAGGTAGACTTCAGCAATTCATGGAGCGAGAATTGCCAGATGTACAAGCTGGGTTTAGAAAAGGCAGAGGAACTAGGGACCAAATTGCCAATATCCGATGGATAATGGAAAAAGCCAGGGAGTTTCAGAAAAACATCTATTTCAGTTTGATTGACTATTCTAAAGCCTTTGACTGTGTGGACCATAACAAATGGTGGCAAGTTCTTAGTGGTATGAGGATACCAAGTCATCTTGTCTGCCTCCTGAGGAATCTGTATAACGACCAAGTAGCAACAGTAAGAACAGACCACGGAACAACGGACTGGTTTAAGATTGGGAAAGGAGTACGGCAGGGCTGTATACTCTCACCCTACCTATTCAACTTGTACGCAGAACACATCATGCAACAAGCTGGGCTTGAGGAATCCAAGGCTGGAGTTAAAATCGCTGGAAGAAACATTAACAATCTCAGATATGCAGATGATACCACTTTGATGGCTGAAAGCGAAGAGGAACTGAGGAGCCTTTCACTGAAGGTGAAAGAAGAAAGTGCAAAAGCTGGCTTGCAGCTAAACCTCAAAAAAACCAAGATTATGGCAACCAGCTTGATTGATCACTGGCAAATAGAGGGAGAAAATGTAGAAGCAGTGAAAGACTTTGTATTTCTAGGTGCGAAGATTACTGCAGATGCTGACTGCAGTCAGGAAATCAGAAGACGCTTAATCCTTGGGAGAAGAGCAATGACAAATCTCGATAAAATAGTTAAGAGCAGAGACATCACACTGACAACAAAGGTCCGCATCGTTAAAGCAATGGTGTTCCCCGTAGTAACATATGGCTGCGAGAGCTGGACCATAAGGAAGGCTGAGAGAAGGAAGATTGATGCTTTGGAACTGTGGTGTTGGAGGAAAATTCTGAGAGTGCCTTGGACTGCAAGAAGATCAAACCAGTCCATCCTCCAGGAAATAAAGCCAGACTGCTCACTTGAGGGAATGATATTAAAGGCAAAACTGAAATACTTTGGCCACATAATGAGAAGACAGGACACCCTGGAGAAGATGCTGATGCTAGGGAGAGTGGAGGGCAAAAGGAAGAGGGGCCGACCAAGGGCAAGGTGGATGGATGATATTCTAGAGGTGACGGACTTGTCCCTGGGGGAGCTGGGGGTGGTGACGACCGACAGGAAGCTCTGGCATGGGCTGGTCCATGAAGTCACGAAGAGTCGGAAGCGACTAAACAAATAAACAACAAGAATTCTTGCTGAAAGTTTTCGAGCCAGGCAAGATCTTTTCTGGAGTTCTGATGAAGGTTTTCAGGTCAATTATTTCCCACATATTATTTCTACACATAGAAATAATTCTACTAAATAATTCTATCAATAATCTGCTTTTTATTGATATACTTTGTATCACTAGGTTCTCAACATGCAATGCAGTGAACTTATGCTGTATTTAGGGCTCTCTTCCTTCACAAGAACTTGTGTTCCATTCAGACATGCACCCAATGCTCCATCATAGCATTGGCCACAGCACCTATTCGGAGGAAGATTAGAGCAGCAGAACACATATTTCAAAACAGCAGGCACAGATGTTGCAGTTCTGCCACACATTTCATAAAATCCAAACCTCCCCCCACTGCCAGCAAACATATCCTCTATAGCATGTGAAAGGAAAATGAAACCTGCTCCATCTTGCTGATATCTGCAAACTCATCCATAATCCCAGCTTAGAAAACTGCTGTCTCAGTTTTTCTGAGAAACGTTATGTAGAACATTGTGAGCTCAAGCAGCTCATTTGTCACAACAGGTAAAATCCGTTTGATTCAGCTCGGGAACATTGCAGGAACAGAACAGCAAAAGCTGCGCCTGGTTTGACTCTTCCTCAAGAAGATTGCAGATGATAACACCCTCTCTCCGTTGCCACCCAGCAGTGGCCGTTTCTAACTACAGCTTGTTTGAGTTGAGAGCCAGTAAGGGCAGGAGTTGCTGTGGCCTCAGGAGTCTGAGCCTCAGGAGGGGTTTTTCTTTCCTGGCATCCCTGCCTCCCTACTTGCAGGAGTCTAATGACACCATTTGGTTTGGCAGCCAAGCCCAGAGTGGAGGCCACCACTGGAAGAAGTAATACCCACCGAGAAAAGGACTGAGTTTACTCAACACACTGAAGTGACATGTTTGGGTAGCTTGTGATTCAATGTACTGAGTTACCCAGACAATGATGCTGTCATGGTCCCTGTTCCAATGTTCCTGGGAAACATTGTAACCTGTTCCCATGCCATGCTGGTGCTGACACGGGTTGCTGTATGGGAGGGGGCTGCTCCTGTTCCTTGTACCAGGCTGCAATGCGAGGAGTGAAGAATGCAGGTTTGGGTTATCTTGACTGGTCAAGGACATTTCCCGAAGACCGGGAGAAACCGTTAGGGGCACCTGCAGGGAATGGAATTGTACTGACTCTGGGGGGAGGGACTGGACACTGCCTGGGTTTTTACTCGGAGAAATCCTGCGCTTTCACTATTCTCAGCTTTGCTTGTGATCCTGCATACTATTCATCATTAAATCAGATATCCACAGAAGCCTTGTGTGTGTCTGATGGTGATTTTGAATAGGCAATCATTACAGATGCTAATTTATGGTATAGTGTGTGGGCATGAACTCAGGCAACTGGGTTATTTTAATAAACCATGGTGCTAGTCTAACCAAAAAAGGTAATCAAAATAATCACTTATGTGGCAGCAATCTCCTGTTAACTGAATGCTCATGCAGGAGGTTTTTACTGCCAATGCAGAGTTTTAAACATGCAGATAGTGACTGTGTTCACATGACATGCTTAATCGTAATTCTTAACCACAGCTTACTTGACCCATTTTCTGGATTTGTATGTACAACATACAAAACCATAAACTAACCCACTTGGGAAAGGGTCCTGAGGGTGGGGGAAGAGGACAGCTGCGTCCAGTGTCAGAAATGTGTTTGCTTTGAAGATGGATGACCGAGAACAGGGCTTGGGCAATCAGGAATACCATGCACCTTTGATCATCATAGCAGTAGCAGCAGCAGCAGCCCTTCAGCCTAAGTGTGAAGCAGGCCTCCAGGTCTCTGCCGGAAGAGGAGGATACGTGAAGCCCAAGGTCAGGCTGCCTTTATTTCCATGTATTTCAGGGGGTCTGGCCTGGCAGTCGGCCTTCCCACCAGTGACCGAATTCCTAGGCTGCTCCAGGAGTTAATTCCCCAGGGGGCTCGGCCGGAGATCCACTTTCCTGTTGTTTGTGTCTAGGCGCCTGGGTTTTAACTCCTTCACAGTCCTTGCATTTTGTGAATAATACTCGATCTTTTGAAAGGATTTTTTTTTCTTGTAATAAACAGGATTCTCCTTCTTAAAGTATCCCATTTTTCAGAAACACGGAACAAAAAAGAATTTATGTGAATGACATTCATGTAGAGCAGAGGCATCTGTGGGGTGAAGTCAAAGCGTCAAGATGGTGGTTGCAACTGTGCAGCCCCCTCCCCTGGTGTATCTGTGCAAGCACAAAAAGCGTGGGGCCTCGGTTGCATGGCTGCAACTGCCATCTTGACCTTTTGTACACCATCCCCCACCTCAGTGGACATCCCTGATTCAGGGACGGAGCTCCCCCGCCCCCATCTCTCTCTCAATTCTTTCTCCACTCTGGAATCCACAAATTCCTCACTATCCATCTTCTCTGGGTTTTTTTTTTTTTTGGTCTGTTTTTGTAGCCACAGTCCAGATCAGTTTAGTTATAAATCATCCCAAGTCTCTCCTGTTTTCCAGCAATCCTCTCCCACCAGGCAGCTTTCTGCCAAACTGTTCCACCAAAAGTAATGAAAGGAACTGCATCCTTTTCATTTTTCCTTCACAACTTCATATATCACCAAACATTTCATTACATTTGTTCCATTAAACCTTTAATGGACACAACTCTTAGGAATTCCCCCTATTTTTCTTTGGTTTGTCTTTCTTACAGTCATCACTTCTTAGGAATCCAGAAAGAATCATAATTAATTGCAAAGAACCCATGCTTTCTAGTGGTTTCTGCTATTGCTGCCAAAATCCAGATGACCCTTAGATGGTAACAAAGAAATTGAGAAAATTAACCCATTGCTGCCATCTATGGCCATCTAGAGTTATGCAGTACAGATCCAATACCCTGGCTTGTTTCAAGGTGATGTATTTGCATCATCATCCAATTAAAGCACTTTCCCAGAAGATAAGTGTGATCTTTTTTGTGTCTCATGTCTTCTGGGTGAATAACAAACGTCTAAACAGATCTTTCTTTAGAACAGTTGAATCACCATTGTTGGACAGCATTAGCAAGTATGACTTGAATTCCCATTGTTGCTGTTGTTATTAATCAGATAACCCTTTGTTAATTACAGCAGCCCTGCAGCTGTGGAGTGCACAAGGCATAAGCAGGACCAACTCTCCCTGAAGGTATCCACCCACCCCACCAGAGCAGATAGGGTAGGTACTCCAGGTCCCTTCCCTTAAACATCTTGTGGGTGTTTGTGCCATCTTGTGGGTCCTTGGAAGTGTGCCTTTTCCATTGCAGCCCCTGCCCTATGGAATTCCCTCCTCCCCGAGATCCGACAGGCCCTCACCCTTTTAACCGTCAGGAGAGCACTTAACACCTGGCTTTTCCCTCCAAGCGCTAGAATAGGGTGAGATCAAAGTGGGGACAGAATATGTGCATTTCATCAGTGGAGTGTGGCTGTGGTGTCAGGTTTTTCTTTTTTGGTTACTGGTTTTATTGTTTTTAGTTTTTATTGTATATATATGTTTATTCTTGATTGTAAGCCACCCAGAATTTGGTTTAGGATGGGTTACTATACAAATGTTTTAAATAAATCAATAAATCAGCAAGCAAGCAAGCAAGCAAATGGAAGTATTGTTTATAGTTGGCTGTGATATTGGTGTCTGCTCGGAAGTTGGTCTAGTTATTAAATGGTGTCAGAATCCTGGGAGAAGGATGACTGAAGTTGGGGGAGAAGGACTGATGGTGGTGAGAAGGCAGACAGTAACATCTTGCTTATGACAGGCAGGGGAAGTTATGGTGGAAATCTCAACATGGGCTGCTCTTGGGGAAAGCAGAGTGATGCTTGAAATTAATTCCATCTTCCGGCCCCGTGTTCAACCCATGTACCAGGTCTCTCATTTGAGTCAAACAGATGCCATGAAGGTATTTCTTCAACTTGGAGAAAATGTGGAAGTTGCATGATGCCAAGATTGGACAATACTGTAGATGAGGTGAGACAGTAAGATTTAACTTTTGCCTCTCAGATGGCTCATAAGTTGTAGGGCATAGTGTTGTCATATTGCATCAAAATTTCCTTGTGCTTCCAAACTCTACTTGTTTCAGAGTTTTGAGTGTTGCAGTGTGGTGATGTGGTGCTCTGTGTTCACAGTGGTGCCAGGTTCGAGAAAATCCATGTGTATAATACAATCTGTGTCACAAAACTGTAACCATGAGTATTCCTGGGTTTTGAATTGTTTTCCTGCAGGTGAGTCTTTGTGATGATATTGAATGGAATTATGCTTCATTTTGGCATCATAGTAATGAATCTACATTTTGTCAGCTGTCACAATGCTGTAAAGAAATTCCTCACCTTGATTCTCATAGCATGACAACAATCTCTGGCAATTTCATCTCTTGAAGGTTTCATCTCTGCTGTCAACATGAGAGGGACCCACCTTGCTCAAACTTTTAGATATTGAAGAACATCAATAATGTGACACACATATTACTGTGCAATGCCAAACTTGATAGCAACTTCCCTTTGAATGTCTGCCAATTGTCCTTAATCAGTTTATTCACTCCTGTCATGTCACAAGTTACCTATTTCACCCTTAATCATATGTATCTGCTCTTCCTGGTTCACTATCTTTATACCTTTTAGGCCCAGCAATGGGCAGGATTTATGTCATCAATATTAACCACCTGCATTCAGCAAAGAATTTCAATTTTAGGGATTCCATCGGAGCTTGTAGTGCATCAGTACTGCCATCTGTTGGCAACTTGTAACATTAGAAGTATCACTTTTCACTCAAGCCTCATACAGCTCATCCCCACACTAACCAAGTGATGCTGTCGAAGACTTGTTCCAGTGCCCGAAGGCTGTTGGGATCTGGATGGGGAGAAACAGGCTAAACTTAATCTTGACACGACAGAATGGCTGTGTTTCTGGATCTCCAAATTCCATGGATTTTCCAACTTGAACATTGCTCCAGACAGAAATGGTGCACAATTTGGGAGTCCTCCTGGACTCACAGCTCCTGGTCAAAGTGGCAGCTGTGGGTAGAGGGCCTAGGCCCACCAATTATTCCCTTTCCTGGACCAGGAGTCTCTTTTCATAATCACTCATATCTTTGTCACCTCATGTGTGGATTACTACAATGTGCTCTGTGTGGGGCTGTCCTTGAAGACCATTTGGAAGTTGCCACTGGTCCAGAATACAGCAGTGTGGGCAGTTATGGGTGCACCTCAGTATGCCCATGTAATACTTCTGCTACATGAGCTGCACTGGTTATCAAGGTACAATTTAAAGTGCTATTTTTGACCTATACAGCTTTTATGGCATACAGACTGGCCATTTTAAGGCATATGGACTGGCCATTTTAAGGTTGACCTTTCTGATTGTTTCTTTCTGTTACGAACTGACAGAGTGGGCATGCTCCACGTCCCACCCTTAATATAGTGTCATCTGATGGGACAGTGTGACTGCTCTGCCACAGTGCCTGCCCCTGGAAATTTGAATTGCCCTGACCGTCCCATATTTTAAACAAGCTTTTCTTTCTTGCATTACACATATTTCAATTTAGGGTTTCTTGAACTGTATCCAAAACGTATGTTCTTTGCATTTCCCCCAAAGTATTTCAATATACTGGATAAATGTATCAAATATATTCATTTCTGAACAGTATCATTTAGAAAGACTGTACTAAGCTTTCTTCCCATATAATTTGAAAACTCTTTTGAGGGGGGGCTTTCAGGTGAGGTTTATGGCGGACTAGATGTCTCCGATGGAGCATAGACAGTGCTATGGTTGTGAATGGTGGCCAGCAACAGTTTCTGGCCAGTGGAGTCTTTCTGGATAAGGGAGAAACTGAGGGATCACCCACCTGCACCCCAGATACCTTAACAAGATTTTGACTTAAGAAAGTTATAAACAGACAAAGGGGACTATATAAATTTGAAAGATTAATATTTTGGCGAAGGTGCTTCTGATGTTATTTGGAGCTAATTAGACAAATAGACCAGACCTTTGTGGGAATGTTGATTGTTTGACATCAAAGGGAAAAGACAATTGGTGGATTTTACAAAATAAGGAGTTAACTGTAATACAGACTGTGTGATTAAAACTATAGAGAGACAGGTTGGACTAAAGCCTTAAGGATATAGAAAAGGCAAGGGGGGGGAGGAGCAGAAGACTGCCTTTTACTTGACTCACTTTAACTTTGGGATTACAGTTTAAAGAATGGAAACCACCAGAAAAGCTGCAAAGCTTGGTGAGGGAAGGAGAGAATCTTTAGAGCAACTAACAGAAAAGGGGGTTACTCCAGAGATATTACAAAAAATGTTTGAAGAGGAAAAATGGGAAAGAAGTTATCTGAATATGTCAAATCTGTTAAAAGTGGCTGCATTTGATTGTTGAAATTTAAAGCTGAAGAAGAACAAGTGAAAGAATGTATGATAAAATGGGCTAAGAACTTTGGACATAATATATTGATGGAACAATGGCAAAATATGTGACTGAAAGGACTGAAATTTACATTATAACCTGAAAGAGAATTTTTATAAAATGAGGTACCATTGGTACATTACTCCAAATCTATGTTGGAAATGTGGAAAAAATGAAGGATCGTTTTAGCATGCCTGGTGGACTTGTAAAAAAGCCAGAAAATTCTAGGTTCAAATACATAAAATAATACAAAGAATTTTAAAGACCAATATTCAACTGAATCCAGAGCTTTTCTTGCTGGGACTAATGGACAGACAAGAAAAGACTTATGGATGATTGTTTTTGTACATGGTAACTGCTGCAAGATTACTATATACACAAAGATGGAAAAAACTGAAATACCTACAATGGAGGAATGGTTGGTGAAGGGGACACAATTTGCAGAGATTGCAAAATTGATTTAATTAGCAAAAAGACAGTAACTACATTTGTTAGTGACTGGAAAGCCTTTATGGACGTTTTGCTGAAAATGGAAAAGATTTATGATTTATGGGTTTGACTATTAGAAAGGGGAGATTATGGAAAGGAGCTATGATGTATCCTTAGAGAGGATAAAATTCGAATGCATTTATAACTGCAGTAAAGAAGTCATTTCTTTGTATTTTGTCTGAATTTTTTTCCTTTTTCTATTTCTCTCCTTTCTCTTTCATTTCTTTCTTTTCTCACTACTTTTATTTTTTTTTTCCTTTAAATGTTTTTATTCTGTAAAATTTTTCTTTTAAAAAAATAAAAACTCTTTGAGGGGCTACAGCACTGAAAAGTTTGAGGTCAGAAACGGGAATGTGCAATGCTTCAGATCCAAAGCCAAAAAGGTCCTTTGCAGTGGGCATGGGGGCTCATCCTGCACCCGTCAGCATTCCCTTAAAGAGTTGGTGCTTTTTCTGGGCTCACACAGGAGCCATACAAGGAGATAGAGACAACGCACTTAACATCAGCTCCAAAGTACTTGTTGCATCCTATTGGTGCTTTCTTAATTCAAATATATACTTCCTGGAGGATCAGGCAGCTACCTGTGAGACCAGAGGAAGAGGCAGATTTTTTAAGGTGCAGGCAGATACGCCCACACCTTTTCGTTTTTGAATCCAAAATGCTATGCACCCAGTTTTTTTTTCCTGGCATTCAATCTTGTCCAATTCTCAGCGACTGCCTAGAGTAATCCCTGCAGTTTTCTTGGCATGATTTCAGAAGTGGCTTGCCATTGCCTCCTTCCTAGGGCTGAGGGAGAGTGACTGGCCCAGGGTCACCCACCTGGCTTTGTACCCAAGACAGGATTAGAACTCAGGGTCTCCCAGTTTCTAGCCTGATGCCTTAACCACTACACCAAACTGGCTCTCTCACAATCATAGTAAGAACTGTTTAATAAATGAACGGTAGTTAAAGCTTGTTTCCAGATTTTTATGTTTAAAACCAAAATTGAACTTAATGTTTTGTTTTGAAATTGTTCTAGAATCCATTCAAATAACTTTATTCTGATAATTAGACTTTGAGCTGAACATTTTTAGTAAGTAGCTGAGAAGAAGAACCATTTCTAACTTAACTGCTCTGAGTCCCTCCTTGGGAGGGAGATGGGCGGTGATAAAATTTGATAAACAAACAATGTTCTCTAAGGAAGTATGTGTAATGAGCACTCTTTCAACAGTTTTTGTTACAAAGAACTATTGCTAGAGTCTAGAAATAACTCTGTCAGAAAGTACAAAAGAAAAGTATGTTTTGAACCATAGAAAGTGCTGCCTCCGATTTCTTATGGTGTGTCATCTCAGGCAGCTCCCAGGCAGCAATTCCAATCCTTTTTCAATCCACTTTCTCGGCCCAGCTGAGCAATAAGCTCATTTTAACGTAAGTTGTTAAGTTTATTACATTTGGTAACATGGAAACAGCAATACAAGGACAAATGCCCTTCAATAAATGTCCACAGTTTATTTATGTACACATACAACTTTATACACAACAGGAGAGCTAAAGGTGCAGTGAATGGAGTAAGATACTGTTATTTCTCATGCCCAAAAGCACTGAAATAGACTATGGAAAATATACTAGAAGTTTGTAATACGATGCGGCATCCCTCCCAACAAGTCAAAAGGGACAGATGGAAACCACTCCCCTGTGGTGCAATTCTGCTCCTTGCTCTCCCAGTATGTAGCATTTCTTCCCTTTCAAAGAGTTCTCATAGAGACCATTCTGCACCCACCCTTTTCAAAGTATAAAAACAACAGTTTGCTCCTGAGATAAGCATGCAGTAATAGTACAAATACAACCAAAGCCGGAACCTGATGAATGACTCTTTCCAGACTTAATGTAAAACAAGCAAAATACATAAGCCTAGAGCCTTTCTCCCCCTCCCCTCAACCAGAAAGTTAAAAAAAAAAAAGCCTGAAAGCAACAAAACTTGCCTCTCTTTTTAAGCTTAAAAGGTAAACTGTCTATTGAGACCCTTTTCCAGCAAGCAATAAAGCAGGGTCCCTTGCACTGGTGCAGAACAACACATCCCCACAGGCTGCACCTCCATGTATATCCCAATAGCCGCAGAACATATTGTGCTCTCCACGGGCTCGCAGCAAGCTGCTGGTGTAGTTCCCAAACCAGATCTTAGCTAGCTAAAATGCCTTTCCCCAGCGGGAACTTTTTCCCAGTGGGAACTTCTTTTTGGCCTCTTAAAGCACACCAGCAAATTCAACCTGTGAGCAGCAGGTAGGCAACTGGACTCTGATTCAATTTATAAGTTGGTCTTCTGTGAAAGAACAGGATGCACATGGAAACACAGCTGCTGAAAGGATAAGGGTCCAGAACTGAAACTAACATTCAGTCTCCACCAGCTTTTAGCAGAAACCTGGAAAGGTTTTCTTCCTTCAATTTCCTTAAGGTGCAAAAACAGATACAGTAAGCGTGTTGAATTCTAATGCAATATATTCCCCATGACAGAGGTCTTCTTTGGAATCACAGAGCGAAGATTATCCAAAGTGCAACTCTCCATTACTCAAGGGAAAATATTTGAACAAATCTTTCAGAAAGATCATGCAGCAGTTCCAGGCTACAAAAGGCGCCAGTAAAGGCACCTGTTCCACCTGAAAGAGCACTATGTAACTAACAGGGCAAGATCAGAAATTGGTTAAAAAGCACAGTGAGTACTAACCTTAGCTGAGGAAAGGAAGAGACACTTCCATGGCAGCAGCTGCCATCCATATAAAATAAATGGAGTGGTGAACTCTCATTTGGCCTTTACTAGTAAGATAAGAGAACCCTTTATATTGTTCATACACCAATGCTAACAGTGCCTATGTATTGCTAGAGAGAGAGCTGGCTATGTATTCCGGAAGGCTGAAAAGCGGATTCATCGTCTACATGAAGGCAACTACACAGTGCGTGCAAAATCCTGCCATAAGGGTCATCACCATTGGACATAAGTATCAGCAAACTGTAAAGGGCAATAAACAGGCTCTGCTGTTCCAGAAGGAACAGACTGAAAACTCTTATTTACATGAGTCCTCAAAAGAGGACTTGAATGTATACAATGCATGCAAAATGGCTTTGCTGAATACAGCTTTCCTGGTCAGCATCCCCTTTACCAAGTATGTTCAAACTCTCACATGGATCCTGTGTGCATTTTAATATCGGATTGATTAGACTCCTGTTTTCTAATGAGTTAGAAAATACAAGAGAAGAATCAACATCCCAGTCTTAACTACAGGAAGAAAGGAACAAGCTGCTTTACATCAAGTTTAAAGCCAACTGAATGTCACACTGAGAGTTTTGTTTTTATTTCTGCAAATTGTCCTAGGTATCTACACAACACTGCAATAGAGCTTTCCAGTTCAGTGACAACACATCTAAATAGCATGAAAAGCCTGATTATTATTTTGTATTATTCTGTCTTCAGTCATGAGGTAGAACCTACAGAGAAGTGGCAGATTACCATCAATATGGCCAATGACCTCTGCGGTAAAAATAAGATCGGCTGCAACAACAGATATTGGGTTCTGCCTTACTGATTACATTATCCTATTAACACTAAGAAAACAGAAGATGAACTAATACTGTAGAAAAGACATAGGACAAGTTAAATTTGTTTTGTGTAGATTGAATTCCACTTGTTTTAAGGAAGAAGGGGACCAAGGATGTCCATTCAAACGTCTCTGGTCTACTTGTCTTGGGACATATTCTTTCTTGGACAAAGTTCCACAGTTGTTATGAAAAACAGCAGCAACTGGGAACATCTACTTAGCAGTTACTTAGCAGATTTCCATAAACCATTTAACAACTTAAGCCCCAGAAGGTGCTGCAATAGACCTAGTATATCCCTTTCATTTGAAAGGTGCGCTTTTGAACTAACCGCCACATCCCTCAAGGCATGTGGAGGAAAGTTGCTGAAGGCAAATACTCAATTTTCTACCTTTGGATTTGTTTGTGTATCTCTTGGTGCCTTTTGGAAGGCCCTTTTACTCTACAGACTTGATTTCAATTCATAGAAAATGCCAGACTGCAGAAGATGAGTTTGCCAAATGCCAAAAAGGGTCGTCTTAAAACTGATTTGTATGAAGTCTATTTGAATCTACCTGTTCTGACAATCTTTCCTAATAACTCCTATAAATCTTTCCTTACACGGTTTTGCCAGTACTCTCCCGTTACTCTAGTGCTGATAAACTGTCCAGAAGCATATGTACACACGCATACATAAGCTCTGCAAGAGGCAAATTAAGGGCATGTGTCTAATAAAGACCCAAGCTGACAAACTAATTCCATCTGTAATTTCTGAGCTTGGTTGCTTTAACAGTAAAAGATAAATTCTTCAAACATACAAGGTACTCACCAAAAAACAATCATAATTGTCCTTTTGCTTAACTTGAAATTAAAGATTTGAATTTGGAAAGCTTATTGCTGTAGAACAAAACTGTGCTCTGCAGTTACACTGTCTGAAAGCAAACCACAATGCTAAAATACCGACAAAAACGTATCTTTACTACTTTTTACTTTTGTATTGAGCAAACAGAATTACTAGCCTTATGAAAACCTGGAAACAGGAAAGGAAAAAAAAAGCTATTTACAAGCTCTAGAACTTGCAGTGTAAAAATCTGAATGGTCCAAAAGTACTTTATATATATTAGTTTTAAAATGAGGCAATCACTACAACAGGAAGTAAGCTTTGTAGAGTGGCTTTCTAGATCGACTTTTGTTGATACAGCTGAGGGGCTAAAATTTCCTTCCACTGTTCAAATTTTCACAGACATTCTGAAAAGGGCTGTTTAACTAAAATGGGACAACACAGATATTATGATGCCACAATCTCAAAATGTCAAAAAGTAACTCACAGAATACTTTTTTAAAGATCCAGGAATCAAGAGTACTGCTGGAAGAAGTGCATCATTTTCTTCCTAGTGTAAAAGTCTTTGCCTTGTGAAAAAAAAGCAAGATCTAAGATTAGCACTGGTCAATACACCAAGGTGGCACTCTCACCTGCCTTTCAAAATGGCATCAGCAAGGTTTGCTTCTGCAGATCCTTACTGGCACTAAAAAAAGTTCAACCAGAAGTTCCTTGATGAAAAAAATCCCAAAAATGCTTGCAAGTAAATCTATAAAGGCCATAGACACCCAAAGGGAGGCACAGATTCGACGTGAGAGTTTTAGGTCAAACACTAGCCCTTCTTAAGAACATCCACAGTAGAGTCTTAAGACAGCTGTCCTCAATATTAATGACATGACATCAGTTCCCCATTGTAGCAAATCCCACAAAGTGCATTTCCAAGAGGTCTAGTAGTGCATTTATCTCTGCTAGGCCTAGCCTTAACCAGAGCAACCACTCTCTATGGTTCATACAACACTTCTTGGTGCTGTCTTTGCTTTCAAGAGCTGCAAATTGATTATGACTCTCCATTCAGAATATTGTCAAGATTAATTTTACAAATTATTGACATGTCACCCCATGCAACAGAAGCCCACAGACATATGTGGGGCAAAATGTGGTTTAGTTGCATTCAACTATTTACTACTTGTAGGAACAATGCCAGCAAACACCAGCTCCCTGAGGTGAAGATAAGCACAGGTGGTAGTACTCTTTACCAGAAGGCCATCATTCAAAGCCAGACAGGTTCTTCCATCCACAATGGGAGTAAGTTCTCAAAGCAAAAACACCAACTTCTCATCAACTGCCTGTCGAGTGCTTCACTACTGTGGATGGAAGCTGCATGGAAGAGTACCATTTTGGCAGGAAGGCTGTTAGGAAAGGAAGGAAAAGGAAATGACCATTCAGCATCACAGGGTCTGGGTGTGACTGAGGCTGGAGAAGAGACTACTGTGTTTACCAGAGGAAAGAATTCATGCCTGATAAAACATCATTAATCCCAGAAAGTATTTTAAGTATCTTTAGCCACCTTAAGTGTCCCATGAAGACAGACATCAAGACACTGTTGTGGACATCTGATTAGGTATTCCTGGAATCAATCATTTCAGTTAACTTCAGGAGATTGGGGAGGTATGGAAGCTTCATCAAAATGATGCAAAGCAAAATTATTAAAGCATTGCACTGGTTTCCCTTTGGTCATTTATTTCCCCAGTTGGGATGATCTGGTAATGACCAGGTTGGAGAAAATAAATGAAGTATTATCTGTTCCCTCTAGAAGAGTATTTCACATCTGCTCAGGGGCAAAAATGACAGTGTAGGGCATGTGTAAATCATGTGCATTGATCAGCCCCAAAAGCTTGAATATGAATGCCCATTTTGAACAAAAGAAGTTCAAACCATTGTGCCTCACTGGAAATTTGACAAGGAAGTGGAATATTGGAATCCCAACATCTGTTCTTTCCCGGGGTGGGGGTGGGGATCAGTTTCCACATTTTTGAAAGACATAGGGCTATACACAAGGGCTATACACAACACCAAGCCCCAGACAAAATGCCAAATGCTGGGGCCCATGAATTGATTTCCCCCACAAAGAGTTCAGGCTGGATAGTGAAAACCGAGAACCATTTTGCCAGGATCATCCAGGATATCAAGTCCTTTGTCAAATACATTGAAACAACACTGTATTTTCAAAGCAGAAGAGTCCACTTTCTCTGTACCAATAGTGGTCCTGTCTATTCCTATCCTTGGGAAAGAAAATTAAAGAGTCCAGCCCAAGGCTACTGATTCTCATCCCTCATCTGTCCTATTATGTTGATAAGGCTCTCTAGTCCAAACACATATCCCATATCAGGGCCATCATGTACAGTGGGGTCATCCCGAAAGCCTTTGAATGTGCTGTGTGCGAAGTCAATCATACGTACATCCACCTTGGGCTGGAAGGAGAGAGATTCTGTGCTGCTGACATCTTGTAGGTTGTCTGTGAGGGAGAGGTCCACTTGTTTTAGGCGCATCTCTGCTCTGCGTTCCATGTATGTCTCAGAACGGGTATCCTTCCCATCATAAATAATGAGCAAGGAGCTGGAATAGAACCTGTAAGAGGCCTGCCTCTCCAATACAGCCTTTAGACTTTGCAATTTGCTGAGGATGGGATCAAAAAGGTCCTTTCGTAGTTCTATGCCATTGTGCAGGTACTGGTAAAGGGCACTGCGAAAACCCTCAGTGGAAAGACCTCTGCCATAATATTTGTTCCTGCACAAATAATGCCCAGTATTCAGCTGATATACCTACAACACAAGGAGAAAGCATGCATTACTTTAGAAGCACAGTCACATTTCAGGACTGTAAGAAAACAAAGTGGTACTGATCCATTATTCTTTTCTATAGCCTGTCAAGAAAATGCTTCTACTGTGAGATAGCAGCATTCATAAGGACTGGCAAAAAGGAACAGAAGCACCAGATCAATCCTTCAAAATACAGTTTATACCAAGAAGGAAAAAAGGAAGTGCCTTGCTCTGCCAATTTAAATAATTACTAAGGGCATTCCTCTCCATTAGGCTACGTAGCCCAAAAAGCCCAGAGCACTAAGGACAGGATTCAAACACAGCTAAATCAAACACAATACAACTGAACAGTATTTCCAGGCAGTTTGCTCTGTCTCCTCTACATAATGCTAACAGTTATTAGATATGGGTACAAGCTTTACTGTTTCCATATAGGACCAAAACCTCTTCAATCTCTTTCCTGAAATCAGTACTATGAAACCGGTACAGAACAACCCCCTAAAAATCCTGCTAGAATTTTTTAAAAGCATAAGGAGAAAACTGCTGACTGGATAGCTAAATGCCTTCCTAACTGTAACTGCCCGGGGCATTCTCATTCCCAAGTAAAACATCCCACAATGGCCAATACCCCTAACAAAAGTCACAGAAGGAACAGTTTCTTTTAAAGTTAGGCCATTCATATCAGCTTGGAAATCCAGAATATGGCTGACAGTAAAATCAATAAAAAGTTTTACAACAAAGTTATTTCCTACGTGGTCACCATCCAGCAGAGGGCACCAGCATGCAAGGCATGAAAAATACCTAGCTTAAAAAAAGCATGTCCCAAATACTCTAAACCAGAGATCAGTATGAGGTTGTGCCCTGGCTAAACCACATTCCCTGTGTTTTGAATGAACTGACTTGGAAAAGGAGGGTAGTTCCATGTTATATCCTTCCATCCTAAGAGAGGAAACAGAATGCCATTTCCTGTTGTCCAGCCCTACTATCCAGTGTACAAAGATTCTCTTATGAGTCAGAGTAATCTCAGTCCATATCTGTCATTCCAGAAAGCCCCATGACTTTTATGGGGAATAAACTCTATCAGCTGGGGTGCCTATGCTACTCAGAATTCAAGAGGACTGAACTCATTTAGCTAAGGAAGCTCATACTACAGATCTCTGCTGTTAAACAATGCATTATTCTACAACCCCTCTACCCCACTTAAAAATACAATTCTGTATTTATCTAGAAATAAATCATATCATGTCCTATGGATATATTCCTTGATAACTCACATAGGATTTGTCATTCTTTTCCTCAACTGAGATCTGAACACTTTTCAGTGGTTTCAAACGTTCCTTCTTTAGGTTTGGCCCTTTACCTCACAGAGGGCTGAAATGCTGAACGGGGATGAAAACAGAGCTTGAAGCCTTTTGCAATATCTGCTAATATGCTTTTAAATAACTCTATATGGACTAGAAATATGTGCTTGGTTTAGGGAGAAACAGTGTGACATGCATTCTGTTAATACAACCATTTTTTAATCCTCTCCTACCCACACACATCCTGCCCCCCAAATCTATTCTGGTTGGACCATTTTCCAAAGTGGGGAAGGAGGAGAGTCTCAGGTTTCTGCAGCAGTTGGCAAATTATATCGAAAGCTCCATACACAGGAAGAGATCACCAGATACATTTTGCTGGCAGTTCATACAGTACCTGCATTCCACAAACTCGGACTCCCAGTGTGGCTGAAGTGCTCTGTGCACATTTCTTCATCTGCCGAGCAGCCTTCTCCTCAGATGCATCGTCCCCATGTTGTCTGGTCCCCATTTTCAAGTCAAGCACACAGGGAAATTTGAAATGATGCACTACATTCTCCAACAAAAGAAATTCTGAGATGCTGGTCAAGGAGAATTCATCTCTTGAAGCTCTCTTGGTTTCTACTGAAATACTAAGACTTCTCTCTTGCTTTCTAGAGGACATTCTATCACCAAGCATACGTTCAGACAGACAAAAGAACTGAAAGAAGGAACCACGTACTGTATGTTCCAACTCACCACCAAGAGAGAGGAAGAATTTCATCTTCAGAAAGAGATGACTCTTCAGGAAAAAGAGGATTCTAATTTGAAATTATTAGCAGAAAAGAACAATTCCCCATGCTGAAAGTAAGAGCCAACTTTCCCTCTCAGAAGTAGTATTTGAGTATTCATGACAGAGTACAGGAAATGGCCAGATGAAAACTGAATGTCATGGGGAACTGTTGCACCATTATAGTCAATACCCACAGTATGAAGAACAAAGGCAGACACACTTATTAGAATCCACACAGGTATTGCATAAAGGTGATCATGTTCTAAGCACCATATTATGGTAGATTTTGCCATTTGGAGGATACTGTAGAGCTTTCGTTCCTTAGACTCCGAGCGCATGCGGCTCAGTTGTTGCTTGTGGCAACGCAAACTCCATGGATTAAAGCTGATCTTTTCGGAACTCACACTACTATTCCCATCCAGCATCTGAAATGGAACATCCGAATGGAAGCTCCTGAGGCTCCTTGTGTCCTGGTTGCTGTGGGCACAACATAATGTGACATTAAAAAGCTCTACATCTATCTATCTATCTATCTATCTATCTATCTATCTATCATCTATCTATCTATCTATCTATCTATCTATCTATCTATCTATCTATCTATCTATCTATCTAATTTGTCCCCGCCCATCTCCTCCCATCGGGGGACTCTGGGCGGTTTACAACAATCAATTAAAAACAACAACCATAAAATACTCAGAATAAAATACAATAGTAAGTAATATAAATAAAGGTAAAAATAAAGAATCCAGGTGATGAAGAACCTAAAACAGTCCAAGAGTGGGAGGAGCGGTCTATAGCAGCCATCCCCATGTAGATCTATTCCCCTCTCCGCCCCAAGCGAGGCGGCAGAGCCAGGTCTTCAGACTCCGCCGAAAGGCCAGGAGCGATGGGGCCAATTTCACCTCCAGGGGCAGCATGTTCCACAGGGCGGGAGCTACTGCAGAGAAGGCCCGCCTCCTGGATCCCGCCCGATGAAATTCTCTCACAGATGGGGTCCGCAGCATGCCCTCTTATTGACAAGAATTGTTACAGCAAAGAATAACACTTGGGTTGCTAAGCTTAATTCTTTTTTAATATATATAATTCTGTAGAAGACAGGGAGCATGCTATACCATGAACGTACTGGCCAAACATTATATTCTTTTTGTGTAAGTATTAAGGCCTTTGGAGGTACCTGCCAGAAAACCACTGCCAATCTCTTATCATGGATCATCAATTCTTAAAAGAAAATCAAGAGGAAGCTTAAGAAAAGGAATTTCTTAATAACTCATTAGAAGCAACACACACACCCAAAAAACACAACCCAGTACCTTTCCAAGGTCTCAGAAGTGAGCCCTGCTTTCTCCTCTTTGTGCTCACTACCACTGCCTGGTTTGTTGAGGCTCCTGCGAGAGTGTTTGCGACGTGGCTGGTCCCTCTCTGCTGTATCATCTTGCTCCAAGGCTTCACTCTCCACATATGGATATGCTACCAGGTTAATATAGCCATCACTGTCGCCCTCAAAACAGACAGACACTACACCTGCCAGAAATGAGACATATGAAGCATTCCTCACATTACATTTTTAAATAAGTAGATTAAAAATAATAAAACTAACAATTCAATGGTTTTCCCAAGGAGCAGATTAGAGAGAAAATGAAAATAAGGTTCATAAACTTATTAGCTGTACTACCAAGAAGAAAAAGAAGAGAGGGCAAGAAGCAAATCTGCAACTTCTCCAACTTGGGTATGTCATACCACAACCTATTCATAGAAAATAAAAAACTATTTCCTATAAATATGTAGGTATTTGCTCTTTTCAATGGGTTATGTAAAGCAGTTGTGGACTGAAAAAATAATGGTAGATCTCTGAATGAGTTGCAGAAAATCACTAAATGTTTCTAATTCCCAATAGTTTAATTATCACAGTAAATGTCTTACTTGTTCCCCTAGATCAGGGTTCCCCAAAGTGATCAATACTTACCCTCAAGGGTCAATGGGACTATCCAAGAGGTTGATAAATGGTTGGGGGTCAAAAGGGGGTCAGTAAATGGCTGGGGGTCAATAGGTGGCTGGACCTGTCTTATATGATGATGATCATCATCATCATCGTGCTATTAGTTAAAATATTAAATTATTTTCATACAATAAATGTCGATGAACAGCCTGAAACTTCATGAAGGGGTCGATGAGCTGAAGAATTTGGGGATCCTGCCCAAGATTATACTGCTGATATGAAAGTCTGGGATAATAGGCAGTCAATTTTGGGGTGAAATAACCATTTTCTCCATTAAGTTCTGCCAACTAAATTGCAGAATTCTTTCTTGTTAAACATGTATCTTTTGCACTGGGCTCCAATTAGTCAAATTGGATCAAATCAAATTAGTCAAATCAACCCTAAAGTCTGCCTACCCTTGTAAAAAGCATTTGTTGTACCATGAATGGGACAGTTTAGCTTGAAGAGATACCAATTGTTTAAAAAATTGTTAGAAAACTGGCCATTTTTTTTAGCTTGAAGAGATACCAAATGTTGGTATCTCTTCAAGCTAAAAAAATATTGCCAGTTTTTGTGGGAAAAACTGGCCAATGGAAAAAAGGAATTTATATGCAAAAAAGAGAGAAATTCCACACTTTAAAAATTCCTTTTGATTTGGCAGGCAACAGATAAGTAATAGATAAAAGTCTATAGCCCAGCATATATTCTACAACAGTGAAATCCCTTCTGCCAGATGGTACCAATCTGATTATCAAACTTGATTACTTGTGAAGGAATCAATTTGTGGGGTAACAGGCACATGTCATCATCATCCAACTTATATCCAGCTTTCCCACCCAGAGAAACACTGCCTACAATAAACACTAGCCATCTCTGATCCACCTAATGCAACAATAAATTTGTACAGCTAAAACTTTGTTACAGAGGTAAACATAATGAGGCTGACAGTATATATTTAAAGGACTAGTTTTCAAATTCCAGAGTGGCATAAGTGCCTTTTTCAGGTACTAGGGGAAAATATAGGATAGCAATTTATATAGTAATGATACACCATAACAGCAAATAAACGTACTTTGGAGTCTGTTCTATGAAGGTACAATAAATATTTCAGTGTATCTAGTATAGATTCAGCTCCAGTTATTAATTACAGAGTTTCTGCCCAGATAATGCCTTCCATAAGTCATTCCTGTCCATTTGTTGGCACACTCACAACTTGCACACCAAGCTTAATATTAATGTGGAATGACTCCAGGTTTCTCATTGGAGATACACCATTTCAGCAGTAACCAAATCTGGTTACATGTTTTCCTAGATCAGCAACAATTCAGGCTTTACCTTGTTAAATATTTTCCCAATAGCTTTAATAGGAAAAGCTACATGAAATTCTGACCCATTCACCCTCCTCATTTGCTGTAATATGGTGAATATTTTAAAAAATCTGATGTATTATAGAGAGAGATCTGAAGATTGGTGTGTGTGTGTGTGTGAGCATGTGTCTTTTCACTCATTCTTTTCCAGGCTTTCAAATTTGTAGCTGTAAAGTCTCATCTATATTTGTAAGTAAGTAATATACCCAGAGATGGAGTTCCATTTTTGTTCAGTTTTGAATTTGCCAGAACTGATTTTTCCAGAAAGAATTTGAATAAATTGGATTAGCAGCTTTTCTGGTCCCTGCAATGTTCCGCTTGGTTCAGAGAATAGAATATGGCAATTTTTTATGATAATGCATTATCTCAAAATTTATGGTCAGATTTTATGTGTATCCCACCCACAAACTCAGGCCACACTTTCAATACTTTGGACAGATTTGAGTCATGATTTTAACTAGAATGACTCAGTTAAATCATTCATTATTACTAGTCAGAAAGATCTAATTAATCATCACTTCCTGATATAAATGGAGGCATGTTGTTTAATACAGCTATAATGCATATTAATCAGAACTGATATATGTTTCATTTTGAACAGGTAGGCACACTCTATCCATTATAAAAGTTTTTATTAGATGAATTTTCAGAAAAAAATGAGTAATTATTTATTTTATTTGATAGCAGAACAGAAACATTTGGCAAACTACTTCAATTAATTATGGATGTTTACTGGATACTTTTGCCATAACATGCTAGAATAACTATAATCAAAAAAGCTTGTTAATACTAATTTTTATGCTTATTTTAGTTTTCTACCAGAGAAAAAATTCAATGAAACAAGTACATGCATTGTAAAACTCTTAATTCCTTTAAATGATTTCCATCTATGACTGTAGATTAATGAACCAAAGCCAGTAATTTAAAAGAAGTTTTAAATATAATTTCTAAAACATCAAATTAAAAAAAGTAAAAATCCATTTTTTATTTTTCTTCATTTAAAAGATTTCTATAGCTGCCTATCTTATGCAACATACCCCAAATTCTGTTGTTTTTATCTTTGGGTGTTTTTCAAAGTATTGGGATACTCACCTTTATACTCAGGTGTGAATTCCTTCATTTCTGGAGGCAAAGACTCATAAAAGCGCTGTTCTCTGGTTATGAGAGGTTTGCACACAGTGTGGTCATCGTAGCGCATCATGCTGCTGTGGCCGCCCACCTGATGGATGAAAGGCTCCAACAGGACCCCTCGGCCTCCTGTGTGGGTTGCGTTCTTGCCATGCTTCCCCACCTCCATGGTTTGACAAACACACATTGCGTAGGGCACAAGTCACACACTTGGGGCATGGGGAGAGCTGCATGGAGTGGAAGGAGCAGTTTCTCAAAAAGAAAAGTATCTCGCCTCAGTTAGATCAGTAAGTGATTAGGTGCCAACAGTCTGCAAACAGAGAAGAGATGCCACGAAGCTTGGTCAGCAGCAATGTAATAAACCTCTATATTTTGCTGTAACAATTGTTCCAACTGCACCTGCTCTATTGGCCCCACGTCAGGGAGTCTGAATTGGCAAGATCCTATCATTTGTTCTAAATTGCATGGTACGTCCAATAGTTAAGCTCTTTTGCACAATGGCTTGCCCAATGTAAACTGGGCAACTCTTTTACCATTTTAGCATATGGGCACTGAGAACCTGGATCCAACCAACACATAGCTTTCTGATTTACAGACTAGATCTTTAACATCAGAAATAGAATGTATTACTTTTTTCTAACAAAATAGTCTCACTGACAGGCCGGCTTTCACTTATCTCAATTCCTATTAAAAAGTGAGGTTTTGCTCTCGTTGAGAGCTTACTTAACATTTAAGGAGGAAGTCAAAATGTAATGGTTCCTAAACTGGACTGATTTCATTGATTTTCAGATAAACATAAATATCTGATGTTTAGCTGCATTTCAAAAACTTTTCTCAGTAAAGCGTTCTTCAAGGGCAAGTGTGCATGACTATACAACCAATCCTTTGGATTCATAATTTTTTTGCAAGTTTTGTTAAGTTCTGTGTTTCTAGCTTTGGGCAAAAATACCAAAAACATCTTTCCTTTCATTTGCTCATCTCTCTGTCCCCCTAACTAGACTGAAGGGAGAACTCCTTCAAAGAATGCCTTAAAATCCCCAGCTGTACAGCCTAGGGTGTGTTTAGAGGTTGAAGTTGATTAGTGCTAGCTTAGCAAACTTCATTTCAGGAGTATTCTAGGAAAAACAAGCTTGTTGGTTGGGAGAGTTACTTCTCTCTCAAATCTATAAGATAGCTTATATAGTAAGCCCCTCTCTTGGGGGAGATGGGAGATAATTAAATTTGAATAATAATTAAAATAAAATAAAATAAAATAAAATAAACCTCTAAAATCCAAAAACTAAGTTACACACAGATAACTAGCTATTGGGTCTTTCTCTGTCCTTTTCTGGTTTACTCACATAATTCCTTTTTTTAAAGACAGCATTAGTACAATGCAGATTATATTAAATAAGAGAGTTATGATAGTTTTGCTTTGTTATACTTCAATAAATTTATCATCCATGATCAAAATGTGGCTCTGGAGTGAATGATCAGTTTCAAAGCAAGCTGATATACTTTGTACATGTACATTTTAAAAGTAGGTAAACTGCTTTTGGCCTAGGCATATGTGGATTACCTTGCCTAGATTTCATTTCTAATGAAAATATAATTCAGCATGTGTAGAAAAGCCTCAACCATCCAAATCATAATGAAGCACATGTTATTGAAACAATGTCACAAAAGAGAACATAAAGGCTGATGTGATCCATCTACCACGGTTAGTAAAAAAAATGGCTGAAATGAGATCCCTATCCAGCATTTAATTCTGGTGGTCCATCTGAAGACAGATAAAAGGTGACTGGACTACTCTGCAATTTTTTTCAGTGATCTACAACAGCTGCTCAGGAAGTTGAGGAAAAAGTTGTTAACATATTATTTAGAGCAGTTACATTTTTAATATAACAGAATCACAATTAAAGTATTAACCCACAGGAAGCAGGTGAGAGATCCTTCCATTTTATCATTCTATGTATTTATTTTACTCAACAAAATATCCTTCTGTTCATGTGGAAGTTGAACCCACAACTTTAGAAAGCAATTATTTGAATAAGGTGTTTTGAAGAGTCCAGTGGTATTTTTCCTAAAATGGTTAAAGATGAAACTCTTGCATGTTAGCTGAAGCTACAGAAGAAAATACTAATTAACTAGAAAGAGACAATGTTTTGAGGATACTAATTTGTATTATCAAGTAAGAGATACATGTTGCATAAGTAAATGGCCACTTGTGTGACAGGCTTTTTCATTCTCCCCTTTGTCCTAAGCCATCCCCATGTCTTTTCCAGATGCCCACCAATCCTTGCTTCTGGAATGGAAGATATAGGGGGCCACAGGGTGCATCCACTTTACTAGTAGACACTATTCCACTAGCAGACAAGCAACTGGATTTATTCTCGGCAAAGAATTCATAACCAAATACTTGAGCAGCAACTTGCAATATGCATTTCATGCACACATTTTCTACTAGAGTAAGTTCCTGTTTTACTTTCTTATGTTATGGTACCCTGCTTTCCACAAAATGGAGACAAGTATACAGCCTATGTTTCCCAAGAGGTACCTACTTTATTTCCACTTTCATAGCAAGGGCATGCTTTCCATAGCTCAACCAGAAGCGAAAACAGAAAATGACTGAGTCAGGCAAGAATTACTACAGTTTAGGGTAACTGCCAAATACATAGGCAGCTACTGTATGGCTCTAATTTGTCCAGTGAACCTGTGCTAAATTTGGTTAAACTCAGGAAGGGTTGCATGGGATTAGATGATGATGTGGCTGTGATGGCTTATGGGTTAAAATGAATTTGGGGATTGAAGTTTGCATTCTGGGTGACCAAATATGTATCCGGTTACCTTAAAAAATCTCACCTTCAGATGGGGAATCTGTTAAGATAAATGAAGGCAAAAGTTCCATATATGCAATGCCTGTCCCATCTTTGGGTAGGGCAGATTCATGTGTGTGAAGGCAAAACTCTTGAAGCACGTTTCTATTTATTCATAGATTCTATTAATTTGCTATGTTTGCCTCTTGTCTGCCATGTTTTTGGGGTGGCTTCATATCTCAAGATGAGCAAGGGAGAAGTCTTGTCCCATTGCCACAGTTCTTTAATAATTAAAAAATAGAATATAGCGTGTGCTAGATTTCTATCAGGAGGGGAACCTCTTTAAGATGGCTGTTCAGCAATCCAGATTTGAAGGGGCAAAGGTGATTCAGAACTCACATGGGTACACATGTGTCACTAGTTGATAACTACTTAAAGAAGCGGCATCTTTATCTGGGTTGTTCTGGAATATATATGTTTGAAATGTTCGCTCTGAATCACTTTTCACCCTTTGAATCTGGATAGTTGCATAGTGGCAATTTTTTTATTTTATTAACCATTTTAGAGACTTTAAGAACATGATCAACTGGACAGCACAAAACGCAGGAACTGAGATGGATGTAGTGAGTACTTTAGCCACTAATGGCTCAGAGATATCCCTATTCAAGGACAAACACTTAAAAACAATTCTTGTTACTTTGTTATACTGACAGAGTTGGCCAAAATAACATGTTCAGCGTTTAATCCAGTCACACACAGTATTTAAGGGCCGATTTTTGAATTACACTGCCACATAAAAGCCATCAGTCAAGAATCTGCAGGTGTTCATACTCCCCACAATTTCATGTAGGTGACATTCACATTTAATGACTAATGCTTCAATATGAAATATTTCTATGCAGGCAAAGTGCATTAAAAGTGCAGCAGTGGAGATATGAATACAAATTCAAAGGTAACATGGAATGAAGGGAGGAATGGAGCTCTAGTTCATATTTAATTGACCTTGCCATGCTAAAAAACCCAGATGTTTTGGCTTCAAACAATTGGGAGAAGGAATAGCTCAAGGAGAATTATACAACATTACCTGAAAAATCTGATGAAACGGCAAAAAATCATTGCAGCCTTAAAGGGGAAAAGCTTAATCATCAGACTAGCTAAACATAAAACAGATGCAGTTTAAATTATTCCAGCCTTACAAAGCCAACAAAACAGCATAGGCAAATATTTCCTTTTCCGTAAATATACTCTGGGTATTAAATGCACACTGATATAGGCTCCAAGCAAATTGTATCTAGATTTGCATGCTAAGAACCCTTACTTAAGAAAGCCAGTTCTCACCATTCATACATACGTTCTGAAGTGTCTGCCTTTCAAGTTAACAACTTGGGTAGCACAGAAATACATGGAAATTTTGTCAACTATAATTCACTGCAGAACCAGCACAGGCCAAAGAATTCTTTATGGCACTGAACTCTTCCATGTTTCTTTTTATATGCCATTTCATTTTGCTGAATTATCCAATTAAGTAATGAATTTAAGCTTCAGTAGTTCTGGTCACTAACAAGGACACTGCTATGACAAACATGTTTTATCTTCTTTTACAAGATTCTAAAATTAAAGACAAGCTGTGTATTTGTAATTCATTGTCTAACCAGGGGTTCTCAAACATACTCAGGTTGCAGAGGTTTTTTCCCCAGTACCTCTGATTCACAAGATGGCGGCCATGGGCATTCTCTGTAGACCAAATGCCGCTGTTTCCACTGTACCTTAGGAAAATTGCCATGGAAGCCCCCTGTGTTTGAGCAAATTTTTTTTTGCCTTAGTCTTTCATGGAACCCCATCAAGGTCTAATATAATCTTAGGGTTCCATGGAACATAGAATCCTACTGAAAGTAATGAGTTCATCTTCACTTGGAAGTTAACTGCTTCATCAGGAATTAATTTTTCCCAGCATATTGTCTTTGTCTAAACCGCAAAGAGCATCAAAATCTACTTGGCCTAAACACAGTTTTAAAAAGTGTTTCAAAACTTCATTTTCCTTCAAAAGTTCTAGGTGAGCATTACATCCCTCACAGTGGCCAAAGAGTTCCCTCTGAGTTGTTCACAAAGAAGAGATGGAGAGACGTACCCATCTGCAGTTGTTCCCCTACAAGGTGGTATTTGGAGGCAAGCTGCCCCAACCTGCAGGCAACATTGAGTCTTCAAGACTAATAGTCTTGATGGATTTGTCTTCCATGAATTTAGCCCACTTTAATGGCCATCACCACAAATGGTATAATAAATATAATCAATTTATAAAGAGGGAACAATGAACACAATGTGAATATCTTCAATTTTATGGGAATTCCATTCATGAATTAGTTATGTTAATTAATCCATTAATCTCAAGAAAAGAAAAACAAGTAAACCAACTTGCTTGAAGAACAGTTTGGGAAAATGATGTGGAAAAGGATATAACAGTTAATTTCATATGATTTATCTACAAAACAGTCAGAAATATATTTTCCCTGGCAGCTTTTTATTTGCTTAAACTGAAAGAGCTTACAATCTGATCCATTCCTCATTATTTCTTGCTGGGAAATGGCACTAAATTAAGGAAGCAACCTTAATCAGGAAGTAGACCACCCTTAGAGAAGGGGGACTTGGTGTGTCATACTGTTTTCCACTTCTAGCCCCTTCTGCTTATTTTAGGTACCAGGTCACTAAATTCTCAGAAGTTTTTGTCTCTGGCTACTGCTTACCACCACAAGGTCCCCTCATCCATGTTCTTACTGTAACTCTCTCAGAGTTGTGCCCATCCTAATTTTGGATGTGGCATTAGTTGCAACCACAAGAAAGGGGGAGAAGAGTGGCTATTGTTATTCAGGCCCTTATCTCTTTGAGAGGCATTGCTCTGCAGAGAATTAGTTGAGAGGCCCCCTTTGTGAAGCTGGGCTCTAGAGAATAATTGGGATGTCTAATGCTGCGCTGACCTCCCTCCTTCACAGTGGCTTCTCTGCCTGAGCTGCTCGACATCATTGTCAGGTTGGTGGTGAAGGTTCCTAGATTGATAGTTTTGAGATAATTCAACCTGCTTTCTCTTTGTGAGGAATTGGAAGTGGCTTGGGAGTTGATAGCCATTACAATCATGAACCTGATCCACATCACCTTGACAGAAATATGCAAGAACCATTACCTAGGCAATATTCTTTAAGTCCTAGGATGCAACATAATATTTGGAAGTGGTTCAGGCAAACCCTCCTTAATTCACTGGAGTAGGAGGGGAGGTAAAACACAGTCAGACTTGCAAGATTCCATTACAGCCTACTTCAATAAAGTACCTCAATAAAGTATAATTCTAGTGTTCCTGTGCAGTTTTTTCTTTGCTGCTCTGGTCTACCTAGTAGAGCTGATACTGAGGGGCCAAAACACATAGGTGGTCACACATTACATCTGCCTTTTTTCTCTTGGAGCAGTTGCAATATGATATGAGATTGGGAGACATTAACATCTGTCCCTTGCCATGGTCAGATAACTCTCTGATTGTTTTGGAGCTTTCAGATGCTCCAGGAAAAATGTGCCCATTTGATCAATCCACTCCAGGCATCTGATAGATCTAACTGGTTTCCAGAGGGTGCTTGGGATTTCCTGAGGCCCTGGTGATCAATGTGACTGAAGCTGTCATCACCTCCTGGAACAAGAGGGTGACAACAGCCTTGGATAAAACTACACCTGAATGGCGTCTCTCTGAATGCTGATCCTGGGCAACTCCTTGGTTCTCTGAGGAACTCCAGAAATATAGCAGCAGAAAAGACATCTAAAGTACTGCTGGAGAAAGACAGAGAACAAGTCCAAATGAATAAGTGTATGAGCCCATTTATCCCACACTCTAGCAACAGAAGTGGCAAAATAAGGCTGTTTTTCCACTGCTGTTATGTCAACAGATTGCCAACCAACAGCCCTATTTAAGATATTATCTGGAAGAACCATTAGCCTGTGAGTCTCAAAGAATTGGACGGTGTTCTCAGAGCTGTCAACACTGCCACCTATGTTAAAACCATGTCCTTCCTGGTTGGTTAAGGACTGGGAGGTGATTTGTAGATGGGTTCAAAGAGTGGTAAATTCATCCATGAGGGAGAGAATGATCCCACTGCCTTAAAAGAGACAGTGGTATGTCCCCTCCTCAAGAAGTCATAACTGGACCCAGGAGAGCTGGATAATTTTTGACTGGCCTCCAACCTCCCTCTTTTGGGCAGAGTTGTGGAGAAGGTGGTAGGGTTGCAGCTCCAAATGGACCTGGAAAAAGCAGATTATCTGGATCCTTTTCAGTTGGATTTCAGGCCTAGGTATTGTACTAAAGTGGCTTTGACTGCACCTTTGGATGACTTCTGGCAGGACCATGATGGGCAATGAAACTCTCCTGGTTCCACTTGATCTCTCAGCAGCTTATGATACCATTGTTCACTGTGCTCTTCTGGACCTTCTCAAGAGTTGGGAGTGGGGTCTCTCTGCTATTGTCATGAGCACTGATGGTGAGCAGGAGGGGGCCCCTATCCAGGGGGGAAAACGCATGTGTAGTAGAAAGAATTTGAGCTGTCATTCAAAGAGACACAGAACAGACCCACCTTGGCTTTTGGGGTTTATCTGTATGGGTTTTCTCACGCTTCTTCAGTTTGGTAGGATTTTCTGTCTACTGTAGCAGTAATAAAACACTAGAGACTTATTCCTCATCTCGGCGTGGCTCCTGCTTGTCAGGATAGCTATAATAGTTTTCCTTTCTTCAGGTATGATTCCAGTTGGTGTTGGGAGGTGGGGCAGAGGTCAAGCCAGCAGGGCTTGATGCTTTTCTCATTCCTATTTTATCATCTACAAAAAGCCATTGGGTGAGGTCATCCAACAGCACGGGGCTGGGAACCATCAGTATGTGGATGATGTCCAGTTGTATCTCTCAACTCTAACCAAGCAGATGATGCTGTAGAGGGTCTGTCCTGGGGCCTGGAGTCGGTTAAAATCTGGATGGGGAGGAATAGGCTCAGGCTCAATATTAACAAGACCAAGTAGATACAAGGACCCTCTGCTTCCAGGGATTTTCTAACTTTAGTTCTTTCTGAGGCGGAACTTGTGTGTTATTTAGTCCTAGATTTGCAGTTTTGATGAGCAAGTTGCAGCCATAACCAGGAGGGCCTAGTGTACCAATTACACCCTTTCCTGGATCAGGAGACCTTTCTCACAATCACTCATGCCTTAATCGCTTCTTGTTCAAACTAATACTGTCTACATGGAGCTACCTTTAAAGGCCACTTGGAAACTAGTGATCGTTAAGAATGCAGCAGTTTGAGGAGTGATGAATGGACGTTTTGTCTATATGACACCACAAGCTGCACAAGTTGGCTTCCAGGTGTAACTTAACAGGTTGGTGTCATCTATAAAGTCCTTCATGGCTAAAGGCCTGTATATCCACAGGACCACCTTTTCTTATTGTCTTCAGTAAGATCTGGAGCAGGGCTGCGCTGCTCCAGGTCTCTTCATTAGATCAATGCCAACTTATGAGACTTGAAGATGGGTTTTTTTCTGTGACTGTGTCTGTCCTCTCAAATAGCATTCCGCCAAAGTTTGTGTGGCTCTGACTGCTGCCCTTTAGGAGACTCTTGAAAACCTGGATCTTTCAACATGAGTTGGGGCAGGGGCTGAATGATATTCACTGGCCAATGCTTGTAATTTGTGCAATTGCTGTGCTGTTTTCCTAATGTGGGTTCTTAACACTTTTTTTAACAATATTCTCTCATCATTGCTGTTTTAAATTGTATTTATTTATTGCTGTATGTCACTAAAGTTGCTGTGGCAACTGAAGTGGTTAATAAATTGATTAAATAAATAAACAACTCATTTGGAATGCTTGATTACCTTAGCCAATTTTCAGATTGTTTTTCCGTTCCAGAAAGAGTTAATTTATAGCCAGTTTAAAATCAGTATTTTTATTAATGTAGGCAATGGAAGTAGTAGGAAGTGTCTAATTGATTTTATAAACCACACCAAGGTAGCAGTTACTATTCACAGAAAGAAGAGTAAAAAAATATGAAGGATGAATAGAACAACATTATGAACCTGAGAAATCAAACTGAAATTCAAGAGCACAAAAGACTGGAATGAAATTAGTAGGAAAGATCAATCACAAGATAACAAACTGATATAAATAAGATATAACTGCAAAGATCAAATTGGATAAGGAGACACTGGTATCCATGTGCAAATATTAAGACCACAATTCAAATATTCTGCCCAGTTACCCTGCCCTCAATGAATGAAAACCAATACTATATTTAAAATTAGTAAGGTGATATAGAATATACAACAACAAAAATTTTGAAGTTTAATATACTTATATCATACTCAACAACTTTGAGTATTTGTCAGAACATCCAGTTTGATTCAATCATGTTGTAAAAATCAGGTGGTCCCTAATCATTTACTGAACCTACTAGAGAAAAGCTGTTTTGAAATTTAAGCAAAAAGTTTAAGTACTAGAAGTGTAAGAAATTTATAATGCTACCCTGGAACAAGTTATGAGATTAAAAAACAGTCTTCCTCAATTCAGCACAATGGTAGTTGAGGAGACAGAAACATGGAAGCTTGTGACAGAAGTACACTACTGTAACTCTGGCAAGTAGCAGAGAAAGATCTCCCGTATGCTCCACCATAGGAAGCATGAAAACAGTCATTACTTTTTCAAAGTGGTGGCAAGCTGAACTTTGAGTTGACAGGTATCTATAGAGGGAGGGGCAGTAACATCAAGCAGATAATGCATATGACTGGTGCATGATGATGTCATCTAGCTTCTACCAGACACCTATGAACAGTGTCATAATTTGCCAGAGAAAAATTGTTACAGATTTTCCAAAAGCAGTTACAAAAGAGTTCCACTTTGTCTTTACAAATGAAATAGCAAGAAAGCAGGCCCTGGAAATAGCTGTTAGACCCAATGATGGATTAATGTGCTTTAGCCAAAATCTGAGGGTGTGAAGCAAATTCATCTACAAAATAATCAGCAATTGATTTGTCCTCTTTCTTTTTATTTGACAGCATCCTGACCCATAAGGCATAAACTATGGACCAATCAAAACCTGAATTTGGGGTCATATGCAAGAACCTACTTTATTTATTTATTTAATTTTAAATATTTAATTTCTATAGCCACCCATCTCAACAAGTGACTCTGGGCAGCTTACAACCATAAAAACCATAAAACAGTTAAAATAATTAAAAACAATTAAACAGTACAAAATAAATATATACGATCACCAAGTAAACAATGCATAGATGTTGGTATAGCCAAGAAATGGGGCCCTTAACACACTCAGGGCCCCAGGCCTGGGCACATAATCAGGTCTTCATGGCCTTACAGAAGGCCAACAGGGTCGGGGACATCCTGATCTCTGAAGGGAGAATATTCCAGAGAGCAAGCACTACAGCAGAGAAGGCATACCTTCTAGTCCCTGCCAACCAACAATCCTTGGCTGACGAGACCCGTAACATGCCCAACCTACCAGACCGAATTGGATGGGTAGAGACAGCTGGGAGAAGATGGTCCTTTAGGTAACCTGGTCCCAAGCCATGGAGGGCTTTAAAGGTGACAGCCAGCACCTTGAATTGCACACAGAAGCACTTCCAGTGTTCCTCACTTGATTTTGCTCAAATTGCTATATTTGAGGTCACAGCAAAAATTCTCCCAGGTACCTAGATGTACATATCATTTGTTCATTTTACAATTATTCTCAATTTTCTCAGTCATCTTAAGCTGCTGCCTTTTAAAAAAATATTTCTGTAATTATTGCTGCATCTTTATAGTATAATAAAATATACTCAGTTAGTCCCTTCTTGTCTCAGTTTCTTTTCTCTGGTACCCTTTTCTTCAAGCCACCCATTCTTCCCATTTTCTCTCAGTGGACCTTGTGTCCTGCATCCTTCTTTCACATATCTGACCTCTATGATCCCTTTTTCCTCTCTTCTTTTTCTCATGCTAACACCTTAGTGTCTCCTTTGTGGATTTTAGTTCTAGACAAACATATAACTCACTCAAAGAAAATGGGCTGAAAGTTATTCAACACTTGAACAACTGATATTCTATGCCATCAAATCACCCTGACAAATCAATATTGGAAACTTCATATCTAAATTATAGTGCAATTTAATTTTATTATAGTAAAACAGAAATACATATATACAATTTATATAATTTTGCATATAGTAAAACTACATACATTTAACATAAGCTATTAGAATTCTTCTGCATATAATGTATGATTATGGGCAGGTGCCAACACATTAATTCAACCTTGCCAGTAGCAACTCAGAGGGACAATTGACCATTATTTCCAGGAAAGAAATGTGCCACAGCTTTCACATAAACCATACTGGGCAAAGAGACATATGAAGATAAATATATAGCCTTCTTTCCAATATATTTACAATATCTATCTGACATACCCTGCTTGTCTGGGATGACAACCAATCATTCCTATCCCTGGCAGGTAGATAGAAAATACTAAACCTGCTGCTGGAATGTGTAAGGAATGCCTAAGACTAAATAAAAGACTCAGACTCTAAATCAAGTTTAAGCTCTGGCTTTTATTTAGAATAGAATGCACACCAGTGAAAAGCTGAGAGTGAGGGAAGCGCGCCAAAAGTTGAATTAAATAGTCTCGCACCAAACAGCGCTCCACCCCCACACTCCCTGGGTGTGCCCCACGAGTTCCACGGAGTGACAGGTCATCCAGACTTGATAGGTGAGAGGTTGTCCAGCCCCATTCGCCCTGGGCATCGCCCCGTTTATCTTCCTGCGAGGTAATGGTCCATTACCGGGCGATTAGACTTCGATATTCCTCGAAAGCCCAGCCGCACCCTTCCGAACCTCGCCCTGATCATTTCTTTGACAATGGTGTCAATGGTCAATTACCGGGCGGTGAGGCCTTGTTGTTCAATAGATCTCCCAAATCCATTACCTTCTTTGTCCGGTTTATCGCCCGCACCTCTCCAGTCATTGACACACATCTGTGCTTTGTCATGCGAGCCGTTACAATGTCGCAAACATCGCAACGGCAATCATGACAGAATGGTAGCATAGCATTATTTCCACTAATCTTGAGGAATCAGAGAGCCTACGTAACACTTAGTATGGTGGCATTCTCTCTTTCAGGTATAAACATAGCTGTCATGGTGCTACTCTTCTTTTATTGCATGAAGTTCATGACTTGGCCTACAGTTTTATCACCACCATAGTGAGACGAAAGCACAGTCAGATGGCTACAGAAAGCTGGTCCTATTTAACTACTTGTAAGACATCTTCATTAAAATTACTGACAGTGATATGGTAATAACATGATAATCAAAACCACGGTCTAGAAATAGTCTTTGTTCAAAAAGTTAACATCAATCATAGTATAACATAGCCATATAATTTAGCACCCCTTTGCTTACCAAAGAAAAACAGAACAGAACAAAATGCAATTGCAGAGTGGCTGGTTTATATACTATTCCAGGATTCATTGTCAGTTATTGAAAGCAAGATCCTGTCACAGTTTACAAGCTGGAGAAACAATGCTATTGTTTTCTACCCCCTTTGTCATGAAAAGGCCAAGTGTCCAAGGGGGTACAAAAAGACTAATGACTGTTACATCTTGGTAAGCCATTCTTGCTTTCCTCTTGTATTACGAATAATAATATATCTTAGAAGACAAAATCTGTATCTTAAATAACACTGAAAGTCAAACAGAACACCAATACTATCCCAGCACTTACCCAAATAAAGTTTATGTAAGTCAAATTCTAAATTTTGAGCTAGTTTCTGAGACTTCCTTGTTCCTCAGCTCCTCCTTCTGCCCTGTCTCCTCATACCACATGTCACTACGTCAGCTCTTCCTGAACTAGCCAAGAGTAAATACTTCATAGACTTCCCCAATCTAATCCAAATGCTGCAAGAATGAGCAGAAGTCCTTATGGTATTCTCACTCTACAAATGAAAGGTTATGATGAAACACCATGGAGACATTGCATAGCCAAACGAGTACACAGAAACATTCACTTTTGCCCAAGGGCCATCCTAGTGATTTGGCATAATACCTAACAGGAATGAAACTTACTCTTCCTGTGCTGTCTTTCCAGAGAAAAGTAAAAAAAAATGCTTATTATTCACCTTTTATAAAACATCTTATCTGCATAATATGCAGAAGCAGCAGCAGAAAAGCACAGGCTCTACCATTTTTCATGTGCACATATAAATGTTGAAAGCTTTATTCTCAAAAATGATGATAATCCTCAGATCTCAAACAATACTCCATGGTATAAATTCTGTTTCTAACTTCTGAGGTCACAAACAGAAAAGTTAGACCTTTCTCTAGAAGTTAAAAAGAAAGTTGAAAAAAACCCCAAACAATATGAAGTAACACCATGTTCATTTGCCATCAAATTCTTTTTTCCAAATGAGAATAGCATGCATTGCCTGGAAAATCAGGCTTCAGCAGAGTTCCACATGAATACCAAAACTGAAAGTAATATAGAGCCACCCTGGCAAGCCAACCTTACTACTTACACTTATCTCAAAAATTTGGATATTTTCATTACATAATTTGTATATCATAACACAATATAAAGGATTTTCAGTGGCACTGTGATCAAAGATAAAAGCAGTACTGTAGGTGCAATTTCAACACAGACTAACAGACTAATTTTATCTTGGTGAATAAAAATAGTTTAACATTTACACTAGCAAACTTTTTTGAAAAAGTGAAAAATCTAGCACTGGGAGGAGACATTTAGCCTATAAAGCCCACCTCCCACTTAGTGCTAGTATCCAAACTAAAACTCACTGATATCAACTTCCGTTAACAAGAGAAACACCCAGAGTTTGGCAGACAATCCTAAAATACAGGCAGATTAATAAAAGAACTGGTACTTTTAGGTATTTGGATCCAACCATTTAGGATGTTACTACTATTTAGGACTGGGGTCAGAAGTAAACACATATACCAGTATATTTCTTTAAAACTGACCTAACAGGCAAGATAAGAACCACTAGACAAATTCTGTACTGCACTCTTTACTGACTCAGGTTTCCATACATGTGACACAGAAAATATAGCAGTATTATTCCAACTGAGCAGAGACCGTGACTAGATTACTACTGATGCAAATTATGTAAGCACTGCCAGTTTGTCTTCAGACTCTTTCAGGAATATTTAAATCAAAAAATATGTAGAGTGAACAGGAGAAAACTGAAAACATGTTAGGCTAGGTGTAGGGGTGCAAGCAGGCATAGGAACCATTGTTTAAAACCAAGCACAGAAAATGAAAGTGTCAAATAATTTTTAATTATTTCAGCCTCACGTTTCATTTAGAGGAAGATTCACCTTTCATCTGATCTTTCATCTTGAGGAATCTATCAAAATGTTAAGAAGTTACATTGGCAGTGACTCAAGCAAACAGTGCAATTAAGATATGATTTATTTAAAAAAGACTTTAATCAATCTCTCAACCATCCATTGTTTTCCAAAGCCAGGCAAACTGATATGCTTCTGAGAAATGTTCTCCAGCTCTAACAAGCTTCCAAGACTTTAAATTTGAGGTGGATCAAAAAAGGCCAATCTTAATGCATTTTACCATTTGAATAGAACAAATATATATTAAATACATTTCCTTTATATTACAATCTATTACACACAATAGCTTCTACTTTAAACAATCCTATATCAGGTCGATTAAATCTGTCCATACATCATTTATAAAACACATAAAATCCCCCCAATCTTGATAAAATAATAACATTTCACTTTTTTTAAATATATGATTTTTATAAGAGAGTGCCCCAAGCAGGGCATTGAACCAAATCTTATCCAACCACATTCAAGCAAAAGATTATCCAGATATTTCCAGTAATGAGCAATGATTGCTGCTCAAAGCAGATGTAGTGAAGAGGATACTTTTAAAAATAAAACTGAGGTCAAATAAGTCATATTATTAATTGCATTTTCTGTCCCATAAACACCAGCTACAGGGAAGCCTAGCAGTCTAAGGACAGTGAAGAAAATATAAGCCAACTCTTTATGTTCCTGCCAAGATCAAACAAAAATTGTCTCTCTGAAACTGCTACTTGTATTTTAAAGAAAATTCTTATTGCAATAAGACAGTTCATTGTAATTCCATTAGTTAGCTGAGGCCAAGGGAAATGGAAAAGGGAAACAACAGATAAGGTAGATGGACTGGATTGAAGGGAAGACAGGTCAAGATGACCAGGAATTGAACCAGACTTGACGGCACCTACCCATTTAGGAGGCCACAGATTAGAAACTCCTTGAAATATAGCAGGAAAATAGTACCACAGATGCATAATCACATAAAATTATCTAAAGAATCCTCTTCAAAATAAGGGCCAAAGATTATTGTAGCAAATCACAAATACTAACCACACGTAGAGCTGTGTCGCCTGAAATCTGAAATGCTTTTTCAATCTCAAGGGAAGCATAGCATTACCAAATCACAAGTATGTGAAAGGCATTCATATGATTAAACCTAGATTCTTGAACAAATTATGAGCCTAACACATTCTAGGGGACAGTAATAAGTGAATTTTAAATAAGAACTGAAAGGCATTTCCTATTTAACTCAATATGCTAATAAGAGCACTTTGAGCAATGAGAAGTTATTTCTAGCAATACAGGAGGAAGAAAAATCTAATAATAATAATAATATCAATATCAGTATTTCCTCATTGCTAGTTACTTGACTCTTTAAAAAATTAAGTTCAGTTAGTAGACTGGGATTCCTGACAAGATCATTTACTAAATGCATCCATAAATGTATATGTATGCAATTTTAACAGATGCTGCTTATTAAAAATAGCTCCAGGCACTTTTCTGCTTCAATGGCAAAAAATAGCTGTTTTCAGGCACACTGACTTGCTCTTTGTAACAAAGGTGCTAAGTTAATGTCAACATTATGCAAAACTGTTTTAATGAAGTATCATCTACACTTTATAAATATTGGAAACTTGTTTCAAGTTGGCAGATAAAAATAATAAGCATTTTGATAATGTTAAAACAATTAACGTATCAGTGGAAAGGTTTGTAATATTAAAAAGCAATCAGTATAGTTACTCTTTGTCCAATTCACCACAGTTCAGTACTAGTTCCCCATAGAGAGCTGTTATATAAAGTCAGCCTAATTCAACTGTAAAATTTTCACTGCCTATAGAGGTAAAGCTTTTTGCTATTCCCACAATGTTCTGGATTGGGCCCAACATGCTTTGTTACAATGGAAGTTCCAAGCAAAAGTCTCCTGCTAAAAAGCAACACAATTTCTCAATAAATTTAGACAACTTTAAAACTTATTCTGTCATTGCTAGTCCTTCTGGTGGATGGGAGAAAGTTTATGGCATACAGCACATCCCCAGTTCCCTCTAAGCAAAAGTAAGTTTCTCTAGCCTCAGCACTCTCCCCACACAACCACGTTTCAGCCCGCAGATGTCACGAACGTCTGCCCGTATCATTTCTTGCAAGTCCCCGTCTAAAAGAGCCAGTGAACCTCACAGCCAGGTTTCATCAAGAAAAGGGGCGGCACTCTGAGAGCTCAGAAATCGGTTGAGAACAAAACCACAACTTCTCTAGCTCCCACCACAGCTTTCCCCAACCTGGCGCCCTCCCTATTGGTTGGATTATATCCCATCACCCGACCAGCAGGGTGCTGGTCGGGGATGATGGGATCTCACTTAAAGCTCAGTAAACTCTCCTAGAGGGCGCCAAACGGGGGGAGGCTGCTCAACAGACACCTGTACCAGAGACTTCTTTTGAGTACCTTCAGAAGATGCGTCGTGAGGGCATCTGTTCTCTCTCACGAGCCTCAACAGCAGCCCCGAGCCAGCTGGCTTCCGTGTTCCGCCCGTCGGCGCCCCCGAACCGGCCTTACCTTTCCCTTTGGAGCACTCATTCACTGCCCGATCCCCCCACATCCAATTCGGATGAGGCGCCCCCCCTTTCAGCCCGATCGCTTCCTACGAGGAGAAGGAGCCGAAACTCACCAACGTAAATTTCCCCCTGCCTGGCCGGGGGGCGCTGCTGCTGGGTCCCCCCAGGCCGGCTTCAAGACTTCCCTCACCTGCTCCCTACAGTTCGAATCAACAACAAGATGGCGGCGCCGGGAAGGTGGGCATTCTGCCGTCATAGCAACCATGTCGTCCAAGGTCCACCTCCGAGGAAACTAAACCAATCGCATACTGATACACTCCTAGCTTTCTATTGGTCCTCATTTTTATTGGATAACGTATCCGTCACTTCTCCAAATTCTCTGCGCCCTCTTCCACTAGAACTCCGCCTCCGGTTTTCCAACGCACGCTGCGCAAATGTGACGAAACCAATCTTTTGCGGGGGCTATTGTCTATTGGCTAATAAGAAGTGACTCACCAACCAATCACAAAAGCCTTTCACTGCTATTCTCTATGTCCCTTTTGAGGCTACTGTTTTAAAACCTGACCTCTGAGCCTTCCTAGGAAAGTGGTTCTTAAGCTGACTTTCTGTGGCTTAGCTTCTGAACTCTGCCATGGCATATTTTTCATACTATCGTTATCTCTTAGGAGGCCTTCTGGCTGTTTTACAAACTCCAGTCTTATCTGGCTGTCAAGCTCTGCCCTCTAACCTGATAGAAAGATTGCCTTAAATTTTGCTTTTTTAAAAAAAAGTCATAGCTTTAAAGCGTTTGCAATAAATAATAATTGAATATATGTGCTAGGACTATCAGATTTACTCACAAAAATTAGGATGACTACTGCAGCAACGAAGTCAGTGTTTTCTGTACCTCTTTCCTGCCAGCTTGGGGTTGTCCAGATTTTTGTCTGGCAAATCACTCAGGTAAAATGGAGCCCATGAGCACACCCAACACACACACACCATACCACCCCAGATCATTTGTATCTTTACAAAAGAGAGCATTCTTCTGTTCTCTCTTTTTGATCTTTTAATAAAATTTCAGTTCAAACCAGCAGCAATTTGAGGTGTAGACAAATGATACAGTTTCTCAGTTGTACACACATTTCACTCCTTTACTGAAAAGTTTTTATTATTTGGAAAACCTGCAAATGCTATTTGATTGTATATGAAAGATGAGTTAAAATAAATATATAAATCTACAATGAAGCAAGGTTTCTTTCAACCCTTTATTGGTTCTGTTGCAAACTCACTGCAGGACTGTCAAGTTGTATTTATTTATCCCAAACATGATATATAAGAGAGAAGGTAAGTTTCAGTAAAGAGTTTATACACCAATATGCTACAGTTTTATGAACTGCTAATATTTTTTTCAGATAGATTCTTTTGCAATAAAAAATCCATTTTAGAGCAATATCCATATTAAGCCAATTCAATGGTCACAAAATATGCAAGCTTTTGAGATCTCTAGATCTCTTTATCACACAGGATGTCAAAATATGCAGGTTGTGGGAGAGGAAAGGAATGGAAGGGGAAAAAAATATTGACTCACTACTAAAATCATGAAGTTTTCTTGGCCGGTGTTATGGGAAGAGGCCACAGACATTTGGATCTGTTTTAATTATTGAAGACAATATGCTCAATACTCTTCAGTACACCTAACCAGATTTTTAAAAGATAGGTCACAGTAGGAAAACAGATCCTCCACTATAATAATAAGGCAAGGTATCAAAATGAAATATATCCGATGTAGGTTTTCTGCCAGTTTTCTAAATATGGAGAAACCAGGGAGACATACAATAGTTGTCTACCAAATGAGGTTAAAGGAACTTTGTTCTTGATCAAGACAATGACAGGAGTAGTTCTGAACACGGCAGTTTCATCAGTATTAGAAGGCAGGTCAAAATGCAAAGCACCAATCCAAGGAAAACCTTATTCTTAAATCGTAGGTCTCCTTAGTGAAATTCATATTGCAGCCACATCTCCTGCATGTATCCAGAAAGTACTTTTCACTCATCTGATATGGTCTCTAGGATATGAAAGCTTTATGTTGGTCCTTCCACCCTACATACAATTCCATGTATGAAACAGAGACTGCATAATAAAAGCCTTGTCTGGAAGTACCCACAATCTTAAATGCATAGAACCTAACAGGATTTAATCAGAGGCCTATCTAGTCCAGCATCATAGGTAATAGTGGTCAACCAGATGCCAACTAAGGTCCTTGAACTTGCAAACCAGGACAGGGCTATCAGATGGCTTCCACTAAGCAGCAATTCTTGTTCCATAGCATGTGTGTGTGAGTGTGTGACAGAGGGAGGGAGGCAGGGAGAAAGAGAGAGAGAATTGCATGATCCTGAGTATCCAATGGAGAAATTTAAGAGGCCTTCTCAAATTGACCAGAATTCAGCTCTTCCAGATTGAGGGTCAGGGGGCAAGGGGAGGCAAATGACATCATATGCACCATCACATCATAATGTATATGATGCATATACACAATTGGAGCCATTTATATAAAGTCGTGATGTCATGATGATGTTAAGGTCAATATCATTTTGACTCTGTCATGGCTTCTACTGGATGCCCATACTCCCAACAGCCACTTCCTATTTCAGCTCTTATTTCTTTGTCATTCTTGAGCTTATCTGTTATTTGTGCAGCTTCACTCACTTGCTTCAACTAAGAGGGCCCAGCAACTGGATACAAGATAAGAAAAATACACATTTGGCTTAATTTCACTATGGTTTCTTTTAATTCAAATGTAGCAATCTTTTTTGTTTTATTTTGGTTTTTTTCTATTTTCTTTCTATTTCAATAATTGCTTTTTTCTACTTTGTATTTCAATACTTAAGAATTAAACATAGTTTATTAAAAAAAAGAAATTATAGAATGCTATCCAATAGAAGTATAAACATATTTACAGGTCATTAATTGTTTGTACTTAAGTAATTAACTAATTTATTGTGCAGCACTGAAAACTTACATGACCCTAATCTACAGTATAATCTTCTATTACTTCCAGTAACAAATCAATTGTTTAAATTAGGTGCTCCAGTAGAGGGCACTTTCACATCACAAGTTTGTCCTGACCACTCCTGCACACCAAAATAAAAAACTGTTATGACAGACTGCAGTATTATGGTAACATGTATAACCAACATTTAGTAGATATTTAGGAGATATCCAAGTTTATAAAATAATACAATGCTGTGAACACCAGCATTGCCCATATTATGGAGAATTTTGTTTAGGAGATATGGAGAATAAGATTAGTTAAAAGTTAGTGTCAAGTTGCAGTACTAATTCCCAAGTTTTGAGGGAAAAGCTGCTCTCAGAAGAATCTCCACTCTCTTCCCTATTCTAAATACAACATACAGGTAGTCCTCGATTAACAACCATTCATTTAGTGGTTGGGACTTACAACAGTGCTGAAAAAACTGACTTACAACCAGTCCTCACACTTATAACTGTCACAGCATCCCCATGATCATGTGATCATGGTTTGGAGACTTGGCAACCAATTCACATTTATGACCATCACAGCTTCCGGTGGCAAGCAAAATCAATGGGGAACTGCGTGATTCACTTAACAACCATGTGGTTTGCTTAACTCCCACAGTGATTCACTTAACAACCACTGCAAAAAGGTCATAAAATTGGGTCGGATTCACTTAATGACCACTTTGCTTAGCAACTGAAATTCCAGTCCCGATTGTGGTTATTAAGTGAGGACTACCTGTATCCACTTGGAGCAGAAAGAGGGTCAATATGGCAAGCATTAGGACTACAGCTGGTCTGGAAATTGCTATTTCATACCCTTAAGATGCCTGTGACTTGTGATAACTTCATCTGTCAGGGAAAGACATGCCACATTCTTTATTAAATTATTATGGCACTAGTGTGATTAAAGCTTTGCCTAGGGAGCCCCTGAAAATATTTGCCCCACCATGAATACAACCTAACTTCCACTGAATAGAGTATTAGGAAATTACAATTATACAAAGTTGCTGTGTTTGACCTTGGTACACTCACCCAACAGGTTGGTGCTATGCATAATTCTTTTATTGTTTCTCAGTTATTCAGCCATCCCGAGCAATCAGCAAGAGGAATGAAATTAAAAGAAAGAAATACATACATGATACTATATTGTGAAATGCCAGATGTCTTCAGAACCCACCGTGTTACTAAAGAAATGAATATGCCTGACCTGAGATATAAATGATCTGATATTAAGCCCTGTTCATATCCCTTGTTTTGAAACCAGGGTCCTACAGTTCACATACAATTTTTCTGCACTCAAGCAACACTTGCGAGCCTTTATTACACCACTTCCTGATGGGTACATGGTTTTGTAAGAGGAAGGAGGGACAAACAGCTTGATGGTTTGCCTAGTTCCACATTCTTACCTTCTCCCGCAGTGTGGAGAATTTCCAGACATGGAGGCACTGTAAGTGGTGGGAAGAACTTTTCGCCTGCCTAATTCTGAGAATGAAACAGCTGTGGAAAGCAGAATAGCAGAGGAAGAAAGAAAAGTGGCAATCCCTGGTTATCTAAGTAGATGTAACTGATGGGATGCTATTCTTGATGCCACCATATACAGCAGGTGCCAGTTAGAGTATTGCTGGTGTCCAGAAAGCCAGCTCATCATCTTCCTCCATGCTCATACCCAGCGACGTGCTCCACTGCTGCTGTCAAACAGGTAATATTGGCCAGAGACTTGAAGCATAAAACAAGAGACAGGGTTAGTTTTTTTCCTGCTTTAGCCTTACCTCCCTGTCTTTTGCCTTCTTATCTATCTATCTATCTATCTATCTATCTATCTATCTATCTATCTATCTATCTATCTAAAAGATTTGTATGGCTGACCATCTTAGAACACAACTCTAGGAGGATCTTCATCTGCCTACCAAAAGCTGACTGAACACAGCCACATGATCCATGCATTGTGCTGTAAATCAGAGGTACCTGAATTTCATAATGGAATACAAGGACATAAAATATCTATCTATATCTAAAGGCCGTTCCTCTACAGAATTTGGGAAGACAGCAATTTACACAGAATTGCTATAAACTTCACTTCTAAATATGGAGTGGTTTGGCTCTGTAACATTGCACAGACTAAGAAAACTCCAAAAGGCCCACCAGTAGGCATGCAATTATTCACCTTCTTCGCAGTCTCTAAAGCAGGTAGCATCACTTGGCAAAGTGCTTCAAAGCTACTTAAGGCTGGGCCTGCTTAGTACTTGAATACAAAACCACCAGGGAATACAAGGGCTGCAAGTGAGATTTGGAATTCAAAAAAACATCCAAATCACTACCATGGGTCTGCCAAGAAAACTACATAGTGCATGGAGGCACTGGAGTGGGGGATTTTTTGCCCCAGGCCGACATCTGGCCTGAATGATTTACAGTGGTCTGCACTCCAAAAACTGGACAAGGAGGGAAAAAACAGGCTACAATGTCTCTGATGACACAAGCATGAGCTTGCAAGAATTCAAGAGCTTCTGATAGACAATTCAGGCAAAACAATGTCCATCAGGCCACAAAGAGTCAAAAATGACTGAAGAGCTGAATGAGAACAAATGTACATATATGTGTAATAATCTGTTCCCATGAAATGCATAACCTATTCTCACATAATGAGTAATTTCTCTCTAGAACATAAAAAATTACAATTCATTGTTAACTATGGTGGGAGAGGACACAGGCTGTGTATCCTTCATCTAAAGTCAGACTTCCCAGTAAGGAATCAGTGTATTACCGAGTCCTCTACAGAGCACAACAATGGCATAAATCCAGCATGGTTTCTGGCAATCATTCCCTATTATGTGCAAGGAAACCAGCAACATAGTAAAGGTCTTCATCTGGCTAAGCTCTGCAGTCTCTTCTCTGCAGAAGGACATGACATGTGACAGCAACTGCAGCTCTCAGCCTCCTGCAAATAAATCCAGCTTTAGCTAAAAGATGAACTCTGGTGTTTCCTTTCTTGCAGTGATAAACAAGAGGTCTTTTATGGGGAATGAAGAATTTATGTCTTCTTCATGGACTGACTGGACTACCATGCTCTCTCTCTAGAGCTCAAGGTGATTGAAAAACAGCTGGAGGTTAAACTTACCAGGGTCTTGAGCCCGGCCATCAAACTGGTGTTGCTATCATGAAAGAGAGAGAGAGACATGAGCCATCTCTTCCCAAGGGCCCAGGAAGAAGGCAGAAAGCTTCCTTGAACTTAGCCTTCTGCCGTTCAGTGATTCTCCCAGAGCAAGACACAGGCCTCATCTGTGCGTACTGCTCGCCGTGGTGCAAGGCACCCCGCTGTTTGTCAAGAAGATAATGTCATTCTCAACCTGTCTCTGGCCCGCAGTGAGAGCAGCCTTTGTCGATCTTTTCTTGCTCTACATCAAATGTGGTGTTCCCCACCCTCAACCCTGCCAGCTCAAGTGGTGCTGTGTATTCTATCCCTGGCCCCATTTTGTTACGGGCAATGCCTCCATTCCAGTTGCTTAGTGTACATAGTTGTGGACACGCCCCCTCCCTACAGTCACTGGTAGCTTCCCTCCATAGCCGTTTTATCTCGGGCTGCTGGGATGCCTACCCACCTTCAGAAAGATTCTTCCCACAAAAGGCATTGTCTGAGGCATTATATGCACTCCTTATATACCTGAAAATCCTGGCATTTTGAAACACTAAGACAGTGGCTCCTGTATGGCTGAGGCACAGGTGTACCACTGAACAGATCATGAATTTCAGCTGATGTGAGTAGGTCACATTATAGCCATTTTTACCTGCTTGTTCCTTCCTGACATCCTACAAAGGAACGTCCCACAAAAATGCATTGAGCAGGCAGTGCCATTTTGCCTACTCTAATGCTATTTTGTGTACTCCATAAGATACTTCTCTTGCTACTTACAGCCAGCATTCCCTTGCAATGCTTACTGATTTGGGAAAAGGGGTGTAGCTGACAAGAGTTCTGCCAGTTCCCTTTCTAGAACAAGCATAAAACTGCATACCAATTTTCTGTAAGGTTGGCAAATCTCTATCCAAAATTAGCCCAGCTGATTGGGGCGGGGGGTTGGATGGTGGCTGGGAGTTTCAAGGCACCCTATCCTCCTTCTCTAACCCACTAATTGTCCTAATCTGGATAGAGGTTTACCAATCTTATGGTAGATGGCAGACTGGTAGACAGGTTCACTATTCTTCCTGCCACTTGGGCTTTCAGAAGACCTTTTCAGAAATAGCCCAGGTGACAAATTACTGATATGGAGCACCTCCACATCAATGACCTGCCATTCTGGAAACTTGAAAGGTGGCTAAAGCCTCTGTCCTGGGAATCTATCCACATTCACTCAAGCCCGCACCACCACACTTTAAGGACAGCAATTGATAATGGTTTCTCCCACTGACAGCTGACACTGGGTGGGAAGGAAACAAAGCCAGAGAATCTTGCCAAGGATAGTCAGAGAAGGGAGACAGTGTGGAGGAAGAAGAAGGAAGATGGCTTTTTGGGTTCCTGCTATCTGATGACTCCGTGGTATGGTGAAGAGACAGCAGGAGGCCCACAGGCTTGCTGATACCAGTAAGTAGCATCAAAGGAAGTGTTCTCCACTCTACTTTTCTCCTCTCCCCACATTATGCAGACAGCTCCCCTATTCTGCTGAATTTAAACTGGCTCCCACACTGAATAGCAGCACTTTAGTGCTGATGTGCAGAACAGTCCATGGAGGACCCAAGAAAACAGGATGGAAATCATCAAGCAAGTGCTTAGGTTGATTCTGTTTCATCAAGCAGGCATTCCTGGGGATGGCTAGAACCTTAGAATGGCCCTAGAATGGCCCTTTTACTCACGGATTGATAGAGAACCTTTAGCCATATGGATTTTATCATATTTTATATTTTTATTGTTTATTTATATTCATATTTATAGTATTTATAATTGCATTGAATTCTAAACTCTGCTTTTATTGTAAACCACCCAAAGTCCCTCCTTCGGGGGGAGATGGGCAGTGATAAAATTTGATAAATAAATAAATTATCCTAGTTCCTACGTTCCATAAAAGGCCATATGCAGGAGAGTGCAACAGTGTGCCACAAGGATGATTGCAACTAACCAATTGAAGGAGACAACAGCAGCTTAAGCACAGTCTTAAACAGAAAAAAGCATTCAAATTATGCCATGATGACATACCAGATTATGTAACTCAGCAGATTCCTTCCCTTTCTCCTTACTTGCTTCTTCTGTTACCTTGTAATTTTTTCCCAGTTCTTTGCTCCTACAGAGTGTGAGACATTGGATTAAAAAAGAGCTCCTCCATTAACATCCTGATGGAAGTTTAGCAGGACCAGTGGTTATTGGCCTATGATGTTTGGGCCTACAGGTGTTTTTTGCACCATCTCCATCCTTTTATGAATCTTTGCAGATACCAAAAGAACTTTAATGCTTTTACTACTGTATGTCTATACATGATTAGACATGTATTCCTACATCCATGTATTGTATATTCTTTAGCAAATGCCAATGTTTACAAATTATGTTTTTAATTCCATGGACACAGCTTTGGGGTTGAAGGTATGGCTATCTTATTTTGGTTTTTTGGCTTTAAAAATAAAGGCTCCTAACTGATAATTTGTCTCTGTAGCTTATTCCAAAGCTTTGTCCCACAAATCAGACATGAACAAGAAGTATGAAAAATAATGTTTCCCCATAAGGGTTACAAGTTATCCATGATAAGAGGCTCTTACTTGTTCTGCAGTAGAGGCTGAGATATCTCTCCTGGTGCCTTTCTGAAAGTCAAACAAGAGTAGGGTGAGTTTTCAGAAGAGATCTTCTACTATTTGAACGTGGTAAGCTTTGAGATTGTATGAAATAAACTGCAATGTTCTTTCACCTTGGAATGGTTTCTTGGAGCAGATAGTAGATTGCAAAAGATCAGGTTTTCCAGACAGGGGGAAGGGGGCTATAATAAGTTCTACCAAGTCAGATCATGCTCCTTGGTTGAGGATTGCTCACTTTGGTTTCAGTCTAGTCCGTTTTCATAATGTATCCTGATAATAGCTGATGCTAATAACTATAGCCATCCTGGAGAAGGTCCATCTAGGTGGTTGCTAAGAGTCAACACTGACTTGGCATAATCAATCCGTCAATCTGTAGGTATTATTAGATTTCAAGCTAAGCAATGCAGGGATAATTTTGCTGAACACTTACCTCCAGCAGAGTTGCCAAAACAGCAAACCCAATGCAGAAAAGAAGAGAGCTCCAGTTAGTGTAAGAACCACCACAAACCATGAATCTGGTGCCCAGTATGCCACAGTTCTGTGCAAAACAATGGGCTTCTTGGGGACTGTCTGAAATCATAATAGTGTAAATTTAGTGTGCAGAAACACATAGCTTTTTCAGATGCTAGGCTCAGCCTAGCCACTCTCTACCCATGTAGCCCATAAAAGAGCTGAATTATTGGGTACCGACTCTCCATGAATTTACTGTAAATTTCTTTTCAATCCATTCTTTGTCATAACTCAGTTTTAATCTGTTATTCCTTATTCAGCCTGAAACAATGCTCCAACAATGCCAGGGAATGTTTAGCCCTACACCTATTGCAAATTACAATTTACAGCAGCCCAAACTAGCATGATTAATGCTACAGATTCTGGAAGTTTTTGTTAGGAACAGCTGGGGAGCTATAGACTCCCAACCATGACCTAAAAGAACCAACTGATATTTTGGGGGTTGATTAAACCAAAATGCAGAGCTAGGTCTTGTGACTTTCCTGGTGATACTGCACTTTGTATCATTGGACATTCTCTTTCAGTAGCTAGATCAGGATACTTTACAATACCAAGATAAAACCATGCTGAGTAGCAGCCTCCAAGTTACTCACACACATGCACACATTCCAGATCACAGGGAAAGGACCAAAACTACCATGAAGTGCTAAGTCCCCAACGCCTCAGAAAATCTAGTAGGCTTTCATATTGCCAAAAACTGCAAAGCGTTCTTTAGATGCTGCTCCTCTGGAGGCATCTAAATGCAGTTTATCAACTAAGGCACTATTATGAAAGCAACATCATAGTATAGAGAAAGATCCATTCTAAAGCAGAGCTACTTCACAGGCTGGGGGAATAGTCTGTGGGACAAGTAACAAAAATGTGGCAACTCCAGTGATGCAAACGGATCAAAAAATGCTTGACTGCAACACATATGACTGCTCACCGTAGTAGTTGTGGTGGTAGTAGGCACGGTTGTGGTCCAGGGGATCACATAAACAACAACTGTGACTGTAGTGCTGAAGCGAGGTAAGCTATCACTATCTGTCACTTTCACCAGAAGCACAAAAACAAGAGGATCGTATATGCCGTCAGGCTTGTAGGAAAAAGTGTTAGGGAAAAGCCTGTTTCCTTCCATGCGAAAACGGCCATTTACGTTGCCTGGAAAAGGAAAGAGCATTGATGCTTTAAGTGAGTGTTAAATTTATTCCTAGTTTAATTGCTCGTACCTTTCCACCAGAAATCCTGCATACTGGTGGCACTTTCTCGTCCCTCAGAAAGCTATTTGAAACTGACCCACAATCATCTTTGCAATTTGTAGATCTCTGCCCACACCAAAACACGCTAGGCATTGTCACATTCGCATCTGTGAATCTAATGGTCGCTGGGAACATACTGAGCCAGTCAGTGCTCTCCCTCCCCTACGGCTGACTGGTACAGGAGAGTAAAAATCCAGTCAGTTGCTCTCGGAGCTACTGGCATTTGTGGAGTAACAACCCCCCAACCACACTCCACACAAAGATAAGGAAATAAATGGCTAGTGACCTGCCTCATGGACCATTTTTCTTCTAAACATGTTGTTGTATACATTTGTGTCATTTGTTTGCAGGGAGAGAGGGAGAGAGGGAGAGAGGGAAAGAGAGGGAAAGAGAGAGAGAGGGAAAGAGAGAGAGAGAGAGAGAGAGAGAGAGAGAGAGAGAGAGAGAGAGAGAGAGAGAGAGAGGGAGGGAGGGAGGGAGGGAGGGAGGGAGGGAGGGAGGGAGGGAGGGAGGGAGGGGCTGCTTATAAACATATCCATCCAAACTCCTCCAAAACTTCCTGTTCATGGGAGTTCCAGTCCACTGTTGCATTAAAAAGCCTCTATAAGTTGCGAAGTATGCCATTCATTTTTCAAAAAGGCGCTCTTCCCAAAAACCGTAACCAGGGCTGCATGTAGCTATAGTGGCTGGAATGCTAAGTTCCAGATGTAGGGATACATGAAAAGACAAACTCCAGGAAGAAGAGACTGAATTAGAACTTGGAAAGGGGGGTGGTCACAGCTGCTGTGTTATTCCTGGCTTGAGCCCAAGAATCAGGATGTGGGAAGAGACCAGTTTTTCTCCAGTGAGGAAATAGATTGTCCACTGCAGCAAGAACAATCCTACAAAAGCTGGCCTCTTTTCAGTTCACAAGGCAAAAGATGGGGTAGTTGTTTTATTTATTTATTTATTTATCAATCCTATTTTTATCACCACCCATCTCCCCCACACGGCATTGAAAATTGACCCCATCCCTGCCTGCCTGCTTCTTTTACGTGCCTCCGTTCTGCATGCCCTCCCTCTTGCATGGCAAGGTGCCCACAAGCTCTTCCCACAGAAGCCCCATCACTCTCCATTTAGCTTACTCTGACCGACAATTCCCAGGGTTAAGGAGCCCCATCTCAGGCCAGCACTGGGAAGTTCTAGAGCAATTCAGGTAACATGAGGAAAGGCACAGCCTTCCAGATTTCAGAAAAAAAATGTAGCAACCACTTTGCAGAAACTGGACTGAACCAGCTGGGTAATATCCCTGCCTGGGGAGCATTCCTGTGAAAAAAAGATGAATTACAGTAGCTTCATCATTCTATTGAACTCTTATCTCCAGCACATTCCCTCTACCATTGCTATCTAGCACTAACTATAGTTCATCTTACCAAATCCACTTCTGCCTGCAATTTAATTCTTTAAGCATTTTATAAGCAGAAGCAGCGCTCAGCGGTGAGCTTCTACTCTCCAGCTTTCCCCCTATTTCAAGTTTAGCTTGTTTCTTCTTTTTCCAGATCCAAAAGAAACCCCTGGTATGAATCTCCCTTAGTTTATTTAATCGGGTCCCAGGCCGATTAAATAAATCTGTCACCCACTCCATACCATCCACAATGCTGTAACTCAGTTTGGTTCCTTTGTCTTTGTCTGTACACTTTATCTCTGTGATGTTGATAGTTGTGGCTTGGGTGGAATATATGGAATACAACCAAAAATGTTCTCCACACTCAGGAGGATGGTCATTCACATCCTGGGGATAAAAAGGACATCAGGTTTCATGGCAGACAGCTCACAAGTTCCCAAACTTTCTCCTCCTTGTTGCAGTGATCACAGACATTCCCCAAAACAAGGTTTCATGCAAGAAAGATTTCCAGACCTCAGGCTTGTCCTGTTGCCCCAAAGGGAAATAAAAGATTGCAACATCTGTGTAATTGTAATTCTACATGAAACAAATAAGCGTCAAAAGTGGCATAAAGCAGATGTTTGCAGAAGTGATTTTTGGCAAGAAAAATACTACTTTCTGCAGTTGGTTATTTGCCACGAGAGATTCCAAACTGAACCATGGAAGAAGAATTCAATGGGTTATCAAGCATGTCTGAAGGGCACGCACTGTTCATTACCCATAAAACGATCCCCTGCCCCAGCGAAAGCCTGCTCCATCCCAGGCCTAACAAAAGTTTTAGAACTGATTTTCATTAGCAGAGCAACAAAGGGAAAATGGTTTCCCTGCCTTCCTCTTGTATTACAGTGCTCTGGATCTGAATCAGGCCTCATGGCTGCTATCTGCTACTGTAAGTAGTTTTAAAAGTTGCACACAAATACCAGACCATGGATTTAAACCTTTCAGAGAAGCTGATCCTACTTGGTGCATTTCAGATCTGTTGGACAACAGTTCCCAACCAGCACAGCTATTGGCCTATGGATTATGGGAGAATGGGCAGTGTAGTCCAGTGCATCTGGAAGGCCAGTCTCTCCCTACTCCCACTTGTATAAAATAGTTCTATGCCCATGCAATTCTGCTTTCAAGGCATCAAGTTTCTGACAGAAAGGACCCATGGCATCTTTATAGCCACAGTTAGAACAACTGGCCATGTTTCTCCTGGGAGGAAATTCTAGAAGCGCAATAACATGAAAAGCAATATAAATATATTATATTAAATTATAGCCTGTTAAAGAGCAGAAGAAGGAGGATACAAATATATAACCTGGGATGCATTTGCACATTGGCCCCACAGACCCACACAGCAGATGAGTAACTATATGTCCTAGGAAAAGGAGGCTATTCAAAGCCCAGCTACTCCGAGTACAAGACTGGGCAACCTTTCTGTGAACAGAGGGGCTGCACTTCCATTTTTAAAAACTGGGAGAAAATCTAGGCAACAAAATGTTGCCAGGCAGGCTAGAGCTGAACATGTTGCCTCATTTTGGTTTTTCTTTTTCAGAGCTAGGGTGAAGCATTTAATGTACTTAACGTTGTCTTTATTCACACATACACCTGCGTGCACACATGGACACATAACTCCCCCTCTCTCTCCAAACAATAATGTCCCTGAAAGCTGGTGTTTGGCTGCTGCTGAATTGTTCAGCCCAGTCTCGGGAGCCTCTCAGAGCTACCAAGTGGGGTGGAAATCCAGCATGCAGGCCACAAGTTGCCCAGCCATCTCCCCTTGCCCAGCCATCTCCCCTGCCAAATGCTTGGTCTGATGGATATAACTTATGGTGTGCCTGGGGGTGTAGTCAGTGCTCTGTACCAACCTAACTTCCCTTCCACCTTCAATTTACCTGCACATGAATAGTGACATTACATGTTGTTGTCCTTTGAGTGCCAGGAGCTGCTTCGTTCTCCAGGTCTTTTAGAAGGACGGCCAGATGATATACGTTCTGCGTTTCATAATCCAGGGGCAAAAGTACATGCAGCTGCCCTGTGACATGTTAGAAAATTATTCTGGGTAATTTCCAGTTTAGTCTGCACCCAGACACCTACTCCCAGCACCTCCTGGCTTTTCCTGTCAATCCCTATATCCAGATCAGAACAAGCACATCTGCTGCTCAGTTCAGCTAGCAAAAATATAGTTTGGTGCTTATTTATTAAACATAGCAAATAGCAAACATCAGAACATTTAAATGGAAAAATGGGATGAAAGGACGGCAAAAGCAGAGAGAGAAAGAGAAACATGAACAATGGTCAAGAATTTCCTTTCCTTTCTCTTTCTTTCTCCTTGTCCACTTTCTCCATGTCATGCATGATTTTATACACCTTTATCAAGACTCCATGTCCTTTTTTCCAAGCTTAAGACTCCCAAATATTCTTGCTAATTTGTGTTCCCGTTCGTTCTCCTTGTAAAAACAGGCTTTCCATTTCCTGAAGGAAGCTTTCTTAACCTTTACAGCTTCCTGGACACTACTAGAGGCCATGGTGGCCTCTTTGCTAGACTTGGTTGACCCTTTCTACATTGTGGAATTCATTCCTGCTGAGCCTCAATTATATGGTTTTAAAATATCTCCATGAGCGCCAGTATGGTGCAGTGGTTAAGGCACCAGGCTAGAAACCAAGAGACTGTGCGTTCTTGTCCTGCCTTAGACACAAATCCAGCTGGGGGACCTTGGGCCAGTCACTCTTTCTCAGCCCTAGGAAGGAGGCAATGGCAAACCACTTCCAAAAAAATATGTGCCAAGAAAACTGCAGGGACTTGTCCAGGCAGTCTCCGAGAATTAGGCACAATTGAACAGATTAAAAAAAACCTCCAGCAGAGAGATTGGGTCCAAACTGTTCTAAGGCTATCTATAAATGTGATTTCTTTGTTATGGCCTGAGCATGAATCTACATGAGTGTAACTGATGTCCCTGCTTTTACTACACCTTCTCCTTTACATGCCTCCCTGATTTCTTTTCATCCTCAAAATAATTCTCAGCATTGGGATCAGGTGGATTATAATATAACTCTAGATCTAACCTACATTTGCAGCCAGATATTGCCATCTAGAGGAATTCTGTAGAGGAATCCAGTCTTCCAACATTTATTATGCCAGATTTTATACCTCTTTGTCATGAAACTCAATACTATCTCCAGTACATTCTTCCCTGTCCTTCTATAGAGCTTATACAGATATGACTGTATCCCACTGATTCCCTCTGTTCAGTCAATATCCACTGTACTCGTTATACCTATTCACAGCTAAGCCACCTACCCCACCACCCTCTAGCACCAACGTACGTACCATATCTTTTTTAAAATGTTGGTGTGAGCCTTTTATCTGATTTTTAACTCCTGTCAGATCCATCCATTAATCTACTTCCAAGATAGGCCCTTTTAATATTTTCTGAAACATCTATTCCCTTCTGAATCAGATGCTGCCCAGCACCTCTTGGCTTTTCCTCAGTGATCAGTTTAAGAGCTAATCCTGCTGCCTTTTGATGTGGTAGAAGATGTGTAGGAACCTACAGTTATCTAGTACAGGAGTTCTAAAAAGCTAAGTTAGCTTTTAAGTTAGGCACCTAGCACAGAACATGAGAGGTGTAAAGTAGGGTTTCCATTAAGCTGAGAAAAGGGTGGGAAGTAAAGGGCCCACATTTAAAAGCAGTAAAAAAATTATAGGCTGCAGCCTCAGCTCTCCGAACATAATCAACAGTTTGAAGTTTCTCAACCAGACATGCTGTGTTGAGTTTTTGGAAGGTTCAGTCAAGTTGGAGTCAGCCCAGAGGAGCCTGAGCTGTGTCAGTTCCATTTTGGTTCAAGTGCAACCCATCTGTCTCTCATATGAGTTTGGCTTGTCCCATAATATCTCCTGTGCCTAACAAATCTAAACTTCTCCACCCTGACACCATCATCTCATTCAGAAGACCTCTGAACTCTGCCTATCTATCTAGCCCTGAATATGGCAATTCTGGACTTCAACCTGCTATCTACCAACCTAAATTTGGCCTCCAGGATTGGCTGAATTTGGCCTCCAGGATTTTTCAGTGTAATTAGTATAAGTGGACCACAGTCTCTGCCTCCTCTCCAGCACTATCCAGCAGCTTACTAAGATGATGTGTGAATTTTGAAACCTACACCACAGGGAGGTACATTACCATCCAGAATGCATGGCTCATAAGCCCATCTCTCTCTGTTTCTAATGACTGAAACACCCAGAATCGAAAGGCCTTTCCCTGGTTAATACTGGTTAATACTGGCTTTTAATTATTTCAAGATTAGGATTTAAAGTGTTTGCAAGCATGCATCTGATAAAAGCCTGCTTTTCAGTTGAGATAGGCAGGATTGCGGGGGGGGGGGGTAGTATTTTGTTTTCTATTTTGCATTCTGCAGAAAATAGAGCAAGGATGCAGTATGAAAGGATGGGGGCTCATCATCCAAGGATTGGGCTCTCCTATAGACACCTCTCCCTCATCTTCAAAAGGAGGTCCTCTTTCCTCAACACCTTAGTTCACCCTGATAGACCTTAGCTACACTAAGGAGCCTATCCTCCAGGGAATGGAACAAAGCAATCATGCCCCAGAAGGTCTTGTCTTCATACTCTCTGGCTCTCTTAAGCATCTTCAACTTAGCCAACTTGGAAAATTTCAAAGGAAGTTTAATGGCATTGTTTTTATTATTACATTACTTTTAACCCTTGATAGCTGCCTAAAGTTGAGGATGAATGGATAGCATTAAAAGTTGAAATGATATATAGACAAATAAATAAATAAAATTACTTGTCCCCCAAAGGTCAAGAGCTCATTGCTGTAAGCACAAACCCATGATTTCTGCTCAAGGGGCTGCAAGTCATACATTTGACTTTCTGTTCAATAAACTGGAAAGCCCTGCTGGCTTTCTGTCTCTTAACCAAGTATTGTTGTAAGCTTCATTTTCTTCTTTAGAAATTGTTTGACCTGAAAGATATAGTAGTGGCTATGCTATACTTTACAGAGTTTGGAGCCTGGCTTCCTCATACAGTTGCTAAACTCACTTCCATCCTTAGTCCCTAGACATGGGAGATCAGTGTACTCTTCCCCCTGAGGAAGTCCTGGTTCAATCAGATTCAGACAAGTGAATAAAAGAGTGAAGGATGACCTTTAAGCTGTTTGGTAAATAAAGCCTGTGCAAGTCCTGCCACGCTACCTGTACGGCTATTAATGTAGAAACCTTTAGCATCTGCAGCCATTATGCTGTATTCAATATTGTTGAATGGATAGTCTTGGTCAGTGCCATTGACTTTGCCGATGCTGTATCCATAATCAGTATTCTCTGGTACACTGAATACTGATTGCGAGCACTTTGGGGAGAACTCATTCACTCGTCTTACTGTCACCAGAACAGATACAGTGGCTGCAAAGTAGAAAAAGAAACCCAGAAAGTTTGTATGATGGCAGAGTCCCAACAGGCACTTCGTAATTGGCAAGGAACTAAGCGCCCAACCAACACAACCACAGACAGCAGGCCAAGCTCAAATTATACATGAAGGCTGCAGACCTGTAGATCTAAACCCAGGTTTGCCAATTGTACATAAAGTGGATGATTTGATTTTTAGAGGAAAGTGGGGATGGGATTGAGTGAGAATGTATCTGCTGCTTATCTCCTAGTGATAACTCCTTCTGCGTACTTTTCACACTGATATTGTCAGCTCTTCGAGGTAGACAGTCAGGAAACAACCACAAGAAATACTAGAACTCTGCTTTATTGATATAGGCTACAGTACAGAATCTTGAAAGACTGACAGAGTTTCTCCTTCCATCCCTCTTATACCAAAGAGTGTCAGTCTTGGGTTTCTTTCTCACACTTTCCTGCCTTTCTGGGATAAGCTCAAGTTTTGCTAATGGTTGCTGCATATTTTCTTCAAGGCCATCTCTGTACTTCTCTACATATATTGGGATGTAAGCCACATGAGGAAGAATTGATGGACTCTCCTGTCCATTTTGCTGGAAAGTTTGGCCCTTAAACATGCTTGATACATGAATGGGGTAGATCTGTGATCCCGTCTTTTGGGGCCAGTAATACATTTGGAGTTTTGAGAACCTGCCATAAGCATTCTCTTAAAATAGTTGCTATGGGGCAACTAGTGCGAAAAAACCAATTTACTGGAAGGCAGGCTAAAGAGGTTAACTCCTGCTACCCTTTCTCTACAATCTCACCTTACCATCTTTTTTTCTGGGCAGCTGGGCATACTGCCAAACAAAACACTGGCTACAGCTACCAATCTGTAATTGGTACCAATTTTCTAATGCCTCTGGAGTACAATGAAGTTCAGAAACCCTGCTAGAAACAAAGATAATGCCTGAGGCTGATGTTTTGTTCTGCAGCATACCACCTCAATTTTTTAAGAAATCTAAAAATAAAAATAAGATCAAGTGAGATGTGGAGCCTGGCAGGCACTGAGATGTCTGTGGGCACATTCCCATCCATGGGATCCACATTAGAGACCCAAGAGGTGGGCCTATATTGAAGCGTATGGCTAAGCATCATCACATGGAATGTGAGTATGCATATCTTTAGGAATGACACATGCTCTGGCTTAATATGGTTAGAACCTTGTATAAAAACTCACCATTCTCTTCTTATACACTGTCACCATTCTGCTAAATCTGCTCATCTTGTATCTGTAATAATCATGTTCTAATGGGAAAAGAATTCTTCTAATACATATAACAAGAACACATTTGTATTAAATAGCCTCTGAACACTTCCCATTTGGTATCATTTTATTATTTTATACTTTTGATGTATTTGTCAAGCATGCATCTTGGTGGTCTATACTGGGCTTTCTGATTGATCTACTTTCTGAGGGGGAGGGCACAGATCACGTGTAGCTGTTGTTTGTCTATCACAAATTTACTTGGCAATTGTCTCCAGTCATGCACCAGTGCATGGGTCACATTAGTTTCAACCGACTGCTGCTTTTTAATTGCCTCCTTTGGTCTCTTAGATGCCTTTACATTCATATGCTGATAACTGCTTTGGTGCAAAATAATTATCGGCATTATTTTACTTTCAATACTTCTGAAAAAAAGCATGATCATTTAATAATGACTAAGAAAACAGGAAGGTGTTTAATACTGTTCTCTGTCTCTCTCTCTTTCATGGCCACTGCTCTCAAACAAGTGAATCTGGGCAGCTAACAATTTTAAAAAAACAGCAAAAAATACAAAGTAAATAGATAATTGGCAGTTGAGATAAATAAATAAAATCAATACAGATGTTGATAGCTTAATATTGTTTTTGTGCCATTATGATGTTTATTAGCTTTTTAAGCTGAACCAGAATCTAATGATCATTAAAAATGTTGTTTCATAGGAGAAATAAGCATGTTCTTAAATCATCTTTCCTGAAACTAAAGGTACTTTAAAATAATTAACTTTGTTTCAAAGTATGATCTAGACAATACTGTATCATTTCAGTGAAAATCCATTCACAGTTTACTGAAAAGCAACAATGCTGTGTTGCTCCATGAGACAATCGAAATCTACTTTTGGATACAGGGGCATTCATAGGGTATGGTGAAAAAAAATTGTGTGCATCACACATAAAAAACATGAAGGCGGAGCTTCAATCACACCATCATGGCCACCAGCTTGACTTTTTTTACCATACAAGGGAGCTGAAGAGGCATGCTCCAGGTCCGGTCCACTAGAGAGTTTTGTTGGGATCCAGGAGAAGAGCCTTTTCTGCCATGGTGCTCGCCCCCTGGAATATCATCCCCCCTGAGATTAGGCTTGCCCCCAACCCCACTGGCCTTTTGTAAAGCATTAAAAGCCTGGCTTTGCCAACCAACCCGCACCCCTGGCTGTATGAGTGAGCCCTTCTTATGGCCAATTTAAATGTGGGACATTGTGAATGTTCTTGGCAGCTATTCTATGCTACTGTATTGATGTTGTTCTTAAATTGTGGTTGTTTTATCCTGCTTTTATTTTGCTTTTAATTGTTAGCCACCCAGAGTCATGTGTATGAGATGGACAGTCGTATAAATTTATTAAATAAATAAATATGCTGTGAGCACCACCAGCTGGGTAACTTTATTAAAAAGTATAGTCTCTTTAAAAAGTAAAGTTGAGCTTGACTCCTGACAATTTCAGAGACACATCCATGTAGTTTTATTGGCTAAAAGAAAATAATTTGTTGTTGCCTCCTTCTGGGATTTTTTTTCAGTCCCCAGTCTTGCTTATAATCTTCATGTTCCCTGGAGGTTTCCCACCCAAATTCTCACCAGGTTTAGCCTTCCTTACCTTCTGAATCCAGACCAAGTTTGAAAACACAAGGTCAGCTGTATCTTAAATCTGTCTTCTCTCTTGGGTGAAAACCATCATCCTTCTGGCTTGGCAAAGAGCAGAAGAAAGATACTATTTTGCTCCATTTCAGTTGGTAAAGCTTGTGGATTTCACCCAAGACAATTTGGAGCTATATCTGGCCTTTGTGTTTTCTAAACTAGGAGATCACTCATTGCTTCTTCATTCCAAAATGCTTGATTGGATGCCTGCAACACCTATAAATGATTAATTGTCTGCAAACCGCATCCTGGGATTTACTTTAAACTGCAGACCAATGACCATGCCATTTGGGGAACCTTTCTTCACCTTTTTGTCTCATTTCTTGCTTTTGGAATTACCTAAACTAACAAAGTTCTGGAAAAGCTGCACTTCCTTTGCTGTGCTTGGTTAGTCCCATTCATAGGTTGTTAAAACTCCTTGCTAATGGAGTGTTAAAATTATTAGAAGAACTGTACTTGTGTTGAATTATTGCATGCTCTGTTCACTGTGAACTCTTCTATAACAGCTCATATGACAGGTCGGGCAACTGAACTATTCAACATGGAAAACTCTTTATGGGTTAATGTTTTCCTCATCTGAATATTTTTGAAATTAAACTATTGCGAGCCAATGAAATGTATAAAGGACTGGTTTCTGGGCCAATATTTGCCATTCCTTCTGTAAGGATATGACAAATCACCATATTCCCCATCTTTTGTTGCTTCTTCAGGCCTTGAGAGAAGAGGAACATGGATTGTAGGTTAGCATAAATATTTGCCCAAAGAAGCTATTTGCCAACCTGGTTATTTCCTAACAGTATTCCCTATCAAGTAAGTCAATCCTACCCAACAGGTGCTTGCCATCTGCTTCCAAGAAAGAATTTGATGCAGGGCTTAGAATTTAGTACTCAGGACTGCCTGTTCTGTTCTGTTCTGTTCTTTTTTAACACAGATTCCAAGGTGAGTCTGCAAGTAGGTGGTAAAAATATCTGAAGCCTTCATAGTGGCAGAGCAGGATCTCTAGTGATCCAAGGATGAGGCTTTTTACATAATGCAGTGTATTCACGATTCTTGGTGCAGAAAAAGTTTTCACAGAACAAAATGGAACAAAACACAAAAAGGATGAGAAGGTAAAGTCACTACTTGTCCCAGACTGTATACATGGGGGGAAAGTCCCTGCTATAAACTAGACAGGGTTTATAGTAACAATGCTGGATGCACTTTTAGATGTGTCACTAGACTAAGGCATTAGTAAAACGTTCAGTACTGTAACAGCTGGTGGCAACGTGTAGCTCACCTTGGCTGATCCCCCAGAATTAAGTAAGGTGGGACCTGGTTAGTACTTGGGTGGGAAACCAATGGGAAATCTCAGTTGTATAGGCTAGATTGGGAAAATGAAAATCATCCCTGCAGAAGGCAATACAGACTACTCCATATCATTGCCAAGAAAACTATATGGCCTTGTAGTCACTAAACATGAAGCCCAGTTCATGGAAGTTTTGACTTTTTACTTCTCATGCTTAAAGAATTTTGAGGACGATTCTCCTTATTTGGAGGAAAAATATTTTTTTAGAAATTTAGATTCTGTAACTTCAACTACCCTGATGCAGAGTTTTGTTTTGTTCTGTTTATTTTATGAAGGGCAGGAAATTACACACTATTGTCTATAGCTTAGGTCTGCTTGTCACCATAAAATTGCATCATATTAGCAGTACTATTCTCTAGTTCAGACAACAGTGATAGACATTCTAGATTTATTTTCATCAACAAATTTCAAATGGCTATTTCTGCAGCCATGACCCCAGCATCTGGGGGAGATCTCCTCCAGTCCTACAACTCTGCCAAGTTTCAACTGACCTCATCAATATCAAGGAAGGACAAACTCCAAATAGTGTTTTTTTAGCAATGTGGTACTTACTGGTTTGTGCAGGACTTCCTTCATCTATCACCAGAATGGTGGCTTGGTACTGAAATTTAGATTCAGTGGCCATAATTTTTGAGTCACAGTCCAAACTGCTATTCACCTGCCAGACCATAGGATAGAAAGATCAGGAGAAAAGAGGCCAGAAGTTACCTTTAGTTATTAATCCATGGCAGAAAAGGGCAGTGGCACAAGTAAAGCTTATGGTATCTTCTACAGAAGAGAGACCCTTAGTCAAGTAAGATCCAAAGCTCCAATCAGGGTCCCTAAAGCACCAAAAGCTAAATGTGAATTCGAGCTTTAGATGTACTAAACATACTGTACATCTAAATGTATATTTTCAGTACTGCCTATGAATTGATGTGAAGGAATATACTCGAATCATATTCACCCAGCAACTGTTGTTCCATCCCAAAGACTCACCTGCAGATTTGGGCCATCCATTCTAAAGCCATAGGGTAGGCTCTGGTGGTCTATATTATACTTCAAGCTACCATTGATACTCTCTGGATCATAGCAAGACAGAGACAACATGGTCCTCCCAATGGAAAAGGTCTCTGGAATCTCAGTTCTGGAATTAAGCAGAAATAATCACAAGAGGAAGGAGCAACAAGAAGACACAAGGAGATTTGAAGAGGGTAAATATACAGTATCCACCCTCTCCTCTCCCTGTGATTTTCGGAAGCTACTCTTAAAAGACCATTGACAGAAAAGGTAGAACTTCAAGATTTCCAACAGGGCCGCTAATTTAGTTTTGGTTTATGATGCCTTGAGCACTGATTCCTCCAAATCATTAGCCCATTGTTACTTAACTTGGATGACCTCCAGATGTGGTAGATTACACAGTCAAAACCACCACAGCCCCTGGGGATGATAAGCTTTAATTGGTTAAGGATTTACTTGGATGTATTTACCTTTAAGTAATCCCAAACTCTCCTCCCACTTAGCTGTGTAACTCCTATACCTCTCACTTCAGAAACAGTGGTTCTCCTAATCACCTAAATCAACCATACATGCACCCCTATACAGAAAGTGAGACACCCTCAAACTGGTTCTGTTACTATACGTTTTCTTGGCTCAAGCTGCCACTATTTTCTTTGTGGAGACTTACACAAACACAGCAGGGGAACACAGGGGCCCTTTCAAGTTCTCCCGCTTCACAGTAATGTTGACAGTGATGTTGGCATGATCATTGTGATTGAACCTACAGTAGGCTTTCACCACCAACTGGGTTTGGGCTAAGCTTGGATTGTGTTCCAGATCTAAGTAGTATGTGGTCCTGATGATGCCTGTGTCTATATAGTGAAAAAAGATTTTTTTAAAATATTATTTTACCAAGAATTTTAATTACAGTAGTAAAAACTAATACAAACTAAACTTAGAGAAAGAGAAGAGAATGGAAAGAAAGAATAAAAAGTGCAGGAAAAAAGAAAAAAGAATGAAGAAAAAGAAAAGAAAAGAAAAAGAAAAAGAAAAAGAAAAAGAAAAAGAAAAAGAAAAAGAAAAAGGAGAGTATAATAAAGGCAAAGACAAAGAAGTGACTTCCAACCTTCACCACCAGTATAAACAAATTTAATAATGCTTCATCCCCTATAAACAGATAGTTCTTCATCCCATATCCCACCCCTTATCTATATTCCTTTTACTTCTAACAGTCTTAATCTTTAACTCAATCAAATATTCTTGTACTATTTGATTTCTCTTCAATTCTTCTTTATCCCATTGCACAGATTTATTCAAGGCTTTAACAAGCCTCTTTTGTAGATCCAATAGGAAAACATTTTCCAGGTCATTCTCTTGTTTTATCATTTATATTTCCCTTTTAATTTTTAAAATTTCAGCCAGTTTCTTTTGTATATCTAGTAAAGCATCCTTTTCCAAATCATTCTCTTGGCCTGTCATTTGTAGTTCCACATTCTGTACTTTATCTTATCAGATAAAATTTGTTCCACATCTGTCATTCTTTCATTAACATATTTTAGGCATAGTCTATCCATAGAAGCAGGCATCATTACTGATAGTGTTGAAATTGTAGTTACTAACTTCTGGATCCATTCTTCAAAGATCTCCTTTAATATTTTTGATGCTATAACATTTTGTATCATTCTGTAAGTCCCAGTATTAATTGACTTCAAGCCTGTATTTTTTTTTTCTACTTAAAATCTTTAGTCCTTTCTAGTGTCCAGGTTCTAAAATCATCACTTATCTTTTGTTATGACTTGCAATTGCCAGGATAACCAAAATAAGTCTGTTTCCCATGAGGTTGTTTATTTTTTATAGTTAATTCCAAGATCTTATAGTAAAAGTCAATATTCCAAATTTACCTGGACCCTTAATCCATTTATAACTTGCTTAGATCAAAATCTTATTTAGCTTTTTGCTGTTTATTTAAAATCCTTTAAGTTCTTAAGCTTGTAATTGATTTTTCTTTTGTTCAGAGTTGAAGATAAACTCACTCAATGAAGACTTTTCAAATCTGTTGTTCCAAAGGTCTCTAATAGCTTAAGAATAGTTAATAAGCAATTTCTGAAAGTTATTAGAAAGTAAGGTTTGTGAACTTAGTGTCCTTTAAATGGTTCTGCCACAAACAAGATAGCTGATCCCATTGTCTCCTGGTGCTCAAACCCATGGAAAACCACTGTCTGCGGTCTCCTCACAAGGAGCTGTCATTGGAGCACATGTGGGTGATCTCCTGTCCTCTCCTTATCTGCAGAGGTTCCAAGGGACCAGTCTACTCACCGGTTCCTTGGTCTTTGCCGCAGTCATTGGCTCTGCTTTTGCAGAGCCACCTTCAGTTTGCCATACCTCGCTCAGAAGCCCTATTCTGAAGAAAGATTGATTCTCAGCCTCTTGAAGGCAAGAGGGCTGAGAATTTAAAATCAGGGTATCTAACTACTAGAGACTTCCTGGGATGGTGTGGATGCCATGCCTTACCTGGGGCTTTCATTACCTGGTTCAATGGTGAAATACGTTGTGCCTGGGGAGATGATCTGATAGGACACATTTTCCCCATAGGCTCGGACTTGTATGACCTTGGCCAAGGGTGGTGCACTTTCCAGTATTGAACATGCAACTGATGATTCCCTGAATCATGAAGGCAAAAGTGTAAATAACTCTTCTGAATCAGGAGTCTATCAACAGCAATACTGTTTACTCTGCCTACTCATCGTTCAAAAATATTGTTTATGGTTACATGGGCACATAAATATCTTAGCAAGAAGATCAGAGGTCACATTGGCAAGGATGTATCCTGAAAGATATTCCTCCCAGTGTGTGTCTACCCAGAGTTCCAAATATGTTATGTCCCAGTCCTTAAGGTAATGGTGTTTTGATGAACTGTAGATTAGGGATCATACTCCAAACTGTTCAATCTATGTGTCCTGGAGCCAGGAGGTGGAAGAGGCAGGAAACTTGTTCTTACACTAGACAATATCTTGTAGTGCCCCTTTAAAGAAAGAGAATCCAATCTGCTCATCCCCTTTCTGCAATAAATTCTAGATCTGCTGTATTGTCCGTACTTTATGGATTCCAGAAATCTCAGTAGAAAAAGTAATATCCCAGGAGTTCAAGAAGTGTGCAGCTTAATTCAAGCCTTGGCTGTTCTAGTCATAAGTAGGGTTTTTCCCTTCCCCAGGGAATGGTATAAGTCCTATATGGTAGAGGGAGAATAGATGATTCCTCATATGCTGCTACATTTCCATTAGTAATAAGTAGCCTTGGCTCAGGCCTTACATGATTGTCTGAGCAGGCAGCCTTTTTAGAGGTGCCAGCAAAGCATCATTTTGAGCAGTGCATCTTAAAATTCCAATAAGTGTCATAGAAAATTCTGAGATTGCACTGTGGGATTTCATATGACCAGATCTGAACTGATAGTTATGCTCTGCCATAATTCCAGTTCTGTGCCATTCTGTGCAAGGGATTCTGGAGTACCGTATGCCTTTCAAGGATATAGTGAGAGAGCAGGCAGTTTTGGGCTAGCCCCATTTGCTGGCAGCCCAGTGTCCACATCGAAACACCACTGCGTCTTTCTCCCCACCCCCAGCTCTTCAACTCACATGAAATTGACTTTGTTGCGGTGAACAGGATTCACCTGGATCGACAGAGACACTTCGCAGCTTCTCACACCACCATCCTTAACCACAATTGTTAGTGAGAATATCTGCAGAGGCAATACAGGAAAGATGGCCTCTATACATTAGTTGAATCCAGGAGGCCCAGTCAAGAAGCCTACAGTTCCATAGAAGCCTCAGAAACAGATAGTAGCAGTTCCCTGAAATTATTAGGAACTGTGCAATTAGAAAGGCCCAAAGGCCTGAAATGAGAGATGTGGAAATCAAAGTCTAGTGAGAAAAGGCTGATGAACACAACAGAAGCTCCCCGCAGGCATGCAGTTCTCCTTGGGAATGTTTGGGGTATGACAAAGAACCAAGGCGTGACATGCCTTGAATGGACTCCCACTGCTTCAGTGGGATGCTGAGCAAATGTATGTGCAAGGCAAACAATTGAACATACCTTGCCAGCTTGCTCACGACTGAAACCCGTGGCGGGTGCCTGGAGGACTCCTTCTGGAGTTATGACAAAAGGCAAGGAAGTATTCTCAATGGTGAACTGTGGGAAAGGGAGACAACGTGGTAATTATAAAGCAGGCAACACCCTACACCTGTTACCCAGCCTGAGTCCTCACCCTGCCTGGATCACCCTTCGAAAATGCCAGCTCCCCTCTTTTCAGACCACCTCCCCTCAGACAGTCCGGAGGGCTCAGGAATTCCTTCTCCCAACCACCTTCCATTTCCTGAACACAATTTGTCCCTCCTTATGATCAGAGAACTTTTTCCAAGCACATTCCTGCTTTTTCTCCCAACCCCTGTGCTTACGGTCAAGTTGCCTGTGCCCCGCCTCTTCAAGACAGTTCTGTAAATGGTTTCGGTAGATTGAACATCCTCTGAAACTTGTATAGGGAACTGTCCTATGATGTAAGAGAGATGGGAAAAACTAACACAGCGCTGAATCGAAGCCCCTCCTTTCAGGCATTATGAGACCCTTTGGGTAATTCTACTATCACTACTCCAGTCTCCCTCCTATTCTTGGTCAAATAATACTTTGCTGCCCTGTGCTAATTAGAATCTGATCCATTTTAATGGAAAACTCAGTGCCTCCCAGTGCCTGGTGACTAATTTCCATCCCATCCAACACTATAATCTTATGTTAAAATGTTCTTCACCAAATGTTATGGAATGTGTCCCTGAAGGTGGGGTGATGTGGTGGATTTCAGCACTGCTGTTGGTTCTCAGGAACAAGGGAGAACATTGATGTCAGGCCCAGCCCAAGAACAACAAGTCAGTGCGTTCCAACTCCAGTTCTTTATTTGCTCACACCGTACAGACAGAATCTTGCCATATTAAAGCCACTCTACCTAACCTAAGGGGAAATAACCTGGGGGACTCCAGGGCGGGGCTATCCTGAACCTCTTCACTTTCCCACCATTGCCCCCCGGGCTGTGCCTCCTCTTATCTCCTCCACCTCCTTGGAATGTGCTCCCTCCTTCCTGAGAGCCAGCAGCACCACCGAAATCTACCACATCACCCCTCCCTTCAGGGACACATTCCATAACACAAAGCACTTTTATCTTTGGCTGAATATGCCAAAACTGTAACTGAATCAAGGAAACTACAGCACTCTTACCTATGTCAGTATATCCTCCAATGCACACTGCTCTCTTTGCTTCAATAACTCGAACAAAGAGTTGAGCATCTTTTGGATCTCCTCCACAATGCGCAGTGAACGTTAAGGCATACAGATTCACCTGTCTAGCATCTAGAGCAGCGCTGGGACTAAGGCTCACCTGGGAATCAAAAGGAAGAGCCTTGGTGTGGTTCCTAAGCAACCGTTAGAAGGTGGTAGAGTCCACTAGCCCTTCCCTCCCCTGTACACCTCTGAGGGCATCTCCACCAAAGGACTTTTGGCCACATCAAAAGCAGCCCTGGATCTCTGTAACTTCATAACATCAGCTGTGTTTGAGAGCCAATTTACTGCTAGCTCAGCTATGTGGTATTTGAATCCACAGTAAAAAAAAAAATTCACACACACACACACACACACAGAGTGGAATTTACAGTTAGTCAGTTTTCCCATTTGTAGGAACTCCTGCCTCACCATGATTCCAGAGTTTCAAGTAGAAACTTCTTTCAGTCTTCCCTCTTAGGAACTGAGGGATGATGATGATTTTTATTAACATTATATTTCATTCTTTCAGTTCTTCTAAATTACTATTAATATGCACACCACTCTTCATCAAGCACTGCAAAATGATTTACAGAACTAATATAAAATATAAAACTAGAATTGTGAAGAAAACGATATAATCAAATGCCATAGTCAGCAGTGAAAGGAACCAAAAGGAACCAGTCACCTGAATAAATGGGCATATATCTTAAGCAATGAATAAAATGAACTATTGAGGACTACTTGATGCACTTCAAAGGCAGGAAGTTCCATTGTGAAGATGCCACAAATGAGGAAGTCCTTGTTTAGATTACCACTTATTTCCTGAGCATTATCCATTGACAGCATCATAAGTAGAGCCCTTCCCAAGATCTTCTAACCATTGGAAGAGGCATTCTTTATTAAATACACCACTCACTTCTGTTCTGCATCAAAGCAACAGAACAACATTCTCTTTGCCAACCTTGTCTTCATCTCTAGTTGTCCCCAAACCTGAGCCATCAGGTTTGTTGGACTCTAGCTCCATTGGCACTTTTTTCTGGGATTCTGCAAATGGTAATCTGAAAACTTCAAAGGGCATTGGTTGGAGGAGGCTGGTATACTTAGTAATAACAGTCCACATTGTTTGTAAATTATTAGAAAAGATGCCCCAGATAATAAATCACTTGGTGTAATTAGAAATACTATTCCTCAAAAATCATTCCAAGATACTTTATTGGGCTGGCTATATTATCTTGTTTACCTCATAGTTGCCTGTGGATAAGATGTTTGGAAAGTTGAAAAAAGAGGACTTCGGGATGATGGTCTTCAGTGATGTCACAGGTACATAGCTTGAGTTTGTACAATGGACAGAGAAGTTAGTCACAACTGAATTCGGTTTCATGCTCTCTTCCAGTTCCACCGTTTTAGGAAGGCCACTGAACTCTGCAGCTAAGAGAAGGATCAGCAGGAGAGTGTTGGTCCCATGACACCACTAGTGATAGCAGAGGCCATCTGCTGAGAATGGCAGAGTAGCTTCTCAGTGATGGCACCTTTGTTCTGGAATGCTCTCCTTGCTGAAATTCATGAGGCACCTACCTCTTCATCCAGGCCTCCCCTGTACAGTAGGAATGTTTGATGAACGGATTTTGTTTGTTTGTTTGTTTAATTCTCCTTCATTCACTCTCTTAACTGAAGGTGTTATTTTTACAATGTTTTAATTTGCTGATTCTCTTTTGCATTTTAACTGTGGATTGTAAACTTCTTGAGATTTATAACCATGGAAAATAGCATATAAGTACAGTATATAAAATAAATAATTGAACAAAAAGGAAAATAAAGAAATCTTTGGAAACAAAGGATTTCTTTCTTTTCTTTTTTCTTCAATTATTTATTTTTAAATAAAATTTATTTTTAAATAAAAATTAATTTATTTTAAATTAAATAAAGAGGAACTATTTTATCCTATACATTACTTTCATGTTCTTTTTTTTTCAGCTCAAAAAAATCTGTGTATTTAAGAACAACAAGCTGACTAAACAGAGGTGAAGAACCTTTGGCCCTCCTAATACAGCTGGATTACAATGGCCAACAGTGAGGCTTGCCAAGAGCTGTAGTTCAGCCACATCTGGAGGGTTCCCCAGTTTTCCCCTTATGAACATACTATTTATTTCATGGTGTCACTTGGGGAGCTCCTGTCCAGCATACTCTCTTCCAAAATGTAAAGTTTTCTACCATAGCAGGAGTGTCCATGGGGTGTGATTAAAAAAACCAAGATGGTGGCCATGACAATGTGATTGGAGCAATGCACATTAATAAAAGCAGACTGAGCTTCAGCCACATTGTCACAGCCACCATCTTGACTTTTTTGATCCCATCCTGTGGATACCCCTGAAATGTAAGAAGTCCTCTTAGGCACAATGGAACGAGTGGTTCCTGAAGGATGCTTTGATATGCCCCTTTTCTCCTGCTACTTGCCTCACCAATTATAAAACATTTTATGCCCTCCAAGGCAGCACTCCAGTGACTGCCTGTTTTCCTGTATTTTTCTCCTCTTGCTTTTTTCCCTTCTCAACATGTTCTTCACAGAAATATAAATGCCCCTGAATTCCTAAAGTAACTGAAACTCCCAAATCTAAGAATGCTGTTTTGTTAACAGTGTGTGAACACATTCACGCATTGCAGGAGAAAGTTTGAACAAATATTTGTTGGAATGCAGACAGTAAACAGAAAAGATTTAAGAGTACCCAAAGGCAAATCTAGCTTTGCTTTTGTTACAGATCATCCTTCTCCAAATTGGTACCTTCTGGATGTATTGGATCACAATTTACAAAAGCCATGCTGGCTGGGAAAGATGGGAGGTATAGTCAAGCACATTTGCAGAGCAATGGGTCTGCAGTGCTCTGCACTAATCTCAGCAAGTGGTTTTTTTTTAAATCCATCTGTCCTGAAAAGAACGTTTTTGAATTAATTAATTAATTATATGTGAGTTAATTATACTTAATTAACACAGATTCATGGTCCATGAGAAAAAAATCTAAAACCTGTTCTTCAATGATAGGAAACAAAATTATATAGAAAGCATGAAGGCTTACTGAACAGTTCTGGAGAACTAAAAATGTGCAGACTCAGCTGTGTTAATTTTAATTGGTCCCAATGAAATCATTACCCAGTTAGGAAATATTTTTGCTCCTTAATTAGAAGATTCTATAAAATCCTTAAAACTACTGCAGTTCTAAACCAATTAATTAATTAATTAATAGTACTAGGGGAAAATAGGAAAGGGATGCAAGGCACTAACATTTCCTGTTTAAAAAAAAGAGTTTGCACAACTCAAAAGAAATAAAACAACTACCATTTTTGGTTACCTGAGCAGAACGTTTATAAACCAACATAGCTGGGGAGGAAGGGGATAGCCTTCCTCAATTCATATAAGATGGCCTGATCTTTAGGACTCTGCATGTTTCTCCAGAAGTAAAAACAACAAATACTGTATATAGTTACATAAACAGGGAAAATCAAGCTGGCAAAGTAAAAATCAATCAGGCTTTTTATAAGACTCATTTGTGGAACTGACTAAAGAAATCTGGCATTCTCAGAAAAATCAGTAGATCGTTCAGCCAATTTGCTACCCATAGGCAAGCTTAATTGCAAGTGTCTAACCTTGTTTTGAAGAAATTGTTACATGCAATTGTCCTATGATGATCTAGCTCAACTATTTTTAAAGGTGTTTGTGTTGTTGTTTTTACTGATACATGAAAATGTATCAGTGATGTATCAGACATCTTCTGCCCAAGCTTTCAGGGATCAAAATGCAACAGCTCCCTCATATCAGAAGAAGGTATGATGCAGAAAGCAAGAAAACAGAATTCTGGTTACTTAAAATCTCTTTGCAGGGAAAGAAGAGATTTGTAATGAACAGATTGGGACAAAGACAATCTGTTAATGAGGCTAGGGAAAGAACAGAGCCAGGTGAGAGAAATAGCAGACTCCCTGACTGTGGATGGAGAATTGTCATTTCAGGTGTGGCACTTGATGGCAGCCTTTTCTCTGGAAATGCCCTGATTCAGACCACTGGTTTGTCTAACACTGAAGAGCAGCAGCAGCAGCTTTCTAGATTTTGGACAGGACATGTTTTCCTTCCCCCTTGGAGGTACCAGGGATTGAACCAGGGACCTTCTGCATGAAAAAACTGAGCTTGGGCCCCCTGAGGGCTTGCTTGGCAAGATACCAGCAATTTGAAACAGCTTGCTGAGCATAACCCTGCAGAAGAATGTCAGAACCCTGAAACCAAGGGATGAATCATTGATACTTTTTTCCTGGTACTGAAGACCAGGAAAATTTACTTACATGTCATTTTTAACAACTGGATGTTGCTGCTGTGGCCGTCATGGATGTCAACCTTTACGTGGTGAGGGAAATTCACTTTCAGTGGAAAGACATGAGTCCCTAAACAGGCAAAGATACTCGTCTCCTCTGAATCCAATTCTTATAAGGTGTTTGTATAAATATGTCAGGATTAGCACATGAATTGTAGTTTTAAGTGAGCTGGGAGCAAAGGACCAGTCAAAAATACACAAGCATCCCAGGTCTCAAGAGCTTGTTGATCAGACAAGGCCCAACTGGCCCAGGAAGTCTGCTCCTAGCCCGCCCGCCCGCCCTCCCTTCCTTCCTTCCTTCCTTCCTTCCTTCCAGCCAAGATGGGCAGAATGAGCCCAGGGGCCGATGGTATTTTCTGCAGTTCTGCAGCATTTCATATTCAGCCTCCAAATGGTGCTTTGGAGTATTCAGGAGTGTGAGCATAGCACACATCTGCCATATTGTAAAGCAGCCCTCCGATTATGCTATCTGAATGGGGATTGCCCACATCTCTTGTCCCAGAAGTTCTCGCCTCAAGGCAATGGAGCAAAGGCTTCGAATGAAGATTCCTCCCATGAGCCTCCACACCTCTGAACTGTCCCGCTACTGAAGGGGAAGAGCATTGCATCTAGCAAAGTAGCAGGGAGGAGGAGGTCAACTGAGAACAGCTGGAAATTTGAAAAAAGAAAGACAAGTTCAAGAGTCAGTTCACTATTTTGTATGTCTTTAAAATAATTTCATCCCTTGGGAAAGGAGAAGAGAAATATATTATAATTAAGGTAAGACGCTTCTTGCCTAGGCATGGCTGCAATGAAAAGAAAGTGACTGCTTTTCCTCTACTGCACTGAATCCCCAATTCTCAGTTGCCAACAACAGATATTCCTCGTGAAATGAGTGTTTTTTTAATCTAATAGACTAAGTATATTGCTGCTGTTTTGTTTTGTTTTGTTTGTATAATGTTTAATTTGATGCTAGATTGCCTTGAGAGCTATGCTGCTAGGTGGGGTATAACTTTTCTTAATAATTAAGTAAATACATCAAATTTCCATCACCCTGTGCTTTCCAGATGTGTTGGAATACAGCTACCACAGTCCTCAGCTAATGTCTATGCTGACTGGTAGCCGGAAGTTGTAGTAAAAGAGATCTGGGGGGCCAGATAGAAAAAGACAAAATTAAACTGAGAAATGAGGAAAGTAAATGTAAAAGGCATTAGAAAGTAGATGGAACTTAGATACAAAGAATAGGAAGAAGAGTTTACCAGCACAACGGTTAGTCAGCGGTCATTATTAATTGGTGGATCAATAATGTTTTGTTATTTTATTGCTATTTGTGGTTAATTATTTGGGTTATGGTGTAAGAACAATAAGGAATCTTGCAATGCCTTAAAAATGAATGCATTGAGTATCACATGAGTTCATATATGATAATTAATACGTCTGTTCCAAGGTGCCACTGGACTCTCTGTTGCTTTTGCTTCGGCAGACTAACACAGCAATCCCCTCTGGAACTAAGTTTTTCGTGCTTACTAAGATTGTTCAGATTGTTCTTGGCCTCTTCTCACCCATCAATGGATTCAAAAATTTCCTAGGGTGCAACCACATTGTTTTAACTGAAGACTGATATTTTGTAAAGCTGTAGCCCTAGGCAGCCTGAAGGCACCCTGGTGTCTATGTGCCCATCTGGTGGCACATGTACTCACATACACATGCTTGGCTATAGTCCATGTTTGTCTACACCAGGAGCAGTCAGCTTTGTTTTCACAGCTGTCACACATCAAAGGCTGTTCTTGTACTGCAACTAGCAACCTTGTTTCCAGGCCACTGGTGTCTGGCCATTAAAAATAGGGCAGGCAGGTCTTCTTACCTTCAGCTCCGGTGACTGGATCTACAGGTGGGAAGGAAATATAAGAGGAAAGTTTCGTGTGCTCTGCCTGCTGTGAGTCCATTTAACTAGCAAATATTCCTCCAGAAAATTCACTGCTGAATGAGAAGTGAAGGCAGATAACTGCTTACAACCTATTTTTATGGTGCAATTTCCTTGCCTCTCCCACATAATTTTATGTTCTTCTGCTGCTGTTTATGCCATCATTTTTCCACCCAAAGCACCACTAGGTACTACTAATCAACTGTTTTGATGGATAATGCTAGGCGTGTGCCATCTGGATTCCCCCCTTCTTAGGGAAGGGTGAGAAAAGTTGCTCTGGCTGAACTCTCAGCTTCTTTCGGTTCATCTTTGCATCTAGTTCTCTGTTCCTTGGAGAATATAATCAAGAGCACCAACACTGCACTAGTTTCCTCTGCAAATCAGGGCAGGGAAATCAGATGCTCCGTCTCATTGTCACAAAGGATCCAGGAAACCCCCTTCGAGGAACAGGGAGGCTGCTTTCGTAAGATCTGGGACTGCCAGTCTCCAAATGAATCTGGGACTGCCAATGTCCAAATGAACAGGGGCAGGTGGAGTCCTCCAGATCAAGGAATTAAGCCGGGGGGCGGGGGGGGGTCAAAGGAGTGGAGCCCCCTGGAATTAGTCTGGGCCTGAAGGCAGAGCCAAACAGAGGAGCCGCCTGTTAAAGGGCAGAGCTAGAACAATGAGAGCACAGCAAGAAAAACCGCCTCCCTCCGGTCACTCCAGGCAACGCCATGGAAAGCAACACAAACAAAGGGCCCAAACAAGCTGTGCCCTGGTCAAGAGCTGGCTTGTTTTTGTTTTTCTCCCGTAAGAACTGGCAATGGGAATGGAAACCATTTGGTCCTTATCAGCCCTGGCAGGCCCGGCTTCAGTCTCTGAGCCTCACTGCAGATTGAGAGATGTTGCGCTGGAGCTGGCCAGACTCCGCCGGACTCCCGCAAGTGAGCTTTGAGAGGCGGAGTGGCCCAGGGGTCCCTGCAGGTGCAATTGATACCAACACTCACATCGGAGGGACAGTCTTGATACTGAAGCAGCTGCTTCTCTTTGCCAGGCCCAAGGTCTCCCACTGGGGGGGGGGGGGGCTTTCCAGAGCTCCCTCAAATTCATTCAAGGAACTGTGCAGCTCACAAGCCCTTCATTACACGCAGTACTTGTGTAATCACCAGCCACTGTGTACAATCACATGCTTCAAAAGATCTGGGGGAAGTATGCTACTAATACGCTTATATACATTCCATTCACAGTCCCTTTTATCCTTTTAAGCCTGCAAGGTGTAACGCTGAGGGCCCAGGGAGACTGGATGCACCCCTCGCAAGCCAAATAGCACTCTGGGGAGAGTAATTCAGAAAAGTCCCCTCTCACCCAGTGGTCCCTCAGCCATCATTGCTACTGCTTCCTCAGAAGCACAAGCCTTACCTATCATCCAGGTAGTGAAGAGCAGAAAAAGGAGCAAAGGCCAGTTTCGCTCCACCAGGATAAGCCGCTGCATCTTGTCAGAGCCCCCGTCTCTCCTCTGTGCCTCCTAAGGTTGCCAGAGTGTGTTGCTAATGACGCTGGGCTGGGCTGGGCTGGGCTGGGCAAATCTCACCTGGGAACGCTGCAACCCTGCCCCAGGAATGGTGCGAAAAATCCAAATGTTCCAAGCCACCTCGCTCGTCCAGAGCTCACCTGCACACGGATTGCTCTTTCGCCTCCAGCCCCACGTCCAAAAGCCCAGGGAATGCACCAGCCACACGTGATATTACGGGCTGCTTCCACATAAGCTTCAATTCCAAAGTCTTTTCAAAGGCAGCTTCCAAAGACAGGGCAAGATTATTGGGTGCATAAGTAATTTGGTTTATATTTGCTGTGAGAGGAAGGATCATCCATGAAAGCTCCTGATTTCTTTCGATCCATCAATCCGTCTGTTTATTGTTTTGACCACAGGTCATAACAAATAACACAAAGCCTACAGAAGGCAGTAGCCAATCATAATTCAAATATATATAAATAGGTATCAGTCTATTAAAACTTAAACAGCATAGTTAATACAGTGAGGTTGCAAATTAAAAAAACCCGAATTTTTAATAAAATATTTTCCCTGTTTAGCAGCTACTCGGGCTCCTGATTTTGGGAAATATTGGGGCAAAATCTCTAGTACAGGGTGGGGGAATTAAACAGATAAAGTCCCATGACAGCCATGAAGCAAATCATGTTTGCGCATTTTTCTTTTTCTTTTTTCAGCGAGGCTGCAACTTAGCAAATGAGGCCGTGAGAAGGATGATGATGATGATGATGATGATGATGATAGAGGAGGAGAGGAGGAGGCGGAAGTAATTACCCAAAGTGCTGCCGTTCGAACCCGGCTTACTCCGCCGGGTTTTTTGTCCCTCCCGGAGTGCCCAGAAGGGCGCGCTCTTGCGCCGCGGCCGCGCCATTCTGCTTGAAGGGTGCCAGGCGGCCTCTTCCGCGGCCGGCGAGCTCGCCTTGCCGGGCTCTCCTCTTGCGCAGCCACCGCCCACCCTCCCGTAAAGGCCGGCCGAAGCCCCGCGCGGGAGGCAGGGCTGGCAGCCTTTATATCTGGAGACTTCTTCCTGAGCGACCGAAGGCACGTCATGCAAGAGAAACTTGACACGCTCGCATGAATCAATAGAATTCCGCTGATTTTGTTTATCGCCGCTCTCGAGGTCTAAATACTTCGCTCAGTTAAAATCTCCCTCGGGTCGGCACCTCCATGGAGTAATCTTAATACGAATAGCACTTTTTCCTCCCCAACTTTCCAGTCTAGCCTACCGCTCTGATATTTCCTCGTGGTCTCCCATCCAAGCAGAGACCGATAGAAAGCAGCAAAGAATTTGACTTTTCTGTATCCCTTGGCTTCCATGTCATCCAGACTTTTGCAGCCCCATCTGGTACCTCTGTCCAAGCCCTGATCAGGTCTGACCCTCCTTAGCTTTTCTAGATCAATTAGGGCCCGCTAAGTGTTGGATGCTACTGGTATCTGCAATGTTTCTTTTGGCTGTGAGATGGTACTGTTCTGTCTGTGAGACTGGAAAGGCCAGGGGTGGAAATCCACCACCAGACCCTGAAGTGGACCAGAAGAGAGTCAGAAATTCTGCCCTAACAGGGGCTTTTTTCAGAGATGCAAAGGGATGTAGCAGTTCCCCAGTTATAGCCTGGTTTATACAACAGACTAAGTTACAGTTTATTTCACCACGTTTTCTTCAATAATACACGATACACTTAGCCATCATTTACAAACCACAATATCTGAGACATCTGAGGCACTAAGCTAAGCCAACAAAGTACACTGTGATGTAGTGTGTTGTGTGGCCCAAGCATGGAAGAGGACTCTAGAAAGTATGTCAGGCTGGAGGGAAGAGACCCTTGAGGTGCAGCCGTGGGCTGCAGGCCTGGGTGCTCAAAGCTGACGTTTGGGCATCTGCAGGTTTGATTATGAATTTTGCTTCCATTTATGGCTGAATTTCCAGCTTCCTGTTGTTGCACACTGATGCACAGACACTTGAGGGATTATTCAGTGAGTCAGATAATGATTTATTTGACCTTCTTTTTATGCGTAACCTCATTGCTTTGGGGGATGGCTTATGGCATTTTGCAATGCTTTAATTTGTCTTTTATTTGAGACATTATGCCCCCTCCTCTCACTCTGGATTTGGGCTTCATCTTGGTTTCTTTGTAGTCGGGGAGATGCTCACCTATGATGCAATTTGCTCCTTAAGAGAAACAGTGAAATATAACAATGTATATACATTAATTAATTAATTAATTAATTAATTAATGGGCATTATTAAAATTAAACAAAAGGCTGCCTGGTGTTATTGTTAAGGCGTCAGGTCAGAAACAGGATGACTGTGAGTTCTAGTCCCGCCTTAGGCAGGAAGCCAGCTGGGAGACCTCGGGCCAGTCACTCTCTCTCAGCCCTGGGAAGGAGGCAAGGGCAAACCACTTCTGAAATCTTAGCAAGAAAACTGCAGGGACTTGTCCAGGCAGTTGCCAGGAGTCAACGCTGACTCGAGGCCACCAAAAATAAATAAGTAAGTAATAATAATAATAATTCTAAAAACTTAAAGTGCAGAAAAGAAGGGGTGACACTGCAGCTCAGCCTAGATTGCAATGTCCTGGGAGTCTTGAGAATACAAGAGTTTGAGCAGGCATTTTGAGGGAATACAGATGCAGCCTGATAAATAGACGATGAAATAATACTTCATAGAAGTGGGCAAACTACTCGACATTGGATGGACAGGCTCACAGCTGAAGAGTTGCTGCTGCTACCAATTGCTCAAAGTAGTAAGTTGCAGAACAAAATATATGTGTTGGATTGACACCCCCCGCAACCTCTGTGTGGCTTTAGTATCTATTTGGCCTTCGTGTATACGAAGTTGGAGCAGAAAGAGGAAGTTCTCATGGCCTTGGCTTGAGGCCCTGCACTTTTGGGAGGGTTTTGGGCTGCAAGCGAACTGCCAAGGAACGGGGAGGTGGGAAGGCTGCACATCCGTTCCTGCAGCAGAGGAAGAACTCAGCTCCCAAGATACATATTTCAAAGTCTACACTGTCTTGGAAGGAAGGCTTGGCTGAGCCAGTCAGGAAACTCTGGAGAGCAAAACTGAATCCAGAGAACAGCCAGAGATGTTAGAGAAACAAGGATGTTTTAATAATGAATGGAGACCAGAGACTGGGAAGTTGGGGGGGAAAGTCCTGATGTGTGTCTTGGTCTCTCGCTCCGGGAACATCGTGGGCAGCTCTCTGAGGTGCTGGGCTTCCGCACAGGGTTCAGTTTGGACCGTTCACATGTGACTGAAGACATCAGCATACCAGGAAACCCTGATGGGGCCAAGGTCCCCTATGCACCTCATACACACTTCATTCGTTGTTTTTTGAAGGAAACCTGATGTCTCTACAGCAATACTGTTTGCCAATTGAAGTCCAGGTCATTGTTTTTATTAGGACAGAACAGCATTCTTTAATAATGCACAAATGTGTTTAATAATATCCACGGATGTATCTCTGGGCCTACAACATCTAAATCCTTTTTCTCTGCTGCTTTATGGGCCCTTTTGCTAAAAGTAACTTATAAATATTTTGAAATAAATAAATAAATGCATACATACATACATCTTCTAAAGTAATCAAAGCTCTTGGGGATGGGAGGGGAGAGGAGAGAATTCCTAGAATACAAACTTCAGGCGTGTTATATTTAGGTTTGCCAACTGACCAGAAAAATTGCTGGCCTGGCATTGCTGTGTGCTTTTTAACAGCAGCTTGAGGTTCAGAAAACAATAAGACTCACAGCATGCAGATAACCAGTATCGCTTGCTTGTCAAGCTGCTGTTACAAGCGCTGGCAAGTTGAAAAGTTGCCAGTCTTAAATTAATCAGCTTTCGTTTCTGACAAATAGCTGGGGTCAAGGAGGACCCACCACAAAGATGTGCAGGCTCTGTTGCCCCATCTCTTAGCAAGCAGTTATTTCAGTGCAAGGATTCTCCTGAATCAAACAAAGCCAATATAGCAGGATTGGGTTCCTGTTCAGTCTAGGATTCCATTGCCCTTGCACGCAGCAGAGAGGTTTTCTCCAGGAGTCATATTCCGGCTAATGCAGCACAGTGATTTTCTTGGAGAATACCTTCAATAGGGCCAAAATGGCATAAGAGTGGCATTCATTTTCTCCAGAAACCTTTATCGGGGTGACTGTTGCAAGGCAAAAATGGAAGATCAGGAAAGCAACATAAAGTCCAAAAATTAGGCCAGGAGGGTTGCTTGCATTCTAGACTCAGTCTGGAGATGGAGATTGCACTGAGTGTTCAAGGACAAAGAAACAATGGCTGACCTTCCTCGGGGTCTTCCCTGAGTGAATTAAACGGGCTCCTTGCTAGGCTAAACTGCAAATTTTGAATTAAGAATCCTGGAGGAGACAAAAGTGTGCGTGTGTTTGTTTGGATTTATCCAACCATGGATTTTGGGTTACATTTTCCTTTCATGGGCTGATGAAGCTATTCTTTGAAGTAATTGCTTGATGGCAAACATTCCAGTCTGCAGCTGGGCACCCGAGTACAGGATCCACATGGCCCTTTTGTGAAATGTTGAGAGTTAACGATAAAGCAGGCAGCAGTGGGCTATCTGGACTTGGGATCTGCGAACAAGCCTGAATTCAAGGGCCGGAAGTTTCCTACCCATTTTCCAGGCAAGCCATCACACCAAAGGCTGTAAGTGCAAGCCTGACCCAAACTTGTCCCATAAGGGGAAGCCAAACAATGTACTAAACCTTCCGAAGTAGGCGAGCCCTTGCCCACAGTGCTGCTCCCGCCCTGCTCCCACGCACTCCCCTGCCCTTGCTGATTTGGGAGGAAAAGGCCTGACTTCCTGCTATAGAAATGGCCTGAGCCCAGTCGCCCTTAGTCTCTGTGTGTAAGAGGGAGCTGCTGTAGCTTGTACCTGACAGCCCAAGCCCTCAGGAATGAGGAGGAGGAGGAGGAAGAGCCAGCAGCCTGGGTGGGGCACCCGCAGCACGGCAGGCAGCCGGCTCAGGAGTCCAGCTTGTGCCAGCTGGCTCGGGAGAAGGGCCCTCCCACCACCCGCCACCCAACCACAGCAAATGCCTTGGCTTTGGATTGTGGCTGCAAGCCGGGGGGGAGGATCCCGTGGGGCAGGGAGATCAGATTATGGGGTCCCGGTCTGCCATGGGGCCGCCTTAGGGCCCTGCCACTGGTGTTCTCTCCTTCTGTCAGTGGCAATGGTTCCAGCTGTGCTGCCATTGTTAGGAGGCGAGGATCTCTATGAGGACTTTGCCGGGATGAATCCCACCACCCTTCGCAAATCTTTTAAGTAAAAATATTGCCTTGCCTGGAATTTCCCTTGGTTTAATCGCTGAGGATGAGGTCAGTTAAAGAAGGGCTGCGCATGAACACACTCCTCAGGGCTCTGTGTGAATCAGCACTTCATCCAGAGGGCCTCTGTTAAGAGAGCTGGTTGCCAATCCCAATCCAGCTTAGCAAACAGCTACACACATAAGCCCAGTCTCCTGTTTCCAGCAGTGCTCTCGGTGTCCCCAAGGTGGTCCCCAAGGTGGCCATAAAGACAATATCCCTGCTCTGTACAGACAGAACGTGCTACACCTGTGGGTTCAGTCAAGGAGGGACAAGTTCAGTAAAAAGGTTCAAATGGCTCGAGTAAGCAAGTCAAGCTGCCTGCTATAATAATAGTGCTAGTATCATTATTATTACTATTATTATTATCATTATTATATTTTATTAGTAGTTGGGATGGACAGTGTATATGTATATATATATATATGTGTGTGTGTGTATATGTATATGTATACGTATAAGTATATGTATATGTATATGTATAGCTTCAAAAAATTAGCAAAGCTGAATGAGAACTTAAAGGTAGATATGCACATAAGTACAGCCAGGGATTCTTTATCTGCATGATAATTGTACACACATCCCCTGACCCAGTTTAAGCATGTTATGGATATTTTTTAATTAATTTCATTTCCACTGGGGGCATTGCCACTGCTTTCCTTCTAGGCCTGTAATAAGGGAGCGCTCAGATAATTTTTGTAAGAGGCCCACCAGAAGCAGTAAAATAAACTACCTCTCTAGGAAAGATAAACAATATTATAATGGGTCCCCCGCTTTTGACTGGGATGATACTCTGGCAAATTTACATGGCAGTCCTGTAGTCTATCAAAAAGAAACCTTATGGAACTCAATGGAATTTACTCCCATTCAGATTAGTATCAGATTGCAGCTGTAGCTCAACTCTCTTGAGATCCAAAACAATTTAGTTGTGACAGCTTTCATTGGACTAATGCCTGTCAAACCTGATGCCTTCATAGATTTTTCAGAGAGCTTTATATGCAGTTCATTTAGCTGATAGAATTCTAAAGTAACACTTTTAGTTGGCAATATTCTGATTATACTCTGGCCTATACCTGTGATAAAGATTGATTCGATTTGATTTGATTTCTCAGAAATGGACCAGAATTTCTTAAACCTGGTGAGAAATAAATAATCTCTTCAGAGTGGACAGGATATGATAAGACTGGACCTTGCAGTTAACAAAAAAAAAAGTGCTTTCCAAAATCCTCAATTGGCTTCAGCTAGTATGAGATTTACACTATTCTTATCAGCCAATTTCATGATTGTATGTAAATATATATCCATATTTCCAAGTTGCACATTTATACTGGAATGAAACAATGGTACATCTCTGTCCATGGTTTTAGAAAGGACCTGATAACTAAGGTCAAACTTTAAATCTATTCAGAAAGGAGGGGGACAAGGAAAGAGTGGTAAATTCCCAGCATCACAAGAATATAGGGAGGAGCATTCTGATGAATGAGTTGGCAGCCTATACTATACAGGCTAATCCAAGTGCCTGAGGAATGAATCTAAAGGATTAATTCTAAAAAAACTTGAAGGGGAATAAGGATATAGCCTGGCTACTGATATCAAAATTCAAACCCATAGGGGCATCCCACAGGGAGCAGGGAGAAATGACTTCATAAGCTTTCTGATGTCACTGTGGCTTGTAGCAAATGCCCATGACAATATATCTTCTAAGCAGCGATACACTTATATACCTTTCCCATACATTTCCAAAGGGGGTAGCTATTTTGGTCTTTTGCTACAAAGACATCAGAGTCCTGTGGCCCCTTAAAGAAAAACAAATTTATTATCAGTGTTTTACGGAGTTTATCAGTATTAAAACTTTGCCTGCAAAAAGTTCATAATCTAAAGTAAACACCAAGGGAGATTTTAGAGGGAGTGGAGAGAGAGGGAAAGAATAGCAAAGAAAGAATAGATGCAATTGTACATACTTACACTTGATTACTAGTGGGAATTAAAGATTGAAGCAAAAGGTCTTTTAAAAAAAAAACGGGGGTGGCAGATGTGAAGGAGCAGGGAGAACCACCTTTCCCCATGATCTCTAGATTGGGCATTATTTTATGAACCTCTGTCATGTCACTATCACTCCTTTACTCACCTTTTCCGAATTAAAGAATGCAGACAGGATACCCTTTCCTTGTGAGGAGTCATACTGATTTTCTAGGTCTTCAGGATCCTTTCTGAAACAAAGTAACCAGAACAAATCCATTGTTCTAAGGAGCTTTGCAACACTGATTTATATAGAGCCATTACAATACTGGTAGTCCCTTTTCCAACTGATTGCTAGCATGTTGTTCACTCTTCTCACAAACGTCATATAGACTAACATTTTAATTCTTCTATTGATCATGGTCCTCAGATGATTAAACATGTCAGAACTCTAGTCCTACCAATGTATAAATAAATGTAGTGGCTTTTGGGGGTCCATCCCTTGATATTTACCTGACATTTCCTCTTGGCTGTTTCATACCCTTTACAATCCCCCTGCTAGCTCCCCTAGAATAATTTGGGTTGTCAGGGAATGTGGTTACTTCACTGCTCGCCACCAGTTTCAAGCTATTTATGAACAAATTGAAAAGCACTTACCACCATACAGTTCTTTGGAGAAGTCCACTGTTTACACCCTTCAGTTATGAAAAATGGCACTTTTCTCATACTTAAGCCATTTACCAATCCACACCGTGGCTGCAAAATTTACTTGGGAGCCTTTGCAGAAATTCCATTCCTTCATCTTCACTGAGACCTGGTTTTGCTTTTTGCTTGCTAACATACATAATCATGCTTTCTATTAGTTTACATAGCATGGGCCCTAAGCTAACCACTGTGTAGTTTTCTGGTTCTTAAAAGTTGATGACGCTGTTTATGTTTAAGTCAGAGGTTTATCTTGTGCATTTTTTGTTAAAAGATCACTTTAAGGATTGAATACCATCTAGATCTAATGCATGTTACTCATGTTTGTGTGTGTGTGTGAAGAAGGCTGGAACATCATGGCTGCATTTGCACAACACACTAACCATAGTTTATTGAATTAACTCTATTGCCATGGATTGCATGGCACTCTGTACAAGCTAATCACATCAAAGTGGGGGGTGGGGGTTGCACAGACTAGAGGACTACCAGATCAGTCCTGCAAAGAATCTGGATAGCCATGAGATAATAGCAAAAAGTAGCAACATTTGAATGTTTTGGTGTCATCTTGGGATCATCTAGAGCCCTATAGCCTGGTGCAGTGTTTCTCAGCATTGGCAACTTTAAGATGTGTGGACTTCAACTCCCAGAATTCTCCAACCAGCATACTGGCTAAGGAATTCTGGGAGTTGAAGTCCATACATCTTAAAGTTGCCAACGCTGAGAAACACTGGCCTAGCGTATACAAACTAGGCAGCCTTGTTTTAGTCCAGCATGTGGTACCAAACCAGCCTATCTGTTGCAAATCTGGCTATATACGCAATGGGATCCTCGGCAAAGTTTCTTCTATGTGGCCCTCACCTGCAAATTGGTTTTCTTAGTGGCAGAAGTACCAAAGCTCTCAGCAACTCTGTTTCTGATCTCCCTATGAATTTCCCAGAGTCCCTGAAAATGATGCAACATTAGGAACTTTATAGAAAATGAAAAGCTTATTAGATTCAGCTACTGAACACTGTTCTGGATGCTATGGGGTGTAGATTTAATGGGTAAAATCCAGAGCAGATACAGGGGGTATTGCCAGAGCATTAGCTCCTAGCAGTACCCCAAGATGTGAGATGCTGATCTTTTATTGCCTCTATTTGGCTATGCTTGCCTAACAACATTCGGATTCCCACATTGAGCAAGGGTCTGGACTCCTTTGTAACTCTATGATTCCATTCCATGGTAATCCATGGATAGCTGTTCAATGGTTTACTGGATTAAGTCAATCACCCAGTTTCCCACAGACTAAACCTGGCCTGCAAACACATCAATGACCAATAGGTGGCGGCAGAGAGAAGATACAGGAAAACTTAAATTCTTGGTGGTCATCTAGTGGTCATCCAGATTTTTGCAGTCCAGATCTGGGTGATCTACACAACACATTAAGCCACACATTAGCTAACCAACACTAGCCTGCTGCATTTTGTCAATCCAACCTTTCTCTCTAGTTTTAAGACCTATTTCCTGAAAAAAGAAAATCTGTTCTATATCATCTTTGGTGAGAACAGAAAAGGTGTAGTTTCTGAGCTTCCCACAACAAGACAGAAAGGAAGCACCAACCACCCCTGCAGGAGCAGGAAACGATTTGTAGTCAAGTTTTGGAACTGCAAAATGTTCCATTTCAGCCACTATGACATCTATTAAATGCATATGCCTCCATTTAGATGTCATGCTTTTAAAGCATTTTGCTAATACCCCAAATTATGAAGTTGAACCTTTTTAAAATATTGGTATAAATTCATAAAACAAGTCCAGCCTTCAGATGCTCGGATTTAGTCTTGGAAGATACATTCATGATGAAATATTTGTGTTCCTGTGAATAGGCAGTGTACATTTCCCTCCCATAGTCACAGCCACTCCTCCCCAGTATTTGGATGAGGGAGCAGGGCTTCTACTTCACAGCACTTATCCGCCCTGCAAGCTTGAGCATCTTCTTCTATATTTGGGTGATGCCAAAAGTGTATGGTGCCAATCATATAATCAAAAGTATATATCAATAGGAGTAATAAGGTATATCTAGGAGTGAGTATAAAGGTAGTTTCCACTGGAATGTGAAATCACCCCCTTTTTTCTCCAGGTGGGAGCAGGCTCCTGCCTCTTTCAACAGCAGCAACTGGCAGGACGAGCGAGAGGCTGGTCAATAAGCAGGAGGGCATCAAACGTCGCATCCCCGGTCCGCCCCGCCGTGATTAAAAGATACATGAGGGGAACGACCTCAGTGAGAGGCTACAAGCCCAAGGGCTGCCGCGGCTCTTTTCTGGGGCAGGATTTGGCCATCAGGACGCTTCTCGCCGGAGGTCGGCTAGAGCAGCGTGAGCGATCCGCCACAATCGCATAGCTCCATTGTGCCCGGGGGGGGTCCCACCTCCGAGCGGACCGCTTGCCGCATCGACCCCTCTTTCTCTCTGCGAGACCTTTTGGCTCCTAATATTGTCTCTAATTAAATTACAACCGGTCCAGGAAGCTCAGGTTTCAGACAGCTGTTTTGCCCGCTCATTGGCTCTCGGTTGAGCAAAGGGGGCAAGGCCTCGGGCGCTCATTGGCTGCTGTGCCAGAGAAGGGCGGGGCTCGGTCTGAACCAAAGGGTGCGCTTCGCTGCCTTGGGACTGAACGAGGGAGAAGTTTTCAGCGCCTCCTGCGTCGGTGGCTGAGCCGCAGCCTCTTCTCGCCCTCGCTGGACTGTGCGGTCGGTTCCCTTCTGCTGGCAGCTGAGCGCCCCAGCTTTGGCATGCACAGCGCGCGCCTCGACGCCTTCGTGAGCCACCTCCGCGCAGAAGTGGTAAATTTGCGGGGCAAAGGGGGGCAAATCGGGGCTGGGGCGGGGAGTCCTCCAGAGGACTCACGGTTCACGGAGGCGCGTGCATGGGAATCACTGATTGTGGGGACCCAGGTAGTGCGCCCCCCCACCAAACATTTAGTGTCTGATCAAAAGAGGAGGGCGCTGAGCGGAAGAGGGGGCGGGCCAGGAGGGGACTCCCTTAAAGACGATCTATCCCGGGGCAGCAACGGGGACTCGCGCAGTCTAGACGAAGCAACGCCGGCGATAGTGCCTGTCTTGTGACTTCCATTCTGCGGGAATGGCTGTTTGCAGAAGACTGCCCCAAAGTCTTCCAGGCAGCAAGACGGGGCATGCATCTTCTGCGCCGAGCTGAGTGAAGTCGTGCGTGTTCCGCCCAGGCTGACTGAGGAGCTGTCAGCCCACTCCTTCGCTTATTGTTGAGGCAGGCGCTGCCGCTGCGTCCCGCACTCTGGCTAGTTGGGGCTTCGCTGGCTGTAGCGGCGGGCCGATGTCACTTGGGCCCCTGTGCCTTTGAAGTGGCTGGATTGGGAGGGCTGAGCGTGCTGCGGAGGAGACCAGAGCCGCTGCCCGCGATCCGAGGCAGACTCCCCAAGGGTCAAGTAACGCCCTCCCACCGGCCCCGGTGCTACCTACTTCTGAAGACATAGGCACCGATCGGGCAGCCTGGTGAAGAAAAGCCTTCCAACGATGCCCGAATGTGCTGCTTCGCCCGTCTCCTACTGGGCCTTGGCCCTCAAAAGAGAACCTGGGATTGGGGAGCGGTGACGATCCCCGGCTCAATTCGTACCGAATCCAGCAACGGTGAAGGGGAGTCTGAGCGCAGAGAGGGTTGCTGGGTGGGTCCGCTGTTATCCAGGGGAGAAAAGATGCGGAGCTAAACGGAGACAAAATTCACCACTGGCTGTTCCCGAAGGTCTTTCTAGAACCCGGCTGTCCCAGTGCCGGGCCTTGAAAGGTGTGACTATACTGAGGACCACCGAATGAGGAGCAGTCAATTTCCCCCTGCCCATTCGCGGTCTGTAATCTGTTCCTGCTGCCCATGATAAAGTGCATCCCAAAAGTTGAATCCTCGCAATCAGTAATTAAAACTTGGTTAGTTATCATTTGTTATGTTGCCATATTCCGCATATAACTGAGGAGCTCTCCCTCCTCATAAACATTGAGAAAGCTTGCTTAGATGTCTCTAACTTTGGTAGCCTTGCCCAGCTTCATGGTAGTCTCAGCTGCTGCGACAAAAACAGAGTTGAGCATCCTGTTTTGGACATCCTGAGAGCAGTCATTATGGACGACCCTCCTACCTTCATCTGCCCCATCTCCAGCTGAGTGCGAGGGAGAAATGTCCATCCCCACATAGAGTTCGCCCTCTAGTGCTCTGTAGAGACATTGCAAGCTATGAATGTGGCCTAGCCACTGGGAAGGAGAGACTGTTACGGTCTTGGGATGTCTGTCTGAAAAGGGGTGCCTGGATTGGCTGTAACTGTCCTGACTTCTAAGTATTTGTATAAGAAATGGCCAGCGTAGAATTTGATAGATCTTGTGCTAGATTATAACAGCATTACAGAACCCGCAGGAATCTGTAGATCTGGGCTGACCAGGGTCCACTTGGCCTAATTACTATTTGGTCAATTGCTTTTTATGTTCTTCTGCCTCTTTGGAGACCACAGCTAGTATCTGTGGGATACCACACTACATTTCTCACAGTGCTGCTGATTAGTGCTCTTCTGGGGCATTGTGGGAACTGGGAAATTAAGATGATGACCGAAAGTCTCCAGTACGCCCAGGTGAGAAACTGGCACAAGTTGGCTTCTTGTGACTTCAACCATTGCCTAAAGATGCCAGGTGCTGATACCAGGGCTGGATTCCACGCTAATCATATTCAACTGCCTTGAGTGTCATTTGGGAAACCCAGTATTTAATGAGAAAATTAAAAGACATGAGTCTTGCTCCGCTTTCAGTTCATCCTCTTAGAACAGCCTCCCCAACCGGGTGTCCTTTGGATGGGTTCAAGTGCAGCCTCCAGAATTCCTAGCCATCATCATTAATAGTTGGGATGGACAGGATTAATACTTGGGAGAGACTGACTTAGTGCCTCCCTGGAGGTCTGTGGCAAGCTTAATGCAGGAAGCTGGAAGTTCTGTACCGATGATGATGATGCTTCATACCTATTGGTCTGATAGCTCCCCAGTTGTCCAAAGTTACTGGCATCCAGGGAAGGTAGTAGTCACTTGCATTTTTGTAGTAGATATGAAAATGCAAAAGGAACAACATGTTTGTTATGAGAAGTCCTGAAGTGGTGTTTGGCTGTAGGAAGTGATGTCATGGTGGAAGGAGCTGTTGGGATAAATAAGACTGAGAGATGTTATGATGAAAACCTCCATAAAGTCTGGTGCAATCTCTGCTTTGTATTTATACACAATGCTAAATTCTTGCCATTCTTTACTGTCACTGCAAATGGGGTCCCTGTAAGGGGCTGAGCAGCTGCCTTGCCAGAGCCATGCTGAGAAATAAGCAGCAGCATTATTTTTCTTTTGAAAACAGGCATGTGTGATAACTCTGATCTCTAAGTGCAGCCCTATAATCTCCCCACATGCGTCAGTCCAAAAATAATTTCATAGGCAGTCTTCCTACCTTGGTGCCTCCAGGTATGTTGAGCTACCATAATTCCCATAAATGTGGTATAATTCAGGAAGGCTCTGAGTTTGATGAAGTTTTTTCTTATGTGTTGTCTAGTTTTGTAAACTATCTCTTTAAAATATTCTTGCTCTGAGGGATGCGTACTTTTCCAACCTGGTGCTTTCCAATCATTCATTCATTCATTCGAGTTTTATCCCACCTTTATTTTGGCCAACTCAAGGTGGCATAAATACCTAATGTTCCTATTTTCCCTACAACAACCATGAGAGGTGGGTTGTGCTGAGAGTGACCAGCCCAAAGCCACTCAGCTTGCTATCATGCCTAAGGGAGGACTAGAACTCACAGCTTCCTGGTTTAAGCACCTGAACCACCACACCAAACTGGCTCTCATGTTGGGAAACAAAAAGGCAGTGCTGGCTGAGATTTCTGACAGTTGTAGTCTCAACACATCTGGGGGCCAACTGGGGAAGTCTGTTCTAATCAATGTGTGCATGGGAGGGTGTCTTATGGCTTTGGGCCCAACCCAAGGGGTGGCCTTTTTTATCCTTTAAGACTTCACTACTCAACAGCCATGTTCACAAGGGCTGCTTCTCCTTGCAGGAGCCCAGACACCAGAAAAGCCTGGGACAGCAGGCTCTGTCTCTCCAACATTACAGTCACGAGGATAGACAGTCCTACCAACAACTGGGCTGTCATGGCTGTTGCTCAGAGCCCTCTGGCTATCTCTGATGTTAGGATATGAGGCTGTTTTGTGGCTGTGTTTTGGAGCTTATTTTGGTTTTAGTTGACAACACTCTAGTGCTATTCTGTTTGTTTGTAACAAGCTGGCTTGAGGTTTTGGAAAAATGCCATATACATACTATGAATAAATAAGTCAAGGCAGACGTTGAAATGTCTAATGTTGAGTTTGGAAATCCTATGTTCCCTGGAGCTGCTGTCATAAGAGAGACATGTTTTTAGAGAACTTTTTTTTAAAAACTCGGTTTTGAGACCAGTTTTACATCTGTGGCTTGTTTAGTGATAATCTAATTATGAAGTTATCAGATCGCAGGCAGCCAATCGGTTTGGAGCTGGCCGTGCCCCATGTGGCTGTTTTAAGCCCCGGGCTCAACTTCTTGTGTTCTTTGCTGGTGTCTTTATATGGGAGTTCTCTGCACCAAGTGTCCCTGTGTGGCTTCAGGGCTTCTCAGCCATAACTGCTCAGGAGGCCACCTTCCTTTTCTTTCCATCTTTCATCCACCCTTTCCCAGAGCTTGTCAGAGCAGTATGGCATGGATCACAGCATGTCAGCCTTTTGGGGGCATCTGGGACCCAGAGGCTCTGGGCTTCTGCTCCTGTTCCAGCTGAGCAGCCACCTTTCCCACTGCCTTTGAAATGGTCTTAGGGACCATCCAAGCTTTGGTTTGTTTCAGTGTAGATTTTTCAACTCAGGGCTGAATTTGGCCTTTGGGTGCACTGGGACCTGCACATCAGGACAAAACTCACATTTATTTCAATATTGCTTAATTTAATTCCTGCTTAATTCAATTTAATTGAATGGAGTTGGTATGATTACTTGCACTGTATTTAATAAGTTTTTCTGCAGTCCTTTTGAGATGATCTCAGGGGGCTGCATACAAGGCTTGGAGGAGGATATACAGTCATATTCCACATGAAAGAATAGTCAGACCAGGAGAATTCCTCTTCCTTTCCAGCTGCTGCTCAGCTGGATTCATATGGAAGTTGCCTTGTTTCTTAATTTCATCAATGCTAGATTTGAGTGGGAGATGGTTTTCTCTTAAAATCCCACCAATTGCTGGCATTTCTGTGATATAAAAGCCTTTTACTGACGCTGCGACTAGGAGAGGGGTTTGAGTTTTTCCCAGGCTTGAAGTGCAACCTATCTATGGCACATGCAGTGAAACAAAATGATATATAAACCATTGTTGTTTTAAAAGATGGTATGTTTAGCCCTGGAACTGTGACTGAAGCCTAATCCCAAAGAGACATTTGTTCCTGGTTTTGAGCTAGGCACTGAGGATTATTGTATGCTGTGTCACCAGAGCAGCTAAAATGAATCATTTCTTGTCGCTGTGTCCAAGTTGTGCCTGGAGGAGCACCAGCCTTTGGTCTGTGAGCTGAACTGCAAAGACTTTTAGAAAGCAACAGGAAGGGGTTCTGCAGAAAGAGGATGGGAGAAGAATAAAGAAACTAGGACTCTGCGATCTTGGTATTTGAGCCCTTGACTCTCCCTTTGCCACTCTAGGACTGAGAAATAGGCAAAACGAGTTCATGGGCTTGTGACAAACCATTTCCCCTGCCAGACCAGAGAAGGCCTTCTAAGGTGTTCTCCCCACTGGCTATGGGGAAACTGGCCAGCCTGGCTTTTATATCCCCTCCCCCCCCCCTGTGCCCATTAGAGCAGGGTCTTCTTTCCCCTGAGCTGCCTTTTCTAGAGCATCTAAATTTTGATATGGTCAATTGACTAATCAATAAAGTTATACTACTAGTAGTAGTAGTACTACTAGAGCACCTAGAAGGGATGTGCCCCTCCTGGCCACTTCCCAGCTGCACAGATTTCTTGTAAGAAGGGCCAGGTGGTGTCATTCTGGCCTATGCAAACATCCTGCCCTTTCTCCTGTGCAACAGAAAAATGGAAAGACCTCTCACTTGCTCTGGGGTTCCTAAAACTCACGAACTCCCAGATGAACTTCACCTTTGCTTGAGCTGCCACCGGTCCAGTCTTTCCCTCTGCCGCCAATGACGTGGCCTTATTGCCTGCCTGAATGGCTGCTTGTGTAATTCCTGCAGACTCTCACACACCCGTTGTGTCATCTTCTGCCGGGTGGGGCAACTCACCGGCTGCAACAAGCTGCTGCTTGTATGGCTGGGGATGGGCTTGGAACGTGCAGATGCTGCTGAAAAACTCTGCCTCGGGGCTGGGGACCTGCCAAAACGAGACAGGGCAAGGGCTTGCGCGTGCAGCTCTGGCTCCCAACTCCACCCCTAAGCCAAGGCAGATTGGTGCCCCTTGCCTAACAAGGCACCTCAGCTCTAGAGCTGGAGGGAGATTCTTGGCATGTACTTGGTCTTGGGAATCCTTGATGTGTGAAACTCCTTAGGCCCTTGAATATCTGGACCAGGTAAGCTGAGTGATAGCATGTAAGTGGTATTTTTTTAATGCTGTGCAGAAGGAAAGGAGCAGTGTGAAAGAGCATCATCAAAGGGTTTGTGTCAAGCAAATGCTTTTGCCTAAGGGGGCCTGGGTCATGTGAGGTCACCAGCTCAGATCTATGGAGTCAATGATCCTCATGTTTTTGTCTGGACTCGTGACCCACACATGGCTTTTTCTGGATGTGTGACATTAAGCTCATGATATACAGAGTAGACTAAGTCGGTTTGAGGATTCCAGCCAGGGTGTAATTTGGGGCTTCTATGCTAGCTATCTTCAATTGTCATGGCCCTCAGCTGGGACTTGAATGGGGCACTTTCCTTGGGTGGGTTATTTCAAGAAAATGATGGTTGCTTTTCCTCCCCACAGCTGTGCATGAAGGAGTCGAGCGAGGTGCTGCGAGGCCAGATGCAGTGCATGATGCGGACACTCCACGATCTGAAGAGGGCCCACGACCGAGAGCTGCGACTGGATCCCCAAGAGATGAGGCTACCCTCTGCTTTGCCTTCCTCAAAGTCCTGTATCAGCCCCCGAATATCGGCTATTTCAGAAGCAGATTCTGCCTGTTGCTTGGAGGGGCCTGTGGAAGAAGAGGTTGCGTTCTCCCCACCCAGCAGCGAGCGAAGCCTGGAGTTTGATTCGGGCTACTCAGAAGTATCTGGGAGCAGCTGGCGGGACGAGGAAGGCCCCCCTCCCCTGCGAGCCAGTAAGCTTTCCTCAGGGGGCTTCCTGCGCCGTCGGGTGCCTGCCAGGAGACCCCGGCCAAAATCAGCTTCGGACGCCTGCCTAGAGCGGTGGCGGGATGGCGAGCCCACGGACGCAGGTGACTGGACAGTGTCCCTCTTGTCCCAGAGTCGTAACCGGCAGCCACTCGTGCTGGGGGACAACTGCTTTGCTGACCTGGTGGAGAACTGGATGGACTTGCCTGAAGAAAGCGGGGAGCGGGGGTGGCTGCAGCGTTGGCTGGCCAAGCCCCATGGCTTTTGGCTTCACCTCTCAGGCAATGTTCGCCGCAGGCTGGCTGGCATCTCCCGCGCAGAGCGCACCAAGCGGGACCAGGATGGCACCAAGCGTTTCTCCTGCCCTGCCGGTCTGGGTGGGCGCCCTTCGTTACCCTACTTCCACCAGTCCCACGCCAACATTAGCGAGCTTTCTACAGACTGTAGCAGCTTTGCTGCCCTCATGAACTGTCGAAGCCGGCAGCCCATCATTTGCAATGATGTGATTGGCTACATCTAGCTTGCCTTTTTTATGCTTGCCTATAAATAAATGCCTTTTTTTCTAAGTTACAGCTGTCTGGTGTCTTAAATCTGACCTCTTGACCCCAGTGATAGTATAATTGTGGCCCAGTTGACTCATCCCAAATTAAATATGTCCATTTTTTCCCCATAATGCAACTATAAGAGGAGTCAAAATAAGAGGCAAGGACAATGAATTTTGAATCCAAAGTTTCGTCTCAGGAACCGAGGCTATGTCCTTTTCTGATTCCTTGAGCTGACTTGGCCTTCCTTGATTAAACTATAGACTTGAGTCTAAACTATTAAACTATAGACATGAGTCAGTTTGGTAAATATCAACATGTCTTTTCTATTATTGGAGAGTATAACATTTGAAATTTGGGAGATTTGGCCAAAATCTTGAGGATTTGTCTGCAGGAAATTGTTGCTTGTTTTGGTCCCCAAAGAATGTGACAATAAGATTATTTCTCTTACAGGCAAAACTAAACTAGTGTTTTTCAGAACTCTGTCCCGATACCAAGTTATTACTGGAAAAAGTTAGGTTGCCTAGAACAGATTGTGCTTGATTTTCAGTATCAAATTTGGGAAGTAGCCAATGGGTAGAACCACTCTGAGTTTCTCAACAATGAGGATTTGTGGGGGATTGTACACGGCAGGAGTTGCATTCTGGCATGTTATCTGCAAGGATACCATCCAGCTGGAATTTGTAGAGCAGAATACAACCGCTCTGGTGGTCACATATACATGGCTAAAACAATATTCACGGAAAGGTAAGTCTTGGTCAGAGTAGCAACTGGTGTTCCATTATGTAGTATGAATGATCCAAACAAATTTACAAATGTAAATGCCACAAATTAGTGCAACATTACTTGTTTACCAGCAAGTAAAACAGACTAAGTATCGCCCAAATAAGTATGTTTAGAATTGTAATCTCAATTAGTTATTAAGACCCAACATTGTACGATAGTAATAATATCTGGATCTAATAAATAGATTTGTTTTAGCTTTATCATTTATATTTTAAGATAAAAAGGAAAACTGGATGTAAAAATATAGTAGACCTGGATCACACTTATGTATAGTAGACCTGGATCACACATTGCTGATGATCAATCACATCAGCAGCTTCAAATATCTCTGAAGAATGAATAACAAAGGCCACTAAAGAGCAATACACAAAAAGGTTTTGTCTTTAGTGTTTCTAGATAAATAGAAGCTCAAAGACCCAGTTTGTTTTTCCTCACATTTATCCCTTGGAACAATAATAGGACTAAGGAAGCTGATAACATGTATGACACACAGTTAACAGACATTACAGGAAGCATCTAGAAAGATTTCACATACTTCTTGTAAGGATGATCTGAAGTACAGCATGTTACAGTCAGGAAGGAAATGTACCAGTTGTGATAATCGCACAGGGAAATAACGCTTTTAAACTTTTGCAAATATTTAACTTATTGAGCCAAGAAACTTGCACCTAATCCAGCATTCCATTACCAAAATTAGCCTCAAATTCCCTTGGCAAATTAAAGGGATCATATGTATTAGGGAATCCATACCTGTTGGACACCCCAACAGTACAGTTTTCTGTGTCTCTTTATTGCCATCTAGTGGTGGTCTAGATTTTTGCATCCAGAAATGGGAGCCCTCCTGTGAATGAGATTGCATCCAATCAGCCTCTCTGCTCAGGTAGCCAGTGAGAACCTGCACTTCCATTTAGGGCACATGGTCGGTAGCCATTAGTCTCTCCTCCATGAATTTATCTGAACAAATACTATTTCATGTGGTCACTAGAAGTCGAACATGACTTGATAGTATGTAATCGATCAAATCAATCAGCTCCATTCTGGAGGTCCATGGCAGAGTGAGGAACAAGCAGCAGTATCTGCATTCGCCCCTGCCCTTGAGTAATATTTTTCTGATGGAAATCAAAGCATTGGAAATCAGGGCCAGATTATCAAATGGCAACTGGCAGGCAAAATCTACTAATTGTTCCCTAAAAATTGATCTGCTAACCCAGCTTTTCTCACTGTCTGGCTTAGAGACCAAAGGGGAAGGGGGTGGGAGGGGAAGCAGGCTGTCAGACAGGAAGAATCTAGAAGAGGGTGAGCGCTTTTTTATTGGTACTCTAATTTCTTGACAACCCCCATCCTCTCCCCACCCCTATGAAAAAGGTACTAAAGCAAAACAAAAAATAAATGGCTGGACAGAAAGTCCTGCAATTTTAAAACAAGCTGCTGAAATAAAAGGGGAGGTGTCAATATTATAAGCTAAAAGACCAGAGCCAGAACTTGTGATGACTTCCATTAAATCAATCATGGAAGCGTATTACAGAAGTGATATGGTACACACCTTTATTTGGTATCCTTAATTTACATGACTTCACGCACAATTGTTTTGATCAGTACTTAGTGGGAGTTTTCCACACACTAAGAAGACAGGTAGGCTTGGGAGAAAGGTGTCTTAAGTAACTGATCTCCAGCAAGAAACATTAAGTAATCCTATTCCCTGATAAATAGGCACCCTGCAGCAAAATCCTAAAGGTTTTAAGGTTGTCTCTCCAGACATGTTGGCAAAGTTGATGTCATTAAAAACAAAACTAAAAGTGACCTTTTCAGTTTTGCAGATAAAATTGCTGCATTCCAACCCAGTGGATTAACAGTTGCCTTACATAGAATGCCATGGGCCAGAGGGAGGGGCTGTGATAGCTTTCTGGAGCAGGGTTTCTCAACCTTGGCAACATCAAGATGTGTGGACTTCAACTCCCAGAATTCCCCAGCATTATAAACCTATTCTCACATTACCAGTGTAATCATCCAGGACCATCTGCAATGTCATGCTCGAGCTGATGGGTTTTGGAATCTTTTGAAAAGGCCAGCTAATCTAATGGCCATCATTATGTGCTGTGATCATAATTCTCTTAAAACAAGGACTTGACAGATCATCAAGTAGTGGTTGGGGGGGGGGTTTGTATCTGGGAAACATCAGATCAACTACCACCACCCCTTAACCACTACTAGTTTTGCTTAGTGTTGTGGGTCAATTCAGACACAGGTTTATGAGCAAAAACTCATGGGCTAGTGCATAGTGAACTCAATCAATTGTGGCTTATTCAACATATCATGACTTACTACAATGTGTGCAGTATGGCACTGCATCCTTTCCTTGTTCATTCCATTATGCTAGCTGAATAATATGACAAATGAAACTAAAATGCTCAAGCACAATAAATTTGAAATGCAACCATAATAATAAAAAAGCATTGACTATGCTGCAGAGGGCTGATGGAAGGAGTCCAACACAATTACACTGTGTTGCCTACCTTGGTCTTAAGTGAATGATGCACTTCATGAAAACATATACTCATCAGCCTCCGTGGAAAATTCCACGGTATTCAGCCATCTCTGGACTTCAACCCTGACCCTCTCCTTTCCTACTGATCTTCAGCTTATACGTAATGTCTATAATTATGAAGTCCTGTTTCTGGGTCTTTCCCCTGTCCCTATGGAGATTCCATCTGGCCAACCACCACGGCAAGCATAACAAATCCAGTGAGATTCATTATAAAAATATAAATAAAGACTGACCTAAGAGAGGAGTTTAATGTTCTTACATTCTGAGTTCTTTCTCAGTTTGGAAGGAGCAAGATGTATCACAGAACTAATACAGAAATGTTATCATAATTCCCTTGAGTTACAAGAAGGGAAACTTCCCTCATGAAAAGGAAGCCACATGAGATTGTGATGCTGCCAGTAATACGGTAAACCCTGTGGCCTGTCTGGTTGATTCCAAACACACATACTTGCCTTTTGAACTGTGGGTCTTTCACCAACATGCTACTAAGGGATAAGTGGCAAATCCCCTTTATCACAAGTATTGTTCCTCTTAGCACAGTTACGTGAATGAGCCCTAAAACAATTGGTTTATGAGCCATCATCCTGCTAATTTTGCTCTGGAAGTTGCATCATAAGCCAACGAAAGAGCAACAAAAGCAAGCCTTATTCCAGTTAACACAAGCCTCTACCTCTAATCAGTAGATCTAAAGGATTACAAAAAAAATCTATCTTCAATGTAACAAAAGCCAAGGGAGTTCTCCCCCCTTATATTTACAGTAACAATATATAGGTGGTTGGGTGGTTTATATCTTTCTACTATCAGCCTACTCATGGAAGTTATTGAGTAGTTATGATCTGAACCTTGCACAAAGGGAAAACCAACTTCATATTTTTGTGAGGCTTTTCTCAAAGGTTAATCACTGCCCTGTTAAAAATAGCACCTTTAAAAACAGCAGACTTGATCAGCTTAATTTCCCAGGTGTTCTGTTCGGCCTTTATCTTTTGCATAAACTACACAGTTTGAAGAGGTGCCATCTGTCTCACACATCGAGAGCCTTTTTGGGCTCCAGCCCTTACATCATCTTTCCTTGACCAGGAGGAGTGCCAGACCTGCATTACTAACCGATCCCACAATACCCAGGGGGAAAACACATAAGCATCCTCCAATGTGATAGCTAATTCTGTTGAGAAGGTGTTTTATGAACTCAGCAAGAGTTTATTCAATAAATCATGGCTAAACAAACTACGGATTAGAGCAAAGTGTGAGCCAGCGATGTCATAAATTAAGATATATCAGGCAAGATGTAATTTCATTTACCCCCAATCCTGCCACTAGCTTCTCAGAAGGGACAACTGCTAAGCATTCAACTAGGAACCTTGAATATACAAGCTATATACTGTTCTTGAGCTGTGACCTCTCCCTACTTTCAGATCAGTAGCACTGCTTAAGAATAAATAAGATTTCAAGCTGGAATCATACCTTGGCCCAGTATCAATCACTGGCATGGCAGGGCATGCCATGCTGGCTAAACTAGATATAACAGGTAGATCTTTGTGTTTAAATATAGATTGTAGATCAGTGTTTCTCAACCTCAGCCACTTTAAGATGTGTGGACTTCAGTCCCAGAATTCCCCAGCCAGCCATGTTGCCGAGGTTGAGAAACACTGCTGTAGATAAGGACATGGGATGGAGATCTAAATTATGACAACAAAAGGCATGTATAGATCAGGAATACAGGACTTTCCCAAATTCACAGCCCTCTTCCCTTCTCATGACGTTTGCCAAGTTTGGCCTTTCCCAGGCTGGGGCCCAGTGGAATACATTAAGACCTCAGATCCAATACCACCACAGCCACTTCAATATTCCTCCTGCTGCCAAGAAATGCTCCAAGCCATTCACTTCATTCTCTCCTTTGCTCTGCCTAGAATCAGTGTTTATCATGCTTGGCAACTTGCGGACTTCAACTCCCAGAGTTCTGGGTGTGGAAGTCCACACACCGTAAAGCTGCCAAGTCTGAAAAACTCTGGTCTATATGATTGTGGAAGAATCGTGTTTTTAACACAAGGAGATGCTCCTGCCATTATGTCTAGTTTGTCCCTTGAGGCAAAAGCCTTTTCCGGGGTCTGCTTTATGTCATAAATTGGGCATCTGCAGGATTCTTCCTGGTCAGAATGAAAGAAGTAAATATTTTTTCCCTAACTCTTCAGACATTGCCTCAGTATTTGCGCCATCCATTCAACAACATGATTTTCAGTAAGAAGCTAATTAATGGCAAATGAGATCCTGTTCTAGGATTTGATATTAGAGGTGAAATGGAAGGGGAGGAGGGTTCATAAGAAGGGTCTCTGAAGAGTGATATGTACAGCAGGCCTTGAACAGAGGGCTTTCTGTTCATTTAGCAGTAGACAGTGGTTCATTGCAAGCTAAGAAAGGGAATGCAATTTCAAGACCATCCAACGATCTTGAATTACTGTTGATAAATATACACTTTTTAATATGATGCAAAAACTACTGACGAGCATAAAATCAAGATCTGTACTTAAATTTGCCACAGCAATGAACCAACACTGCAACCTGAAAGCTGAGCCTGTATTGCCATTCCTGGAGCAGCTACAGCGAGATGCTAGGTAGCAATATCTGCTTAGAGCATTTACATATAGTCAATGAAAATGTATTTCGGTAAATATACAAAAATAAAATACAGTACATTGAGTAGTGAATTTTTACTGTTCTTATTATTTTGTTTTAATAACATTGGAGGTTATAATCTGCCAAGAGATTTTCTATTGTTAGGTGGATTAGAAATACAATAATAATAATTAAAACATTAAAGGACCATAAAAGAGTACAAATTCAGTATGGGCATTTCTGTAGCAAATAGTAAAATACCATCACTAGGAGAACTGAACTGCTTTAACACCTTTCATGGAATAAAGTTAAGAGAGAAAAGGGAAACCCACTTATACAACATTTGAAATGTCATCTGGGGCAGTCTGAAACCATTTACATCAAAGATACATGAACTTGATGGCCCTGGCTCTCTCGTAGTTCCCAAAATTTTGAGTGTGGCTCCCAGAAATATCCAATAGCTGTTTCTAAAATGATAATTGTTGATACAGTAGAAGGAGAACATGTCTAATAGATGGCTAACTATACTTTATTTCAGTCAATAGAAAATTAAATGTAGTTTTTGTTCTGGTCTCACCTACTACTTTTTGGCATGACGCCTGGCATGCTATTTAAATTCTTCTTAGCCAACTTGTACATCCTTGATTTATACATACTGTACATTATGTTTGAGAAACAGTAGAAGTTCTGATAAACCCGGCTTCACGGCAGCTACACCACCATTGGGTTTGGTGCATGGTGTTATTCCTACCTTGTCAGACAAGAGAGTGTTTCATGGGATAGAAAGTAGATTTTGATTTACAAGAGAAATCCCTGGGGAGTATTTTGAATGGTGAATTACGGTGCCTAGTCTGACGCCTTCTACTCTTCAGCTACTTTGGCAAATAACTTCCATATTTCCTGGACAGCATGGCCATACTTGTTAGGAAAATATGGGAGTTGCAGTAAAATACATTTGCACAACATGCTTGACTTGGTTATCTAATTCACTTTTGGGTTCACACAATACAGTGAATCTTAAACTAACCAAGAGTGTTAGGTTTGCACAGAACACTATGGTGCAAACAAACAAAGAAGCAAACAAAACAAACAAGGTTAAAACTAACCAATATTAGCATGTTGTGCAAATGCAGCCACAATGTCTTCAACCGTGCGAACATAGCTGGACCGGCTTAGTCAGTTGCAGGGAAACAGGAAAAAAAGCTGGAAGAGCAGAGGAATACTCTGTCCAGCTTGGGACTCAAAGGCAGTTTTCTTCAGAGCAGGGATGTTGCTGGAATGAAAGAGGCTTAATTTCATCATCAACCCTGTCTCATTACTCTAACGTGGTGCTAGCAGTTTACTGTAAACAGAAGATGCAATCTGTCAGAGGGCAATTTGCCATAAAGTGCAGAATGAACCTAATGTAAGGCAGTAGTTCTTTCATTTAAATCAGAAGTGAAGAAAGGAAAGCCAGTCACTCAGTTACCTTTATCAGATGTTATTAGTGGTGCTGCTTGAGATGATTCACAGAAGTGAAGTTCTCACACTCTTTCTTAAAAATCAAATCACAACATGGAAATGCCAGCCAAGTTACTCTTAACAGTTCCTAACATTAGAGGCAAACTCTTCCTATGTGTCTCTCAGTACGGAAAAGTTCTCTGGAAATCAAATGTTGTGAGAAACGGTTGAAAGAGCTGGATGTTTCAGTAGCTGGGACAAAAGATGATGATGGAGTTACAAGGTAGCAGTTTCCAAATATCTATACGGCTGCCACGCAGAAGATGGATCTGAGCTGGCAGAACAAGTGAAACCAACAGGTAGACGTTACAGCAAAGCAATTTAGGAGCAACTGCTTACAAATACCTAAGTTTCTGTTGGATCTGCCTGCAATAGTGGGAGCAAAGGGTTCTCCTTCATTAAGTCTGGGTGGCCATCAACCAGGGAGGCTGTAGTTACACCCTGTAGGGCCATGAGCACTATCAGCTTCATTTGCAACAATGTGTATCAAGGAATAGGCCATAGCTCATTCGGAGAGCACATATTCTGCATGCGAGATGTCCATTCAATCCTTGGCATCTGCAGGTAGGGCTTGAAAGAACTCCACCCAAAACTGTGAAGAGTCTGTATAGACAAGGTACTGAGCTAGATGGAGTGCTTGTGTAAGGCAGCTTCTGATGTTCCTTTTGGCATGCATAGTGAGTGATTTACAAAGTCTCATTCATCCCCATGACAGTCCCATCTTATTGTGAGAAAAAAGATAGTGGCTTATGCAATTCTGCCCAATTGATGATAGCCAGAGGTATAAACTCAGATTTCACCCTTAATTCCAGCACTATACAGTGCCCCCCAAATATTTCACAGTATCCCAACTTCTCCCTTCCCACTGCAGTTATTCAAAACACAGGGACAGATGAAAGCTTGAAGGTGCCCTGGTTGATTATTGCTACATCTAGCCCAATGCTGTCTGCTCTAATTGGCAGAGGCTTTCCAAAACCTCTCCTAGCATGGCCATCAAGCTCTCACATCTAATTGGAGATATTAATGGACATGGAACATTGAAGATTATGTCTCTCTTCCAGTGCTAAGAAAATTAAATCTCCCATCCTTTAAGGCAGACATTCCTAGCCTGGGGCCTTCCAGCTGTGTTGGACTACAATGAGCCTAATCCCCACCCAGCATGAACATTGGCAGTGCTGGCTACAAATCATAGACCAACACTCACAGAGGGTGCCAGTTCAATAAACTTTCTGGCAGAACAAAGCAGGTTAATGTAATGTTGCCACACACCCAACCGAAGCGATAAGGAACATAATGAGAAGTGAGACTCAGGGTGCAAAATAAGCAGCTCTATAGACTGCACTTTGTATTTATTTCCAATGAATTATCTGTTCAGGGCCCTCAGGGGTAGGATAACACCTGCAGGCAAATTTAAGCTGAAGCACTGAAGAGGACACATCACCTTCATCTCTTTATCAAAGCACATTCTTGTATTAATACGCGTTTGGAGCAGCTACTTTCAGGGCTTCTGTCTGATTTAGCGAGAGTGCTTCCCTTCTGAGCGTTACACGAGTTACTTATTTTTGACTACTCATTGGTTGAAGCCTGATATGAACAGGTGGTAAATCATTATCAAGCTCTTCATCTTCACAGACCATTGACAATACCAAGAGATGGCGCTCCTTGGAGACTGACTTTCCAGTGATTCGATGAATCAATTCTGTCAGGCTGAGAAAGTAAAAACAAACAGTGAGCGTGGTGCCAGGGGAAGGACTGAGCAGCCCACTAGCATGGATGGTCTTTGTCATTTGCTCTACTGAAAATATAAACCATGTTTTTATAATAATTGCATGGTAGAATCAATAGAGGAACTGTGGTCAGAACCATAGTGGGAAATACCTGACACCACACAGGGATTTGATTTCATAAGTCGCCTTTGGCATAAGCCAAGGATGCAAATGTCCATCAAAGCTTCTTAATTAATCGTATCCCAGTCTACTATTCTGCTTCACCCACAGTACTCAACAGAATGCCTTTGAGAAGCCCTCAAGGAGGAAATAAAGGCAGTAGCCTCTCTCACTGTTGTCACTTAGCAAGCGATTGTCAGAGCATCTGGTGCATCCAATTAGCTAGATATGGATCCTGCTTCCCTTTCCAGTTTGCATTTGTTTCCAACGTGCTTCAGAATTAGGGGCTAAAATTATGTTAGCCTCCATCAGGAGAGATGTGGGAGCACCATACCCTCTCCTGAGGCTTTTATACTAGAGCAGCCTTTCTCAACCTTTTGACTCTGGAGGACCCCTTGAAATATTTTTCAGGCCTCAGGGAACCCCTGCACATTCAGGCTCAAGTAGAGGCCAGAAGTTACAAAATGAATATATTCATGTGTAGGCCTGTATGTATGTATGTATGTATGTATGTATATGCATCACCAGTGTTCTTAAACTAAAAATAATGAAACTTACGTCTTTAATGTGAAGTTGCCCAAATTTGAAATAATTTTTAAATACATTGGATCTCCCAGGGAACCCCTGGTTGAGAAACTCTGGTACAGAGCATGGATGGGGAGTATTTTTGAGCAACAGCTCCCAGGATCCCCTACCTTGGCCATGCCAGCTGGGGTTGTCAGGCAGGCCCAGGGTCTCCACCCTGTACTACAGCCATCTAGAGCAGAAAGAAAGGCAGTCTTTTTGCTCTCTCCTTAGGAAACAGAAGCCACAGTGAGAGTAGCACTTCTGCCTGAGAGAATCTACAGACTGGTTTGGAGAGGGGGTGTAGACAGAAGGAGAGTGAGTGTGCTGAAAACAGGAGAGGCTGCCAGGGAGTCTGGAAAGATTATAGAGCAAGAGACTAAAGTTGCCTCTGGTTGGCAGAAGCCCAGAAGGGCCTGCTTGAGGCTGGGATGAGCTTTGTCTGCCCCAGGAAGTTGAGGAGGAGGTGCTGACAGCAGGATGTTTACCCAGCATGGAAGGGACAGGACATAGAGGCTTTGCAGCTGCTGCAGATACAGAACCCAGGCTGTACTTGTAGGGGCCCTGCAATGGGGTAGCCATGGCCTCCCTGTCCTTCACTCCTGAGGATCCCTCTGCCGACTTCCTAAGCACAGCTGGATGGTGCACTGTTCTCCAGCCAACCAAACTGGGCAAGCAGAGGCCCAAACAGAGCAAATATTCAACCTCAGCTATCATAGAAGGAAGAAAGATGAAAGGATTCCCAGAGACTGTCCAACCAGGCCTTGCTTTTCCTGGGGCACCAACAGCAGCCCTTTGTGAGAATTAATGGAAAGAAGCTTTGATAGCCTGGGAACCTTCTCATATTTTAATCTTAAACTGAGATTTAACTTGTTTCATTTTGGTTTGTTTTTATATTCTTCTGCTTTTAAAAATAACATTTTTGATGACTGTAAATTGCTATGGAAGCTCTTTTTTAGGGCTGAAAGACAGTGTCATAAGTGTTTTTTATATAGGAAGGCACTCTAGAATTTAAAGCTGGGTATGGCTTTTACAGATGGGCCTCCAAATTGGAAGTCTTTCCTGTCATTTCAATTTCACAAGACCTTTCCCTGCTTTGGTTAGATAGAGCCTCCTCAATCTCTACAACTGCTATAGGGACCAGAGACCTAAGCTGTGAAGATTAGGGCCCTATAATATCCCTCAGTGGATCACAAGATGCCTTCTGAAACGTTGTTCATGCAAGGAGGCAATCTCAAGACTCTCATCTTTGATTATGATCTGTTCAGAAAAAAAAGTTTAAGGCCAGGGAGGACACTTAACAGGATTTTGAGGGCTAAAGTCTACAGTGGGTTGGCTGATGTCACATAGTGAGTAGGAGAATTCTATTTTCTAGAGTCCATGAGAAATGGGTTAATTATATTAACCCATGATCACTAATGACATTAAACCTATTTCACTTAAACCAAGTTAATACTGTATATGTTTGTTGGGAATCTAACATTTGGCAGTATGGAGGGAGGCAGGACCAGAGGCCACCAAAGAAAGGGTTTAGGGACAATTTGTAGCACTCAGACTACAAGTTATTATTAAATTCTTAAGGATATATCTTTGTCAAATTCCTACCTGAACGGAGGCTGTTGTTCTATTATCTCATTTTCCTTATCATAGAGAGTGGCTGTCCCAAATAGCAACCTTTGAGGCACAAGATTATGCTCCCTCTGTGAAAAACAGTCAATAAGGACAATACCACATTAAAATCCTTTAACTGAAGACCACTGAGTCAGGATAAAACTGGAACAGTTGAGGACAACATGGAAAAGAGCTAGAATAGTCTTCATTAACATGGTGGCCTGCAAATATATTTGATTATGAAAACTTCATAATCTCCAACTCTCAGCCATCAGTGGACTAATGAGTATGTTAGTCTTCAAGATGCCATATATCTTTTGCTTAGTATGCAGTGGAAGACTAACCCAGCTATCGCTTTGGGAATTACAGAACATCTATCTGGAGGGTACCAAGTCTGAGAAGGCTGAGCTGGAAGAATATGAAGATGGACAGATGAGTCCAATACAGGACATCCAACTGTGGGAACAAAAATGAAAAACAATAAGAAGGATGAAACAAAGGATATGAATGAGTTGGGATAATAAGGCTGCAAGATATGAGCGTACCTGTCATGAGCACTGATGGTGAGCAGGAGGGGGCCCCTATCCAGGGGGGAAAACGCATGCGTAGTAGTGAGGAGTTGAGCGGTCATTCAAAGAGACACAGAACAGACCCGCCTTGGCTTTTGGGGTTTATCTGTATGGGTTTTCTCACGCTTCTTCAGTTTGTTAGGATTTTCTGTCTAACGTAGCAGTAATAAAACACCAGAGACTTATTCCTCGTCTCAGTGTGGTTCCTGACTGTTAGGACAGTACCGGGAGCAAGAAGTTTATTGAACTGAATATTGGCTAATCAAGACAACGATGGTACTGGGATAGAATGGGCACATCCCATGAGGTCTGTGTGTGTCGGGGAAATACTGGATGAAAATCATCCTTGTATTTGTTCACAGATGAGGCTGGATATAATCCTGGAAACCAACAACCAGGGAGATATGCCCAGCCATCCCTTCCCCTGCACAGAAAAGGCAACCCTGCCTGCCTAGGGAAGGAAGAGGAGAACACTCTTACTACAGGAACAAGTGGAGGTAGAACTGACTATCCCAGGATATGCCCCAGGCACTTGCCAGAATTTGTTCCTGAAACTAGAACAAGTGTCTTCACCTGGATATGATCACAGATGTCTCTCAAGGTGACAACTTCTCCTTTGGAATTAAAACCAGGCACAGTAATATTGTCCCAGCAGCTCCATGTCTTCTGGTGATACTGGGAAGAAATAAATTTCCAGAGAGGCAGCAAGTTTAGTCTTTTGCAACATACCACAACAAAGAGTCTTGGGGCACTTTAAAGACTAGACATTTATTACAGTATAAGCTTTTGTGAAGTCTACCTTATCAGCATTATGAAGATCAATTTAAAAAAAAGTCTGTGTGAGCAATCCTACCCCAGCTGGTCCACTTCAAGAAAACTGCAACAGGCAGCTTTCAAAAAAACCAATTTCTTAGAGAGCAGAATGGGTCAAGCCTTAGATTCACACTCTTAAAATGCCATGCAACCCAATCCTTCGTTCATTTGGAGGGATGTCCCAGTGGATCTTATATCCCAAGTTATAAGCCCAACTGTATTTTCTAGGGTATAAGATCAGCTGAACATGGTGGAACTGAGGGCTGAGTAAATATGTTTTGCACTGCAGCTTCAAGGAACCGGACTGATGGACTGGTAAATTCAGTGACTCCAAGTATTCGCCCCAAATAATCTGTATCACTAGACCACTGGGATGGTTTTAGTAAAACAAGAGGACAAAGAAGAAATGTTTTTGTGGATTATGAACATTATGTCCAGTTCAGGATCTACTGCTCATTTTCTAGTCAGATGTTAAAAACTGTTGGGAAAGAATCTTACAGCAAAGGACCTTAGAAACTCAGACTGTGCATCTTATCAGAAAGAAGGTTAAGAGGTGAACTGATTGTAGTGTACCTTCACAGGAGAGGTTTTAGGTACCAAACAGCGGCTCTTTAATCTAGCCAAGGGGAACATAAGAAAAAACAATAAAAATAAAAAAATAACTTGACAAATTCCAATCAGACCCAGCATTTCAAACCGCAAGGGAAATTAACCACTGCCACCCCAAAAGCCAACGCAATGCAGCAGTTGAGAGCATTTGATTAAGATAAGGGAAGCCAGAATTAGACTGGCCCAGAAGGTCACTTTCCTTCCAACTTCTCAGTTACCTCACAAGGTTATCATAAGACTAAAACGCAGATCTGAGAGTCTTCAAGGAAAGGCAGAACAGAACTCTCATAAACAAAAATGGCAGGCTTCCAGTGAAAACCAGTCCTCCTCCTGAAAAGACAGTTTAATGCACTGAAAAACAAAAAAATGTGGAGCAGAAAAAGTTATTCCTCTTGCATTTCACACAGGGAGTCAGCATTGGATGAGCTGGTTCATTCCAGCCTTCTCCTCTCTGGATGCACGAACTGGCAGCAGAGTGAACAGAGAGGACGCGACAGGGGTCTCTTCTACTTGTTCATGTTCTGTAGCTTTCTATTACACAAAGATACATTGAATGGATGTCCTGCCAACATACAATTATCCTTTTCTTCATAAAGAGGCCTCCCAACTTATTGACCTCTTTGCTCTTTGCATTGTTGGCCCTAGGCAAAACAGAAGAGGACAAGAAACATCCCGTCCAGTAACAAGGGAGCCATTGGAGCTGATTACTAGCTCATAGTAGGAAGTGCCCTGACTGGGGAGAAATTTGGGGGATCAGGCAGCACAAAGGGATACTGTCTTGGGCAAACTCACTGGTCAGTTAGGGAGGAGCTGGCTTGGACTGCATCATTTCTCTAAGCCTCCTAAGCAAATCCTCATTTTTTAGAAATGGCAGAAACGGACAATTTCGCTTCCCCTATATAAATCTGAAAATAGAGGCATCTACCAAAGCTTATAGATACTCCACCAGACTTCTGTTTAGAGCTTTTATGAAAGAGAATGGGGCACTTCTTCACTGCAGCTACCTAGAAAACTATCCCATCCCACTGTTCAACCAACTTTTTCTCAGTAGGATAGGGGTAACATAGCTTTATAATAATCGAGTATTATCTTTATTATTTCTTTAACTTAGATTTATAAACATTTATGTATGGTTCAATGGATATACAATATGTATAGTTCACAATCCCTTGCAATTTTTTCTTCTTTTTTGTGTGTTTATATTGTTACTGTTTTCTTTTGTTTTTTTCTTTTTGTGTGTAGGGTTTTTGTGTGTGTGTGAAATGTTAAAATAAATATTTAAAAAAAAAGAATGGGGGTGCATCCATCTCTCCCCCACCCCACAAAAAGGTATATCGGGATTACTGTTTTTTAACACTAGCAGTTTAAGGACACCAATATTTTTAATTCCAATCATAACAGGACAGCCACAGGACAAACCAAAGCATTGTTGTTCAGAACTTTTCAAAGCAACGCACAAAGGGTCACTGCTGTCTGAGGCTTTAAAGGGTTTCCTGTTCCAGGTGCCATGACTTCCAGGATTCTAATATCCAGGTTAGACAAAGCAGTCTTGGACGGTATTGGTACAATGTCATGAAATAACGTAAGACGTAGGTAGGGAACAGAATTGCTTCCAGGGACTGGGTCCTACTGTAGCCTTCTTCTGCAAACTGGATGATCTCAGTAGGAACAGGGCTGGAATCCAAGTCCCCTAGAACACTTTTTGAAGTAGTTTTCCATGACCCAAGCCCTTCCACATCAGGGAAAGCATGGGGCAGCCGAGAGCCATTCTTACATGTGCTCCACCGGATCATCTGTACAGTAGGGACAGCTGAAGCCATTCTCAGTTATCCTGCACCTTTCCATCTGAGGGAAGCACATGGCATCCAAAGCAGGTCCATCTCTGTAAATGTTACAAATAGGCCACTTTGGCTACCTCATCCTTTCCCGTAATGGTGAAAGTACAAAATGGGGGAAATTGAACTGTCTTCACAAGTGCTCCACTGTACTGCATGCAAAAGTGGTTTGGTGCAAGCAGCAGTCGAAACAAGCCCTGTTTGCAGGAACTTGAGATGGAATGCCTGTAGTTGTGGCTTTCTTCATTGAGGTTGGTGAGGGTTTTTGAGGGAGAGGTTAGTGTCATGAGCACTGATGGTGAGCAGGAGGGGGCCCCTATCCAGGGGGGGAAACGCATGCGTAGTAGCGAGGAATTGAGCAGCCATTCAAAGAGACACAGAACAGACCCGCCTTGACTTTTGGGGTTTATCTGTATGGATTTTCTCACGCTTCTTCAGTTTGTTAGGATTTTCTGTCTACTGTAGCAGTAATAAAACACTAGAGACTTATTCCTTGTCTCGGTGTGGTTCCTGCTTGTTAGGACAGTTAGAGGCTTACTTGTGGTCCTGCAAAAGCCCACAGGTGAGAAGCTTCCAATCCCCATGTAGCTGGCCTTCTCATGTATATGGACTTGAGTTTCTAAAAATCCTGTACAGTCATGGCCCTCCGTGCAAATTTCTACTCCAAAGTACTACAAGCATTTTCCATATGCTTCCTCCATCCATAGATTTTGAGGAAGGGGATGTTAGGCATACATCCCATCTTCCATGCATCCATCAAATCTAAAACCAGTTTCTCTCTGCATATACTTCCACACACACGAACTCTGGGACCAGAGTCCCTGTCCAATGGAACAGGTGATATGGCTATATTGTTTGCACACAGGAACTCCTTTCAGAGGCATAATCCCTCTCCCGTCTATGTGTTTCACTGGTAACTAAACTGTGTTGGCAATGGTTCCTGGATTTACAATTTGAAAACAAAGAGTCCTTACCTATCTTATTTCAAACCCATGCAGAAGCTTTTGCTGAACCCAGGAAAAGGAGAGCCAGATGGAGAAGAATGGAAACCAGCAGCCCCCATTTTCACTTATGCTTTCCACATGCCTGTGGCAAGTGCTGCTTATATTCTTCAGAATGGAAAGCAAATAAGAAAAGGGAATGGGAAGAAGGAAAGTGAACTCAGATGCTCAGCACCATCAAAGAGGGAGTTCTAAGTCTTTAGTAAAAACCATCATGTAACTCAGATTAAATCATTGTACACAAGAGAGTCCCTAACCTGCAGGAGATAACCTTTAGACTCATATGAGGCCAACAGAGCTTATGCTATGCCACACTTTGGTGGGGTGGAACTGGGAGCCAAAGTTCATCATTTTGACCATTTGGGGCCATATGGCCTGTTCCATTTGCTCTTTTACGTTGCTAGTCACAAGGACGGGTTCTCCTCTTTCCTAAGTGCCATATGGCCGCTTGGCCTCTCACACTTGCTGGGAAACATTTGCACCTCCTGTTCATCTCTGCCTCTTCTCCTTTATGTGCCTCTGTATTTCTACAGCCAAGGGACTAACCTCAGACAGTAGAGACAGTGGAAATCAGACAAGCCCCCTCCATAGCCAAGGAAGGACTTCTGGGAATTCTTTGTGCCTGCCAAAAGAAGATCACTCTTCAAAGCCAAGGCTACAAGGAGATAGGAGAGTGAGTGGACCATGTGGCACAGGACAGGAAGAGAGAGTATTGGGGTTCTAAGCTAATCATTGCTCCCAAAACTCTGATTCCCATGCCACAGCATTATTCTTTGTTTCTGATTTTCTCAACGCAATCTGCCCTTCACAGTTCTCTGAGATGTTGTTTCCTAACCCATCCCCATCCCAAAATCTGCTCCAGCATGAGAAACAAATTTCCAGTGAATCCTTTTGGGGGGGAGAAATCCTTTGGCGCCAGGATAAGAGCTGCCTTCCCCCAATCATCAGCCCTCACTAACTAATGACTCCCATATGCGGCTTAATCAACTCCACAAGTTCTTGGATTCAGTACAGCTCTCTATTCCTTTTGCAAATCTATCCACCTTCCCATGCTGCTCCCTTTCCTCTCTGAGCCCTCCTCTCCCCTACTTCCTCCCTTCCCACCCCCAATTTCACATGGGCAACTTCAGGAATGAAGTCAGGATTTAACTCTAAGGGTTTATTCACCCCTGAAACAGAAGCAAGCTGGATGTGTCCTAAATGGCCCTAAGGTATAATGCAGACTTGCTATCCTATCTTCCTGCTGCTGTTCTTTAATACTTTGGCAGTGCCAAGAAAAGCGGTGGTAAGATGTCAGGCTTGTAGGACCTACTTTGTTAACAGAGTTTTGAAATCCATCAACAGTCATCAAGCGTATGACTTGAGTGGGAGTGAGGGTAGTGAAAAGAGTTGACACCTCTGATCACAGGCTCAGTTAAACAGTTCAGTCAGAAACCTCTGTGGCTTTACTGCAAATCATCACATGGGAGTGGCGCAGCTCAGTGGAATCTTCCTACCATAGTGTCTTCCAGACATCTCTGACTACAACTTCCATGATTTCCTACTAGATCTTATACTGACGAGAATCCTAGTTGAACACATCCGGACGGTGTTTGGGGACAGTGCCTCAAAAGAGAACTGTTTGCTTTCTCTGATTCAATTTCCATCTCCACCAGGGGGTTTGCACCAAAAAACTCCACTCTCAAACCCAGAGGAAGATCAGCCCATCCTTGTCAGCAATATGAAGCATGATGGACCAGAGGTCTGACACAGTATAAGGTAGCTCCCTACATTCCCAAGATCCAGGGATGCATCTAGAGCAGGGTTTCTCAACCTTGGCAACTTTAAGACAGGCGGACTTCAAACTCCCAGAACTCCCAAGCCAGCCAAGCAAGGCTGGCTCGGGAATTCTGGGAGTTGAAGTCCATCCATCTTAAAGTTGCTAAGGTTGAGAAACCCTGATCTAGAGGGAAAGCTCTTAGCACTGTCAATCACAGGTGCTGCATCTCTATTTCATCTTTTTTCCCCCTATCAAATCTGTTTTGAAAGAAGTAAAAAGGTGCAATGGCCAAACCACTGGACAATTACAAGGGGAAGGCACGTTCACCAAATCCTATGTAAAAGTACGCAAATGGGGCTTCAAACTCGCAGAGTGAAAAACCTCCCCTTCCTATCTACCTTCTGAGCAGCAAAGCCTAAGCCCCTCGAGGTGTCCCGCTGTCCTTGGTACAGTCACAGTCCCTCCATAGCTGGATAAAACTAGGGCTGCAGAGAAGGCTTTTCAAATTCAAAATGTCACAGACTTTCATTACCAAGGCTGCCCCCCTTTCACCACGTAAGTACTGAATCTCTGGTCATTGCAGGGGCCATTTGCAGAGCTGTGCTGTTTAGAAATCGGAGATACCCTTTAAAAATATACAACATTTGGCAAGGCTAGATGGTGGGGGTGTAAGCAAGCCCTGGGGCCATGCAGCATGATCTGAACCAGGAGGGAGGAGGAACAGAGGCACCGATAGCCCAAGCCCTGGAAATCACTGGAGATGGAAGAGCCGCCGTCCCACCCCCCACCCCCGCTTCCTGCCAGCCCTCCCTCCTCCTACCAATCTGGTTCCAATCTGTGCTTCCTGTGTAGCAGGAAGGCCAGCCTCTCACTCCATAAACTCAAGACAAAAAGGTCTCTATTCAAACAGACGCTCTTAATTTAGCTTCTTGCTCTTTCCACTCCCGCCCCCCCCCCTTCTGGCTCTGGCTTCTTTCTCCAGAAAAGGGAGCTATTGCAAGGAAGCCAAGAATAGTCCCAGCCCCAGAGGACCAAGGCAGTTTCCTGGGGGTGACTTCTTGGAACTGGGACAAAGGGGGCAGCAACTCCAAAGCCCTCGCATGTGTATTCTGGGTGAGTACAAACACACCTCCACATTCGTGCTACAAAGTGGATCCCCCAGAAAGAACGAACGGCAGAGCAGTCTAAAAGGAGCTGCCAGGAAGAAGCCATGCCACAGCACAGCTGGCGGCACAAACAGGAAGGAAGGCAGAAAGGAAGGAAGGAGTTTGAATGCGCAACTCCATCTTTAAGCTAAGCTAGTCAGAGTTCAGAGAAATCACCTGGAAATTCCACTAAATTCAGCTTATTTGAGGAAGACCAGATACACGTGATAATCAAAGAACTTCACATACAAACAATCTGCCTGATGGTGGATGCTATCCCGGAAAGATCACTCACTCACAGTGCTAGGATAGTGGCATACCTTTAATACGTTACGGATAGTATTAATTTAATGTAATAATTCTCCACAACGGCTTATACATTTGCCCACCGTTTTCTCAGTGCCAGAAGGTACTTTTTATAGCAACGTTATTTATTCCACTATCATCATCCGCAAGTAACACTTTGGTGGCAGGAGAGGATACGTCTGAATTCTAATGTTGTCCCGAAGATGTCTGTGAGGCTTTTGTGACTTATCTCTGAGAACAAACCAGGGTTCTGTTAGCACATGTTCCCTTTTAGCCACAGCACTGTTTCAGCTTGGGTTTACCTTGGCTTTGTTGAACTCTGCAGGAAAGGCCACTCACCATCTCCAGAGAGAACATGAATGTGTGGAGAGATCCAGGGCTGGCATCAGTGGCTTCTGCCGAAAGAAAACCCTGTGGCTGGAGCTCCAGACTAGTGTGCAGCTTAGCACCAGCTGTGAATGTCAGATGCAGGTTAAAGACCGTTTCCTGCGTCTGACAGCTCTCAGGCACTTATCCATCCCTCTCCTTCTGCACCTCTGCTAGCTTGATACACACACCAGGCATCGGCTTCTGAAACTAGATCTCCTTCGCCGTCTGTCTGCCAGAAGGGGCTCGGGGAAAGGCAGGGTCAGCAGCAGCTGAGCCGGGGCAGCCTCCCCCACCCCTGCAGGCCAGGGCTGGGCAAGCAATTCATGCCCGGTCTCCAGACAGGAGGGACAAGATGGCATGGCATGGCATGGGTTGGCTGCTTCTGCAGCCTGGACTTCATTCTCGCCCGTATGCTAAGAGCTACAAGGTCCCTAATAGTTCCTGCTGCCAGTAACACCTAGAGCAATGCCCTATCTCCAGGTGATCCTGTAAACTCCGCTTCCAGGAGGAAACTGTGGCTGGAATCCGTAGCCAAGAACTGGAGTGCAGGCCAGAAGGTCAAGGGCTTCAGACTTCCAGTTTTCATTCTCCTGTTGCAATGTCTGAAGACGGGCTTGAGCCAGAAAAATCAGCAATTCTGTCACGATAGCTTTCAAGCATTCCAGCAACAGTGCAAGAACTAGAGGGTGTGTCACCCACCCATCCAAGCGATCACAGATGCTTAGTTCCAAAGCCACCCTTAGGAGCGCTCTGAGCATGAAATAAGAGTGAACCACTGCTCTTCCTTCCCTCCTGCAATGCAGAGAGATTGCTATAAACTAAGATGGCCACCAACATCCATCCTGCTATAGAAATTACATGTGTACTAGTGCAAAGCAATTAGATTTCTGTTCCAGAATGATTTGGCTCCTAGCACTGCAGCAACCCATTGCTCCAGCCCATTAGACTTCTGGGTACTCCAACTCATCTGGAGTTCTCTCTTGCTCGCTCTCATCTTTGACTTGCAAACAAAAAGAGACCCAACTAAGTGCCTCCTGTTTTCAAACCATGATAACTTCAGAGCCCAAAATACGATCACCACAGACCTCACCTTGTATTGTTGTATTGATGGCAGAGGCTGGGAGCAATTGAGGAGGGGCTCACAGAGCTGGAGGGAACTGTAGCGATAGGAACTGAGACGCTTGTGCTGCCACACCAGTTTGTAAAGCTCCAGGCAGGTCAGGCCAGCTACAGCAGCCGTTGTTGTGGCAATAGCAGGTACAATCCGGCCCACAATCCTCTTGGCCTATTGAAATTAAGTTGAAGAGACATCGTGAAGGTAACGGAAAGAAAGCTGCTTCCTTCAGGAAGTAGGGTGGCAAGCACTGGGGAAGGATTTGCTAGAGAGGCCTTGGCCAAGGAATTGGTGGCCTCCACCACCTTCATTCTCTCTCTCCAAGGTTCCACCTTTTCCCCCTCCCACTCTTGAGTTGTCTTGTGAAGACGTGACCATGCTGCATGGACTTCTTCTAAAATCAGCTGGAAAGCAAGAACACATTCCAATACCCCCACTCTCAACTCCTCATTTTCTGTCTTTCATTTGATTGGCAATGGGGGAAAAAAGAAGCAAGAGACTTCCCACTGGCCTCACCTGGAATTTATCCACTGGAGAGATGCCATAGTTCTCGGCTCGCAGATTGGCTGCATGTATAATGAAATCCAAATGAGAGTCCATATCCTGAGGGCCCAACAATTGCAAAATCAGTCCTAACCAGGAAGTGGTGGAAGTAATGGAAGGGATCTCAATGGGAATCAGACAAAAGTGATTGTACGCCTTACAAAAGTCAGGAAAAATAAAGAACGGTTGCAACTGGATAAACTGTATAGAAAAGGCATAGAATGTGGTAATGGGTGTAGACCAGTGCTTCTCAACCTCAGCAACTTTAAGACGTGTGGACTTCAACTCCCAGAATTCCCCAGCCAGCATGAAGTTGAAGTTCACACATCTTAAAGTTGCTGAGGTTGAGAAACATTGCTGCAGATGATGGTGTTTGGAGGGTTTATTTTTAGAAAAGCAAAACAACTCAATGACTGCAAAAATGGTGTGTGCGCCATGCTTTGTGCAATCTTGGAAAACTGTGTGCAGCTGAAGAACTTTCCACAGCCCAGAGCAGATGTAGTACAAGGTTGCCCTTGACTTGGCTGAGGAACTGTGCCCTCAAATCTTTTCCCCCTCCTCCTTATCCTCTTTCTTCCCATGTGACAAATCTGTTTCACAATCTTTTAATATGGTTGCTCCTTTTATCTATCCAACCCATGTCAACATAACATTGGAGGCATTCTAGACTGAACGTTTTGGAATACTTTTGAATTGGGAGGACCAAGGTAGCTTTGGATGGGAGATGGGAGAATGTGAAAAAATGGAAAGAGGAACTGTAAACCAAGGAAGAAGGCTCTGTTAAGTACTGCAAAGACAGTATGGGGGCCTGGTTCATTCATTAATTCATTGGTAAGATGTATAAGGCCACCCATCTTATGAAACACACTCTGGGCAGCTCACAATAATATTACAAACGAAAGAAACAATGAAACCAAAAGCCTGGCACTTTAACCAACAATATCCAATCCATCAGACAATGCAGTCCCCAGGCCCCAACCTCACCCTATGCCAATGCCTGGGGGAAAAGCCAGGCCTTTACTGCTTTCCAAAAGGCTAAAAGGGTGGGACCCTGTTGGATCCCAGGAGAGGTGCTCCACAGAGCAGAGGCTGCTATGGAGAAGGCATGCTTCCTAGGTCTCACTAGATGGCAGCATTTAAGGGAAGGGAGTGTGCCCACCCAATCTGACCTGGTGGAGTGGGCAGATACCCTCAGGGAGAGGCAGTCCAACAAATAACCTGGCTCTCTGCCATGTAGGTCTTTAAAAGTGATAACCAGCAGTTTGACTTGCACTCAGAGAGAAACTGGGAGCCAGTGCTACTTGTACAACAGCAATGTGATATGAGCAAATCAAAGTACACCCAACACTGCGTACACCGCTGCATTCTGGACTAGTTGTAACTTCTGGGTGGTCTTCAAGGGTAGCCCCACGTACAGCACATTGCAGTAGTCCAACCAGGGAGCCCTAATATGCAGTGTCACTCATTTCAAGCATCCTGGCACTTCCAAAGTCTGAACACAGTCAAGGTCCAAATTTACAACGATGTCCATGAAGCTGTTTCTTGGAACTGCATGTCTGTCTTTGAATGGATGTTCTTATGCGATTAAATTGCAGAGACAACCCCTTCCCTGATTCCAGGGAAGGATACTGGGGGGACCTTGACTATTTGAAATATCTTCAACCCCACTCCAGCTAAGGAAATGACAGGGGCTTTTCAAGCAAAACTACAATAGGGACAAAAGTCTAAATTCCATGTATTCATGGGACTCAACTCAGATTGAATCTTCTGCACCTTAATTTGGACCACTACAACATGCTCTATGTGGGGATGCCTTTGGAGACAACTCTGAAGATGGAGCTGATGCAAAATGCAACTAGACTGCCAGTGACATAACTCCACTAACACAGAGTACCAACTCTAAAGTCACTGTATTAATTGCCAGTAGGCTTCGAGGCTCAATTCAGGACACTGGGAATGATATTTTAAAAAAAACTCTTTAGGGTGCAGCATGAGAATACATCAGGAAACACCTTGTCAAAATGTATCTGCCTTTCTAGGAAAGTCATCTGGCCCTATCTGTTGAGAACCCCCCACCCCCATCCCTACAAGAAGTACATGGCTGTGAACCAGATTACACACTTTCGTCATAGTACCTTTCATTCTTTGGAAGACCCTCCCTCCGTTCAGACCTTGTTCGGTTAACATTCCGTAAACAAGTCAAATCTGTGCTACTGAGCCTTTGGCCCCAGTTGGTTTGAATGAGGGCATCCATAACAAGAACCCTGGTTAGAGGATTTGTATTGTTACGTTTTATGTTTTCTTTTATGTTGTACAAGTAGTGCACCCACAGTCCTTCAAGACTGAGGTGGGTTATAAATAATGTTAAATACTTGTCTACAATTTTAAACCATTTATGTAATAGTACGAATGACAAAGTTGACCTTAGCCCTTAGGTACTTAACCTGAATTGCATGATGTTTTGTGTTTTCAAACAATGACATTCCTCCCTTCTAGAAACCTAAGACAGTATCTAAATCCTAAACATCAACCCAGTTACAGTACAACTCAACTCAAAACTCCAGAGACATTAGCCTCCAAAACATGGAAAGGTCAAAGCAACTAAACCTGACTGGTAAATGAAATTTCTATTAGAAGCATTTGACAGCAACTTTCAACTGAAATGGCAATATATGGAAAATATTCCACCTTAACTAAAATCTGGACCCCAATCCTGGCAGCTGATGACATATTTGGATATAATCCCCACAAGATTCCTACATTACAACTGCATTTCTGCAGACAAATACTCACTGTATGCAAAAAGTTTGGCTCACAGCAGCTGTGGGCCTGTTCCAATCCTGCTCTGCACACATGGGATGTCATTCAATAACAATGTTCTCTCCTGCTAAATAAAACAGACTTCCTACTGCAAGTTGTGAGCTAGCTGAAGGCGGCCATAACTCAGTGCTGAAGCGTATTCTTTGTACACAGAAGGTCAGCTCTCCATTCATTACCCAGTTTAACTTTCCTTTTAAGACTCCCTGATAGCAAGGGTGAGCAAAACCCTTGGCATGAACCCACCATTTTCCTTAAACGTTCTACATCCTTATCATTCCACATCCAAGCACATCTCCATTCTCCACTCTCCCTCTTTCATTCTCATCTGCTCACCCCAGATAAGAATGAATTTAGACAGATGACCCTTCTGACTTTATTTTGCCTTAATTTTATGCATGGCTCAGAATTAAGTCTCACTGTGATCAAGGAAGCTTACTTCTAAAGAAGTATGCCCAGGACTGTAGCCTCATCAACTCAACTCAATAACTCAAAAGAGCAGATTATCCAGATATGGTTTCGTTCTGATATAAAAACAAAGAATTGTTCTATGTGGTGTGCCTGAGTCTTGAGGTCACATACTCCTACCTTCCTCTTTTGTGTGATTGCACCACAAATTTAATGTGTAACTTAGCAGTCAAACGGCATCATTATTTCCTCTTTTTTCTCCTTGAGAATTTTCTTCTGGAAAGAAAGGCACTGGTGTTTCCTTAGAGTTCATCTAAAACTTCCCTACACATTTAACTTTTTAATGTAACTAATTAAGGAAATCATTATGTACATGGGAAGTTACTTGTTTATTTATTTAGCTATCAAATTTCTCTGCCACCCATCTCATACATGACGACTCTGTGCAGCTTACAGACCATAAAATAACAATAAAAACAATACAATATAAAATCGATATAAATATAAATATACATAAATATAGAAGTACAAAAGTACAGAGTGTAAAATTCAAAATGGTAATGGGCCTTAATAAAATCTTATCCTTGGTGTGGTTATGGAGCCAGCCACCCCCATGAACAGCTATCCCCTCTCCTGTCCCCAGCAAGGTGGCACAACCAGGTCTTCACCCCCTTCTGGAAGGCCGGGAGAGTGGGGGCCTGTCTTACCTCTGGGTGTAAGATGTTCCAAAGGGCGGGTGCCACGACAGAGAAGGCCCTCCTCCTGGACCCTGCCAATTGGCAATCCCTCATGGACAGGGTCCATAGCTTGCCTTCTCTGCCTAACTGTGTGGGATGGGTCAATGTAGCGGGGGTGAGGCGGTCCCTCAGGTAACTTGGCCTCAAGTTATGATGTTAAATTGACTTAAATTCAGTCATATCCAGCTTTTGCTCTGTTTCTGCCACTTATATGCCCTGGACCCATCCACTTTGGGGAATATGGGACCCAGCACACCATTCAAGTCCAAATGCTTCCTTCAGCCTAAAAGAAGTTGCTCAGCCCACTTCAGGCTATCCAAAGAGTTGTTGGCAAAGGTGAGATTCAAATCCAGAAGCAACCTGATTTGTAGCTCAGTCTTTGAGCCACTATACTAAATCTTGTGTACGTGATACAATGGAAGTGTTCTTTGTAACTCAGCATTTGAACTCTGAATATTAAAAAAATCATGTGGCTCTTGTCTGTACTTGCCCTTTAGAAATTCCAGGGCAATGGGAAAATCGGTTCATGAGTCATCTCAGGAAAGTGCATTAGCTCTAAACTGAAATTGCCTGGTCCAGGACTAAGAACTATTGACAGAACTGCCGGAGAGGAGGTCACAGTTGGAAAAGTGGATTCATATAGCTCACTCCCTGTCTGCCAGGAAGGTCTACGCAGAAGGAAATGCAAAGCAAGATGCAATAAACAAGGATATTCATACCTTGTCAAAGTGAAGGGGCTCCATATGAGCAGAGAAGAGGGCACTGTTTTTTTCAAGCTCTTGCCTTAGCTTTCCCAATTCTTGCTTCAGCTCTACCAGCATTGTCTGATCTAAAAGACACATTTGGAGCAGCTCAAGTAAGATCATTTGTGTGGTATGGGATGAACAAAACATTATCTGCTTGTTTAAAGCTTTTTGTATCACCCTTACAATTCAATGACATCGGATAACCCCCACCCACATCTTTGATAAGACCAGCAGAAGGATCTTTAGGATCTAACTTAAGCAATTTAGACAGTTTAGCTATTTGATTATCACTGATCTCATCAATTTCTTACTAAGGGCACCTGGTAGTGCAGGAATCTCTTCATCAGTAACAGGGATATGCACCCCCTGACTTGGGTGGAAGGGTGGGAGATGCAAATCAAGGAGGACCTGGAAGGTGGTAGCTTCATCCTCATGAACATGCAGCCTATGTGTCTGAGCGAAAAGGCGACTGGCAATCACAATGAAGGTCTTGTGGGTAGTCTGTAAAAAACCAAAGACAGCTTTAGCAGGGTCAGCACCAAATACATCCCTTTTCCCTATACAACTCTAAGTTCTTGTTCCTCATGATCAGTAACTGGATACACTGGGGGACCCTCCAAAATTACAAACTCCTTATCATCCCAGCTAAACAAAACCTCCCCTCTTATACAATCAATACATCACAACTCCTTATGCAGCTTTCTACTATCACTGCACGAAACAGTGGATTCAGGGACTGCCTACCAGATATGTTCAGTGAATTCTGAACCCTCCCTTGAAACATCCAAGGCAGGTTTGAAATGAACTAATCTCTCTCCTGCTGATTAGACACTTTGGGATTCATACTGCTTTCCCAGCTATTTACTGTGAGTGGTTTGCCACCTGTTGTAGGAAATAACAACAAAATCAAACGATTTCCATTCATTGAATGTGCATGTGTGTGTGTGTTCAAGGGAATGAATGTGTACATTTACTTTTGTCCCTTTGTTTAACATTAAGATACAAATGGTCAACCCAGCTGAGGAAATGTCAAGACCTTTCCCTGATGATGCGTACTGAGAAGGCCAAGTCTGTTCTCTTCTAGAATTGCTAGTTCCCAAGCTGAGCAACCCACTCACATTATTGTAGTCAAAATGGAGTTGCTGGGGGCATCGCTTGGATCGTGACCAGAAAGGAAGTCCAGAGCTTGTCTCCTGGGGACAAAGGCAGATGGGGTCAGTCATGAAGCCACATGGGGTGGGGGAGAGAAGTTCAAGGAAGGAAGCGCCACTGACCAAAGGCTGGAACAGAGCCAGGCAAGTTCTGCAGCCTGAAGGGAAGAGATTCAGCCAAGGAAGAGAGAATAAGTGAAGGGCTAAGAAACAGCAGATGTGGCTGGAAGGAACTATCTATATCATCCATATCCGTATCCATCTTACTTGTATATATTTTAGTTCCTCCAAAACATTCAGGGCCTCCTTCCCACAACACTATTACAGCCCATTACCAGCAAAAATCATTTTCAAACCTTATAGCATGCTGATTAACAATATATGCTATATGTAAGGGCCAAGAAGAACGATTATAGAAAAGGAAGATGTAATTGCTTTACCAACTAAAAGATGTATGTATATAACCATGGCAGTATTACTGTCAGTAACACAACATACCCAGTGAGGAAAAACAGGGAAGGGACCACTGTCATGATCACCGTTGCGATGCTTGTGACATCGCAACGGCTCGCATGACAATGCAGGGAAATGGGTCCTTGGCGGATTAAGGGAAAAGGCAACTAGGTAACAAAAGAGAGCAACAGGTGCTGGCAACAAAGTATCAACTCTAGCCAGCGGCACGGAAGAGAAAGATACAAGGTTGCAAAGAAAGCAATTGACAAGACCAGACCAAGAGGCGCGCCCGAGCTGTCAATGAGATTACGAACCTGATCGCCTGGCAATGAACCATCACCGGCCAGGGAAGCAATCGAGAAAACGCCCGGAGCACAGGAGGGGCTCCACGACCCCTCACCTACCGACGACGGAACCGGCGGGGCTCGGGGCGCACCCGGAGTAAGGAGGGGTGGAGCGCTGACCGGCGCGGGCTATTTAAATCCCGTTCCGGCGCGCTCCACTCACTCTCAGCTTTCTTAAAGGGCACGCATACTGTTACTCAAATAAAACCAGAACCTAAACCTACGCTAGCGTCTGTGTTTTTACTGGGTAGCAGGCAGAGCCTAACATAAAGCTGAGAGTCACCAAACCAAATTCGCCAAGCTCCACCGGACGAAAATTTTCCGCGGAAGAGATCCACTGGCGATAACGGAACCGGGGACGGCCATGGAGTCAGCACTTCGCACCAGAGGCGTGAAGGATGGCCCGCAGGAGGCAGAGATGAGCCGACAGCTGCTGGAGGCGGCACACCCGAGATGGGACACGGGCACCCTCCCTGCCCACACCGCACCCCAGTTCCAGACCTGGAGCTCCAGCCCAGATGGGAGAGCCCCGACGGAAGACGAAGTTGGGGGCCAACAACTCCTCACATGGGCCAGCAGAGCAGGACCCCAGACGGGAACACCCTACTCCACCTGGAGGCTCCACTACCCCCAAATGCCCGAGCAGGAAGGCACAAGACTACAGACCGGACAGCATCTGGCAGCACCGACGCCCTCGAGTTCAAGGTCCTCGCAGGCAAAATCCCGGAATGGTCTGAGGCCACCTTGATCGACATGTTCAAGGGTGGCCTCAACCGGGAGGTGCTACAATGGGCACTCTACAGGGACGACCCAGCCTCCCTTCACGGGTGGATTTGCCTAGCCAGAAAAGCGGAGCACGCTCGGTGCATGTTCCTGCTCACGACCGCAAATGACAAAATCCCTCCCAGCACAAGAGGACCAGTCCCACAGTCGGGCCCGACCTGGGACGTAGACCAACAACGGAGGCTTGCCCGCGGGCAATGTACCAGGTGTGGGAAGACGGGCCACCGAGCGGCGGACTGTTTCAAAGACAGGACAACGGATCGCCTGCCCAGACCAACACCGAAGACACCACACAAGCCATCCAACCCCCCAGACGTCTGACAGGAGCGCTAGCAATCCCGGACGAGGAAGCGGACACCTACCTCGCAGGGTACGCGATTGACGCCCAAGAACAGCCAGCGGAAAACGCCCCCCACCTGCTCTAAGCAGCGCCGCTGGGCAGGTGGTAAAGAAGGGGCACAACAACCCCAGGGTGAGTGACGATTGCTCCATCCTGGCAGGGACAATTAAACTCTCTTATGGCCCTAGAGCCATTACGGTCGAGGCTCTGGTGGATTCTGGGTGCTCCAGAAATCTGATTCACCCGGACATTGTCGCCGCCCTAAAACTGCCCTGTTCCCCCCTCCCTAAACCGCTGGCATTCCAACAACTCGACGGCTCTACAGCGGGGGGGGGGGGGGAACTGGCCACCCAGGGGACCAGAAAGGTCACCCTGACAATGGGCACCCACAAGGAATCCATAGACTTTGTGGTAACCCAGGTAGGGAAACCCATAGTAGTGCTGGGGATCCCCTGGCTAGCACGCCACAACCCACACATAGATTGGAGGACACGCTCCATCACGTTCAAAGACGGGGTCTACCAGGCACCGACGCCGGACAAATCATCTGCTCTGACGGTGGGGAGGGCAGAGGTCGTCGACTAAACCCACGAACCACCCCCAGAAGGACTGCCGGAGCAATACGTGGACTTTGCAGATGTCTTCGGAGAAGAGGAGGCGGACCAATTACCCCCCCACCGCAAGACGGACTGCACAATTGAACTGCTCCCATACGTCCCATTACCCAAGCCCAAGTTCTACCCCATGACCCAGAGAGAATTAGCGGCGCTGCGGGAATTCTTGGACAAAAACCTCTCCAGGGGCTTCATAGAACCAGCGAACTCGCCGGTTGGAGCACCCGTCCTATTTCATGAAAAGAAGGACGGCACCCTGAGACTATGCACCGATTACCGCGGATTAAATTCCATTTCCCTATCCAACAAATACCCCCTACCCCTCGTAAAGGACATGCTGGCACACTTGTCAAAGGGAAGGGTGTTTTCCAAACTCGACCTCCATGAGGCGTATTACAGAATCCGCATCAGGGAGGGGGATGAGTGGAAAATGGTGTTCAACTGCCCCTTGGGCTCCTTCCAATATAAGGTACTGCCTTTCGGTCTGGCGGGGCCCCCGGGGGTCTTCATGCAACTCATCAATGAGGTACTGCACGAACATCTGTTCAAGGGCGTATTAGTATACCTGGATGATGTCCTCATCTACACGAGGACGCAGAGGGAACACGAGAGGTTAGTGAGGCAAGTCCTCACTAAACTCCGGAAAGCTAAACTTTACGCCAAGCTGTCCAAGTGCGAGTTCCACAAGTTGCGCTTGGACTACTTAGGCTACAGAATCTCTGACAAGGGCATAGAGATGGACCCAGCGAAGGTTCAGGCAGTTTTGAGCTGGGAGCGCCCACACACCAGGCGCCAGCTTCAAAGCTTCCTTGGGTTCGCAAACCTCTATAGGTCCTTCGCGAGGGGGTTCGCGGAAATTGCCCTGCCCTTAACTGATTTACTGAAAACCAAAGGCGTCGGGGAGACGTGCAAGGTAAAAAACCCAGGAGCCGCGCTTAATTCGACTCCCGCCTGTCAAACCGCATTTGACAGGCTAAAAGCACTGTTCACAGCGGAGCCAATTCTAGCTCACCCGGACCCCGAACGGCCTTTTGTGGTGCAGGTGGACGCCTCTGACTTCTCAATAGGCGCCATCCTGCTGCAAAAGGATTCCGCTGGAATCTTGAAGCCATGCGCCTATCTCTCCAGAAAATTTTCAGAGACAGAGAGGCGCTGGCACGTGTGGGAAAAGGAAGACTTTGCAGTTAAAGCAGCGCTGGAAGCTTGGCGCCACCTGTTGGAAGGGGCAACCTGCCCGTTTGAGGTCTGGACAGACCACCGCAACCTCAAGGTGCTCCGCACGCCCCGACGCCTCAGCCCCAAACAAATCCGCTGGGCTCAGTTCTTCAGCCGGTTCAACTTCCAGCTGAAGTTCATCCCAGGGAAAAAGAATTTCCTGGCAGACGCACTCTCCCGACTGCCACAGGATGCAGAGCCTATCTCTGACATCGTGGGGACGGTGCTCTCTGATTCCCAGCTGGGTCTGGCGGCGGTCACCCGGGGGCGCACTCGGGGACAGCCTGGCCCCCCCTCACGAGCAACCCTGGCGCAACCCGCCCCTAGACGCAGGCAACCGCAAATGCCAGGTGGGTTACGGTCCGATTTTGCAACGGCGTTAAAATCAGACCCCTGGCTCCTCGCCAACCCCAATAAGGTCACCATGGACCAGGACCTCACGTGGGCAGAGGGAAGGTTATACGTACCCGACTCTCAACAGGCGATCCTCAACAGATCGCACAACAGCAAACAGGCTGGTCACTTTGGGTTCTTGAAAACCCTACATCTAACTTGGAGGCAGTTTTGGTGGCCCTCGCTGAGGAAGGATGTCAAGCAGTATGTGGCGTCCTGCCCAGTGTGCGCAATGGCCAAGCGGCCGGCTGGCAAACCCCAGGGGCTGCTGCAACCCGTGGCTGAACCCTCCCACCCGTGGGATGAAATCTCAATGGATTTCATTGTGGACTTATCGCCTAGCCAAAAGAAAACGGTCATATGGGTAGTAAAAGACTACTTCTCAAAACAAGCCCACTTCATCCCCTGTGCCTCGATCCCGTCAGCACAACAGCTGGCGAAACTGTTCCTAGTCCACGTGTACCGCCTACATGGCTGCCCCTCCCGCTTGGTGACCGATAGGGGCACACAATTTACCTCGAGGTTCTGGCGGGCTTTTTTAAAACTGATAGGTACCCAGCAAGCCCTGTCAACCTCCTGGCATCCCCAGACGGATGGATCTATGGAGATCCTTAATGCCACACTGGAACAATTCCTCCGCTCCTATATCAATTACCACCAGGACGATTGGGTGGACTTACTCCTGTTTGCAGAGGTCGCATACAATAACGCGATACATCAAAGCACGGGACAAACCCCCTTTGGGGTGGTGTCGGGTCGGGAGTTTGTCCCCATCCCTGAGTTACCCCAACCCCCGTCCCCAGCAGTAGCCGCCTGTGAGTGGGGTACGAAACTTGCAGATTCCTGGCCGATCATCAAAGACGCGCTTAAAGAGGCACAAACCACCTACAAAATACAAGCAGACAAACACCGGCACCAACAACCAACGTTTCGGGTGGGGGACATGGTCTACCTATCCACCAGATTCATAAAATCACCGCAACCGTCCAAAAAACTGGAATGGCCCAAGTCATTCCAGGTGACACAGATCGTGAACCCAGTCACGGAGCGCTTGGACCTGCCCCATAATTTAAAGAGACTGCACCCGGTGTTCCACTGCAACTTACTCAAGCCAGCAAGTGACCCCTCCCGGTGGCACCCACGCATGCCCCCCCCCCCACCAGTGATGATAGACGGGCAGCAACACTTGGAAGTAAAGGAGGTACTTGACTCCCGCAAGCTACGGGGCTCCCTCCAATACTTAATCAAATGGAAACACTTCCCGCACCCTGAGTGGGTTGCTGCCCGCGACATCTAGGCTCCAGACCTGATCCACACCTTCCATACCGCCTATCCCTCCAAACCCGCGGCTTAACCTTCTCAAAGGGGGGCAGCATGTCATGATCACCGTTGCGATGCTTGTGACATCGCAACGGCTCGCATGACAATGCAGGGAAATGGGTCCCTGGCGGATTAAGGGAAAAGGCAGGTGCTGGCAACAAAGTATCAACTCTAGCCGGAGGCACGGAAGAGAGAGATACAAGGTTGCAAAGAAAGCAATTGACAAGACCAGACCAAGAGGTGCGCCCGAGCTGTCAATGAGATTACGAACCTGATCGCCCGGCAATGAACCATCACGGGCCAGGGAAGCAATCGAGGAAACGCCCGGAGCACAGGAGGGGCTCCACGACCCCTCACCTACCGACGACGGAACCGGCGGGGCTCGGGGCGCACCCGGAGTAAGGAGGGGTGGAGCGCTGACCGGCGCGGGCTATTTAAATCCCGTTCCAGCGCGCTCCACTCACTCTCAGCTTTCTTAAAGGGCACGCATACTGTTACTCAAATAAATCCAGAACCTAAGCCTACGCTAGCGTCTGTGTTTTTACTGGGTAGCAGGCAGAGCCTGACAACCACAGCCTGAAGTGCAGTGGAACCTGAGACCACAGTGTTATCAAAAAGCTGTAGGGCGAATGAATGAAATGGAGCCCTAGCTAACCTTACCTTCCTTGAATCATTTCATGAAAAGCCATGAAAATGCATATTATAATACATCGCTACAGTAATGCTTCAGTGGCATTTTCAACCCTGAATGGAACACAGAGTTATCAAAGGAGCCACTTTTAAGTTAAGCATCTGGGTTTCCACAAAAATGTACAGTAATTCCATCTGATTCTCTCTTTTTGATTTTCCTCGCAGCCAAGCCAAGAAAATCACTTTCTGTGTTTTAGGTATTAGTATAACTAAAGGGGAAAAAAAATTAGTAAAAGTTCTTTTCATGGAGCATGTGCTTTCTTGTAATGCTGAAAAATGCTTCATTTTGTTTTCTGGTTATATGTAACACCACCTGCAAAATTACATAGCCACCACTGTATGGAGGTGGATGTAAAAGTTTATGTGTTTGCTACAAACAGGGCAGATAGTTTCTAATCTTCCCAGCAGGTGCCAGATACTGTGGACTAGGAAATATGGCAAGAGGGCTTTCCCTACCACTGGAACAAGTTGCATGGAAAGGGAATGGCTACCCTGAGTTTTGCTGCTCCACAATAACAGGAAGAGAGCCAGGTGCAGGCCCCCTATAGAAACTGTTCTAGGTTTGACTTCTCAGCCTGAGCATCTGGATTCTGCACTCTCTCTCTCTCTGTGTACATATTTCATTCAATCATGTCTGATTCTCAGAGACTGCCTGGACAAGTCCCTGCAGTTTTCTTGGTAAAGTTTTTTGGAAGTGGTTTGCCCTTGCCTGCTTCCTAGGGCTGAAAGGGAGTGACTGGCCCAAGGTCACCCACCCAAGGTTCGTGCCCTAGAACGGTTTCTAGCCCAGGCCCTTAACCACTACACCAAACTGGTCCTCTGCTTTGAATATACAACTTTGGACTCTTGTTTACCATTTCCCAGTTGATTCAGATCCTATTAGGCCCTTGCTTTCCAGACGTTTGCTGCCAGGCTGAAAAACTAAAAACTAAAAATTTATTTTCAGAACCTTCAGCTAGGGTGTGTGAGACGTTTTACAACCATGGGATTCTACCCAAAGCAGCAGCAAGAGCGAGGGTTAGTGGAGCTAAGTCTGAACAAGCAATGTCTCCAGGATGAGACCAGTACTTTCTGGATTAAATTATGAGTTTTAATAAGTTGGAAGCTGCTGCAAGAGAAGTGCGCACTCCATCCAAAGATGGGCAGGGGAATGACCCTCCCTTGATCTTAATATATCACACTGAGCCATTGCCCACTTCATTTGCTGCACTGTGATGGGCAAGAAGCTAGGAAATAGTTGAGGTCAAGAGGATATGCACATGTTAAGCCTCTGGTCATGTCTCACGTGTTCACGTGGAAAGTTGTACAGCAACTGCAGGATGTCCCGATGGAAAAGATGCTCCCAGAGTCTCCGGGCCCAGGCCACACAGTCTTGCCAGCAGCCGGGCTTTTCCTGAAGGCTCGTTTTCACTAGATTCAGAATCTTCAAAGCTTCCATGCCTTCAGTCTCAAGGGAGGTGGAGTCCCTGGAGTTAAAAGTACATTTTGCCATTGGACTAAAGAAAGAAACCTGCTGTTTTATTTCTTAAGTATAAGAAAACTGCACCAATTTTGTGGCTGAAATTTCCACAGGCCTCTCCAAACAATCTGATCTCCTTGTTTAAACATTCCCTCTAAGAACAAACTGTTGTTTAGTGATAGATACAAGTAACTTCCCCTGCTAGTGGAATAAAGCCTCCACTTGATTTCCAACACTCCCTATTTATGACTCTCTCACACATGCACAATGTTTACCTGGAATTCCATCTTTGTCATGTTCTAGACCTTCACTCACCTCAGAAATTTATTGGTGACCTCTGCTCTGTTTTTGAAAAGATCCTCAAATTGATTTCGGGCCCACTGCAAAAGACAGAGGTGAGGGGGATCTGGGGATCTATTCTGCTCTTAGCAAACACATTTAAGCCTGTGCATTGACTCAGAAGCAACAGCAGTTACAATCCGCGAGGTACGCTCCCAAATAGCAAGTAGTGGATAGCAGCCTCTGAGTATCTTGTCTGCAACTGTTCTTCAGGCTAACTGCGCCAATATGTACCGTAGTCCCCTAAAGCCAGGCATTTACTCCTCTGATCACCAGACGCTGGATATAAAGCGCTCCCCAATCAAGTGCCCAGACAGAACCTTCCTCCATGGGGGGTGGAAGGGGAAGAGAGTAGGAGCCTGAAAAGGCCTCAGGGCCCTGAAATCAGGAAAGGCCTGCTCTTGCTGCTTCTGAGAACAGGGAAAAAACAGCTGAAGATCTGCTCAAGGTGAAAGATTTTGGCCTAGCTTATGGGTGAAACAGCTGGACCCTATCTCCTGTCATCACACCACTAACAACCACCCTGGTTCTTGCACAGCTGCCTGGAAAGAGTAGATGAAGCCAACAGGAGGGGAGGAGGCCCTCTGGAGCAGAAGCTGCAGAGTTGATGAGAGGCAGAAGAAAGAGTAGCATGGGCTATGGGAGAAAGGCAGTCTCTGTACCTGAATGGTGTGCTGGATGGTGCTGGGAAAATGGCGCAGGGTGCAAAGAGGGAACTCTCTGCTTTCCCAGTCCTGACCTTGTTCATAGGTCTTTGTCAGATAAGGCACAAAGACCAGGACATGTCCCTTGATGCCATGTGTCCCAGAATCGAGCAGAGGCTTGAGGTAGTGCATGCATCTTTCGCCCACATAATTTCCTGCAGGGGAAGGAAAGGGAGGAAGCCTAAGATGTTGCGCAACTCTTTGGGTGATTCTACTTTCATAGCTGCTCTCTAGGGATCTACCTCTTAGAAGAGAAAGAGGGCAAGAAAAACAAGGACAGCCATTTGTGGCTTGCTGAAGCCACTTTCCTTTGAAAGACTGAGGAATGGAAGGTTCAACGCAAAAAAAGGTAACATCCTCCCACAAGAGCTGATTGCCTCATGTCCTCCTTCATTCTCCAAAGGAGAGACCTGGTAGAAAAGCAAGTCAAGGCAAGGCAAAGTCCAACTGGACAGAGGCAGTATATAAATTTCATAAACAAACAAACATTCCCTAGTAGGGCCATGTTTTGAATATTCCAAATCATGGTATGAATGCTGGATAAATTTTATTTATTGATTGATTGATTTCATTGATTGATTGATTGATTTCTATAGCTGCCCATCTCAGCAAGTGACTCTGGGCGGCTTACAACAATAAAACTATAAAACAATTAAAACAATTACAATTAAAACAGTTAAAATATAAAATAAATACAAAATAAATATACATGGCTGCCAAGTGAGCAATGCATGGATGTTAATACAGCCAAGAGGCGGGACCATCCACACGCTCGAGGCCCCAGGCCTGGGCACATAACCAGGTCTTCACGGCCTTACGAAAGGCCAACAGGGTCGGGGACATCCTAATTTCTGGAGGCAGGATGTTCCAGAGGGGAGGCGCTACGGAAGAGAAGGCACGCCTTCTAGTTCCTGCCAACTAACACTCCCTGGCTGATGGGACCCGCAGCATTCCCAACCTACTAGATCGAATTGGACGGGCAGAAACAACTGGGAGAAGGCGGTCCCTTAGGTAACCTGGCCCCAAGCCATGAAGGGCTTTAAAGGTAACAACCAGCACCTGGAAGCACACCGGTAACCAATGCAGCCCACGTAGCAGTGGTGTTACGTGTCGAGTACCCGACACCATTTACTATCCGTGCAGCTGCATTCTGCACCAGTTGAAGCTTCCGAATGCTCTTCAAGGGCAGCCCCATGTAGAGCGAATTATGCAAATTCAAGTTGATTATTTAGGTGCCATCAATTCAGCCTTGACTCCTAATGCCCGCACAGAGAAATGCTCACCAATCTGTCTCCAGTAACAACCTATAGTTCTTCCAAGGACTTTGCAATAATATATTTGATCCTGTCCATCCACCTTATGCATTGTTTTTCCTTCCTTCTTCCAAGTTTAGTAGGGTGTGTGTGTGTGTGTGTGTGTGGTTTAGTCCATCATCAACTCCCATCACACGCCCAAAGTATTTGAGTTTCTGCTTGTGGGTCATTGCCTCAAGGGTATAGTCAATCTTTCTTTGCTCCAGGACTAATTTATCGATTTTTTCTTGCAGTTCATGGTACTTTTTGTAATAGTCTCCAAATCTATCATTCTATCTTCTTTCTCTCAATGTTTCTGTATATGTAACTTTGATAGCCATACATTCTTACAGGAAAGACTGCTGCTTTAACTATGCTGACCTTTGTGTAATAGGAATAACCCTTATACTTCATGTTCTTGTCCAGATTTACCTTTCCCTTCAAATAAAGAGAACTCATGCAAAAAATATCACTTAGCACAGTTATTTTTAAGCACGACATACTTGTATATAATAAGTCTGTATATACACACAAGCATTTTCCAAGCTGGTACCTTTCAGATGTATTGGGGTTACAACTCCCAAATTTCCCAGCCAGTACAGTATGGTCATTGGGGATGCTGGGTAGCATTAGAGAGCTGTCTTCCCATTTCATCCAGAAGCGACTATGTTATGGAAGACTGGAACACTTTATACTGGGAGACTCATACCCGTTACAAATGAAGGCACTCACGGGCTTGAAAGCTATCCAGGGCACTGACTACACCATCCAAGCTCAGGAAGAAGTCATCCCCATAGAAGTATTCTGTGTCAGGCCCAACCTGATTCTGCTGAGCTGCCACATTGATATTGGGATTCATAAGTCTTATGGCAGTTGCAGCCACTTCTGACTTCTGCTTCTATAGAAACAGAGGAAATGTGATTAGATCTAGGATTAAAACTGGTCATTGACCAAAGTACAACAATGGAAGTCAAGCCAGAAAACAGACTTTCTTCTTTTACATTAAAAATCAGTTTGCTAGCATTCTGAGCTGCAGCAAAACTCAGAATTTGTAAAGTTACCACTCTTACTACTCCCCAACTCTTTCCCACTATCTTGCCTGCATGACTTACAGATACATCTTGGGGTCGAAATAGGAACTGCCTGTTGAGGTTGGACTTTTCAATGATGTCCATGTCTGTCACAGTGATCTTCCCACCCTCGCCAGCAGCCAAGCCAAGCATTGCAAAATTCTTCAAAAGCTCACAGCCAATCGCACCTGCTCCTACCTAAAGAAGTTGTACATAAATGAAACTGGTTGAGCCCCATGGCATTTTGGAACCATATCAGAAACTGGAGGGAAGCTCCTCAAATTATATATGGTTGGTTCTGATCAACACCTATCCTGTATACCTTTCCTCCCCTGCATAATATTAGCCTGATCCTCATGCAGTTTCAGCATAGTGTGCATGGCAATTACAAAGCCTGGACAAAAGTATTCACATTAGAAAAGAGCTTTAAAAGTCTCAAAACTTTCTGAATGCAATTCTGGGAGAAGGATAGAAATGACAAACTGAATAATCTCCCTTTTTGAAAATTGAACTCCTGACCACATTTTATATTACAGATGTCAATTAGCCAAAAAATGTAAAAAGAAAGAGAAATATATGATTTTAGTATGTTTCCATTATAGCTGGTACACTAGACTAAATCTTAATTTTGCCATGGAATATGCACAGCAAAGAAACTCCACAAACTCTTGAGATCTGTATGACAACTAATCAAATGTGTGAAACATATGAAGAACTATGCAAGGGCCTTCAAACAAGAAAAAGGAGTAAAACCAGGATGCAACGTCAACCCAACCCTCTTTTATCTTATAAATCAACTATCCACCAACTGTTTCTGAAATGGTTGTGAAGTCCAGGATTACCAGAATATGACTCAACAGCACAAAGCCTGTTATATAGTGGTGATCTCACTATGCTCTCACTTCGACAACAGAGACTCAAGCAAAAGTTTGAACCAAAAGAAAGATTTTGCAGAATGTAAATGTATCTGGCGAGGTGGAGGTGGAGGAACCAAATTCCGCTGGATTTAAGCAGCATGTCAATGACAACACATACATTTATTTCACAGGTATAAATTATATATAGCCTAATAATGATTGTGTCATTGACTTTAGAAAAAGAGGTACTGAGAATGTTGATCTAATTAGAATTTATGCACCAATCAGATATAATGAGTGTTTTTATTTCTGCAAACAATAGTGTATATATTATAAAACGCATTTGGTGAATTAGGAACTCTTAGTTAATTTTAAATCTATGTTTACGCATAACCAGCCTGCATGATATACTCTTAGGTCAATATATGAGTGACACAGAAAGAAACAAAAGTTGGAGAAGTTTTGCCCTCCTCACAAGAGCTTTTTATGGCACTGCCAATGCAGTTTAAGATTTGCCGAAGATGTAACAAAATGCTTGATTAAATAGGTCTTTAAGTCTGAACCTGCAGGATGATTGCAGTCTTGGTTCCTGCCCAACTATTTTTCAAAAATACTCTCATGGAGACTAGAAATTTGATCAATGTCAATCACTCCCAGGCTTGCTTGCTTCCTTCCTGTTCTAAGATATTTGGGGATCCATGCTGTATTTCCCATAAATCTTTGCATTCAGATCTGCAAAAAGTGACACGCCACACTGAATTACCATTGCTATCATAATTTTGCCCCATTATCCAGTGGGAGTGGTTTCAACATCTGGAGCCTTCCTTTGATAATCAACTCTGTTAATTAGGATAAAATCCTTTCCGATATCTATAGCAGCAGTTCTGCCAGCAAATGATAAGTTTACCAAAAACAAACAACCCCACCCCACCCCGAACTCAACAAAAAAACAGTAACAGCTGCGGGAAGGATCTAAGCCAGTTACTTATCATAGGAAAATACTAATTCTTCCTTTGGTGCCACCCCTCAGGCTAAAACTGTCAATGCTCCCTCTGCTGTGAAAAACTGGAAGAAAAGGCACTACAGTTTATCCCTTCTCTTTACAACAGCCGCTGGGTGAATATGCAGTTTCCTGGCCTGCATGGGAAATAAACTGATCAAAAAAAGTTTTATTTTGTTTTTGTTATTGGAACCACAAAGGTCAGTTGGAAGAGCTGTAGATGTATCATCTCAACAACCCCAGAAGATAAATGAGAGCTGGGGAGACCACAGACAACACATTGCACTGACGATAAGAACTTAGTACACAGCACAATTTTCCCAAACCAAATATACACATTATAATGAAGCTAGTTAGTGTGTGGTAAGAATGTTGTTTCATGTGGTCTACAGAAGTAGCCTGCCTTACTCACCAGGAAATACTTCTGCTTCCCAAGCTGTTTTTGGAAGTCGGCCCCAAAGACAGCAACTTGCCCATCGTAGCGACCACCACACTGTCAGAGATGGAGATGGCAAGCATTAGAACACTAAGAGGAACATTCCAAACAGGAGGCAAAATGAAACTGATGCAGTTCCTCATGGGTAGGCATGGGCCTGTTCTCAGAAAGTCAGAGCTGGCTGTCTTTATGGAATTCAGTGTCAGGGAAGAGAGAGATGAAAACATTTTTCTGACTAGTGGAAACCCTTCTAAACAGAGTTGAGACGGATCAGACCTGAGTGATTTGGAGAAAAATGTAAACTACAGAATGTAACAACTCACTGGGGCACAGTTTTCCTCTGTCAGCTGCTCCTCTTCAGGCAGGCATTCATAGGCATCAAAGTACAGCCACTGATCCAAAGGGGTGAACTTCCCAGAGACAGCCTGCAAGCAAAACAATATAGAAGCTTTGCTCAAGCTAAAGATTATAATTAACATTTTGGAAGTTAGAGTCCAATACATCTGGAGTGCTTGTACCTTAAGCTGCAAAGCAGGCCAAATTTCAGTAGGTGATGTTTTTGCTTATTTCATCTTATTATCAAGAAAAGCCACATCTTGTTGGTGTTTGGTCTTCTACCCAACTGTTAAAAGGCACAAAAGCCCATCAGGGAATGGGAAGAGTTGTACTTCTTCACTATTCTAGTTACTTCTCACTGGCACGAATCTTGTTGAGCACTACCTCATCCAGGAACTTGGCAGAGTGGCTCATCTATGCAGCAATGGCCAGAAAACAAATTAGCCTAGGAAAACAAAATCAAATGCTTCCAGCTGATACCCAACCCAAGGTAGTCTGAGCTCTTGTGCTTTGGAGTCATCCTATGTGAAGTTAATTTCTTTAGTGATTCAAATAAACTTTAACCCAGCCTTCTGCATCTGTCACTTGCAATGAATCAGATAGGGTGGCCAGTCATGGTGCTTCACACAGGATGGTCTAAATTAAGAGAGCCTTCTGCCATAAAGTCTTGTCAGTCCAAATCTAGCTAAAGAAGGCAAAACTGCAAAGGCCTTGGCGTTGTCCCTGAATAACACATGCACACTGCTGCCTATCATACTTTTCTCTTCCTCACAAAGTATGAAACCAAGCTGTGCGGCCAACTGAAAATGTACTTCTCACACATAGGAGAGAGTGCACAGAAAAGACGATTAGGCACAGGATAACAGAGCCTAAACAGAAGAGGGTCATGGCTCTTTTACTCTGCAAAAAACAGCTCTATATTTGCAAGCTTGTCCAGTGTAAGACAAGGAACAGCCTTGAAGTTGCTCATCAATCACCTGGCTATAACCTTTCAACTATAGTGAGATATATTACAGTTTTGCTTAAAATATTGTGCTGATTAGCTTTAATGATAAATTAGCATACACAATATGATGCAGATCCGCATTTTTTTCCCCTAGAGATGCATTTCCTCTTTTGGGGTGATATTTAAGTGGCCATTTTCTTAGCAGTGGTCTCTGGAGGAAGAGGCTCTCCTCTTTTCTCTTGCCTCCTTCTGACTGATGGAACTGAGAGAAACAGATGAGCTGAAAGAAAGCTCAGCTTCCCCAAATAGTAATTTCCTTTAAAATGATTGAAAAGCATAAACTGCCATCTGGTGGACATTTTATAAGTTATTAGCAGAACATACTTTCATCCGGTAAGATTTTGTAATATTGTATATTCTAATCCGTTCCAACTAGGACAGAAAACCCTTCTCTGCTTGATAGGTGGACAACACTGGAGTTAAAGCAAAAACCATGCTAGTGTGAGTAACAGAAATTAGCATTATATATTCTTGAATTGTCATCTTTCCTAACAATAGTCTGGAACAGGGTTTCTCAGCCTGGGCCCCTTTAAGATGTGTGGACCACGTATCTTGAAGTGGCCCAGGTCGAGAAACCCCGGTCTGGACAGTCTATGAGTGGTATACTCCTTCCCCAGTTGAGTCCTCAGACTGGAAAGACACAGCTGTTATCTAAGGTCATGCCCTCATGCTAGAGGTTCCATGAGTTCACCACCCCAGATGAATGAGGAGGAAGAACAAAACAAAGACACACCACAAGCTGATGGTGAAGGGAATATCATGCTGCCTGGCTTCTCCACAAAACTATGGTTAAGCATTGTGGGAGAAGCAACCTGAACATTAAAAGATCTTTCCAGACTGCAAGCAGTCAAACTTGCTTAATCATGCATCTATTCAAAAAAACAATTAGTGGGCACCCTTCACTGGCAAACCCAGTACAAAGCCAGTTCACGGCAGCCAGCAACCTGAATTTCAGTACTGGGCCCAAGGCAAGTGGGGCAGCTGCAATTCTCAATGGGAAGCCCAAGCTGACTCCTCCAGGTACAACTACAAAATGATGAGCAAAGCCATTGCAATGGATGGAGAACTTCTTCTCATGCAGCTTCATTTCTTATCGTTTCTTAGAAGAATTCATAGTTATTCCTAGTATTGTATACTGCTCTCATGCATTCAAAGCACTTTGTGTACTTTATTTAATTGTAATCCTTGCAACAACTTTGTAAGATAAGCCAATGTTATGTTTCTCTCCATCTTTGCAGTTGAGTATTGAGGTTGAGAGAGTGGCTTGCCTGGGGCATATACTGAATTCACAGTAGAGATGAAATCTGAACTACAGACTTCCTGATTTATAGCTTTTTTTTAAGCTACTACTTTATACCAGATATCCCTAGCATTACTATTAATTGTTGCATGTATAACCTGCTTTGACCTCCTCCAGGAGCTCAAGGCAGGATATCTAATACCCCCCTCTCATTTTATCCTTGCAACAGTTTTATGAAGTTTACCATAATGAGAGAGGGTGAATTTATAATTGATGAGAACTTGAACTGGGATTACCAAATTCGGGTTTTTAATCACTGGACCACTGGCTCTTTGTTCAAAGGCAGGTCTTAGCAGAGTTTCCTTAATGTTTAATGAAATGTCCATAATAATTAAAGATTTGGGCACAACAGTGTCTCCTACCATTTTTTGTGCTAAAAATACAGGTTTAGGGTAACATGATTACTATCACACACATCAAGCAGAAATCCAGCAGGAATGTCTATAGGAAGTGATTGCGGAGGGAATGTGAACTGCAATTCCTATAGTAGATAGAATTTTTTGGAACAACTATGCCTGCATTAAGCCTAAATTGATCCATGGGCACAATACAGTACTGTACTTCCTTAAAATACACATATTTTAACCTTTCCATCCTTGCTAGCAGGACTGAAAAAGAATGGTACATACTTTGCTAAAAATGCACAATTAGCCAGTCCTGTTGGTCAAAAGCTGTTGAAGACACTCAGAAAATCACCCAATAAACCATGTGTATAAATGTATGCACAGTAAGGATTTTGTTCAGTTACTGTTGTAAACCGGCACATTTGGATTAAAATAACACTAGGAAATTAGTATATATTTGGTCAGTGATATTTGAAGGGGTGGGAAATTGCTCTGGCTGAAAAATGAACACAACAAAGGGGAGTTGAAAAACTCTACAATGAAGAATAACTTTATTCAAATTGCACTATTTATAAGCTATCTTAAATGTTTTTTCCTGATAGATTAACCTTGTCTGTAGAAATGTTGCTCTGGATAGAGACAGCAGTAAAGTCTCAATTTAACACACTTCAGATTTAACAGATAAAAGGAATACAGGTGGTCCTTGGTTAATGACCACTTGTTCAGCAACTGTTTGAACTTATGATGGCACTGAAGAAGTGGTACTTATGACCGGTCCTCGAAGTTCCGGCCATCACAGCACCCCTGCAGTCACGTGATTGTGATCCAGGAACTCAGGGATTTCTGGCCGTTGCAGTGTCTCTCAGCCACATAATAGCCATTTGCGACCTTCCCTGCTGGCTTCTCACAAGCAAAGTCAATGGGGAAGCTGGCAGGAAGTTGGAAGTTGCAGTCACGTGAGGTCCTCGCTTAACAACCTGTGGTGAGTTGCTTAATGATGGTGACTGGGGACTGTTGGAACTGCCATTGCTAAGTGGTGCTGTCATGTGATGTCGCACTTTATGACCACATTGCTTAGCGACAGAAATTCTGGTCCCAATTACAGTCGTTAACTGAGGACTACCTGTATGTCACGCTATGGTATCTGTAGCAGCAGCTAAGGGGTGCAGAGAAGAGAGGACAGGGAAGGCACTTGAAAGATCAGCAGGGCCAATGCTGGACTGAGAGCTACTGAAGAGAGGAGGAGGGGGTAACTCACACCAGATTTTCCCTATTCATAAGCCTTGTTCTATTTGTTTTTAGGATGAGAGTAAATCCTTGGCTTAACAGACATTCAGCTTGAATAGACACTCTTCCCCCACATTATCCTGTTAAATGGAGGATTAACTGCAATGAATATGGTTGTTTAAAATGTTGGTATTTCTTCATGCAAGTGGACATATATTCCAAAATGTTCACTCTGTCATACCACAAACATGTTTTCCTTTTTCCCATTCGCTTTCCTTTTTGTCTTTTCCCATTCCTATTTGCTTTCATTTTCTTTTTAAAACCATATTTTTAGTTTAATTATTGTTTGTCTCTTTAATAAAAATAACAAAACCAATCAAATCTGTCAGTCAGTCAATCTCTGCCTGCTCACCTTTAGCACTTCCTGGGCAGCGAGGCCTCCAATAAAGCTATTCACAGGGCTCAGATCCCCCATGCAGCCATACGCAAACGTCCGTATCAGATCCTTTTGCAACAGCTCCTGATCCACAGCAAGGGTCTCCACCAGCTCTACCAACCTGTCTGCATCTGCCTGCCGAGGAATTAACAACTGAGGCTGAAGAAAAGATTTGGCTGAGGAAGGAAGGGGGAGGGGCGGGGAGGGGAGGGGGGAAGTAGGTAGGCACTGTAGATCAGAGAGACTTACCCGATTCTGAGGCCTAGGAAGTTGACCAAACCTATTCTTGAAATTGTGAAGTGCCTGGAAGGCTGCATGAAGGGTGCGATAACGAAATATTTTATTCCTGTCTGGGGTCTTGATCTTAGGATCATCCATGCAGGCTCGCAGGGAATTCTAGGAATATAGAGAAATAAGCTAAAAGGGAAAACTGTATCTAATGCAGGTCCTTTCTCTAAGGGACATACCTCTCTCATATCTCAAGGAAGTGCTCTCTTGCCAATTGAATATATGAAGTCCAGCTAGCCCAGTAACATCTGCCCCAGTGAGTCCCAAATTTTTGAATTTTAAGTCCAACATCGCTGTAACAAAGAACTGCAGACAGAAGCAAAAAGCCCACTTTTTCAAGAAAGTATATACAAGCAATTTACTGTTGACACTTAACAGTTATGGTACTTTTGAAGCATATAAAGAAATAAAATAATATTGTTGACAATTATTTTTACTAATATAATTGTAAAATAATGAATGATTGCTGGGACTGAGCTTGCATTTACCACTGAAGGCAGTCTCTCCTAAGGGCAAACCAAAAATATATACAAACAATGCGAAAGAGGGAGAGAGACAAACCTTCCAGATACTGCTCCAACCCTGGACTCCAGGGTTGAAATGCTTACTTATTTTGCCTCAACACTCTCAACTTGAAATGGAATGCTCTGCCACTTTCTCTCGTGTGTATGTGTGTGTGTGTGTGTGTGTGTGTGTGTTTTCATGATTAGAAGAGGGGAATCATGTTCTGCCTCATCTACTTCTACATATCACCACTGATACATGTGCCATTGACCTATAGTGATTTTTAAGTTCAGTTCAGACAGAGGTCCTTTGCAGCTTGACTCAACCTGGAGTGAACCTGAGATTTTCTGCATGCAACACATGTATTATATTGCTGAGTTACTGACCAGCACAGTTTCCTACACAGAATTTTATATCACAAACACCAAGCTGAGCTTAAACTAACCTTTCCCAAGCAGGTGCTCAATCTCCCAACCTCATTTCAGCTGGAGGATATATGGTGTTGATTCATTATGAAAGGATCTATAATCTGAAAATCTCTGGAAGGTAACTAGTTGGGGGGATCTTATCTAGACCATAATTTAATCTTTTCCCCATGAAACAATACAGTACATCCCATTATTCTTAGCTAGAGCAACGGACTTGTTCAAGAATCAGTCCATTCTGTGAAGCAGCCTGACAAAAATAATGCTGTTTTTCAAAGCCCTGAGATGCAGTGTCTGTAGTTCAGAAATGAGAACATACAAAGGAGTGTCTTTGAGGCATCTTGACCTGAGTGATGATTCCACCACGCTGGTATGGAGAAAAGGAAGACGTGTCTCCAACATCCAGGGTATATTTTCCTAAACACAGAGCAAAAGGATTCAGGTTCTACCCTGAGGCTTATCTCTAACCCTAACCCTACGCAGTTTAATTGTCCCAGAGTCAGATAAAAGCTTATGAATCTAGTCACTATAAATGTAAGCTTTTCAGGTTTCTCTGAGTTTCAAAGTGTTTTGGTTTCCTGTCAAATATTTTAAACTTCCACTCTGAAGCCTCACAACTCTCCGTAATTTTCCTATCAACACAACCACTTCACCATTCTGTCATTCTTCTCTCATAATCTTTGCCAACCTAACTTTTTAATGGATTTTCCATATTAATCCTCCAGTTCCTCCTGAACATGTTCTGTATTCAAGTGGAAAGACACATGGAGCCATGAAAGGAAAGGAAAAAGAGGCCTGTTACCTTTCACACAAATCTGGCGGGGCTTAGAACCATTCAGTTCCGTCATCCCCTCAATCTCAGAGAACATCACCCGGTCACCATCCATAAAGCAATGTCCCTGCTTATCATCATGGGCCACAGTCAATATGCCAGGATTACCCTGAGTGAAGAAGAGACATCTGAGATCAACTCTTGCCTGCTGTACTTCAGGATAACCAGCCTATTTCCCTTCCCCCCAAGTCCTCTGGACTCCAGTATAAAATGCATCCAAAATTGACCTTGAAATGTCAATGAAATTGACAAGCGTTAATTAGCAATAGTCCAGCTATCCAGAAGTATCAGACTGTTGGGCTTACTCGCACCCCCCTGCTTTTCAGCTTGGGAGAGAATAGCTGCTTTGAAATGGAAATTCTCCATCCACAGTGGGGATGAGCTGGGATTTCACATAAATACAAGTCCCTGGTCATGATGTTGTTCATTCTTTAGAAGATTCACCTTAGGCCCAAACCAGAAACCTTTGTCTGATAATCCCTTCACAAAAATAAACACTGGGGCTGCCCTGGACAGAGACATTATATTGAGGCTGTAAGGGAGGTGGTCCATGAAGGAGACATGAGTAGAAAAGTAACATAGAAAATAGAGTGGTGGTGAAAAGACATTGGCTTGGTTTGCAGAACATGTAATTGTGTATGGGGTAAAATAACCATTGTATCACAGTAGAGGAAATTACCAAAGTGATGTGTTCAATGGCAGCAGACACAGGGTCAGCTTCTGAAGGATCATATACCTCAAAGTTTTCTCCAAAGTCACAGAAAACCTGTCTGGAATTAGGAGACAAACAAAAATAAGCCATGCTTCAAATGATGCATTCAACTTATTGTGCCACCCTTAGAAATACCTTGCACACATACAGACCTACACATACTTTCTCCCTATTCAGAAAAACTTTCCTCTGCAATACACCACCATTATTTATGCAAGTTCTCCATCTCCTTGCTCCCCTCCTAGAAAAAGGAGAACCCACTCAGCCATACATACCCAGCCAGGCCCTTTGTGTTCGCTAGGACAAAGCAAATGTTCTTGGCATGGCAGAAGTCACTGATACACAGCTGCTCCTCCAAGGATGAGTTGGTCAGGACCACAACCTGAAATATATTGGACGTGCAGGCTTGGGGCATAAACCACATTAAGAAACCATATGAGAAAGAGGGCATTCTCCAAACATATGCTCTCCATTTTGTGTCTGACAAGGGTACACCACACATCTATCCGTCCGAGCCACCTCACTCAGGGCAACTGAGTGGGAAGATTTCCAACTCATTTTCAGGTGCAACTCCTAGTAGAATCTTCTAGTTCTTGAGGATAATTTCCCATAAAATTTACAGCTGACATAAACATTTGACATTGATTGACAAGCTTGCTACTACTGTAGGATGAAGAAGAGAAACTCTCTCATCAGTTTAGTGACTACTAAACACTAGCTTTAATCACTTCTTTCTAGCATCACTAAAGTCACCTCATCTCCCACATCTTTCACTCCCATGGCATGAGACACATAGCTGTCTTACCTGGAAAGCAGCCAAGAAGTCCTCCGACAGCCCACCGGTGTGGTACATCACAGCAACATTGCTGTTTAACTTGGCAAGATGGTGCTGGGAAACCTCAGCTCGGTTTCGCCCCACATCATTCTCTGACAGGTAGAACTATAGAGACACAGCGACACTAAGAATAAAGAAGTCTTTCTATGGCATTCTTTGCCACAGGTAAAACAGCAATTTTACATTTTATTCTACTGCTCGGATTTACTGCACTGTCTAACAGCATGTCCTGGAGTTGACTTACAGCTCCATCCCCAGCACTGTTTCCATGCTGTGTGTGTATACAGATATCACTGTGCACTGTGTGAAAAATGCAGTAGCTGTAATATTGCAGGGGCATAAGATAAAAGTATAGGGTTTCTATTGATCAAAGAGAAGGACTTTGGTGCTTTGCATTACTTCAAGCCCTTGTCCTGTTCAGACTGTGCACCAGACAAGTTCTAAATGAATATTCTTTATTAAAGAACTATTTACAATAATTCAGTATCAATGTGCGAAATCTGATCAAGGTCCAACTGGACCATCAAAGCAAGGAGTGAACTCCCACTGGTTTGGACTGGATGCAGTGAAACCAAGACTGGAGACAGCAGTTCTCGAACTGGAACAATACTGGAATGGCACTGGAATTGAATCTGACTCACTGGAACTGGAAGCAGACTACGAGCAGCAAACAGTGATGAGTTGAAGACCCAGAGCAGGACTTGAACTTGAAGCAAGGCTATACTCGGCTGTGGGTTCTGGGCTAGACTGGGTACTTGAAACTGAAGGCTTGGACAAGGTTTGGAACTGGATTAAGGCTGGACTCGGCTGGAATTCCCAAACTAGACTGGATTCTCTAGACTGGAGACCAGGAGCAAGGCTCGAAACTTGAAACTAGGCTGGATTCAGCTGGAAGCCCCAGACTAGGCGGGATTCTCTGGGCAGAAGACTTGGAGCAAGGCTTGAGACTTGGAACTAGGCTGGACTCAGCTGGAAGCCCCAGACTAGGCGGGATTCTCTGGGCAGAAGACTTGGAGCAAGGCTTGAGACTTGGAACTAGGCTGGACTCAGCTGGAAGCCCAAGACTAGGCGGGATTCTCTGGGCAGAAGACTTGGAGCAAGGCTTGAGACTTGGAACTAGGCTGGACTTGGCTGGAAGCCCCGGACTAGGCGGGATTCTCTGGGCAGAAGACTTGGAGCAAGGCTTGAGACTTGGAACTAGGCTGGACTCAGCTGGAAGCCCCAGACTAGGCGGGATTCTCTGGGCAGAAGACTTGGAGCAAGGCTTGAGACTTGGAACTAGGCTGGACTTGGCTGGAAGCCCTGGACTAGGCGGGATTCTCTGGGCAGAAGACTTGGAGCAAGGCTTGAGACTTGGAACTAGGCTGGACTTGGCTGGAAGCCCCGGACTAGGCGGGATTCTCTAGACTGGAGACCAGGAGCAAGGCAGGGAACTTGGAACTAGGCTGGACTCAGCTGGAAGCCCCAGACTAGGCGGGATTCTCTGGGCAGAAGACTTGGAGCAAGGCTTGAGACTTGGAACTAGGCTGGACTCAGCTGGAAGCCCCAGACTAGGTGGGATTCTCTGGGCAGAAGACTTGGAGCAAGGCTTGAGACTTGGAACTAGGCTGGACTTGGCTGGAAGCCCCGGACTAGGCGGGATTCTCTAGACTGGAGACCAGGAGCAAGGCTGGGAACTTGGAAGTAGGCTGGACTTGGCTGGAAGCCCCGGACTAGGCAGGATTCTCTGGGCAGAAGACTTGGAGCAAGGCTTGAGACTTGGAACTAGGCTGGACTTGGCTGGAAGCCCCGGACTAGGCGGGATTCTCTGGGCAGAAGACTTGGAGCAAGGCTTGAGACTTGGAACTAGGCTGGACTCGGCTGGAAGCCCCAGACTAGGCGGGATTCTCTGGGCAGAAGACTTGGAGCAAGGCTTGAGACTTGGAACTAGGCTGGACTCAGCTGGAAGCCCCAGACTAGGCGGGATTCTCTGGGCAGAAGACTTGGAGCAAGGCTTGAGACTTGGAACTAGGCTGGACTCAGCTGGAAGCCCCAGACTAGGCGGGATTCTCTGGGCAGAAGACTTGGAGCAAGGCTTGAGACTTGGAACTAGGCTGGACTCGGCTGGAAGCCCCAGACTAGGTGGGATTCTCTGGGCAGAAGACTTGGAGCAAGGCTTGAGACTTGGAACTAGGCTGGACTCGGCTGGAAGCCCCGGACTAGGCGGGATTCTCTGGGCAGAAGACTAGGAGCAAGGCTTGAGACTTGGAACTAGGCTGGACTCAGCTGGAAGCCCCAGACTAGGCGGGATTCTCTGGGCAGAAGACTTGGAGCAAGGCTTGAGACTTGGAACTAGGCTGGACTTGGCTGGAAGCCCCGGACTAGGCGGGATTCTCTGGGCAGAAGACTTGGAGCAAGGCTTGAGACTTGGAACTAGGCTGGACTTGGCTGGAAGCCCTGGACTAGGCGGGATTCTCTGGGCAGAAGACTTGGAGCAAGGCTTGAGACTTGGAACTAGGCTGGACTTGGCTGGAAGCCCCGGACTAGGCGGGATTCTCTAGACTGGAGACCAGGAGCAAGGCAGGGAACTTGGAACTAGGCTGGACTCAGCTGGAAGCCCCAGACTAGGCGGGATTCTCTGGGCAGAAGACTTGGAGCAAGGCTTGAGACTTGGAACTAGGCTGGACTCGGCTGGAAGCCCCAGACTAGGCGGGATTCTCTGGGCAGAAGACTTGGAGCAAGGCTTGAGACTTGGAACTAGGCTGGACTTGGCTGGAAGCCCCGGACTAGGCGGGATTCTCTGGGCAGAAGACTTGGAGCAAGGCTTGAGACTTGGAACTAGGCTGGACTTGGCTGGAAGCCCCGGACTAGGCGGGATTCTCTGGGCAGAAGACTTGGAGCAAGGCTTGAGACTTGGAACTAGGCTGGACTTGGCTGGAAGCCCCGGACTAGGCTGAATTCTCTGGACTGGAGACTTGGAGCAAGGCTGGGAACTTGGAACTAGGCTGGACTCGCTGGAAGAACCGCGTGTGCCACGAATCCAGATCCTGAACAAGTTAGGTGTGAATCCTTGAAACTTGCTGGAGTCTGCGAAGCACAGTTACAGAGAACTGCAGACAAGTGGCAGTGTGGGAACCCCTCAACTTGGCTGCACTGCTGAGAAGAACGCGGGCTTTCAAGGCTTGAGGCAAAATGCAGATTACTGGGCTTAGCTGACGCTGATTCTTTGAATGCAGCAGGCACAAAATCCCCTTCTTCCGACTGAAAGTCAGGAGCTGGTTCCTCCTCGACAACAGACACCACTTCTGATGCTGGTAGGGACTCTTCTTCCGAAGCTGCAGGCTTAGAGGATCGGTTGTCTCCGGCAGCTTGCTCTCTGCGTGGCTGCCTTTTATCCCGATCTTGGCACGCTTGGGAGTCTCCTGCAGCCAATTGGGCTGCCTTCTCCTTCGCGCGCTTTTCAGCCCGTCTCTGGCGCACGCTGATTGGCGTATTCAAATCCTCCTCTGGATCTTGCCCAATCAGCATTGCGGATTCTTCCCGCTCTGCTGAGTCACGCTGGAGTTTCGTTTCTCCGATTCCAGCCTGGTAAGTTTCCAATTCCTCCTCTGACTCAGAACTACTTTCACTTTCCAAGTCAGAGGGAGGCTTGGTTCTGACAGCCCTCTCCAATATTGAAAAAAACAGAATTCTGACAACACATCAGAAGATTCTAGTATTTGGGCATAATTTTTATTTTTAGCACAGGATGGATAGTTTGCTACTCCAGGGCCATGAAGAGATTACTCCATTCTAAGCAACCACTTATACTGAAAAGGATGTTAAATAGCAGGGTCCTAGAATATCTTGACACTGATTCTAAATTAACCTATTATGTAGGAGTCTGATAGTCTAGTATTTCTCATCTTGACAACTTTCAATGGGAGTTAATAACAACTGATTCATTACACTTCCCAAATTGGGCAATCTTTTTGAATCCCATGGCTAGATTATTCATTCAGCCATGCATTGTATACAATTAAATTGCCAACAATTATCTGTTATTAAATGAGCAATACATCGGGACTAGTCAAGAATCCAGATGGCATGACCCAGAATGTTGGGATATTGGGTTCTATCACACATGTAGAAAACTGTCTTTAAATGCTGGGCATTCCTTCCATGGTCCCATGATGCCACCTGCAAATCACTGCTGGAATGTTGACTTGGCCAAGGTTTACAAGAAATAACCTCAGTGATTATATATTATATTATATTATATTATATTATATTATATTATATTATATTATATTATATTATATTATATTATATTATATTATATTATAATATTATATACAGTATTATTATTAAAATATTACATACTTCAGCAAAGGATCATTACCTTGTTGTGGTGCTGGAGCTTGAGCACCTCAATGATGCCATGAGCTAAACCATGAAGGGCCACCCAAGACGGGAAGGTCATGACAGAGAGGTCAGACTAAATGCGATCCCTGGGGAAGGTAATGGCAACCCACCCCAGTATTCTTGCCGTGAAAACTAAATGGATCAGTACAACCAGAGATATGTCGGTATACCATCGGAAGATGAGACCCCCAGGTCGGAAGATGGTCAAAATGCTACTGGGGAGGAACAGAGGATGAGTTCAACTAGCCCCAGACGTGATGACGCAGCTAGCTCAAAGCCGAAAAGACGGCTAGCGGCTGACAGTGCTGGTGGTGAACGGCGAATCCGATGTTCTAAGGATCAACACACCACTGGAACCTGGAATGTAAGATCTATGAGCCAGGGCAAATTGGATGTGGTTATTGGTGAGATGTCAAGATTAAAGATAGACATTTTGGGCATCAGTGAACTGAGATGGACTGGAATGGGCCATTTCACATCAAATGACCACCAGATCTACTACTGTGGACAAGAGGACCACAGAAGAAATGGAGTAGCCTTCATAATTAATAGTAAAGAGGATAAAGCAGTGCTTGGATACAATCCAAAAAACAATAGCATGATCTCAATTCGAATTCAGGGCAAGCCATCTAACATCACAGTGATCCAAATATACGCCCCAACCATGCTTGCTGAAGAAGCTGAAGTAGAGCAGTTCTAGGAGGATCTGCAGCACCTACTGGACAACATGCCTAAAAGAGATGTTATTTTCATCACAGGAGACTGGAATGCTAAGGTGGGCAGTCAGATGACACCTGGAATTACAGGTAAGCATGGCCTGGGAGAACAAAACGAAGCACAACATAGGCTGATAGAATTTTGCCAAGACAACTCACTCTGCATAACAAACACTCTCTTCCAACAACCTAAGAGACGGCTTTATACATGGACTTCCCCAGATGGACAACACCGAAATCAGATTGACTACATCCTTTGCAGCCAAAGGTGGCGGACATCTATACAGTCGGTAAAAACAAGACCTGGAGCTGACTGTAGTTCCGATCACGAACTTCTTCTTGCACAATTTAGGATCAGACTAAAGAGATTAGGGAAGACCCACAGATCAGCTAGATATGAGCTCACTAATATTCCTAAGGAATATGCAGTGGAGGTGAAGAATAGATTTAAGGGACTGGATTTAGTAGATAGGATCCCGGAAGAACTATGGACAGAAGTTTGCAACATTGTTCAGGAGGCGGCAACAAAATACATCCCAAAGAAAGAGAAAACCAAGAAGGCAAAATGGCTGTCTGCTGAGACACTAGAAGTAGCCCAAGAAAGAAGGAAAGCAAAAGGCAACAGTGATAGGGAGAGATAATAATTAAATGCAGAATTCCAGAGGTTAGCCAGAAGAGATAAGGAATTATTTTTAAACAAACAATGTGCGGAAGTGGAAGAAGACAATAGAATAGGAAGGACAAGAGACCTCTTCCAGAAAATTAGAAACATTGGAGGTAAATTCCAGGCAAAAATGGGTATGATCAAAAACAAAGATGGCAAGGACCTGACAGAAGAAGAAGAGATCAAGAAAAGGTGGCAAGAATATATGGAAGACCTGTATAGGAAGGATAACAATATCGGGGATAGCTTTGACAGTGTGGTCAGTGAGCTAGAGCCAGACATCCTGAAGATTGAGGTTGAATGGGCCTTAAGAAGCATTGCTAATAACAAGGCAGCAGGAGACGACGGCATCCCAGCTGAACTGTTCAAAATCTTGCGAGATGATGCTGTCAAGGTAATGCATGCTATATGCCAGCAAATTTGGAAAACACATGAATGGCCATCAGACTGGAAAAAATCAACTTATATCCCCATACCAAAAAAGGGAAATACTAAAGAATGTTCAAACTATCGAACAGTGGCACTCATTTCACATGCCAGTCAGGTAATGCTCAAGATCCTGCAAGGTAGACTTCAGCAATTCATGGAGCAAGAATTGCCAGAGGAACAAGCTGGGTTTAGAAAAGGCAGAGGAACTAGGGACCAAATTGCCAATATCCGATGGATAATGGAAAAAGCCAGGGAGTTTCAGAAAAACATCTATTTCTGTTTTATTGACTATTCTAAAGCCTTTGGCTGTGTGGACCATAACAAATTGTGGCAAGCTCTTAGTGGTATGGGGATACCAAGTCATCTTGTATGCCTCCTGAGGAATCTGTATAACGACCAAGTAGCAACAGTAAGAACAGACCACGGAACAACAGACTGGTTTAAGATTGGGAAAGGAGTACGGCAGGGCTGTATACTCTCACCCTACCTATTCAACTTGTACGCAGAACACATCATGTGACATGCTGGACTTGAGGAATCCAAGGCTGGAGTTAAAATCGCTGGAAGAAACATTAACAATCTCAGATATGCAGATGATACCACTTTGATGGCTGAAAGCGAAGAGGAGCTGAGGAGCCTTATGATGAAGGTGAAAGAAGAAAGTGCAAAAGCTGGCTTGCAGCTAAACCTCAAAAAAACCAAGATTATGGCAACCAGCTTGATTGATAACTGGCAAATAGAGGGAGAAAATGTAGAGGCAGTGAAAGACTTTGTATTTCTAGGTGCAAAGATTACTGCAGGTGCTGATTGCAGTCAGGAAATCAGAAGACGTTTGATCCTTGGGAGAAGAGCAATGACAAATCTCGATAAAATAGTTAAGAGCAGAGACATCACACTGACAACAAAGGTCCGCATAGTTAAAGCAATGGTGTTCCCCGTAGTAACATATGGCTGCCCGAGCTGGACCTTAAGGAAGGCTGAGAGAAGGAAGATAGATGCTTTGGAACTGTGGTGTTGGAGGAAAATTCTGAGAGTGCCTTGGACTGCAAGAAGATCAAACCAGTCCATCCTCCAGGAAATAAAGCCAGACTGCTCACTTGAGGGAATGATATTAAAGGCAAAACTGAAACACTTTGGCCACATAATGAGAAGACAGGACACCCTGCAGAAGATGATGATGCTAGGGAGAGTGGAAGGCAAAAGGAAGAGGGGCCGACCAAGGGCAAGATGGATGGATGATATTCTAGAGGTGACGGACTCGTCCCTGGGGGAGCTGGGGGTGTTGACGACCGACAGGATGCTCTGGCGTGGGCTGGTCCAGAGAGTCGGAAGCGACTGAACGAATAAACAACAACAAACATACAGTATATTATATACAAAAATTCCCTTCTCACCACTATGAGTTATATGTGTTTTCCTCAACCTCAGGTCCTCTACCAGAGGCCTGGGAGTTTGAGGCTTATGCGCAGTATCTTAGCTGTACCCAGTATTGCACTCTTCTGGACAGAGAACTCTGATGTTGCTCCTGGAATCTGCTGGAGCCACTCTCCCAGCTTAGGAGTCACAGCCCGGAGTGCTCCCACCACCACTGGGACCACTTTGGCCTTCACTTTCCACACCCTCTCTAGTACCACCTTTAGTCCCTGGTACTTCTCCAGCTTCTCATGCTCCTTCTTCCTGAAGTTGCTGTCACTTGGCACTGCTACATCTATCACCACTGCTGTCTTCTGGTCCTTGTCTACTACCACAATGTCTGGTTGATTGGCCACTACCTGCCTGTCCATCTAGATCTGGAAGTCCCACAGGATCATAGCCTTGTCATTCTCCACAACCTTCTGTGGAATCTCCCATCTGGACTTGGGAGGGTCTAGCCCATACACTGTACAGATGTTCCTGTATACAATACCAGCTACTTGGCTGTGCCATTCAGTATATGCTGTTCCTGCCTGCATCTTACACCCTGCCACTATGTGTTGGACTGTCTCTGAGGCTTCTCTGCGCAGTCTGCACCTCGGGTCCTGTCTAGTGAGGTAGACACCTGCTTCTATGGATCTGGTGCTTAGTGCCTGTTCTTGTGCTGCTATGATCAGTGCCTCAGTGCTGTCTTTTAGTCCAGCCCTTTCCAGCCACTGGTAGGATTTCCCAAGGTCAGCCACCTCAGCTATCTGTTGACGGTACATCCCATGCAGGGTGTTGTCTTGCCATGGCACTTCCTCTGCTTGGTCTTCCTTCCATGTCTGCTGCTGCCTCAGGCATTCTCTCAGCAGCTCATCTTTGGGTGCCATCTTACTGATGTACTCCTGGATGCTCTGGGTCTCATCCAGGACAGTGGCCTGGACACTCACCAGACCCCGCTCTCCCTCTTTCCACCTGGTATACAGTCTCTGGGTGTTGGACTTGGGGTGGAAGCCTCTGTACATTGTGAGAAGCTTCCAGGTCTTCACATAGGCAGGCTCCATGTCCTCCTTTGGCCAGCTCACTATACCAGCAGGGTATCTGATGACTGGCAGGGCATACATGTTGATGGCGTGGATCTTGTTCTTCCCATTGAGCTGGCTCTTCAGGACTGTCTTATTCTTTGGTGGTACTTGGATGTTGCTGTCTGCCTTGCCTCCTCATCATGGTTCCCATGTGACTGTGGGATACCAAGGTACTTGTAGCTGGTCTGTATGTCTGCTTTGTGGCCTGCTGGTAGTTCCACCCCATCAGTCTTAACTACCTTCCTCTCTTTACTACCATCCGGCCACACTTCTCTAGTCCAAATGACACCCCAATGTCCTCACTGTAGATCTGTGGCAGGTAGATCAGTGAGTCGATGTCTCATTCAGTCTTAGCATACAGCTTGATGTCATCCATGTCGAGGAGGTGGCTGATGGTAGTTCCACTCTTGAACTTGTATCTGTATCCAGTCCTTGTGATCATCTGGCTGAAGGGGTTCAAGCCCATGCAGAACAGCAGTGGGGACAGTGCATCACCTTGTTATATGCCACACTTATTTATGTATTTATTATTCAAATTTAATTACTGCCCATCTTCCCCAAGAGAGGGACTCTGGGTGGTTTGATGGCCACTTGTGCAAGCTGCCTTGAGTTGACTTCCAATGTTGTCTTTCACAGTCCCACTGAGTTCTTAAGGAAGGTCCTTAGTGTCCTGTTGACTTTGTACAATGCCAGGCATTCACAGATCCATGTGTGTGGCATTGAGTCACAGGCTTTCCTGCAGTCAATCCAGGCTGTGCTCAGATTGGTCTGTCTAGACCTTGAGTCTTGGGCAACTGCTCTATCTACGAGCAACTGGTGTTTGGAGCCTCTGGTGTTGTTCCCAATGCCCTTCTGAGCTGTGCTCATGTACTGGCCCATACGGTCCCGCAGCTTGGTGGCTATGATGTCTGATAGGACTTTCCATGTTGTGGGGAGGCAGCTTATTGGCCAGTAGTTGGACAGTGTTGTTCCCTTGTTAGGGTCTTTCATGACCAGCACTGTCCTACCTTGTGTTAGCCAGACTGCTGCTAGCATCTGGTTCACCTGTGCTGCTAGGCGTTCACGCACTGCTGTTAGTTTCTTTAGCCAGTAGGTGTGGATCATGTCCGGGCCAGGTGCTGTCCAGCTCTTCATGTTCCTGACCCGCTGTTGGATGTCTGCTACTGTGATGGTGACTGGTTCCTGCTCTGGGAGATTGCTGTGATCTGCTCTCAGGTCCTGCAGCCACTTTGCACTGGTGTTATGTGTCTTCCCTTCCTCCCGTATGTTCTTCCAGTACTGTTCAGTCTCTGCTGTTGGTGGCTCTGCTGTTACTGGGTTGTTGCACTGCAGTTGGGAGTACACCTTGGATGGCTCTTTGGCAAGCAGGGCATTTATCTTCTTGGCCTCAAAGGAAGACCTATTCTATGCCTTACAATTGCTCTCTGACATATATTAGACAACACCAGTAAACTGCATACCTGTGAGGACAGATCGCTCCACTGAGCATCATTCTGGTCATGGAGAGTGACAGATTTCACACCAGCAAGAATCACATTCTTGGCAATCTCAACCCCCAGCCCCGTCATTCCAGAAACCAGCACCGCAGCTGTAGCCATCTTCTGCATGGCCTCATGGCCCAGCACATAGCTAGAACAAAAACACCACAATGACGCACACGGCAAGCCTGAATAATGAACTCCTTCTGCTCTTGTTCAACTGTACTTCCACCTTACCTTGGTTTTCTTTGCCAACTACCACTCCCTATCTTTATTCCATCTCTTATTATGCATTTTAGTTCCATCCTAGGTTTTTTAATGGTATGTGGGAATGACCTCGAGAAAGAGGAGAACCACAGACTGGACAACCAGCGTGTAAAAGGTATCTCAGCCCACAGAAGGAGGGAGGGCATAGAAAACATTTCAGAATGGACCCCCCCCCCCCCCGTTTTCTGGAGAGCAGAAGGAAAGGAGGGGAGAAATACTTTTAGTCTTGCAAAATTCTGTTGATGTAACCTTACAATAAAGATAGAGCTGATTCTCCTGGTTGTGCTTCTTGTCTGGACTACCTCACAGGGCTAACTGTTGTCTTATTCCCCAGATTCTTCTCCAAAATAAATCCCACCAGATGCTCACTCTCTATTCAGCTACTCTCAGTCAGCATGGGGACTCTATTACCCTAGCTATTGCGCAATATTCTTTTTGGGCTCCTCAGAATTCCTCCCACCTTCATGTCCCATGTTATCAGACTCACAGCTGGCGGGAGTACAGTTCCTCATCAATCTTCGGAAGGTACTCTGTGGCACTCATTCTGATCCTGCTGCTTCTGTAGTGTCAGGGGGAAAAAAGGAGGACCAAATCATTATATCAAGCTATTGGAAAGTCTTGATTTATGAACTTATTACCCTAGCATCAGGATGGGCAACCAGGGCTGTGCTTTCTAGACTGCCAGTGAGACCTGTCTTCTCCTCTAGAACAACATTCTCTGTGATATCTGACAAGCCCCAACCCTGTTAACTTTTCACAATGTAATGGTTGCCTATCCTAAAATATTCTCAGTCTCACAAGCAAGAGCTGAATAAAATCTGGTTTATTTAAGAATAGTATGCAAGTACAAAGAAAGCTGAGAATGAGAAAAGCGCGCCAAATACAAACTAAAAACCCCTCGGTACAAACAAGATCCCTCCCACTGTAGAATCTTCCCAGGCTCACAATCCCAGGTGCTCCTAACGGCTCTTGACGTTGCGGTGGAAAAGTCCTTGAGCTGAGCACATAACCCAAACACATTCCAGTAAAATGAACATAGATACAGAGCTTGGCACAAGGTCAGCAACATGGCATGTGAAACGTTATGATGTACAGTGCACATTGGAACAGTGAACATGACACATGAAGACATTAAGACATTAAGGCTATTTCAGAAGGCCTTGAAGGGCTGAAAGACCCATTTTAATCTTTCCTGATGAGGATGGTGTTATGGCTGTTTCTTGGCAAATAGTGTGTGATCTATCACACTGTTATTTTATTATTTTTTTATGATTGTACAGTTGTATCTAGTTTTAATCCTATTACTGTTTTGGAGGTCTGCAAGCTGTTCAAAGACACCTTCCCACTTTTAAAAATTATGGAAGACCCCAAAAGAGCTTTTGTTTGTATGGGATATGTATTTACTGTATTAAGAATTAAAATTGATGCATTCATAGAATATTTATTTATTGAATAATGTAGAAATAACAGTATTAAACCCACTAGATATTAACATAAAAATACTTTTCAGGGAAAAAAAACCCTATTTTTAACAAAAAAATGAGAAGAGTGTCATTGTTTTAAATTTTGGCAAATATCTTCCATATCTTGCAAATAATTTTGATTTTGGGGACCCCTGAGAGGATCTTGGGGGACCCCCAGGGGTCCTAGGACCACACTTTAAGGAACACTGACCTACTATAGTAAAATAAATTAAATTTAAAAAGTAAGTAAGTCCCGGCAGGGGGCAGCATCTGACTGACCTTGTCTGGGTTCAGAAGTGCAACGGAATTGGGTGGGAGATCACCAGAGAATTCTAAAGCTGTAGGCTGGACTGGGAAGTTGAAAAGACATTCTGGGAAAAGGCAATGGCAAATCACTTCTGTACAGTTGCTAAGAAAAATTCATGGATGTATCCACGTAGCCACCAGGAATTGAATTGGACTTGTAGATGACTTATCTTTACATGGATAAATGGTGGTGGTTGTGATTGGTGTTACAGCCCACCAGAGGCAGGTCAATCAGCCAGTTTTAGACCTCCCATATATTTCCCTTCTACCTCCCATTAGTGCCATACAATCAACCAGAAGAGGCAACACTTTGGTGCGCATTGGCAGAGGCCCAACTTCTTTAAAACAAGCAAGCAGACAAACAAACAAAGCCCACCAGGTCATGCTGAATCTCAATAGGTAGGCATACTGTGCTGTACTATGGCTGCAAAAATCTGGACAAACACCAAATGGCAATGGAAAATTAGTTTTCTGCCACTCTTTGCTACCAATTGCCAGTCATCTGGATTTTTCAGCCCAGAGATGGGATGACTATGAATGGGAGCTGCTCAGCCAGCCTGGCAAGCAACAGTTTCAACAGCCCAGAACAAGTGTGCCTAGGGTAGTTAAGATCTTGCTTCAGTTCACACACAGAACTTCATCCAGATGTTTCAGGATGTTCTTCTAAGAGGACTCCCAGTAGAATTATTTTTTTTCTTTTGAACAGCAGAATTAGGTGTCATTATCACCAATAGGTTTCCATGCCTTTACAGTTTCTGTGTTGGTATTAGGTGGGGAAGAGGTGTGTGTGTACAAAAGTAATAATATAAACTTGATTACTATGTTAAAGTCATTCATGATTATTGCCAAATCTCAGCAACTAAGTTCAAATGATAAACTACAATTTTGAGATAAGAAGGTTGATTTCAAAACTCAATATTCAGTATTTATAATTCAAGATGTATCAGTGTTACTTAAAAAAAAAAAGCTCAAGCTACAGTATATCCAGTATGGCATAGTGATTCAGACAAAGACCGAGATATTGCATTTAAATGGACAGTTGCTAGAATTTTTTTCTTAATCACATCTATAATTCTTGCAATAAACCTACTAAACATACTTGCATCCTTGAAGCCCTGCCTGTGTGACAGTACCAAGAGAAGCCTGCGGATGTGGCTGGACTTACCACATACTGGCTACTATGTACCAAAACTGACCAGGTCTGACCCTACTGTTAGCAGGGAATGCTGCATGTTGCATAGATATGACCTATTCTATAATTCTATCTTATTGAAAAGATAGATTGATCAAAGCCAAGAAAAGTGGCAGAAGTCAATATTTATGGGTCCATCTGGTGATGACCATGATATATGGCTTGGACCGTAAGAGTAATAATTGGTAGAGCATAGATTAAGATGAATGAAAGAAAAGAATATATGCTGTATTCTGCAAGACTAAGAGAAAGCTGAGGAATGTAATATAGCTGAATGAAGTGGTTTGATCTTAAGGAATGGAATTGATGAACCCATGCAGGAAAATAAAGGTATAGATTTTATTATGAATGAAAAGTCTAAAAGGTATGTCAGAAAGTGTGACTTGGCGTCATACAGGTTGTTATGGATATTTATGAAACTAGGAATCCACGGGTAGATGGTCATTGCATGGTGATAATGGAAAAACAATAAGTCTCCAGCAGAGAATAAAATTAAAGGTATTGAAATAATTAGGGGTGAAAATGAAGTGAGAGAATCCTGGAGTTCGTATGTGAATGATAGAGATATGTCAGAGACTGAAATGGAAACAAATATTATGTTAGGGTCCAAGAAAAAAGTATTTATTAATTTATTAAACATTTTTGAGAAAGGAAGAAAACTTTAAAAAGTCAAACAAGGAAAAAAGAGGGGCAAAAGAAAAAAATACAAGGTGAATAAACAGGGAAATCACAAGCATCACAGAATTAAACAGGACTAAATTTGTTAAGTAAGAATTTTCATCATGAGTGTTCTATAACTGAGAATCTTATATCATTTGAAACACTGCAGGTCATTATTAAAGTCCAAGTAATATGCACATATCAACAGCAATAATCAATATAGTATAAATCATTAAGAAAGAATTATAATGATACACCTTTACAGAAAAAGATCTACCCTTCCCTAACCGATCATTTAAAGACAATACTAAAACTTTATGTTAAAAAAAACCCAAATTTCAGATAATTTTTAAAAATGTATTTTATTGCAATACGACTGCGCTCGCGAGAGCCTTGTCTTGGGGCCGCTGCTGCTCCTGGGTGTGCTGCTGAGGGTGGGTGCGGGACTTCTCGTTCATCCCACAGCCGCTCATCCCCAGAGAGGAATCAAGTAGTTTGCTTGCAGTTTTGCCATTCAGAGAAAATTAAAAAGCTTACCAGCAGACACTCGGTGCTCCCCACACCTCAAATCCAGCAGCTCGAGGCGGAGGAACCCCAGGAGCCGGCGAAGACCGCCTCTTTCTATGGAAAGTAGGAAAACGAAAGCGAAAGTGATAAAGAGCGGCTTGTCGGGCGCCGAGGAAGAACAGAGAGCGACGGCTGAATTCCTCTGCACTGCAGCACCGGTGAAAGTTTTCTTAAGAGGCAAAGGCGATGCTTTGACAGGGTGTCATCAGCTTTACTGCGCGTTCGTTCCCTGCCTTCCTTCCTTCCAGTCAAAACTACTTCGACAAGCTTGCATTTTCTTAGCGCAACCTGCACCTGGTGCTACTAAAGTTGCTTATATAGAAATGCAAGTATCAGCAACTGAACTAGCTTTTCAAACGTTTCTCAAAACGGAACCGATGTGGTCCTTTTTCTTGGTTGAAGATCGCACAGGCTCCCTTCGTTCCCGGGTTTCTCTTCCCTGAAAACTTTTGTGTAAAAATTGAGAATCGCTGAATAAAATAAGTAAGTTTCAGGGAAATTGTGCAGTGCAACCAAACCATATGTTCATTAAGTCGGTCTCTGAATTCTGTGGGGCGTCTTGCGCGGAAATTTGGCCCGGTCTTGGCTCCGTTGCTCCTAATCTAAGGAACTCCGCCCGCGCGTATAAGAATACAGGCCGACTTTCTGCCAGTGCGGGGAGGGGTTGGCAAGTTAGCTCGGGCGCATGCGCAATGGAGTCCCGCTGACAGTTTTCTCGGGATTTGTGGCGCAGCGCCCTTGGGTCTCGCCATTGTGCGAGCGGCGGAGGGGTCTGATGGCTGAGGCGGGGGCCGGGCCCGCCTCTGCGGAGTGGGAGGCCCCCACGCGGGTCCTGCGGGCTCTCACCTGGCTCGGGCAGGAGTTCCTGTCGGACTGGGAGGCCCAGGACTTGCGGGCCGCCGTCTTCCAGTTGCTGTTGCTCTGGCTGCTGGTGAGCTTGCTCGGCATCCAGGTGGCCTGGCGGGTCTACGGGAACACCGTCACCAGCCTCTACTATCGGCAAGGTAGGGCTTCCCGCATAAGCGACGCGCTGCCGCTGGCCGGCGCTGCGCCGCGCCCACCCCGCTCCGCTTCCCGCCTGTGCGCGCCGCGATTTGCCCCTGGGGCTCCTGCCTGACTCTTGGGTAGTGCGCGGCTGGAGGTCAGCCCCGGGTCTCCCTCCAACTGTGCCCCCCGCGTGGAGAACCCGGGCCAGGGGAGGGCCTGTCTTGACTGCTGCCTGTCAGTCTTGCGAGGTTGACCAGACGGGAAGCACGGCTGGATGAGCTAATTCTACTTTATTGTAGAATCTTGCAAGTCTGAAAGTACATCTCTCCCCCCCACGCCCCCTTTACAGCCCAAGAAACTAGGGAGGGTCCCTTCTGAGCTGCTTGCCCGTCCACTTTCCTGCTGCAGGCTAAGTTCCCTTTTATCTGTCAGCTGCTCTTCACCCTGTCTCTCAAGGTCGTTCCCTCACAACATTACATCGCCCTAAAAGAGTTAGTAGTGAAGCCCTGGCCAGAATGACCTGCAAGGCCAGGCTTTTTGCTCCAGCCATCCTTCTTAACATCTCCCTCTCCCAACCTCTTTGGCCACTGAGTTGACCTGGGGGTGGTAGGGGAGCAACAAGCTGGTTCTGTGAAGAAGCCAGATCTGATTTGAGGTCCTGTCCCTTCCCCAAGAGGTCTTTACTAACTGCTGGCCAGTTCTGTTATCAGGCATGGCCCACTTGGTCTAGTCAGGCTAGGTTGCCCTAACAACACAACATTCCTCGCTCCATCCTGAATGCCAGCTCTATTGCCTATTTTTCCCTGCCGGTTTGGTGTAGGCCTGCACAAGGTTGGGCAGCAAGTGTTATAGTGTCCTCTATCTACAAGCAAGCATTTCTGATACTGAGGCATCTTCTGAGGTTAATTTGTAGTCTGCAGAGAGGAGCATGGCACCATTGAATTCTGCAGCATTATAGTATTAAACTTACATATGTGGCTCTAATGAAGCTACTTTGCTCCAACTCCTCCAAAAAGACTCCCCTTCCCCAATTGTGAGGGCATTGCCCATGAATAATATTGTAGAAGTTGATCATTGAGCAAAGTGTTCCTATCCTGGAATAGTATAGCAATCTAGGGGGAAAAGTGAATGTTCTGAAAGGAAAAACATATAGTATTTCTATACATATAGTAAAATATATAACATATAGTATATGCTATATTGTAAAAGGTGAACGTTTCCCTACCCTGCAGAGTCCATGTTTTCCCCCAGTACCCCCAGATTGGACTGTGAAATTTGGCAACAAAGTAAATTTATTTTGGTGGCACAATTTGGGTTTGTTTGTTCTTGATATTTATTGGCCAGCTTATCCTTACTTTAGCAGTGAATTATTAGTAAGTTATTTGAAACTTTGGAGCTTGTGGCTGTAGTTAACTAACTGGTTTAACTTGGCCTTATTCTAGTTTTATTCTATTTAATAGGGTATTCATATTAAATACATACATTTAGCTGCTATGTATGTGTAAATTCGACTTTAAATATTTCTTATTAAAAATTATTTTCTGCGCAAAATTATTTTTTTTCACAAGCCTTAGAAAAAGTTGGTTTGATAAAACTTTTTAGAATAATTGAGCATTATTTTTTTTTAATCTTTATCTATTACACTGCAAATTACTGCTTAGGAAATCACCAGGAGTCCAACTAGCTCAATATTATCTAGGAGAAACCCTTCAGGACTAATTGGATTAAAACTTCTTCATTAAGATCTTGCTGCCGGTTGGAAAGCTGATCTTAAAGTTTATATTATTTCTTATTAATACTTACAATAAAAGACTTGGAAGAAAAAACCTATTATTAACATGCAAATGTTATTAATGTCCAAAAATATGGTTAACTGATTAACAAAATCTTAATGATATACATGTTAATTGAATGAGCACTGTTGATGATATATTTAAACAGTAATTATCATGTCTTACTCAGTGGAGATCTGACTGTCTTTCAGTGAGCTAATACGAATTATCAGATGCTTGGCTTGAGGCAAAGGGTTCTTCCTCAGTTCCTTCTGTGGTATGAACATGGCCAGGTAACCATTTCTTTCTGCCATGGCCTCATTTCCGGCCCATAGATGAGGCAACTTAAAGACATCCTTAGCTGTCCCAGTTTTAAAGTAATGTTTTTATTCCTCTCCTGACAAAGTTTTTGCCCTGGATGCAGTCTGGCTTGTTTCACCGACAGCGAGGTGGTCAATGTGGTCAGGGAATGGAATATGTCTAGTTTAGGCTGCTGTAGGCATGACCCTCCCCTCCAGTTGCAGAGAACTGCCCTCCATGGCTGCAGGTGAGACCAGAGAGGCCTGGCTTCAGCAGAGGTGCCTCTCCACATAATGCTTGTGCTTGTCAGGTCTTCTCTGTGGTCTTTATAAAAACAGGTTTAGTGCTGTTCAGAAACAGCACTAGAGCTGTGTTTAAAAACTCAGGATTAGCCCTTTCTTGAGAGCACACTAGTTCTGTACTACACAAATCAACTTAAACTAGAAAAGAGAGCCAGCTTCTGCCCCTGGGTGTTGCTGCTTCTTTCACCAATGACAGCATGGCAGGGTTTCCACTGTGTCCGCTGACAAATGGTTTTGTGGGGCCGTACTTTTTGCTATTTGGGGTAGGGACAGCACCCCATTCTGGCTCTGGCAGCACTAGTTGTGGTGATGATTGTTACATGCAGCGTGCTGCTGATTATGAATAGTTTAGTGGGTTGAGGTGCAACAGAAGAATCATTCTGCTAAGCTTGCTGTGGTCTTTCCTGAGGCATTTTGTTTAATACTGGAAGATGGGATGCTGGCTAGATAGACTCTTGGTTGGGTTAGCAGTACAGTATTGCCCTTTTCTTCTTACCAGTTAAAAAGACCTACTGTAAAATATACTTCATCTGCTTCCAAAATGCGTCACTTGTAGCTGGGTCTTCTCTGCCAACAGATCTTTGAATAGCTGTTTTAAGAGAGGCTAAATTAATGCATAGCAACATATTTCAAGGAAGCTGTGAAGCAAAGTGGTTTATCACTGAGGACATTTCACTCCGATCTTCCATAAAGTTATTTCAGTAAACACATTGCAAGACAAAAGGGAAACAGGAGTCCTCCAAGGAGCAGAAGAATATCAGCTGAATGTTTTAACTGATCCTTCTTTCTTCTTTCCAGGCCCTGGAGGACAGAATGGAGAAACTCCAGATGGCTCTTCACACTTCTCTATGTGGTGAGTTGTTGTATTAGCTGAACTGGTTATCGGATAATGGCATCAGTGATTTGGGGATATCAACCCAGAAAAACACAGATTGTGGTTTTTTTTAAAGGTTTTGATATGCTTGGATTTTTTTAAATTTAGGGAGAGCACAAGCAATGCAAATACAAAAACACATCGGGAGTAACAACAGAGGTGACCAAGTCAGGCTCCTGCTGCACCAGGAGCACAGAGGATGGGGATGCCTGCCTGCCCGCCCAGAGGCCTTGCTGTTTCAGTGCAAAGGGAAGGTGCAAAGTTGTCATTTCTCCCATGCTGTGGCTTAATTGCTGGCCATCACCAGCGCTGTGAGGACTGCTCCTATCCATCCAGTTACCAAGCGCTCAATCTCAGGATTGCTTTACTCAGGTTCGGGAAGCTGCAATTCCCCACCCCCCGCTTCCCCATGACGTTGTTTTCACTCTTTCTCTTGCGGTGTCACAAACCGGCCTGTGGACTGGCCTCCAGCCTACCTTGTCTCAACATTAAATTGCTGGCACAGACCTCATTTCTTCCTGTTGTGGTTCTTGAAGCCCTCTGGCCCTGAGCCAGCTTCTCTTCAGAAAGGGACCAGGCTCATTTCTTCCAGCTGAGCCTGACTCATCGCTTGCTCCCATATTCTGAGCAGCTCTGGCCTGACATACACCATAGTCTGAGTCAGCCGTGCCCAGGTGAATTGGCTACAGCTTGGGAACTCCAAGCCTACATGGCCAATCGCTGGGGATTCTCAAAGTTGTTCTTCATATTTAGTAGGGATTGGACTGGAGAAATTTGGTCTGGGCAATTTTTTAAATGTCTTCCTACCTCTGTTAGCTTTGTAGTATGTGCTGATGACTTTCTTCAGCTCAATGGTTTCTAGAACAGTTCTGTTGCAAACCGTAAGTCATGGTGCTTATGGCTTGGAGGACAAAGATGAAGCTGTCTCTGCAGCCGTGTGATCTAAGATAATGCTGATGCAACACCGAGCTTTCTTCTTCTTTGCCATGTGCTGCTACTTACTGCATAGCTTGTAATGTATGAATTATAAAGAAGCAATTAAAAAAACAAAAGTAGCTTGGTTGTTACTGCAGTAGCTATTGCATGCCGATGCATGTGGACTGCATTTCATTAGTTAAGGGCCATGCTATACACTGAGCAGAAAATAGATCTCCTATAGAGATCTTTTTCACTAAAAGGTTGAAGGGGAGGCATGCAACTTTTCCCTGAGTTGTTTTCCTAATCTAAACCACTCTCCATGGAGCTAATGTTAATTTTAAATGGAAGCTAACAGCTATGTTTTTGCCCCATCAGCTCCTGTAAATACTGTAACCTGGCTCTGTGTTTGGATTGGTTTGGTTCATATATGCTTTCAAGAAAGTTATGTCTTCACGGATCAAAGCAGAAATGGGGTAGCTCTGAACCGTCTGCCGAAGTGGATGGTAGCATCTCGCTGACCTCAAAAAACTAAACCAAGTTGGTCCTGGCTAGTACTTAGATGGAAGACCACCAGGAAATGCCAAGGCTATGGGCTGGACTGGAAAACAAAGCAAGCAAACAAAAATCACCAAAGATGACAATAGTAAACTATTTTATTGTTGCCAAGAAATTTTCATGGGTGTCCTCATGAAATAACCAGGAGATGAGCTGTACTTCAAGGGACTATCTGAAACCTCCAGCTCAGCTAAAAACAAAGAAATAAAAGAGGATTTGCCTAAGCTGAACCACTGCTCCTGCTTATTCTCACAAAGCATGTGTTGAACAATTATAAAAGCCGCCTTCTTAAAGAAAATGGCTCACAAGTAGTTCTGCTACAGCATTTGCTACCATCAAATCAGGGGACTCGTAGGCATTCTCAGAGTATAAAAATGGAGAGGGATTACAGTCTAGTGTGCATCTACCCAGGAAAAAGACAGGTGATCAGCTGGGAGCCACAGAGCGGGTTCTTGAAGATGAGGGTACAAAAGTTAAGTGGAGAGCATCTTCTTCAGTTTTCCTTCTGGTAAATTAGAATTTTGTGACTGATCATGCCTCTAATTTTGTAAGAGTGCCCAGAATGTGTTTTCCAAATTCCAATGTGCCTACCATCCCCAAAAAGTTTAGATAGCCTAGATACAACTAAATTATCTGAACTAAATAACTCATGACAGTAACTAAGAAGCTACTGAGCAGATGAGAGGAATAAAACCAGGTTACATTTCTGCCTATCAGTCTTCAAATATTCCTCCTCATGCTGCAGTCATCAATGATAGACTGATATAGTTTTCTTGAGGCCCAGCTTGTCTTCAGTAGCAGTCATCTACCAGATCCCTCATAGAGTCAAGTGTAATATAAAATTAAACATCTCTGCTGGCAGCAGCTTATTTTACAGTGTAGTAATGGGTAGGTGTAAAGGGCATTTTAGTCACAAGAGCTGGGTAATTCTTCTTCCTCACCTCTACAGTGAGGGCTGTGTTCAGTTTGCTGTATTCGCTGTCCACATAGCCCATAGCAATATTCTTCTGCAGGCACGGTGATGGGCAGCCACTAGTAACTTCACCTAATGCACAGAGAAGCAGCCAGAGTATTGCTCAATAAGGAGCATACAATTTCTACCAATAACAACAGGAAATGAGTTCCCAGCTTTTCAAACCATCCTCCCCCAGTAGCCCTTGAGTTGCATAAGATTCTTGTTTCCCTTGCATGGTGCCTTCCAGATGTGCTGGACTAATTCCCACAAATTTTAACCAGCATAGTTAAAAGCAGAGTCAGCTGTGGATTACAGGAGCTACAATCCGTACTGAGGAAGATTAACAGAGCAATGAACAAACATGGTGTTTTAGCTAGCAACTAAGAACAAGCAAACAGGACATGGTTATTTCATGCTCAGGTCATTTGTTACTAGGTTACAACAGATCAATTCAAACTCAAAATGGAACATTTTTAGCTCAACACATTTTAAATTTGAATTGTTTTGTGTATATCAAGTTTACACAACATGTTAGTGTAAATATGTATCATTTAATTTTGGATGTGCATGTTGTATGGATCCAGCTGATTGTGATATATTCAATGAAGTATCATTACACAAACCCGGCTTGGCATGATATGTGAATCCAGTCACTTTATGAAGCCAACTATAGCAACAGGATATCATCATCATCATCATCATCATCTAGATTTCAGGTCCATTAGACCACCTACCAATTGCCTTGCCCTCTGGGCTAAGAATGGGCACGTGCTGCCGGATGGGAGGTCCTGTGGAAGTCAGCCCTACCCGCTTCTTTTTCGGTTTCTCTTTAATTTGGGCCAAAATGGTTGAAGCACCAGGGAAATCCATGGCAACACGACGACGTTTCCCTGGGAGGAAATCAAAAAAGTACAGTACCATGATAGCACTAGTTCCCCTATTGTGAATCAGAAGGTCCTCCCTTCAGGAGCAACTACTTGCACTGCACTCTTCCCATCCCTATTTATGTTCTGGTTGTAGCTTCCTGCCAATATTTAGTCTATGTTTCAAGTCTCATCAGTTTTGGGGTTGGGTAGATGCAGGGCAGTTCGATCAGGTTTGGCTTTGGCTACGAGAAAGAGAAATTGAGAATTCAGTGGGTACCTACCAAGAGTCCATACCAGACTGGCCTCCACAGGGGTTGTGTTCTCATCAATGTCATTCCCATAAAGACATAAGCCTGCTTCCAGTCGCAAACTATCCCGAGCTGCAAGTCCAGCCAGCCACACAGAAGAGTTTCTAAGCAGCAGCTCGGCCAGCTCCACAGCTTGACTTGCAGGGACAGAGATCTGGGCATGGGAATGCACGTCGTTTAGTTGGTGTGATTTATTGCCAAACGTTTTCTCGCCCTGCATTTTCAATCAACCCAATATCTGGATTTGACAGATACTTTATTTTTCATCCAAGTTAATTATTTCTTCCATATCAACACATTATCTTCCTCTAATCCTAGAATCACTTAGTCTCTTCTCAGACAGCCTGTCCCAATTGGATACCACCTTGCCATTTGCTGCTTTCTTTCCACTAGATCCTTATTCCTGCTTATGTCATATTTAGAAGTTGTCAGTGTGATACCTCTACGCCATCCTCGCCTGTGTAGCCACAGCGTGTCACCCTACAGCCTTGCACTCCAAATACGACCATCATTGCACTGCTCATGAAGGGCAGCTTAGCCAGATTGTCTGCCACCCCAGGTTGCAGCACGTGGGCCATAGCAGGACCTGGTAGGAAAAAAAAATGGAGGAAGTAGAAAGACCAGCATGTAGCTTAAGTAGTTCTGGAAATCCACCAAGGTTTAATGAAGAAATTTAGTCCCACATAAAATACAGTATTATATAACTAATTTAATCTTGTCCAAGTGGCTGGCACTATTCTTTCAAGGTGAATCCTTGACTTGAGATAATATTGGCATAAGGTGCTTCTCAAGTTCCTGATGGTGGTGATGGCAATTACTGGAGAAATTATATCTACCTTGCAGAGCAAGCAAAGCATTGTCTGACACCTCCAAGTGTACATCATAGCCAGCTGCCTTCATTTCCTTCATCTTGTTCTGCAATATGTAACAGAGTGAATAGTAAGGTCAAGATACACATAGAGGATAATTGTTTTTCTTGTCTATTCTATTCCTATAAAAGAATGTAATTCCTCTTAGTTTTTCCTACTACTTCCTCTTGGGAATGAATGGCAGCGAGAAACATACCTGCATGAGAGCAACATCTTTGTCCATGCAACCAGCATTAGAAACCACGTATAGATGCTGCTGTGAGGTGCTGGTCACAATCAAATCATCTATAATGCCTCCTTTCTCATTTGTGAAGAGAGAGAGTGTGCCCTGAAAGGAAAGCTAAATTCAGCCAATTCCATTACTGGTCTCTGAGATTAGTTGCCAAGGAAAAGAAGCTGAAGCTGAGAAGTGGATATAAGTTCAATAACCATCAAAGCTGGTACCCAAAAAAGCATCCCCCACCCTACTCCATAAGGTACGAATCTGTTGGTCCTGCAACCACAATATGGCATGAGATTCCATTAAGAGTTACAGTTCTGTACACGCTGTGCATAGTGTTAATTTCTTAACACCATGGCTACGTACTTGTTTTTTAAAAATAGTTCGGTAGCATATGTGTACTTTTCTGTTGTTTAAGTCATGAATTCAATTTTTTTTAAGGTGAAGAGTACCAAGACTCTTGAAATGTAAGGCCCTTTTGTACTTTTCAAGACATTGGTTTTGGGTGTTGAAAAGTCAATCTAAGTTATTCATTTCTTTAAAAACAGAGAACCAGAATTATGTACTAGAATTGGAACTAGCAGTCAGTTAATCTAACATCTTCAGTGCAAAATCTACAAGGGAGGATTCAGTTATAGCAATCCAATTTCTGCTTAAATTATTCGACTATTCCACTTTTGAAGAGTTCACTACTATTAGGAGCTCCTAATTTTGCCAGTCTGATTTCTTGTTTCCACTCAATGTTCTAAATTTCCTGATCTCTGGAGCAGCAGAAAACATGATGGTTCTTTAGACAGTTGAAAATTGTTATTATATCTTGTGTTAATGCTCTTGTCACTTGTCTAATTATATTCAGTTCTTTCAACCATTCCTTATAGGACTTCTCTGTCAGACCCCATCACCACTCTGGTCAACATCTGAATATGCACCAGCTTGTCAATGTTCTTCCTAAAATGTGGTGATCAGAAATGGTTTCAGTAATCTAGATTTGTCCAAGATCACCTAACTAAGCATGCGTTTGATCTTGGATGTCTCAGTGCCAAGTCTATCATGCTATTGACTGGACACTCCAGGTGATCCACTTGGTTCCAATGTACCTGATCAGGCTTCAGCTCTCCAATATCCCCAACTACTAGACTTTCTATAAACTTCACCCTGTCTCTGCCAAACACTTTAGTCTGTGAGAGAGAGAGAGAGAGAGAGAGAAAAGATTTTACTTCATTTAATCTGGAAGAGAGACTATGATGTTACATTATCGACATGACCTGTAGGAACAAGGACAACATACTGAGATGTAATTTCTGGACCTGCTTAGTATGTAAGAGTGTATGTGGTCAGTGATATTCATGAAGGGTTTAAGTTAAGTACTTCTCTCAGTCAAATTGTCCCTTTATCCTACATCTTCCACAAATCTGTGCTGCTGGGATATCTTCTAACAGAATTATAAAAAAACAACAATAAAACAGAAAATCAAAATAAAATGGTAAAAATTCCCAGGGTTTCTAAAATGTTCAACTTGTCCTGGGAAAATTTAAATGTTTTTGACTGACATAACAAGTATCTCTGGAGAGACCATTACAAAGGTGAGGTGCCACAACTAAGAAGACTTGGTCTCCATTGTATCCAGCTGAGCTCAGGTTAGGGATATTGGGAGGGAAGCTGGTGGAATGATGTTGGCAAAGGTAATCCATCAGTTAACAATTATTTTCTGTAATGTAGTGTCCTCCAGATTTCTTAGGCCAAATCTCATCTGTCTTAGAAATCCAACCTATATGAAAAGACAGTTTGGGAACAGCTGATTTAAACTGATTTGCAGTAATAGAAATTTCTTACATTAATTCCAGTGTTGGGAAAACAAGATACATCATAATACCAGCTCTAATCCCTAGAAAAGTTGAGCCACCTCTAACAGTATTATGGTTGCATGAAATTTATAGTCTGGAAGTACCTCAAGGTACATTTGTTACCATGCTTTTACGTAAAATTTAGACACACTGTTACAAATGCCTGACACGATGCAATTTTGATAGATCAATTCATGCTGGGAAGTATGCATGCTTAATTTCAAGGCCACTTTGCTGCTTTCGTTGGGAGCTATATGTCAGAAGTGGGCAGGATCAAAGCAGATACGGCTAGTGTCTGCCCTGGGTAGAGCTCCCCATCTCTTCTCATACAAATGCACACATCATTTGCTCATACAAATCTTGGAATCTGCCCCCAAGAGCTGTAGTTGTTGAAAGCTCTCAGGCACCTTCCCAGTGGTGCCCCACAAGGCATATTGGTCAGTGACAGAAATGGAGAGCTCCACCTGTTGCAGCGTTTCTCAAGAACATGGGGTTTCTGTTTCCTAAAATACCAAAAGATTGTGCTGGATCCACACAATGTAAAATCATGTATGTGGTTTATTTGGTTTTGCAAATCCAGCCAATTGTAGTTTATTCAATAAATTATGGCTTAGCACAATCTGTGAATGCAATCTTTGCTAAATTAAGATCCACTTGCTGAGTCTGAAAGACCACTGGGGACAGGAGAGAAGAAGCCCAAGACAGCAAGGTGGTGACTTTTAAGCCCGTCAACTCGCTCTGACATTACCTGGAGCATATGGGACACATCAAAGAGAGAGCAGTGCTGACGTGTATGGAGATGGGAGTCCAAGTGGCTTTGTGTGTATTGCACAGGGAGGCTCCAGCCTGCAAAAGCCACCATCTTCCCACCATGATGCCGGTGGAAGTCATAGAGAGGTGTCTGTTTCAGCTTTTCCTGTAGGGGAAGGCAATGGATGATTGCCAGAAACTTCCAAGTGATCATTTACAGCAAAGCCAGTTTGAGAACATCCATTATCAGTCCTACCACAGCCCGATCAGAAAGAAGAGCACCCCTTTGTCCCAAGGCACAGCTACTTCAGAACCAAAGAACCCTGTTTTATAGCTCGGAGTTTCCCAGGAAGCCAGACACTGACCCCATTACATCTTGGTAATCCCTTTGCTACCCATGAGAAACCAGACATCTGCTACTGTTTCAGCCTTAGCTTAAAGCCAGCCCCAGGTTCAAATTCCTACTGTGGGGACAGAGGGGGTAGTCCCACCTCTAAGCTGCCTTTGACCTTTGTAATTAGCCTTGTTTACTCAGTGTGCTATCTCAAATCCATTGTCAAGAGGACTGCAGTCCTTGCCCTTTGTACCCACAAGCCTCCTCTGCCCTTTCCCACTTGCTGAAAGTCCGGTCCATGGGTTTATGACCAAGAGAGAATCATGTACAGAAAGAGTAAAAGAGCAAGAGAGAGAGCACACCGTGGTTAACAAAGAACCTGCATTTGTTCTGCGTTCACACAGTAATTTAGGACAGACACTGCCTGGCAGTATTTGAAAAGCAATCACTAGGGTAAAACTGCTGGCAGGTGGAAAGACAGGAAATGCAAATTGGTGCAAATTACTCCAGACCGGTTGAAGGTTCTGGAAGGGGGTGGTCCTTGTCAGCATCCCTTTTATAGGGACCCAATGCTCCCCACTGCACCACAGGAGACCAGTGGGCAAGCAAAGTTGTGGCTGACAACACAGAGTAGCAGTGGGAGCAAACTTTTTAAGGAGGCTGATTTTCACTACCAGCAGCTACAGCCACCACTGCGGTTGGTCAGGAGGCAGCCTGTCTTCCACACATCGTTTTGATTGATGGAAGTACTACTGCCAGATGTCAGCAAATTCAAGCTTCATGTCTCAATTTAGGCCCCAGTCCTGGAGGTGCTTGCCTTCACTCATATTGTCTGTTAACAGCAGTTGCTTTTTGACCCACAACCTGCAGACATGAAAGTTTAGAAAGTGATAGACTCACCATAATTGATCAGTGGCAATAGCTAATTTAAACAATAGACACCCAGAGGTGGAATCCCACAATCAGACCCTCTTACAAAGTCTCTTGATGCATGCAAAAGTGGGCAGTAGGTGGGTTAGGCAGTTGGGGGGTTGGCTACTTTCCTTACTCAGTAAAGCATGGCTCCTTGATTTAACCGTCTCCAGGAGCCTCAGTATTTTCGAGGAATTCCTCAAGAAACTCCCACAAAATCTCATTAAGATTCTGAAAAAGAGGAATTGTATCCACATCCCTCTCCTCAAAACTGGCTGGATATAGTAGATCACTGTGAAATAAATTCTCTGGGGCGCTCTCTTGTACTGCATTAATTCAAACGTTCTGCGTGAGCAGACCTGTTGAAACCAGATGGGAGGCCTGAACCCCGCTAAGCTCAGTCGTAAAATCCTGAATGCATACAGACGTGCGCGAACTCTCCCTCGCCTGCCCCCGCCCTCCCTGCCTCCCGCAGAAGGCGCAAGTGCCCCACACCTTTCTGGAGTCCGGGGGACGAAGCTCCGTCCCGCTCCGGCAGTGCTAACTCGGCGCAAGCCTTGCCTGCTCGCCCACAAACGGGCAGTCAGACTTGGTTCACACCTACCACCTACCCTGCCACCAGCTCACCTGCCCAGAAGTATAGCCCCGCTTCCTAGCCCCGAAGGACCCCAAGCGCCGGAGCGCAAGCCGTCCGGCAGCCCCAGCTCGCTGCATTCCTCCCCGCCAGTGAACACCCCTACGGCTGGTCAGAATCTCTCTTTACCGCCCCTCCCACCTCTGGACGCCCGGAAGGAGCTTGGGAAATGTAGTCGGTCGCATTCCCGGCGATTGCTCCAAGGAATAACCCGCCCCACACGAACCCGGACGACCAGGCCAGCTGTTAAAAGGAGAAGCTGCTACTGTATATACAGATCGGTTTGTTCGGCATTTCCTCCTCTCTGTTAGGGGTGGGCGTAATAAAGCAGAGCGAGAGAGCCTACTCTGAGCATGAAGATCTCATGGTCACAACATCTGGCCTTGCACAGCCTTATTTTGCTTCTTTAAAATGATCTTCACCAGTCTCAGTCTCAGACCCCATTTTCTGATGCAATCCAAGGGCATCCTCAAGTTGTGTAAGACCTGTTAGTCTCTGACTCCGCCACCTAGAGGGAAGGTAGGTGAGAGGCAATGAATTGAAACAGAGGCAAGAGAGATTGGCAATGGTTGCAGGAAATGAGGAGGGGTCTGGAAGCACCTTTTCTGACCAACAAATTTTATTAAAAGGCACCATGAAAGCTTATACCTTTTAATAAAAAGTGTTACTTGGAAAAGGTGCTACCAGACTCTTCCTGATTTTTTCCACCATAGACTAACACAGCTCTCCTCCTAGTGTCTGCAATGGAGAAAATACTTTTCATGCTGGCAGTTTTCTGAAGATTCAAGGATTGGTAGATAGCTCTTTAACTCAAGCTATCAGTGGTTACTAGCCTTAACAGCTTCTTAGTTTACTAACTTAGTTTAACACCAACTGTCAGGCAGTAACACCTGATCCAAGTTTCCTGTATGCATCTGGCTGGCCACAGGGTGACACACAATACTGGATTAGGTGGACCAGCTGGACCTTTGGCCTGATGCAGCATCTTATGCTCCAGTAAGGATAGCACAGAACAATTTATTTCCCATTCACATGAACTACATTATTTGCTTTTTTTGCTCTGTGGAATAGAAGAACCAGTAAGTGTCCATCCTTACAATGGGTCAGAAAATAGGGATAGCTTCTTGGGTCTTGTTCCCTTTTTTCCCACCAGTGAGTTTTGCAACCAATTGATTATATCTGCTTATTTCAGCTGTCTCATACTTTATTCCCCACTAAATGGTTAGGGTTACTGATTGATGGTTGACAGTTACCTGTGTGAATTTTTTTTTAAATCCGTTCAATTGTTTCTGATTCTGAGACTGCCTGGACAAGTCCTTGCAGTTTTCTTGGCAAGGTTTTTCAGAATTGGATTGTAATTGCCTCCTTCCTAGGGCTAAGAGAAAGTGACTGGCCCAAGGTCACCCAGCTGGCTTTATGCCCAAGGCGGAACTAGAACTCACCGTCTCCCAGTTTCTTGCCTGATGCCTTCACCACCACACCAAACTGGCTTGTGAATTTATGTACCCCTGTAATAATCACAAGGATATTGCTCCAACTCATTATGTCTGTGGCAGGCAAAAAAGTTTTGGACATGAGATTATATCACTAGCAACAGGCAAAAAAGAAACAAGAGCTGATCAATAAAGAAAAGAAATCCAAAATTAAGGCCATTCAAAATATCCCCTCCACCAAACTTGCAAGCCTGTCTCACTCATAGGCTGGGGATGAGCTGAAGTATCATAAGGATGGGGAGAGGGACACAGCCAGCAGTGTCTACAGGTGGTGTCAAAACCTCCAAGTTGGAGGGTGTGGTGTTGTGACTGAAATCCTGCCCCTTTTGTACTTGCAGCAATGTTGATTGTGGCGCTGCATCCACCAACTTGCAGATTTTGACACCTCCCAGACACCTATGAATGCTGCCTTTCTCAATCACTCTTTAAAACTACCTAAATGGATGATTATCGTATCTACGCTGAACTGCATTTACCATTCTGATATCCATTCACCCATTTGGAGAGATTCTTTGTAACTGTGCTTCTTCTGCCTGCTTCAGACAGTAAGGGAAACCCTAGGCAGATACCTAGAATTCTAAGCCTTGTTCCATATAAGGAGCCTTCTGAGTGGCCAAGTTCCTTTCAAGGTGTTTGGCTGCAAGGCATTTATCCTGGGCTATATAGCTGGCTGAGTTCACATAGCATACTAGCTCATGGTTTCTTTCATGGCTTATTGAATAATCCAGAATTATTTGAATTCACATACCATTCAGGCTAGTCACACATTGCCATAATGTAGGCTTTTTTTGGTTTCAGCTTTGTGTGTACCTAGCATTTGTGATTTGTAAGATGAGATTTATGACAGTGTTTTGTATGAATCAAACCAATTCAAAGGAAACCATAGATTTGCTCTTGTATATCCTAACCATCAATTAGTGCACAAATCGATGAATCTTGGTTCACACAATATGCTAACCAGAAATGAAACTAAATACAAAACCAAATAAAACCAACCCAACCCAACCACATTTTAATAGAGAACTTTGTTCTCTATTGAATCTTTGCATACACATCAGACTAATCCATAAATAGACTAAGAGACTCTAGAAACAATTTAAAGTATGTTAATAGAGATTCAGCATTCAAAACTTCTGAGAAATCAAGATTTCAATCAAAGAGGGGGAAATTTATAAACCTACAGAGTTGGGCTATAACTTCCATTGTCCCCAGTCATTAGCTTAATCAACTAGGGCTGATGGAAGAAAGAACCCATTAACATCCATGGGATACAAAATAAATACTGAAGAATAGACATCCATTGAGCTAATGAATGTAGTTGAGAACTGCTTATGCACACATCCAAGAACATAAAAAATGATAGTAGATATTATCCACTCAAATACATGTGAACAAAAACACTGATTTGCTGTCATGTTTAGTACTGGCATCTTGTTGAAAAGTTAGGCTCTATTTTCATCATGTTGTGTTTAAGAATCTTATACAGAGTGTGAAATTAATGAATGTGATATAGACTTGCTAATAACTTAAAGATCAACAATTAGCAATGGGAATGTTCTACCTGGAGATCAGTATGCCCAGAGCATAGAAACTGCAGGTGTCTGAATATTTACTAATTGTTGCTTTAATAATAATTATTCTATTGCTGTATGTTTAAAAGGAAGGAGAAGCAAAAGCATGATTTCAGAATCAAAGTGCAAATTATTTTTCAGCAGAACATCAACGTAACTGCAGGAATCACAGCTTGGAGAAAAATGAGATTACCCAGAAACACAGTAAAGAGAATACAGTAAGTGAAAGATCTGTCATCACTTCTCTTTTTTATTGGGCAGATAATTTGAGACTGTTTGCTTCTGTACTTCATCTTACTCCTTGCTGCTTCCTTTTTCACCTCTTATGTATTCGGGAACTCTCTTCAAATAAAAATATGGCAGCAGCGTTTCCTTGCATTTCTACTCTTGGTACAGCCTATTCCTCTTCTCTTCCAGCGAGCTGATCAGCAAGCAGGAGTAAATAAATGGCCCTGACAGCAAGAAACAAAGCAAACTTTGACAGGCTGAAGGCAGATTTCTTACTATTAATGGCTCTGGGAAACAAGTCATCTCCACTGGATGGCTAAGGAATCAGCCTCAAAGTTCCCCCCTTTGCCCCAGAAACTATACTCCAAACCACAGAAAGGGAGGAAATTAAGGCATGTATGTCCATATGTACCTGGAACAAAAATTCACGTGTAGTCTTTAGGATCAAAAGCATTTCCCATGTATTTTACAGTGTGTCACCATACAATACATAGCTTTTCATGTATTTGTGATCCCTTAAGTCTGGCTAAGTATCCACTGAGATACATCAAACCTGATACACAGAGTGCATTAGAAGACTATTACAGTCCTTTCCAGCTATAAATAGTTAACATAAATAATAAATACACAATAGATATACAGAAAACAGCTGTAAAGTTACTCCTGAAATGCAATACATTTTTTAAAAAAAATCACCCAATTATCCTACTGCAGACATTCATTTTGTTCTGCAGCTTGGTCCTTCTGACAACTACAAATTATGTACATACCATAAGAAGGATTGTCCCTCACAACAAGGAAAATGCATTTCTGTGGAAATCATACGATGCTATTCCAGTCAAGTAGGTAAGTCACTCAATGGCTTGATGAAGATGCTCAAATACCCTCTTGGTAATTGTCAGACCAGCCCTCCAAGAGGCAGTTTTCAGATGTGCTTTGCAGATATAATCTATCTAAAGATCCTTGACATGGCAAGAAACTGAATCCAAACCTTTCCTATCATTTGTTCATCCAAGTTCAACACTCAATGGACACAAATAGCTACGTGAGAAAATGCTTAATAGTGTATTCGGGATAGAAAATTTATGATACAACGCAGCTTTCTACCTCCTTTATCCCTCCAAGAATACCAGTGTCATGGTTTTAGCATGATGCAACATTTCTTTTTTGAAGTCTACACACATATTAAAAGACCTATGCTCTCTAATTACAAGTGAGGTAGACAGACACATTCATCTCTGTACCTGGCATTTTCTAAAATTGCTATGTTTTGATCTGAGACCCCAATACCCTGAGTCTTTTTGTCCTTCTTACAATATCTCAACTCACTATTTATCAAAATGAAGGGTTCCTTTCCTCCATGCTCCCAGTACCAGATTCTTGGAGATATTTCATTTTACCTTTAAAAGAAACACGTACCATGCAGCAAGGCTTGGAAAAGCAGAACAGGAGATAAACAGCCCTAATTAGACAGCTTCAGTTTAGATAATCTAACTTTCCAGGGTCCTGTGCAAAATATAGGCTTGAAAACCAGATTACCACAGGTGAAGAGGCAGAATCTAACTGGATAGTTGTTGGAACATGAGACTGGACCATGGAAGCAACCAAATCTTAATCCATTACTTCTTCCTGCTCAGGCCAGGCCTACAATGCAGGGATGCAGCCCTGCTTGGAAGCCTTGCTTCTTCTTGTCTTGAACCATTCAAGTATAAGAAAGCAGATTAAGGTCATAGGAGTCATCCATCTGAAACACACATAAGACACAACTCAGCAACTGAAGGATGCATATTTTTTCCACAGATCCTATTCTCTCTTCTTTCCACCCTTCCCCCTATTTGGACAATGTAGTGTAGGGGAAGAAAGCTGAACTTGGACTCAAGCAGTGCTTAGCTGGTCTTGGACTCTCATCAGCCCCAACAAACATGGCCAATGAAAAGGGATGTTGAAAATAGGCACCTCAACATCAGAAAGACCCCAGGTACAGAGATTAAATTGATTACAATTAACACTTAGCCTAAAAGATGATGAACTTTGGCCAGTCACCATCTTACTTAATCTGTGTCAGGTTAACCTGGAGAACATAATGCTAATCAGTCTAAGTTCCTTAAAGAAACATGTAATGTAAATAGAAATTGCAAACTAGCTGGTAAACTTCCCTTATCAGGATGATCACCAGTTTCTGCATCTTAGCAGCTACTAGTTTATAGGTATGGACTTTTGATACAACTCAGGAAGGGTCTTCTAATGTTATCACAGAAGCTCTGTGGGTAAACGTCTTGAAAGAGCCTTTATATTGGGAAAGTGGGGGTACATTATCCACTTGCAGTGCTTAGAGGTTCTGGTTGTTTTTCAGTAATAAGGACACTTCTAAGGCAAAAAGCAGAAGAACAGAGAAACTAACATCAAAGCGCCCAATCCGTGCTACTGGTTGGCTGGCTTGGAGCATCTCAGTCAAAACCCACATTTGCTGCAGTTCGGAAGACACTCTGTCAGCATCGGGAAGTCCCTGAAAGCAAAGGATAACTATATTCAAATATGCAGTTCTTCGCTGCTTTTGCTGTTGAAAGACCACCTCTGCTTGAAAGTCTCTCCCCTCCAGGAGCCTGTTGACAATCAGCAGCCAGTCTAGCTTATGTATCTTTACCCAGGAGCATGTCGGTGTTCTCAGAAAAACTTATCTCAGTAACACTACTTACATCATGCAAGCTTGCTGGCTGCTCCTGAGGAGAAGGATGAGAAAGCCAAGCTGGAAAGCCTTTCTGAGGACTCTGCAAAGAGAAGAAGCCAGTCCCAGAGAAGCATAGAGCAAATCAGGCAATATATACAGGATACTCCATCTTCACCAGTTCACTCTCTTAGAGTCAGTGACAAGGAAGATTAATCTTTAAAAATATTTATTTCAACTATTTCCAAATATATAAAACCATTAGGAATTATATTACTTTACAGATAAGAAACAAGAGCTAAAGTACAACTTTTCCTTATCTGAATTTCAGGAAAAAAAAACCCCTACCTCTAAGATTAGCCTCAGATTTCCACTGAGTTTGTATGTCGAGATTAATACTAGGTCTTGTGCACACTAAGCAGTACAGGCAGTTACATTCCTAAACTGTACTCAGAGTATTAATTTTAATTTTATGATTACTGTGAATCTGTCAGAAAGATGTAAATACTATACTTGCTCCCTTCAGCAAAGAATCGTTACCTTGTTGTGGTGCTGGAGTTTGAGCACCTCAATGATGCCATGAGCTAAACCGTGAAGGGCCACCCAAGACGGGAAGGTCATGACAGAGAGGTCAGACTAAATGCGATCCCTGGGGAAGGTAATGGCAACCCACCCCAGTATTCTTGCCGTGAAAACTAAATGGATCAGTACAACCAGAGATATGTCGGTATACCATCGGAAGATGAGACCCCCAGGTCGGAAGATGGTCAAAATGCTACTGGGGAGGAACAGAGGATGAGTTCAACTAGCCCCAGACGTGATGACGCAGCTAGCTCAAAGCCGAAAGGGCGGCTAGCGGCCGACGGTGCTGGTGGTGAACGGCGAATCCGATGTTCTAAGGATCAACACGCCATTGGAACCTGGCATGTAAGATCTATGAGCCAGGGCAAATTGGATGTGGTTGTTGGTGAGATGTCAAGATTAAAGATAGACATTTTGGGCGTCAGTGAACTGAAATGGACTGGAATGGGCCACTTCACATCAAATGACCACCAGATCTACTACTGTGGACAAGAGGACCACAGAAGAAATGGAGTAGCCTTCATAATTAATAGTAAAGAGGCTAAAGCAGTGCTTGGATACAATCCAAAAAACGACAGAATGATCTCAATTCGAATTCAGGGCAAGCCATCTAACATCATAGTGATCCAAATATATGCCCCAACCACAGATGCTGAAGAAGCTGAAGTAGAGCAGTTCTATGAGGATCTGCAGCACCTGCTGGACAACACGCCTAAAAGATGTTATTTTCATCACAGGAGACTGGAATGCTAAGGTGGGCAGTCAGATGACACCTGGAATTACAGGTAAGCATGGCCTGGGAGAACAAAATGAAGCAGGACATAGGCTGATAGAATTTTGCCAAGACAACTCAATGTGCATAACAAACACTCTCTTCCAACAACCTAAGAGACGGCTTTATACATGGACTTCCCCAGATGGACAACACCGAAATCAGATTGACTACATCGTTTGCAGCCAAAGGTGGTGGACATCTATACAGTCGGTAAAAACAAGACCTGGAGCTGACTGTAGTTCCGATCACGAACTTCTTCTTGCACAATTTAGGATCAGACTAAAGAGATTAGGGAAGACCCACAGATCAGCTAGATATGAGCTCACTAATATTCCTAAGGAATATGCAGTGGAGGTGAAGAATAGATTTAAGGGACTGGACTTAGTAGATAGGGTCCCAGAATAACTATGGACAGAAGTCTGCAACATTGTTCAAGAGGCGGCAACAAAATACATCCCAAAGAAAGAGAAAACCAAGAAGGCAAAATGGCTGTCTGCTGAGACACTAGAAGTAGCCCAAGAAAGAAGGAAAGCAAAAGGCAACAGTGATAGGGGGAGATATGCCCAATTAAATGCAAAACTCCAGAGGTTAGCCAGAAGAGATAAGGAATTATTTTTAAACAAGCAATGCGCAGAAGTGGAAGAAGACAATAGAATAGGAAGGACAAGAGACCTCTTCCAGAAAATTAGAAATATTGGAGGTAAATTCCAGGCAAAAATGGGTATGATCAAAAACAAAGATGGCAAGGACCTAACGGAAGAAGAAGAAGAGATCAAGAAAAGGTGGCAAGAATATACAGAAGACCTGTATAGGAAGGATAACAATATCGGGGATAGCTTTGACGGTGTGGTCAGTGAGCTAGAGCCAGACATCCTGAAGAGTGAGGTTGAATGGGCCTTAAGAAGCATTGCTAATAACAAGGCAGCAGGAGACGATGGCATCCCAGCTGAACTGTTCAAAATCTTGCAAGATGATGCTGTCAAGGTAATGCATGCTATATGCCAGCAAATTTGGAAAACACAAGAATGGCCATCAGATTGGAAAAAATCAACTTATATCCCCATACCAAAAAAGGGAAACACTAAAGAATGTTCAAACTATCAAACAGTGGCACTCATTTCACATGCCAGTAAGGTAATGCACAAGATCCTGCAAGGTAGACTTCAGCAATTCATGGAGCGAGAATTGCCAGATGTACAAGCTGGGTTTAGAAAAGGCAGAGGAACTAGGGACCAAATTGCCAATATCCGATGGATAATGGAAAAAGCCAGGGAGTTTCAGAAAAACATCTATTTCTGTTTTATTGACTATTCTAAAGCCTTTGACTGTGTGGACCATAACAAATGGTGGCAAGTTCTTAGTGGTATGGGGATACCAAGTCATCTTGTCTGCCTCCTGAGGAATCTGTATAACGACCAAGTAGCAACAGTAAGAACAGACCACGGAACAACGGACTGGTTTAAGATTGGGAAAGGAGTACGGCAGGGCTGTATACTCTCACCCTACCTATTCAACTTGTACGCAGAACACATCATGCGACATACTGGGCTTGAGGAATCCAAGGCTGGAGTTAAAATCGCTGGAAGAAACATTAACAATCTCAGATATGCAGATGATACCACTTTGATGGCTGAAAGCGAAGAGGAGCTGAGGAGCCTTATGATGAAGGTGAAAGAAGAAAGTGCAAAAGCTGGCTTGCAGCTAAACCTCAAAAAAACCAAGATTATGGCAACCAGCTTGATTGATAACTGGCAAATAGAGGGAGAAAACGTAGAAGCAGTGAAAGACTTTGTATTCCTAGGTGCGAAGATTACTGCAGATGCTGACTGCAGTCAGGAAATCAGAAGACGTTTGATCCTTGGGAGAAGAGCAATGACAAATCTCGATAAAATAGTTAAGAGCAGAGACATCACACTGACAACAAAGGCCCGCATAGTTAAAGCAATGGTGTTCCCCGTAGTAACGTATGGCTGCGAGAGCTGGACCATAAGGAAGGCCGAGAGAAGGAAGATCGATGCTTTTGAACTGTGGTGTTGGAGGAAAATTCTGAGAGTGCCTTGGACTGCAAGAAGATCAAACCAGTCCATCCTCCAGGAAATAAAGCCAGACTGCTCACTTGAGGGAACGATATTAAAGGCAAAACTGAAATACTTTGGCCACATAATGAGAAGACAGGACACCCTGCAGAAGATGATGATGCTAGGGAGAGTGGAAGGCAAAAGGAAGAGGGGCCGACCAAGGGCAAGGTGGATGGATGATATTCTAGAGGTGACGGACTCGTCCCTGGGGGAGCTGGTGGTGTTGATGACTGACAGGAAGCTCTGGCGTGGGCTGGTCCATGAAGTCACGAAGAGTCGGAAGCGACTAAATGAATAAACAACAAAATACTTGCTCCATGGATGTCAGAGTTATGTGGATAAAGGGAAAACTCCCTTGCGCAAAGTTCAACTTCTGGTGGGGGAGTTCATCATAATGCAAAATGACGCAAGCAAATAATTCACACAACATCCTTTTGATATCACTGTGGCTTCTAACAGTTTCCCATGTATGGACACGTCCTTGAAGATTTTTTGGCAAATAATATGGAAGTTGGTTGTCCCTGCCTTTTTTCCAATTTAGCTAACAGCTCTGGGTTTTGCTGGTGGTCTCCATTCAAATACTAGTTAGATCCAACTCTAGCTTTTTATTTTTTTTAATAATAATTTCATTAAAGATTACATTATACAGATAAAAGTAATACAAAGTGTAAAAAATAGAAAAAGAAAAAGAAAAGATAGAAAGTGAAAAGAAATGAAGTAACTTCCCCCTTCGTCCCAGCAAGTATAAACAACTCTAACGATTTATCACCATCTCTTAAAATACAACAATCTCTTCATCCCATATCTCACCTCATTCTCTATAAACAAATCTTTAAAACCTCATCATCCAACCGAATCAGCAAAAGTCCATTAAGGGTTACCAGAAATAACAACCTATCTATTATAAACTTGATCTAATAAACCCACTTGAATTCCTTTCTTTTACATTTATATCCCATTTTCCCCCAAACCTCATCATTCAAATCTAGTCAGTAAAAACACAATAAAAGTTACCAGAGATAACAACGTAACTGGTTTAATCTTAATCAGATAAATTTAAAGTACAACAAGTAAACTCTTTCCCATATAACTCTTATCTATAAACAAAACCTTAAAGCATTGTCATCCAGTCCTGATTTTAAAAAAAAATACCATTAAAATTTTCAAAAATAGCAACCTATCTGTTTTAACCTTGGTCCCCAATAAACAAACTTTATATGCCTTCTCCTTGCTCCCAACAGTCTTAATTCCAACTCTAGCTTTTTGAGATCAACTAAGGCCAGGTAAGAATTGCCATGTTCATATATACATTCATACAATTTATATAGCCACCCACCTCATATACTGTGACAAGGGTGTGGAAAATGAGAACTTTAGCAGCTGAATCACAGAAGCAGAAGGAATGATGAGAACAGCAAAAGTGGCTGCACAGAAACTGAAGACTATGCTTCTCCCACTGGAGCAAAGAATTGGGGTTGGCAAGCGATTTTTGTAGGCAATTTCTCCTTTGCTTGTGTAGAAGAGCAAACAGCTTATTCTCTTGAAATCTCTTTCCCTCCAACTGACCCCCCCTCCCCGATTGGAGGGAGAGAGATTTCAAGACAGTAAGCTGTTTGCTCTTCTACACATCGAGAGCAATGTGATTATGCCAGCAATAGGAAAGGGTCGGGCAAAGGAGAGATTGCCTACAGAAATTGCTTGCTTTTTTTCTCCCCACCCTCCTTGCAGAGTGGAATGATTAGAGAGAGATTTCAAGAGAGTACTGTAAGCTGTTTGTGTAGTGCGCCCACAGCTCCCAGCCTGCGGCACGATTGCATTGCTTTTGATGTGTACAAGAGAGTAAGCAGGCACTCTGAGCATTCCAAAGGGCCTTAGGAGGCAAACAAAAGCCCAAGGTTTGAAACTGATTAGTCCTGTCTCTTTCCAGCCAGAAAGCACTGTCATGGTCATGTGTTTTCCCACTTAGCAACCGCTTCTCTTAGCGACAGAGTTGCCAGTCCCAATTAAGGTCATTATGTGAGGACTACCTGTATAAGGATGGTTGGGAATAGGTGCCTCTCCAGATGTTGTGAACCAAGACAATGAGCATCCCCAGCCAGCATGACCAATGATATCGGATGTTGCAACTCAGCAACATACTTAGTTTTCCACCATTTAAAACGATTTGCAAGCCACTGCAAAGATCCTGGGAGGATCAGAACAACTGCTACAGAAGGAAACACATTTTGACAAAAGTTTGAATATGTACCTTCTGACACAAAGAAAAAAGCTGCAGCTCTTCAATTGTAAAATGCAACCATACTGGAGAAGGCTGGCGCAGGATGAAACGCATGGCAGCCACCTGATCCACATCACAAAGCATCTGGCAAAACACAGAGACAAAGCATTACTGAAGCATATACACCTGCATAATTAACAGAAATCTGAAAATGAAATTAAATTACAGTACTACTACATATTATGGAATTACTAGATTGGGGGACATCGATCAATTTTGCTTGGCACTAGGGAAATAATAACATTTTGCTTGGATTCAGGAACAAATCATCATATTCTGGAAGTTCTGCTATACCATTCTGTGTCAGCTACAGTTTGGAAGGGAAAAAAAACTCCAAACAAACCAGTAGTGGGGTTACACTGGTGTACATTGTCCAACTGTCCCCTCAGCAGCTGCCAGCAGGGCACATCCTACCTACCCCACTCCCCACCCCCATCTTCCGAGCACAGGAGTAGTTGAGTGGTGGCCATGTTCCAGAATGCCCTCATCATTCATTTTAGGCAACAAGAGAACTCAATAAGCTTGGCCCACATCCCACAGAAGCTGAAATCATATTCTGGACCAGTGGAAACAGCAGCTATAGCTATGAAATAAAAGTGTGTCTACTACTTGAGAGAAGGACTGTGCAGAGACATTACACTGACAACAAAAGCATTGTCAAGGCCACAGCTATTCCACTTGTAACATGTGGCTGTGAGAGCTGGACCATCAGAAAGGCCGAATGAAGAAAAAAACCAATGCCTTTACGCTGTTGTGCTGGAGGAAATTGCTAAAAATGTTGTGGATTGCATGAAGAGTGTATAATTTGGTACAAGATTAAATAAAACCAGACTGCTCACTTGAAGCATTAATAAGGAAGCTAAAGCTTAAACATTTTGGATATATAATATGTACAGTACACAAAAATCACTGGAGAAGATCATGCTTGGAAAAACCAACAGCAATTGAAAAACAGGCCAAAAGAAGGAAAGGTGGCTAGATACTATCACTGATGACCCAAACATGAGCATACAAGGACTTAAAGCAGCAGCTACTGTTAGACTCACCCCAGTAAGCCATTTAACAGAAAACATCCTGACCTTTAAAGGGGGATACAAGGATATATGCTAGCACTGTTCTTATTCGACTTATTTATCAGTGATATTGTTTCATCCCAGTGTGCAGATTTCCCAATGACGTTTTCCCAATAAAGGTGGGAAAAAGGAATTTGTCAGTATTTCTTTATGCAGACAATCTATTGCTCGTTTGATACTCTCAGACATGCCTTTAATTTTAAATGCTGAAATGTAGAGAAGCCAAAGGTGGTGGTATTTGGGGAAAAAACAAAAATGCATAAATGGAGATTTAAGGAATGCAGTATAGAACAAGTTCCCTCGTACTGATATCTGGGCATTCTTTTTACAGCACAGGTAGTTGGTGCTCTCATTATCCAGTCCCCCAAAATAAAAACTGATCAATTGTTGGCTGGAATAATTAAATTTTAGCACATGCTGTGGATGTCAAATCCCCCCAGTCCCAACCCCTCTGAAACACAAGCTTGTTCCTTACTTTCTGCATGCAAAAGAGGTATGAGGGATTTCTACACCTTATGACATGAAACTTTTCCTAAACAAGCTCCTTAGAACTATTTTATTTCCTTTCTGCAGTCAGAATCAAAATACTTGTTAGAGCATTTTATTACTAGGTTAGGCTTCTTTCACTACCTGATTCCAGACTTGTTAAGTTATGCCTCTTGGAGCAAACCACTTCCCCAATAGAAACTGAAATCCTGACCTGATGTCTGGAAATAGAAAAGTAGTTTTGGGAACCCTCCTCTGTATGTGGGTTGGGCATCAAACAATAGTTACGGAGACAAGTAACCCATTTGGAAGGACTTTCATTCCCATCTGCAGAACTTTGCCGCTGTACTCGAAGGGTCAAAAAAGCAGTGTAGTAGTTTTTGAATGCAATTGCCTGCAACTGAAATAAAAACCAAGCAGTTGATTGAACCCACAGCAAGCAAGATATAACTCGCTAAAGGGAAAGGGAATGTAGGGAAAACTTTTGTGAACACCCCTTTTTGTTTCTCAGACCCCCACCCCCAGCAGTAACTCTTTAAATAAAGCCAATGTTCTATATTGCTGATGGGAGCAAAAGTAACAATTTTGATTTGGAACTATCAACTGAGTAAATTAGAGTTTTGGAACAGAAACCTCCTGGCTCATAGGTCACCTTCTAAACTTCAGCATTAGCTATAAGGTTTAAATCAATTACAACTTCTGAATTGTTTATCTGTCAGATGTGCACTTTTGACATTTGCTTTTTTTCCACACTTACATCTGTTGTCTGTGAGTGTGGGAATGAAACATCAATCACCAGAACACCAGGCCGGCTTATCTCGGTCTTCATGTCTCCTACTTGCAGTGCTACTGGGTTCTTAATGGTGCAAGGGACTGGCTCCAATGCCATGGTCCCCACTCTGAAACAAAATAACTGCTTCAGTAAAATGGCATACAACAATCACAATTATTACTTCTCCATAGCTTCCTTTGTTAAAAGCATTTCTTCCATTTTCCAATCTTATTGGATGAGGAGTTTTTGAAAATGCAGAAGTTTTCGCAGACTGTTATAAGTTTCCCATTAATCAAATAAAAGTGTTTACCACAAATATTTTTATTTCTTCACCCTTCCAGTGTTTTTCACAAAACACAGATCCTTGTATCTCAAGTGCCAGAGAATCATATTTAGTCAAGGACCAAGGGGCTCTGTTTCAGATATCTGATGCTGCTACTGAGAAGTTTAAACAAACTTGAGAGCTAGAAATCCTACGAAGCCTTACCTATTCCTTGAAGCTAAGCAATAATATAACGCTCTCAGACCCCGCTGACTTCCGTATTATTAACAAGGCAGCCTTGGCCAGACAGCTTATCATCATCAGCCTGGACTAGCCGCAGGCAGACAAATGGGGAAGCCACGGCTCCATCATCCGGCAAAGGGAGCAAACAGGGCTCCGCCCAATGCCGTTACTTTCCACATAGCTTGGAACATTATAACTCGTCTGCTCCCAGCAGCCGGATTACAAACACGCCACCGCCATCCTGCCTCTTCCACCCGCCTCCTTCCCGCTTGAAGCTGGGCGAGGACGGACTGCGAAGGGCTTTCCGGCTTTGTAAGCGCAATGCCACTACCAGCATGGCCGCCCCGCGCTTACCGAGGTTGCCGCTGCTGCAAAGAGGTTTCATGAGGCGGAGCCTTCGTTGCTAAGGTTCGCATCGCATTTCGAACCGCGGCTGACGTATGACACGCGTTCGAAGGCACGGGTAACCCGTCCCGAAAGGCGGGACTTCAACTTGCAACCTACAATAGTGAAACCAACGACGTGTCCAGGCCAGCTCCGGCACTTTTATTTGACGCAAATATCCACATCACGGCCGATCCTGCGTTGCTACGGCAACACAGTAGCTTCATCTGCGATTGGCCGATAGATCCGATTCTTCTCGACCGCCATTGGATAGGAGGGGAAGTAGGCTACGTCAAGTGCATTGATTGGTCAAAGGGTTCGAACAGGAACTGGAGGGGGATGTCGTGGACGTTCGTTTTGTCTCCCGTGGGCGGGGAGGAGCCTCTGAGTTGGCCTGGACCGGGAGTTGCGGGTGAGCGCGCGCGGTGGGATGCGGGGAGGCTGCCCGGGGACTGAAGCCGCTTGCTCTGCGGGCGGGAGACGGTGGCTGGGATTCGGGCGCTAGAGGCCGTGGGCAGGTTTTGCTGGACAGGACAGGGCGAGAGAGGGAAGGGGGCCGAGCTGGAGAGAAGGGGGCGCGCAGGCAGGTGTGGTGTAGCCGAGAGCGGGGTTGGTTGAGGAGGGCTGGGCCCCGCAAGGCTAAACCTTCCTTCTCTCCGCTCAGGCCAAGATGAAGGCGCTGATCCTGGTGGGGGGCTACGGCACGCGACTGCGGCCCCTGACCCTCAGCATCCCTAAGCCGCTGGTCGAATTCTGTAACAAGCCCATCCTGTTGCACCAGGTGGAGGCCTTAGTAAAGGTAGGGGATGGAGCCCATCCTAGATGCCTCTGCGTGGGACTAGTGATTTCTTCCTGCTTTCCTGGAAAAAGATTTGTGCCTTAAAAGTTGCCCGACAGGCTGAAAGTTAATCGGCAAAGTTTTCTTTCTTGTGTAGGAAACTTCTACCTGTTGTATCACTGCCTGTCACAAAGCTTTTAAAGGAACACTGATTTAGGAGAAACCGGGGTATTATCTGCATGCATTTGAAAATGTACAGCTCAGGGCTTTCTATAGACATTTCTTCTTTTTGTTTTTGCATTGGGCTTAAATTGATCTGTCTTGCCATAGAGAGAAATCAAGATGGATGTCTGATATCTTGTGCTCTGCTACAAAAAGTGTGAATGTGTGAATCAGACTAAATCTGGAGTTGAAGGAATAGCATTTTTTCTGCTTCAGAAAGCAAAGATGGATTTCTAGCTATCACACTTCTTGTTTCTTAGTAAATGGATCATGGGAAGATGTCTTTCATAGCCATGACTTTTTATGATTCACTTAGATGTTAGATGACATTTAATGTTTGTTTATAATTTTAAATTCTATCTCACATCTCACAGTATATTTATTAAATGCTGGCTGGATTAAATTTTTGATTTTTTTTCCTTAGTTAGACACTGATATGGTCAAATGGATATTTCCTGGAATATATATTCTTGTAATGTAGTATCAGTATGTAAAAATAAGTGTCTTAATCACTGCTATTGTAAGGCCAGAGAATAAAATCTGGTGTTGATTGTAATGATGCAGTAGAATCATATGGATATAAGCAGATAACATAGTCCTAAATAATTTAGGGTTTTAGAAGCTAAACCAGCACTCTGATTGGACTGCAGAAACGTTTTTATATTGGGCCCAATTACACTGTAGCTAATGTAATTGATAAAGGGACGCGGTGGCGCTGCGGGTTAAACCGCTGAGCTGCCGATCGGAAGGTCGGCGGTTCGAAATCGCACGGCGGGGTGAGCTCCCGTTGCTCGTCCCAGCTCCTGCTCACCTAGCAGTTCGAAAACATGCAAATGTGAGTAGATCAATAGGTACCGCTTCGGCGGGAAGGTAACAGCGTTCCGAGTCGTCATGCTGGCCACATGACCCGGAAGTGTCTATGACAACGCCGGCTCCAAGGCTTAGAAACGGAGATGAGCACCGCCCCCTAGAGTCGGATTCGACTGGACTTTACGTCAAGGGAAACCTTTACCTTTACCTAATGTAATTGATGAAGAATAAGCATGCCTGTATGTCCAAAGCATCTAGCTCCCACAAGAATTTTAGCTGCTATTTTCTGTACCATTTACTTTCCAAATCAAGGGCATCTGCACACATGTTATAACAGTCTAACTTGTCAAGTGTTGTCTAAACATGTGATATTGTAATTAAGTCAGTTTTCCCAGGACAGGTAACACTTTGACTCAGATCTAAATCACTTCCAGGACATTTAATTATTCTTTAATGAGAGCTCAACAGTTTCTGATTTCTGTATCCTAACCCAAGGTTTGGCATATTTAATCATAATCAGGAATAATTACTTTGGGGTATTTAATTCTGGCACCAAATCATTTTAACAATCCTATGAATAGGCCCTACGCCTTCAAGTTATGCTGAATGCTAATCTTTTCCTGACAGGCTGGTGTAAATCATGTGATCCTTGCTGTAAGCTATATGTCAGAGCTACTGGAGAAGGAGATGAAAGAACAAGAGCAAAGGGTAAGTGTCCTGAGGTGAGCTTTTTTGTTTGTTGGTTTACATGGATTTATTAGGTAGAGTAAATTAGCTCTGACTTACCTGCATTTGGTGGGGTATTATTTTTTTGCAGTGATCTATTGGTGCCAGTTGTTCTGTGTTCTTTACTCAACTGCACACTGTTTCCACAGGGCAGGAAGTAGAAATGAATGTGCATACTAATAGGTGGTTAATAATGTTAATGCTCCTGAATTAGGGATCTGATCTTTCAACTTTAATATTTTGTCTCAGCTTCTGCGAGGAAAACGGCTGGTGTTGGGCTCAGCTGAATTACTTAACTTCTTTGTGCTAGAATCTTCTTAAAATAAGAATGATGCAATATATGAGATTTAACTAGCATATAGAACAACATGTTGAAGTAAAGTGAAATAAGCACGAACTTCTTTTTATAGTTCCATATTAAAATAGGGTATGCATCTCTGGACATCATGTGATACTGCTTTTCTGTAGCTTTCTGTAATTGCTTTGCATATTCAGCTTAATTACTTGATATATCTGCTAAAAGTGTTAAAGTGTAGGATAATTTGCACAGATAATGCAAAAGGAGGAGTGACCCTTGAAGATGCTGGATTGCTATAACTCCTGTGATTGCTTGCCATTAACCATGTTCACTTAGGTTGATGGGTCCAACATCTAAAAAAAGTCAGAATTACTGCTACCTCTGCAGTAAAGAATTTGATTTTAATAAGCTCTTTTATCTCACTTTCTTGTAAAATGTACAGATTCCAAGCAAGTTACTTTGGGCACAAATCTCCCATTATTTTTTTTACAGTACTTGTGGTTTGTGAGTAATGTTTTTGAAGTAGTTGTTGTATGTATCTTTGTCATTTCACAAAATCACACATAAAATGCTTATATTGGAAGTACTTTCTCCACTCTAACACTGATTGCACAATTTTTTCCCCTTTGGCTCCCTAGTTTACCTTGCACCTTTTGGCCTAGATCCCATGATAAATTAATTTATAAAAGTTCCTGAAAGAACAGTTGCCTTTTTTCTTTTCCCTAAGGAGTCCCCTGAACCCCATACTACAACCTTTTGATGGTTATGGAATGTAGTGCCTGCAGAGGTGCTGTACATACTGAATTTTAAATAGACTCTGTTACCCTCAAAAGACTTGCTTCCAAGCAGGAGTGCTTAGCATTAGGGTGTTTGAATATGGTTTAAGAAGTGGATAACCTAACACCAGGACTTTCTAAGGAGGCTAGGGAGAATTCAGTTCTCTCATCTAAATTACGCTGTTATTAGCAGCTTTATTTGGAGTATATATACATAAAGAGCAATGAGTCAATCTGCAGCTTGCCATAAACTAACAGCTGAACAATGGTGATATGATTAACTTGTCCTATCTGAGAGATTTTCTAAATGCAGTTATGGATAGGGCCACTGCCATGCACACACAGATGCTTGCTTCTACTTTTCTCCTAACTGCGTTTCCAAATTCTTCTTTGTTTCTCAGTTGGGCATTCAGATTTCTCTGTCGCATGAAAAGGAACCACTGGGCACAGGTAACTGTGTGAGTTTAGCAGAGTTTGTTGGTTATGGCTGCTAGAGGGCTTGTGATCCAATGGACACTGATAACTCCTGTTTCCTCCACAGCTGGCCCACTGGCACTAGCACAGGAACTTTTGGCTGAAAATTCAGAGCCTTTTTTTGTACTCAATAGCGATGTGATCTGTGATTTTCCCTTCACAGACATGGTACACTTTCACAGGCATCATGGAAAAGAAGGCACCATTGTGGTAAGTGCCTGGGGATGGTGATTTATTGTTTTATGCTTTCTGAGGGTATTTTCTAATCCCTACTGCATGTTAAGCTCCCAGAAATAGAGCAGGTTAGCTAGGAGCAGAGAAATCAAACACCTTATGGTGGCTGTATCCAGTAACTCTCACCAATTATCAAAAACAAAAGGAAGGAGATAAAAAATAAATAAAACCTAATGCTACACAGTCCTCTCTTTGTCAACATATGTGGGAGGATATTTATTTTAAAAAAATGCTAAGCCTGACATCATACCCCACAAGCTGAGTAATAGGTGGGATGTAAAACTAAAAAATATTTAATTACTGTCACTTATCTTTGGCTTGGTGTGTTGCATAAATTAGCCATTCTGGTTGGCAATACATGGTTTATGAATTAGCTGATTATGTGAACCCAGTGGCACATTGCTTATTCAGTAAATCTTGGTTAAAGAAGCCATGTCTTAGCATGTTGTATGAAGACAGCAAGCAATTAAATGTCCTTTGCTAAGACTTTGGAGTGGAATCAGAACAAACATACTAAAATAGGCAGAGTGTTTCATACTAAGATGTGATGAGTGCTTTTGTCTGATTTATGTCTTCACTGCCATAACTGCATCTAATGTGGACTTTGCCTCGCAGGTGACAAAAGTGGAAGAACCCTCCAAATATGGTGTAGTGGTATGTGAGGCAGATACTGGGCTCATACATCGTTTTGTGGAGAAACCCCAAGTTTTTGTTTCCAATAAAATCAACGCTGGCATGTACATCTTAAATCCAAGTGTATTAAAGCGCATTCAGGTATGAAACAGAAAGGGTAAAATGGAGGTTTCAACAGGCTGATTTTCACTGGACATCTCTTTCTGATGTGGTAGGATTAAAGTCATTTTTAAATGTCATGGGATACCAGAAGATTCTTCCATCATGTTTAGACCCATTTGATTGTGGGAGTGGTCAGATAAACAGAGATTATTGTGTCATTGTTTGATTATCATTATGTGCAAATTCTGAAATGGTTTTTCTCCTAATAGACCAGTGAGGACATCTTGGTTCAACTTGCTATTGCTTCTGGTGGGAATGATCTAAATTGGAATGATCTAAAGAATGTTAGTTTATTGTGCTAAATATTCATGATGCATGAGGATTGTATAACCCCTATTGGAATGGCCAACTAAGTCCCTTTTTCTTAGCTGCGGCCTACCTCAATCGAGAAAGAAATATTTCCCGTAATGGCAGAGGAAGGACAACTCTATGCCATGGAACTACATGGTAAGGAAAACGCTTTGGTACTTTTGGATTAGGATTCAAGTTATACAGTAATTATAATGTGTTCTCAAAACTAAAGGCAGTAATGTAGAAGAGGTCAAAAATGCAGAAGTTTGGTAATATCTTCTGGAAGGTGGAATTTCAATTAAGAAATTAAACGTTAGGATGTGATTTGGATAGCAAATAAAATCAAGTCCCAGCACTATTACAAATTGATTGTACATCTTTGACTTCTAAAACAATATTTAAAAGAAAAAGCTTAACATTTCACGGTTTGTTTTCCCACCTTTCAGCATGACAACTCCCAAAAATTCCAGTAGATCATTTGTTGGCTCACCATTAACATTATTGGGAACTGTAAGATTTTGTTTGCTACAATCTCAATTTTTAAAATGTCCCTTTTTAAATCTCAAGATTAGCTAGCTCTTTCTTGTAGAAAAAGCTGCATTTACTTAGGCTAACATGACTTTATCCCCAGAGTATCTGTCCCTAAACACTATTAAGGTGGAACTTAAGATTAAAGATTTGGAAAGTAAATTCACTTGACACTAGTCTTAGAACAGGATGGGCAACTTGCAGCCCTAGAACCACATGCAGCCTTGTCCTTTTGTATGATGAAGCTACACCCACTTTTGGCCCTCAGCCAGCCAAAAAATGTTTGTCAGCTCTTGGCTGCTAAAAGATTGGGGGAGGGGCTTTGACTCCTGGCAACTGCCTGGACAAGTCCCTGCAGTGTTTTTGGCAAGGTTTTTCAGAAATGATTTGCCATTGCCTGCTTCCTACGGCTGAGAGAAAGTGACTGGCCCAAGGTCACCCAGCTGGCTTCGTGCCTAAGGAGGGACTAGAATTCACCGTCTCCTGGTTTCCAGCCTGATGCCTTAACCACTACACCAAACTGGCTCTCTGCTAAAAGATTGCCCACTGTTATTTTAAAGAAGCCTTTCTCAACCTTTTGACCCTGGAGGAACCCTTGAAATATTTTTCAGGCCCTGGGGAACCCCTGTATATTCAGGCTCAAATATAGGCCAGAAGTTACAAAACTATTATATTTGTTTCATGGGTGGGCCTGTATATATGCATTTACAGTGTTCTTAAACTAGAAATAATGAATGAAACATACCTCTTTAATGTGAAGTTGCCCAAATTTGAAATAATTTTTAAAATAAATCCTGCTCTCCCAGGGAACCCCTAGTGACCTCTCATGGAACCCTGGTTGAGAAACCCTGTTTTAAAGCAAGGAACTACTACTGAGTTTTTTCCCTCTCTTCCACAAGTGTGCCAGCCCAGAAGCATTAATGCTTTGTCTGCTTCCAGATGAAGAACCCCTTGTACCTACGATCCCAATGAAGGCTCTGTTACAGATTATTGGTACCTGATTCATACACCTTCTATCACTACAGGGTTCTGGATGGACATTGGGCAGCCGAAAGATTTCCTGACTGGCATGTGCCTGTATCTACAATATTTGCGGCTGAAGCAGCCTGAGCGGTTACATTCTGGATTGGGCTGTATGGGAAATGTACTAGTGGTAATCCCATTTTAAAAATTCATTTTCTGTGAGTAGGGAAATATCAGATGGAATAGCATTTCCACAGGGATCAGTCTGAGCTGGCGGTATCTTTCTTAGGCAGGACAACAGCATATGCAAATGTTACCACGTACCTAGTTCTGATCTGGGAGTAGAAGAGGAAAGAACATTACTTCTCTACTTGGGAAACTGGAAACTGCTGAGGATGGATCATAAGGCTCTCTCTCACATTCGGTCTTCTTTCATTTCAGGATCCAAGTGCCAAGATTGGATCTAACTGCAGTATTGGTCCCAATGTCACTATTGGGGCAGGAGTTGTGGTAGAGGACGGCGTTCGGATCAAGCGCTGCACTGTTCTAAAGGGGTCACGCATCCGTTCCCACTCTTGGCTCGAGTCCTGTATTGTTGGGTGGAGCTCCTCTGTAGGTCAATGGGTGAGTGAGCTCTAGTTGTCTTAAAAATGAAGGGCTTTGCCTGTACGATTTAGAAAATAAGTTGCATTGCCCTTTACAGATACTCACTGGAAAGGACAGAGTCATACACTTAGGTTTTTCCTCCTTTAGAACTATGGTTCTCCACTAGGTCTTTCATTCACTTTTCTGATTGTGGTGGGCCTTTTGAAGGCCCATGTAGCCTCTCAGTGTTGCAGAAATACAGGAGCAAAACATTGGATAGTTTTTTTCCCCTCTCTTAAATAAGGGTCAAAATGAACACATTAAGTCTCTGCAAAGCTTTATAGACCCCTTCTCTACCCTGACTGCAGGTATGGCATGGCTTGAGTGGCACCTGAGAGTCTTATATAGAGGGTAACTTTGTAAGACTAAGCCTGGGTTATCACCCAGGGCGCTCTGACTTAGCTTTCCTTAGCCCAGGTGCTAAGATTAGTTACTGTTAGGAACTAATTCTTGAGTAGCCACGTGACTTGTAAGTAGCTCCTTTAGCCTGAGTCTGTTTTAAAATATATTTTCCTAAGCTCAACTCTGTGTAACTGCATGCTATTCTTTCCTCAGGTGAGGATGGAGAACGTAACTGTGTTGGGGGAGGATGTCATTGTGAATGATGAACTCTACCTCAATGGGGCCAATGTGCTGCCTCACAAATCTATTGCTGAATCAGTCCCAGAGCCACGCATCATCATGTAGCAAGCTTGGATTGAGTGCTGGACTAGCTGGCAGAATATTTTACAACCACACTCTGTGCCTTGATGGCAAGGGACTCTCTATTGAGTTCAACCTTTTTTCTTCCGAAATATATATTGCCCTTGCTGCTGACTTCTTAACCTTTACATGGGGTCCTAGGAGTGGACAAGAATATGGTTGCAGCATTCAGAATTGGGAATGGGATGAGGTACCTGGGCCAGATCCACCACTGTTCTACAGCAGAGTCCAGCACCCTATTTTGAATAGGGACAATCCATCTTTGCTCCAACATCTGGGACAGTACAGCAGCTCACCTGTTTGAAGATGAAAGCCCCCAGTAGTCCTGGAAAGGGGAATGAGCAGCATGTTGTATGCTAATATGGTAGGGTGGTATGTGCTGTTTATGAAGCACACAGGCAAACAAAATGCAGAACTCTTCTGTGGAACTTAGTTGCCTTATAAAACTGCATTGCTTCCTTCCCTATGGTGAATAACTGTCAACTATTATTCAGAACTTTGGACAAGGTTCTCTAATGAAGATGAATGAAATTATATTGTAATGAAAACAAATGAAATTATTATTGTAATTAACAATAGATGCTTGGTATGTCATGTGTCATCTACTCTTCAAGAGAAGCTAAGATGGGAGCAATCGTCCTTAAAAGCAACTTGTTCTAATTGCTGTCTTCCTTGCAAGTATCCCTGTAACTACTGTGCCAGCCCTTTCCAGCTTTTACTACTTGCAACCTACGTCAGGAAGAATGCTTTAGAAATGTAGAGAAGAATATCATGCATCTCACAGCTTTAAGGAATAATTTAATATTTCATTTTATGGAAGTAATATCCCCTTCCAGTTGGGAAGGGAAAGGGGAAGAGAGACAACCATATATGCACTTAAATTAAATTCCTTGTTCCAAGCACAACGCTTGCTACCCTCCCCAACATTTCTGGATACAAGTCACACACAGTAAATTTTTAAAAAACCCTTGTCTGCTCCTGGATTGTACAGGCAACCTGGTCACACAGTGTAGGGTGGGTGCCACAGAGGCACTTTCTGCTGGTGGAAGATAGCAGTGCAATCAGGTTCACCCCTGCTGTAACCTGAAATATCAATGTACTGAACACTTCTCCAAACTACTTATGTAATACATGGACCAAATATTGGTCCTACTGAACCTGGTCTTTCCCATGGAGAAGTTTGATCAAACTCCTCCTCCGCGTTGTCCAGGCTGCATTTCTGCACTTATTCCTCTGTTGTATCACTAAGCTCCCCACACCAGAAGCCTGGCCTAGTTTGTGTTTCAAAGCTGTCCTTGCCTTCAGAGGAAAGGAGCAGACTCACAAAGAGCAGATTCAAATTTTTAGCCAGATACCACAATCCTTCACTCACGTGTACCGCCTTTGACTGCACAGGAGAGTATTGCTTGACAATCTCCAGAACTATCACATCAGGTGCTACAGGTGAATGGTTGTCTGCAGGGTATGCCCACACAAATATTTGAACCAACCCTAGCTATACATGCACTGTCAAACAGCAAAGTGCTGCTGCTGTAGCAGCAGCCAGAACACACTTGGCTAGTGAGTAGCTGGACTCACAGGAGAGATGCTGGCTGCGGAGAATCCATTTTTACTCTACCATGGAGAGCACCACATCAAAGAGGATGTGGCCCAGCTACAGTACAAGACACACTTCCTAGGGTAGATGCAGGACAGGAGCTATAGACTCAGATTGAGGTAGAGAACCTGGCCATGTTAAGCCCCCATGCACATATCCCGTAGGAAAAGCTCAATACCTGTTGGTTCGTAGTCAAATGACAGCAACAGGAAGTGTACCTAAATTCAGTAGGATTGAAGAATACAATTTGGCCTAGGTGATGCATACAGAAGTGTGTGGCCTGCAAGAGGTGTCATAAAACTGATCTCAGCTGTGCTGAAGAACAGTCACTTTTGACGAGATGCTCTTGGAGGGGGGAGAGTCCACTGTGGGAGAAGCTGCCCAGGCATGCGGTCCCTGCCCTGCAGGGTCCAGGCACTAGGAGGTGGCTGGCTTAATGTAATCCTCCACTCCTGTGATGGTGGCTTTGCAGAAGAAGCAGTCCTTATTGTTCATCAGGTGCTGGTTGATGCAGGCTCTAAAAAGGCAAGAGTTTATATATTCGCTCTTATCTATGCAGAAAACCTGGCTCACACGCTACAAAACAAAGGCAAATAATCCTTGTAATGCTCGGACATGCATGAGTGTGCCTACTTCGCTCTCAAAAACTAAACAATTTGCCATCTAGTTGTCTGATACAAATAAACCAAGCCATGCATTTGCTTCTTTTGCTCATAATTACTGTCAAAGATAAAGGATACTGGAAACTTCCAATCACTACTGCAAATCCTCCTTCCCGGCTTCTAAGTTATCTCCAGGAAAACTTCCAGCTGTATACTTCCAAATCTATCCTCACAAGCAGAAACCCCATTTCCATGACTCTAAAGTAGCTGCCTAGTTCTATTGTACATGGGAATACCAGATCCTGGATGCATAAGCAGCCACTCAGCAGGATGATGGGGCTTGGGTCTCTTCTAGTCAGGACAACCAGGGAAAGGGGATTCAGATGACCAAGACTAGAGTAGTTTTGGTGTACAGCTGTGATGCATTACAGCATAGTTGCTATCCAGTTAGCAGGATAAGGAGAGAAATGTCTGCTGCTGCAGGGTTTACTCACTTGCATGATTTGTGGGAGCATGGCTTAAAAACAGCAGAGATCGGATGTGCATAACAGATAGGGCACAAGTCTTCTTCACTAGTGGGCTGGAAAAAACAAGCACATACAAATACTGACTTAGCTTCATTAGCAGTTGCCATCTCCAAATCTAAATCAAGCCCAAGTGCAAGGTATCTAAAGACAGGAAAACTGCCCCTTGGAATCAGTAGCACAGATTTCTGCACTGGAGCTGTGAAACTAGCTCAGTGTCCTCCACATTCTTGTAGGGCAAAGTGCAAGCCTGTGGCTTCTGAAAGCTTTGGGTACACTTCTCAGAGACTTCCAAGGATTGTTATTAAACGGTAATTTTGAATATGGTGAAATGTGAAACTAATTAAATTTGTGACTGGAGGGTAATAATACTAAGCATAAATGAAGACAAAACATTTTTTTGTCCTGGCTTCATCCATTTTGGGGGAGGGGCGGATGGCCATGCACACCACTCAAAGGCAGAGTATGGTCCTGGCCAAGAAAATGTGGGCACGTTGTTGACACAGGATTTGTGCTGCAAATGATCTGAATGTTTTACTTAATCCTACCCATTCACAGCAGCTCTGTTAGCAGACACGGTGTGGGACAGGTAAACTGCTCCATTCCAAAATATGGGGCCCAGTCTCTGAGGCAAGCAAAGGAATAGAAAAGCTTTGCTAATGTGCAGTCTCCAAATGGCCATTGGACAGCCTGCTTGTCAGGAAGTACAAACACAATACATCGGATCTGGTAAGGTTCCAGTCTGCAGGAGCATCCACACATTCATTTTTAAAATGGATTATGAATTGATGGTTGGTCTACAAATGTCTTCAACTGGAACGTATCTTCAAAAGGGTTGTCACTTCTCTCATAATGTGGATTTGGATGACACATATGTACCACCCAAATGTGCACAATGCACTCCTGTAGCCATGGTGCTGGAAACTTTCTCTTCATACAGTGGAAAACAAAAAAACTACACACATGTGCTTTTGTCCTAACAGCCAGGAACCACTCTGAGACAAGGAATAGGTCTCTAGTGTTTTATTACTGCTACATAGACAGAAAATCCTAACAAACTGAAGCAGCGTGGGAAAAACCCAGACAGATAAACCCCAAAGTCAAGGCGGGTCTGATCTGTGTCTCTTTGAATGGCTGCTCAACTCCTCAGTACTACGCATGCGTTTTCCCCCCTGGATAGGGGCCCCCTCCTGCTCACCATCAGTGCTCATGACAGGTGTTCCCTTTGTCTCAAGAGTTGCATTCTGTCTAAATATACTTAGAACTTATCAACACCTAATATGCCATTCCTTTATCTAGAAGGAAAAAGTGATAGTAATCACTTTAAAATTAAGGAATTAATTACTTGGAGCACTACTTTACACCAACATGTGCCTGTGAAATGTGTTTACTGAAAAGTTCTGAATTCAGAGATTACTCATTTATGTTAAATCTATGCCATCTCAATCAAAGACCCTGGATGGTTTTAATATATATAGCTGAGCATCCAAATACAATTCATAAATATACAGTAAAATTAAACAACTAAAATCAACATAAAAACTCCCAGAAAACTACAATATTATAGTTTATACAACAGCCCCATAGAAAACAATGTGGAAAAAGACCACATCTGATATAATGTCATAGTTTCTGGAGCATTTTAGTCATTTGCATTTTCCAGAAATATTTCTGGCTCACCCAAACAGTTTAGTAATTTTCTTACGGAGTGCAATAGTTCATTTCTAATTCGCCTTCCTTTCCTGACAAAGGTTTTGGCCAACACAGATGCATGAACTATAGAACATATTGATCCCCAGTGTGGGGATCTAGATAGAAAAAGAATGGTTTGACTGATCTCTACTCTCAGTCAGTGGATGATCCCAACACATTTCTCTTCTGAGTTCTGGCCAGGGTCCTGATGTGATTAGCTCCTGACAACACATTTTGTCCACTTGATAGGGCATGTCGCTATGGTGATAAGGACATTATGGAAAACTGTTCACCTCTGAAGAACTTATATTAGTTGGGAAAGCACTGTTAGGAATCAGAACAATCTTCCACTATATCCTCCTGAAGGAGCACAAAAATCTTCTTGATAGACACTTAGAATCTGGACCATGCTACCCACAAACAGGATGCCTTGTGGAGGAAGGCACTAAAATCTCAGTGTCTTTTAAGTGATAAAAATCTTATTCAGACTTCCATGTACTATTGTCCCTGCACACCATGGATGCTAATCCATGACTTTGCTTTGTTATCTATCAAAATGTCTAGGTTGCTACCATATGCACTATTAGGAAGCTAGGTCTTATAATATGGGCATTTTGCAGTCAGTGGTGGCAACTTCATGTGAGCGCTATGGTGAGCTGACGTCCTGCTGGTTAGTGGGACGGCATTTGCGAGGAGAAGTGCAGCTGGATTCTGGATCCAGACTGGTGAAATCTCTCCAGAAGATCATTGAGATTATCCACATGACTCTGGATAGCCACTCCTAGTGAGTAGGCCACGGAAACTGCCGTTTTGCGGTCAGCTTATGAGTTAAGCGGCTGGGAGCCGGGATTTCATCAAGCTCACACTCACAGCGCAGCCTTCTATGGACACTAAGCTTGACCGAGCCTCATTTCTTAATCACTTTTCTTGGATTATTTTTTTCTTGTGTGTGTACTGGAGAGATTAAGACCTGTCAGATCGGCAAGGTTATACTGTATTCATTGGGTGAGTTTCATTCTCCTTAAAGGGCAATGGAGTAAAATTGATTTTAAAAGTTTTGGAAACATATGATTTTTTGAATTATGCAGCAGAAGGGTGCTTAGAATATGGATTTTGAAAAGCTAACAATAGATTAAGGGTCCAGAAGGATTTGGAATTATAGCTTTGAATTAATTAGAAGAAATTTTCTCTTGGGAAAATGGTGATTGTTTTGGGGGGGTTTTATGATAAGGAGACCTTGAAGTCTGGACACTAGAGGGAGCTACAGGATAAAGAAAATGAAGCCGAACACGATAACAAATTTTTGAGTATTTCTCTGCCAAGCTGCTTAATAAAATGGTTAAACCTCTTGGTAAGATGGCAGAGCATCTTGTAATGAAGTTACAGAACAAAAACAAGTTGCAATGGATGATTATGAAATTACTTTGAAAGGGGAGATTATGAAATTACAATGTAATAAGCAATGAAAAGGAAATGGAGAAAGATATGGGCATGCAAATAGAACTGATGGATGACTTATTCCCTAAAGAAGATCTACAAATATTGCACCAGGAAACTGATTTGGATATTTTTTTTACTGGATATACAAAAGTGCTCTATTAAGGTTTTGAAGGACTTTATTAGAAGTGACAAGAAAAAGGATAAATTTTACTTACTGGATATACAAAAGAAATCTGTTAAAGTTCTGAAAGATTTTTGCTTTGAAACACAGATGAACTGTAAACTAGCTTTGGAATTCTTTTCAATGGGGTTAAAGAATATTTTTAAAAATTCAAAGAAGGAATTGGCTTACTTGATCAGGGCTAAAAGAGGAAAACAGTTATATCTGGCTGCCCTTACTGGACTTTTGCTGACAAAGAATGATTGACAAAGCATTTGGATTTTGTTTTTTTACTCAAGAAATGAGCTATGGGGTGAAGAGAGATTATGTTGTATTTAGAAATGGTGATAAGCTATTACTTGCTGGGATGAAGGGGGAAGTTATTTCTTTCTCTTTTCTTTTTTTCTTCTTCACACTTTTTTTTCTTTTGTATTTTTCTGTTTGTATTTTTTGTAACTTGTATTGGCTTTTATTCCTTTCATTTATAATTCTTAATAAAATTATTTGAAAAAAAAACAGATAAATTGGTGTTCTCAATAAAGAATGGCTGTTCAAGTCCTTGAACAGTGGCAGGTTGCTGTTAAGTGCAAGTCAAGATGGCAAGCTTTTTTTTTAACAACATCTGGGTCACAATTCCACATCCTTGAGATACGTGAATGCTTGCTCCTGACTGATCATGATGCAAGGATGTCATATTTGAAGGAAAAGCCTCTACTTGTTCCCAAGAAGAAAGATTTTTTTGCTACAATCAGTAGGGTAAGAAATTGAGATTTTTAAAATGGTAAGATATGCAAAACAATACTTAATGTCTTGTAAACTGCTTTTTTGGAACAAAGAACGTATATGTCAATTACTATCTTTTAATACGATTTTGGGACAGCTCAAAAATATTGGTGACTAGGTTCTCATCTTTGCATTCGTGTTACATAGAACATGCACTTGGGTCCACCTCAGCTTGAGGCTCTTAGTGAAGTTTCAGTCCTTGTCTCCAGTTTGGCCTTACATCCCTTCTGCTGCACCCCCCCACCCCCCGTGCAGCAGCCTTCACACAGCTCCAAACTGCAACTGGAAGGTGAACAAGCAGATGCATTAATAATTCATACCCAGTCCCTGCCAGAGATCATGTTCCTTGCTGGATCACTGCTTCTCACTGGAGGTCACCCAGACGTAACAATACATGCAGTGCTGTCTTAGATGCCAGAATTAAGCTAGACTGCCTTTTGTGCTACCTGAAGGCCCTTCTTCCTAGATACTTTTTCCATCCCCACTCAAAATTCTCCATCAGAGGAACTCATTTTTGCAACTCAACTGTGCACATTCCTTACTTACGTTCTCTCTCTTTAATTTGCACATTTTACTGTTTCTACGATTTGAATGTTCATAGAATTTGGGTTGTTTTGACAAGGATTAGGTCTGGGAAGTGGAATTTTAAACAGAACTGCACCCCACTAGAAGATCCATTTGTCCACTGGACACTTGCAGAGCACAGAGGGAAAAGCATACAGAGGGTGACAGGGCTTCTTTCCTCTCTGGTAAGCCATCATGCTTAACTAGTCATTAAGTATGGTAGATCGTATATATTAAGAAAGTATATATCTGCTTTCCTGAGCATGTCTACACACAGAAACTCTGACAATGACTCATTCTATGCTACTCTGCAGAATAAAGGATTTCTTAGCATATTAACTCCTCTTGCTAATCTCAAGGCACAATCTTGGGCTTACCTGGAATCAGGTTACCATGCTCTTACTGTCCTTCCAGATGGTTCAGAAATAGTTCCAGCTCATGCAAGCACCTTTGACATAAAGCTTGGACCCACAGTTTCACACAGTCCTACATTCTAAACAAGGTCTTGCAGTCAGAGACACATCAGTCTGAAAAGCAAGTTAACTAATATTTTTTGCATTTACACAGCTCTGGGAACATTAGGTGTCAGCACAAGAGCCTCTATGTTACTGTGGATGCAGGTTGCCAAGGGGAAGCACAAGCACACATTCAGTCAGTTGGAATACTCACCAAAGTGGCAGCTGCAGCTTGCTTGGATTCTTCACTGAGGTGGCCCAGCATTTGCTCCACCTTGGCTAGTTCTTCCTGGCTGATATAATCAGTGTCTACAAAACAAAACAGGGATTGGATGAGTATAGGTTTTGACAGTATGACAGAAGAAAAAGTTACCAGTTACATTTGTAACTTTCAAACCTTCTCCTCCATCTGTGACTGGCTGGGAACAATTAAATTGAACTTGTAGTGGAGGTTGATGGCCAGAGGGTGGCACAGCCCAACACAGCCTCTAATCAGTCAATCCCAGCAAGCACAAAAAGATTAGGACAGTTTGAGCTCAACATAGCAACTGTGCCGTCAAAACTGCTATATGCCCCACTGACATCTGGTGTCAGAAAAGGAAATGTGAAGCTTTTGTATGCCATAATATGCATGGAAATTTTATGCCAGGGTTTCTTACATACAGGTGGAGCTTTCATTTCTGGTCAGATAGATTATAATATTTGATAATGTTTGTAAGTCTTAAAAATATTTAACTTTCCTATACTCAGAACATTGTGCAGCCGAGAGGATTGTATCGTGGTTACAAGGAAACTGATGTTAAGAATTACATTTAGAGATGGCATTTAATCTTAATCTGTGAAAAAGATGAAGGCTCTCCAACGTCACAAGGCTGTAACAACAGAATCTACAATGAAAAAGAATAATCTGAACCAGGTTAAGACTGTTTCACAAAGGGGTACAAGGAAAGTCTCCGGCAGCATGTTCCAGGATGCATCTATATACTACTAAAACTCTTGTGTCTGTTTGTACTTTGTAACTTTCAACTGGGTGAAACGATGCATCGTAGGGCAACAATTTTTGAACCAAGGTACCTCAAATGGGCTAACTTACAGAATGCGTCCAAAATCCAGGATCCATGACTCCCATGGAATAGAAATTTGGCAAATTTTATAAAACATTTTATGACATTAAAATTATAACTTTGTTTATTTTAATTTATAACATAATTTGTTTATTTTATGACATAATACAAAATGTCATAAAACATTTCCTGTGGTCAACATTTGACTGTTTGGACTTCCGTTTGGACTACTGCAACGCGCTTTACATGGGGCTGCCCCTGAAGAGCATTTGGAAGCTTCAGCTGGTAGAGAATGCAGCTGCCCGGGTTGTAAATAGTGTCAGCTACTCGGCACATGTAACACCTCTGCTTTGGGAGCTGCACTGGTTGCCAGTGTGCTTCTGGGTGCGATACTAGGTGCTGGTTGTCACCTTCAAAGCCCGTCATGGCTTCGGGCCGAGTTACCCGAAGGACCGTCTTTTCCCAGTTGTTTCTACCCATCCAATCTGGTCTGGCAGGATGGGTGTGCTCTGGGTCCCGTTGGCCAGGGAATACCAGCTGGTGGGGCCAGGAGATGTGCCTTTTCCACCATAGTGCCTGCCTCAGGAATATCCTCCCTCCTGAGATTAGGATGGCCCCAACCCTTTGGCTTTTCAGAAGGCCTTGAAGACCTGGATATGTGCCCGGCCTGGGGCCCTGAGTGTATGAAGGGCCCTGTTTCCTGGTTGTGCTGACACCAACAGTTTTTAATATCTCTTGGCTGCTTTTTATATTTAATTTCTTTTGTATTGCTTTAATTGTTTGACTGTTTTTAAATTATGTTTAGCTGCCCAGAGTCACTGGTTTGAGATGGGCGGCTATACAAATTGAATAGACAAACAAGCAAGCATTGCCTATTTTCAAGGCAGATACATCTCTCCCTGAATTTTTAAGAACTTTTCCTGTGAAGGCAGTGCATTAGAAGCTCTGCCATTGTTGAAGGCATTAAGGAATCTGGTAAGGAAATATCTCTGAAACGATGACCCAACAGGTCATGGGTTGCCTAGTATTTATATAAGCTTCTCCCCCAACCCAATTCACATAACTAGGATATGTTATATTGTTATAATACCTATTGTTTTATGGTAGCTTTCTTTCACTCCCTAGCCTTTAGGATTGATGCAGCAAACCATGGGCCTTTTTTAACTGGATTGAGCTGGGAAGATGAATAGTTAGAGAAGGCACAGAACATTTTTGAAAATGTCCATGTGCCAGAAGCTATAAACAAAGTCTACAAACAAATCTGATAATCACTGTGTCAGCAAACAAATATCTAGGCTGGAGCATTTAGCTTCTGGGCCAGCTCAGCAGCATTGTCAATTGGTGGTACTGCTGGCAGATGTACAGGCTCACATTCTGGGAATCAAGCTATTAAAGAGTGGGTACTCTCCAACAGGCCAGAAAGGACCTTTTCCTCCAGAGCTCAGAAATAGAAAGGGAACACAATCGCTTTGCTGCAGGACAGGGGAAGTCATAGCCAGGCCACAGAGTCTAATTACTGAAGAGTCTTGACGGAGGGGTGGTATTGTCAGGATCCATTTTATGAAACAATTAGCAGGGACTGATGAAGTGATACCTTACCATACATTACAGAAAAGAGAAGAGAATCTGCCCGTGGTATTCTCTGCAACTGGCTACCTTCCCTGTAACAATATTTTCACGCAATCATAGAAAAATAAAAGCCTGCAGTTGTCAGGCAAGAAAGCCCCATTTATTCTGACTTCAAGGAGACGGGAAAGGATTGCAATTCCTACAAGAACTATTGAGCCTTCGTAGGCACAGCCTGTTCCAGTCAATGTGCTGAAGTTACTAATTAGCAATAACTCCAGAGCCCTCAGTGGCTGAAAACTGCTGCAATAAGAGACTTTAAGCACACATACACACACATCACTATTTTTCATTTCTGTAACAGTTAAAGATCCAGATTTCAGAGTAGAACCTCTCTTACAACCCCCTCTATATCCCATGGTGAGCATATGTCTCACTAAGGGCAACTGTGATTGCCTCATTCAATTTGCTAGGAAAGCAGCCTTCCTGGACTTGGTTGAAGTTCACAGAAGAGCCATCACAAGGGAGAGGTCAGATTTGAAACTGAGATGCTGCATTATGGTCTCTCTCTCTCTCTTTCTCTCTCTCTCAAACACAACAGAAAGTTATTTGCTTCAGTTAGAGGAGAAAATCTGCAAAGATCCAGATCTAAGGCAGTGGGCCTTTCAGCCAATCTTTCATACCTGAGGAGACTAAGATCAATCAACAGAGCAACTACACTTTAGAGGAAGAAACAAGGCTTCCTCTCGGCTAAGAGCTACAAGAATTCTTCCAAAGTTTTGACAGTTCATCATCATCACTGCCACCCCAATCATGTTTAGTTTTGCCCATCAGCTCAAGATCTCTAAAGAACTAACAGCCTATAAAGAAATTAAGACAGTATTATTCTTTGGTGGAGAGCCAGTTTGGTGTAGTGGTTAAAGCATCAGGCTAGAAACCGGGAGACCCTGAGTTCTAGACCCACCTTAAGCACAAAGCCAGCTGGGTGACCTTGGGCCAGTCACTCTCTTCCAGCCCTGGGAAGGAGGCAAGGGCAAACCACTTTTGGAAAACCTTGCCAAGAAAACTGCAGGGACTTGTCCAGGCAGTCTCCGAAAATTGGACACAATTGAATGGATAAAAAAAAATAATTGGTGAGCATTTCTCCATCCTGATGCTTCAGTTACTTTCCTGCCTTTCTGCAGAGCTAAGGACAATAGTCTGCTGCTCTCTGTTTAGAGCTGGACAAATGCTTTTCTAACAGTGTTGATTTAGCGACCAATTTGTATGGTACAGGGAGGCAATGCTTTCATTGCCCTCTTTTCATCAATGCTTGATCCATAATGACAATGTTTACAGTAGCTCAGTTTCAGTGAATTGAAGGATGGTTTAACAAAGTAACGTCGTCAAGACAGAACCACGTTGACACTCATACAGTCAAACCAGTCCCTCACTCCCCTTACCCTTCAAACACCCAAAGCAAGCAAAGTATCCATCATTTCCAAAAGCCACCATGATGCCTCTGAGCCACTTCACTCCAGTGTCCTCCCTAGTCTCTGTGTTTTCTCATAGCCTTTTTACCCACAATGCCAAGTATTCAAGGGATGCATAATCTTCAAAAGGAATAGGAGGATCTCCACTCACAGGGAGACTGTAAAGGGTTCAGAGTGTAAAGAGTGAGCTGAAACTTTACATTTTTAATTGGTTGGATAAGATAGCCTGTTAGGGCCAACTTGATACATAAAATATTATACTTTAGTAGTGTGGTCCTTGCCCTTTGGGATTTATCTTTGCTGACATCCTTTTCCAAATATTTAGACTGGACAATGTTAAAAAAAAGATAATATAAGATAGAATGCTAAATTTAGGTCTCTCAAAAGTACAACACTGGGGAAGGCAGACTAAATGGAAGCCTGTTCCCATATTTCATTCTATGGATATACTACACAATTGTATCCTGTGTGACGGGATTAATAGTATAACCCAAACAGTGTCAAATGCAGCCTCAGAGTGTATTTATTTGCCCTGTTCATCAATTGAAGAGTTCCTTGGTGGCTAACATACAATCAATAAAAAGATACAACACAACAAAAACAACAACAACCAAATGGGCAGGAAAAGGAGAAAACAAATGCAGGCTCTACTATTTAAAGATAACATTTATAGAGCCATTCATATAATGATAGCTGGGACAGCAACCATTCAGGGAGAGGTGCTGCCTGATGGAGCTTCTTTCATTGGAGCCAATAAAATGACCTTTTTCTCTCTTCCAAAGAGTACCCAATCTGATCACTTGTAAGTTAGGCTATTATATTCATGGAAAAGAAATGTAGGAAGAACATATAACAAATTTGACCCATGGCCCATCCTTTTAATCCTGAAAACTACAACTGGCAGCAACTCTCCAAGTTTCTAGAAGAAATATTTTCTAACAACTTTTATCTGACTCTTTAACTGGAGGCGCTGGGGGCTGGATCCAGGCTTTCCTAGCACAAATGTGCCGTGATCTATTTCAACAGCTCTATCCTGCTCTGCTAATTCTCTCCGTTAGAAGCTGCTTGTACTCTAAAGAATCTTAGAATAAAACAACATGAGGACTTTGTGACATATTTTGTGTTATTTTGTTTTGGATGCATTTTAATGGTGGTTTTATTTTTTCATATGGGTTTTGCTATAAAAATAGCTCTGAATGTTTATCAGAAAAGAGGCTCAGATTTCATCTTAAATAAAGCTCTGATTCTTCAAATCCCTGACAGATGTTTCTCAGAGAACAGGAAGTTGCAGTTAGTCTGGGGCATGCAAGGACTGGAAAATAGTTTATACCTCTGTAAGTTTCAAAAAGCAAATATAATTTGAGGACAAGAACAGGTTAACAGGAGAAAAGAAAAAAAATTACCAAGGTGACATTAAGAGACCTTACAGACTGTTCACAAACTCCACAGCAGGGGCTATCTTACTGTCTTTTCTGCACAGACCTCTTGAAGTTAGGCAACCATCAAACTAGCTGGAGACAAAAAGCAAGGCAAGGCAAGCAGTTCTTGGCATACAGAAGCACAGCATACTGGAGATACTTACAGCTCTGCAGGGAGAAATGTTTCTTGTCAGCAGAAGATGATGTCATTCCCAGTACTAAAGGCTCCGTGTGACCCAATAAGTACTGAATAGAACGGAGTTGGAAACAAGGATCTGCCAGGAGCACAGCTGTTGCTCGCTCAGCCCTGGAAAGACAGACAGACAGACAGACAGACCCTCTTTTAAAAAGCCTTGCCTCCGAATAGCAAGGCACCACACTGCTTACATCCATCCCTCTTTTGTCATAAGAGTTTATACAACTTGGCAAAAACATTTTTCCCAGGCCTTCAGGTCACATGTCCTCCGTTAAAGGAATGTGCAAGCCCACTTGTTGCCCTGAGACCACTACCCATGGGTGCTTTAAGACAATATATATTGCAGTGGCTGAAGGAGAGGGAGGAAGGGATGGCAGGCCAGAGATCCTCAACAAGCTTCAAAGGGACTAGAGGCTACTTGCTAGAAAAACAAACCCATTTTTGAAAGGTACCTGAGAATCCCTTTTGGACTAGCAAAAAGCCTATCTATTCTAATGTAAGATGCCCCATAAAACTAATGACAGCTTATTTCTGGGAGCTAGTTTTTTAGAAGCCAATGGCTTTTGTATCTGAAGCAAAGAAAGCTCACAATTTATATGCCAAATGCCCCCCCGCCCTTACTTCTCAAGGCATAACATACTGATAAATTAAATAGGTCTTGAACAGCAGACACTTTATGCTTCATTTGATTGATATTTGATTCAAGGTTGAAAGGCAGCTGCTTAGCAACTAGATCAGCTGAAAGGCTGCATTCGCTATACCAATGCCAGGGAATCTTGAAGCACAATATGTAAAAAAACAAGAATGGGTACAGTGGGAATAGGGCAAACCCCCACCTCCTTGTTTGTTTATATTTATTTCAAAGCAAATATCTAAGAAGAGTAAAGGCAATCATTCTAAGGAACAATTACAGATAATTCACACAAGGCTTCAAATGACATTTTACGTATTAAAGAGAATTTTTAAAAGCCCTCTTGTCCTGACTCATACAAGACGCAACTTGCCCAAAATAAGTGAGGAACAAGAGGAACCAAGGTTTTAGGAATACAAAGCTATATAGCCACAGAAAATCAATAATCTGACCTATAAGTGAATAATACTACGCAAACTAGAAACCAAAATTCTATGAAACAGGGTTGTATTTTCTGGCTTATTTTAAAATGCCATCTACTTATTTAAATATTTATCTGCTCCTTATATGGGTCGGTAAAATATAATCAGTAAAACAATACAAAGTAATAACAAAGCACTAAAGGAGAATCACATTAAAAGCATATCCAGTATACATATAAAAACTGGGCTGCAGTCAAAAAAATCAAAATGGTTGGATGACTAGCTAGAAGTTTTCTCTGCTAAGAAATGGAATAATGGCAGTGCCAGATTGCTTGTTGGAGGAAGTGTTTCCCGTAGTTGAGTCACCAGAGCCAAGAAAGTCCTTTCCATACAATGTGCAATATCCAGTGGTAGGATGCAAAGGACTGTCTCTGCAGGATATCTTAAAAAGAGACAGGTAGATAAAGGGAAATGGTCAAACTATGGAGCCACTGTTGGGTCATCATCACTAACGTCTTAAACTCAGAATAGAAACATATTGGCAGTGAGTGAAGTTTCTTTAAAATTTGTAATGTCCAGAGTCTAAATCAAGTTCCCAATAGTATTTCAATTTTTTTAAAACTATCCTAGCCTTTATATGTATGTACCACAAGTTATATATAACTCAATTTGCTAACCATACTATTACAAGAAAAAATATATACATATATATGTTCCGCCCAACTCCAATGGACTCTATTGAGGCCACTGAAACCAGTATGATGAATTAAGCCTGTTCATGAAGGGGCTGGATAGGGACAGAACAAGTCTAAAACTAAGGCTAAATAATGCAGCAAGTCAGGAAATATCAAGTCTATTACAGAAGAAACAGCTGATAAATACCCTGCAAATTACAGGCACCACTCATAATCAATATTTTCAGAAAAGTCTGCTGAGGCCTTCAGGCCCTCAGCCTCGCACTAGGGGAAGAATCCTAGAATACTGAATTCTATCAAAGTTGATTTTCCATTTCACAAATACATACAAAATTGTAACTTAATAAAAGATTTTATTAATATAACTATGTTTGTCTTCCTTCTTCTTACCCTTCCTAGTCTAAGAAGTTGAAACTTAGTAAGAAAGATGAGCATAATAATTGAAATAATTCACCCTTTCCCCACTTTTACTAGGTACACAGGAACATCTGGAAATGGAGCTCTATTTCACTTTGCTTTTAACATATAAAATAAAAAGCAAATACACAAAGCAGTCCTGGGTTTTTCATGACACCAAATTAAAAAAAAAGCTTTAATGTACCAGCCAAGAAATCTTAAATCAGTATGTTTTCCCACCACAAGGATAACAAATGGCTTAATACTACAAAAAATTAAAGAGGTTCTTTATTTTAGCGCATCGTGCTGTGATATAACTCTGCCTGTCTATTGAAACAGTTGACAGTCTCATAAGAATGAAATGTGGAAACATAATGTAGAATTTTGCCAGAAGTAACTTTTCCCTCCATATACCACATGCTTGAAAAGGTGCAGCACTGAGTCTGTAGCCCAGTTCCCAATAATGCTGTTTCCCAACAGCTGCACATTGGATACAATGTCAAGTTATGAACCGTTATTCATGATCCAAACATCTGCATTCATCCCTTATCAAGGAATGTGTGGACAACAGAGACATGAAAGCATCAATGACGGTTTGGCAAAGTATAATTGTATCCTCCCTTTGTCATCTCCATGCCATTTATATCCACCCATCCATGAATCTCACACACACACATACACGCACACCAGAAAGATCCAACCTTTTGGAGGGGAACTTTGCAAATAGTGTGCTGAATATAAAATAAAATTAGGACATTTTTTTTCCTGCAAGCTCATGTAAATAATGTAAATATGGATCTAAAAACTAATTCATATTGTAATGGCCTAATAGTGCCATACTGATACTATTAGTGTGAAAGGTATAAAAGGTTGAAGTTCTTCCACCTCCTCTTCCAGAAGTCCTCTGAAATCCCGCACACACGCACCCCTCCTGGCTCTGCCTTCCTGCCATGGTACAGTGGGTTAGTAACTGCTTGGGGTGAGTGGGAGTGTGTGTGTGGGGGGGTCTTATTAGCATATAACAGTGAAACAACAGCAGCAATTTCTATACCAACTCCTGGCTCTGTAGTTTTTAGAGTGTATTAATTAGGGAAGTAAGGCCCTACCTCCTATTTTGGGCTAGATCAAGCACACAAACTTAAGCCTTATTAAAAAGGAAACAGACAAAAAAAGGACATAGAAATTCCTCTGGAACTTTAAGGAGTTCAGTGGTAAAAGATGCTGGACTATAGAGTTGCTAAAGTAGAGACAATGTCTCCAGAAAATACTGTCCTCCAGAAAAAAGCAACAAGTAAATATTCTGAGCAGAACACAAGATGGAATTGGTTTGCTAATAATCGGGGAAAGCTCTGTTGCCCAGAAAATCTGAAAGGTATAAAGCTCACCCAAACACTAGGAGTTCATGGATGAAAAAGAGAAAGAACAATCCAAATACCACAGACAGTAAAACAGACTTAATCACTTACAGCCAAATTAAAGCTTAAAATCTCAGCACAGATTCTTAGCTAAAACATTTATTTCTTGGAAATAGTTTCTGAATCTGGATCTGCATAGTTCTCTGTAGGTCTGCAGCCTTTTTTCAGAGACTTCTGTTCCTTGCCTTGGTCCCACAGCTTTCTGAGGCTTGAATTTAAAACAACGGTTTTGCTCTCTAGAAAGAAGAATGGCTCCTTCTGGCCTAGACCAGTGTTTCTCAACCTTAGCAACTTTAAGATGTGTGGACTTCAACTCCCAGAATTGCCTAGCCAGATAATAATTGCCTAGCCAATATTATCTGCCTGCCAGATAATACTGGCTGGGGAATTCTGGGAGTTCAAGTCCATATAACTTAAAGTTGCTAAGGCTGAGAAACACTGGTCTAGATGCAGGCAAGTATTAACTCTTCTGTTTGAAATACAGTAAAGGATGCTGATTCTGGTCTTGGAATCTTGTGAATACCAGCTGGTGACATAACTCATGTGCTCTAAACTGATCTCCATAATGCAGAATTAGTTGAACTGAATTCCTCAGCTGTTCTGTCAGTTTATCTTCCCATACCTTCTTTTTTTGGAAGTTGAACCCAGAGGGTGATAGGCCTCAAGATTCTGTACCATGAGCCGCTCAGAGTTGGTGATGACGAGTGGCATATAGGCCCAGTAAAATAAATAAAGGTGCCACCTTTTCAGCCGCATTTTATAAAGTTTTTTTCTTCTTTACAACTATCAGTTGGCATGTCAATGAAATATTTTTAAACTAAGTTGACCTAAAAAGCACTAGAGAGCTCTTGTCCTTGCTCAGGCCCGCAACTACGGTCTGTGTCACCCGGGGCAAACATGGATTCTGCACCCATTTTGGCGCCCCCCCAGCGCTCATTTTGGTGCCCCCCTAACACAGCGCCCGGGGCATATGCCCCGCTTGCCCCCCCTAGTTGCGGCCTTGTCCTTGCCTCTGGCTCAAATGCCAGTACATTCCAGCCAGGAAAAGGGTGGTGGCTACTGCACTTAAGAAGCAGCACATTTAGCACCTGTATGAAGCAATGTGCTTGCCTATTGGGAAATGTGCAAAGACGTTCTCTATGTTCCTTTTGCTTCCTGGAGTTGTCACTGGGATGACTGTTACTGGGTTTTACTTTCCTCAGATAAAGACAACATTTAGAGCCAGTCTTCCTGAATGCTTTATTAAGAGCAAAATGATCACGTTTGCTAAACCGTGCAGCAGCAGATGGGTTCAGGAAAGTTGGGGACTGAGCTGCCTCAGAGCTTCCTGGCCATATTAGGCTCCACTACTCTCAACATGAAGGCAGCCTCTATTATATTCAGTATAGAATTAGCACTCTGCAAATGTAAATCTTCCTCTCATATTAGGGCAGTGTTTCTCAGCCTTGACAACTTTAAGCATGCTGGCTGGGGAATTCTGGGAGTTGAAGTCCAGACATCTTAAAAGTTGCCAAGGTTGAAAAACGCTGTATTAGGGAAAGCAGTATTATGGCTTTCCTTTGTTGGAATCTTTAAATGAGTTCAGCATCACAGATGTGGTAACAACCTTCTGCTTTAACCAGCAGTGTATCTGCTACAATGGTAAGTTCACCGTAAATTAAGAAGGCCAAAACCCAGAACTGTTTCCTGAGGATGGGGGAGTGACAGGAGGAAACTGCTCACCTCCAAAGGAGACTATATTTGCAGCACCTTGGATGGTTCTGGCATAAGTACCTGTTTGAATATTGTTTCCAAGGAGCTACAGGGCTTGCATCTCTTACAGGAAAAGTACAAAAATAAACTGGTTCTCTAAAAGAGTCTATTCCACCTCTTTGGGGAAGGGATGCATTTGAAACAATAGTAAAGGTAAAGGTTTCCCTTGACATTAAGTCCAGTCGTGACCGACTCTAGGGGGCGGTGCTCATCTCTGTTTCAAAGCCAAAGAGCCGGCGTTTGTCCGTAGACACTTCCGTGGTCATGTGGCCGGCATGACTACACGGAACGCCGTTACCTGCCCGCTGAAGCGGTACCTATTGATCTACTCATATTTGCATGTTTTCGAACTGCTAGGTTGGCAGGAGCTGGGACTAGCAACGGGAGCTCACCCCGTCACGCGGATTTGAACCGCTGACCTTCTGATCGGCAAGCTCAGCAGCTCAGCGGTTTAACCCGCAGCGCCACCGCGTCCCTCATATTTGAAACAATACATACATGCAGATCTAAACACAATCATAAATAATCAGAAGATGGAGCTAACTGCAGCCATCAAATGTTTTGTGTCAAATTTGATCTTTTCAGTTGAGGAATGTTCTGTTATTCTAAAAACCATTAGGTGCTCTCATGCCCCCACTGGGTTTTCCTAACAGCAGTTGTGCCATTTCTTCCATTTTGTTGTGACTGAAAAGCTTGCAAAGGTTTGAAAAAGCTTGAAAAAGAGGAATGTGTCTCTCCAGCATGTCAGGTCTAATGGAATTATAGCCAGCAGAGCTCTTCCTGGTGGCTAAATGTAATTGAATATAACTGAGATTCTTCCTGCTCATCTCTCCACACAAGAGGAACCTGCTTCACATTACAATGGTAAACATCTCTCTTGAAAGTACCACTGCAGAGTGCATTTGGAGTAACCATCTTAAGAAAATTTTCCCACCATATGGAACATGGGTTTGCTAAAAAGAAAACTGGAGTAGAGCTATTTTTCTTGATGTGTAAATTTTTTGACATAGAGATATGTATTTATTGCAAGATGGAGCAATCAGCTTTGTGAATCTTCATATGCATTCTGGAACAAGCCCAGACATGTACTGCTTCAATAAGAACCAGTTTAGAGTTCTCTTTTTTCCCCTTGAAGACTATAGAGATAAAACTCCTCATTGCAGAGTTAATTTTAGCTATGTGACATTGACATTCATGCTCACTTAGGAAAAAAGCAACTTCATGGATCAAGCAAGGTCAAATCATACTGCTGATACACAGATTCAAAATGTTGCATATCATTCATTTTATGGAGAACCATGTTTGTTCCTTGTCTCCAGCACAAGTTCCATTTTCTTATGAAAACTACACAATATCTGGGCCAAGGAGGGGAATATAATTACAGACAAGCACTATAATTACTATACTGCTTGTTTTAGAGTATATTTCACACAAGGGAGGCTTTGTCTCCTTTTTGACTGACACAAAATGCTAACAAATCAGAAAAGCTAAGAAAGCACTGAAAGATTTTAAAGATTATTAATTTGAGCAAATGCTACATGATAATTATGCTACAAAGTGCTACATGCATTGGCATGTAGCGGCTGTCAGCCATTTGAGGTAAGCTGTGTCAGGAAACAGACGCCACAATAACCTCCCTTGATTTCCTTTTTCAAGGTTATCTGAGTACTACTCTACAGTAACATTACACTTTCCATAGCAGATTAGAAGATTATTTCCGTGTCTACAAATATCAGGTAGGTTGTCATTCTGAAATACAGGGCTTTACAAAATGGTAGGTTAGTTCATCATTCTGAAATTTACAAAAGAGTAAAAAAATTTAAATTCATTCAAAGCTCTCCTTCATGAACCAAAGCCAAGGTCATCAAAGCGGATGTGGACCTAATCTCTGGATAAAAAGCAGACATGTGAGAAAGAACACTTGGGAAGAGGAAGCATAGAACTATTTCCTACACATACTGTATACAGTGCAATTCCACCTTTAAAAGCAAGTATTTCTTCTAGAAGAGATCTCCTTCAACTGGAAAACAGAGAGTTAAGTGCCCATCATATCCTGCAGCTGCAGCAGCCAAATTACTCATTTGCTGCCTTAATGGAAACCAATTACTCGGCTTTGATTTTCACTTCCTTCAAATAAAGCCACCTAGGTCTCCCTGGAAATTACATCCCAGGCCCTGCTGTTACTGTCCCTGCAATTACTCTGCCGACATGCCTGGTCAACCTCCTTAACCAGTGCAGGGGGCAAAGGGTAATTCAATGGCATGCAGTCTCTCTTTTGGTCTCTGACCAACCTTCAGAGCAAGAATAGCTTTCTAACGAGCCAAAACGACACAATAAATATCAGGCAGTTCTGCCTCCCATTTCTTTATCTTGTGAACAGAGGTTGCTTATTGCACTTGAACATCCAGTTTACTGAGAACAAGCTGAAGTTGCATTAGTGGATCAGCCACAGACAAATGTGAAATGAATAAAGGGCAGATAATTACTGACAGCAATAAAGGTAAAAAAACCCTCAAGAAATGTTATGCTTGCAAACAGAAGCAATGGAAAAGAAATAAGGAAGTGTTCAAACATACAGATGTGCTATGAAGTTGATTCTAATGAAGAATAATGCCTGTAACAGATTTGATCTGGGTTTTGAAATGCATTTTTCCCAGAGAAACCATCCATTTGTCTTTCTCAGCTTCATGAAACATGCACATGTAGTTCCTGCCTAGAGAATAACATTACAGCTAACATCTTGGCAAGATCACACACAACAGCAAGCCAGTAGCCTCTGAACTAATACATGCCAGCAATAAAGGTGCAGTGCAACATCCAGGAAAGGAAGAAGCAACATCTTGAAGGCTGGGGGCACACGCCTAGCCATTTGCTCAAGAGCAGAGGAATATAGGGACTACCTTACCCCAAGTCAGATTTAGGTCTCCAGGCAGGAGTTCTTCCTTCTGCAGGCAAAGCAGCAGTGGCAGAGCGTGTGTTGCACCTGGAGGACGTTCCAGGTTCAAACCTTGCCATCTCTAGATAAGCTAAAAAAACTCTTCCCTGAAACCTTGGTGAGTATTCCCAGTCAATGTTGGTGACACTGAGCTATGTGAACCAGTAGCCTGACTTTATTTATTTATCATATTTTTATTGCCACCCTCTCACCCACTCAGGGAGTTTGACTTTGACTTTGACTCAGCATTAGGCAGCTTCTGATATTCATAGCAGTGAAAAAATGTATTTATTACTACAACTTGAAGAAATGATATAGGGCTTTAGAGAATTTATTAAGCAAATAAATAGAATGCAACAGGACAACTTCCTAGATTGCAGGACTAGTCTGTTTAATCCAGCATAGCAGAGGAAAACATCTGTATGACTATACTAGAGAACAGATGGTAGCTATTAACTCACACCTAATTACAATGGAGAGCATTGATCCACAAAGTGACTGAGAGTCAGACACGACTGAATGGATAGACCAGACCAGAATTACTTCTATTATTCTACTTTTGGGAATTTGCCAGTGATACAGGTTCACTCTCATTATAGAAGCCATTGCTAGGATTATGAAATTATATATTACTGTGATCACTGTGTTTATTCACCAAAATCCAGATAGCACTGAAAGGTACAAATCTGGAGGAACAGACCATGAAGCATGATGATGATGCAGCATAGGAACAGAAAAGCTCTCAGTGAGTTTTCCTAATCAGGATTCCAGTGGGGAAAGTTTCACACAACAATGTCAAGGGAGTCACTCATTAATTTCATAACAATGAAAAGCTCAAATGTTACATATCACAATGGAAACAGAAGCCTTGATGCTAAGAAAAGTGCACTTTGCCTTGTTTGTGGGCTTTCTGGAAGGGAGGGAATTAGGAACAACTTGCTTTTTGGAACTGAATTACTGAAAAAAAAAAAAGTGTAATAGGGCCTGCCTCTATTTGGAAGTACAAGATTGTGCCAGCCACTGAATAGACAAACACTGATAAAACCTGATTACCTCAGTGATCTCGAGTGGTCACTGTGCCATCTTTATGCTTCAGTGTCATCACCTAACATACACCTCAGCTCTGATTCAGGTTCCTAACTACTGTACAATTTTTCCAGTGTTTACATCACAAAAGGCAGTAAACATAATGTACAAACATGCAGTTTGAAAAGAGAGGCAGCTGGGTTGCTTAGCCAGAGCACAATCCTCCTCCTTTTTACAAGGCTGCTTCCTTTTCCCTCTTTGTTTCCCCTTGCAATAGTAACCACTGGCGCAAGTTGCTGCAGTTCTCATGTGCCTCTTGGATGGCCAGTCTTAGAATAGCTGTGCAGGATTTTTCTGCCCCCGCATGGCATAACGAAGAACCTACATGCCATTCAAAAAAAAATGCCTTCACTACTGGTTCGTCTCTCTCCTCCCCTTCTAACACCACTCCCTTTTAACACAAGCCAATAAGACTGCTTCTAAGCCCACTAGGCTTTCCCTGTCAGTATTCATGGGCTGCTTGTAAATAGCAGAAGAGGAGGGAAGTGTTTGCATACACTGAGCTGGCTAAAAGATTCAAGTGGCAAGAAGGAGTGATGCTGCTCAATATAAACCAGAGAATATGGAAACGGGGTAAGAGCTGCTTTTTTTTGGCATTTTCATTTGGGATTACAGAAGGGAAGGGAGAGGCTTCTACCTGAATCTCATTAACCATGGAGCTGTACAGGAGTTGCCTAACCACAGGATGCAGATCCACTAACAGAAACTTTGGCTCCAAGGACAGTTGGCAGAAATGGCTTTGACTTCTCTGTGCAATAAATGGCAGTCTCAAATGGATGTAAAGACAAGTTATCTGAGAGAGAAACTGCTTGGAGGCACATCCTTAAACATTTTCAAAGATCCTGAAGTAGAGTTCAAAGGGATTTGGCTCAAGGGCATATTTATTTTTACCTTTATAGATGCCCTGTGCCCTTGAAATTATTTGGGGCAAAAACTGAACACAGAGGCTTGCTAAACTGGTACCAAGCCTTATCATGGCATGCTGAACAGTAACTGCATATTACTTTTTCTCCTGGATGTTGTTTTTTTCTGCAATGTACACATCATTTTAGAAGATTTTTTTAAGTCTCTAAAAGGGGCCATCTGATTTTAGCAATCCATTCAACTGTCAGCCGTTCACATTACAATGTTCCATGAAGGACCATGCTCAGTGTGAATTCTATTTTGGCAGCCTGGATTGATCTTGCTGGCAGGAAAGAGTGAATTCCACTGTTTCACGATGAGCGTGCTGACATTAATTCTATTTATTTGGAAAATCCTGGGGAAGCTGTTGGTATTGTCTGAACTCGGTATTCAAGTTAGCATCTTAAGCAATGCTTCCACTTTCACAAGCTGCCCTGAAGCCTGCATCTGTACTGCTGATCTCTTGAGTTGTACCAGGAAGAACCTTCGGCATGTCCCTGTCCCACTGCCTCCTACTACCACCACCTTGGATCTCAGCCACAATGCTATTGTTCAGCTTCATGATTATTGGCTGTCTACTTTACCACGTCTTGAGACCTTTAGGATTAGCCACAACAAAATAAGAAACATCACCCAACAGGTGTTTTGCAATGCTACTTACCTTGTACATCTGGATATGTCCTCCAACCATCTGCAAACTGTGGAAAAGTACTACTTTGAAGACCTTGTGAACTTGAAAGAGCTTCTGCTCTACAATAACAAGATTGTGCAAGTAGATGAAAATGCTTTTGTCACACTAATCAATTTGCAAAAGATTTATCTAAGTTGGAATAGGCTAACTAAATTTCCATTTGAGTCTATTCAAAGACTTGAACATCCTTATCTAAGGACCCTTGATCTTTCTGCCAATAACCTAAGCAGCATTCCTGTTCAGGTAATAGCAACTTTGCCTAAGTACATTAAAAATGGCTTATATCTTCACAACAATCCTGTGAAATGTGACTGCTCTCTCCAGGAGATGCTCCAGGAATGGAAACATCGTGGTTTCAGTTCTGTGCAAGATTTTGTAGAGGAGCATACTTGTAAAGCTTACCCCAATATGTTCTCCTTAATTAAGACCTTCAATTACAATAAGTATTTTAAAGTTTGCTCCTGGAGTCAAAAGAAATTTGGCATTCCAGAAGTGCTGTGCAGAGTGGGAGAATCCTTGGTAATAGACTGCAACACAAGCCTCCATGAGGACAATACCACCACTTACAGGTGGATCTCCCCACACCATGAATTATTCATGTATCCTGAGCACAGTGATCAGACACATCAACCTTTAAAAAATGGAAGCTTAAAGATCATAAATGCCAACCTGTCATATTCAGGTATATATGAGTGCATAGCAATCAGTGAGCTCCAAAAGATCAACGAAACATACGAAGTTAATGTCACAGTCCACTACCCCAAATTAGTTGAGCCTTTCAGTACTAGCCTCACAACCCTCCTAGGGTGCGTTGTAAGCTTGGTATTAGTGCTGATGTATCTGTACCTTACACCATGTTGTTGCTCTAAATGCTGCAGGAAGCCTATAAGTCCCCCTCAAGACTGCAGTGCCCAATCATCTATTCTCAGTACCACTCCACCGGCCACAGATGGAACAAATCGCAAGATCAGTGCAAATAAGCATGTTGTTTTTCTAGAGCCTATCAAGGAGAACCAGAATGGCAAGGTCAAGCTGGCTGTCACTGAAGACTTTGATGCCAAAAACCCCAAGCTCCTGCGACTTAAACTGGACTCAGAATCAGTCAGTACAGCCTTTTCTAACCCCATCATGTCACCAGCTGATGCATAGGAAACCAACTCCACAAAGCCTTTCTGGGTGGATGGTTGGAATGAAAAAAAATCCTGTTTCCATCCTGGGAGGAAGAGAGAAGACAAGATATATTTATGAAGGATTTCCTCACCAAAACCTATAGAGGATTTTTAAAATTGCCCCTTGGATGATGATGAATCTTACATCTTCCATCATCTCCCCTGCTAATTCCTGCCAATTGCTCCAGTTCTCTTTGGCATGAAAAAGCAACTCCTTTTAAGCAAGGAAAGGAATAATTGTTCTTTACACATCCCAGATGACTGCTGCATGCTTCATCCTCAAGACAATACAATGTTCTAGAAGGATATCTTCTCCCATCAGAAAGCTGCTGTGGAATATAAACTTGTGTCATGGCTTTGACCTTTAGAGAACAAACTTTTTACTATATAACAAGCCTGTTTTCATTTCTGCAGAAGACAAAGTGCCTCGCATTACCACACAGAGACCCTTTCTTGCTTACTTCCAAACTGCTCTAGCTAGCTACTGCTTCAAACATCAATTGTGAAAATAAATTCCTGAATCCACCCTTTCCACCATCTGCATTGCTTAAAAAAAGTCAGCATGGGTAAAAAACTGAAGCAATGTTCACTGCCTCAGATGACCAAACTTGGATATGTGCAGTTAGCCAAGTAAGTAAAATTGATTGTATGCCTAGACCATTTTAATAAACTGCTTTATTTCACTGGAACTCAATATGCTGGCTGCAATTTAAAAGTTCCATGTTCTAGATGTCTCTTAACGAGTAATCTTTTCCCTAGTGGCATTCCCCAATGCAACCAGGCAGTACCACTGCTATGATGAACAGATTGGGTATATGTATTTTTCTTAATTTCAGTGGCAAACAAAAACCCATGCCTGAAAATAGTATCTAGTTTGCACCTAAAGGGTTAAGTTCTTGGAACTAGAGATTCAAGAGAATTATAGTCAAAGTTAAAAAGGACACTACTTTAGAGAAAGTGCTGATGTTCTTTATTTTCTTTTGTGAACAATTAGACTATGACCGACACAAACATTGCCCCTGATTTCATACATTTTTACATAAGGTAAGGAATACATAATACATAAGGTAAGGACGCGGTGGCGCTGCGGGTTAAACCGCTGAGCTTGCTGATCAGAAGGTCGGCGGTTCGAATCCGCGTGACGGGGTGAGCTCCCGTTGCTAGTCCCAGCTCCTGCCAACCCAGCAGTTCGAAAACATGCAAATGTGAGTAGATTAATAGGTACCGCTTCAGCGGGCAGGTAACGGCGTTCCGTGTAGTCATGCCGGCCACATGACCACGGAACTGTCTATGGACAAACGCCGGCTCTTCGGCTTTGAAACGGAGATGAGCACCGCCCCCTAGAGTCAGACACGACTGGACTTAATGTCAAGGGAAACCTTTACCTTTACCTTTAAGGAATAGATATCTAGCACAGCCACTCAAAGGTAGAATCTCCTTTTCATTCATTTTGTCATCAAGCAGTCATAAAAGATGCATTCGATCTTAGAATAATATCTAGGACCCAAGGGTACCATGCTCAAGCTTGTCATGTAATGCAGGACTTGTATGAACAAACTTTTCTGCTTCTTTCTCCTTCAAAAGGGCGGATTTGTTTGAGAAAGTACTAATTCGGTAGTACTCTCAATCCATAATAAGAAATGGTGTGACAGGACTAAAAGTCCTCTTAAGTTGCATGTAAATGAAAGTGTCTATGTTTAAAAATAATTTTTTGCATTTGAAAGTGTCTTTACATCATTACATTGTGGGACAGAGCTGGCTTTGTGTATATTATCAGGTCTTCTAACGAAGTAAAATTCCCTGCACAATAGGCCAGTTTTAGCTAATCTCCATTATCTGCTCAATTCAAAAGAAGTTCAACTTTAGATTAATTTGAATAGAGGCAATCAGGTATATTGAATGTTCACTGTCTCACTCTTGGTAATTCAAATTATATCCCCATTTAGACTTGACATGGTGCTATGATTGGAAAATGCAAAAAGATACAGATTAATGTAAAACCAAATGTAAAATCTGGCATATGTGAAATGCTTCATTACTTTAAGGTAAAGGTAAAGGTTTCCCTTGACGTAAAGTCCAGTCGTGTCCGACTCTAGGGGGCGGTGCTCATCTCCGTTTCAAAGCCTTGGAGCCGGCGTTGTCCATAGGACACTTCCGGGTCATGTGGCCAGCATGACTCACGGAACGCCGTTACCTTCCCGCCGAAGCGGTACCAATTAATCTACTCACATTTGCATGTTTTCGAACTGCTTGGTGTGCAGGAGCTGGGACGAGCAACGGGAGCTCACCCCGCCGCGCGGTTTCGAACCGCCGACCTTCCGATCGACAGCTCAGCGGTTTAACCCGCAGCGCCACCACGTCCCTCTCTTCATTACTTTACAAGTACATAATTTTAAAAGGTGATAATGTTATGATATCCAGACAAGAATGATGCAAAGATCATCATAAACCATTACAAAGGGTATTAAACTGACAGAGAAATTAGTAAGCATGTCAAAAGTTAGAGTAATGAATACAACTGCTCTGTAAGTTATGAGTGATCCCGTATATAGTTCTATATATTTGTTTTTCAAATTTATTTTAGAAATGTGTTTAGTCACTCCCTCATTCTAAGAGAACTCGAAGTAATCTAAACAGCAAACAAAAAGAAAAACTAGACTCCTGATTTTTTTCACTACAATAAAAGTTATTAATATATAATTCAGGGTTTCTCAACCCTAGGGTTCTGCGAGAGGTCACTAGGGGTTCCCTGGGAGAGCAGGATTTATTTAAAAAATTATTTCAAATTCGGGCAACTTCACATTAAAGGGGTAAGTTTAATTCTTTATTTTTAGATTAAGAACACTGTTAGTGTATATATACAGGCCTACACATGAAATGGATGTAATAATTTTGTAACTTTGGCCTATATTTGAGCCTGAATGTGCAGGGGTTCCCCAAGGCCTGAAAAATATTTCAAGGGTTCCTCCAGGGTCAAAAGGTTGAGAAAGGCTGATATAATTCATAGAAAATATGTAAGCCCATAGTTTAAAACAACCATTGGATTCTTCTAAAGTCAGTCCAAATTTGAGGGTATCTTCTGGCCAGCAACTGGTTTTTTTTCTAGAGAGTCATTAGAAAAATCAGGGGAAGGGAGCCAATGTCTCAAATCCCTACCCCAAAAGTGATCTGCAAGCACTTCTGTTGACATACACATTATTTCCAAATCTGGATCAGGTAATATTTTTCAGGGAAACATTAGACTTCCAGTTTCTAATTCCTCCCATACAGTATTGTACATTTTATTATTTGTTTTGTATCTTTAAAAGCTTAAGATTGTTAATGCTTATTAATCAAAATCTTTATCCTTTTCTATTTTTTTTAAACTATCTGTAATGAATCTTATGTACTGTAAAATCCTGGCTACAGAAATCTGCCTGAATAACAATTTGCATTATACCTGGAAAGTACCTGAACTTGGACTGTCTTGAACCTCTAGAGGAAAGCCTTTTCAACGTTGTAGTTTCTAAGGACACTGTATATGAGCCTTCAAGAATCAAGCTTGCAACAGAGAGAGAACTACCATCAAAACTGCTTTCAGCTGACACCAGTCTTTGCAAGGGGGAGCAATGAACTTACATCAGGCCCTATGCATGGGTTTCTGCAGGAAAAGCAAGAGGGGCAAATGATAAAATGTATGTTATAATTTCTGATGCCACGATTTGTGTCAGGCATCCTGATGCAAGTATATAATTGCAGCATTTGTGTGATTACATCACTGCACATGTGCCATCGTTTTGGCCTCATCACAGTTTGCTATGTATACTGCTGGCATTACAGTCTGGGATATGTATAGGCACAGATTAATCCTTGCTCCTCTTTAATGGCAAAAGCTCATATCTTGCTGCCTTCCTGCTGTTTTGAGGAAAAAAAAAAAAAGCTGAGCAGCAGACATAAAAGTTGCCAGAGTCAGCATTAAAAGATAAAGCACACTTTTTCTTGTTTAGCCTTCTCCTGGCAGTGGGGTGCACTTGTGTTCCTTTCAAAAGGAAAGCACAACATTCCATTTCTTGGTCAAGGAACACAACAGAGAATTGCCAAGGTCTCTTTAGGTCAGAATTGCCAAGGTCTCCAGTTACATGTATCAGAGGATCCACCTAAAAGGGTGCAATGTGTTGGGAATAAGAGAAGAGGCTGTAAAATTCAGTTTACTTATATCTTCTTTTGTGCACTTTGTGACTATAGTCAAATGTGGAATTTGGAGCTGAAATTGATTTCTTAAAATGTTCATCCTTTTTTATTTGGAAAAAAAAAGCAGAAAATGTTTGCTGAAGAATCAAAAACCAGGGAGCATAGGTGATCTCAAGTACAGAATTCCTATTGCATTTCAACTATTTATTATTTTATAGCCCATGAATCATTGCCAAATTATTCAAAATAAAACAATTATTTTCAAAACTTAAACAAAAATTAATATGATTTCCAGAATTTATTTTGAGGGTAAAGCGTGCATTACTTCTGTAAAATGCATGCCACTCCTGATTATAAACCAGAAATAACTCTAAAAAAAAAAAATGTAATCACAGAAGAGGTGATTTCTTGAAACTCTGCCTAGCTTTCTTCCATGTATACAGCCCTATAACAGAGAGGGGGAACCTGTTAGCTTTCAGATGTTGCTGAGCAATAATTTCTAGGATCCCTCACCATTAGTGGGATCAGTTGAGGCCACTGGTTTGGTTAATCTGTAACATCTGGATGATCACAGGTTCCCTGCTCCAACACTCTAGATGTGCTAAATATTCCCAGAAGGGGCTTCCAACTTTACATCTACTTTATTTAACAAATGTATATAGCCACCCACCTACAATGGAACTCTGTTGGTTATCAAACAATAAAGCATAATGCACAATCAAATCAAGTAAAAGAAACAAGTTGAGGTCATGGTAATAACACCTTACTAAGACATCCCCCACATATACAGTATATCCCAGAATCCATTAACATCCCAGATCCAGTAGAAAAGTGAGGTCTTCATAGCCTTTTGTGAAATACTGTATATGATGTTCTGCCTAGCTTATGTAATTATTCAAACACTTGGCAAAGTGCAAGATTATGCAAAAGACGAGCCCAGTTTCTATTTCAGTCGTCTTACTGAACCTAAGCAGGCAGCAATAATGCTTGTTTTCATCTGGCTTTCAGTCACGTGCTAACTGGAGAGAACATAGCAATGTCAAAGTTCATTGTGACTTCTGACCTTATACTAAGCATTAAAATATTGGGCTTGGGCCAGGTAATCACAGCAAAATATATTTTATTCAACTCTTACTCTCCAAACAACATTAATTTCATACTTACCCTTAATTTACACTATTGATATAGGACACTTTTGCTGTCAAATTATTATTTCATTGTGCTTGCTAATTAATGGAATTCATTTATGAGGCAGCTAATTTAATTTTGATGTCCATGGGGTGCTGTGGGAAGAAAATAACTATACCACTAAAAGGAGTTTATCCTTAGAATTCACTCACTATATCCCAGTCAAATATGCATTCCCTGGAAACAAAAGTTTGAAAGCACAGGCTTTAGTGGGCAAGCTAGGGATTGTTGTTATATTCCTGCCAAGGGAAATCACAACTGCAAAGGAATATTTAGTTATCTTTTGAAAAAGACTATTGGGTTGAAACTGAAAAAAGAAAATAATACCCACATTAGGATTGCCAAGGATCTTACATTCTATTAAAAAAAAAATTTTTTTCAAAAGACCTTGGTGAAAAACAAAGAACTTCTCCAACCTCAAAGAGGCTGTCCCTCTTAGCTAGGAGAGAAGGGAATGTTGCAGTTTCTCCCCGCTAATTCTTTTGTTTTCTCTGCAACACATAAAAACTCAGTGGGTCAAGCCCTAAAGTTATTCTTCCAGGATCCAGAATTACATTTTATTGTGTTTTACCTTAATTCCTGCTTCTTGAGTCCAGTGATTATCACACAATTAAAAAAAAGATCTTTAATATAAAAAAGGGGGGGAAAGGAAAAAATGACCAAGAAGAAAAGAAAAAGGAAATAATAAAAGGCGTATTATATTATATATAGAAATTATTCTGCCTAGTTTTTAAATACATTATTAAGCCCTGACCACACTTAATAATATCGATCAGTCTTTCCATTATGCTGAGAAAACAAGGAGAAAGCAAACACACACTTGCAATACAAGACTGTAAATTTGGGGTCACTTTGTCTTTCCAAGATTGAAAAGTAATATTTTTGCTATCTTCCATGCTCAATAAATCCGTAACTATATGGTTATAAATTCCAGGGTTTGGGTATGTAACTCAAAGTACATTCACATTGTTAAACTATACTGAAGTTGGTAACCTCACTGATGTTGTAACAAACTGATGGACTTGTAACAACCAAACTGGGGCAACAGTGGGACAAGGCCATTTCATATGCGTATATGTCTCATCACCCACCCTACACTTCAAACGTAATCCGGATGACAGCCAAGCCTTTTAAAATATTCTCTCGGCAGACCAAAAAACATGAAAAAGATTTTTTTCTTGAATTAGTCTCATTTTAAGTTCATTAAAAACATGCTTAATAGCCTTTAAGACTTTTAGCTGTTGATTTATTAATATGGGACATTCAAATTACTTAATAGTTCTTGCAAATAACCAATATCCACCTTAATAATGCTATTTAATTGTTCACAAAAAATACTGCAGATTTGGAATAAATCAAGATACATACCAACACCAACAGAAGTTCAGGCGCTATAGTCACTATTAATATATCAAAACCAAACTCTGAAATCAAGAGGTGTTTTAATTGAATATACAGTACTGCCATTTTCACAATTTTAGGCAATCCAAATTCCTCTTGCATAACTCAAATTATTTTTAAAAATTGGCAATAAGCTGATGTAAGTATTAATATACCCACTTGCCCATGAGTTTATATAAAATAAATGACCTGCTTTTTCAGACTGGGACTATCCAAGGGTATATGCTGATTTACTATATTTGAGTAAAGAGAATGGCCTTGAAGCTCAGAGGGAAGATATGCTACCAAGGCAACGATCAGATAAACAAGGCTTGAGCCCAGGCCAAGAAAGTACTTTATGAAAACACCTCAGACGGTTCCCCTCTTTATTCTCATGAAGATAAGAGGGAGGAAGGGAAGCACATTTAGACTTGCAATTCTGTTAATATAGCTGTTCTACTAAAAGTAGCTTTAGGTCTGCATAGTGTCTGTTTCTTAGTCTGGTCTACCTTATAGGGCTAACAATTCATCATGAGAGTAAGGGCTGAAATTATACCACTGTCCCAATATCTTCCAAATGTGCTTTGCCATTTTTGATGTATGAAATATATAGAACTACAGCTAAAAATGGAGTTAAGCCCCTGCCATGATGTCAAAGAGGTCATACAATAACTTTCTAATTGTGCTCATAGTGATTTTTTGACTCCTGACATTCATTTCATAGAGCAACAGAAGTCAAAATTTGTATCCAGTGATAAAGCTGGAGGTCAGAAAAGTTAAAACCTCAATTATCACAAGACAGCTGTTATTTTAATAAAGAAAATCTAGGGGGTTGTCGTGCCCATAAAAAAAATCTTAGTATCTTATCAATCTTCCTAAAGTAAGACATTAGCATATATTCATTTTTACAATATTTATCTTTCCCCATCACTCAGTGGGGTTTTAACCATCTATTTATATTGATTTTTATCTGAAAATTTAAAATGTGATACATTTACATCCACTTGAAAGTAGTAAAAGTAAATATAAAGGCAAAACATGTTTCAGAAATTTCCACTTTACCTATGGGGAGCCACAGAAATGACCTTGGAAGAAAACTATACAGCAACAATTACAGAAACATGTATTATGCCCAGGAAATGAAGAAGACATTAGAAAGATACTCAAACTGACTCTGCCTTAAGTCCTGGGGTGTAAGGGAGGGAAGGGAAAACATAGACAGGCTTTCAAGATTCTATTACCGTACCCTGTATCAATAGAGTTCCGGAATCTTTCTTGAAGAGTCTATTTCCTGACCTGGCCTACCTCAAAGGGCTGACATCACCATATAAAAGGCCTCTTCTGCATCCAAAAAACCACCACTGTGGATTTCAATTTTTCTGAATGCATATCCAGAATGTCAATTAGTCTAATTTATTATCAGATGCTTGGCAACCTTTTCTAAAAACAGATTGTGTAGAATAGATAGTCATAAGATATCTATATGCCAGAGCCATTGTCAATATTTTTGCATCACCATTTACAAGGTAATTGGCCAATACCTTGCAATCAGTCTATTAAATCTCAATGATTTATCTCATTAAACACTGCCTATATCTCAGCCCAAACCACTTAATTTTCATTGGCTATGTGATTTGTCCAGAAGTCCTGATCCATACATAGAATCCCAAAATCCCGTATGAAGATATTGGCTGCTATCTCCAGACAGTGCGAAGAAAAAAGAATAAAAGGTCAGGGAAAAAGAGAAAGCGCTTGAATCATCCCGAAACCATCCCCCCCGGTCCGTGGAAAAATGGTCTTCCACGAAACCGGTCCCTGGTGCCGAAAAGGTCGGGAACCGCTGCTCTAGAATATGTCTCTTGTGCACATTCCGGTACTATTGCTATGTTTCTACACTGACTTGCTATGGACTTTTGGACTGGCCACTGATGCTACCTCTGCTCGTTGGCCTAACTTGTTATTGCCTCTCTAATACAACTCACGAACTGTTGCTTGGCCATGCTGGGTACCTGCTGGCATCAAGCCAGAAGAGGACATTCCCAAACTAAGGCTAGAGGGAAAGGAATAACAGCACACTGTGTGCAATCCCAAGGCAAAAATAAAACAAAATTTCAGATTGCTTGGTGCCAAAAACATTTTTAGCAATAAATCCAGAACATTGCCCTTGGATGGGCGTCCTTCTGGTGTACAGCCAGTGTCTAGGAGATGGATTTCTGAAGCTGTGGCTCCAGCAAGATGGTGTGGGCTGCATGATGGCAGCAAAGATGGCAAGGAAGATGATCTCTCCTGGTCTCTGCTGAGGGCAGCAGCTGGAGCTACATGCTGGAGGCATCATGGAGAAGAGTAGGCTGCTGGCTGGACTTTCTACTCTGGACATTCGAAGCCTTTGACTATTGGAGGCAACGAAGACGGCGGCTTTGCAAATCAGTGCTACATGGTGATTGGACAACGCCGGCGGCAGCAGCAGCATTTGGTGAAGTGTAACCGGTTCCCAAGCTGCTGAAGAGGCTGCATGGCCACACCACGCTGTTAATGAGAAGTGCTGCACTTTGTGTTTTAGGAGGCTATTCCTGGACTGCTCTGTGTGGGTATGCAGAGCTTGCGATCTTGCCCCATGAAGCTACCTAGGGATGATCCAGGGGCTGTGGGGTGGTGGATGAGGATTGTAGTGTGTGTGGTTGATCCTCTCCTCTGGGTGAGAGCCGGTGGGGTTGGTGGAGTGGCTCCCTGCTGGGTGGGTGAGAGTGACCAGGCAGGGGGGTGCTTGTGTTTGTTGGGGATATGAGTGGGGGGGTGATGACCTACAGGTGCTGAGAGCTATTGCTATAGCACCTGTTGGATTTTTACTTTGCCCCTTGGTTGTGTGTATATTGTATGTATGCTGTTTGGAGGGGGGTTCTCTTTAGATCAAGCGGGGAGGTTCGAGGATGGGGAATGGAGAGCCTTGCAGGGTGGATAGGGTGGGGGAGCAGATCTCGGTGGTGTCAGGTATGGGAAAATATGGTGGGAGACAGGGGGGTCATTTTCAGGGAACACAACCTCAACGCCTCGTACCGATCTTGCATTCCATCCTGCTGAGCTCAACCCAATGGCCTGGTCAGCAGATCCACAATTGCCCAGGTTTTAGGCTATTGCTCCCGAATACCAGATCAGTCTGTAATAAGGCTCCCCTTACTGCTGATCTTATCATCACAGAGAAGGCTGATCTGGCATGTGTCACCAAAACACAGCTGGGGCCAGGGGGAGGGTTCCTCTCTCTGAAATGTACCCGGCCAGTTTTCGAGTGTGGCACCAGCCTAGACTGCAGGGCAGAAGAGGAGGTGTTGCTGTTGTCATCCGAGAATCCCTAGTGGCTACCAGGGGCACCGCTCCACAAGTGCCCAATTGTGGGACCCTTTTTCTTAGGTTGGGCTCTAGGGATCAGTTGGGACTGCTGCTGCTGTACCAGCCTCCATGCTGCGTAGCAGCCTCCCTGCCTGAGCTCCTTGACCTGACTGCAGGGTTGGCAGTGGAGTTTCCCAGGCTTATGGTTCTCGGAGACTTCAACCTGCCTTCCCTGAAAGTGGGATTGGAGGTAGCCTAGGAGTTCGTGGAAACCATGACTTCCATGGGCCTGTCCCATGTCATCCAGGGCCCAACTAGAAATAGTGGTCACACTCCTGATTTGGTGTTCTTGTCGGAGCATAGCTTATGTGATCTGGAACTGGTGGACCTATCTTTGGTCCCCGTGTCATGGTCAGATCACGTGGCTATGAGCTTTTCTAGGGCCACACCCCTCCACAGGGAGGCAGGACCTATTAGATCAGTCCGCCCCGGCGACTGATGGACCCAGTTGGGTTTCAGATGGATCTAGGGGTTGTAACTGTGGATCTGCTGTGTAGTCCTGCTGAGGCCTTGGTCGCTGCCTGGAATAAGAGGGTGACTGAGACTCAGGATTGAGCACATGCAACCTCTCCCAACCTGTGGACCTCACTGGGCCCTGTGGTATACAGAGGAACTGAGAGGAATGAAATGGATCAAGAGATGTCTAGAGCATCGCTGGTGGAAGACAAAGAACAAATCCGACAGGACATGGGCAAAAGCTGCTATTAAAGCCTACCTTGTGGTGATTTGTGCGGCGAAGAGGCAATATTTCTCTGCACAAATTGCATCGGCAGTTAATCGCCCAGTGGCTCTTTTTAAGATGACCCATCTCCTTCTGGGTAAGGACGATTTGAGGGTATACCTCCAGGGGCGTGCTGAGGAATTTGTGGATTTTCTGACAGATAAAATCACTCAGATTTGTTCTCAGTTGGATGCCAGCGTGGATAATGGTCCAGTGGAGATACCTGAGGTAGGTTCTTGCCTGGTTATCTGAGAACACTTTGACCCTGTTGCTCCTGAGGAAGTGGACAGGATTCTAGGGGTTGTGAGCTTGGCCACCTGTGTGTTGGATCCATGTCCCTCCTGGCTAGTAAAAGCCTCCAGGGAGGTGATGTGTGGGTGGGTACTGGAGGTGACTAATGCATCTCTGGAGGAGGGGGTTGTGCCCTAGCCTTTTAAAGAGGCTGTGGTTCGCCCCCTCCTTAAGAAGCCATTGCCAGATCCCACCCTGATGGACAGTTTTTGTCCTGTCTCCAACCTCCACTTTTTGGGGAAGGTTGTTGAGAAGGTGGTTGCACTGCAGCTCCAAAGGATCCTGGATGAAACGGATTATCTGGACCCCTTTCAGTCAGGATTCAGGCATGGATATGGGATGGAAATGGCATTGGTCGTGCTTTTCAATGATCTCTGGCGGGAGGTGGATAGAGGGTGCGCGACCATCTTGGCTCTACTTGTCCTCTTGGCGGCTTTTGATACCATCGACCATGGTATCCTTCTGGAGCGGCTTCGGGGCTTGGGGGTGGGGGGCACCGTGTTGTCCTGGTTTAGCTCCTTCCTCCAAGGCTGTTTCCAGTCAGTGATGATCGGGAGCAAGAGGTCCCACCCTCAGCCCCTGCTTTGTGGGGTGCCGCAGGGGTCAGTCTCTCTCCGCTCCTGTTTAACATCTACATGAAGCCTCTGGGTGAGATCATCCATCACCATGGGGTGAGATATCATCAGTATGCTGATGATACTGTTGTACATCTCTGCCCATGGTGAGTTAAGCAATGCCGCAACCACCCTCTCCCAGTGCCTGGAGGCTGTTGAGGTCTGGATGGGAATCAACAGGTTGAAGTTGAACCCTGGCATGACGGAATGGCTGTGGGTTCGGGGCTCTTTGGTTTCCAGAGAATTACCATCTTTCGTCTTGGATGGGGTTGCACTGCCCCAGACAGACCCTGTGCATAACCTGGGGATTCTCCTGGACTCACGACTCCTGCTCAAAGAGCAGGTGGCAGTTGTGGCCAGGAGAGCCTTTGCACAACTGCATGTTGTGCGTCAGCTACGCCCATTCCTGACCAACAGGCCCTTCTCACAGTCACCCACACCCTAGTCACCTCCTGTTTGGACTACTGTAATGTGCTCTACATGAAAAGTATCTGGTAGCTTCAGTTGGTTCAAAATGCAGCGGCCCACATAGTTTTGCACAAGCCTAGACTTGCGCATGTGTCACTTCTTTTGCGGGAGCTGCACTGGTTGCTGATTTGCTTCTGGGTCCAATTCAAGGTGCTGGTTATCACCTTTAAAGCCCTACGTGGCTTGGGGCCAGGTTATTTGCAGGACCACCTTTCCTCAGTTATATCCCCCTGGTCCACCAGAGCAGGGAGGGAGGGCATGTTGCAGTCCCTTCAGTTACAGAGGTACATGTAGTGGGACCAAGGAACAGGGCCTTCTCCATAGTGGCCCCCTCCCTTTGGAACATCATTCCATCAGATATAAGATTGGCCCCCTCCTTGTTCCTTTTCTGGAAGACCCTGAAGACGTGGTTCTGTCAATGGGCCTGGGGAACCCAGGCTGCTTTGGAGCCAATCGAGAGGCTGAACGTGTTTGCTGCTGCTGGGAGGTGTCTACTGTGTTTTTATGGTTTTTAATTCTATAAGCCACCCAGAGTCACTGCGTGTGAGTTGGGCAGCCTTATAAATCTGTCAAATAGATGGATGGATGGATGGAAAAGTTACAAAATCTCTACAGTAATGGGTAGCAGCCAATTATATATGTGCTTTGGGCAATGGTAGACAACCAACCAGCTTCATGCAGCTCCTGCAGTATTCTTTATGCCACCAAGCCTCACAGTAAGTATCACTGTACAATGTTTTTCCTTACCACCACCACCACCACCATCACCACCACCATTTCTAAGCATTTTTCCACCCACTTAAATGGTGGCTCCAACAAACAATTTAATGTAGAAGAGGAAACTTCAAAAAAGTCTGTTCAACCCTAAAGTAAAATTTCCCAGGTTTCCAGTATTGTCAGTTCTTTCAGAACTGTAGCCCTCCTTGTTCTACAGTAACTTCATCTGTTCCTAAAGCAAAGTGCTACAAGATCTGATCTTTAAGAGATGTAGCAAGTGCTGCTCATGTGGCAAGGAACACAGACTGTTTCAAAGTAACAACAAACTATTTCAGAACAAATTCCAGAATCATTTAAAAAAAACCCTTCCATAACAAAGTGATTGAAAACCCATGCTTTATCCCATTCACTTTTCTTTTACTCTTGCCTAAGACATACAGCAGTGTTTCTTTTTCATTGTACAAGGTAGTCAAAAGCAGAGGGGGGGGGAGGGCGAGGGAGAGAGGGAGAGAGAGGGAGAGAGAGAGGATGAGTCTAAGACCACATTCCAACAACTGTTACTCCAAAACCACCCAATTGCAACTTCATGCTAGTATATTTTCTGAAGAGGAAACAAACACAACAAATCTCAGTTCAGAAATATGCGTAAGTCTTAGTACTGTCATTTCAATGCCAAAAGCTGTATACCTGTTTATACAAATATATCCTATGACTGATAAAAATCATAAAATGGTGAGCTGTAAAGAAACTTATCAACTGTAACAACGCTGACAACTCCTTACAAGCATGAAATTCCTTCTAATGATTAATCTGAATGGTGTTTTTTTTTTAATTTCAACCTGATGGTCTTGTCCTGCTTTCAATTTCAGTGGAGAACAGGACCACTGCATCTTGCAATGGCCATTTTTAGATATAAACCAGTATCATCTCTCTCCTTTTATGCAAGTTAAACATGCCTAGCTCCTTTAAATGTTCCTCATAGGGCTTGAATTCCAGATACTTATCAACTTGGTAGATGTCCTCTGAACCTGCTCCAGCCTGTCAAGTCCTTTGAAAGTGCAGAGTGCACAACTGGATAGAGCACCCCAAGAGCAGTGCAACCAGCACAGGATACAATAGAATTATTAATACTTCTTGTAATCCAAAACAATGCTTCTGTTAATGTAGCCTAAGACTACACCGGCCTTTTTAGCTGCTACTGTACATCACGTTTGCTCATGTTCAGATGGTAGTTCATTAGTACTTCTAGATTCTTCACATACACATTTCTCCCCAATCCTGTACTTATGAATTTAGTTTTTCCTATCCAGATGCAGGCCTTTATACTTCTCATAGGTGACCATCATCCTATTGGATGAATCCCAATATTCAAGCTTGCTGAAGTCATTCTGAATACTGATATTGTCCTCCAGGGTACTTGCCCATCCCCCAACTTAATGTGAGCTGCAAGCCTGATAAGCATCCATTTTATTTCATTCTCTAGGTCATTTATCAAGATGCTAAAGAACACTGGGCTGAGCACAGAGCCCTAGGAAACTTTACTCAACATTTCTAAGACAACTCAAGTGCCTCTGAAGTACAACTGTTTTACCACCTGCAAGCCCAGCAGATTGTAGAACTGTGCAGCCCACATTTTCTCATCTTGCCCACATGACAGACCTTGACAAACATTTTACTGAGTTCAAGGCACTCAGCATCCACAACAGTCCCTTCAATGCTTGGTCTACCAACCTAGTCCTTATGCCATTAAAAGAGATAAGGTTAACTCGATACAACTTGTTCTTGTCAAACTCATACTGCTTCTGGTAATAGCAGCATTCTTGTCCAAGTGTCTGTGTCATGCTGCTTGACAGTCTATTTTTGTACCTTGCCTAGTACAGATATTAAACTAAGTGGACTGTAGTTTCCCAGGTATGTCGCCTTCATTTTTGAATAATGGGACTCAGTTTGCTCTTCATCAGTCTGTAGTCTTAAGTACAATAAAGCACAGATACACCAAACAACGAAGTAGGGGGAAAGAAATGCCCCGCCATATTTTCCAAGCTGAATTTCAAAGCCATTAAATAGTTCAGCATTATCGTAGGAAAAATGATCTCAGCTCTGAGTTATAAGAGCTAACCAAAAAGCTTCACTGAAGTCTGCTTTGCTCTCAGCAGCAAACACTTATGTAAATCAGTTTATTGATGCTTCCCCCCCAATAATTTATTTTTAACTTTAAAGACCTTCTTCCCACACAAGGATTTATTATTTTCAATGGTTCAATAGTAGCAACAAGAAAATAATGCCACTTCTGAGCACATCAACTGTGGGGAGGGGGAATATAACAGCAATGGATCTTTGTGTGGACAAACAATGACATTAGTTCCATTCTGATCTCAAAACAATTTCCTGGGCTCAGAATTCTTTAATTGTACATTTAAGTTGCACCAAGGTCTGATGATGAAAGTTGGGAGTTCAGCAAAAAAAGACGTCTCATCTCCCCTAGTTTATCCTTTCTTTCACCACAGGAGGGCACATTTCTCTTATATTAACCATAGCATGAATGTGCAAGTTTGCTCTGTTGTAGGACTAAGTCTATACAGTATACTACCATGTACTCCAAAACCTTCAAATAATATTAAACACAAGACAAATAAAAACATTACCTGTCATGACATTTGATAGTTCATTTCATTTTTTCCCTTTTGACATAAACTTTCCCTTCAATAAATAATCCATAAATGAGAACAAAACAACATCTAGAAAAGTGTGAATGGCATGGAATGTTACTGCTTGAAATACTTTAGCCTGGCATTCCTCCATCTCTGTTAGTCCCAGTCCTTCAATCTGGCATCAATAATATCAGCTGCTTTGCGACAATATTCCTAGTAGCCTTACTGCCAGTAGCTGCACTTAAGAGACAAACTTCTAGAGTTCAAGGGATTTATTTTAAAAATGTTTCCATTTTTTAACTAGGACTACATCAATAAAAAAGCCTTTTTTAAAAAAACATGAATAGAAAGTTTAATGACAGTCCCTTAGGAATGCACCATGCCTTCTCTCAGCAAACAAAACAGCAATCAAAAATTCAAGCCACTGCCAAGTCTGGAGTTTCTAAATTGCATGTACATCAGATTAATGGGTCAGCATAACACCACTTACATTTTACTAAGAGAAAAAAAGCAAAGTAATTCCCATCCTTGTCCCCCTCCCCCCACATTAACAGTAGATAGTTTGTACATTTATTTTTATGGAATAAAACTTGATAGTCTGCTTTTTGGTACTGCTTCCCATTTAGCAATCAAAGAGGAAATAATCATGTTTCACACAAGGATCGAACTCAGACTGCTACTGGCCCTGGGAATCAGTCTTGTGGGGAAACTGCTATTTCTAATCTTGGCTATACTATGAGATGCCAGCTCCACAGTCCAAATTGGAAACTCCCAACATTCCTAACAGTTCTCATGAAAGTCAAGAGTGGCTCTTGTCATTATCAGCTATGACTGAGTGGGCTCTCAATGGAAGACTTGGGGTTCCTAGAATCTTTTTGTAGGCACACAGCAACAATAATTCCATGCTTTGTCATTGTAAGCTTGGGGGGAAGCTGTTGTAGTTGGCAGCCTGCCAACTAAAGGCAGGACCCCTAACTTCAAATGTCTGTCTCAGAGAGTACAACCAGAACAAGTTCAAAAATAGCCTTCCAAGGCAGGACCAATGGTATATTTCATCCAGCATCTTGCTCCTCACTATGCTCATCCAAATGCAGTAGAAATCCTTAAGCAGGATATGAAAATGCCACTGGACTTGGAGGAACCATAGACATTAAAACTACTAGCTACTAGTGAATTTAGCCTCCATGATTTTGTCTATCACATTTTATAGTTCAACGATAAATTTTACCTAGGTATTTTTATCAGCTCTGAATCTTCCATTAACAAGCTTCACTGGATAATCCCAGATTCTAAATTAACTTCTATGTAAAACCTCTAAAAAAAGTGTCTTCCTTATATTGCTTTTTTAATAAAATAAAAAATACAAATAAGGATAAAAATTCCCTCAACCTTCTTATCATTTTAATATTCTAGCTGTGGTCATACTATAGAACTGAATTCTATACTGTAGCATTGTAATATTAGTATCCCCTCTAAAGTGACCTTTTTTGAACAAATAAACTCTGGTTCCACCAAACTGGCATGTTAATTTAACAATCTGAGCCAAAGTATAGGACAATTCACACTGCTGTGACTGATGCTGACCTAATTTACTCTTCTTTTCTTGATAAGCACTAATAAACCAAAGCATAAGGGTGACTTTATGACTTTATAGAACTGATTTCCCTAACACAGGTAGACTCATCTAAAGGATCAATTTTACCCTTCCAAGATGCTCTTTGGATGTACTCCAACTCTGACACTTTCAGAGATTTTTAAATTAACCAACTGAATTAGACTCTCAGCCAAACACAAATAAAGACTTTTTTTTACCAAAGAGATGGAATGAAACTAATTAGCATTTTGTAATGCTTTATATGTTCAAAGAAATTTTCAAATATTTTTAACCACCAGCATCAAGAGACACATAAAAGTTCTAAAATCACAGGATCACCCCTCCAAAATGATTAAATGTCACTTTTACAATAAGAACAGTCCATATACAATGTTAGAAACAGGCAAATTGTATAAAATTAGCAGATAACAATCTACTGTATATCTCTACATTCATAATGCACCGTCTACATTCTCTTGTTTCTGAAACTAGCAACCTATGATGACTAGGAAAATGAAACCTGTCATTTTAAAGCAGAGCACCTTTCAACTGGATTCCTATGAGAGGGAGGGGGTATAAAACTAGAAGTAAGAGAACTGGGATGTTTGGATAAAAGGGTGTGTCAGTGTGAAATTCTGTTTCTCTACCCAAGTATATTTTTAATAGTAAAATGACTGGGTTTACATAAGGAATGTTAGAGCAAATAACTTAGAGTGGTTAGGTTACTAGGAGCCAAGTATTATAGTCCTTGCTTAGTGACCCTAATTGGGATCAGAATCTCCATTGCTAAGCAAAGCAGTCCTTAGGTGAAACATCACGTAACCACATTGCTTAGCAGCAGCAACTCTGGTAGTTCCGGTTACAGTCGTAAAGTAAGGACCCCACTGTCGTTAGCCAAGGACATCACACTTCTGCCACATGCAAACTGCCATGCTCACCTCCGCTTCATCTCCCCCACCCACCTATCTCCCCCTGCACGTCTGGCCAAAGCAGCTGCTGGCCCTTTGTGAGGCCTCCATGAGGCCTCCATGCAGAGGCCTCACAAAGGGCCAGCAGCTGCCTCAGCCAGGCATGCCTTATCAGTGGGAGGAAGAAGATAGCAAAGGTCAGCAGGGGTAGGCAGCAGCAGCAGCAGCAGAGTGCAGGGCAGCCAAAAGGGCAGAGAGAGGGGAAGATAGGTGGGTAGGAGGAGTTGAAGTGCACGCTGTGGTCGTAAATGCGGGTAGGCTGCCAAGCCCCTGAATTGTGATCACATGACTGTGGGGGTGCTTCAACGGCCATAACTTCAAGGACCAGTCGTAACTACCATTCATTCGGTGCCATCATAACTTTGAACAGTTGCTGAACAAATGGTCATTAAGCGAGACTACCTGTAATTCAGTTTGTAACCCTATGCAAATACTGATCTTAACAAATATTTAAAAGTCAAGCCTAAGCAACTCCTATAAGGTAAAGAAACGTAAAGGTATTCGAAAGAGTAAAGACTTTTATCAACAGTCAGCTTGTAACTTAATTCAATAGAGAGAAATGCTAAGTTCAGTTGACTTTTTAAAATTGAACAATAAACACTACTTAAAGCTTGATCCATATCTTGATCCTAATTGTCTCCCCACATTCCACTAAGTTATGTTAGTAAAATAAACAGAAGAGTTCCAAATCAGGAAGTCAGGAAAAGATTTGGTAGGGTTGGCAATACTAGCAGGGTTCTTGTATAACAGGAATATATTTCCTACTGTTTCTTAAGGAATATCCAAACAACCTACCAGTTCTTGACAGTCCCCCTCCAGTTGCCTTGTTTAAGATCCAGCCTTGAATACTGTGTCTTATTCTGGGCACTGTTGCTGTAAGAAGAATTCAGAGAAAATGAAAAAGGCTCAGAGAAGGACAATGAGGATGATTAGGTGACTAGAAGTAGTCATTTCAAAAGAGATTTATGAAATTGGAACTCTTCTTACAGCAATAGTGCCCAAAGAGGACACAGCATTTGAAGCTGGGTCCAACTAAAGCAAAATGAAGTGGAACTATTATTTCTCTGATTTGGAAACTATTTCTATTGATAAAATCTAAAATTGCATTTGCCCTTTTTGCAGCCACATCACATTTCAATTTGTAATTTACATTCAATATGAATTTTGCACTCAATTACTATTCCAAGATTATTACTTTCATAAAGATTATTACCAAGCCAGGCAGCCCTCATCCTATGCCTGGGTATTTGAGCTTTGTTTCCTAAATGAAGAACACTGTATCTATCACTATTAAATTTCATGTTGTTACTTTTAGTCCATTCTCTAACGTAGCAACAGCAGTATTAATTTATTTTTTAATTTCGTTCTTCTAGGGATATTAGCCAGCCCACCAAATTTTGTGCCATTTGAAAATTTAAAAAGCATTTCTTCCACCTGTTCAACCAAGTCATTAGTAAAATTATTGATGACTAGAGTGCCAGAGATTAATTTTTGGCACACACGAGACTTAACTCTAGTGTAACTAATGAGCGGGAATAACGCTAGGAAGAAGACTGATGAATACTCTCTGAATATGATTTTTGATCCAGCAATGTATCCACTTGTTAAGCCACCTAGCCCATACATACTGTAACTAACTTGCTAATCAGAATGTCATGTGATCTTATGTTTTGCTGAAATTGAGATATACTATTCCCACAGTTTATTTAAAAACTTAGTTAGGTGGGCAGCTCTTATAATGGCTGTATTGAGCTGATATAGAATGAATTCTGCTGGTGATCATGATTTTATGTTTTTAAATTGATTATGGACAGTTTTTATAAGTTTGTATATTGGTTTTTAACTTGTGAGCCACCCAGAATCACTTAGATGAGATGGGTGGCCATACAAATAAATAAAATAAAATAAAATCAATCAATCATAGTAAGTTTGCTCTTGACATATCCATGCTGATAACCGTCACATTATTTTCATGGTGCCTACTGACTGGTTACTTAATTATCAACTCCAAAATCTTCTCAGGCATCAATATCAGATCCTCCCTTTCCCCTTTTTTGAAAACACAAATATCTGCTGTTCTCCAAGCATCTGGTACTTCACCAGTTCTCTAAGCCTGCTTTAAGGTAACACATAAAAGTTCAGCCAGACCATCAGCTAGTTTCTTCAGTATCACTTCTCAGCCTTTTGGCTAAGATCAAATGTAGTATCTGTTCGTTCAATTACCCTAGAATACAACAGACTCATTCAAAATAGATAGGCATTTCCCTGAGCATGCTTCTATCAATCTCAAACTTCAATCCTGCATTTTCATCCTATTCTTCACAAGTATCTGTTGGAACACATGTCCTCAGGTGGAGAAGACTGATGTAAAATAGGAGTTGAGTAATTCTGCCTTTTCTTTGTTAAAGTATTTTGCCATCTTTATTAAGTAGCTAGTTTATTATTATTTATTTATTTCGAATGTTTCTAAAGAAGCCCATTCTATTGTTCTTGGCATCCTTCACCAATCTCAGATCACGTTAGCTTTAGGCTTTCTGACAACATCTCTATAATTTCAGGCTACCTCTATACACTTTTCCTTGATGGCCTCTTTTTTCCACCTCGTGTGTGTGTGTGTGTGTGTGTGTGTGTGTGTGTGTATTTGCTGGGGCTTGTATGCTGCTCCAATCCAACAGGATTCTGTTTTTAGTTTTTCACTAAGCTTTTTATGCAGTTTCATTGGCTTTTTCTGTTGTCTTGCCTTTTTTTTTCTTCACTGCATTTCTTGTAATTGTTTTTTTAATATCTTCTTTTTTAAAAGGAACTTCTACCTAAATTGAACTTTTTTCCCTATTAAGCTTTCTCTTGCAATGGAATTATTGCTCTGAGTTTAAAATCTACTTTTTTGAAATTCAAAATATATGTTTGACTATGCATAGTTATGGTGATGTTGTTCAGTCTATTCAGTCATTCTGTCTCTTTGCAACCCAACATACATCATTTGGCCAGAACTGCCTTCAGTAATTGCTTCTTTGAGTTCACCATCCCTGTGAATTTTTGAGATAGGAAGAAGATGTTTTCCCTATTTCAATGTTTTCTCTGCCTATTTGCACTGTGTTACTTAGTGTTAATACAGTACTGACCAGCACACTGGATTTGCATTCTGTTCTTTCATCTTCAGCAAGTGTTTTCTTAAGTCTTGCTTCCAGCTATCAAAATGTTTCTCCCAACAATTTTAATACCATTTTCTATTCCTTCTTGTCTAGCATTTTTTTAAATATATATTATAAATAAAGGGACAGTATACAACCATGGCACATTCCTTTTTGAATTCTGAATCATTTAGTTGTCCATATTCTAGTCTACCTGCAGCTTCTTCCTCACAATACAGTTGTAATCGAAATTATTCAATCCCCATTGCAAATCAGGTTGATTGTCAACAGGTACAGACTTTCAGCTGTTTGCAATGAACAAATCAAACAAAAGCAATTGAAATAGCTCAACACAACAAATGCTTCAAGTGGTGTCCCCAAATTCAACTGAAAATGCAACTTATGACTTCTCCAGTCTCAAAATTATTCAACCCCTTCATGGCAAGCATCTTCAGTACTTAGTAGAGCACCCTTTTGCTGTTATGACCTGCTGCAAACGAGATGCATGGCCAGACACCAGCTTCTGGCAGCGTTCCTGAGGAGTCTTAGCCCATTCCTCATGAGCAATGGCCTCCAGTTCAGTAATATTGATATTGTTTTTGTAAACCGCCCAGAGTCCCTTCTTCGGGGGGAGATGGGCGGTGGCAAAATTTAATTCATCATCATCATCATCATCATCATCTTGGGTTTGCATGCTGCAACCGCCTTCTTCAAATCCCACCAGAGATTTTCTATGGGGTTCAAGTCAGGTGACTGTGATGGCCACTGTAGAATCTTCCAGGACTTCTTCTGCATCCAAGCCTTAGTGGAATTTGAGGTATGCTTGGGATCATTGCCCTGTTGGAAGGTCCAATGACGCCCAAGCTTCAGCTTCCTTACAGACAGCATGATGTTTTCTCCTAGGATTTCCTGATACTTCAATGAATCCATCTTGCCATCCACATGCTGCAGGTTTCCAGTGCCAGAGGATGCAAAGCAGCCCCAGAGCATCACCGAGCCACCACCATGCTTAACTGTAGGCAGAGTGTTCTTTTCAGCGTACTAAACACAGAAGGTTTCCGTGCTAGAACTCCAAGACATACACCACTACTGACCCAAAAGCACAAGAAAAGTCAGCTCCAATATGCTCAAAATCATATCAATAAGCCACAGAAGTTTTGGGATTCTGTTCTGTGGAGCAATGAAACAAAACTGGAACTTTTCGGCCCAATGGATCAGCGGTATGTCTGGAGGAAGAAGAATGAAGCATATGCTGAAAAGAACACACAATTTGTTGTGGTCTGTCCTGTGACTAGAGTGGGGACAAATCAAACCACTCAATCAGTCAATATCTCCTGATCAAGCTTGATATGGCTGAACATATTTTTTGCTAGACCTACTGAGGTGTAATCCATCCAATGTCAGTAGCCCAGATAACACAGGCCATAATCCCAGAAACCAGTTTTCTCTTGTCAATAACATCTGGACAACAAATCATTCAGTCACAATATTTTTCTTCTCTCTTCTAGACCAGAAGTTTGGAAATTAAGATTCATAAGCTAATTAACATTTAACATAAAGTCTAAGCCTTGACTGAGATTATTTATTTACTTACTATATTTGTATGTTGCTCCTGAATGCTCTGAGCAGGTAACAATCAAAACATCTTTTTAAAAAATCCCTTGAATAAAAAGAAATACCCCCCTATAAAAAGTAATTTAAAAATTCCAACAGCATTGTAAGGACCCAAGGAAAAACATACAAAGTCAAGTGTCTACCAATGCATTCCAGCATTCACAGCATGCCTTCCACCTGGGCCAAATGGAAAAGTCAGGTCAACAGTTCTCCTGAAACCCAGGAAGGAAGGAGTAGATTGTACCTCTATAGGAATTCCCAAAGCATAGAACAGCTATAGAAGGTATCAATTTCCAAGTCCTGTCAGATGCATTCTCAAATGGATGTGACTTGAACAGAGTTGACCCTGTTTGATCTAAAGAGTCTGACTGGTGAATAATATAGTATTGTAAGCAATCTCTTCACAACACATTTGTGAAGCAAAGAAAAAAGTTCTGCAGGCTGAAAACTCATTTATGCTGTACAAAGATAAAATCCAAGTTTCATCCAATTTCTTCCATAGTCTTAAGCACGTGATAAATATCTTTAATTTTTTTTCAGAAAGATGCAAATTTAAAGTAGCAGTTATTATGAGTACACCTCACATAATAGTGGAGTATTAACTTGGAGTCCACCCACAAGGCAAAAATGCTAAGAATTCCTCAAGTGCTCAATAAAACATGATACAGCATCATAGGGTTTATTTGGCATGAGTCCAGACTTGTTCTGCCAAAGCAAAAAACACTTTACTTCCTCTGTTCTACCATAACGAAGCACTGTTTTTTGTATAATTTACAATTTTACCCATTACTGGAAGTTCATAATTAAATTGAGAAAGTCTAATCTTTTCTGCCATCTGTCCTGTGACAACTGCTTTTCTCAATGTCGCATGCATAAACTGAAATTGAAGCTATGTGATGTCCATCTCAGGTTCTATCACATGGCTCCTGCACCTCTGCAATCACATTAAGTTGTGCGCTTTGCCAGGAGTGTGTGATATACAAATTTGACAGATAAATAAGTAACAGTCATTACTGAAATATGGTACCCTATTCTACAATACCTTCTTCACTTAACTGGCTTCAGCACAGTTTCAGTTTGTAGTATACATTCCTTAAATGTTTGAAAGTGAGAATGTATACCGTGGCTCAACCTACTATTTAAAGCAGCTTAAATGGATTTCTTAGTGCAAATAAGGCTGAAGGGATCACAGTAGTCTTCTAGTTTTGCTGGGTAACTGAATATGCCATTACTAATCAGATCTATTTCATCCAAATAAACAAAGAACTTCACCAGCAAAATACCCAGCACTGCAAGAAAACACTTGCTATTGTAGCCAAACATCAGGCGTGTTTTCTCCCTTCACTTATATGTCAGTTAGATCTCTTCACCAAGTACAGAGGTAATGGAAAATTATACAGGAAGAATGCATAGTACAATAAAACATAAAAAACACACCTACTGACATCTGCCATTATTTGCATATGGCTAGTCAAAATGTTTCTGTTATGCTTGAAATGAAAATCTGTTTATATAGGAAGCGAAACAAAATGCTTGGCGCACTTAGCCTTAGGGATATTCACTGCTTTGACCATGGGAGAGGGGATATAAATAGAGTGATTTGTGTCTATCTGGAAGGCACTGGTGGGGAAACAGAGGATCAGAAATAATCTAGCTACAGAGCTGAGTGTCTAGCCAGATTGGGCTCAGCTGTTGGTAGCGATCTGCAGAGCTACATGAAACGTGCAAATATGGAATTAAAGTTTCTCATGGATTGCACTTCAGGCATTCTAGAAAGGATGCTGACCCCCAAATATGCCAAGTAACCATGATGCTGATACATTTTGAAGAACTGATCTTATAACTCTACCATGAGTGCATTTTACATTTGTTTGAGTTCTTTAAGAGTTCCCTTATATCACTTTGCTTTTTTAAAATATCTGTTTCAAAAAAAAATCACAGCTTCATGCTAGCCCTAGGGCTGCAGGACAGAAGCCAAAGAAAGAACTGATTGTTACATAAATAACAATAATTTATAGGAATCTTATAAAATATAGTTTAAAATCTGTACGTCAACACCATAATTTAGCCAGAACTTCATAATTAACTATTAGTATGCATTATTAGTTTTGTATTTAGCAGCTGCATAAGGCCAATTGTTGTTTAATTTATATTTGTTGTTTCTTTAATAAAATTTCATTTTTCAAATTTTTAGAATCATTGAAATAACCATAAAAGCCTAGATCAGAATAAGCTTTATTTGCACCCATGTAACTCTTCCTTCTCTGTATGCTGAGATTAATCCTGGAAATCTTTATTGATTCAATCTGAATTTTGAAGAGCAGATTCAAAAGAAGCTAGGTTCTTACACCAACTAGAAAACCACGAGGTAGGATCCTGAATTGTTCTGAAGCTTACTGAAGACTTCCTGGCTTAATGTAGTATAACAAAACAATGAAGCAGAAAGAAGAAGCTCAAGGATGGAGTACATGGGCAAAGGTTTCATACGTATCTCCACTTACTAATCCATTCTCAGACAAACTGTGTCTTTGAAAGATAAGAAGTTGAAAATACCTTCTGAGTTCTCCAGAGAAGTGGTTAGTATGAAACATATTGCAGGAAAAAAAACATTTACAATTTTAAAAAATCTAATTCTTTAGAAAGTAACAACATCTTTGTCTCTTCTTTACAGGAGGAAAGTCACTGATGTCATCAGAACTTTACCTGCCCTTTTAAGAGATTTAACTCCTCCATCCCAAATACCAGGATATTGACCTAATTCGAAAAACAATATGCTCTTCCCAGGGTTTCATTACATTCTCTAGGTTGGAGAATACCTGGATTCTATTCTATAGCAATCTATGGTTAAAAAAACAAAATGCATAGAATATCAAAGGATGAAGTAATTGTTTCTGAATATTATGAGAACTGAAGTATGGACTTGTCTATAATCTCTGAGAAGAAGCCATGGACTATGAACTAGGAAAAAAGAATGCCATCTGCCCTACTGCAGAAGGTCTGCTAATCATATATATGATATCTTCCTTTAGAATACTGTTTATTCTTTTTTCGTAAACCCAAACTTCTCAACCTTTGTGAATCTAATTCACAAGTAACCAAAAGCATTCCCATAAGAATTATCCTGCTGTTCTTATTCATGGTATCTGCTGGAAACACTCCAGCAATTTTCCCATATTCTTCACTTAAGATTCACTCAAAGCTATCCCTAATTTCTATTTTTAATTACTTTCAACCCTGGACTCAATTTTTCTCACTCATTCACACACACTTCACACTCTTCTCCACTCTTCATCTCTACTGAGCCGCTTTATACTTCTCCCTAATTCTTTTCATTGTTGTTGCTGCCCTCACCATCTCAGTCTTAGGTCCCTTCCAGACCCAGGACCAGACTCTGATCTGAGAACCAGCGCTGACTCTTTGTCCCCACAATACTGTGGGGTTTGTCAAAGGCATGGAAAGCCAAGCTGATTAATTATTGATTCAGCTTCTGTTCCAGAAGAAATAACACAAATAGTGCTTCATCGAGAGCCTCAGAATGGTGGGAATTCTGCTCACTGGTAGGAACTTTGCCCTTCTGAGATTTACTCCCATCCTGCTGCATGGGAAAATGCCACTGTATCTTGCCATCCCTTCCATCTTTCACAGTGGCGCTAAGGGACAGATTTGCTGCTCCTCACACAGCGGCTGTTTTTTTTTTAACATGAGAAGAAACCACAGTGGCAATGATGTTGGTTGGCTGCTGTTTTTTTCCCTACACTTTCATTACCCAACTAGAGGACATGGGAGGCAGTGGGGACACTCACCCAATATCACAAACAAACATACTACAGATAAGGCCAGTTGCTCTGTAGAAGTGACCTTGGTCTCCTCACTTCCATATTCCTTTTACCGGCTCACTCTCCCAGTCCTCTTCACCTGCATCCTGATTTCCTCATCATATCCAGGGGTCATTTTGGCCTCTCTCTGCTGCCTTTCCCCACCCCCTTTATCAGGCAGAGGCATGGAATCTGTTTCTTCTTCTCTCCTCTTGCAGGTGGCAAAGGCTGCTCTGAAGCAATATGCTGGCCAAAATTCCAAATGTGCCTTGTGGGAAAGAAAGGTTGGAGCCCCCTAATCTAATGTATCTGCTGCTAGAAATGCCCAGGTTAGGAAAGTAAAGGGAGAAACATTTAACAGGTACATGGGAAACATCACTGCTACAGCCCATAAAGGGTGAAACTTAGGCCTTCTTTGTCTTTAGGCAAGACCTTTCCTAAATGTCATTCTCTTTTGAAAAACAGCATGAGAAGATAAAGAAAGATGTGCAAATAAAGGAAGACTTTTCTCTACGTTTCCTAAAAATGGGAGCGCATCCTAAAATAATCTAATCCAGCTGCCTGTCCTATGTCAGAATCAACAATGCTTTAAACTGAACTGAATACTCTACAAAACCCAAAGAAGCATGAGCTGCAAATAAAAAGCAGGAACCATCAAGGTATCAGACACTTCGAAATTCCAGATACTTCAAAGTCAGATTTAAGCTGAAAGTATATTTATGTACACTTTAGTTAAGAGGTATAACACATAATGAGAACTGTTCTGCCCTACAATAAACTCTGCATGTGAAGTTCAGGATAAAACTAAATGCTATGTCAGTATCCACACATAGTGCCAAAGTGCCATTGATTTAAGTTAGACAAAATAGCAGTAAATAGGCAGATTAGAAAGCAAGCGATGAATTCATCAGTCCATAGGGTGGAATAAAAGATCACTTACCCTTGGAAATCAGTATCTACAAGGAGCCTGACTAAAATTCCTGTCACAGCCACAAGAATTGGATAGTGGTCTACACTTTCCAGTCCTACAGAAGAAAGCAGAGATTCAGAGTGAAAATCAACAATAATGCAGACTTTCCCACAGCCTCCTTTATAACTCCTGAGGGAGCCACAGATGAGGACCTACTAACACAGATCCTCACCAAAGATCACCACCTAAGAGATTAGAATGTAATTACTGGTCATGTTAATCCAATTAGGGATTTTAAAAAATTCATCCAACAGCTTCATCAAGTCTTTAGCAAAGCACCAGAGGCCAGACCAGCCCCCATTCCTCTCTGTTTTGGGCAATTTTGGACACATATACACAAAAAAGATAAAACAATCCCTTCCTCACAAATTTTAACAGGCAGGCAACTATCACTACAGAGGTGACTTTGTCTTCACTAACACCAGTACTTGGTATCTAGAGCTACAAAGTTACCTGAAAAAAAAACTGCAAAAATATGGATGTGTGTCTAGTCTTCCAATTTTGCCACAGCGTTCTTCTATTTTTCAAGCAACATAGATTCTCCCCTGATGTTCAAATACCCAGAGTTTTCTTACTCCATGGCCTCACTTGAGTTCGGTTTTTTTTTTCTTCCATTTCGTTCTAACCATAGAGTTAGTTGATGCATACAAAGTAATTTCACTTAAACCCTACATATCAGTATGCCCTGCATTTCTTGTACAAATGCCTGAGCTGGAAGTATGAGGCTATACCTCAATGGAAGAATAAAAAGTCATGTTCTCCAAAATTTAGCACTAAATACTCATTTGCTTTAGCACAAAATTCTTTCAGATTATAATGAAATTCTTGACACTGGGAATGAAAATGCACATCCCACAAATAATCCAGAAAGCAGATGGACATTTTTGTGATATCAAATAAGCAGTTAGCATCTCTCCATTAAAACAAGACTTGATTAGAAAGATCATAGGCAATAGGGGAACCCTCTGGTAAAGTAATTGCTGATAAATTGTGTGCCCAAGATTCTGTAACCTAACTCCTTTCCCATTGCAGTAAAACTGCCAACCAGGAAAATACTGCTTTTTTGTTTGTGAACTGCTGTGAGGGGCTTGACAAGGATGCTGTATATTTAAAAATCTACCTATTCTAGAATACTGCAACTATAATACTAACTATGCACTATGAATTCAAGCCTTCTGCAGAAAGATGAATGAATCCACCAAAGAATGGGAAAGTATGGAGACAGCTGAACCTTGTCAAGGCCTCTCCGTTCACAATCTCCATTTTCATGGAGAAGAACTGAGCCCTTCTTCCACAGGAAGGAAACAAGGACAGGCTGAAATACACTTTACTTCCAACTACCTACCAGAATGTCACAGATCAGCAAGTGGATATGCCACAGCAATTATTCAATAATGAATTTTAGAGGAAAATATTGTTGTTCTATAGAAACTGTGGGGACTGATAAAACTTAAGTGTCTCTTCCTGATCATAAGACTCCAGAATCATCAGCCAAAAAAATAAATTCAAGATAACTGAGCTTCAGTATAAGTGGAACTTGCTCAGCAGTTTTGCATACAAACGTACTTCTGCATATTCAATAGTATCTCTATCAGCTTTTAGTGCATATCCAAGATATCTTTCTTCTCTATGGATTACTTCACATTTTAAAACGCTTGCTATGAGAACAGATCGTTTGGCCTTGAGTAGGCCAGGCACATGGCCATCATTTAATGGCTCTTCAAATTTAGAGCCAAAACATCCCACATCCTATAGCTGTAGCTCTAAGCAACCAAGGGAGATTCAGCATAAGGTTTTCCCTAAGAACTAGATGTTCTCTTTCATTTTCAGATGCACATTTTGGGGCTCTGTATTAACAACCAATGAGAAAGACAGCAGGTATAGTGTATGGTACACTGAAAACACAATCTGAGGTAAAAGGCTGGCATAGAATTACCCCTCATGTAAATCCCAATTTTTTTTCAAGGTACTGGAAGTGGGAGAAGCTCTTCTGAGGACCCCAGAAATCCCTAAGACTCTTAGACACATTTCAACAAAGAGCAGGAGAACAGAGGGGAATATCTTCAATAAATGATGATTAAGAACACCTTATGTCAGGTTACATTATTTGCTTATTTAGCCCAACATTCTGTAGCCTGACTGGAAGAGTTCAACATGACTCTCTAGGATAGGAGATCTTTATGATCACCTGCTTCCTAAATATATTAATCCAGGGATATCCAAAATATGTGTTTTACCACTGAGATATGATCCCTCTTTGGGAGAGGATTGCAAAAAGGAAGAAAAGACAGCTCACCTGGCAGGCGAAGGTTGACCACTCTGTCAAATAAGTTCCGCTCAGCTGTTACACGATTTAGCACCTGGTTTAACAGCTGTAGGAAAAGGAAAAGAAGAGTGAAGAATGCTAAAACAGAGGTGAATATTTTGTGTCTGCACACTCGCAAAGACACAGGGTCTTGCTTCACCATCGAACAGCAAAGCTTAAACTATCACACCCCATGCATATAGGAGAAATGCTGGATTTAGCAAATGGCACGAACAAGAAGTTTAAGGGTAGTTGTTTCTCTTATTCCCTGGTATTGTCAAGAAAATCTGTGCATAGCTCTCAATGAAATAGTGACAGCAGATATGAGCCTCCAGCTATAACAAACTGAAACTATGATCACATCACACAATCCAGGCTGTATATATTTCCATATTTCCAGAAATCTTTAAAAAAAGAAACAAGCTCTTCATTCTTTTGGACAATGGTCTTTGGGGATAGCAAGTGGAAGAATCCAACAAGATTAAGTGTGAAAGACCCATTGTTTTGAGTCTCAAGGGCCATACTGTTTTAAGAACCAGTTCAAATAACTGGTTGATTCCAAGAGGTTCCTTTTGCCTTTTCTTCTTTTTTTTTTTTACTAGCCTGCTTTGGAATGTAAAAAGCAACAAGTTGTTTGGGCTGATTTTACTGCATTCAAACTCCAAGGGAACAAATCAGTATAGTTTGAATATATTTGCATGAACAGTCAAGCCCAAATGTATATGACGAAGTGATTTCTATCATCACGTCATGTCAATTTTCCAGAAGTATTTGCGGAAGGAGGTTGTACAAACATGTCCCGGTTTATATGCATGCCTTTTCCTTCCTGTAAACAGCAGTTGCCCATCTATAGCTTCCCTGGATACTCATCAAGCAAAAGGCTTTAGAATTGTAGCACCTACATTTAACTTACCATATAATATCTGCCTGAACAAAACCTAGACTATCTGCTGAAACTGGTCATTGCCTCCTGTTGTTTCTTTTGGTACCCCCAATCCAAAATAATTGGTCTGTAGGTAAAGACAGGATGATTAACAAATGCTTATATTGCTTACTAGAGCTCATTTGGAGAGGATCCTTTACAGAGTAATGTGCTCAGGCTGGATCCCTACCAAACCATGATTAAAGCAATAAGCTCAGAAAGGATGTACAGTGTTTTCTAAAGGAGAGAGTGACTGTGTATGCCTGATCTCTATCCCCATTAACTGCAACAACCACATTTCTCATATGGTTACAAAAGATAGAATTGCCTCAGACAACTTGGGTTGCTCTTAGATGTAGACTTATTTCTTTTATCAGTACTCAGAAGACTGAAGGCTATGATGTATGGATCTGACAACATTTAAATATGTTCTTGTATTTGGCAGGAAGAGTGATTTACTGATGTATTTCGATCTGGAAGCTTTATGTAAACATAAGAAGGCATTATGGCATCTGAAAGAAGGAAGCAGGGAGAAGGAGATTGGGATGATTTATCAGAGAATTAACAATGTAATACAACTTCGTTTATCCATGCATTTTGTGAGATGTATGTGTACTTTTTTCTCTGCTGTTTTCTTCTAAATAGAATTAAATAAGAACAGTAAAATTGAGATCCTTATCTTACCTGCAACACATTATAAGTAATCACTGCCAAAAATAACGTTAGTGGGGGAAGAAAGAAAAAAAGCCTTTACATACTGAATATCATCCTCCAAATTGCTGATAACCAGCTAGATAACTTTTCAGAAGAAGGTAATTCAGATGGGAAATTGTGAAGATGACATAAATTGGCCATTACTTAATAGTATGTTCCTGAATGTGTTGTGTATAAGTGTGTGTGGGTGCACAGAAGCATATGATATTCCACAGAAAAAAAAATACCTGTGCAAGTCTCCTGAGTAATAGTTCTGAAGAAGGGCGATTCCAATCCAAGAAGATCTCTGGAGCTAGAGTGACAGTCATTTCCAAGACTCTGAGAAGGCTCACTGACAAATCAAAGCAAGTTGCACACACCTTCAGTTGGCGACTATCTACAAAGTTTCTCTCTAGGCGTTCTGCAGCTTGTTGGATCTATCCAGACAAAAGGATGCAACTCAGCAGGGGATGGAAGAAAGAAGAACACAGAACAAATAACCACATCCAGAAAGGTTGAACTATTTTGGGCCAGCTAGTAATCAGCAGAATCAACACTGGAACATTTTGGTTATTCTGGGTTTAAATGAGACAAAATCTGGACATGTAGAGCAAGCGTGATATTTGTTGCTCCCCTTCACATGCTCCCTACATGGTGTATCCCATGGGCCCTTCTCATACCAACCCAAAATGTCCATTCTCTGTACAACTGATATGCAAGTTGGCTCAATCCCAGCATTCCTAAGGACCTGTGCTGCTTTTGCTATCCCCCACTAACACAGGACAAATAATATAAGAAAAACCTATTCATTGTCCAGTATCTGATCAGATGGAGGCTTGTTTGGAACTAGATTTATGCTGGACCATAGACTTACCTCTTGAATCATACCAATAAACTCTGAGAAGGCCCAGTTTAATTGGTTAAGGACACTATTGAGGAAACTGGGTGCCATTTCTTGGTCACTGCGCAACAGATCCGCCATGTGTCGCTGCAGCAAGGTGGATGGACATGGCTCTGGAAAAAAAAACAGTAGCAGATGCTAAAAAGGCCTTATTGTTAGAAAGTGCTAGAAATCATTAGCCTACAATCACATGAAAGTGGGGAAGAGCTAGAATATATTTGGCATTCATAGGTGGGTACCTTGTGCCATGTGCAACACAATTTTGTTTCTTATTTTCTTCATTTTTCCCTTTACTTATTTAATTAAACAGGACAATGGAAAAAGCAGAAGAAAGAAAAAAAGCAAAACAGCAGCAAGAATAGCAAAGTGTACATACAAATTATATACACCTAAATGTGCACCATTTGTTTCTTAAAATTCTAAGGTCAGCCTTTAATTCTCAACCCAGAATTGGCAGAAATGACTAGTACTCTCCAAAGTCAGCTCTAGTAGAGATAATTCTGAGCATATTCAATTTCAAGTCCTGAAGCATTTTGTCCTAATGCTGGTCTGAATTAGCAGGAATGCAATGGTACCTTCTTCCTGCAAAGAAATTATACCTTTATCTATCTATCTATCTATCTATCTATCTATCTATCTATCTATCTATCTATCTATCTATCTATCATATTTTTATCACCGCCCATCTCCCCCACACAGGGAGGCTTATAGCTGAGCTCTGATCAAACATCCTTCCCATTCATCTCTATATGGCCAAAAGATGTGCCAGGATTAATTTCTCTTGAAAACAATATCTCAACAGCTCCCCAGGAATGTATCAGCACGAAGACAGCTGCCCTACTCCTTAGCCCACATGATAAATATTCATACTTGTCCATCCAGCTCCAGTTAGGAAAGACAGGAAGTCAGAAATCTAGAGGGGAACCCCCATCCCATAACAGCCAGTCTATTCATGGACCCTGACACCAAGCCTTCAAACACTGCATTTTGAAGCAGACTAGGTGTTAGGGTCCATAAAGCAGAGATGAGAAAGCAATTGAAAAATAATATCAATTGACACAAAGCACCTAAGAGTTGCTTCTACATTACTCTGCTCTCCTTGCAGTCTTAGAACACTTAAGAGGTAAGCAGAAAATGGCTCAACACATATACCTTTAGAACATGCTAACGGCCAACTGAGATGAAAGAGACACCTGCTGGGCAGATGAAGGAAGATCCAATAGCTCTATGCTTTTCCTTCTATTTTCCAAACATTCCCCTACATGTTTTAGAAATGTAAGGAATGAAAATCAGCACTGAGGAAGCATTCCTATATTACAAAATATAACTTAATGTGATACAATAATGTTTCCCCAAGTTTCAAGGCAATCTGGTAATGATATTTCTTTCAAATAAAATGCAGCATTCATATCTTCAGCAAAGGATCGTTACCTTGTCGTGGTGCTGGAGCTTGAGCACCTCAATGATGCCATGAGCTAAACCGTGAAGGGCCACCCAAGACGGGAAGGTCATGACAGAGAGGTCAGACCAAATGCGATCCCTGGGGAAGGTAATGGCAACCCACCCCAGTATTCTTGCCGTGAAAACTAAATGGATCAGTACAACCAGAGATATGTCGGTATACCATCGGAAGATGAGACCCCCAGGTCGGAAGATGGTCAAAATGCTACTGGGGAGGAACAGAGGATGAGCTCAACTAGCCCCAGACGTGATGACGCAGCTAGCTCAAAGCCGAAAGGACGGCTAGCGGCCGACGGTGCTGGTGGTGAACGGCGAATCCGATGTTCTAAGGATCAACACACCATTGGAACCTGGAATGTAAGATCTATGAGCCAGGGCAAATTGGATGTGGTTATTGGTGAGATGTCAAGATTAAAGATAGACATCCTGGGTGTCAGTGAACTGAAATGGACTGGAATGGGCCACTTCACATCAAATGACCACCAGATCTACTACTGTGGACAAGAGGATCACAGAAGAAATGGAGTAGCCTTCATAATTAATAGTAAAGTGGCTAAAGCAGTGCTTGGATACAACCCAAAAAACGACAGAATGATCTCAATTCGAATTCAGGGCAAGCCATCTAACATCACAGTGATCCAAATATACGCCCCAACCACAAATGCTGAAGAAGCTGAAGTAGAGCAGTTCTATGAGGATCTGCAGCACCTACTGGACAGCACGCCTAAAAGAGATGTTATTTTCATCACAGGAGACTGGAATGCTAAGGTGGGCAGTCAAATGACACCTCGAATTACAGGTAAGTATGGCCTGGGAGAACAAAATGAAGCAGGACATAGGCTGATAGAATTTTGCCAAGACAACTCACTCTGCATAACAAACACTCTCTTCCAACAACCTAAGAGACGGCTTTATACATGGACTTCACCAGATGGACAACACCGAAATCAGATTGATTACATCCTTTGCAGCCAAAGGTGGCGGACATCTGTACAGTCGGTAAAAACAAGGCCTGGAGCTGACTGTAGTTCAGATCACGAACTTCTTCTTGCACAATTTAGGATCAGACTAAAGAGATTACGGAAGACCCACAGATCAGCTAGATATGAGCTCACTAATATTCCTAACGAATATGCAGTGGAGGTGAGGAATCGATTTAAGGGACTGGACTTAGTAGATAGGGTCCCAGAAGAACTCTGGACAGAAGTTGGCAGCATTGTTCAGGAGGCGGCAACAAAATACATCCCAAAGAAAGAGAAAACCAAGAAGGCAAAATGGCTGTCTGCTGAGACACTAGAAGTAGCCCAAGAAAGAAGGAAAGCAAAAGGCAACAGTGATAGGGGGAGATATGCCCAATTAAATGCAAAATTCCAGAGATTAGCCAGAAGAGATAAGGAATTATTTTTAAACAAGCAATGCGCGGAAGTGGAAGAAGACAATAGAATAGGAAGGACAAGAGACCTCTTCCAGAAAATTAGAAACATTGGAGGTAAATTTCAGGCAAAAATGGGTATGATCAAAAACAAAGATGGCAAGGACCTAACGGAAGAAGAAGAAGAGATCAAGAAAAGGTGGCAAGAATATACAGAAGACCTGTATAGGAAGGATAACAATATCGGGGATAGCTTTGACGGCGTGGTCAGTGAGCTAGAGCCAGACATCCTGAAGAGTGAGGTTGAATGGGCCTTAAGAAGCATTGCTAATAACAAGGCAGCAGGAGACGACGGCATCCCAGCTGAACTGTTCAAAATCTTGCAAGATGATGCTGTCAAGGTAATGCATGCTATATGCCAGCAAATTTGGAAAACACAAGAATGGCCATCAGATTGGAAAAAATCAATTTATATCCCCATACCAAAAAAGGGAAACACTAAAGAATGTTCAAACTATCGAACAGTGGCACTCATTTCACATGCCAGTAAGGTAATGCTCAAGATCCTGCAAGGTAGACTTCAGCAATTCATGGAGCGAGAATTGCCAGATGTACAATCTGGGTTTAGAAAAGGCAGAGGAACTAGAGACCAAATTGCCAATATCCGCTGGATAATGGAAAAAGCCAGGGAGTTTCAGAAAAACATCTATTTCTGTTTTATTGACTATTCTAAAGCCTTTGACTGTGTGGACCATAACAAATTGTGGCAAGTTCTTAGCGGTATGGGGATACCAAGTCATCTTGTATGCCTCCTGAAGAATCTGTATAACGACCAAGTAGCAACAGTAAGAACAGACCACGGAACAACGGACTGGTTTAAGATTGGGAAAGGAGTACGGCAGGGCTGTATCCTCTCACCCTACCTATTCAACTTGTATGCAGAACACATCATGCGACAAGCTGGCCTTGAGGAATCCAAGGCTGGAGTTAAAATCTCTGGAAGAAACATTAACAATCTCAGATATGCAGATGATACCACTTTGATGGCTGAAAGTGAAGAGGAACTGAGGAGCCTTATGATGAAGGTGAAAGAAGAAAGTGCAAAAGCTGGCTTGCAGCTAAACCTCAAAAAAACCAAGATTATGGCAACCAGCTTGATTGATAACTGGCAAATAGAGGGAGAAAATGTAGAAGCAGTGAAAGACTTTGTATTCCTAGGTGCAAAGATTACTGCAGATGCTGACTGCAGTCAGGAAATCAGAAGACGCTTAATCCTTGGGAGAAGAGCAATGACAAATCTCGATAAAATAGTTAAGAGCAGAGACATCACACTGACAACAAAGGCCCGCATAGTTAAAGCAATGGTGTTCCCTGTAGTAACATATGGCTGTGAAAGCTGGACCATAAGGAAGGCTGAGCGAAGGAAGATAGATGCTTTTGAACTGTGGTGTTGGAGGAAAATTCTGAGAGTGCCTTGGACTGCAAGAAGATCCAACCAGTCCATCCTCCAGGAAATAAAGCCAGACTGCTCACTTGAGGGAACGATATTAAAGGCAAAACTGAAATACTTTGGCCACATAATGAGAAGACAGGACACCCTGGAGAAGATGCTGATGCTGGGGAGAGTGGAAGGCAAAAGGAAGAGGGGCCGACCAAGGGCAAGATGGATGGATGATATTCTAGAGGTGACGGACTCGTCCCTCGGGGAGCTGGGGGTGTTGACGACCGACAGGAAGCTCTGGCGTGGGCTGGTCCATGAAGTCACGAAGAGTCGGAAGCGACTAAACGAATAAACAACAACAAAATTCATATTTTGCTATTATTATTATCATTATTGCCATTCCTTCAGAGGTTCAAGGTATGCAAACAGTACTCTTGCCTTCAACTTTATCTCCACACTAACCTGTGAAGTAAGTTGGTTTAGAGATAATGAGTGGCTCAAAACATCAGTGAGCTTCTATGGCTGAATCTGAATCTTCCCAAATCTCTCCACAATCTGGCTGAGTTCAGATTCAGTTTGGTGCAATCAACCCCCTTGCTAACTGTGACTCACAAAATGCTGCACGTACTTGTGAAGGGATGCAACTGAAAGCACACCATTGTGACAGGGAGTTTTTAAAACTTTCCTAACAACCCCCAGTACCAATACACAGAGAGGCTGGAAGAACTAGCTAATAAAGAACTTTGAGAACTATGAGAGACAGAAAGCAGGCGAGTGCACATGTGCATAAACAGAACACTTTACAAGCAAATCTCTCTGGTGATATTTTTTTTCCTTACACAAGACCAAATGATCCATTGTAAAAGCTACCAAAGAAGACTCTAGACAGGAAATGACTGTAAACTGCCCCTCAATAAACAAATATTAGCAATCAAAAGATTGAAAAATCCAAGAAAATGTTCATCAGTATTATGCTTCAAGGAAGTGAGAGTACTTTAAAAGCACATGAGCAGGCAGAAAGGGCTGTAGGTTTTCAGATTCTCCACACCAAGGTAAGAACTAGGGAACACCTGACCTTCTACATTTGCCTAGGTCCATTTTCTCCTTGCACCATAAGAAAGACTTTGGGGAGATGGAGAAGGCCCATCCCCTTTGGGGCCAAATTAGGCCAGTATCTTTTCAATTAATTTGGTATTAATTATTCATTCATGTACACCTCAAAATAGCAGAGAGAAGTATCATTAGCAAAAGGATCTAATGCCCTGCCTTAGACCTCTTGGAGCCTCCTACAGAAACAAATACCAAACTGACAGGAGCCTGCCAGCAACAAGAGAAGAAAAGCAATGCTCCATTGCCCAGGAGGTTTTGCAAGCTCATGGCAAGGATAGAGCATCACAATAGCCTCAGCAAAGCCCACTAAGCTGCATGTCTAAGTCAGAACTGGACACGACTTTGATAGGAAGAAACTGTATCTGCTGATCTTTCCTGTTCTATCTTTGCTGGAAGAGAATTTTAAGGAAAAAAAAGGGGGTTAGGGAAGAATCAAAATGGGGAGAACAGTAAATGCCATGGTTATAAGAGGAATCTGCAATGGATAGCACATGGGCAACAGCCATATACGTTTGCTGCACACTCACAAACTGCCCTCCAGTTAAAGCATGTATTATATTCATCCACCTTGAGGCATATTTGGATGTCATCACCATAAACGTTCATGTAACTTTTAAGGCCATCATTTAGAACATTCAAACACATCCCCCTCCCCTCCCAAAGGCTGAGCCTCTTTTATAACTGATAGCTTGTCTGAAAGCAAAGGAAGGAGAAGAGAGATACTGCTCCAGGACCCTTTTACCACTGAAAAGAAGGTAACAGGAAATTTATTCTGGATATTAGCAAGAAATAACTCCTAGATCCAAGAAATAAAGAAATTATGAAATGAAAAATACAGATGTTTTTAGAAGCGGTAATTAGATATTACTGCTGCCACTTTCTCCTAGGCTGCAAGCCATTTTTGACCTTGCTTTATACAATCTCTCTGAAAGACTATAAGACTGAATGATCATTTGCCATCCACTCAGATACTGTACATATATGACAGGAACTTATTCAAGAAATTATTACTTTTTTCACTAGCTCAAAAGCTCTTGCCAAATGCATGTACAATCGCAGGGTTGAAAACAGCCATTTAGCCCGTTAAGCCAATCCCTTCTCAGCACAGGAATCCAAACAAGAATGTTCTGGTCAGATAGCTCTCTGGCCTTTGTTTTAACACACCTAACAAAGCATAGCCCATCATTTCTCTGGTTAATTTAATCCACTGTCAAATTGCTGTTACTATGTTTTTTTGTAATATTCAACCAGAATGTGTCTTACTATGGTTGAAATCCATGATTTCATGTTCTGAGCTCTGTCAATACACAGAACAGCTTTTGGCCTTGCAGGGTACAATCAAGTTGTCCCCATCAGATTATTTTTTCAAGGCTAAAAATTCCCAATTCCTAGAACTTTGGCTTCTCAGCACCATCAAGGTTAACAGCCCAAATCTAAAATCTGGAGAAATTTATTTCTTTATTAACACAATGTCTATATCAAGCCAATCTCACAAGTGTGATTCAAATAAGCACAGAATAATACAGTTCTTCCAAATTAAAACAGCAACAATAAAAAAAGAAAATTAGACAGATATAGAATTGCTCTTGATAGCATTTTCCTGGTCTGCTACAAAAAAGAAACCAAAGCTCCCCCTACAGCTTGTAACTAGAGTTTCTCAAACTTCCAAACAACTTTTGGCAAAAGCATCCTAAATGCTGTGGTAATTCTGGGAGAACAGCCTTAAGCTAGAACAGCAAGTGACAAATGTTAAAGGAAGAAAAGAAGGGACTCGCATATACTATTCATCTACTGCTGAAAGCATGACAGAGTTACATGTAGTAAAGGCCGTTTCCTTCTTACTTGGCCTAAAACATCACTAATGAAGATTTTCCCACCAAAACATCTTAGTCTCTTATATTCATTTAATGTTACTTTTTAATTCATAATCTTAGGAAAATTGAAAATTTTTTTACACTTTGCCAACCCAAATTTGCTCTGATCATATTCTACTACAATTTCTGTTTCTCCCAGTTATGTTTTTACAGGAATTTTAAGACTGTATCTGGTGACATGAGGAAAACTATGGGGGAAAGACAATTCTATTGAGGGTTCCTTAAAAGAGCATAATTGAAAAAACAAAAGAAAACAGGAAGTTAAGCAGGAGGTTAAATAGCAGCTGGACTGCCAGTCTGCCACATACAGTCAGGGCAGGGGGCTTCTAGATGGCCACTATATTCATTCCCTCAAACTCCCCGCAACTGTTTTAGAACACACCATAATTGTCCTCACTGTTGCCAATCCAAACACGTCAAAAGATAACATGAGCTAATCCATGTTTTCCCCGGCTGACCAACGGAAGGGTAGAGAAACTGGCACCCAGGCTTCCCTCCATGTTGTTACTTTATGTTCTGCCCATTCTTTATTTCTAAATAACAGAAAATACTGACACTGACACAGACATCTGCTCGCTTCTAAAGACAAGCCAAAATGCAGCCTAGCCTCTCAGTAGCTTAACCTCCATGGAGACTGAGGAAAGCTCTGGCGTCAGGGGGAGGCAAGAGCTCCCACCAGAGTGTAAGTGTCTCCTTCAAAGCTCCAGGATTCACACTGCCAAACTGCTTTCTTGGCAATTCGGTCTGAACCAGAGCAAAGCCAGAAATTAATTGGCTTTGCCACCCAATAAAGATGACGGTGTGTGATCACATGGTGCTAAGCGGATCTGGGAACAGCACAAATGCCATGGGGAAGGAAGGGCTTCAGCCAGAATAAGAGACAACATATTTTAATTACTAAATATCATGAGTCCCCAGCTGTCAAACCTGCTGGGTATCAGCAGTAAAACCGCTGTGGTATCAGTTAAAGTGCCAGAAAGTGGCATCACTGTGATAACATCATACCAGAAAACTGTTTTCTCCTGCTACTAGAATGAACAGTTGACCAGAATAGGGAAACAAGCAACATTTCCCTGTTCCCAATCCTCCACTCACTTTGCAAACTTGGTAGATTAGCATCTTCTGGCTTGGTTTTCAGCAAATGAGGAAGCCGTGTGTACCTGTACCCAAATCCACAGCCCTAGATGGAAAGGGGGGAAAAGGATGCTTGGTTCCATTATTTTCCACAAGAACATTTGACATTCTCTCAATAGAAATAAGTGTGCAAACAGTAATAGGAGAATTAATGCAGAGGACATCTGTTGGTTTTAAAGCAACCTGAATCTCCTAAGCCAGCTGAGAAGCGAAAAGAGACTCTGTCCTTACACGCCACAGTCGTACAAGAATCCAGTTAGTCTGTGCCCAAGGTCTTTGCTCATATGGGGCCAGCAGATTCCTCATCATGGATATTCGTCTGCCAAAATAAGACAAACAGGTCAGCTCCCCAACAGGGAGAGAGGAATACAAGGCAACACAAACAAACGGAAGAGGCATTTTCATGCATGCATGAACCACAAGGAATTACAAAACTTGTGCCTAACCCAAGGAAGAAAAGAGAGGCGACATGTTTTAGGACATGTGTTTTTATTCAGGGAAGAAAGAACCAAGCACTTACTGATCTTCTGGAATTCTCTCTACAGCCCGAAGTGAGTGGGGATAGCAAACGTAGCTGGCTAATGCTTGCATTAGGGAGTCTCTAATGTCTGGATATAAAAATAAGATAGAACTTTAATGAGACAGCAGATCTAACTGTAATTCTGGTTTCCAGAATGCATTTTCACTGAAGTAATAGGAGGTAGACAAGAAGCCAAGACAAAGGGATGAGCAAGATATAAACAATCTCATTTTGCATTAGACTGAAATATTATAAAAAACAGAAGCAACACCCCCACTGCTACTCCCAAAATACAACTGGAAATCAGAGAACAATCAACAACCAATAATTTAATCTGCTCTTTCTATTCTCCACAGCTCAGCATGGACATCCTACTCAGCCTCAGATCATCCTTGGCCTCTTTTTGAAAGTCTCAGTAGGAATTTCTGGAAAGAATTCTCTCTCCCTCCCCAGCAGCCAGTTGTATGGGAAAGAACAGAAAGAAAGAGAGGGTCACAAAAAGAGACCAGAAGAGAAAAAAATAGGTGGTTCCATCCAGTTTTGTTTCTGGTCTTTCCTAGTACTTGTGTCATTGCCACCAGTCAGCTGGCATGTAGCTCCCCACTCTCACTAGCCCCTACAACAGATTACAACCAAGAGAAGATAACCCTTAGAAGAAGAGCTACCTACCTGTGCCTACAATTCTTGGGTCAGCAAAATGCTTGGCTAAAATGGCGGCAAGGTGTGTCAATGTATCTTCATAGCCTGAAAAGAAGTTCCAAATATTAAAGATTGCAAATGTATAGAACATTTCTGCACCTGCATTTTCACCAGTACAATAGAACAGAGGTCTAGAATTAGCTTTCTTATTTACATCTTTGTTTTGAATTCCTGGGAGGCAAACCAGAAATCCGGCTTTTAATTATTTTAAAAAACAAGGATAGCAAGTCTGTGTAGTAGCTACTGTCACTGTACTGGAGTTTTACTGTTAGTACTCAACTGGAAGGGAACTTCCTTAATAATAATAAAAAAGATCTTTCCCCCATTCAACAGGAATGCTGCCATGCAAATGCATGGCTGATGTTTATGCTGAGCTGATTCTGTTTAGTGGGGATTTTCCTGGACATGCAGATAAGTTTCTCCGGGAATAACATTTCCATTTATATGGACAGATTACAAAAAGTTTTATGTGTATTTCTGAATTATTGCAATAGAGGAAATGTCTTATTTATTTTATTTTATTTTGATTTTTTTTTCACATTTCAATCCCATGCAGGACCAGCTATCTCTTTGCCACCAAGTACATTAGAGTCTTCAGGCAAGCACAAATATTCTTATTTAAGATTAGTATTTGACAACAAACATTCAAGTATGAATTGCTGCTATAATTAGCCCAGGCCCATGCCTACAGTTATTCAAACTCTTAATACAAAACCTAATAGCAGCATAACTAGCCATAATCCTAATTACACTAACACTGAAGATGGCAGTACAACAGATATTGATTTAAAAAAAAAGCTAATGTAGCAATACTGAGTTGTAGGTGGAGTAGCAAAAACATCTTTGTGAAGGATAAGATATTCAGATTAGGAAAAATAACTTTCACTTAGACACTTTAATTCTGATCCCAGCTTCAGTGTTTGTTTTTGCCAAAAAAAAAAAAGTGGGCAATCCCCAGTGTTAGACTGTGAAAACATTTATAGTTGGCAGCCTAAAATTGCACTGAAATACAAAGAGGAACACTCAGGCAGAGGAATGCATACACAAACATTCAAACTGGGACCAACAAATGGAATCTAGAACAACTTGTCCATGTTAACTTCTATCAATTAATCTCAAAGGCCAGAGTACATAAGAAATTTCTGGTCTAGTTTGTGGTGAGAACTCTCTGTACATACTGTAGCATCTGATGAGAAGGGGAGGTAGATTTTACATTAATTCCTAAACAGAGTAACTGCAGGATGAGAACAAAAAACATGACAGAATTCAAACTCAAGGAGGGTAAGCATTTGTAAGTGCTAGAATTAGAAGTGGGAAAAAAAAGATGAGAAAAAAAAAATTATTTTACCTGTAAGATTTACCAGTCCTAGAAAGGAAATACCTTAAGATTTTTAAAAAAATGCTTTGTCCACTTCAATAATGGGAAAACAAGTCAAAGAAAGAGTTCTGAAGAAAAGGAGTCCATAGTTGTTAAGACTAATTTTTACCACATAATTCCTTCCTCTCAGGGAAGAGTAGGAAGTAACTGATATTTACTTATTTAAGTGAAAATAAATAAGGAAAGTATTATCAGGCCTAGAATTAGAACTATGGAATGGTATTACTTCCATAATTTGTGTGCTGTATATGAAATGCAGGACATCCCATCACACAAGCCTCTATCATGTTGTCTGCATTGTAATAATAATACTAATAATTTATTAAATGTATATGCCACCCAGCGACTCTAGGTCATTTACAAATTGTTAAACACATTTAAAAAGAAGGAAACAACAAAAAACCAAAAAAGAATAAAGATGGCAGAAATAGCAAAACTGGATGGGAATAAAGAAGAAAAGGGGGATTCAATCACCCTCCCCAAAGGCCTGGGCAAAGAGCCAGGTCTTCAAGGCCTTCAAAACACCAGTTCTTCCCTCAGGGGGAACCTCATTCCATTTCTATAAGGGCAGTTTAATGCATGTGTGATTATTTTAGCAGAAAGCAAGCTTTTTGGCTATATAAAGTTGGTGCCAGATGCCAGATTCTGTGTTCTCATTTTTTTTCTCACCTACACTGGATTCAGTGCAAAACTATAAATATTCCTGCTTAATGACATCCTCACCTGGAAGTTCTTCCATGCTGTTGACAGGACTGAAATAGTTCTTGAGAGCACTGTAGCTATTCATTGCTACACTCAGATAAAATTCAGGCATGAATGCAAAGAGTGAGCCAATTCTGTCTCCATGTTCAATCGTACGAATGCACACCCGTAACAACCAATATATATCTTGCATTTTCTCCTGTAAAGGGGCAATTCTGAGTTAATTTGTATTTCAAGTGGCAGAAAAGGTATATATGCAAAGGATTAAAAGAGAGCCAGTTTGGTGTGGTAGGTAAGGCATCAGGCTAGAAACCAGGAGACCATGAGTTCTAGTCTCATCTTAGGCATGAAGCCAGCTGGGGGACGTTGGGCCAGTCACTTCCTCTCAACCCTAGGAAGGGGTCAAAGGCAAACCACTTCTGAAAATCCTTGCCAAGATAACTGCAGGGACTAGTTCAGGCAGTCACCAGGAGACAACACTGATTTGAAGGCACAAACACACACATAAAGGATTAGAACCTCTTTATAAATTAACTATGTATCTAGTGGAGTCACAGGTGACCAGGAATGTCAGGTAAGCAAGTGAGGAGCCCCAATCCCTCTGGTCCAGCTCATTTACTTTCCATGCTAACCACTGAGCAAGAAAAATCTTTATTTCCACAGCCAGCACAGAGATCAAGTAGAAGAGGGAGGGAAATGGAGTGATTGGTCCCTCCTCTGTCAGCCTGTTGGCTGAAGTCACTTTTTTATTGCTTTGTAAAGGGGGGCTCCACAGCCAGCCTGAATTTGAAAACTTCAGGCCTCTGAGCAGCCTGTTACTACATTTTTCCTGCTAACCAGTCACATTTACGGCCTTATATACAAATCTGGATTAATCTAATTACTACTCTCAGAGTAATTGAAGAGCCCAAGAATATCCTACATTAAAACTATCAGCAAAAACTAAAGAAAAAAACCCCAAATAATTTCATTATTAATATGCATGATTCTTTCATAACATAAATTCTACAGATAACTTTGCAAGAATAAAGTATACAAGCACAGGAAGCAATAGTACAACTTCCCTCAAAATTTAATAGGCTAAAGTTGGAGTATCTGGCTCAGATTTAACCATGGCATTCTAGAATTAAACTGCATTTCCTCTCACCTTTGAATAAATAGTAACATTAATCCAAGCAAGTCGGCGACTCAGGTGATTCAGCTTCTCAGAAAAAACTTTTTGACTCTTCACTAATTCTTCACAGATATCTCTTCTCTGAATTGAAAATAGAAAGATATGAGGAACAACATGTTTTCCTGTATTCAGGATTACATATACATACAGTATATTTCCCCAAGTGCTGGTGGTAGGACATTAGTGTTTTTATTTGCCTCAATGTGGTTTTAGTTGGTTTTTATTTTAATGTAAGTCTTTCTTTTTGTTTGTTCGCCACCCAGAGTTTCTCAGATAGATGGGCAGCTATATAAATTAGATAAATAAATAAATAAATAAGATCCTATAACTTCCTAAGAGCCGTGAGTATGCATCTGGCATATATCTCAGGCTGGTAAGATGCAGGCCAACAGTATGTTAGTTTGCAAGGTAGTCTTTAGATAAGAAATCTTAGCTTTGCATAGAATAGAGTGAACATGTCTGGGCTAAATCTGAGCTTTAGTTTCATTTGGGGCACACTGGCCAAAAAATGCCATACTGTTCTTAACCATTGACCAGGAATGCTGTTCAATGCATGGATAAAATTAGGCTGGTACGCTAATCTGATCTTTTTCTATCTTACTAAAAAGGATTGAAAGACTTGATTGATGGGCAGTGGAAGTCAATAACTATTGGGACCATACGATGAAGACGATGACATATGGAGGATTATAACTTAGAATGTAAGAGGAGTATAAACAGTATGACTTACCAAATGAAATGAAAGGAAGAGTAATACCTACGTTGAGTATCTGTGATACTAAAATAAGGAGGAAGGATACAATGAATCTGATCTTGTGAAGTAGAGTTGAAATTGATGCAGGGAAGTGAAGGTGTAAGTTTAATCATGAAACTGCTAATGTGCACATTAGAACACATTAGTTGGTGTCGTCTAGATTTCTGTGAGTGCATATGAAAGTATACTCTCCCCTTGTTTATTCAACCTACATGCTGAATATATATATATTACAGGAAGATGGATTGGCAGAAGATGAGTGTAATTTTAAGGTTGGAGGAAGATACAGCAATACCCTGTGCTACACTAATGACACTACTCTGATAGAATGTAAGAAAATGCAAGCTCTAGTAATAAAAGTCAAGGAGCACAGCAAAAAAAAATGGGACTAAAATTAAATATAAAGATGATCAAACTAATGACAACAGGTAGAACAACCAGCCTTAGAATTGGCAATAAGATATTGAAGTGCTGGATAGCTTCTGCCTTTTAGGATCCACCATCAACAGTAAAGGAACAAAGAGTCAAGAAATATGCCACAGACTAGCATTTGGTAGAGCAGCCATGATGGCCTTGGAAAAGATATTCAAGCACTATGATGCGTCTATACCTACAAAGATCAGAACAGTATAGGCAATGGCATCCTCTGTAACACTTTATGGAAGTTAAAGTAGGACTTTGAAGAAGCAGGATGGAAAGATTAGTAATGCTTTTGAAATTTGGTGCTGGAGAAAACTCCTGAGAATACCACAGACAGTCAAGAAAACAAATAATGGATAATTGAGCAAATCAAACCAGAGGTTTCACTCAAGGCACAAATGAACAGGCTCAAATTATCCTACTTTAGATATATTATGCAAAGGCTTAGCTCTCTGGAGAAGCCTCTAATGCTGGGAAAGGTGGAGGGAAAGAAAAGAAGAGGACAGCCAGCAGCAAGGTGGATGGACTCAGCTACAATGGTGATGGGTGCATCATTGGAAGGACCAGGTTAGGGACAAATCATCATGGAGAAATCTATCTATGCAGTCACTAAAAGCTAATACCAACTTGATGGCACCTAATCAATTGTATGAAAGTAGGAATCTATAGGTGTTAATTGCATGTTATATTCCAACAAATAGTGATAATGACAGAACCAGAGCTTTGTGAAAAACTGCAACAATCTTAATATGATTCAGGAAAAAAATGGACTGCTAGGTGACATGAATGATTGGGAATAAGATGAGAGAATACAGAATAAGTGAGTCCAACTACAAAGTGAATGGTATTTAGAATTATTTCTTTTTTTCCCCTTATCTCCTGCTTTTAATTTATTTTCCTTACTAATTTTTACAGTTTTTCTGGGCTTTGCATAATATTTCCCCTAAAGGCAATAGCAAGATAGATATGTATGCATATACTAAAAGCCCAGCCACAATCTTTTTATTCTCAAGGAAATATTGAGGTGTCAACTGCTATGGTCCATGCTCAAGGTAATAGTCCTCATATAATGGTCAGAGAGAATTAGAGATATATGAAATCGCATGCATAATTTAGCTAGCTATAGCAGACACCACTCTGTTTGACCAACTGCATTTACAAAATCTTACAAGAAACTAATCTGGCCACTAGCAACAGAGTAAACACACCCTTCCCCAGACTCAGAAGCTTAAAACTGATTTCACAATATAGTGGCCATTTTATTTTTAAATGAACATATCATTATTTGTTATTGCGACATAAAATAGGAGACAAGAACCAATGCTAAACTGAAGCCCTCCTGCCATAGAAAAAAGAAAAATGTTTTAATGGAAAGGGAGACATGTCATGCTAATAGTAACAGGTTTTAAGTTCACAAGTTTTGCACAAAGCTAATTTTTACTACAAGCAAAAGTCTATTTTGATTTAGTTCTCTAAAATCTTTTGAGTGAAATGTCTACTGCCTCCCTCCCTCCCTCCCTCCCTATATATAAATATATAAATTAGTAACAGTAATACTATGCTGGGCAATACTTGAATGATTCTAAATGAAGATTTATAGAGGGGAGGCAATTCCTGTTTCAGTTAAGGGGCTGGGTATATTGGGTGGAAATATATTTTTTATATTATATTATATATTATACTTATAAATATCCACATATTTTACAGTAGGATGGCTCCATAAAAAAATTCTGATTTCTTTCTTGAACCTGGAGTAAATTCGAAAATTTACTTAAGCATTACTCCCAGAGAAATGATATGAACTTTTCCCAAAGAACAAATTGGAAAGGCAGCTCAAGAAGAGTTCTTTACCTTCTTTGGGCATCGGCTGATCTTTTCTTCAGTATCTTTCAATGCCATAGCATACTCATTCACATCATCAGAAACACCTACCATCTGAAATACAATTAAATGTCAGTAATGCCAGCTAGAGTTTTCTTAACACATTAAAGAAAATGGGATATTTGCCAAACACAAAGCAAAAAGCTGAATGTGATGAGAGAAGCAGCATCAATATTTTGCAAGGCCCAGCACCAATTCTTACCATAATATATAAGTGCAAAATTAACATCTTGAGGACAGAACTACAAAATAGTGACAGATGGCATGTTGATGGCAGGCTGTTGCCAACAGCAATGAAGCAACATGTTGGAGGGTGCTCTCTAGCAAATGGACTTCCTCTGTCTGCTACTTTCTCACTTGGAACCCAACTTCCCCTTAAGTCATTGTCTATCAGCCAGGTTTATTTCTAGACCTGGGAGTTTAAGATCCCCTGAGCTTCTGCTTCTCAAATGGAAATTATTAGGTACCTATTGTTTTACCGATTTAGTGACCAAAGACATTAAATAAGATGGATCTGTCTTCATAAGGTACAGTATCAGGCAAAAAACAGATGAGCAAATATTACAAATCTGGTGCTTCCCACCCTTTCCCAGTGGGTCCTTGTTTTTTTTGTAAAGTGAATTCTGATCCCAGTTCTGAGAGAGAGACAGGACTAGGAACTCTGCTAAAATGAATCCTGCTCACCTTACCAAGCTGCTGATGCACGCTGAGGTTGTACATCATGACTATTCCATCCAAGATTTCCAAGAGAGAAGTCTCAGTTATTGGTTGATCCGGCTCTTCTGTAGGTTTCCCTAATAGAAGACCCTCATTTCCACAGCTGCCTTCAACTGTCATAAAAACAAAAAAGTGTTTCTAAGCAAGCCGCTGCTGAGCATGTGAATCTGTAATTGTGAAAAAAGAAGATCTATGCTTTTCTGAATTAAAATGTTGATACCTTAATCATGAATTTCATTCATGCTACATTAAAACTAAATCTAAATGGAAAAATGTCTATAGTTGATTTTCATTCTTCCACATACACTCTCCTGTTAACTCACTTTCTTTTCAACCTATATTCAAAAGGAATGAACCTTGCCTCCTTCTCCTCTTCCTTTTCCTCCACTGTTTGCTAGAATAATTAAATCTGATTAATTTTCTATTCTTTACTTGCTACTCTGAAACCATCTGCAGGTGTGATACAATTCTCACAGTCTTTCAAGCAGAAGGCATGTAGCTTGCATTCCATTCATAGGGTTCCTTAGAACACATTCACATAGCAACTAAAAAGAGGAAGAAATCTTGTCCTTCAGCCATAAAGTATCCTACTTTGGACATATTATGCAAAGACCCAGCTCTTTGGAAAAGGCTCTAATGTTGGGAAAGGTGGAAGGAAAGAGAAGGCGAGGACGACCAGCAGCAAGATGGATGGACTCAGTTACAGTGGCGTTGAGTGCACCGTTGAGAGACTTGAAAGAACAGGTTAGGGATAGATTGTCATGGAGAAAATCTATCTATGTGGTCACTGGGAGTCGAAAACGACTTGATGGCACATAATCAATCAATGTCTATGAAAACTTGTTTCCACTAGCATTCATAGCAATTGTTTGGAGGGTTCCCTTCCCCCCCATATTTTCATAACTCCCTTTAGTCCTTTTATAGTCAGACTACAGTTATATATTACTCACTGTCCTCCTCTGTTCGTTGTTCCATGTTCAGTGTACGGACTTTAACCTTCTCTAGGGCACCTGGTGATCGCCTTGGGGTCATCAGGCTGACAGCTGCAGTACTGAGGAAACGGTTAGCTCGCCCCAAGGTGGGGGAACTGAGCCAGCTTGGCCTGGCCAAGGCTCCCCCAATTGCCAGTGCAGCAGCTGGACGCTGAGAGAGAGAGAATGACAAATATATGCAGTAGTATTTGTTAAGCTACAACAATTCTTCCTCTCAAGGAAAAAATAAAGCCAGCTTGAACCATGCACAAATCTTTGATATTCAAGCAGCTAATCATAAACTACCATTCACAAAAATGTTTTTGAAACATTTTCATCTCACTTATAATCTAGGGAAAATCTGATGGGTCTCATACAAACAAGCATAACTGGGGTAAAGCTACTGGAAAACTATAGAAAGAACCACAATTTGTATTGCCTTCAGTGTATTACCATAAAATCATTTTGTGAATGCAAAGGAATAGCCTTGCTTGCATATATAGCACAGCAAGACAGGTGCTTCTATATCAATTGGTGTGTAATCAGCCTGTGTACCAGACAACTTAGAAGAATCAGTGTTGTGTATTCTAAACTTAAGAGACACAATAGAATTCAGTTTTGCAACATCAGAAGAGAGGAAGCACAGATTTTTTTTTTTTAAATGGTGATTGTCTGCAATATTCCCTTAGCCTCATTCAAGATATTCTTGCGTATTTTTAAGAATGGCAAACCCTTGGCAGACTCTTTGAGCACGATATGAAGACTATGTTTTAACTTGTGTAATTTTTCATAGAGTTTGTTGGCAACTATCTTCTAAGTCACTTATTCCACCCTCTGCTTCGTGCAAGATTTCCAATATAGGATACAAATGCAGCATCCCCGAGATAAACCTGTTAAGTTTTTACTTAAGGACAGCCCATTGTCTCCTGAGCAGTCTGTTTAACTGCTATATCCTATATTGGAGATCTTGCACTAAGCAGAGGATGGAATAAGCAACTTAGAATGCAGAATCCTAATGCAGAAGCAAGTTCTGCTTTCTTTCAGATTCCACCGTTGATTCTTGTTCTGCCCTCTGAAGCAACAGAGAACAAGTTTGTTGCATGTAAGTCCTTCAGTACTTGAAACCAAGGTTCATGTCTCCCCTTTAGTCTTCTTTTCCCCAGATTAAGCTTGCTTGAAGAAGGAAAGCAAAGCTATAAGGCAACTTTGGCCCAAGAGTCTAAGATGGAAAATACTATTGAAGCCAAAAACAACAAGACTCTCATTCTCAGCAGACAGAGTTATTTCTGTGCCTGGATTTACTTCATACTGAAACTTGGGAGTCTGCAGCACATCAGGTCTTGAAGGAAAATGTAACAGACATCCTCAAAGTCAACAAACTGACAGAAGTACACTATTCCTCACAGAAAGAAAACACAACAGCACTTATTCCTGAATTTCCAATTGCATTTTGCCTCATCTGCTGAAGGACCAAGTTCAAATGATAGAAGCATTCCCAGGAGCTTTTCCACTGAGTCTCCACTGCTGATTCAGTTTTTCAGGCACTCAGTACATCTGATCTGACTACAGTAGCTGTTCTTTTTGCTCTCAAGGGATCAGTTCTTCAGACAGAGCACAAAGGTATTTCTCAAGTTCTCAGTCTGCAATCACCTTGAAAGGGGAAAGATCCTTTGCAGTGGGGTATAAAGAGAGTAGAAGCAACAGGTGAAAACTAAACCACTTCCACTTTCTGCAAAAATCACAGGGAAAGTGAGAAAGAGCTATCCTTTATCATCACACAGGCAATAGCAAAGGGTAATTTGATATTTTTTCTATCAGTGCACCGTATTTGGTTTGGTGGGTTGGTTGGTTTGAATCTCGTAAGCCGCCCAGAGTCACTTGTGTGAGATGGGTGGCTATATAAATAATATCAATACATACATACATACATACTTTGGAGAAAGCAAGGTATGACAGGAGTCCGTTCCTTGTTTTCTATGTCCCAAGCACTGAAAACACAGGAGGGTTTCCTACTTTTTCCTCCCTTTTCCAAAAGATACATCACCATACAATTTTTTGCAAAAGATTTATTCTTTACTGCTTTTGCAAATCCTAGTGAAAAATAATGGCAGAGCCTGCTCCTTTCTTAAGACCTCTGCACAAGTCAAAAAATTTAGAACAGGGGGAATAAAATTACAGCTGAATCTTCACATGTAAGAACCAATAGCAGCAAGTGTTTAACCAGCATTTTTTAAATATATATTCCCCAACTAAATGCAAAGGCTTATAATCAGTTCTGGCTATACAACAAACTCCCCTTCACTGAAAAGATTCCAAGCCTGGACCGGAATCAGCAAGGCTAAAATTGTCTAAAAGGGTTAAAAAATGAAAGGAATTTTACCCAATACCAGCCCCACCCCCACAAAGAAAGTACCAGGAAGATGTTCATGGGAAGAGATTTTATAAATATTATGCCAGCACTGAGAAAGCCTCTTCACTCTTAGCCAAAGGTTTTATTTTCTCTACTTTCAGAACTGTACCTTTGAGGAAACATTCTTCATACCTGAATGCCTTGCTATGGTTGCATCTGACTGGTATACTACATCACAATTTGAGAATATTAATTTCTCAGATGTATAATTTATAAATTAAATTCATAAGGCCACCCCTCTCACAATGTCTTCTCATACCATTTGCTTTTCCCACTACTCAAAACAATTTTTACAAGCTTATCAAGAACTTTTCACCACTGCTAACAACTTTAATGAAACTTTGACCCATTTTATGCACCATTTCTAAGGCTCACTTGTGCTGTTGACACTGCTGATTCGTCATCTTCATCAAGATCATCCATTGTCACAGCCTGAAGTTCTGCAGGATCAATTAGAATATTCACCTTTGAGGCCAAATCATCTGTGTGAATAAACAATGCAATGACATTGCCAGGTATAGTTGCCTAAACACTTTTCTTTTCCTAACTTGATTTCCCACTTGATTTCCCACTAGTAGAAGGTCAAATGGTAATATAATAAGAAAGATCTAAATAGGATTTGTGTATCAAAGACACTTCTCAGAGTTAACACTGAGGGGAATAGCAAAAGAAAACTGTTGCCACCCGATGACACTTCTGAATCAACATGTTCCTATGAATGCAATTCTTTTGCTGTTTCAAATACTAATGTTTGGATACTAACTAGGGTTGAAATGCATATTCAGTGCCTGTTGGTCTACTTCTTAAACTCAAAAGACATTATAGGTGTTGAGGTTTTCCTACTAATAGATTAAGACTGCTATTGTAACAAATCATTTTGGCCAGGTGAAGGGGTTGCATTTGATTGTCTCCTCTCACGTGCTTCATGCAAAATAGCCTGGGGGGAGGACCTGCCCGGACTTGTCTTCTCACTTCCTTTTTTTCTCTCTGCCGGCATGTAGCAAGCCAGGTAGCTCTCAATGAGAGCTAAGTCCTTTAAATGTTTTGCTTTTGTTTTTGCTTTCTGTAAATAAATTATTTTTATAGAAATGCTTGGTGTGTGACTTTGTTGACCTCTCCTGGGCTAAAGGCTTTCCCAGCATCTGCCAACAATAGGTTTCTCACAACATATGCAAACCCATGTTGTTGTTTATTCGTTTAGTCGCTTCCGACTCTTCGTGACTTCATGGACCAGCCCACGCCAGAGCTTCCTGTCGGTCGTCAACACCCCCAGCTCCCCCAGGGACAGGTCCGTCACCTCTAGAATATCATCCATCCACCTTGCCCTTGGTCGGCCCCTCTTACTTTTGCCCTCCACTCTCCCTAGCATCATCATCTTCTCCAGGGTGTCCTGTCTTCTCATTATGTGGCCAAAGTGTTTCAGTTTTGCCTTTAATATCATTCCCTCAAGTGAGCAGTCTGGCTTTATTTCCTGGAGGATGGACTGGTCTGATCTTCTGGCAGTCCAAGGCACTCTCAGAATTTTCCTCCAACACCACAGTTCCAAAGCATCGATCTTCCTTCTCTCAGCCTTCCTTATGGTCCAGCTCTCGCAGCCAAATGTTACTACGGGGAACACCGTTGCTTTAGCTATGCGGACCTTTGTTGTCAGTATGCAAACCCATACTGTTATAATATCTGCTGTTCTTCTTGCTATATAGCTATGAGGGAGGAGCGGTTGGACCACCAGCCACTCCTAAGTGAAATGCCTCAGGGCTCAGCTCTCTCCCCTATGCTATTTAGGATTACCATAAGACCTGCTAGGAGATGTTAATGAACAGCTTAGGGTGAAGAATCATTAATACGTTATAAATATATTAACTAGTTATAAACATTGCTCTAGCTGGAAAAGCAGTGGAGAACCTTACCTGGTGTCTGAAAGGTACGAAGAGCTGGATGGCACAAAGCAAGCTAAAACTGAAACCTAACAAAACACAAGCACTGTTGTACATACATACTATGGCTCTATTTCAGCTCTTCTGTTGCCTCTGGACAACGTAAAACTCCTCCTCAAGAAGGTCCCCAACTTGGGGGTTCTCTTGGACCCATAGCTCCTGCTTAATCAGCAGTTAGAGGCCATTGCAGTTAGAGGGAAGGCTTTGTCCAGCTTTGTGTCATGATCGCCATTGCGATGTTTGTGACATCGCAACGGCTCGCATGACAATACAAGAATATGGATCCCTGGCTGATAAGGCAAGGGCAATAGAGAAACACAAAAAGCAGTAATGAGTCTAAAGAAACAATGTAACGACTGAGGCCGGCAACCCAGGAAGCAACAATAAAAGGTAACTGACAAGAAATTGAATGACAACCAAACAGGAGAGGTGCGCCCAGGCTTTCGAAAATTAGAAGCCTGATCGCCCGGCAATGGATCATCACCACACAGGAAGGCGATCGAGGCGATGCCCGGGGCGCAGGGGGCTGGACGACCTCTCACCTGGCAAGGACGAACTGTTGGGACTTGTGGGGCGCACCTGGGGTGGGGGGGGTGGAGCTCTGACCGGCGCGGGCTATTTAAATCTCGTTCCGGTGTGCTCCCCTCACTCTCAGCTTTCTAAGGGCATGCATTCTATTCCCAAATAAAACCAGAACCTAAAGTCTACTCTAGCATCTGTGTTTTTATTGGGTCTCAGGCAGAGCCTGACACTTTGGCTGGTCTGTCAGTTGAGACCCTTTTTGGAGTGGGAAGCCCTGGAGATTCATGCATCAACACCTTGAGACTAAACTATTACACTGTGCTCTGCTTGGGGCTGCATTTAAAAATTACCCCCAAACTGCATATGGTACAGAATGCAGCTGGCCACTTCCTGGTGGGCAACAGCCACTTCAGCAGTTTTGCAAGCACTGTGCAAGTTGCCAGTGGGGTTCCAAATTCAGTTCAAAGGGCTGGTGTTAACCAAAAAAAGCCCTACAATGGCTTGGCTCCCCATTATCTGCCCACTCCATGTGCTCCATTAGGAGGGGATACTTCAGGTACCCTCTCCCCTCCACAAGAGCTGAAAAGGAAGGGAGCCTAGTGACAGGCCTTCTCAGGGGCTGCCCCACGGTTAGGAGACAGCTTAGTCCCAGCAATCCAAACAGCCTCTTTGGTGTTGAGTTAGGAAGGTACTGGAAATGGTTTTATTTTGCAGACATTATGGGTTAAGTGGTTGTTTTTTAATTAGTCTTTGAGATAATATGATTTTTATTATATTTTTAACATGTAGTGTTTTGACCAAAGCTTTCACTAGTACTTTAGGAGCATTAGTATATTGTTTCTGGTCTATGTTTTAATTGTGAATCATCTTAGCAGCCTGTGATAGGGTAAGATATAAATCACATAGCACACTGTTGTCATCTTAAAAAGGCAAGAACAGAATCAAAGTGGTAATATCCTATCATCCTAGCTTTCACATCATCTTATACAGCTTTAAATGTAAGAACTACATTAGAAACTCTGTTCTATTTAAAAATGCAACTAAATCATCAGTTTGTATGACTGATTAAAATTATTTTTTCAGTGTCCTGAAACACATCTGTGCTGAGGGCTTGCAATTCAGTGCTTTTATTAATGAGCCTGAAATAGGAAATCTTCCAAGGGTGAGCTGTTGTCCTGAGGACTCTCTTTTATTCAGAAAAGCATCTGCAGAGTGCTTCAAACTGAATAGCAAAAAGAGTGGGATGGGTTGGATGTCTGTTTAGCTCTTTCTCAGCTGTCAGAATCACTCCCTCAACTACTTGTTTCAAGAAAATAAAATTTAAATATCTTTAAAGCAGCTAGGGTGGCAGCTTTGAATGATAATTAATTAAAATAAGAAAGGTTAGTCAGTTTATTGATAATTACTCCATTCAAGCTACATGTTTTTTAAGCTGATCTCCTTCAAAAAATCAAAGCCTGTGAAAAAAAGTCAGAGTCATTCAAATGTGTTGAAGCTTGAGTCATATGATACAACAGCCATGTTTGATCATCAGACCAATAAACCAGGGATGTGGTTCCTGGAGGCCTGTGATGGGCCTGCAGAGCCCTTTCCAAAGTTGCCACCAAATTTATTTAGGTATTCTTTTATTTGTTAAATTTATATCCACCTTTCATCTGCAATTGTTAAAATTGTTAAAAACATAGAAAGCAGCTGTCTCAATTGAATTGAATTGAATTGAATTGAATTGAATTGAATCGAATCGAATCGAATCGAATCAAATCAAATCAAATCAAATCAAATCAAATCAAATCAAGTCAAATCAAATCAAATCAAATCAAATCAGATTTAGTTTTTGCCCTGGCCCTACCAATTTTTGGGAAAGCAGCCTCCGCATGTCACTCAAAAGCCAAGCACAATCCTCAGCCTGAAAAATGTGTACCCCTTTAATAAGGCTTAGGATGGTGAGAATCAGGTATGTTTTTTGAAATAAATTCCATAAAGATGTTGTATAGTTAAGTTTCAGTTACCAATTGGCAGTACATAAAAAAATGTCCCATCAAGATTGTACTTTACTTTCAGACCAGATTATTGCTTCTAAAAGCTTCCCTTTCACTGCATGTTTGCCCTTGAATCAGCTTCCAAGACAAAAAGTAGAATTTGCAGACCTTGAAAGCTGCTGAAATATGCTTCCAATTAGAGGCAAAAATGCTGGGTAGGGAATCCTGGATGAATAAAAGCAAGATTTATTAAAGGGTCATACGAAATCTTTCAAATTAAATTTGTAATTCATTTTTCTTTTTCTCTTATCTCTGACAGATGCCCAAGCAGCCCTAATACCCTAAAGCCCTGAAGAGCATCTGAAAGAGGAAAAAGCATTCATTAGATTCAGACAGACCAGGCAGGATCAACTGCCAACGTAACTTCAAATCTCTGGAAGGTTCTTGCTTTTAGCTACAGAGGTTATACACAGATCCCAGAAGAGAATTGGCATATTTCAATTAATTGGCATAAGCTTGGATGTAATTAACAAGTCAAAAAAATTACCACACTTATGCCAAAGCTGCTATTTAAATTTCAAATTAAAATACACAGTCTCCAAGAAAGGTTATGAGCAAAACTAACTTCAGATGCTTAGTTAGCACCTGCCAGTTAATAGCCATTGGTGATATTCAGATCTCAAATTCCTAACAATTAGCAAACTGAAAATATAACAAGGTAGGGAAAGCAAGGAGAACATGGTTTTTGGAATTCTTCCAACCCTTTATCAGCAGTTCAGCTTTGGATTATGAAACCAGGAGGGAGGTGGGCTTATATGGTAGTCACTCAATGTATTTTTCTGTGGCATAGATTTTACGATATTTTGTAATGTTAGACAATCATTAATTTTTTTCTCCTAACGTAGGTTTACAAATGTGTTTGATATTTGGTTAATATGTGAGTTACACTGATAGTTTTCCCCCTTTCTGTTTTTTCTTGTTGGTTTTTGTTTTGTATTCTGTAATTTTTCTATTTCTTTCTGTAAAATACAGTAAGAAACTAATAATAATAATTTTACAAAACAGTTATTAAAAAATGACACATAACGTGTGTCAAAAGTCACTTGCCTTTCAGAGTTTTCTTGAGATGAGATAAGAGCCCCCCAAGTCGCTGGAGGTCAAAGTAATCCACCTTCCCATTATAAAAGAGCTGAGGGGGAACATAAGCATCTGCAAAAAACAGACATACATGTTCTATACGGTGAAAGAACTAATCTTCTCGGACAGCACATAACTGGGATAACTATGAATTACGTATAGATTTTTAGGCCATGTTTTAGAACACGATCTGAAGAAAGCAACCTAAGTAATAACTGCAAAATGTAATATATATTAAGACAATAGATTCCTACAGTTTTAAAGCAGCATCATAAAATATCTCATATACCAGAGAGCTTCAAAAATTAGAAAAGAGAGCAGTGTAAATTCAGTAAATAACATTTTAGAAATCTATTAAACATTTTTACAAGAGGCAACTTTGAAGAGCTAACTTTTTAAGCCTATGTGAAAATTTCTGATAATAAGGTAAGTGAAGCTTGGTAGGGATGAAGATTCAGAGTCTGTGCTGAATTTAGCCAACATGGATTTACTTCCAAGTTTGCCTCCTACTGTATGTTCTTAACTATTCTTCCTCTGCTTAAAGAGCAGAGTCCTCTATAGAGTGTGTCACAAGATAGTATAGTACTAAAAATGCTAAATAGAGAAGGTTGCAAATGTATTGTCGAAGATGACAGTGACAGGAGGGCCATCTGGACAGCTACATCAAGACAGAGATAGCAGTGAAGCTGGCTATCTTCTCTGGCATCCCTGTATCTGCTAAATGATGTTCACTCGTTGGATAGGCTGTTTCACTGTGAGAAGAGAGAACATTAGCACTTTTTAAAATGACAATCTTCCTGAACATTAACTATGATTCTCCAAATATCACACATTGTCTAATTTGCAATTAATACCACTCCAGAAATTCTTAAAAATCTTAGTTTTAGTTGAAGACTCCATTCTTCAACTTTCAGTCATATACTAATATAGATATTATTGTATTTTTCAAAGATAAGGGCATTTTACCTTCACAACTCAGTGCTGATGCATTCTTCACCTTATGTTCATCCCAATAATGTCTCAAGGCTGCTATGAGTCGATGCAAGAAACACACCATATATTCTGGAGGACATAACACGGTCAGATTCTAAAGGCAAAAAAAGTGCAACAATCCTCTGCAGTTAACCTAACAGTTTCAGGAGTTATGCTAGATATCTCAATTCACTTAAATACGTGTCATGCATATACTCTTCCTTTTTGCATTTCCACAAGCAGAATGGGCCTCTTAATTGATGGAGTATGTCCATACAGATTTGTGCCTATTTCCCCACAAGAAACAGCAAGCAGCTGTCTTCCCTCTGAAACACAGTTGCTGTGTACATCAGAAGAGATGGTGGGCCAAAACATCTTAGCAAGAGTCCAAAAGGATATTTCTCTTGCTATCACAAAATACTGCTCTCAGGAACAGACACCACATAGTATTAAAGTGAATCTCTAAGGGACCTTCAAGCTATCCCTGCATGAGCATTTCTATGAAAAAAAAAATCCTAACTAGTAACACTAATTCTCTAATAATTCTCTACCAATTTACATATATTTCAGAACTGCACATAATGGGTGGCATCCATAATTTTTTTCCCATTGGGAGGAGCATCCCCAAGTCGAGTACTGTTGAGAATGCTCTTATTGGCAGAGCACTAGATAATCCGAGCCTATTTCCCCTTTTCCTGCAACCCCCACAGCCATCTCCCCCACCTCCCAGAGCAGGTTTTAGGCAGAGACAGAGGAACAGAGCGAACAGTACCTCCCCAGACAGAGAGAGTCCTTCCATCTTTGGGGGACTTTTGCTAGATCCAGCTAATTGTATACCATTTCTACTGATAAAGATTATAATATAGGATGAAGCTACTGATCATTCAATCTTAGAATGATCGTAGCTGGTTTTACCTTGCTATGAGATTCAGCTACTTTAAAAGTTATTAAGTTTCATTAGCACCTTGTTGAACAATCAATATGTGAGAATATCTCAGACAGATGAGTTAGGGAAGCTAATCTGTAACAGACAAAATATGGCTGTACAGGGCACCGGTTAGCATGGAATTCATCAGCAGAACATTTTACAGATTGCTAACATGTTAACTGAGGCACAATAATATCCTTGCTAAAACGTATACTTCTAAGCAACACAATCAAATGTGCAACAATTGATGAAAAATATAATAGTATTCTTCTTCACTTACCCCTCGATTGCTGGCATTTTCCTGAAGAAACTTGCGGAACTTATTTAGAAAGATGTATCTGGAAGCTCCTCCCTGAAAAAATCAACAACTGGTGTTTAAAGTCAGTGGAGTCCCATCTAAATTATGGAATATCTTAAGATCAGACCATACATTTTGTTTAAATGTTGGTCATTTAATGTGCAATTTGGCCCTTAAAGAGCAATTTCATATTGTATTTTTATCATATGATAGTTTTTATACTGAGCTGACAGACTATTTTCTATTGTGGTTTTCTAAACCGGCTTCCAATAAGCTGGCAGGAAGTCACAAGCTGCAGTCATATGACATTGTGCTTAATGACCACACGTGGCTCACTTGAAGGCTGCGACTGGAACTGCCAGAACTGCCGTCGCTTAGCAACAGTGTTGCTGGTCCCAATTATGGTAGTTAACTGAGGACTACCTGTAATTTAAAAAATTCTTAACAGCAACTATATTAAATGAAGGGCTAAAGAGTCAAAGAACATTAAATACTACAGACCAAATTTTGGTACTATCCAATACTATTTCAAACAAGATTCCTTACAAAGAAACCAAAAGTATCATATGTTGTACTTTATTTTAACTGCCCTGAAGAGACCCAACTAAAAGCACTCACTTATTCTGAGTATTTATTTATTTATTTATCAATCAATCAATCAATCAATCAAATTTATCACCACCCATCTCCCAAAAGGGACTCTGGGTGGTTTACAATAAAAAGTATTAATTCTTAGCATGTTTATTAAATGTTAGAATTTAGTATGGCACTGTGCATCCTGCATTTAATAGTCATATTCAATGGAAAGGGCAAACAGCATACTTTAAAGCAAACCTGTTACCCAGATGCTAAATCAAGAGTTAGCAAGATATATCCCTCAAAATCAAGTAACACGTTAGAATTGTTTAACAAGGTAACCCTAAATTCCAGCATAAGGTCTCTCAGTATCTAGTCAAAATAAGCAATATATTAGGAGGCTAACAGCACAGAACATGGAACTGCATGAGTATGCATAGCTCTGAGAGAACAGCATAAAGCAAGTTTATATTCAGAATTATTGCAGCCATTCAGTAATTTAAACTGCCCTTACCACACCATGGTCTTTATTATTTAACAACAGCTTCAGTATCTGCACCTGGAGTTCTTCCACCACTAGGAAAGAACAAATAATATAACTATTATATACATTGGGTGAGTCCACCCCCACACTCTACAGAGAAACCAACAATGAATTTATTCAAGTCCTATATAGAAACTCTAGAAAGAAAACCAGCCCACCTAGATTATTTCATTACTCCCTCAGAAGAGATACATCAGTAAAAGTTCTAGTAGGCTGCTCCAGATAATCTTGAGAATGACAGGATGTACGAACTTTATCAGTGAGTAACTCAAGAGGAGAATTGAGTTGATCAATACTACATTTGGGAGTATGGAAGCACATAGCATTGACAGCACTGCAATACCCAGCTGTGGTTTGTACATTTTCCTGCAGACTGAACTCAAGCTATGATTTATAGATTTTGATCACAATGATTCCAAGCCATGTTGTATAATAGAGGTGCATCAGAGCCTTGCATGTGACATCTAAAATCTCTCATTCTTAATGTGACCAAAAGGGAAAATTATTAAAAACATGACCAAAAGATAATCATATTAACTATATTTAATTTTAACTAATTTAAATGTAAATTAAATATAATACATTTTAATTATTATTCTATCCATGTAGAGCATACATGCTACTCAAATGCCAACCACAGCCTTCAGCCCAGAAAAAATTACACACCTCTGATCTACAATGCCACAAAAGTCCAAATTTCATAAACTCATTATCGTACCTTCAATGCGTTTTTTAAGCCGCTGGCACCCTCTCTCATATGCTCGCCTCCTCAGTCTCTCCTCAGCATTCTCATTCTTTACTTCTTTACTCTCTTTGCCCTGCATTTAAAGAAGGGCATCAACAGAATTATAAACAGTACTCAAAGCATCCAGAGCTGATGGGGAGTCAGGCTTTTAAAAAATCCATATAAAACGTGAATAAATAAAAAAAGGGATGGATAGGAAGAGCTTGGAAACATTGAGGAATGCTAAACAGCTGATAAGGGACAATAACCCCCCCCAACGTGCTACATTATCACCTGCATAATTTTATTATGTTCAGAATAAATCTAGACAAAGTTTGAATCCCAGCTATTATGACCACTAGGTCATTCCTCAAATCTCCTAAGTGCAAGATTATATTCTTCACCTCCTTGTTGAAGCGATTTGGCCACCAGGTGGTGGGTATCAACTCCTGTAAGCCAGCCTCCTCCACACGCAAAGGGGACTTGATATAAAAAAATACAACTGAGCGAAGGACATCAAATCTGCAAGGAGTTAAGGGAGTTGGGTGGTAGTTCAGGCAAGTGTACCTGTAAATCTAAGTCAAAAAGAGCAACCCTACAATTAGTTAAAATTATTTCATACACAGAAGAATGAGAAAGTTTTTCGGAGGTAAACTCTGTAAGGCATTTGAAATCTGAAATACAGGCTATGAACTGAAATGTGCAGATCTTTGGTTGCCTATGCCCTCGCTATAATCCACAATAAAGTAACTAACCAGCCAAGTCACATGTGTGAGCCTTCTGACCAAAAGCCAATTCCTGAATCAGAAGTCCATGTTTAGAGAGCTGAGATTTCCAGCCATGACTTGGAGGATACCGGACAGTTGAGCTAGCTAGACAAGTAACTTGGCCTAATGGAAGAAAGCTTCCTATAAAGTAGCCTTAAATGCAAAAGAGGGATTCTCCAGCAAAAACACCAGAAAGTATTATTTCTTACTTGCTAATGGAGTAAAACTGTACAGAGAGTCTCCAGCAGAGGAACTCATTACATTTTGCTAAGGCCATGTTTCAACCCAACTCCATCCTACTGATCTAAAATTCAGACAACTGTTCTAATAAAAGAAAGGGACTAACTTGCCTCCAAGAGTCTTTAGTTTGAATGTCAGTGCTGAAGCCCTCTAACCACAGCAGAAATCAGCTCATGCAAGTTTTCACAGTGGAGTATTTAAAGAATTGTATTGGAACTGATTTTATTTGATATTTATAAAATGATCAAGAATTAAGAGTCCTTTTAATGTGGCCTCTGTAGGTAACTTTAATGTGGCCTCTACAGATAACTCCAAATAACTCCAAATAATTTAGTACAATAAAAAGCAAATTATATTTTATTTAAAAACATATGTAAAGTGGTGAACACTATGTCAAATTGTAGTGTACATTACGTCAAATTTTGTGCACACACACAACACACAACTTTAGATGTGTGCTGAAGAAGATGTCAATGTGATTAGTTCCTAAGAACCCTTGAAGTTATAATGCAGAACTCAATGAAAATGTCAGTGTGGAACACAAATGGAAATGTAACAATCTACCACATAGTTTATTACAAAAATTACATTGTATATAGTTCTGAGAAAAGTGAAGAAAAAAGCAGCTAAAATGATTGGGTGACAATAGCACTTGGGTTTTTTTAATTTAGAAAATTAAAGGGAGATGATATGACATAAGTATCTTTACTCTTATTTATATTATTTATTATTGTATTTTTATACTGTGTATTTTATGATTGTTGCTTTTAATAGATTTTTGTAAACCGCCCAGAGTCCCCTGATGGGAGGAGATGGGCGGGGACAAATTAGATAAATAGATAGATAAATAAATAAGTTTATAAAGTGATGCTATAGCACAGAGAAATGGAAGGATAAAGAGAGGTTTTTGTTCTTGCCTTGGACTACCAACTCAAGATAATGCAATTCAGCAGGGGGAAGTATTTCTTCACACAATTCATAATTTTGTTATGATATTTACTGCCATACTTTCCAACAATGGCTGTTTTAAAAAGCACAATAAAGGAAGTAGATCAATAATGGTTGATCATGATAATCTACATCAAGTTTTAGGAAGAGTATGTTACTAGGTATTAGGGCTGTACAGTGCTCAAATTCAATTCCAAAAAGGTGTTTCAGAACATGCAGGGATACAAACTCTTTTAAAAAGCTGCTTCTTTCCAGGGACTGTATCACTGCCTTCTACCACTGTCATATAACCCCAAGAAAGATTAGAGACTACATTTCTGCCTCCCACACATTCCAAAACATTTTTTTTAAGAATCAAATCTAAAGTTTTTATGGGGGTGGGGGATGTTTATATATATTGTAAATTAGAAGAAGCACAAAAAGGGGGAAGTTAGAAACTGAATAGCCTTTTTCTTTTTTCCCCCTCCTTTTATTTTAATCGTCAAATTTGCTTTGTTCATTATTTTTTCAACATGCACAAATAATATTAAGTAACAATACAATGGAGACCTTAATACTAGCTTTAAACAGAAACCTGTTTTGTACAACAAATCCTCTGATGCAATCTGAAGTGGTTTTTTGACATTATACTTAACTCTGGATAAAAACGCTAAATAATTTTATGCTCATTGACATTTTAAATCATAACGAATACTGATAGACTATTAAAGATAAAAAAGAGAAGTATTATAAGTTATCTAAACATTAGTGTTAATAATCTTTAGTCAATACTGTACAAATATCACTGTATCAAAATAATATAATGTATATGTTTTACAAAAATATAATAAAAAATAAAAGAGAGAAAAAAGTCAAATCTAGGTATAACTGCTGAAAGCAATACTAGGAGAGAGTTACTACCTTCACCTCCTAGTTATGGGTTTCACAGAGGTATCTATGAAAGAGAGCCAGTTTGGTCTAGTGGTTAAGGCTCCAGGCTAGAAACTAGGAGACTGAGAGTTCTAGTCCCGCCTTAGGCAGGAAAGCCGGCTGGGTGACCTTGGGCCAGCCCCTCTCTCTCAGCCCAACTCACCTCACAGGGTGGTTGTTGTGGGGAAAACAGGAGGAGGAAGGAGGAGGAAGGAATATGAGGTATGTTTGCCATCTTGAGTTATTTATAAAAATAATAAAGGCAGGATAATTTTTTTTTTAATCTGGCTGTCCAGTTAGGAAACAGTACTATAGGTGGTTGATCCTAATAAAGAAATATGGGAAACTTGAGCTAAAACTGCACCATCGAGGCACAGCTCTCCACAGCACTGTACAGTACCTATTGCCTTAAATATTTTATTGCTCTGAGGTCAATAAATGGGTGCAACTGAAGGACTAAGTTAGGGAGAGATTGTCATGGAGAAAATCTACCTATGGGGTTGCAAAGAGTCAACAACAACTGGATGGCACATAATCAGTCGCTTGGTCACTAAACAGTTCAACATATGATAGTTACCAATTTAGTACTGGGGACTGGGGGGCAGAGAAAGCATTGAGGTAAAGCTGAATTAAAACAGTCTAATCTATATTACAGTTGCTTCTGGAAATTTTAGGATAAAAAAGGGATAAATATTCTCCAAGAATTTCCTATCAGAGCAATATTCCTCAAAAACTGAAGGGAAGCAAAATAAGGGTAATACAGGGGAAGCAATTAGCAAACTCTGAATTGTTCAGGCACTCTTTAAGCAGAATCTTGCCATTTACCCATGCTCCAAGGACTCTGCCCCGATATTTATATCTCAAACTTCAAAGAATGCTATCTGAAATATTTTTACAAATTAATAGTTAATGACAGAGCTAACCAATGCTTGATTCAGTAGAAGTATTTCAGAACATGCTTGAATCAACAGAAGCACAAATGCAGCACCTGTCTGTGACTCATTAAAACAGTCACATCCATTTCCAACATTGTGGCATGATCCTGAACACAGGTATGCTGATTTAATGAAATGGAGACATATTCTGTGTTCGGCTCTCATACATTCTGAAATAGTCTGCTGAATTGAATCTGAACCAATGCATGGCCCCACTCAACAGTTGATTATTAATTATTTGGAAGACAGACTTGTATATCCACAAAACAGGAGGAACACTTTATTTTACAATTGACATTGCCTATATTTGGAATACCTGACAATCTAAATGAATAAGCATCACTGAGAAATTTAAACAACTGTAAATAAGATATAGATATGAAAAAGGATACAAGACATTATGGAGCAAGTATTTCCTGGATTTCTCATGTTTTAGGATAGCAATAGTAAGACGAAGATAATGGATCTGGGCAGAAAAAAGAGGAAAAGGACAATCAACTTACAGAGACCAATAACCTAGAACTCTTAAATGATTTAGAAAATTTTTCCCCAAACTGACGTCTTTCCAAGTAAGTTGCACCAATTGCTATAATCCCTAGCTAACATGGCCAGCCATGGCAGGAGATTAAGGATGTTGACATCCCACATTTGGTGGGCACCAAGTTGAGATTTACAACTCATAAATTTGTAGTCAGGCATAAAAATCTGTCTTTCTCACTCTATAGTTTTGGGTATCAAGAATTTCTTCTGTTATGTCACAAAATAATAGCACTTACCTGTAAGCCAAGATCAGGAACTATGGGAGAAAAGCGGTATGCCCTGAGCAGGGACATCAACAGCTGCTTGAGGCATTCATGTACTTCATAATCCTGAGGAAAATAAATAGAAGACACTTATACTAGTTAGCCCTAATGAGAAAGAAAGCAGCCCAGAATTACTAAAAGGAAGTCAAAAGACATAATGAAACTCACCTCCATGAGAAGCCACATAAGATCCAGTAACTGCTGAATAAGAGGATGTGCTTCTACAGCTCCTCCCCCTTCCAAGATCCCAAGCAGGAAACTCATGAGCACATCTTCCACTAAGTATACTTTGCACTGTACAAAAAGAGTCCTTAAAGTAGCAGAACTGAGAATGACCACCATACAGACAAAGCCAGTAATAATACAAGAATAACACCACCCATGCTGAAGTTTTGTGAGAGTTCATTAAAAAAATAATCCTGGGATGTCATGAGAACTGCAGGTGCAGTCTTCTCCATAGACCATTGTCTTCCTCAGTAAGTGCCATATTTCTGAGAAAGTACATAGTTCTCCTACAATGTTCCAGATATTTACACAACTTATGTAAAGGACATTGTTCCTTTCCTAGCCTACTCACAAGGAGAAAACACACAGCCTTCTGCTGATGAACAAGATGTAATTCCTGCCTGGAATTAGTTAAGCTGGAGATGGGAGTTTTTGTGTTAGAGTTTGAAGGTGGAGGGTGGGGATCTTCTTAACTAATAAATAGGTAATAGCACTGTTCCTCTTTTCTATTTAAGCTCCTCATACATAAGGAACAGCACAAAGTAAATTTGATAACTTCACAAAGCTTGCTTTTTTCAGAATGAAACTGGCTGGAAACAGAGCTCAAATTATAGGAAGGAAGAATAAATAAAATCCAAAATTACATATGTTTGGAACCTTACGACTCTCCCCAATTATAGCTGAATCATACTCCCCACAATCTTATAAAAAGCAGATCATAAAGGCCCCCAGTAAAGGTAAGAGGACCTGATCTTTTCTTGATCCCAATAATTCAAGCATTGATTGGAAAGGGTAAAAGCTCAGTGGCAGAAACCATGTTCTGAGGTTTAACCTGCAGCAAATCCGCATGGAACAAAAAAGACTCATGTCTAAAATCTTGGAGAAGTAGGGATCTATGATGACTGGAATTTATGGGTACTGATGTCCAGAACATTCGGAGGTCTCTATGTTGCTTATCTCTGGAGATATAATAGGCCAGTGGCATGACTTGGAAACAAGCAACCTTCTGGGCCTTGTGCTTAGGGATCTTGTTGCTGAATATTGTGAATATGATGGTAAGGGAAAAGTTCATGATCTCTGCAACTGAATAAAACACAAGTCCACTACTACATTAGGTAGAAAATCCTAGGCTGAAAAAAAATCTTGAGATACAAATTGAGGAAACTCACCATAAGAGGGGCAAAATTGTTAAAAATGTGTGCCAGGGTGATGAGTATTGTTGGCTCCCCCTGGAGCTGCCAGGTGGAAGAGTCTCTTTCTACCAGCTTCCCTTCCTGAAATAGAAAACTCAGGATTGCACAAATTTTTAAACAGATCCTTAATTTACAAGAATATTTTTTCTTTAAGGAAGTCCTTGAACAGGTCTCCAGTTCAGAAATACATCCTAGTTCCTCAGAAAGGCCACAAGTTCACTATCATCCTGTCAAATCTGGCATTATCTAGGCACTATATAGTTGTTGCTGGTACCCTCGCTTGAAAATTCTTGGGCACTGTTGTCCCAAGAAGATGCCAGATTGGGAAAGGTTATTATAAAGAACCACGTGCTGTAATTTCATTATGCCCCTATTGCTGCTCATTAGCTGCTGCTTGCAGGGTAAGGAAAGATAACACTCAATATTATTACATACGGCATAACGTGATACCCAGCTTTACATATCCTCCCGACTGACCAAATGATGCAGTGGAGGTTCTGTCTCAGTGTCCAGAGGCCGTGGGGGTCTGGATGGAGAAGACAGGCGTCAGCTCAACCCTAGCAAGTCTGAGTGGCTGTGGGTTTTAGGGTCCCCTAGATCCAAGGATTTGCCATCTCTTGTTCCAGCGAATAACTACTACTCACTTATATGGCTCAAAGTAATGGAGTGCTACATGGTAACCCCAATGAGGGCACAACACTGATGCTCTGATAACCCCCAGCCATGAAGGATCAAGTCTTATCTTGGATCTCTATTTCCTGAAAGAATACGGTAGAACTGACTTTTCTTAGGAATGAGACATGAAGTGCCACAGGAAAGCTTTTAGCTCCAAATTTTTTAACCTGAGCTTTTTGGGAAGAATGTTGTTTCCAGATAGAACACCATTTGTGAGGGGAACTGGTATTCGAATAGTAATTAGAGATACTTTTCTTTTGTGTCATCACTGGCAGCTACCACTTCTGGTGTGACTACTCTTTTTCCCCATTTAAGTGCCAATATGACCCCAAATTTAGACTACATTCCAGTAGACACCCATCTAATGAAAAGTGCCAGTAAGCATGATGGCACACATTTCTATTTATTTCTAAAACCAAAGGTTCCTTCCTCAAGGAGGTTCTTGTGACATTATCCTGGTCCCCCTTTCATTTTAAGACATGGAGGAAGTTTTCTTTGCTCAAATCTTTTAGAATGATATTTTTTTATTACACTGGAATTTTAATGCTGTTTTGTTATGTTTTATGATGAGTGTTCTATTACTTTATTCTTTGAAAGCAGCTGTAAGAGCTTTGGCTGAAGACCAGAAATATTTATATATTACTCACACATAAGTAAAATAAACTTAGTTATGTCCATACATTTTTGGTAGAACATATCTAAATAAATGTAACACTGAAAATGTGATCTTACCGAAACATCTATGCCTATATTAATAACATTGTTGAGGTATCCCAGCAGCTTGTGAGCTTTCGACAGATCTGCAGTTGGTTTATCTTGTAAGGGCTGGTATCCATCCACTGGATAGGTAGGGAATTATTAAGAAATATATTGGAAAGCAATTTACTTCTTCAAGCAAATGTTTTCAAATTCCTAGGCAAGAAGCAGGCAGTCTACTGATGGGCAGGGGCAGCACCTGATTATTATGGGGGAGGAGCAAAGTCCATAGTGAGTGGAGCAATAATGCCTTACAAGTGTGACTGCATCATGCAGTGGGCAAGGGAGGGATTTCCTGAGGGTTTTTTTCTGGATTCTTTTTAGATAACTTCTTTTATTTTGTAATTGCCAAGCCTATTTTAGGTGCACACTATAGTGTTTGTGTTTTCCCATCTTAAGGAGCAAATGGTAGAAACTGAAATACAGCAGTGCAGGTAATAGAGGCTCTAGATGTTGCAAAAAAGTGTTCAAGGGCCACATATTATTCTGGAGTTGCCCATTCTTGCTCTACGTCTTGCTTTGTGGCTTCAGCCGTCCTCCTGTACGCTAAGCTTCTAGGAGGCCTTTTACTCATCCTGTATTAGCCTTGTAAAATAATATGCATCAAATGGCATAAATCATAACTGCAAACAAGGTTGACTTGTTCATTCTCAATAATGATTTTTAAGAAGGCTGGACCTCTTCTTATGTAGTACTGTTCCAGACTTCTTTTAAAAGAACAATGTTATATTATTAGTAAAAATAATACATTAACGCTGGCAAGAAGAGCTTCAACAAGAAATCCTTATTCTTGCACAGAGTATTTCTTGCCAAATATTTAAGGACAAGAAAACTATGAAGATCAACTGCACTCTTGGCAATATAACTCAGAAAAGACTAATATGAGGACACTCTAGGGGTGGACAAATCCATAATCTATATATTTTTCTCAATTTCTCATTTTCCCCAATTTTATGTTTGTTTCATTCAGCACAATTAACCATTTTTAATCCCCAGAAACACTGATATGCCTTTTCATGTGTACTTCTGTGCACATTTTACCATTTTAAAAAAATATAATGCACTTTATTATTTGGTATAGGCCTTTGAGGCAAATTTTCCCCTCATATGTTATTTTATTACACCATCAAGTTCAGAAAGATTGAATTCCAAACAGTACTTCAGTTCAGAATATGTTTCAGTTTACTACTAGAAGTGTAAATAATTTCACTTGGCATTACTATGCAGATAGGATTAATTTTTACCTCTATCCTTACTATTCACTGTTGTTTTCTTAAAACTCCACATAGACCAGGAAAAAAACTCTAACACAGCATATTAATCAAAAGTACGAGCTGAAATCCCCTGTCCAAATCTCAACTCAATTACAAACTTATTAGATGTTCCCCAAGTAAAGCACAACCTTATAGTTTTGTTCTTAAGTTTTACTGAGTAAGATAAGTAAAATATGTTGAAGATATACTTAGAAAGTATTTTTTCTTGATATTATAATTGTAAGATTCAATGGATCAGTGAAAAACTAAAGTGAATATGAATAAAGGAGAGTAATACATTTTAGATACTGACATTTCTCAGGAAGAATTTTTCCACTGTTTGACTAAAATTTCTGTTAAAGGATATCGGAGTGGGCGGCTGCCAAAGTTAAAAGCAACAGATTCCTTGAATGACAGACTGATGGCAGGGAAATAGGCCATGCCAGAGCCTCTTGAAATGTTATCAAAAGCTGTCCCCAGAGACACACCATTCCTGAAGGAAAAAAATGAAATAAAGGTCTTTAAAAAGTTTATACAATTTATCAAAAACACAAAGGATTTACACGACAGTCACAAGAAAAATTTAGAAGTCCTCAAAGCCCTGTAGTTTCTCCTCTGCCAATGGAAACAAGAAATATAAAACAGATTCTGAACTCTCAGGGCAAAACTTGCTCACCCACTGCTGTGACCCAGAACCTGGATTTTGTCTGCAACAGTAAGTCGGAGCCCTACAACTCTATTTGGCCTCAGAATGCCATACATGATTCAGACCTATGCTATTTGCTCTGCAGAAGCACAGGTGCCAGAAGAACAAGCCATTCTGTAACACCGGTCATAAAATTAATCATTTGACACAACTGTCAGAAAATCCATTCAGACCATTGCTTAATTTTTAGTTCTCTCAATATTGTAAGATGGGGATTTTCTTTAGTGGAATCCATGGTATTTTGAATTGCTACATCAAGTATATCAGATTGCCTAAGTGCTGAAGAATGGCATATATGCATATGTTTAAAGGCAGGCAGAACTAGCATCATCATCACTGTTAAGATTAGACCAAGTACCTAAATTTGCTTGCTTTCCACTTCCTTTTTCATTTTTTTATTAAGTCCATAAGATCATGGATCAGAAGCCTTCTCCCATGACAAAGTTAATGGACAAAATGGGTTTATGCTTCTACAAAGCTAAAGGCACCTATTTTGCATCTCAAAACCTGCCTCTGAAAACCAAAACATACAGGCCAAAAAGTTTAGCTCACCAGCTCTAATGACATCGCCAGTCACGTCTCCTGTACACCCAGAGGCCAAATAAAGCCATACTTTTAAAAGGATGGTTCTTGATCACAAAAATGTTGCCTATCACTGCCCTTCACACATAGTATTCCAGTGGACACTTCTGCCATATAGCTACAACTCTCTGTAATTTTAGATGATATAGTACTATAGATAAATACTATATCATCTAAATGATACAGCAAATAAGATCTGCTTTTCACATACAGCATCCCATTCAGTGAAGCCTCACAGGAGTCACATAAGAATTGCCAGTCGTGTGGATTACTTCTTGTGGGAATTTAACTGTAATATCAATTCATGTTTTATCTGTCTCATGTGGGACTTAAGGAAGGAATGGTTTTATCAATTTTATCAACATACAAATTCCTGCTAAAAAATAATCTGTTCCAGTTTCTGTGGCAGAACTTGAATGCAGCATGATAAAACCGCTTACTGAATTCTGCTTTACAGAGAACTATTGTGGGTAAAGTGGGGAAAAAGACCTTGTCACCATACTGTTTATGTCCTCAGTGAACATATTTAGGAGATGTGATGTTGAAATATTGTTGGAATGCTATATAACTAATGACACCTGGGAGATTTTGAACATGATACTTACAAACAGAAAGAAATGTTTCCCTCATCAAGGTCTATTAAGCAGCTGACAATATCTCCTGCTGCCCAAGACTGGAAGAAGAAAAGGGGCACTGAAAACATGTAAACAGTACTGTATTGCCTCAAAATTGCTTCCAAATTGGTCAAACAGGCAGTTTCAAAGGCCTTAACTACTCTGCCTTTCTGTTTCATATCCCACCCCACAGCCCAATCCTCTTTCCTCTCCAACCTGAGAAATATTATAAACTATAGCCTTCTGTTCTGCAATATGGAATGGAACGGAGACAGCTACCTATTCAGAGTCAGACTTACTACTGGGGAAAATGAGAAACAGATATTTGACTACTCCCTCGCAAAACTATTATATAACCACATAACCATTTTATATGGTTTTATTATTTTTACCTGTTGCATTGGTTTGCTGTTTTTACACTGTTTTTTAATCATTTGTGAACTGCCAAGTCTTGTGCTCTTAATTCCTGCAAACTACTGTAAACTACAGTTTACATTAATTAAGAGCACAAGACTCTGGGCAGCTCACAAATGATTAAAAAACAGTGTAAAAACAGGAAACCAATGCAACAAGTAAAAATAATAAAACCATATAAAATGGTTTTATTATTCCAACAAAATAGACTTACCTGCTGCAATCAACCAGACAAGTGTCTGGTTGATTGCAGCAGGTATGAATGTATGTATGTATTTATTTATTTAATAAATGAATTAGCTAGCTAGCTAGCTATCTGGAGTCCTCTGAAACCAGTCTGTTCATTTGGGTTATTAAATAATGACATGAAAATGTAGCTAAACAAATCTAAATAAAACTTGAGTAATAGCTCAGTGTTTCAGATATTGGAATCCCAATTCAGTCTTCTGGAGGGAAATAACTGTTTTCAGTTAGAGGAGACATTACTGAGCTAGAATGGCCAATATCTAATCAGTAGATACAAGGCAGGTTTCTGAGTTTCTTATTCTCAAATCAAGCTACATAATTTTCAAACAAATGTACAATTTGAATGCTTAGTGCTTTCCAATAACAATAAATTAGGGACACTCACTTTCCCATAGTTGGTTGTAGTCACATTCCACTTGCGCACTCTATTCCCATCATAAGCATATGAATCTGGTGTGTCTCCAACTCCTTCCTGTATAAAGTAATAACAAACTTTAACCAAAAGTATTTGGATCACTACCACATTTTGCAACCTCATACCAGGCTTTTTCCATAATCTCTTGTCAGTATCTCACTACATGAAAAAGGTGAGATGTTTAAAAATGTTTTAGGTGTTACTTAGTACTTCCCTTTGATTCACAAGCATGAGATGTACAGAACAAGTGTAGAAAGGTTAGCTTAAAACTGGAATATTCCATCACTTGTCATTAATGTTTTTAAATATTTTGTTATGATGCTTTTCTTTTTCCATAAATTATTGTCAGTGTCATATGAAAAACATTAAGAAATACAAGAATTACAGACCTCTGGATTGGGACAAACACCCACACACTCTCAATGACAGATAACCTAACTCTCCCAGACTTTGAAATGCAACGAGTATTTGTTGAATGACATTTGGAAATGTCATTTGGAAAACTATATATACAATGCTGTAACATTACCTCTTGATTGAATCGACAATTGAGTGTGCACCAGCCAATTTGCATGAGACCTTGGGATGAAATCAGTACCTCATAGATCCATTTACCTAAAAGAGAATGTGATATGCAGCAAAGTTCCAGCTACATGGTACAGACTGCAATTATTTGTCAACTATCACAAACACTTAAAGAACTCCAAAGGTTCAGCATCCAAAGGAATTCAAAGGGTGAATCCATTCTTCCTTTTCCAAGGTCCCTAATTTATTTATAAGCATTATTTATTAGCTGTACAACAACAAATAATTTTTTGGGTAGTAATACTTCAATGTCAAGCATTTTTTGCAGAATACCAAATGCATCTGTGATCCAAACATTCAAGCCAGAGATTTATTGGAGAATAAATTCTCATCTTAATTTTTGCTACAACTGTCTTCCAACTTGAACCAGTACCAAGGTTGCCCTATTTTTTCTTACCTTTATACACACAGGTAGTAGCTCTAATAGAACCAAAGTTACTATGCCCAATCACCTAATTCAAGAAACAAAGAAGAGGGATTGTCACAAGGTTTCACTGTACTTTATTTCAGGAGAAAAAAAGTTAAGTACTGTGTCACTTCCAAAGACCCAAATCTCAAACCACAAGTGAATTGTCTCAGCTAGAATCAGGAGATGTGCAAGTATGATGCAAGGGTAATGAAGACATGTATGTCCACCTAATGCCTTCCTGCTCACATTTCTGCCAAACAAATACCTAGTGATAATGTGAGAAAGCTAGTCCTGGAGATGGCACAACTTGTATTGGACAACAATCAATCAACTGAGTTATTTCAACAGGTTAAGAATCAGTGTGAACTAACAGCCTAAAAGATAAAGTATCAGAAAGGATTTTATCGTGGATATAGATGGTTCAGCATATGATGATTGTAACAAGTGACAGCAAAACCAAGAGTAATAAATGACCTTTATAAAGGCAGAATAACAACATCCTCTGTTTTCAAGGCAGCTTTGGATAACTGACTGCCTGGATTGGTAAAGTAAGCGCTGCATAACTACACTGGTTGACAGGTTCAGTAGAGAGGTGGTTTGTCTATTCTTCCTCAGCTAAGAAATCGAATCTAGTGAGCAACATGCAGTGGCAAGAAAAACTCTCAAATAAACTGCTAATTGTTCCAAGTACACAAGAAGATTATCAGCAGCACACACAAACAGTAGAAACTAATTATCTGGGGAACAGAAAGAAGAGTGTTAGTTTGAAAAGAACACTAATACAGAAACCAGTTCAAATGGACAGCAACAAAGAACATCTGCCTGTCTCCAGTTGTTTCTCATCGCCCAGTACATCCAGGCACAGTGGGTGTGTTCAACGTCCCTTCAATTAAACACTGTCATCTTGTGAGATTGGGGAAATGTGACTTCTCTGTCATAGCCCCTGCCCTCCGGAATAGCATCCCCTCCCCAAGAGACAAATGGTTCCCACTCTCCAAGTGTTCCAGAACTCCCTTAAGATCTGGCTTTGCTCCCAGCCCTGGGGCTAGTGTGTGAGGGGAGCCCCTGTCAGGTTTTTTTACGGTTATTATTGTTGTCTTGTCCTGGCAATCATGTTTTTGTTATGTTTTTGACTGTGTTTTAATTATTTATTTGATATTTTGCAAGCTGCCAGAGGTTTTTTTTGGAGTCTTGTGGCTTTAACAAATCTAAATAATAATAATAATAATAATAATAATAATAATAATAATAATAATATGCGGTCAATATACAATTAAACAGGACATCCCAATGCAACTATTCCACCTCCCAAAAAGGAGTCCTATTTAACTGTTTAAGTTAGCCATGCCTTTGCAATTGTTAACTATGACTTTAGGATTATCTAACTTTAAACTGAACTTTAATTATTTTATTAATAATTATTAATAATTTGTTTTTATTATTATTGATAGCTATCTTACACTAAGGGGATGGAAAGGCAACATAGAAAGCAAATAACTTAATAAAAGAATAACAGGGAGTACCATAAAATAAATGGCAGGCATGGAACATTTTCTAGAACAAGAATGCTGGTAGGATGATCAGATTTAAAAAATAGTAACAAAGGAAGGGGTGTTATAATGAAAAGTTGACAGAATGTTATTGTAATCAGGAGGAAGCACCTGTCTCCTTAGTATCTCCTGTTCCATTTTTGCCCACCAAAAAGTTTTTGACCACCAATGAGTTTTGTGCACGAATTGAATCCCACTTATTTCAGCTGTCTCATGCTTTTTTCCTGCCAAATGGATTAGGCTTATTGATCAATGGTTGACAGTTACCTCTGCAAACTTATGTATCCAAGCCATAATCGCAGGCAAAAAAAGAACAAGAGCCTTTATTTTAAATTAGAATGGAAATCTACAGTTACAGTTTTTTGTTACATAGGATCTCAAGTTCATGTTAACCCATGTCAATGCTGACAAATAGCTTACCTATGAAGGGAAGCTTTTTTCCATATCTACAAGGATTATTATCAAATAAAATATTTCACACTCACTCCAAGTAGATCATCATCTACTAGCAGGAGCCCCTCAAAGCCACTGGTATGATCCAGCACTACAGTTGAAGGACCAAGTCTGCCATCTACAATTTGATCTGAAACGAAGTTGCAGGAAGGATAATGAGAAAGGACGGGAAATCAACAAGAAATGCAATGATAGGCAATATATTTCCAATTTTCTAGCAGAAATAAATTTTAAAAGGAAATAGTACAGTTAATAACTATATTTTAATATATGTATATTGTAATAGAAATAAAAATAAATCTACCAGTGAAAATTTTGCATTATTCAAAAAAGGATACACAAAGAAATGTTCAACATAAATTTTCCAGAGAGAATGAAAATTGTAACTGTGATGATCCTTGTCACCTACTGAATCTGAGAATATTTCTAAAGAGTGTTTCTTTAATCTTTAGTTGGCATTTACTAACATGTTCCATAAACTCCAGAAGAGGGATAATAAGCTAAAATCATACACTTATAACATGCTATCAGAGCACAGGAACCTGCCTTACTGGGCTTACTGCTACCACCCAGTATTGTTGCCACTGCCTGACAGTGGCTCTCCCAAAACTGAACTTGGTTTTCCACTGCTCACAAAATTACTAAGACAATATCTAAATATCAAGACCATGTTTAATTACTGGAACTATTTTAGCAAACCCAAAGAGAATTGTAAATGTTGATGTATTAAATACAAAAAAAATATTTATTTTTCATAAAATATAAATATATATAATATTTTTATAAATGTATAAAGGGAAGATTTTGCAGCCTATGAAAAGGACTATGCAGAGCACTTAACACTTATAATTCCACAAATATCTCTGACTAAAAATATAGGATTTACATTGCAAGGAAGAGCATATGGAAGAATGGAGAACATTTTACAACTGATGACAGATTTTGGAGATTTACTAAAGCAAATCTTCTGTAAAAGCTGCTTCATTCAGTTCAAAGCAACAGCCTCTGTTTCCTATTGGAAACATAAGTGTTAGATTTACAGATGTACTGCAGGTCCATGAATCAGTTCTCCATATATCAGAGGTTCTCAAACTTCGTAATTTATTTATTTTTATTTTATCAAATTTATACACCACCCATGTCACTATATAAGCGACTCTGGGCGGCTTACAGATAAAAGGTCATAAAAAACCATAATAAAAAATACAGACTTAAAAGAGAAAAGCTAAAAGGTGGAGAGAGCATCCTCAAACCGCCAACCACCTCAGGGCTGCCTATCACTATTGGATCCCCAAGCTAGTTGGCAGAGCCAGGTCTTAACGCTCTATCATTTGTCTTAAATAAATGATAAATGAATGTGTGCTGCCCCTTCCATACTTAAAACTAAAAATTTCACTGGGTTTGGGCAAGAAATATAGCACCTACTTTAATATTATTTTGTCCTATATATCAAATAAAGCAATATAAAGGCCTTTAACTTTATAAAATAAAACCATTTCAATTGAAATAAGTAAAAAATCCTAAACACCCCAAATATAAATTAAACCATGTTTTCATGGGACTTGCTTATTTTTGCATAATTCTTGAAAACTGGGTTTCATAAGACAGCAACTCTCATTCACCAAGGTTGTTTCCTTCCCTGACATCAACTTCTCTTAAAGTGCTCTTAAAATGCTGTAGCTTGCAAAACTGGAGGCTGTAAGTTCTCTCCCAGCCTCCCAGCCCAGCCGCACAAGATAACACTCATAACCCATCTTCTCTTTCTCTTGCAGCCTTATTCCAATAGATGAGAATATCTGTAGCTCAGAGTTGAACTGTGGAGTCCTTGGTGCTCGCTGAGCTTGGTCGTTTGCTTGTAGATGTTTCATTACCCAACTAGGTAACGTCAGCAGTGCCTTGATGATGTTACCTAATTGGGTAATAAAACACCTACAAACAAAGAACCAAGCTCAGCTAGCACCAAGAATTCTATTGGTGTTTATTGCATGTAAATCCCTCTCCACACTTTCAATTGCCTCCTTATTAGAGCCTTAAAGCCCCTGCAGGGTAAGGATCGTCAGATGGTCAGCCTTACATAAAAGCTGCCTGCCTTTCAGACATAATTACTCTTCCTTTGAAAGGGAAATACAATTTGCTGAAAACAAAAAATAATGCTCAAGCTTCCTACAGATTTCTGAAGCTATCCTGTTGCTTTGCGTTCAGCATATTTTGTACCAAACGAAGAAAGACCCCCAGCTATTCCTTGTCACCCACACTTTGAGAAATGCTGCCATACAGGATCAAAAGGAAGACCAAGTCCAACTTTCATAATACACTATTCTGCCTCCTTAACATAGTTAAAAGATACCTACCTTGACCATCTTCTGAGCTGGCATTTTCTGCTAATAATTGTTCTATATGTTCTTGTAGATTCTGAAATGATAGATGCTTCCTAGGAATAAAATGAAGTATTTTTAGGGGTTCTGTATGGCTTTCTGTGAAGAAGTTTGTACAGGTAATAGACCAGATTTCAACATTGTCCTAGGCTAATTAGCAATTTAATAAAGCTACGGTCATGTGAAAAAGTAAGTATACCATGTATAAAGTTTTTTTCTTTTTTAACATATGTGGACGTATCAATATTTTATCTTCATTCAAACAGTATATAAAGGTAAACTATGAAAAATTCTCTTTGCAAATCATTTATTCAACAAAAAATTAACAGATATGTCATTTCCTTCGGTGAACAAAGTAAGTATACCCTTGGCTCTAATACCTGCTATTGCCCCCTTTGGCAGAAACAACCTCAAGTTTTTGACATTGACTGGGAGGGATTTTTTTCCCCACTCCTCCATGCAGAATTTTTCCAGCTGTGGATGTTTGAGGGGTTTTTTGCATGCACAGCTCATTTCAAATCACCCCACAGCATCTGGATAGGATTTTGATCAGGGCTTTGACTTGGCAATTCCAGAACCCTTCATTTCCTTGGTGGATTTACTGGAATGTTTAGGGTCATTGTCATGTTGCAAGGTCCACTTTCAGTTGAGCTTCAATTTTCTGACAGATGGTCCCACATTATTCTCAAGCATCCTCTCATACAATGAAGAATTCATTCTGATGGTGAGCTGCCCAGGCCATGATGCAGCAAAGTAGCCCCAAATCATAACATTTCCACCACGCTTTACAGTTGCTATCCATGTCTTCTGGTGAAATGCTGTCTATGGTTTTGGCCAAACATGTCTTCTGGTACTGTGACCAAATAACTCTATTTTTGTCTCTTCTGTCCAGAGCACACTGTCCCAGAAGTCCTGGTCTTTGCCTAGGTGTTCATAAGCAAACTTCAGTCTTGCCCTGATGTTCTTTCTGGACAGCAAAGATTTCCTCCTGGCATACCTCCCAAGTTGATCTAATTTTCTTTCTAATGGTAGATTCATGCACTTCAACATCAATAGTGGTGAGAACTTACTGTAGGTCACATGATTCTGGGGTTCTAAGAGACTTCTTTCAGCATCTTGGGTTCTGCTCTTGGGCTGAACTTCCTGGGACAGCCTGGCCTGGGCAAGTTGGTAGTTGTTGGAAATCTTCTCCACTTGTAGATGGCCTTCTGAACAGTGGAATGATTGACATCCAATTGTTTGGTGATCTTTTTAAATCCCTTCCCAGACTCAGACATCTATAACCTTCTTTCTGGAGGCCTCAGAAAGCTCCATCAGTCTAGGCATGGTGATACCACACATTTTAACAACAAAGAGCAAATCAAACTAAATGTCTGATGTTACAATAAGACAGGTTCCTCCCAGATCCTCTCTAATGATGTTCTAAACATTTGCACCTGATTCTAATTTTAGGTATTCGAGGCAGTGAGAAATGCAGGGGTGTGCTTATTTTTTCCACGTGCAAAATTTGCTTGTATGTTTATTTAAATTACACAATGGTCTATAACATGTAAATGGTGTATGGTATTTTATACAAATAGCTGTATGTTGAAATATGTTGAAAAAGTCAAAAAATTCAGTAAGGTGTACTTACTTTTTCACATGTTTGTATTTGATATACAGGAAAACTCCTGTAATCCTCAAAAGGATTAAAAACTAACATTCTATAAAGTTCCTGTAAAAAAAACTGCATGCTAACAGACCCTATGCTATTCTTTTGATATTGCATAATAGATCAGCAAACACTGTATTTATTTATTTATTTTGTCCCTGCCCATCTCCTCCCATCAGGGGATTCTGAGAGGTTTACAATAAAATAATCAATTAAAACAACAAACATACAATATAAATACAAAATGTAAATATAAAATTACTCATAATAAATGAATATAAAAATAAGGGTAAAAAAAGTTAAAAAGTCCAAATGGCAGAAGAATCTGATACAGCCTGTATGTGGGAGGAGTGGTCTAAGATACCAGCCATCCCCATGTAGAACTATTCCCCTTTACGCCTCACGTGAGGCAGCAGAGCCAGGTCTTCAGACTCCTCCGGAAGGCCAGGAGTGATGGGGCCAATCTCACCTCCAGGGGCAGCATGTTCCACAGGGCGGGAGCTACTGCAGAGAAGGCCCACTTCCTGGACCCCGCCAAACGGAGTTCCCTTACTGACGGGGTCCGCAGCATGCCCTCTCTGCATGATCGGGTGGGATGGGCTGATGTAATGGGGAACAGGCAGTCCCTCAGGTAACCTGGCCCCATGCCATGTAGGGCTTTAAGGGTGATAACCAACACCTTGAATTGGACCCGGAAGCAAACTGGTACCCAATGCAGCTCGCACAGCAGTGGTGTTACATGTGCCCTTCTAGGGGCACCAAAAACAGCCCATGTGTATCATTCACTGAGGTAGAAGGGATGTTCCAAAAGAAAGAAATTAGCTTATCTTCATCTGAAACAATTTTTCCCTAAAACGAGCAAACCAGTGATCTGGCAACACTTTTCTTTAACTCTGAATTTTGTACAATGCTATAGACTATTTGATACTCCAGTGTCAGAATGATTTCCAACCTCCCACTGAACTGACATAAGTGAGGCCCATTTAACTTGTAATTCAGTAAGCTGAATGGAATCCATCAGTTACGTAATGTGCCACACTTCTCTCTAATGTAGTTTTGCACTGGGGAGCAAAAAAAAGTTAGCAACTGACGGGTTCACTTATCATGGGGGGGCTGAGGAAATAAGGGCTGCAATGGGCAGGACTAATACACAGTAGGTGAAATCATGTCTACTTATGGGTAATATTGCAATTTACTTTTTTTCTTGGGTTGGGGATGACCTTTTTAAATAAACGATTGTAAGCCTGTTTCAATAATATTAGTTTGTTTTTAGATTTTTTATCCCACCTTTATTTATTTTTTAATAAATAATTCAAGGCGGGGAACATATCTAATACTCCCTCCTCCTCCTATTTTCCCCACAACAACCACCCTGCGAGGTGAGTTGGGCTGAGAGTGTATGACTGGCCCAAGGTCACCCAGCCGGCTTCCATGCCTAAGGTAGGATTAGAACTCAAGTTCCTGGTTTCTAGCCAGCAGCCTTCACTACACCAAACTGACTCCGGCTTCAAAATGATTGGAAATGTGCTTCCAACAAGCACCTTATTTTCTACCCAAATTATCACTATGACCTTAAGAAACTGATCAAAGAAACTTGACACGGAAGAGTCTCAAACTCAAAATAAAAAATAGTGAAATTGAATACTCAAATAATAAACTGTCTGGGAAAGCTGCAGCAAAGCAACAAGAAACCACTCCGTTCCTCTCCTGGTAACCTCTCCTGATCAAAAGTAAAACGGGATGAAAGTTATTTTTAACAACGCTAACAACTCAGTTGTGAGTTCAGTTGCTAAGTATAATTTGACCCTAACAGATCTTTAAATAAAAACATACAACATGCATTTGTCCTAAGAAATATTCACATGAAGCTCTAAGAGCATTAGTACTATGCTGAACTTGCACGTACTATCCAGGGACAAAAAATAAAAGGAATTATCATGTAATTATATTAGAATTTAAAATATAACAAAATATGAAATGAAAAAGGCCTTATGGCCTTATGGCTTAAGGCCTTATGAACATCTCATGAGAAACCTATATACAGGTCAGGAAGTCACAGTACAGACAGAACATATTGAAATTGACTGGCTCCAGGTTGGTAAAGGAGTGAGACAAGGCCATATGCTGAACATGTATTAAGGGAAGATAATGTTCATGGTTTTAAAATTGGAGGATGAAACATTTATAACCTGAACTATGCTGATAATACTACTCTGATAGCAAAATTGCAAAGGATCTGCAAGCTTTAGTAATAAAAGTCAAGGAGCACAGTGAAATTAGTTTGGTCTTCTTTATATTTAAACTTAGTTCCATTAAGATTAAATATAAAGAAGACCAAACTAATGACAACAGGTACAACAACCAGCCTCAGAACTGACAGAGTACACAGTGAAGTGCTGGATAGCTTCTGCCTTTTAGGATCAACCATCAACAGTAAAGGAACAAGCAGTCAAGAAATATGCAGCAGACTAGCACTCGGTAGAGCAGCCATGAAGACCTTGGAAGATACTCAGATGCTGTGATCTACAAAAACCCCTGTAACACTTCAAAGTTGAACTTTGAAGAAGCAGGATAGGAAGAGTATTGACACTTTTGAACTTTGGTGTTGGAGAAGGCTCCTGAGAATACTGTGGAGAGCCAAGAAAACAAACCAATGGCTCATCGAACAAATCAACCCAGAGTTCTCACTCAAAGCACAAATGACCAGGCTCAAATTATCCTATTTCAGACACATTATGTGAAGACCCAGCTCTCTGGAGAAGGCTCTAATGCTGGAAAAGGTGGAAGGAAAGAGAAGAAGAGGACGATCAGCAGAAAGGTGGATGGACTCAGTTACAGTGGTGATGAGTGCACCATTGGAAGACCTGAAACTGATTACTTTCACATCTTTATATGAAATGTAGTGGAGATTGATTTTCATATGACAAATATTACTTGAAGTGTCAAGAAGTAACTATAAATATTTGCAGTTACTATTTAACATTTATAAAGCACGAACAATTTTCTGAGCGTTGTATGGATATTACAAGATGCACAGTTTAAGGCAGTATTGACAATTTGTAAATGACATACAATGAAATTTAGAGAAATTATGTTAGGGTAGAAGCTACTAGGATTTTATTGCCTCTCACACACCTGTTCAAAATGAAGTTTATTTTGTGGAAAAAGTCCTACAGAAATATTATACCATGAAAATACTTGTATAGTAGAATACAGGTCTGTTTTATATAATGTCAGCACTGAACTCTTCCTGCTAAAGGTTTACTCATCAGCCACATCCATACAAATAGTACGATTTTGCTTGATATTTAGTAAATCAAGAAGCTAGTACCTGCATGCAGCAGAAAGTTGAGTTCCATCAGCACTGGGAAAGATACGATGAAGATAATCATTCAGGAGCTTGCTGTTCACTATTCCTATGACAAACAGCAAAAGCCAAGTCAGCAATGCACAGGTAATACCTCCAAGATACCAATGTTACTTTCAGAGGTGTGACAAAATACATTCTGGTAGCATGTATTTCTTCTTTACAATTCAAAACAGAATATGATATTCCTGCATGATTTCCCATTTTGGGACTGACCAGGCAAGAGCAGAATGACCTGCCTAACTCTAGCTGCTTCAACAAGTGTTTTCACATCTATATAATAAGTTTTCCTTATAAACATGTAAAACTATTCCTAAATAAAGGCTCACTTAAAAGTTCAGGCTCTTCTGCATTTGTGTGAATTAAGAATTAAGAAGCATATTTTCCTCCAATCCCACATATGACTGAAGACAGCTTCCATCAATGCTCTTTGGCAAGTAATGTACCATTATATCTAATATCCAACAAATAAGATTGTATTCACACAATTTGAAAAGTAAGCTTAACCTGCATGATACATCATACTTTCTGAAACTTCCTCTTAGTGACTAGCAAAAAATGTATGAGCTGTCTTTTTTTTTTGCACCAGGCTACTCTATCTGCAAGTGGGGTTTTTTTTCCTACTAAAGACTTATGTTTTTAGTTCACCTTCCAAATAGATATCAAATAAAATATATACCTTTGCATTTGACCTTTATATAGAACAGAGAGATACCTACAAGATAAGTAGCAAGCTTAATCACTGGCATGCAAATTTGCACAACTGAGTTACTAAAATAACAATGACTCTCACATGCCCTGGTAACTAGTTTTTCTTAACATATTCTCTTATTCCCTTCTCCCCATAATCCACAATATTGCTCCTACCTGCAACTTTGGACTTTTCAGGCTCGGTGCTTAACCTGTAATTCTTCCGAGGAAATGTTGTGCCAGAACTTCTTGATGTCATAGTTCAGGTCCGTATTAATGTCACTAACTTCAAAGATGAAACATGAAATAAATAAATTGATTAGAAATTATAGCATTTGCAGGAAAAAGGCTACCAAAGATTTTAGTGCTCCTAACAAAACTACGTAAGAATAAAATAAACAAGTTATTTTTGCATTTCCTCATTTTCCAGATAACACTCTCTGGCATGCAAAACAATATAAAAACAAAAACTTCTGTTTCTAAGAATCTGCTGCAAAAAAGTAAAAAAAAAAAAAGATCCCCTACATATTTTTTCAAACAGTTTTAGAATATCTGGACTTTATTGGAATTAATATTAAATAAGAAGTAGCTAGAATGGAAAATCAATGTGTAACTATTAAGTTATTTCATTTAGCACAAACTAGAACAGATTAGTAAAAATGAAACATTCCCTACCAGAACTAGTAAAAGTGCAAAAACTAAATTTTAAACAAATAGTAGCAAATACTGTACAAGAAGACTGTGGTTTAAATTAAATCTATTGAAATGATGAGGAAAAAAACGGAAAAAAGCCTGCTCAAGAAAAAACTGAGAAGAATGCACAAAATACATATACATATTTATATTAGTACAAAAGCTTAATAGATAGGTAACCAAACAGCCAACAAGAGAAAAATGTGACTTACATTGTATTTTATGGGGACCTGCTTTAATAGACATTGATTATTCGTAATTATTCAAAGTAATGCTTTTAATAGAATAAGCAATAGAATATTATTCTCAGAGGACTTCTGGTGGGGACATGGCAGACTGAACAACTGTGCCCGTGGGCTCAGCAGGCAGAATTGACAATGTGGCAGGTTTTTTGGGCTCAGGCAGGTTTTTTCCTGAAGCCCAGGAGTGTTTTTCTGGAAAAAGGAAAATACCTGGAATCACCCCATCTGTCCTCTGGACAGCTGCTTGAAGCCAGAAGATTGCAGACAGCATTTGCGTTCTACTAGTAAGAGGTAGCCGGGAGGCCAGAAAGTCACCATTTCCAAGCCGCACTGTAGCCTTAAAGGGACACTAAGATGGGCCACCCTATTTCTAAATCACCCAATTTATATTTAAGTACGCATACCCTAAAGAGAGGCTTTCTACAGCAAGGAGAAGTGGGTTTTCTTGGTGCTTACTGTTATTTTGGGGATTTTTTTAAAAAAAATCTTACGTTTTGGACTTTTCCATCCAAATATTAAGGAGGATTGAGAATAAATAATTGTCTCCCTGTTATTCTGTTTGTACTAAATTTGAAGATATTACCATTTTCCTACATGTTGAATCAGCTGTTTTGAACTTTCCGTTTTCTGTTTCTACTTTCCCTGGGGAACTGTCTGCATATCTCACTTTTGCTTCTGTAAACACATTTCAGAATTCTTTCATATCTTCGACTTTCACTGGTTAAGCTCCTAGGGGGTGCCATAAACTACTGCTTGAGACATGGAGGATTTTAAACAGACTTTCTCTGACTTTCACCAAGATTTTAAAAAGATTCTTTCTGATTCCTACCAAGTTTTTATGCAAGGCATTCAGGACATTGTGGAAAATATGAGGTCTAAAATGTGTCATCTGGTTGGGTATGTCATGGATGAAACTGAGGAATTTAACAGCAACAGAAACATCTCTTCTAAGAGTGAGATCAGGACTTACGTTGAAATGCTGGATGAAGATTGGATAGTTGAGTTGAAGAAATTAAAGGGAGAGATCGAGTTGCAAGCCAAAAGTGAAATTGATCTGATGAAGCACCATGGAAAAGAAGGGGTTATTATGTATGGGAGGTCTCCTGAAGAGAAGCTGGAGTTTTTGAGGGGGGCAGTTGGGCTGTTCAATTTTTTTAAGAAAAAAGCTCTGTACACATTGTGGGGATATGTAAATGCTCTGGTTTATTCTGAAGTGGGATAAGGGTTTAAGAATATTTATCTGGGTTGCTTTTAGGGTTTGGCTGATTTCATTTATCTTTAACTATTTAGATTAAGATTATTAAGGTATAATAAAAAAATAATAAATGTCTTGGTTTAATATGATTATTAAAATTGTTGTATTATCAAATACAACGGCAGACCATTTATATGTTTTTCAGTTTGATCTTTATTATAGTAGACAGGAATGTATAGAATAGTAGTAGGGAGGAAATAAATGTTATCTTGGGGTGGAATTGATTAGGAGGTTTATTTTTTTTTTCTTTTAATATAAGGGGAGGGAGCAACTGTATGTAGTGATTTTTATAATGTGCCAGTGGAATGATTTATAGAAATAATGTGATTTTGGTTTAATATAGAGTAAGGGATTGATTATGGAAAATTGTTGTATATCCTTGCTGTTAAAAGTCGGAAGTCACCTCCTTTTGTAATTTTGAAAAATTTTCTCTTGTGTTTCCACACTTTAGTTTTTTTGTTCTTTTCTTTGTAGTTTTTTGTTTTTCTGTAGCTTTGAACTTTGCTTGCAACTTAATAAAATTCTTATAAAAAATACTATTCTCAGAGTAAAAGACATATTTGTTATATATCTATATACATTCTCAATATAGACATACTGTATAACAATATTGATATATACTGTTTCAACAATATTTGTCTCACAAATATTTACAGATACAGCAGTAACAAAGTCCCCATTCAACATCCTAATAACACTGTCTCATAATATGGAGCAAGGATATTTCAAGTTCCAAATACCTCTCATTTGGACCATCATCATCTTTGTCTTAAATTTACACAACAGCAAAAGCAACTAAGAACATAGTTCACCTAGTAATAGCCATAAGCATATATAGTAATTCAATATTGCCCTTCACACCACAGCACAAAAAGTAACTTTGGCAACATTAGTAAACATTTAATGTATATCCACATGTTGACTGAAGCACAATGTAAGCAATTATAATAAGACTGCAGCGCTGCTTTAAGCTACACTACAAGGGCAAAGGATTTTATTATGGATCGTATTTTCTACTCCCATACATATTCACAAATACTAAACATTCCTACTAAACTTGTCCACATATCCCTACTAGTGTGTGTGTGTACACGTCTTCAAGTCAGTTTTGACTCCTGGCAACTGCCTGGACAAGTCCCTGCAGTTTTCTTGGCAAGGCTTTTTGGAAGTGGTTTGCCACTGCCTCCTTCCTAGGGCTGAGAGAGAGTGACCGGCCCAAGATCACCCAGCTGGCTTTGTGCCTGAGGCAGGACCAGAACTCACCATTTCTCCCCTGTTTCTAGCCTGATGTCTTAGCCACTGCACTATGAGACCTTAAATTAAAAATAAATGAGTTTCTGTAAATCCTTCTTGCCTGGTCACTCAAAGCAATCTCTCCTCAAATCAGCACCTTTGTAAAAAGATATTTTCCAGCCTGAATTAAAAGGTTTTCTAATTATCTCTATGTTGTAAACTTTGATAGAAAATGCATATCTAGAAACAACCCTAATATCAGAGAACGTTAAAAAGAGAGACCAAGAGAAAGAGAGAAACATACAGAGAGCAAGTCAGCTTGACCTAAAATACAGCTGCAAAAGCAGAGATGGCTCTAATTAATAAGGATTTCTATACACTATCTTATGCAGGTTTATTCAGAAGGAAACCCCAATTCTGTCACTCATCTCAAAGAAAGATACTGGATAGCTGAGAAAAAATGCAAATAAGACAGCTGAAATAATCAGGGAGTGGAGTAACTACCATAGTAACAAAGACTGTAATATTTGGCATTTTTTAAATTATTAAAACAAGCCAGAAGTTTATGAAATTATGCAGTTTTTCCTATAGCAGAATCCATGATTTACTCTAGATTTACAGTAGAATCCATGATTTACTGTATCCATGATACAGTAGAATCCATGATCGTTAAGTAAAAAAGGTTGGTATGGATTCTGGACACATTAAAAGTAGTATTTCCTCACACAGTATAGTTAAATTAGGGTTACAGTTAGAAACTGTTAGATGGAACAATGGTCAGATTAAGATAACTATGAAAGGTCAATGAAATTCATGGAGAAAAAGGCTATCAACAGCTGCTTGTTATGATGACCATAACTAACGCTAAGATGAGAAACATGTTGTGAATGTTAGTTAGTGGGGGACAACTGCAGTAGAATTCTACTCTCTTTTATATCATGGGGGGCTTTGCACAGGCATTTAGTTGACCATAGCATGAAATAATATGCTGAACAGATAGGTTTGGGGTTTAATCAATTAGACTTATTTCAGCCTATCAGCAGTTATATGAATAGCAACTCAAAGTGCATAATGTGAATAAATACGCAATTAATTTGTACAAAAATTAATCTCAACCTTGCCTTCTGGATTAACTATGTCAGCCATTTACTACCAAAATAAATGTAAACTCAGGGAAAGAAGCCATGCTTAAGTCAGCTTTGCCTTAACATCTGAAAATCCACAGGACAATATTCTCCCTGTATCAAATCAAATTACATTAAGGCTTTGGCACATGGACATAGAAGCCAGAATCAAAACGGTGGTTTTGAAATATTACTACAGCCACTCTGTATAATGTTGCAATAACTTTGGTCTCCAAATGATGTGGAAGGTTGCAAGCTTCCATAAAGTGTAGAATGATTATGCTGATTTCGAGATTTCCACTGGTAATAAGAAAAAATTCAGGTATCAGCCTTGCACTGAAATACCTGCCACAGCCCATGGCCTTTTGCCTGACTTCACAGTAGCCCCTTCTACTACTGGGAGGTGTGTTGGGAGCTCCTCCAGTTTAGTGATCAATCTCATCCATACCTCCCATTGAAATAGACAGAGCTTACTTCATATCAAGCCAATTTAGGATTAAGGTGCTATGTCTGAGCAGATGACTCCCCACTAAATTCGATGGGCATTAATACCTACTAAGTTAATACGCTTCAAGATCACACTGAAAATCTCGTCTCTTCCCTGGAAGGGCGGTCCCTAAGATACGTTCCTTCCACAATAATCCGGGAAGGTGACACAAATCAAGCAATTTTTTCACAAGAGGGTCGGTCTCCTGGGTGCTGTCGCACACCACAGGAACTGAAGGAAGGAAGGGCGCAAAGGAAGATTAGTAGGCTGGAGATTGTGGGACAGGAAAGACCCCAGAAGAGGAGGGTGGCAGGAATAGCCTCCGCCTGCAACTCTCCCCTGAAAAAGGCCTCCCTCGGCAGGCTCACGCCAAGGGCAGGGACCAGTGCAGCAGGCGATCTTGTCTTGGACTGCCCACCGGAGCCTCCAGCCGCGCGGGCGGCTCCCCACAAGCACCTGAAGCGCCCCACCGTCTTCCCCGCGTGCGACTGAGACGCCGGGCTCGGTTCTCCGAATCGTCTTTAAAGGCCAGCGGGAGAGCAGAGCAGAAGCGCACCGCGCTCTGCCAACCCAGCTGGCCCGTCACCCGGGCCTAGTCGCAGCCCGCGAGCCGAGTCTCGACGGCAGCCGCCTCTCAGGCAGATGGCTCCCCGCACCAGAGCTGGCTACTGCTGCTGTTACTCACCGCCGCCGCCGCCACCACACGCCTGGCTGCCTTGCCAAGCTCCGCCGGCAGCGGCTCCTCACAACATCCGCCCTGCTACGGAGCGCCAGATGGGACACACCAAGCGGCGGCACAACCGCAGTGGCTGGGCGATCCCTCGTTCTTCTGGCAGCGCCGCCCTCGAGAACCAGGTTGAGCTCCCGCAAGCAGGCAACAGCAACGCCCTCCACCGCGGCCGGCTCCGACCCTCCTTCCTTGTCTCCTCAGAACCTCAGGGTCCTCTCCAGCTCACCAGTACACGATACTCTCGGTTCCCCAAGTTCTTGACTTTCACCTCGCATGCGATAGCCCAGATCATTCGAGACAGTACTACCTGTGCGTGTAAAAAGGATAACATCGACCAGGGTCCGCAATATTCCGGGCAAGCACTGGATAGCAGCACAATGTCATAATTTTCTATCAGACTTTTGTAGTCCGAAGATAAATTATCATCTGTGAATCTGAAAATTTGCTACTTAAATGAGAAAAACAAATCTCAGTGGCTGGTTCACAAATTATGGCTTAGTGAGATGAGCGAACCAGCTAAAAAATGAGGTTGTCATTCTAAACCATTGGCCTGGTCCACACAGAACTTGTCTTGTGCTTGATACTGGCTACCTGTGTTGTAAATGCCAAACACTGTTTGCAAACCTCAGTTTATGGCTTAGTATGTTGTGAGACCTTAATTTATTTTTTTATTTATCAAATTTTTATCACTGCCCATCTCCCCCCACAAGGGTCCTTGGGTATGCTAAATGATAAAACATAATTGAAAACTACAGTGGCTGAATTCACACATTAAGCCACAAGAGTAGAGGAAGGAACAAGAGGATCACCTATTGTGACTCAAACCAAAGAAAATAGAAATAGCAGGAACATAAAGAAAATGGAGGTAAAATGCAGGGATTTTTGATCTTGATGGAAACTAAAATTGTGTTATCAAACATCTATCTTGGACTATGAAGCAGTGGAATTCAATGAGAACAATAATATGATTCCCATGGTAGGAGAAGCAAATTGAAAAAGGAGCTACCTGGATGTTGTTCCCTGCTCAACTGAAATGGGGAAGGCACTTTTCAAACAAACCTTAGCTGGAGTGCAGGGTTTGGAGTTGGGTTTTTTTGAGTGTGTGTCTTAACAGAGGAAGCAGACTGTTTCACAGAGAAGCAACTTAACTTTTAAAACAGGATTTTATTGAGGCCAGTCCAAGACATGTACCTGCTTCAAACCAGCAGATCCCATCTTCTTGCTGCCAAGTCAAGGTGGATAGTATCTAAATTGCCAATCTTATTTGGGCAGCTGAAGGAAAATAAAATGCCTAAGCACCTCCCTCCATCCCTTGCAGTCAGAGGTAATTGATAGGGGCAGGGGAAGAGTGGAAATTGGAATCTTAAGAGCTTCGTAATTCCATTATGAAATTCCCATCAACAAGCCACCACCCAGGGTTCTACGAAAACAGGCACTTTTTATTATCTGACCAGAAGCACTTTGACAATCCTTTATACAGATCTATTTAAAAAGACAGATCCCAGAGAGAAAAACAGACAATTGATTAAATGCAAGCAGGTGCTCTTCAGTTTTGCAGGCGAGGATCACTGAATCTGACAAAGGGGTGATTAATACAAGGTTATGGTACAATAGATCATTTTTATATTGGAAATCTAAATCCTGCTGTGGGGGCAATTATTACAAAATACCCCAACATGTGCTATTAGGCTCTGATCTATCTCTGTGACAGTAGGTTCTACTCACCTCTGTGATATTAACTGTCTCATTGCTTTTTATTTATACCCCCTCAGGTTTGGCAGATTCATGGGCTAAGCAGCTCAATTTCAAATTTTTCTCTCATTGGCAGCTGTCCCCAGAAAGTTTAATCATACATGTACTGAGTTATTTTCTCAATCTGTTTTATTAAGCAGAAAAAAAGTAACTGGAACAAATACAATTTATATAATGCAGTATTGATAAATCTGTTTTCTAGAGTGCTTCATGTAGTATTATCTCAGAGAAACCTCCACTCTTGTGTACTAATTGTAATGAATTCCTTCACTAGGTATTATTTACATGCTACTGGGTAGGTTGGCCACAGAAAAGAGCATGCAGGTCTGGGACTCTGGAAATACACTTAAACAAAATCAGCTTTAGCTATATTATAATCCATAAACTCTTTTATAAGAATATTTGCTTTTAGTGTCTGACTTGGAAATTTCTAGAAACCAGAGTCTCCAAGCAAACATAAAACACATCACACCTGGTTTGGCTTAAAAGCCATGTCCAGTCAATAATGCAAATTTATTGGAGAAAGCATCTGTATGACAAGAACATCAAGAGGAAGCACCCAAGTAGCAATCTCAAAGTTACTGTCTCTCGTTACTGTATCTAGAGTGCAGCAACCCAGATGATCATTTGATGGTAGCAAAGAAAACAGTTTGTATGACTTCAGTGCCTTCTAGTTTTTGTAGCCCAGATGTGTTAACCCTAGTTTTAGAGGAAAATAGGCCACAATCCTACAAAAGTTTAGCACTTGTAAATCCATTTGAACACTCTTCAATCCCTTCCCCATTGCCAGTCATTGGCAAGCATTCCTGAAAAGAAAGGGAAAAGATAGGCAATGACCACCAGGGTTGTAAGCTAGACTGAGAAAACAAAGAAGAAAGTGTTTGGGTGAAGGTCATAGCAAGCTATATGCTACCAGGAAAACTACACGGATAATTGGGCAAATTGACAGAACTGCATTGTGAAGGTGGTGGTGGAAAGCTGCTACCAAGGTAGAAAGAGCTTATGGATAGGAACCTCCATCAAAATCAGATTCTTTTCAACACCTCTCCTAATGCTATTTTTTTTTTGAGAGATGACATTCTGTGTTATCAGTTTGAATTTACAGAAGGCAATGTCATCATTCTGTAGGTCAGCAAGGCTTACTTCAAATATCCTGCCTTTCAGTCCATCAGATCATTTTGGTTCCCTGAGTCCTAGTTACTAACGTCTTTCCAATGTTTTGAATACTGACTTTTGCTGGGCCCCTGACATCATGCCAGTCTTTGATAAGGGATCAACTGCTTTCTTCTTAGTGCCTTTCTTTCCTCTTTTAGTGAGGTGTTCGTTCTTGCCTGCCATTGTATCACATCAAGAACCAAAGAGCGTTGTATGTAGTATTACAACTGTGGTCATACTATGGATTGTAATGGTATTACAATACTGACAAATTTATTTTTTAAATTTTTGTAGGATGAAAGTCACCTTTTCCCCCAGATTCAACATTGCTTTTTGAAACTGGTGTTACTTTGGCCACCTCCTAATTCTCCAGTACAGAGGCCGGTCTTACAAATTATACATGTTCGTTGATCAATTATGTGCCATCAAGTCAGTGTCAACCCTTAGTGACCACATAGACAAACCTTCACCAGGATGAAACGTGTTTGTTAGGTCAGCATTACTGTATCCATGTTAAGAATATTCAGTGGAAATAATCTTGGACCAATTGTTTGGTTATTTTAAATTTGTCACTAAAGTCAACTGTTAATACTATTTGCTTTGTTCTTCAGAATTTCTTCCTCAAAATATCAGTTCAAGCACAGATAACTCCCCAGCCTATCTTACAGTATCTAATTTGTAAATCACTCTGACTAGACTGAAAATAGGAACTGGAAAAAACTGGCTTCAACAATTTTATTTATTACTACATGCATATCCCACCTTTCTGCTTACATAAACATTAGAATCAATAGTTAAAAGCTTGGTGAAAGAGAAGCATTTTTGCCATTTTCCTAAATATTGGGGGATACTTAATGTTTTTCAAAGGAAGTGATTTTCTGGAAAGCAAAATGCCACAATATTCTAAAAAGTTAATGATAGTTCATGTCAATGTTTTTGTCTGACAACTGGTTTCAGCAACTGAAATTGGAACAACCTTGTGGAAATATCTCCTTGAAAATGTTCTCCTTTTCAAACTCTCCTTCAGCAAATATAATCAAGCCTGTCAGATTGATTAATTGATAGGGATTGAATACTCTTGTTCTGTAGCTGCCATGACAGAATATAGTCACATCAATAACAAAAAGCCACGTCCTGATTCAGTTATCTTTTCTGCTTGCAGATTCAGGCATTTTCGTCCTCTTTCATTAAAGCTATTTGATGACAAACTGAAAAGAAACGAAAACAGAAAGTATAACAAACTGCTGGAACTGAGGCCAGTTCTTTTAGTATGGATTGTCATGCCACTTCTAATTTACCTTCAAGCTACTTTTCCCTACTAGACTAGTTTTCATTCAGTTTCATGAAGGAGAATTTGCTTTATACATTATTTCAGAGGAGAAGAGAAATTTTGGAAAAAGGCTCGTGGGTGGACAGCAGTAGTCTTGCACATACATACTTGTCAGTGGTCAAGGAGCCAGTATTCCATTACAATACTCTCCCTCTCTCTCCTGCAGTCTTCTCAGCTTCCCATAGTTTAATTATATCCCAAAGGAAACTCAGCCCACAGGGCTTTTTTCACCACTACAAGGAAATCCTGCCCTTGAAAAGTTGTTCAAGAATTTCTCCTTCACCTACAAAAATAATTCACCCAAGCTCTCTGCTGACATATAAAAGCAAGCAGCACTGAAATAATCCAATGATGTAATAAGTATGAGCTAATTAAGTGAATAAAATGTAGTTACCAAAAGAGAAAATACAAAGGGAGGTGTATATCCTGACCTATGTTTGGAATTAGCTATTTTAGAGGATGCTCCAGACACGACAAATACCTGAGACATAATTCATAAGCAGATATTGAAATAACGAATACATGTATCTTCAGAAATATGAAGTCTTGTGGTAGTCACATGCAATGAGCTAGGTATATACTGGGTTCTGATATGAAAAAAACTTTCATGCACTATATATTTTACATTTAATGGCCCTTTATGTGAACAAAATTAGGGCAGGAAGTTGGTGGAACCTTGAGATACCAGCACAAACTTTAGCAAGGTACAATTGTTACTCAAATGCAAATTCTATATATCTTTTGCAGGGAAACCTAGCTATTATATACCCCTTTCAGTGGACAGTGAGTGGGGAAAATTTGATCACCTAAACTTAGCAATGTAATTCTTATGGGGACATTAGTTAACTTTTGGTTTCTCCAAACATGCCACTTTATTTCTTCAATTTTCACATTTTTGATCAAGTGCCATCAAGTCGGTGTCAACCCTTATTGACCCCACAAATAGATTTCCTCCATGATGATCTGTCCCTATTGGGGTCTTCCAACCGTGCCCGTTGCCACTGTAACTGAGCCCATCCACCTTGCTGCTGAGCCCATCCACCTATTCTTCTCTTACATCTTTTCCAGCATCATAGATACCTCATGAGAGCTAGGTCTTTGCATAATATCTCCAAAAGTAGGATAATTTGAGCCTGATCATTTGTGCCTCAAGCATATGAATCTCTCTTCCAAGGCCTCAATTGCTACTCTACCAACTGCAGCACATTTCTTAATTGCTAGTTCCTTTACTGGTGGCAGTAAAGGAACACATCTTGCTTTTATGTTTTGTCAATTTAGATTGAACTTGAGCATAAGACCCCATCAGCCTCCTTTTCTTCTGCATCAGTGGTTAGAGCATAAATTTGGATAATCATCATATTAGCTTGTCTACAAAGTGTAATTGATATTATTTGGTCCCTGATTGCATTATACCCAAGCACAGTCTTTGCTATATTATTCTGACTATGAAAGGCAATACCATTCCTTTTGTCTCCTCAATAGTAAATATGATCTTCTGGCTGAAATTGTCCAGTTCCTGCCCATTCAATTCACTGGTCAAATATGTCCATGTAGAGTCAATTCATTTCATATTTCACTATGTTGAGTTTTCCCATAATTACCTTTTCACGGTAATTCTGTCTTTGCAGCTTCAGGTTTTCTCTTCCTGCATGGCAACATCAGCAACTAGATGTATGGAACACTTTAATCTAGCTGTGTCATAAACACCATTGTTACTCTGATAGATCCTCAGCTACTCCTCAGTAGCATATGGAGTGCCATCATCCAACACTACGTCATCACTTTATCTTGCCTGTTCTTGTGGGCTTCTTAGCAAAATACAACAGTAGTTATATAGTTATGATTGTCTCTAGCATCCTTCTATTTTGCTCCTGTGCAATATAAGCGCCTGCCTGTTTTAGCTGGGCAGCTTAGATGACCTTCATACCTTGGCTGACCCTGCTGGGAGCATACCTCTTGGTGTACACTCCCAGCAGCCCCCCACCTCACCCTGCTACAGTGAGACGGCATAGCAGGACTAACTTCGCTACTATCTTATTACAACACAAGTTTTACTGTCTGTAAAATGTATTAAAGCAGCAAGAATAATATTTTAATATGGGGATAGCTCTATATATGACTGTACCTATAGAAATTAATTAAACATTGTGGATATATTGCATATCTGATTAAAGTGGTATGCCAGTTTCCAAATAAAACACTCCTGTGGACACTACATGCTTAAGCAATAATGTCTTCCACAGTTTATACCACTAACAAGAAGAGACAATTCAGCTTGTTGAAAGCTGAATAATTTTACAAATGAAGAAAATACGCATTATCCAAGTGCTCATGCCTACCATCTCTCTTTAAACACATTTTAACTTTGCACTTGGTTCAGCCAGTTTCAAACTACAGGTAGTCCTCGTTTAGTGACCACAACTGGGACTGGCAACTCCACCACTAAGCAAAGTGGTCACTAAGTGGGAAATCATGTAACTGCGACTGTGCTTTCCTTTTACCCACTTCCCCACCCTTCAGAGTGCTCCACCCCACCCCGTGTACTAGGATAACTGACTTGAAACTGACAAGACTAATCAGTTTTGCATCTTTGACTTTTGTTTCCTCCTAACCACTCCCCTGCCCTTTGGAATGCTCACTTGGCCCCTGGGATAATTAACAAGAAGGGAATTAAAGTGTGTATTTACATTCATTGAAGAGGAAGGGATTACGAGAGAGTATGCAGGCCCACAATGGGGAATACACATTGAACAAAATGCACTGGCAGCCACAAGTGTGCTATGCAAACAGCCAGGTGTGTTCCCCATTGTGTGCTAGGCTTACTCTCTTGTAATCCCTTCCTCTCCAATCTCTCTACTCTGTGGTGGTGGGGGGACAGGTCAGGCACAGAACAACACAGACTGACTATACTGGCGATCACATGACTGAGGGATGCTACGAAGGTTGTAAACTCAGGAATTGATCTCAAAGTTATTTTTTCAGTACCGTTGTACCTTTGAATGGTCACTGAATGAGGCAGTCGGTAAGCAAGGTCTACCTGTACTCATGATTGTAGTAGCCTTTATGAGCCTTCTCCAAATTCTTCAATTCTTACTGCATTTGTTGTGCCTGTCCTAATTTTCAAATAGAAGTGGTGTGCTGACTTTTCTATTCGGCTTCTAGCAATGGTATGCTCTGTCATGCTTTTCATTTTACTCTGTGAGAGTATACCATATCCTTAACTGGAGACCTAGAGCACAAAAGGATGAGCCAGTTATTTGCAGCAGCATGAGGGCTGATAACCACTGAGAGTATGAACTCAGGTCCTGGCTTGATAAGGTGTGCATCCAACTTGTCTTCCCTTATATATATTTAATAGCTATGTCCTTTTGTTTAAACTCTTTTTCTATGCATGTGGATTAGTGTGATGTCTGGATAAATATATATGATTGCTATGCTGCTGTTGGCAACTTTTTGGCCTTGGATCTCCACTCACCATTGGCCAGAGACCCTTTAGAAAGTAAATCTTGTCAGGAAATCTTGTACAAAAGCATAGAAAACTAATGAAAAGTTGATGTTTGGAACAGAATCTTGAGTGAGATTTTGGAGTTCTCATACAAGATCTCGGTGTTCCCATCTCAGATGTGGGGGGAGGGAGGAGTTGTAGTGCCACTTGGACTGATGACATACATCTTGACATTTGCAAACTCATGTTGCTCATCTTTTTTATACTAACAAGAGTTCTGTCTCCAAATATCTGAAGATGTTCTTCCAGAAGACGAAGAGTACTCATTCTTAATTGAACCAAGGAAATAATGAAAATCAAGGGCTAGATGGCCACCTGTCAGGAATAATTGGTAGCACCCTTAATTCTAGTCCTGAAATGCAGGATTGGACTAGTTGACCTTCAAAAACCATTTGCTGTCTAAAATTCCCAATTTTAAAAACATAGTATACAAATATAGGGTCAGTTTTCCATACCAGGCAATTAACTGAAGTTCTTCACCCCCACAAACACTCCACTAACATATCCATTTCTAAGAAGACAAGCCAAATGTTCTCTTCCGGCCTTATCAACACTCACCATAAAATAGCCACGCTAGTGCAATTTTTCATTAAGTCCTGGATGAATGGGACAGAGTTCTCTGTGAAGGAGTTGTCTCGAAGCTTTAGGCTGTAGAGTCTGTGGCTAGTTCTCAGAACAGCACAAAGTTCTTGCATACAAGCATCTGTGAGGTAATTGCGATCAAGTCTGGCAAAGAGAAATTTAGAAGCCACATCACAGGCTCACTTGCTCTTTCATAACAAAATCAGAATATACACATACACACATTCATGTATGTAAGTGTGTGAGAGACACAAATTATTACAGATCGTTCTCCCCCCCCTCCACTTTAACCAATTATATTTGAATTACCCTTGGGTAATGAGACAGAGTCTTCCTGGTCTAAGTATTGCCCTCTGCCTTAGACTTGATTCAGCAAATGTTACCATGGATACAAATCAACACCAGCACTATCTAGGTTGTACCCTTAAGTTCTAAATGCATGGTGTAATCTCCAAACATCACCTTGTCATTTATACTCATTTTGAAGCCAAGCAGGCATCGAGTGATATCTGTCCTCACCTAGGCTAATATTTAGAGGTCTCACCCTTACAAAAAATCCTGGCCCCCAGTACTATCACATCCTAGCACTATAGTCAGTGTTAAACCCCAATACATAACAGTGTTCAAAAAGCTTCCCTGGGAACTTGGGGAAAAAAACAGTCCATCTCAGCTGCATGTTGTCACAACACAGAACCACATCCAGAACTATCACATGCCACAAATTACTAAAGGAGGAAAAATCCATAGGCTCCTGTGGAGACCAAATGGCTGAGAAAGCTTGAAGATTTAGCACAAGAAATGCCTAGAGTTCTTCGTTTACCTATGCTTCACGCACCTTAAATGCCAGAGGAACATTGGAAAACTTTTTGTAAGCTACCAGAAAGCAAACATCCAAGGCAAAGAGCTCCTTTTCCTCAGTTGACTGAGGAACAGACCTTCAGGTATAGCCTGAACTTGAAGGTGATAATTGATCTTTGTATGTTTTTTATGTAAGTTGTCTGCTGCCTTCGAGCTCTCTAGGAATAGCTCATCCTATCCTCATCCCTGCCTTGCTCTTCACTATCCAGATTGATTGATTGACTGTTCCAAACATCAGTTCTGAGTAACTAATACCTAATTAGGTACCTCAGGTTTTCACCCAACTTCCTATTGGTTATCAGGACAAAAATGCCCATTTGTTCCAAGACAAAACATGCACCCAACTGTTTAGATGTCCTTTTGCTTTTTATTACTCACTCCAAATTAGTCAAATTACAACCCAGTTCCTTCAGAATGGTACAGAGAACGTTCACTCCCGAGTTTCCAAGTTTGTTATCTCCAAATCTGCAATGTAGAAATAATAATTCTAGAGAATCAGAATCATAAATATTCTTTCAAAATGTGAGAAGAAGGTGCAATTAGGAAAGCAAGGATCATAACATGAAAGGCATTTATAAATCTCAGCTTCAGTTTGAATTTAAATTTGGAAACAGGAAAGGATGGATCACTTACTGTAAAGCTGTACAGTTCTTAATTCCTGGAGCCAAAGCTTTGATGTGATGAGATTTCAACATGCAGGAATTTAAGGTAAGGGAATGATCCTCAATTGTACTATGCTGCAGACAGAACGCCAGGACTTTGCAGTCTAATACTGACAGTGTGATGTCGGACAGGTCAATACTTTGGAAATGATGCATCACACGCTTTACAAATTCTGGCTCCTGGCTCTCAAACAAACACTGAAAAAAATTTAGCAGGCGATAGCCTTCCTGAAGGAATTTCTTAGCAGCTACTTCTTCTGCCTTCTGCAATAAGAGAGGCTTCGCAAGGTCAGAAGTCTCGCACTGGAGGGTTTGCTCAAAGAAGATGTGCATGTTTTCACTTGTCAGGCCAAATATGAAACACACAGTTAGTACAAAATGCTGCTGATTATGTGGCTTCTCCCATTCAGCCAATAATCTCTGCAAGTCCCTCGTAATGTTGTCCCTCTCTTCTGTTGTCTCCTCTGGCAGTATATACCACATGGCAGCAAAAAACTCTTGAAAGCAAAGATGGAAAAAACTGTAGAGATTGCGGCAGCCCAAACCCCTCCTGAATGCTCTTTTATCTAAAAAGAGGTCTTTAAGAGCAGAAATATCCAAGCCATGTTCCTTCAGATCCTGCTCTTCAAAGAGGATTTTTTGTTGCATTATGCCGGCCCTTGCCAAAGAACAAAGTTTTCTGAACTCATTCTGAGGGGAGGTTTTCCATCTAGGATTATCATGTTCAAGGAGAACACGAAAAAACTGCACAAACACTTTTGTTGTGGTGTCCAAGGTGTCTGCAATCTCATCTTCAGTTTCCAATTCTATTTTAATCACAGAGCAAATGATCCAGCACACCATTGGGATGAAGCAGATGGTGGACACTGCAACAGTATTTTCAATGAATCTCAGTGCAATATTGGCTTTCCGCTCATCTTCAAAGAACTTGGAAAAAAATTCACGGCGACCTTTTTCAGAGAAGCCAACAATTTCGGTGAACCTGGGAACCTTCAAGCATTGCTGCAGTCTCTCTAGAGCACCAGGCCTTGTGGTGATTAAGAGGAAGGACTCTGGCAAGAGTATCTTCCTCAGCAGGCTGTTTAGAATACTTTCCAAAGGCATCTTTAAATTAGGCTTATCACACAAGTAACCTTCTTCACATTCAAAAAAGCAAGAAAGCTCATCAAAACCATCAATGATAAAAAGCAGCTTTTCAGAGTGGGCTAAGATTTCTTCCACTGGGGCATCTCTGTCCTGACACTGCTCAACAATAAGATCATCCAAGCTGCTGACTTTCTCAGCAAAGTTCAATTCCCTGCAACGAATGCAAAACACATAATCAAACATATCCGGATAAAGCTGCCCAGCAGCCCAGTCCAGCATGATCTTCTGCACAGTCATGCTTTTTCCAATCCCTGCAGGCCCTTGTAGCACTACTGTTTTGGGAATTATTCCTGATGCATCAGGGTCAAATAAATCTTCAAGGTCAGTTGATAAATAATCACTGTTGGTTCTGAGGATCTCCAGGTGCAACCTGCCAGTGGCAAGGAGTTCATGTTCCTTTTGCTTCTGGGGCTGATGCTTCTTGATAAAAAGCAACTCTGCATAACATGAATTCAAAGGAATGCTCTCACCACAGAGACTGTTCCTTTCTTCTGTCATTTGGCAGAATTCTTCCTTCACATACTTGGCATACTTTTTTTTGTAACCTAGTAAAGTGCCAGAAAACAAAGAGAAGACCCCACCATCTAGTACGGTATTGTTCATAACTTAGCGGTCTATCAAAAGAGATCCTCCATCTCACAATGTTTCTTCTTCATGTCCATCTACATCATTCTTCCACATTCTAGTACCTTCTACCAAAGGCTACACTGACTCATGGGGATTATGAAAGTCACAGTTTAATATTTCTAGAGGGCACCGTTTGAGGATGGCAGGTATAAACCACTGATTCCTCCAATTTATCTTGGGGTTTATATACAGGAAGTCCTTGCTTACCAGTAAGTTCAGCAACTGTTTGAAGTTGCAATGGCACTGAATGAGTGGTACTTACGACCAGTCCTCAAAGATCTGGCTGTCACAGTGCCCCCGCCATCACATGGTCACAATTTGGGCACTTGGCAACCGTCTCGCACTTACAATGGTTGCAGCATCCCATGGTCACATGACTGCCATTTGCAACCTTCCCTTCCAGCCTCCCACAAGCTAAGTCAATGGGGAAGTCAGCAGGGAAGGTCACAAGTAACCTGGCAAGACCCCCCGGGCCTTCCTGAGCTCATGCCCTGCCACACCATCCACCCCGACTTTCCTGCACTCGCGCCCCACCACTCCCTCCCCCAGCCTCCCCCAACTCGCACGTGGCCTGCGCCAGGCCTCCCGAGCCCTCTCCTGGCCTCCCCCAACTCGCACATGGCCTGGGCCAACCCCACAGCACCCCCACACTCTTTACTTGAGATTCCCTCCACTTCCCGTTTAATGACCCTGCATGTCTTGGGGTTACAACAGCACAGGGACTGCCAGGATTGTCGTCATTATGTGATGCTGTCATGTGATGTCACGCTTTACAACTGCATCACTTAGCAACAGCAATCCTGGTCCCAATTGCCATCGTAATCCAAGGACTACTTGGACACTTATATAAATGATTATAATGGGTTATAATGAGGCATTCACATACCATGAATGTGATCCTTGAGCTCTGAAAAGGAAACACAATAATTAATTAGCTATGAACTAATAGTTCAGTTCTAAAGGTCCCACTGAACAAAAATATAGTTGATTATATCTTCAAAGCACTTTGAAAAATTAATGGCTTTGTACCAAGTATATTATTATTATTATTATATACACAACAACATGAAATCATAGCTGCCAATTCTTTAGCTGGCGTTGGCCTTCAATCGCATCAAGTTCTTCCCAAGAACCTAGGATGTTGTAACATATCGGTGTAGTATATGTGTGGGTCCAAGCAGTGGGGCCTTTTGTAATTGACAGATAGAAAATCTGCGCATTGACAAAATTTCCAAGTGCCATCCAAGGCTTTTTGGTATGGCACCCAGTGGAATTGGATAACCATCTTGTAAATTAGAAACAGGAAACCTCTGGCCTTTCAGACATTTTTGGATATTTAAACTCATCTCAATCACAGCAAACACAGTCAACAGTTGGTTAGAATCCAACAACATCAAGAAGGTCAAACAGGGGTCTGTTAAAAGCATCAATCATGTCAAAATAATGATATACATGTTGTGATTATAAATCACACAATTATTTGTGTCATGATGCACATACATAATTCATGTCATTCGTATGACGATGCAAAGCACTTGTTATTTGCACACATACCCCATAGATGTCTATGGGGCCAAAGTTCTCCCGTCTTGCCCTAAATGATTACTTGCAACATGAAACAATTGTATTGCTAATATGGTATATTACAGCTAATGAGCAGTATTTGGATCCAAAGCTGGCAAGGATGCTTTGGATCTGGCATGAGCATCCTCACTGTATCTGCTCCTTAAAAGAACCAGAACTTTTCTTGGTTTTCCATGGTAGCTGTGAGGACTCAGGAAAATACCGTGTTTGAGTTAAGGAGGTCTTATGGCAGAGAAAGGTGCAATCACATCACTCCCCTATTGCTGCCTCCTTAACTCAAATGTGTATTTCCTTAGTGCAACTCCCTTAAGGTGCAGCTGACAGGTACACGTTGCCCAAGCTAGAACAGAAGCACTCTTGCCCACTCTGGATCTAAATACTTCTAAATACTTATGTTTCAGCAATCCATACCTTTGCTGAGATGAGAAGCAGTTTTCTTAAAACCCATGTCTTCCAAGACAGTTATCATTAGGATAGCCACCTTCTCTTCATAGAATTCGACAAGGAGATCCACCAGATCCAAGCAATCTGCATTTTCCAACCGACCACGTGGAATATTCTTTCCCTGAGGAGCTGCTACATGTCGCAGCTTAGACTTAAACAACTTAATGTCTCCTTCCTCAAGCTGTTCTAAAGCATCTACTAGCAAGTCCTTCATCTTTCCTCCTCCAGTGTCCATTGCAAGGTCACGGCCAAGCTACAAACACAAACATATTTTAGGGGCTAGAAAAAACAAAGCAAACGTTGGCATTCAGAGTGGATTGTGCATAATCTTGGCAGATGGGTGGAATACAGGGAACCCAAATTACAACCTGTACTGAATAGGCATTTAACTTTCACTTACCACCAGCCATTTCTGAGTTTCAATTCACACTCAAACCAACTAAGGCCAGGCTTGGGATCATGAAGGCAGTATTGTCTTTTTAAAGCAAGAGCCGAAGCTGGGAACTTAAGCTGAGACCACGTTTAACCAGGCACACAGAATGGTCTGGGGCAGAAAAGCAACTATGTACTATTCAAAATCACCATGAAATCCAGCTACAACTGGCACCAGAAAATGCCAGAAGGTACTTTTGGTCTCTACAGTAGAAGGCACCCAATTCCTACCAGATGTTTTCTCACCAAGTAAAAAGTGTGATATACCTGGTACAAACATACAGGAGCCAACATGGTCTGGGAAGTCAAAGAATTGGTGTAACTTGAACAATTACATATTAGGTCTGATACAGTTTCAGGGTTCTGAGAATGGGCAATATAAGGGAAATTACCCAGCTTGTTGGGGAAGGTGACGACTGGGGGAGGCAATGGCAAACCACCCCACTATAGTCTGCCAAGAAAATGTCACAAAAGCTGCATCCCCCCAAAGGTTCAGACATGACTCAGGGGCCTTTCACCTTTCACAACTATAAATCAGATTTTGGAATTAAAAGTACTGAAGATAATTTTTGGATCCTCCATGCCAAGGATCTATGTACAGTAGACTCTCAGTTAACCAGCACCCGTGGGGATTGGTAGATGCCGGATAAATGTAGTTTCTGGTTGCTTGAGAGTTATTATTAAATTTTATTTAAAGTATTGTTTACTCAGTTTTTTTGCTGGTTGCTTGAGAGTGAGTTCTGGTTAACTGAGAGTCTACTGTATTATTTATTCGATATTTTTTTTTGCCGGTTGCTTGAGTTCTGGTTAACTGAGAGTCTACTGTATGGGTATTTGCCTTCCCCTTATAACATATCCAGCAGCACTGCAATGCCTCCTTCACTGGCTTATCTTTCAGATTTGCCTTTATTTTTTCCAAGAAAATATGGTCACTGTAGCTATATCTCTTCACATGCAATCTTACTGCCCTTTATGTCTGAGGATTAAGAGCATTCAATCAAGTTTCTAAATACAAATATTTTTTAACTACCATTTTACTCTAAGCTGTTTTGTCAACGGCATATTTCCTTTTATTATAAGCATATTTGTGGAAATTATTACTAGCATCCAGCTTCTCTATTTCTTAGCAACAACAGCCTTGAAAATCCTTCAATTGAAAAGCAGAAGGGCAACCAGGTAAGAAAGGAAGCTCCTATCTGACTAACAAAAAGTCCATTTTTCCATATGTTATAAAACAAGATTGGGCAGCCAAGACCTTGCAAATCGGTGTAGAATACAATTCCAAATCTTCACACTAGCCAACTTTGCCGTAATAATGCTAGGAAACATATATTAAAAACATAGGAGGCTGCTATGGAGGTACGTTGTGGCTTTGCGGCTTTGTGTATTCCTGCTGAACCGCTCCATCGCAAAATGTCTCAGCAAGGGGCTACCCCACCGCCAGACCCTCGCCTCGCCTCTGCCCCAGCGGCAAGAAGCGGGTCTCTCCGTTTCCTCTCGCGCTGCCGGCCATAGTTCAGGCATTTTCAGTAGAGGGAGCAGCCTCCACCCTCTGCACCCCGGGTTTTATCTGAACTGCGTTTCAGTGAAACGCAGCTTCCCTCCAAAAAGGACCGTAGGCCAGCCCCACCCACCGTCTGCAGGGCAAAGTATCCGTGGCGGCAACGCCGTACCAGTTTAGCCCAGCTGCTAGGTGGGCTTCGCCAACTCCAAGTACCTCACCTGACCGGGACGGCAGCTGAAGGAAAGCGAGCCAATGCAAAACAAGTCACGCTTCCGGAGTCACTTGCAGGTCACGGCATCTGCCTGGCAGCCGAGAACGAAAATGAAAGCCTTAAGCCTGACAAAGGGAGGCGAAGGAGAAGCTGACGTGGAAAGCAAACATTTGGGGCTAGGCTTGCCCGAAAGAGGCTTCCCCCAACCTCTCAGCACTGCTCCCCCGAAGGAGACATTTAGTTTCTTTTGAGTGAACGGGACAGTAGACTTTAAAACAGATAAAAGATGTGCACTCACAGGGAGCAAAGGGGATGTGTAGGGTAGCATAAAGTGGACAGAGACTGCACAGAAAATTTCCGGCGGGAAGTAGTGTGCGGTACACCGGTGTAGCCAGCATGCTGGCTGGGGAATTCTGGGAGTTGAAGTCCACGCATCTTAAAGTTGCCAGGGTTGAGAAACAGGGCCTACATAGCTGAGGGGGAGAAATCCCTTGCATCTGCAGTTGTAAACATTTTGTCCAGACTGAGAATCTGTTTCTGTCTCAGCTCTTCCATTAAATCCAGCTTGCAATTTATCATAATCCTGATGCCCCTCCATCTCTGGCTGTCTCTCTTCTGCTCAGATAATAAGTTAAGTTTGAGTTAAATAGAGCTTCCCTTCCATTTTTTCTTGAAACTATTGATGGTCTAAGCTTTGATCTTTTAGTGGCTGGGAAGAGTTATATTTGTACTGTGTATGTAGAAAAGTGGAAAAAAATCAAAACTGGAAAAATAAAATAATTACTTGCAGGAAGCTCCTCGTCCTGTTAATACTCAGACTACATATTCATATCACCCATGGTTTTGACCTAGTACATTAACCCATTTTGGTTTATTAAATAAGGTATAAAACTAATCAGGCATACTGTGTGGAATAAATCATACACTGTCACGTGGGAATCACATACTATCACATGGGAATTGATGTAACATTTGTGGCAAATAGCATGACATTCCTAGAATGAGTTAAGATCGCCACTTAACCTTCTCTGTTTGTTAACCTTCGTCTATTTAAAGCCCAAACTCTAAGGGCAGGACTAACTTTAAAAAATTCTGCAGTAGAGGGAATCCACTACTGGCAAAGAAAGAAAAGAAGAAATTCCTTTAAACCTTTGAGTACATGAAGTATTGGTGTTTAGCAGGGAACTGAATTCTTGAAACTCTTTATAGTACAATTGCGAGATCTGGGGCAGGGGCAGCAAAATATTCCTGCCACTTATTTCCCCAGAAAGGATCAAGAGTATTTTGCAGATATAATGGGGGCATGTCCTACTGACTTGGGAGAAGAGCTAGAGGGAATTTTAAGCTCTGTAAATGGTGAGTGGTATCTTCAAGAGTGAAAAGCAATGTTTTCAGGCTGTTGCCAGTGGTCTTCTGAAAACGCCGTCTTACAGGCATAAGAAAAGTACATGTAGCTAAATCTGTTTTATACCAACCCCATTTGTTATACCTCCCCACATCATTTTTTTTTAAATTTTACTTGAATTTCAGAAATTTGCATAGTGCTGATACATTTTAATGTGCCCATAATTTTTGATACAAGCTGTTTCCAGGATGCTTATTTCTTATACGAACAAGTAAATTCCACCATTTCCTATAAAACAGCCATTCAGGTGTAGGGACAATGCAGCCACCCTGGAAGACATATATGGGGTCCCTTTACCAACCTTTGCCCAGACTGAAGAAGCTGCTTGGACAAGCAGTGAAACGTTTCTACCAAAAAGAGAGAAATCCAGTTGCCATGACTCAACCTACAGACAGTTCCACCTGGATAACTCAGAATCTTCATCGACATATGCCTATAAAACAATTATTCACTACTCTGGCTTCTCATAGGAAGGATTTTATCAGAGACATTTTCAGGTAAAGCCATCTAACCACTGATATATCCAGATATTGCCATTGTGTAGCAATTATAAGTAAAAATTAGTTTTTTACTTCGCAATTTCTTATTCTAGCTATCAGATTTATGTAGCAGTACTAGCTGTGGAGAGAATTGAATCATTTGTTTAGCTATGTATATTACTTTAAATACATTTTTCCAAAAATCTGATGTTTTATCTCATTCCCACCAAAGGGAAAAGAATTTTGTGTTTTATTTACAGGCTTACCACCATGTTTTGAATACTGAGAAAATGCATGTGAGATTCTTATTTGAGTTTGATGCCACCGATGTAAAAATTTGATGCATTTTCTGGAAAGATGCTGATAAAAATCCTTCATGCCACGATAGAGACTTCCAAGTATTATTGTCTAATTGTTCCTAATTGTCCCAGACTTTTAGACCTGTGATAGATTTGCTGTACAGGTAGTCCTCATTTAACAACAGCAATTGGGACTGGAATTTCCATTGCTAAGCGACACAGTCATAAAGCATGATCTCATGTGACTGCACCGCTTAGCAATGGAAATTCTCACACTTCCAGCTGCAGTTGTTAAGCAAATCCTGCGATGTCGTAAGTGTGATATCAGGTGGTCACCATTTGCAACCTCCTGCCAGCTTCCCCATTGACTTTGCTTGTAGAAAGCCAGCAAAGGAGGTCGCAAATGGCAATCATGTGACTGTGGGACACTGCGACATCATAATTGCAGTCACTGAATGAGTGGTTGTTAAGTGAGGACCATTTGTAAACTATCTAAAATAAAATCCGATAAAAGTACAGAATGTTTCTTTGGATTCTATTATATTGTCAGGCTCTGCCTGAGACCCAATAAAAACAGACGCTAGAGTAGACTTAGGTTCTGGGTTTATTTGGGAGTAGAGTGCATACCCTTAGAAAGCTGAGAGTGAGGGGAACGCGCCGGAACGGGATTTAAATAGCCCGCGCCGGTCAGCGCTCCACCCCACCTTACCCCAGGTGCGCCCCACGAGTCCCAACCGTTCGTCCAGGTGAGAGGTCGTCCAGCCCCCTGCACCCTGGGCATCGCCTCGATCGCCTTCCTGTGCGGTAATGATCCATTGCCAGGCGATCAGGCTTCTAATTCCTCGAAAGCCCGGGCGTGCCCTTCCGAACCTCGCCTGTTCGGTTGTTATTTAATTTCGTGTCAGTTTCCTTTTGTTGTTGCTTCCTGGGCTGCCACCCTTGGTCGTTACATTGTTTCTTTAGACTCAATGTTGCTTTTTTGTGTTTCTTTATTGCTCTTGCCTTATCAGCCAGGGACCCATAATCTTGTATTGTCATGCGAGCTGTTGCGATGTCACAACCATCGCAACGGCGATCATGACATATATGTTGATTTAAAACAGAATAACAACATTTGTTGTTACCGATTAGAAAGAACTGTACTGCAACATCTATTGGGAGAGTTTGAAATAAATACACAAGTTTTGGGAGAACCATCATGTTTATTGTTGATATGCAGCCAGGGCCGCAACTAGGGGGGGGCAAGTGGGGCATGTGCCCTGGGTGTCGCACTGGGGAGGCACCAAAATGAGCGCTGGGGGGATGCCAAAATGGGTGCGAAATCCATGTTTGCCCCGGGTGACACAGACCCTAGTTGCAGGCCTGTATATAGCCTAAGATAAATCTTGTTCCATCTTTTCATATCCTTTCATTTTTTTTCAAAACAGTGCAATAATTATTATTTAATAGCTTATTCAATCTTTTATATATATTAATTCCTAAATATCTACAACTTTTGTGTTTGAGAAAAGATAACAGAGAGATGTGGAGGTCTGTGGTAGCAAAAACTCTGGCATAAACTTTCATGAGCTACAGCTCACTTGATCGCATGCGTAGAATGGCTACACTGATAGGGGATTTAAAGTGAGTTTAGAAGGGGGATGGTAGAAGAGAGGAAAGGAAGAGGAAGAGAGGTTGGCTATACAGATGCAGGATACAGGTGAGACAGATTACAAGTACTTCATCAATTAACAATTGTATTAAAAATCCATTAGAGAGCCAGTTTGGTGTAGTGGTTAAGGCAGGGTCTCTCAACTGGGGTTCTGCAGAACCCTAGGGTTCTGTGAGAGGTCACAAGGGGTTCCCTGGGAGATCATAATTTATTTTTAAAAAGCCTTCCAACCTCCAATACTGAACTGGCCCGCCAGAGTGCGTGCAGACCCTGGGTGGAAGCAGGGATTGCACACGTGCATGCAAGTGGGGAGGTGAGAAATGTGTGAGCTGAGGAGTGAGTGAGGAGCAGCAGGTGGTGAGAGAGCACATGCAGAAGATGCTGCCAAGGCCTCCATGCCAGGGCTCTCCTTGCTGACGCGCGCCTGTCTTTCTGCAGGCGCAGCAGCCTGGGGAGCTGTGTCTCAGGGCAGGCGCAGGAGATCCAGGGCTGGCCTAGCTTGGGCATCAGTGGCAGGAGGAGCCACCCACAAGGCAGGGGAAAGGAAAAAGGGGTGGTGGTGAAGGCTTTGGCCTCAGGGTGCTAAGACTTCAGGAGAAGTTGAAGAGTCCAAATATTAAGGATAGGGGGGTTGGAGGTTGCAAGATGTCAGCCCCCCTCTAGTTTTGCAAACGGGTCCTTGGGAGAGGAGGTGGAGAGGAGTGAGAAAGGAGAAGCTAGATTTGGGGAACGAGGTTCTGATGGTGCAGGGAGAGTTTCATTCTTTATTAAGTTTCATTATTTTTAATTTAAGAATACTGTTAATGCATATAGATAGGCCTACACAAGAAACAAATATAATAATTTTGTAACTTCTGGCCTATATTTGAGCTTGAATATTCTCCCCGAGGCCTGGAAAATATTTCAAGGGTTCCCCCGGGGTCAAAAGGTTGAGAAAGGCTGGTCTAAGACATTAGGCACTGATGGTGAAGCATGGACCTCATTGGGTTCCAGAGGGATCTTGGGGTTGTTCCTGAAAGTCTAGTGCATGGTTTGGCTGAAGCCTTGGTTGCTGCCTGGGATGAGTGGGTGACAGGGCTTTGGATTGGATTACACCCATTCAGCCTCTCTCCTCATATGGATCCCAAAGTGCTCCATGGTTTACAGAGGAGCTGAGGGAGATAAAATGGGTGAAGAGGCACCTAGAGCGCTGCTGGAGGACAATTCATGATGCTGGAGGTCACCTATGAAACCCTTGTAGCGTAAGGCCAGGTTATTTGTGGGACTGCCTTTCCTCAGTTGTTTCCACCTGTGCCCTCCCTCTACAATAAAGTATAATAAATCAACTGCATTTTATATTTACTTAAGTCCTAATACAAGTTAAAGGTTTACATATTGTGCTAGATCTGAAACTGGTCAATATAAAAGGTTCATTTTGTTATTCTTTTCTTCCTTTGCTATTGCTTCTGCTGGAACCTTATCTATACTGTAATCTTCTTTCTGCAGCTGTATCTGCTTGTTTTAATCTCCAAGGCCATTCCTTACATTGACTTCAGGGGGAGTCTTCTTTGCCTGTGACAAAATTGAAATCCTAGAACACACCTTTTTAAGGTATAAATTTTATATAGAACCTCATTCTCAATTAATTCAACCTCTAATGGAGAGATTCCCCAGCTGTTCCAATCAGTGTTGTTTAAATTTTTCTTGATGAGAGGTGCTACCTTTTCAGTTGCTAAATGTTGTACCTTAGCCATAAGGCTGTTATATTAGACTTGCCAACAGAACCATGTAATAAACTGCTAGAATGCTAATACACTTTCCAATGGTATTTAGGCTGTTTTTACCTACTCTAGTAGTAGTCCAAGACTTCTCTACTCCTTGTGGTTTCAACATTGTAAGTTTGAATGGAAATTTCCATTTTAAACCAATTCCCATTTTTATCAATAGTTCTGTTAGAGGCTTTCATGCAGTTCTTTTTTTGTAAAGTAGTTGGACCAATACCTTGAAAAAACAAAATCTTGTCTCCTCCATTTATTTTCTTCAGCTTGCAGGCTTCTTGAATAATGTTATCTCTGGTGCATTCATTAAGAAACTCTGTATTTTAAGTTTTCAACTTGATTTTTTCAACTTTGCAAACCTGCAGGTTTGGACTTTATACACACGTACTGTGTCTTTTCAGAGAAATGTAGATCTCGGAAGAGATCATTAAATTTATCATATAATCTATCATGTTGTTGTCCTCAGCTTTTTCACTATTACCTCTAATACAGAGTTTGTCTGTTACAATCTTCAGTATCTGCCAGAGATATTTTAACATCCATAATGTCTTTCTTAGACTTTTTCATGCTAGAGGTATTTGGATACTTAAGTAATAGTCTTGACTAGATGTCTGAAAATGTCTGTTATTTTCCTTGGTAAGTCTTTAAGCTGTTTATTAAGTTTTTCAGAACATACCTGATTATCTTTTAATGAAGTAGAAGACTTCTCCCATTCTGACTTCAGGTCCTGTTTAAATTTTTAAGTAAATACTTGATAGTGTCGAGTCCTCTTTGGATTGATAACTCAGAGGCTGAAGTCCACTTATCTGCCTCATCTTCTTGGAGGGTTGCTGGTTGTTTTTGGCTCTTTCATGTATGTTTTGATCTCTTTAGTTTGTTGAGAAGTACCTCTCTGCACATTTTGCATTTCTTCATTGCTTTAGAAAGGAATTCAATTTGGATGAGAGGTGATAATAGCAAAAGATTTCAGATTAGAGGATGAGCAAGGCATTCAGCATTACCATCTTCGAATTGAGGCAAGCCACATCATCACCTCCCTGTGGCTTTCTGCATTTGTAAACCATCCTTGCTTGCATCTCTATTCCTTTCCTGCATTGCTTTTTGTTCTTTAAATTTCTCACTTCCCTTTTTGAAAATCTCATCAAGTCCAATGTACCACAACTTTTTGGTCTTCCATTTCTTTTCCACTCATTTACTCTTCCTTATTACATTTGTTTTGCTATTTGATCCTCATTCATTCTGTGACCAACCACCTCAGTTCTAGTTACTCAGTTTTGTATTCAATCCACATTCGTTCACAACCCTTAAAAAAAATCATCTTACACATTCACGTTAAGTACCTCTTTCCCTTATGTCCAATGAGAACTCTTGTGTCAATCCACATTTGTCATTTTAAGAATTGCACTAAATTGGAAAGCTTAGTGTAACCTTTAACAGTTCAACATTACTATTTAGCTTAATAGACCTTATTTCCAGGTAAGATGTACATGAACAGCCTAAAGCAACCCTTTAATGCTTTCAGTTCTTAGGTTAGCCCTCAGAATGATTTTACTAACTTAATATTCCACATTTTCATTAATAATAGTGTTCATCATGCAAAGGCCAGTTGGCTCCCAAATTTCACTTGGTACTGGTAGGCAGGCATTACTGCATAAATGCAGCCTAATGATGTTATGTGGAAGGCTTTAGTGAAATCTCAAGATGGACAAAGATGAGGAGGGAAGAGGTCCTTTGTTGCTTAAAAATGCTGCCAGAACCATAATATAAAAAAGCCATAAAATGTGAATATATTGAGAAATCAGAGATACCAACCAAGGCTTTCTTTTCACACAAATCTGATATAAGGGTTAAACAGTACTCTGTGACAGTATCACTTGTATATATATATTCTCCAAATTAGGTAAAAAATGTCCCGACATGCTAAGCAGAAGTGATTTTATTGTTAAACACAAATGGAAAAGACATCTCAAATTACATTAAAGAATACAAAATACTTAGAAAACTGAGTCCCCCCTCCCTTGGCACATGATCTCCCCCACTCCACCACACCCCACCCCACCCCACCCCACCCATACTGCACTCAGATAGGTTATTTGATATCTTGGAGCAGCAATAGCGAGCCATAAGAGCCACACACTATGCACAGTCCTAACATCGTGATCTGTTTAGATTCTCAAAAATTATTCATAGTAATAATAAAACTCTGTTCCCAGAAATTAAGATTTTGTTCCATCAATATTTAATTGCTGTGAAGCCAGAGTTCTGCGTGTACATGGGACACAACAGGACAAGAACTGCATGAATCTGCTTGTATAAAACCACATAATTAAACATGCTCTTGTACAATTTAGCTGTTCAGCTGGAATCACCCATACAAAGTCTCCAAATGGAGGATGCAGCTTCCCAAAGGGCAGAAATGAGTTAACTCCCATCCATGTTAAGTAATGAAGAAACCTGAAGTCTGATCATCAGCTTTTTAAACAGCTGCGTTTTTTCCCTTAGGTTGGCTCCTTGCCAGCTTCACACTATGTCAATGTTTCACCCTTTGTTACCTGTCAATGGAAAAAAAAAAGTTTGCTTACTTTGGAATATAATTTCTAGGGAAACAGAAGAGACCTTATGTAGAAAAAAGAAATGTTAATATTTTAAGAAACATGAACAAAGCTTGGAAAGGAACGTGATTGCTGAAGCTGCTTGGGTATCGTATAAGAACTAATTCCAGCACTAGTTTCAAGTCTGCTCAGAAAGGTCTTTAAAGGAAAAAAAAGTATATTTTAGGTTTGCAAAACCTTTCCCTACTAAAAACCCAAAGGGTGTTGGGAATGGCACCTTCATGCTCAAGTGTCAAGCTTATCCTCAGCTTAGCCACTGGACGACTCTAGGCCACTGTCCCTCAGTGCAGCCTGTTATGGGAAAAATGGGAGGGAGCACTGCGCACATCTCCTTGAGCTCCTAAGAAAAGGTGGGATATAAAACTAACCAAGAAACAAATAAAACAACGGCTCAAGAAAAGCAGCATCAATCAAATGCTTATGACTATATACTCAGCCAGGGGATTTATCAATAACGATAACAGGAAAGTCACTTTACCTCATTTAAAAGGAGAAACGAACAAGCAGACTTGTCACTACTTTAAAACCACCGATTCCCTCCCCACCCCCAACAAAGGCAAAACAAAACCCGGTGACCCACCCAGAGGCAGCTGCCCCGCTTGATTCTGCCCAACCCACAGGTGCAGCGAGCGAGCCCTTCAAGCCCAGCCTCCCCCAAACAGGGGTCAGCCGGAGCCCGGGGACCAAGCCTGGGGAGTAACGCGGCCCACGGGAGAGGCGCTTGCGGGCCGAGCTCCCGCGGCAGCTTCCCCCGCGGCGCAAGGGAGATGCCTCACCCGGGCCTCGATGTATTCGATCCGTCTCTCCAGCGCCGTCAACTTCTCGTTGAGCGTGGCCAGGCGGGAGCGGCAGGACATGTCTGCAGAGCGAGAGAGCACCGTGAATGCCGGCCCCAGACCCCCCGCCCGCTCGCCCCGCCGCTTCCCCCGGGTCCTCTCCCTTCGGAGAGGATCCGCCTCCTCCTGCGCCCCTCCCGCCGGAGGAGAGGGGATGGCGTCCAACTCCTACCGAAGGAATTGAGGAAGTCCGCGATCTTCTTAATGGAGCTGGTGATCACTTCGATGTACTCGCGGTTCGCCCAGTCCTGGTGGATTTCGCGCTGGACCGGGTCCTCCTGCACCGACATGGCCGAATCAGCCAGCAGCACCTCCTCTTCCCACCGAAAAAGGAGGGCGCCTGCGCGCGTACGACGCTCCCAGCTGGCCGAGAGGGGCAGCCCCTGTCCCTTTCCCACTCATGAGCATGCGCGGCGCGGCTCCTACAACAGCCCGTCAGAGGAACTGAAACCCGGAAGTGGCTTGCAGGGCTGGTATCGTGCGCCAATTGGGCGCGCCTGCTCTTGTCTTTGGGCTTTCGGGTTGCTTCACTACGGTCGGAGCTGGGCTTCCTTTATGTTTGTTTGAAATTTTTGTGATATAGCCTATATGTCCTCTGCTGTTGGGATGGAAGCGAAAAGCTATTTACATTAGGAACACCAGATTTGGGTTGCAAAAATGCGGGTGGCCACGAGAGCCCTCCACTCTGTGGTCACATGTTCGGGTATTTTTTTCACGTTGCTTATTCCGTTTTCTTTAGAATTCAAGGCACCCACCGTCTTATTTCCAAGACAGCCCAGTGAGATTAACTGGGTCAGTCCGCTTCCTACCAAGAGCCATATGGGATCAAGCGGAAACTTGAGCCTGTCACCTCTCAAGTCAAGGCCTTCAAACGGAAGTAATATATTGGAGTGTAAGAAGCGTGAGAACAGGAAACAATCGGATATTTAAATTATTACTATCTGTACAAGGACATAATGGAAGGAAATATAAAAGGGGGTCAAATGACCAGGTAATGCCAGAGGCAGCTGGCATATTCCCTGTATGTGTAATAATGTGCAAAATAAATACAGTAATTATTCATAGTAAGTTATAACACTGATCTCTTGAACTTTGCTTCATTCCTTAAGAATAGAAAGGGAAGATGAGGCTATTGGCTCTATTTAAGTCTAAATAAATATAATCAATCTTCTTGATAAGTTTTAATACAGAAATTTTGCACCCTGACATCCCTCAGTCCATGTTTGTATTTGTACTGATTATATAACCTGCTAGTATGTATCTCTCTAACAGTCTGGCTGTGTCTACAGACTTGCTCACACATTCTGTTTGTGCAGCATTAATTAATTGTGCAACATTTGCTCATTGTTGTCATTTGTCCTCTGAAAAAGTGGGTGAAAGCAGTTCCACTGCCATGGGGGGAAGTGGGTCATGCACCTGCTTGTATATGCAGTTATGTAAATGTATGTATATGAAAAGGCAGGGTAGTGCAAAATATACTTTATTAATAGAATTAAAATGTACACAAACTGTCACTGAGACATACTATACACAGGTTGTCTTACTTTCAGTAGAAATAATTGGAAGAGAACAAGAGGATAAGAATGAGATATGCGGAAGGGATAGCTTCACTGGGGAAAGGAAGAGAAGAACAAAACTGGTTGGAAATGAAGTGAGGAAAAGAGGTAATTGAAAGCAAAGGAAATGGCAGAGTTTAGATATTACAAAAGGCAATTACCTCCTTCCAAGAATGGAAAAATCTTAATTTATCTTCAAGCTAAACTTCAGAGGTATCCATGCCTACATCATTTGCATTTTCACTATAGTTTTCAAATCACAGGAAGCAATTGTTTATTTTTATTTATTTAATTTTATACTGCCACATTCTATAGTTCCACTGTAGTCTGCGTTGTTCACATACTGCCTTGACAACTGTATCCAGTTCTTCGCGTCCAGTTCTGGGCACCACAGTTTAAGTACAAAAGTACTGGGAAGTGGGAAGCCTGTCCTCCAAAGAGAGATTAAGAGAACTGGCCATCATTAGAAGATGACAGGGTATGATAGCACTTAAAAGTATCTCAGAGGCTACCATACAGAAAAAGGTGATGACCTGATGATCACACACAAAATAATGCTCTCCAAAGCACATTCCAAAGTTACTGTTTTGTTTATTTTTGACATAAAATAGAGATCACTGTGGTACATACGCAATTGGAGAAATGAAATGCAGAATGGAAGCGTATTTCCATGAATTGTGAGGCTAAATGTGCAAAACAGATGGGCAGAAAGAACAGTGGACCGGGAGAGAAAAATGCTGATAACTAGTTTTTTAAATGCAAGGGCTTAAACCTGGGACATGCGGGGTGTTTCTGGGGAATGCTATGCTGTGAATAGCAATTTATAGAAATAGGCATATAGTCCTGATACCTTTTTTTAAAATGAACACAGTGAAACAGAGGTAGAAAATATATATGAAGAAAAACCCAAGAATAATCTTGTGTAACACAAAACCACCAAATAAAAATTCTCTATACAAAACAGCATTAAAATCATAAAAGTAAGAGAGAGAGGTAACAGAAAACACTTTAACCCATCTTCTCAAATAAATGTTTTTTAAAATAAAATGTTATCTTAAAGGAGTCTCCTTGTAACAATATAGTAATTCAAAAACCAGAATTTGAGGCTGTCAGAATCACTAAATTTCACTGTGCTTGATCTTATAAGTTTGCTTTGTATGTGATTAAAAAATAAACAGGAATGGAAATCAGGATGTGCTTTTATAAAAAAAATATTCTAATCATATATTATATAAACACTATGTTTATTTCATAATCCCCAACCCTACCTTTTTTATTCCCTTGGGGTCTGACATAAATATGAATACCAGTCTTTCATCTGGGATAGGTGTTTTTTATACCAAAAAATGTTCAATATAAACATACCTCCTGCTTTATATCCAACCACATGAATTATTAAATATGACTGGGCTCATTCCCTGACACAGCTGTCAAATCACGAAAGCTTTCAGTAAGCTATCCTAAGAAAGTTATATTAATTCTTGCACTCCAAATAAAACTTGTAATGTTTGCTTTTCTATATTCATGGGAAAAGGTATGGAGATGCAAGAAAAGGGAGATGGATGGGGGGGGGAGAAAAAAGTGCTCAATATATTCATTTTCAAAGTAGTAATAAGAGTATTAAAAGACAAACAAATAATACTGTCCTTGGCCCATCAATTTTATTTTAATATTGTCTGGATCCCAGTTATAAACTTCTTGGGATATAGAGGCACGTGACATACAGAACATGTTCAACATTACTGTTTCATTTTCTAAGTTCCAATCTAGGCCAAAAAAGTTCACCCAGAATTATAGCCCATTCTAATCAGAGCTGTCGTCATCACTATCATTGGTGTCCATTCTACCTTCAGTCTCTGAATCTTCCTTTTCCTCAACTGTCTGGGGAGATGAAAATGCCAAATGTTTAAACAATGAAGACTGGGGAATAAATCATATCTAAATTCTCCATTCCCAAACAGACTGGACGATGTGCTTTATCTTAATTCCTTAAATTTCAATTAATTTTAATTCCTTACATTTCAATTAACTCAGTGTTTTAGTCCATATATTTCCAAATTAGACCAATGCAATAACTTGGGAGCTGATTTCAGACAGAAATCTCCAAGCAATAATTCATCACGTTTGCACCATAAATGGAATTGCAGTTGACTATCCATATTATTAGGGTTCGTCTTATTTCTGTACATGAAAGATTTCATTCATCTGAAAGATGAGCCATCACTTTTTTCCTCATCTTCTAAAGGGGAAAAATTGAGTAATCCTTTCAAAATCCTTATTCATTTGAGCATGATTGTTCAGCACTACCTCTATGAAGTGTCGAAGAACAAAACATATCAATACCTATTTGGATAGAAGTGTGAATTGGAAAGGTCCAATTCAGAAAAAAAATATGACAGATTTTTTCCTGATTCCTTCCATTTTATACATTAATATTAGTGAATGTATCCATTACAATAAGCAGTATTTTGTTAATTTTTAGATTATTGCATGCATAAAGTCAGTCATATGCAGAAAAGGCAAGAAATAGCAGTTAGTAGTTTCCTTTCCCTCTCTGTGTGTTTGCTACTAAGTCTTTTATCAAATAAAAGTGAGGAAGTAAGTCACGGAAATACCCAAGACTGCAAAATATAGGATTAACAGAAAAGACCTTATAGGGGATTTTGTGAGCAACAAACTTAGTAGTCACTTCTCAGGGTCAACTATGATACCTAGCTAGTTAAAACAGAGGAAAGAGCTGGAATTCAGTTGCACCTTCATATATTTGTTACTTTTTAAAACAGGTTAGCATTGCTGCCATTTTTTCATATATAAGAAAGGAATGGTTTGGAGTGTCTTGCTTATCCTCATGTTAATTTTTCCCTTATATTTTATTGCCTACCCCCAGTAGAGCCTGCATCTCTTTTGGAAAAAATTAGTGCTGGTCTTTACCAAAAGCCAAGTATAGAGCCATCATCATAAGCAAACAATCTGCCTCTAGATAAATACCTCTCCAGTATCCTTTCTAGGGAGTGTGGACATCTCTGTTTCTTCTGCTTCAGTTACTTGTGATGCTTGTGAAAGGATCTCTTCTCCCTAGAACAGATTAAAGAAGTTAGATGCATATCAGAAAAGGAATATACTGGAGTCTCCATAACAGTATGAAGAGGGGTTGAGTGTAGGCTGCCCTGTCTTTCAGTCTGAAAGAATCAAAATCTATCCCTTTAATGTATGCTAGACAATGTATAATACAATGGAAATTCAGTAATTGATCAAGAGTTTTAGTAACTTATCCCCTCCTCTTAAAATACAACAAATGATCTCTTCTTCCCATATCCCATCTCTTATCTATAAACAAATCCATAAAGCATTGTCATTTCAATCCTGGTGTCATCAAAAGCCCATTAAAGATTATCTATTCTAACCTTGATCAAATAAACCAACTTTATATTCCTTCCTTTTACTTCTAACAATCGTAATCTTTAGTTCATTCAAATAATGTCATAGAACTTGATTTCTTTTTGGGTTTTTTTGTCCCTTCTCATGAGATTCTTCAAAACTTTAACAAGCCTCTTTTGTAAATCCAATACAGGAAAATTATCCAGGTCACTCTCTTGGTTTGTTATTTGTATACAGTACCGCTTTTAATTATTAAGACATCATCTGGTTTCTTGTATGTCCAGTGTAACATCTTTTTCTATGTCATTCTTGTAGCCTGTCATTTGTAAATCATTTTCAGGTCAGTCTCCATCTTGTCAGGTAGAACCTGTTCTTCTTCCATAACATTTTTAGTCACAGTCTCTCCATAAAGACAATGTCTCTGTTGAACACTATTAAAATTAACTTCTGAGTCCATTGTTCAAAAATATCCTTCAATATATCCAATGTTAGAATATTTTGCTTCATTCTGTAATTATAAGTTGAGTTTATGTGTTCTTTTAATTGTAATATTTAGTTCCCTCTAGCATCCAATTTTTAAAATCTTATTGGGTTTTTTTTAAATTCAAAACAAACGCATTTTCCCACGGGAGGGATTCTTTATAATTCTTAAAAATTATTTCAAATTTATCTGGACCCTTAGTCCATTTGTAACTTTCTAAATTCAAAGTTTTAATCACCCTTTTGCTGTTTATTCCAAAAACATTTTTTTAAAGTTCTTAGACTTGTAGTTAACTTTCTTTCACTAACGATTGAAGGAAACTCACCCAGTTCTATCAAACTTGTCAATCCAAAGGTTTCTGGTAGATGAAAAGCAGTTAACAAGCAATTTCTGAATGTGATTACAAAAGGAAGTATGCGAACTTAGTGTCCTATCGAAGGCACCAACCACGGTTTGAGCAAGATGGCTATTTCCTCATCTCCCAGAGCTCTAACATGCTGGAGAGCTCTATCTTGCAGTCTCCTTGCAAGAAGCAGCTGTCTGGAACACTTGTGGGCAATCTCAAATCCTCTCTTTGTCTGGAGAAGAATTATTGAAGAGCCTGTTACTCATCTGCTCTTCACTCCGCTGCAGTCGTCGAATTCACTTTTTGCGGAGCCGTCTTCAGTCCACCATTTCTTCCTTCGGAAGCTCAAGTTAAAAATATTTTCAGTAAATAATATTTGAGCTATATTCTATTAATGGCATCTGCTGTTCACTAAGATATTAACGATTATATTTTCTGTACTGTACTTCCACACATACACACAAAAAAGCCCCACTTCTCTTCTGAAGTAGACTTTCAGTGGATTCTTTTCTAAAACTATTTTTACTGGAAGACAGAAGCAATTTCAGGTCATCTCTATGGAAATATGATCAATTATTCAGTTTGTAGCAATTGGGCCACCGTTTTATGAATGTGATTACAAAAGGAAGTATGCGAACTTACTTACTTCCAGACAAGCTAGAGAAGAAGAAAGAAACATGGAATAATATCTTCTGTGCTCTGTATGAAGAACCCAGGTCAGTGTAACAATTATATTTTAGGGTAGTGATTGTTCATGTTCTGAAAACTATTTTAAGTTTGGCATTTCTTCTGTGTACCAAAGCTTGCTCAGTAAATTCATTTAAGTGTCATCTGCTATAAGCTGCAACCTTTTGTATAACTGAATGATTATCTGAAGCTTAATTCCAAATCATATGCATGAGGTCAGACAATTAATTTTCAAGTTTTTCAAATAATAATGCCCATTGAACATGTGTGAAACCCAATTAATGGGCCATTCATGAGGCACATACACTTACCTGCAAGTCCCTATTTTTGAGGATGCCCACCCAGAAAGCCTCCTGACAATGATTGAGAGCCAGCATTGCTTTTACTCGGTATACAAATAGCTCGAGGGACTTCTTTAGTAGAGGTACATGACTGGTGAGTCCTGTGTCTTGATGAATCTACATGTGAAAAAATGCAAACCAAGAAAGAACCACTTATATTCTTCAGACTCTTTATTATACATAATCAATATTACTATGTAAAAGGGATATTAGATTTGAACGTAAAAAATCTGGGTTCAAATCCTATTTTATGAATGCACTAAGTGGCCTTTGGTATGTCTCCTTAGTGGCCTTTGCATTTTTCTTGGAGGAATACTTTCCTCCTATTGCTAATTAGAGAATGTAAAAAAAAATCAAGAAATTAATATTTATATTATGATAAAGAATATTTATAATAACAAAACCAGCAATATTAAAAAACAGATAAACAACAGTTTTACAGCATATTAGTCTAAATAATGTTAGCCTTATTATTATGCATGGTCAGGAACAGGGCATTTCCAAGCATTACTTTTTCATTGCTCCATCACAAAGGATAAATAAAATATGAAGAGTATGCTAACTTGCTAGAAATAGAGGAACTAAAGTAACCAGAGTTCACTAGCATTGTAGTTGTAGTTTCCTTTACCTTGGAGTGGCCACACACATGGTGAAGTTGTCTGGTGCTCAGTTGCAAGGTTTTCAACAAACTCTGCACATCCTCCTGCAAAGCCAAAGAAATCCATTTAGAAACCTGTGCAAAATGGCTACCTATTTGAAATTTTGTTCTGTAATGATATACAGTTGTGGCACAGGATGGTTTGTGAATTATTGAGGTTTGCAAATCATAGTTTATTATTTAGTATGTCCATTCAATAAAATATACTGAAGCATTGACAACCACTTCACAAGGTACATGACCCTAAAGGCAGGCATGTTATTAAATGAATACTTTGGAAACTAAGTAGGGTTGAGCCTGCTTAGCACTTGTATAAGAGACCTCCAGCAAATTCCAAGGGCATTAACTGGGCCGCAAAGTGAAGAAAGCACCAATAATAATAATAATAATAATAATAATAATAAAATTTATATGCCACCCGACCCCGGTGACTCTGGGTGGTTTACAATTGTTAAAAACATTTCAGAGCAAAAAACAAAAAGGAAGAAAGGGGCATCAGTCATCCTTGCCAAAAAAGGCAGTGGCAAACCACTTCTGTACTGTTTTCAAAAAAAAATATTGCATGGATGTGTTCATGTACCCATCAAGAGTCGAGGTCAACTTGAAGGCATCTTTTCCTTTTTAAAAACGGAGGGGTCTTTGTGTTTGCCTTCAAGTGAGTTTTTGATTCCTGGCAACTGCCTGGACTAGTTTTATTTATTTTATTCATTTATTTTTCAAATTTAGTTGCTGCAGTTTTCTTGGCAAGGTTTTTCAGAAGTGGTCTGCCCTTGCCTCATTCCCAGGGCTGAGAGAGAGTGATGGGCCCATGGTAACCCAGATAGCTTTGTGCCTAAGACAGGACTAGAACTCAGGGTCTCCTGGTTTCTGGCTTGGTGCATTAATCACTGCACCAAACTGGGTCTTTTACAAGAGTTTACTTATTTTATAATTTCAGTTTCTATGCCTGCCCACTTGTACACAATGCACAACCACCCAGAGTTGCTTGCGAGATGGGTGGTGCAGAAATGAGCAATAAATAAATAAATAAATAATGCTGGTGGCTGACAAAGGTCATCTGTATAATACATGTAGTTTGGCACATGCACACCTGAAATATCTAATACATACATTTTCCAAAAATAGCAGAGGATGCAGGACTCATTTAAGTATGATATTATCGAACTACATGTGCTTGTTTTGAGTCTTGGCAGATTTGCAAGAAAAATCACTTTTTTCAAAGTTCTTACCATTCAATTATGTTAAACATTTCTCCCCCTTTTCTGTTATTTTCTGCAGGAAGTCACTGCACAATAGACTTGGAAAGAACAGATATGAGCAGCTTAATACACTCTCAGTCCATCAAGAAACAGCCCCATCCCTAACACCTTACCCTGTGCTTTTTAAAGCTGTAGTCCAAGAGGGGCATTCCAACCTTCAAAAATGTCTCTATAAACAGACGACCATACTGGGTAAAAAACAACAACAAAATGTCAGCAAATGTGGCCAATTCTTACAAAAATGGGCGAGTGCTCTAACCTTAAGTCATAATTCGCAGCATTGAAGCACTCACTATGCTTGTTTAAATTTTAAATGATCTAATTTCTTATTACAGAAAATTGTATCATCATCATCATATTTATTTAAATAAGCTCTTCCTCAGCAAATCCAGGATGTCTACCAGCAAGATTGGAAAACAAGTTTTCTGGAGATGCAGAGAACTGTCATGGAACTGTATTAGAGTTTCCTAGTATCACTTCCAGAACTTCTCATAATTCCAGAGCAGGTGCTCCCCTCACACACTGAAACCAGATATTTAGGATGGAAGTCATTGTAAGGTGAGTAAAAGTCCACTTATGCAATGGGACTTCAGCCTACTGTCCTCCCTCCTGGCAGACCCACATACCCACTAATATCCCCCTCCACCTTCTGGAGCAGATTTTCAATGTATACAAGGCAGCAAAAGCAGAGGGGCCATCATTTCACCCTCTCATTTTGCTGACAGAAGAGGTTTACTGAATCCTACTCAAAGTTTACAGTATAATCAACAGTCTTCTGTTCTGCAATCTTTGTGTACACAGATAGTACACTTGGGAGAGGTTGTGTGAGCAGGTTCAGGTGCTGGGCACTAGGTTCAGACAGTGATATGGAAAGCCCTTGTATGACCAAGTTCACGTAATCAGCATCTCTCATTAAATAATCTGTGCCGCCCCCTCCTTTTTGTAATAACTATTGATAGAAATAAGGTTCAGAACCAAGTGGATTCCTCAGAATGGAAGCTTCTGGAAGTCCTAACCTAGCTACAGCTGTTCAGCATTGAAGAGTTCACTTTGAGGAATGGCAAAATTAGACAATTTAGCCTTTAAGAAAAGCATGTTAGGTTGGAGCCCATCTGAATTATATGTAACTTAAAATATGCATCCATGTGTACACCCACCCACCAATAAAAATAGTGCATAACAGCCAAACCAGAAACAAGTAGAGCAGAAGGCAGAGTCACAATGCTTCCCTCTCAATGGTAGCTATGATCCTCTACCTTTGAATTCCAGTTTTCTCCTAGGGAAATAACGCTGATGTGAAAGGTAATCCCCAAAACAACACCGGCATGAAGAAGTTGTGGACATCGATACTCAGAGCAGCTGTATATGAAAAGCTATAAAAAAAATTCCTGAATTTTGTCTCTCTTATCATGTGATTCTTACTCACCTTCAAGCAAACACTGAGTACAGGGCGACTGTCAAATACCTGTTTGGAGAGAGGAAAAAAAGCTTCTGTATTACAAGTATAAGATAATATAGTGCTAGTTTAAAAAAAACACAAATACTACTGCAGAACATGAATAGAACAGAACAGACCACCACATTCCTTCCTAGATATCACATTGATGCTACAGTATTTAGCTGAAAGAAAGGTGGTGATTTATTTATTTAATAGGCCGCCCATCTTGTATACATGACTCTGGGTGGCTAACACTTAAAACAGAGTAAAAACAATAAAAACAACAGAAATAGCATAAAAAATAGCAGAAGTGGGCTCACCCATACTATCAGTATATTCTCTCTCAATCATACTATCACACTAAAAGTCACCCTAACTGCAGCATAGCACAGAATAATTTTTTTACCCCAAATCTAATCTGAGAATGAAATCCCCACTGTAACATGAGAAGGGCTGCCAAATCCTTCTGAAACCAAAACTGGAGATTCCCCCCTCTATAAACAAATGTGTGCATGACGTATTGGCAATGGCAGCTGAAAGAAGACAGAGGGAAGGAAGCAAGGGAAGACAGTTACAAACTAAGCATTTCTTCAAAATTAGGAATGTTGTTTGTTAGATAATGGCAAAGAAAGGAAATGACTAATAGAATTTTTATACAAAAAATTAAGAACAGGAATTTAATACAGGCAAAGAACATGGATAGTTTTAAAGAGACTGTAATGTGCAAAATAATTCCAATTGTCTAGACTGAAAGTCAACAACATGATGCTTGCAGGATCATGACATTCACATCACAGAAGGTGTCCACTGACACAAATTTCAGTGAATATATAAATACATATAGTTGAAATCTCTTACAGTACTTAAATCTGGCAAGATCTATGTTCTTTCTTGCATGCAGAATATTAGATTATTTGTTGTGCCTCTACAATAAGTTGCCATTGAGTTTGGTAGAAGAGTAATGTATTCAGAATAAAAAGAAAGTTTCAACACAATTCATTGGGACTACAAAATCAAAAGTCAGTGTATTTAAATCTGTAATCTATAGTGAAGATATCAACAGACAAAATGTAATCACGGTTTCATACACAAGAAACATTAATGTGAATGTTACTCACCTTGATCAAGTTAACAAGGATGTGGAAATCACGCACAGCCATGTTCCAGTGTAACAACTTCTCTAATTGGATCTATGGAATGCAGAGAAAATGACATTATTTGGGTATCATGCAACTGTCTAAGACAGAAAGGATTTCAATATATTGCAACTCACTTGCCCCATTTATGGAACTATTAGCTTTTATCTCTCAATGTCATATGAATGTTACAGATGTATTTTTTTTACTTCATGTTGTTATTGCAAGGCTGTGTTTAATTTCTCATGTTTTTTCTATTAGAGAAAGTTGATAGTTTGTTCACCAAATCCAGATTTCTTTCCAAAACCCCCACAATTTTAGATTGAAAATAAAATATTCTATTCTTGATAACCCAGAAATTCCATTGTTATCCATAAGAGTTACTAATATGCAAACTTAGGTTGATAGATTAAGACTGCAAATGCGTACATATCTATCTTGGAATAAGGTCCAGTGAATGCAACAGGATTACACTAAACAAATTTGAATGGTGTTGAAGCATAGAACAACTCAAATATTGTGCTAAAACCTATACAGAGTTCTTGTGCAGTTTTAGTTTTTAATAACTTCTATATAAAATATAAACTATCTAAAATGCATCAGAGAAGGAATTTTGTGGGCTTTCACACTTCCTTCCCTCTGAGGCTGCTGCAAGAATGGGATCAGATTTGCTTCCATTTTCTTCCATTTTCAACAGCAAAACCTAGATTTAATGGACACCCCCCCCACACACACACTTAGCAAACCGAATGCAACAGACAAAATTTCCATTTGGAAATTCCCTGGAAATAATGACCAAGTCCATTAAATCAAAAGTAGTTCAGATGAGCCACATACATTTAAGCTAATTTACATTAACTGCATGCTAAATAACCGGACGTTTACATTAAGTACATTAATTTATGTAAACTTCATTACACAAATGACATACATTTCATCATACACATAATGACATCATTACACAAATGACATAAATTGACAGTGTGATATAAATTGTCATGAAGTCTGATTTTAAGGACATTGGGTATCAACACACTGCTCCCCTCCAAATGGTCCATTAAACTGAAGTTTTACTGTAACAATATTAGTCTGTTAGTTCCAAATTCTACAGTCATGCAAAAACCATGATAGAGGCAGGAGTCCCAGTTGTCTTTCCTTCCATCCCACTTTTCCACTCACAAACACATGTAGCTGGGTTCGCTTATATGGGGCAGAACTTTCACCTGATTGCTATCCAGTGATCTTTATTCAGGGAAGATTGCTGAAGAAAGGCAAGTGTATGTTTGAGGCTGGGGAGGTAGAAACCAGCCGTTCCCAGGCTATAGATGGTGGTTATAGAAACATACCCCAACTGCCTGACTTGCCACTAAATGCCCTGCTAATTTGGAAAGGTAGGAGGAAGAAGCTTTAAGTTTAAGCCCTTGAGAAGTCCCTGGACAATCAACTGTTGTGGGTTATAGCCATAGATAAGAATCTTATCTCCCATAGTATTTGCCTGGCTGGTTTGATCTGGCAGGATTGGCATGCTCTGGGTTCCATCAATCAAGCAATGCCACCTGTTGGGATCCCAGAAGTCCTGTTGGGATGCCTTCTCTGTAGCAGCACCTGCCCTCTGGAATGTGATTCTCTCCAAGATCCCAACCATCCTCCCTTATGGGTATTTTGAAGGGCCTGAAGATGTGGCTCTTTGCCCAGGCCTTTGGCAAGGATGATTGACACCCCTTTTCATCCTTTTCCTTGTTCCCATCCAGGTTTGTTTCCTCTGCTATCTCTGTTCTCTGTTTTGTGTTGTTTTTCTGTTTTTGTATTGCTCCTTGTTTTTAAATGTTTTTAACAATTTGTAAACTGCCCACAGTCACTAGGGTTGGGCAGCATATAAATTATTATTATTATTATTATCAAAGTTATGTCTGTGAATCTTCTGCCAAGTCAAGTATTTACTGCCAAGCTGAGATATGTAGCCTGAGAGAAAGAGAAAAAGAGAAACCTCTAACAAGCTCATTGATTCTTGCTGCTATTAGGAGTAAGGGAAACTGAGTGAAGCCTGCATTCCATGCAGGCTGATGAATGACCAAGAGTTGCAAATGACCCATATATTAGTCATGTGTGCACTAAATCGTGCTTAAGTTAAGTACAGTTCATTACAAGATTAGGCAGTCTTTGGGGATATATACTTTCCCAACATGGCTGCCTTGGAAAAGTTTGCATATTCACAGAAAATCAAAATACATTTGCGTTAGAATGAGAGGAGACATTCTGCTACCCTTTTTATATCTCTAGGTTACTTTCCTCTTTCTTCCTGGGCAGATGCAGACAGTATGTTTTTAACAAAGCGTGGGACTGCAGCCACCCATTATTTGTATTTCCCAAAAATGCCTATAAGACTCAAAAATATCATTGCATATGAAAATGACTGATGCTTTGCTTTGCAGAATTCTGGCTCCTAATTTATTTTCTATTTTAATTAGAAGAGTCATTTAAAAAGCCAGGTACAGTACAGCACCACCAAGAGAGGTGTCTATGGGTACCATTTACTGAAAAAAGCCAGCTTCAGAAATAATGACTTTTTACAAAACCCATAGCTAAGACTAAACATAGTTTAGCTGGATTCAGACACTAGGCTGAACTTTTATCTCCTTGAAACTGAGGTGAAGACAATGAGCAATCTCAGACTTAGCCCAGTCTTAGTCACGTAACACTCTACCATAATATATATTTTTTAATCTGTTCAATCGTGTCTGATTCTTGGAGACTGCCTGGACAAGTCTCTGCAGTTTTCTTGGCAAGGTTTTCTGCAGTGGTTTGCCACTGCCTCCTTCTGAGAGAGTGACTGGCCGAAGGTCACCCAGCTTTGTGCCCAAGGCAGGACTAGAACTTCCAGACTCCTGGCTTCTAGCCCAGTGTCTTAACCACTACACCACACTGGCTCGCCTACCACAGTGTGGGGATGTTCAAATGAGGTTACTGTCTGTTGTGAATAATATATTTAAGTAATTATGTTTTCTATAAATACACAGATAAGGATTTGAATAATTCCCAACAAGTACTTCCAAGTCATCACCAGGTTTTCATGCATGCCAGTTCACAAATACTGATGCCATATTATGTTCCTTGTCATTCAAAATTCAGGTAGATGTTTTCTGTCTTTCAATACCAAATCATCTCTATGAAACATGTAAAAAAGAATACATATTCTCTCCCTGAATGATGGCATACTCATAGCATGCATATTTCCTGCCAGAAACCCCAAGTTCTATTTTGTCACATTACCTCACTTGAATCTGATGATGTTCCAGCAGAAATGCTTCTTACTGAAATCTCTAGCTGAGTCATCATCACACGGAAGAAAATGGGAAAAGTTTGTCTGGTAAAAGAAAGGGTGAGGAAATACTAAATATATTAATCCTACTACTCAGCGTTATGACATTACCTCTTCCTGAAGCATATGTAGTATCTATCTCTCGAACAAGATTTATTTCTGGAGAACTGCCCAATGGGAGAAAAAGAACCCTCTCGAACTAGCTATTATATAAAATACAAAAGTCAGCTTAAAATAGATGAAGCCATGTGGTTATTATCATTCAAAGTAAGGACACTGAATTCAAATCAAGGAAGCAAAACCATATTATGAAGCTAAGCAGACCTAAGTAATTATGCTAAATATTGTCAAGGACAGCCCAAATTATCCAGCATTTCCATTTTCATATATTCAGCTTGCAATCAGATGCGTGGAGAAACACTCAATTATTGTATAAATTTGGTTAATAAATATATTGACAGCCATCTTTATTGTAAGAACGATGGTGACATATTGGCCAAATTGTTCAGGAACCTGGCATGTATATCTAAAGCATGACAAAAGTCACAGTAGTTGTGAATCTGCTGGCTTTTGGAAAGAATATCCAAGGACCTAAGAAAATAAGTGAGAAAGCTGAAAAGCCTCAGTGCACTTACAGGATTTTAATTCACAGACTTGCAATTGTAATTGAAGTCACGTACTTTTGGAAAGATGATGAACAAATCTGAGCCATAGTCGCTTATAAGTAAACAACCTTGCTAAGCATTCAACTATTATGGTAATAGAACCATCAAGTATTTATTCCCAAATGTGGTCAGTGAAAATTTGGCTTCCTAAAATATTTTCACTTTTATTTATTTATGTAAGCCAACTTTGCAATCCTACTGTTTACAGAATGTCTACTAAGTGTATGAAAGCAATATAAGGTCAGATGCCACAGTTACCCTCGGGCATTATGTCCTGTGATCACAATATACTGCTATAAAATGGTCCCATCCTGCTGCCAATATCTTGATCATCTAAGCCTTGTGTCTTCCCCAAACACTCTTAATTCTACAAAGATGAAATCAATGCATCTTTAGTTTTTGATTTGCTCATTCAGCTTATGAGGAGGGCAGGGGAAAAAAAGTAGTGCTAACTCTACCTAACTTCACTTTTTTACTTTAATACAGCTAAAACAAAAAGAAGAAAACAAAACACAAAAATACAAAAAAGGAGACAATAGAAGAAGAAATTAAATAAGGTACAACAAAAATTATACATATATAAAAATTAAAACCAGACAGTTTTTAAACAACAAATTGAACCTTAAGTGCAGGGAATCATATTGTCAAGCCTGTAACAGTGCATGAGCAAGGAAACGTGATTCACATAGAGTCCAATTAATTAGACTTAACGCCAGGAAGAAGGGGTTAGATTACAGAGTCTTGGAAACTAAAGAAGAAAACTGCAGCCTTTTTTTATTAGTGAGTACATTAAGGAAGGGTCCCTGTAAGCTGTTTGAATTCACCCTCATAGATTCCTTAGTTCCTTGTCTGTCAGTTAGACAGAGACCCCATTGAGAGGCTGAAACGTCCATCTCTTCCTCATTTGCCATGTTTTGAACAATTCCCTTTTCTTTCCTGAATTCCAGAATCACCTTACAAGTTTTCTAGTCTTTGCTTTACACTGATGAAGAGCCAGCTCAAAAGCTTAAAGCTCATGCATTTTGTCATGTTAACTTTTGCTACATGGAACACAGCTGTACTATATAACAAGAACATCTTTTTTGTTTTTTGCAACAATTCAGGCATGATAGATCCAAAGTTCTTAAATAAACTATATTCCAAAATTTGGAATTTAACAACACCTTAGCATCTTTAAACCTAAACTCCCTTCCTAGAGTCTGGTTTACCACATTAAGAATTATTTTGCCAACATATATAAACCAGAGGGCATGGCCAAATAATGTGTATTAATGTACCTTTAAAGGTATAGGAAGGAATATCTCACTTAGAGATATTATTACCTCGTCAGTGTAGGGTAAGTGGAAGAGTATCCATCTTTAGAAGAACGAATCAGCTCTGGAACCCCAATGCTTGAAATGTCTTCTATCTCTTTCAAGATATCATGTGTATATTCCATATAAATGCTGCACAGAACAATTTTTCACAAAATTATACATGTCTACATAGAAAGACTGTTTCAAGGTTTTTCTCAATGCTAAATTTTACCGATGTAACGGAAAAACATAAACATATTTTTCATTTCAGTAGCAGACATGATTATAAGCATACAGTTCAGTTAAAATTCTGATTTATTGGAAATAATACATTCATTCACGAGTTCTTAATTTTGTGAAAGCGAATAAATAATTTACAGGTAGTCCTCGCTTAAGAACGGTAAGTGGGACCAGAATTTCTGATGCTAAAGCAATGCGGTCGTAAAGTGCACTGTTACATGACTGCATCACTTAGCGATGGCAATCCTGGCAGTCCCCGTTGCTGTTGTTAAGTGAGGATTGTGGGTCATTAAGTGAGGACCTCCTTGCAATTTCCTGATGGCTTCCAACAACCAATCAGCAGGCAGGTAAGTGGCTGCTGCTGGGTGGGGTGTGTGTGTTGTGGGTGAGTGTAGTGGTACACACAAGCGATTTTGGGCTTTGGGGTGGCTGCTGCCAGATGTGGTGCCTGGATGGTTGCAGTGGCACATGCAAGCAATTTCAGGCCCGGGGGCAGCTGCTGCTGGGGGGCGGGGGGGAGGGTGCATGGGTGGCCAGCGAGATGCTGCGTGAGTGTGGCAGGGCCAGCTACTGCCAGGTGGGGGAGACTATGTGGGCACCCAGCAAGGTGTGACTCAAGCACAGCAGGGCCAGGGGTGGCTGCTGCTGGAGTAACTTGCAACCTTCCCTGCCGGCTTCCCCACTGACTTTGCTTGTGAGAAGCCAGCAGGGAAGGTTACAAATGGTGATCACGTGACCCCGGGGGTGGTGCAACAGCCAGAACTTTGAGGACCGGTTGTAAGTACTACTTGTTTAGCACCATTAAAACTTTGAACAGTTGTGGCCACTAAGTGAGTACTACCTATATTATCAGCCTCTCACATTTCTTTTGTTCAAGGTGTAGCATGAGAAAAAATGTCACTGTAGGGAACAGAGTTTTAATTTTCAATTCTGGTACTATACTGACACCAGGAACTCAAATTTATTTTTACAGATCACTGTCCAACCAGAAAATACAATATTTTTTAACAAACAGTGGCTTGAGAAAGAAAGGCCATTCAGCCCATTTTAGTTCTTTGCTGAAAAATAAACAACATTGGCTGCTTGTATCAAAGTATGAGACTATCAAATCTTATAATTGCCATACTTTTCAGATGAAAGTTAAGAGAACAGTATAGAAAGATCCTGCAGTTTATACTGCTAAAGTATTTATTCTCTGCAGTTGGCAATGAGGTATTTTAAACTTTTTAAGGAAATGAATTGGCAATCACATATGGCCTATTTGTGAGGCCTTTGAAAAGAGAATCTCAACAGCACAAAAAGCAAAAAAAGTCTTACGTCAGCAAAGTGTGAAGAGCATCATTAAACTGGGGACCCTTCTGACGAGTTCCACTGGGCTGCATCCAAGACTGGCAGAGGAAACCTTTTGTGATGGAAGCTGTCAAAGAACAGGAAAGAGTGCCACGTATGTTTGCTCAGTAAGATTTGTTCTGAGATAAATTAAATTTGCTACATTTAATATGATTTTGAGTCAATGTCTTGCACTACATGACGATGGTAAGCCCAAAGCACCTCAGGTATTAGAAACCCAGCAACAGTTACATGATAATAAGTATCATCCCATACTTATTTTTCAACCATACCTATCAATTGTGAAGGATGGAAATTGAACTTTGCCTATTTTCAAATAAATTATTTCTTTTTATTTATTGCATTCATATCCCACTATGACCAAAAGTGATTCTCAGCAGTGTCCAATAATACACGCAACATCATGTTTCTTCTGTTGGAATTGTAGGTTCTATAGTTATAAAACTCTCAGAAATACAAAAAAAAAAAAATGCTACAAAATATTGGTGTGCAATAGAAATAAAAGGAATTTATATATGTTACCTATTTCTTTGCTTTTCTGACTGGCCACAGATTTTTCAGCAATGACAATCAGAAGCTGAGTAAGAATCAGTGCACAGTAAATATTGGGAATGTTGTCCTGGAAGTTTAGTAAATACTGGAAACTCTGACTGTGGGATATAGGAGAAAAAGGAAATGAAAATATATTTACTAGTAGACCTATACATTACACAGAGTTTCTCTTGTTCAGTAATTAGTCCCATAGTGTGTTCCTGATTGTTGTTTTTTTTAGCTTCTTTTGGAAGAGTGCATAGAAGAAAAGGCTTTATGGATTCTAGGTATTTGATCTATATATAAAAGTAAATCCCACCAGGGGAAAAGCATTATATGAGAAGTTTCATGACTGTTTCTTTTCTTGTACCTGAGTAGGTCCTCAAGAGGAAGCTCTCTATCTCCTGGCTTGAGTCTGTGTGCAAGGATATGCAGACTTGTTTTTAGTAAGCCATGGTTCTCATGTTGAGAAAATCCATTCCTGACCAAAAAAAGAAGAAGCATCAATTATTTGTTGCTATAGTACCTAGTTAATACAGCAAGAACAGAGTATTCTCATAAGCTCAATGTGTCTTTGCCTGAGTGTGATCTCTAGGGAAGAAGCCATGAACACTAGTTGGGTTGCTCACTTTGCCAGAGTAAGAAAAAAAAATGTGACTTCGCTGTATGAAAAAGATCCATCATAGTTTATGCTGTGGGTGGTTTGCTTCATGTCAGTCTTATTCTATAAAGAAAATAAAAGGCCTACAATAGTTAATTTATTCTCACCCTTGCAATTCCACACACTTACCAAGCAAATAGGAAGTGAAAGATCTGCAATAACCGCTGATAACAGGATGACATTAATTGATGTTCCTGAATATTGACATCTGGTCCATCAATAACACCATGGTTCTCTGCAATCAGTGCCTTAAGTGAAGAATAAGTTACTGCATAAAAGGTTGCAGTGTTTTTACTTACATTATGATCAAGAGACATTTAATTTTTATAAAGAAGATACTGAACACCATTATAGATAAATAATTTGTGTTTCGAACCTGGAAATAGTTGTGCATATTTTCTATGTGATTGCACAGTGGCTTTAAAAGTTCAGTAGCATATTCAATCACTTCTTGAGATGTACTATGGCAAAGATGTGAGAATCCAGCATTTTTATTTCCTTTTCCCTGTAAAAAAAAAATCCAGGTTTATTTTTTGAAATGCTTTTGTTTCTGCAGCAATCACACTTTAACATAGACTATCAGGGACTAGAAACTAGGTCTTGTGAAGAGAAATAAAAGCAACTGGGTATATTCAGCTTTGAAAAAAGACACCTGAAAAAGAAGCTGGCACTCTGCATCTATCTGAAAGGTCAACTTCTCTGGTTCCAGAATGCAAGAAATAGATTCTGACTGAATGTTAGAAAAACTTCCTAGTGCAGGAGTTCAACAGTGGAACCAATTACCCAATGAAGTGGTGGGCTCCACACTTCACATGTGTTCAAGTGAAAGCTAGGTGCATGGAAATGCTTTCATCCGGAATCCACCACTGATCAGGAAGTTGGACTTGGTGGCCTAAACAGCTTTTGCCAACCCTATGATTCTATGATTCCAAAGCCTGCCACCAATGAACATTCAGCAAACACAATGTTGTTTGAAATATGAACTGGATGCAGCAAAGGGTTATTGCAAAGTTGAGCACATCATTGAGTTCAAAGTAGACCACATCACCGAATCTTGTTGGAAGAGCACCAACTTAGAAAAAATATGGCTTGCGCTCAAAGCAAAATACGGTTTAATAAAACCAGTAAATTAAGGAGGAAATTAAAGTGCATAGAACAGATGAATGTATTACATACACACAAATGCATATAATAATTTCAAAGAATAATTACAATGTAAGCAACAAAAATGCATCAGATCTTAACTCTGGAGCAATTATAAACTTTTCCAGATCCTAAAAAATACTACTAATCTCAACATTAAACATGTAAAAATATCCTAAATTGTTGCTATACTAGGAACTAGTAAGATAAGTGGACTCATCTTCATCTACATTTCATTTACTTTGATTTGCTTTTTAATTCATCTTACCCGGTATCTCTGACGTCTCCCAATTTATCATTATTTCTGCTTCTGCTTTCTAAAAATTCTTGTTTAGATGAATTTCTTAACATCCCCTCTGGGTGGTACTAGATCTCCCATTACTCGGATCTCATTACATTTTATATTTATTTATTGATATAGATATTTGTAGATCAATGATATTATTATGATTTTATTAATTTTAAACTGTTTTATTGTGAACCGCCCAGAGTCCCCTGTATGAGGGAGATGGGTGGTGATAAAAATACGATAAATAAATAAAATCCCCCTGCTTAAAGCCACAACGCCTTATTCCCATGATACATACCTTTAGGAAAGGGGTTCTTTTTGCAGGAGCTGGTATCAACATATGTTCCATTTTACGGTACAAATCTTCTAAAAGGAACAGGAGCTCAGTTGGCTCTAACTGCACTACTTCACGGGTCTAGTATTGTAAACGAAGAATACAACATAATTTCAGTGTTCATAGTAAGTCATATATAATGGAGTACTGTACTCTAGATCCTTCAGACATTTAAACAAAGTTGTTAAAATGCTAAACCACGAGAAAAAGGGCAAGTGTTTGCAATCCTCTTGTTAACAACAACAACAGGATTAGCTAGATCAAAGATATGCAGGAATATTGAACATTTGCAGCAACTAATCCTAATGTATCATCCATTCTTCTTCCTTTGAAGACAGATCAGCTGCTTGGTCAGTGACTTATTCCCAAAAATTCAAACAGAAAGATATAGCCAGCAGAGCTCAGGAACAGAAAAAGCTTGTACAGTAGATGAGTATCACCACCCAGAATTAAAGCTAACTACAGCACAGAACTTGGTACATAAAAAGAATCTGCAGCAAAACATTCCAACAGGATATACTTAATGCTCATTGTGAGTAGGGTCTCCATGCCCTGTGTTATAATCAAGATGACTTTCCTCAGTTCTTAAATGTGCTTGCTTATAACTGAAATGCTGGTTTTAACTTATAAAACTCTGTTTTGCCCATGGTTCTTCATCCTTAAGTTAAAGGTACACCTTCACATTAGTCTACTTACCTTTGTATGCATCTCTGTGTCCAGAACAGATTTGGTCAGCAGCCCACAACGGAGGATAGTAAAAACTTCCAAATCTAGTTCACGGAAATATGCACTGTAACTCTGCAACTGTATTAAAGGAGTTCCTGGATCTTTTTCTGGGGAGCTCTAAAAAGAGAAATAGAAATCCCCTCAAAAGATGATGATATAAACAGAGTGCTGCCAGTCAGATGCAAAAGTGGCACCACATTTGGCATTGGTTCTTAGCATACTTGATACTATGTGCATGCAGGTTGTGCAAATTCTGCTTTTCTAACTTTGTAGCATTGATAAAGAGATAGAACTGCGCACACTGCAATATCTAATGTTTCTTGAATAATGACTAAAGATGTTCCGATGAAATGGACTGAATGAAAAAATGAAAGAATTTGAGAATTGAGCTTTTCAGCTAATTAGTCTTTGATTTTCCCTACTGGGATGATCTATATACACTGCTTGTGTGCACATCCAGATGAATGAATAAGATAAAACTACATGTACTGATTCAGAGTTTCAAAAACTTCAGGCAAATGATCACCATGGTGGTTGCTAAGAATCTGAAAGTATATTACTCTTGTTTCTATCCGATCTCACTACCAACGGAGAAGATCCCATTACCCAGCTTGGCCTGCACAGCGTAATTTCTTATACAACTTTCAGTAGATGCTTCTGGCTTATCGTATCTTCGTAAGAGATACAAAACAACAGTGAACAGCACTAACCGCAGACTTCTAGAAAGACACCTAAAATACTTCAAGTTTATAAACATAATGTATTTTCAATAGGAGACATACACATTTTCCTTGACTTATCTCAGCATCAGTCTGAACTACTTCCGTGTTCTCATCCAGTTGTGAATTGTCTCCAAAGCTGCTTTTGCTGCTATCCCGTTTTAGCCGTTTTTGTGCTGAAAAAAGCAAAGGATTACAAGAACAAAGGCAAGCCAGTTTCAGAGGTGATTAAAATAAACAGAGAACCACTAAGAGGAAGATACATTGTACTGTCTTTGAGTATGAAGCCTTGCTTTAACAGACATCAGTGGATTTCATATGTTTAGATAAAGTCTGCTGAATGTAATTTTTGACCGAACTCGGGCAATAATAGACTTTACCCCAAACCATAGAGAAAATGGACAATGGACACTTGCTGCTTCTGCACAAATGTAAGTGTAAGCGTGTTCCTTCTCCACACGCATAAACTAGTATCTTATACAGTTTATGCATGTGGAGAAGGGCTAGACAAACCTTATTCAGCTTTTCAGACACATGTCCCCATGACTGCTCATTATATCATGGGTTTACTTTGTTGGATTCTGAATCTCTCTGGAAAGAAAAAAAATCAAAAGGCCGGAACGGCAACAAAACTTTATGGCAGCTGAGAAGATTTTAAAAATGGCTGCTGCATGACTGCCCCACCTGTCTCATGCACTGCTGACACCCAAAGATGATTTTGTTGACCAGGCTGGTAGTTCTTTCATGTTGTGCAAACACAACTGGGTGCGAGGGGGGAGGGGAATGTACTGAGGTTAATGTTACTCATATTTATGAAGCTAATTTGAGTTATGCAAGGAGAGAAGTAGATGAAATAAAATTAGCTTGACTGCCCACTTACAATAAATGATGATTTAGTATTGCCAATATTATCAAACAGCAATAATGTACAAGAAACCTTTAATACAAGAAGGATTTAATTAAAATTCTTGCTCAGCCATTGTTTATCTTATTTTTACACTTAAACCAAAACAACAGTTTAATGAATTGCAGGTGGTACCTTTGTTCTTTTTTTTGGTGGTAGAAGTGGTATTGAGGAGAGGTGCAGCTTCCAAGGTTTCAGAATCAAAGTTAGCAAGAGGAGGAACATACCCAGGGCTTGCTGAAAAACCAAAGAAGAGCAATCCAATTGATATGTTTATTGTTGTAAACCACCCAGAGTCCCCCGATGGGAGGAGACAAATTAGATCAAACAAACAAACAAACAAACAAACAAGATTAAGTTTCATATACAGGTAGTCCTCGGGCTATGATGGCAATTGGGACCAGGATTGCTGTTGCTAAGTGATACGGTCATAAAGCACAATGTCACATGACCACATGGCTTAGCAACAACAGGTGCATGGGTCGTTAAGCAGGAAGCAGCAGGCGTCCCAGGTAAGAAGCACAGTGCTGCTGGGGGGTGGGGTGCCACAGAGGGGTGGGGGAGGCCAGGTGCCAGCTGTGCACAAGTGCAGAGGCTGGGGAAGCAGGGTATGGCACCACGTGAGTGCAGGAAGGCCAGGGGAAGCAAGGTGTGGCACTGCACAACTGCAGGGAGGCCAGGGGAAGCGCAGGGAGGTTGGGCGAAGCAGGGTGCCACGTGAGTGCAGGGAGGCCAGGAGGACTTATTGGAGCGACTTGTGACCTTCCCTGCCGGCTTCCCCATTGACTTTGCTTGTGGGAAGCTGGCAGGGACGGTCACAAATGGAGATCACATGACTGCAGGGCACTGCAACCATTGTAAGTTAAGAGCAGGTTGCCAAGCACCCGAATCGCAATCACATGACTGCGGGGGTGGTGCAACAACTGGAACTTTGAGGACCGGCTCTAAGTACCACTCATTCAGTGCTGTCACAACTTCGAACAATTGTTGAATGAATGATCAGTAAGTGAGGACTACCTGTATTACAAGGTTCCTATATATATTGCATTTGTGTAAGGAAATCAGGACAGTTTGTATTGAAAAAGTTAATCACAGCTTTTCCAGAGAACTACTTGCAATATTTAAAACATATATCTCAGGATGATCACATGTTAACTGTGTGACATAGACATATTTAGCACATTAATTCCTATATGTACTTTCTATGTAGGGATTTTACAATCAATCAAGTAGCCATAAGAAAATTAGAACAGTATTCTTCCCCTGCCATTGTACATCTATAACAAAGTCTCTGCTTTTGAGTTTAAGCTTCCTAGTGTAAAACATCCTGCATAAATTGGCTATTATCTCTCCCTGCACGCCTTTTACACCTTTAATCCTGCAAGCTTACCTGCTAAGCATTTTTCCAGTACACACTGTAGCTCAGTAATGTTCTGTAACCGAGTCAAAACCTTTCCTTTTACATTAGGGTCTTCTTCTCGGCAGAAGGCATTCACAACCTTGAGACACATTTGTAAGACCGGGTTAGGGTCTTTTCTTAACATTTTTTACCATTTTTTCTGACAGTTCCCAAACACACTGGAATGATTTTTCAATATACAATATAATAAGAAATAGCATTTTTCAAGCCTTAATGCAATTCCAAATAATGGTCCTGGTGAAAATTAGTTGCTGATCAGTATCACAAAACTTCAGTAAGAGGGAGTGGTTGTTATTTTCAGCCTTAGCTATATATGCATGGTTATGGTTTTTTGCATTGGTTATCTATTGGTAGAGCTGCCCAGAGTCATAAATTATGACTTGGGAGTTCCTATAAATCCTTTAAATAAATAGATAAATAAATAAAACACAGCCTGTCAATATTTTAAATAATAAAGTAATAATCAATACTGCACCTGCAAATTCCATCCATAAGCATGGCAATTTCCAGTCTTAAAGATTCAGGATTCCCTCCCCCCCAAACTACTACATAACAATATCAAATTAAACAATAGTCTGAAATTTCAAATATTTTCAGAAGTAGTGGCAGCATTTAACAACAAAAAGAGAAAGATAAGAAACCTGGAGGGATACTGTATTTGTCTACTTGTTTCTGATACAAATAGTGCTTATATGGAAAGAAGTGTATGTAAGGAAATAAATCTTTGTATATGTACAAACCTAGGATTCAGATATTTGTAGTCCTGAACATGAAAAGAGCAATTAGAAAAAAGTACTATGCTTAGCTAAGCTAAGCCTTTCCTTTTAGGATAACTTCTCAAAAGGGAAACATTCTTATTAGACTTTAGGAAAGATTATGATTGTCAGACAGGCATCTGGCCTATTAACCAGGAGAGTGAGAGTGACCTCTGGAGCACCGCTTACCTCGCGGAACCAGTTCACGGCATGGAATAAGAGCGAACAGAGGAAGTCACGCTCTTGCTTCGACAAGGACTCCGCCTTTCCTCCTACCTCCAAGCTGGTCAGATATAAAGGACACACTGTAATAGAATACAATAAAAGAAACTCACTCCTTATTAAGCTCATTCGTTTATTAGCTTAACTGATCTCTCTCTTCACAATTTTTCCCTGTATGAATTTTGGATTAATGGTTTCTGTTTGTTTCCCTTTTCTCCCCACTTTCTAATGAATAGGTTTTGGTTTGTGTTGGCTGTTATAACCTTGTTGGAAACTGCTTCAAAATGTGTTTCCAGCAGGAGCAGTATAGAAATATATTAAATAAACAAATACACTTACTGCAGACTGTATTTCAGTCTAGCAGATGGTGATGCTTAAAATGGAACCAATTAGACAAATAATGAATACCAGTTTTGCCACTCCTTGTTCTGCATCAGTATCCCACCTGTAATATTCCAAATAATAGCAGTGGGTTAAATTAGACAGAGATAACTGTCCATATCCTGTACCTAACAAGGCATCAATGTCCTCCATACTCCCATTATTCAGTTCTGACATGCAGAGCCTCAGCAGTCGGAAGAAGGGCGACAGGCACACTGGAGACACCAGCCTAGGAAGTGGAGAGAGAGAAACCTTGAGAAATTAAAGCATGACGGTGGTGCTGAATCCTTCTAGAGCAGCGTTTTTCGACCTTGGCAGCTCTAAGATGTGTGGACTTTAACTCCCAGAATTCTGGGTGTTGAAGCCCACACATCTTAAAGTTGCCAAGGTAGAGAGAAACAAGTGTCATGAGTAAGGATGGCGAGCAGGGGGCTCCCTTCCAGACTGTCAAGCGCATGCGTAGCACTGAGGAATTGGGCAGCCATTCAAAGAGACTGTCATGAGTGCCGTTGAGCTGAAGACATCAGCACAACGGCACACATGACAATAACGAGGAAGCAGAGGAAGGGGCTCAAGATAAGCTTAGCACGCACAACAACAGCCACAGACTCTAGCCGGAGGAAGCAGCCATCAGCTCATAAAGGAGAAAGAAGAAAAGACAAAGGCTAAGCGGATCGCGAGGCACACCCAAGCTGTTAGCACAAGCGCAACGGAGATCGCCCAGCTGACAGCAATCACCGGCTGAATGAGGAAACCGATGATGGGCGATCCCGGGGCACCAGCTGGGGCCTCGCAACCCTTCACCTACCGGCAAGACAGCATGCAGGACAAAGGGGGGATGACGTAACCCAGGGTGAGGGGGCGCTGACCGGCGCGGGGTATTTAAACCCCGCACCGGCGCGCTCCTCTCACTCTCAGCTTTTTTCGCAACTGACACTACGTATGAAATAAACCAGAACCTGCTCTCCTAGGAATCAGCGTCTGTGTTTTACTCTGCGGTAGGCAGTGCATGACAGAGACACAGATCGGGACCGCCTTAACCTGCGGGGTTTATATGGCTGGGTTTTTCCAACGCTTGTTCAGTTTGTTAGGATTGATGTCCTGACTCCCAGGAAACACTCTGAGACAGGGAACTGTTCTCTAATGTTTATTGCTAGTACTTAACAGGAATCCTAACAAACAACAAGCATGGGAAAAACCCAGCCATATAAACCCCGCAGGTTAAGGTGGTCCCAATCTGTGCTTCTTGGAATGGCTCACCAATTCCTCAGTGCTACGCATGCGCTTAACAGTCTGGAAGGGAGCCCCCTGCTCGCCATCCTTACTCATGACAATAATGCTCTAGAGAAAAAAGTCTTACTTTGGGACACATGCAACTTGGCCTGCAGAAGTATGAGTCCATTTTGTGACCAGTCTCTAAAGTGCTGCAGCCATTTTCCTATGCCAGGGTTTCTCAGCCAGGGTTCCATGGAACTTTTGGGTTCCGCAAGAGGTCACTAGGGGTTCCCTGGGAGAGCAGGATTTATTTTAAAAAATATTTCAAATTCGGGCAACTTCACATTAAAGAGGTTTTCATTCTTTATTTTTAGTTTAAGAACACTGTTAATGCATATATACAGGCCTACACATGAAACAAATATAATAATTCTGTAACTTTGGCCAACATTTGAGCCTGAATGTGCAGGGGTTCCCCGAGGCCTGAAAAATATTTCAAGGGTTCCTCCAGGGTCAAAAGGTTGAGAAAGACTGTCCTATGCTCTCAGTTAGCAGTCAAGCAAGAAACATGTTCATTGATAAAAGAGTACTTTCAGAGCTGTGTAGGGCTCAAAATCTTCAACAGCGCATGCAACTTAACTTGTATTGCTGTTTACTGAGTTTGTGGTAACAGTTGTCAGCAAATTCAGTTGGTAAGAGAAAGGCTAACGGAGTGGAGGGACAGGTCAGGTCAGGGCAGACAGAAATAGTTGTGTGAGGCTTAAAGCAGTAACCAGCCTCAGGTAATGTGAGGGTCCACATGGATGGCTGGTGAGAGGTTTTAATAACGATCTTATATAGGTTGGAAAGTGGGGCCCGGAAAGACCACACTGATTCATTGATATATACTTCACACTTTATGATATCCAGATGAAAAGTGCTTGCTCTGCTGAATTACATGGGTCCGAAGTCCTATAGACGTATGCAGAGTTTTGCCTGTCAGATAGGCTGTGCACAATTTTGGGGAGGGGGAGCTGAAATACTGAATTTCTTACAAGAACATCTTTCATCCAAGACCCTGCAGAGTGATTTGGATTTCATAAGGTCCATAAATGGGAGGGAGAAACAGGGATAGTTTTCAGTGCTCACTTTGAAGACTGGTATAATACTTTAATTTTGGAGGTACCCTACAAATGACCCAGAGAAATCAACTAGTTTGTGGTCTCAGGAGATGAAACAGTTGAGAACTACCTCCTCACATCAGCAAACCTCCACTTTTAAGACATGCACAGAAACATGTACCTTTACAGGGATTGCAAGAACCTGGCAAGAGTGAAAAGTCTACCCACAAATTACAATATTTATCAAACAGCAGCAACCAAACAGAATTAACAAAGAAATGCAGTCCCTGTGGCAAAAGAGGACAAAAGCACAGCATCTTCAGGATAGATTCCACATGAAAGTCTAGAAAACTGCTGCCAATCCAACTAGACCAGGGCATATGGTCTGATTGGTATGAGGCAGCTTTCTATATTTTATATGCACATCCTACTATGTAAAATTTGGCAAAGTTTTGAAGCTTGCCTACATTTTCATTATTGTATCATTTACTTTTCCTCCTGCCTCTACTAACTTGCCTATCTTCCCATGTTCCCAAGGCCAAGAGCCGCCATATTTGGGAACAAGAATTCATTCCAGTTAAATAAATAAAACCTGAATAAGGAATCCAAGCTGTCAAAGAACTGGGACCTGTTCTGAGAAGGAGTACTGTGTGACTGCAATTCTTTTTTCCCAACTTCCAATTGTTCCTAGGTATTAAAGCAAAATGGCTATTGTTTTTTCTTCATTCACTAAATATCTGGTAATTTTGGAAAATAAATATAACACTTTTGATTTTCATAAGAGGATTTTGCATAAGCACTCTTGCACAGCCTGGCATCACCTGCCCAATCTGGTATCCTCTGAATGTGTTGAGACCACAGTTTCTCAACTATGTCGGATACGAAGTCTGAGAGTTCTAACACATTTAGATGGCACCAGGTTCAAGAAAACTGGTCTAGCATTTCGTGTGAGTAAAAAAATGAGGCAGCTCTGACCTTTTGTCCTTGCTTTCCACAGCTACTACATCCAAGTCCTCGGAGAAGCTCTGGGACAACAGGGGCAACAAGTTAATAGCAATAGCCCCCTCACTTTCACCATCTTCCAAGCCATATAGAGCTTTCACTGGGAATGGGAAGGTGCTGGAAAGAAACCAAATGTCAACGGTAAAGCTCAATATAAAAATACTGAATTTAATTATGTATTTTCAGGAGAGAGAACAGTACTTTTTGGAAATACCTATCCTCTATCTGGAGAAGATCTGTGACAAAATCTCTCTCAAAGTCTTTCACCACAGAGTCCTTAATCCAGGCCTGAAGGGGAAAAAGAAAAAGCAATTCCACATACAGATTAATTGGAGTTGAAGAACAATGGAGAGAAAGTTACTTAGAGGCAGTTATTCTCTTCAGATTTATAGTACTGTACATGCTTTATTGTAAGTCTATGCTGCTCCAAATGGGGATGCAAAGTACTCTTCCAAAAATTGTTGTTGTAACTTTTTACATGATAAAAGATGGAAGATATCAAATTATATTTAATCAATAGCTCTGCATGTTTCAAAAATGATTCAAAAGATTCCATGTGAGCTTGAAAAAAGGCACTATTGCTTTAAGAGTTGGCCATGATTATGCAATATAATAAGGGAATGGATGTAAGCCCAGAACTCTGTATCCTACCAGGATCTGCAAATCCAGATTTCCTTTCTGAATCAAGTTGGCAAGTTCATCATAGTACAAAGCCAAGGCATGAGGAACCTGCCCACAACAGGAGAATACAAGCTCCAGCAAAGATATAATCTGCAGAGAAAGAAAAAGAAGAGTGCTTGCTTTTAGGCACATGACACAGATTCAGCCCACACACTTTGAGCAACTTTCCAGATTACCTGAAACAGCATCAGGCAAGTGGAAAATACTCTGGATCAGCATGTCCTCAGGAAGATGCATTTCCAAACAATTATGGTCCATTGGCCACAGAAAGAAGAACAGTCTTTATTTTAAATGTGACTCTTTTTAAAGAGTTCTAATTTTTAAAAATATAGGCTCTTTTTACTATCCCAATCCCTGTTACTTCACTGAAGGGAGATATTTTAATAGTTCAAACAGGAGGTTTAAAAAAAAAAGAAGCTCTAAATTCTACATTCCCAGTGCTGGTTTATATGGAGGTCTGCATGGGGGGTGGGGAGTACAAAAGGGTGAGGGTTCAGTCATGACCCCCCCCCCCATTACAGATGACTATAGAAGTAAATTTTATGTCAGACTTGGGGCTGGTGTGCCAACAGGTTCTCTAGTCCTTATCCACAGTCTTCTCTGACAGGCAGATTGAGCCCCAGCATTTGACTGATGGCTCTTCCAATAATGTCAAAGGGGAATTGTGATGTCTGCAAATATACCTATAAGGCAGCCAGTTTGGTATAGTGGTTGAAGCACCAGGCTAGAAACCAAGAGACTGGGAGTTCTAGTCCTGCCTTAGACACAAAGCCAGCTGGGTGACCTCGGGCCAGTCCCTCTCTCTCAGCCCTAGGAAGGAGGCAAGGGCAAACCACTTCTAAAAACCTTGCCAAGAAAACTGCAGGTCCAGACAGTTGCCAGGAATCAACAACTAAAAGGCACAAACCCCCACCCCCCTTTACTCAATGCAGATTTCCTTTTGAACATTTTAAGAAACGCAACCAACCAGATGAAGAAATTGCTTCTTAAAAAGATTTAGTGTCTTGTGTGCTTTCTTCACCAATATCCCAGCTTCTCTAAGAACTCCCACTCATCTACTCCCAAGTTTATTCTGCTGACCCTTTCACTGGGCTTTCCTTCACAATAATCTAGTTTCCATGTAACACTGAATCATGGTTGATCATTACTTGTACAAGCTGTGACAAATCAGGGAAACTCTGTTTTGCCCCCAAAATTTCAGGAGTGAAGTCTAAGGGTGCCCTGGGGGCTGGAAAAATAGGGCTGGATGTGTGTGCATGTGGCTGATGAGTTGCCTATATCTGCAGCACAGATAAACAGAGAAAAAATGGGGGATAAATCCTTCCCCATCTATTTTTTTCTCACTAAAGACAGGAAAACAGAATAATTTCACAATTCCCTGGTAGCACTAGAAATCTACTATACAGAAACAACCCAACTTGCCTGTCTGTGTTGTTCCTTGCTCAGCTGTTCCCTTTCCAGCAATTTCCCATTTTCTTTGCTCCTGAAATTAGGTACGATATTAATTAATGATGTCTGATGCAACCACACTCTCACATATATTGTTTCTTAGTCTGAACCAGAGAATTACTGGAAAATTACTGCTGTGCTGGGGAGTTCAAAATGAATGTGCAAAAAAGCCCTTATATTCTTATTTCATTGATACTGTTCATAACTCAATTTACCTTCTTATCTTTATAATTCTAAAACAATGTTCCTAGATAGTATAATGATCTGCAGTCCCTCTATAATTGTCCTCTCATCATCACACGATGCTTGCTTGCTCACCTCTTGGCTGCCATACTGCCAACCATGGTAACTGCCCCAATAATCCCGATACGCTTATACTTAGGGATAGTGCTAGAGAGCTGCTTCCTAATCACCATGTGCATATCATCCTGCACAGAAAGGAAACTAAGTATTACAAAAAGTGGCATCCAGAAGTATGTGAGACAAAGGTACTGCTCTTGAATTGCAAGTAAAGCCTAAATAAGAGTAGCAGCACAGAACTATCAATCCATACAAAAAGAAACAATACTTATTTCTGTTCTGTAAATCCCTCAATGACAACCTGAGAGTTATTTTAATGCTATCATTTCCCCCTTGGGATGCAACACAACAGTACACAGTGCTTTTATAGTTGGAGATTATTCTTTGGATGTAAAGTGTATTTGCAAAGTTTAGAACCAAGAATGAAATAAAAGCAAGGAGGCAAAAATATCTGAAAGGAAATACACAGATGGTATCCCAAGGATTCTCAAACAATAAACAAAATCTCACTTTGGTTATTTAGGCAACTTAGCATTCAGTTACATATGTTATGCTGAATTTGGAAAACATCTACATTCTACGTGGCTCCAATTTTCCCATGGATTTACAGAAAGTCAGCCATGTGAAAAAAGAAATATTAATCAAGAATTATTAGCAACATTCACTAAATTTTTAATAACTGCTTTAACTTTCTGAATAACTGCTTTACACCTACACGAATCTTTCTGATGCCAGCGGCATCTAGACCTCTATAACTGAATGGAGAACCAGCTCCAAGGTCTCCAGTGTAGAGGGTGTAGGGAATGGCCATGTAGGACAGGAGGAAGAGCCACTACCAAGGCAATAATTAGACAGGTGGGGCCTGAACCCAGGTCAGGAAAATAACTTGAGAAAATGCCTCGGACAAGCCCCTCCCTAGTTCGCAGGAAGATAAAGCGATGGAGGGGGGAAGCACATTCAGACTTACAAGATTCTGCTACTATAGTTGTTACAATAAAAGCAGTCCTGATCTATAGGGCGTTAGTTTATTAGTCTGGCCTACCATGTAAAGCTAACACCAGCTATCAATGGCCCACTCACCTGGATGTGGCTGTTTCTGTGCCCCTGGCTGAATGCCAGAGTGCTAAGAATGCAAAATAGCTTCCGGATTTGCTGTGGACCAAGATTATCCATATAGTCCAAGATGCTCTGAAAGGAAAGGTCAGGCAGGACACTCTAGAATATCGGGAGTACAGCAAGCAAACAGAAGATAAATTGAAACACCTCTGTGAGCTTCCTTCGTGTCACAGATGGGCAGAAGAAGGACCAATGGCCTAGTTGCCATGGCCAGTTTGCCAATTTAGTACCAGCTGGTTGTGAGATTCTTCCAACAAATAAATGCTCTGATCTAGCATATCCATCTTACTTTCTTGTGGCAAAAATTCATACTCAGGATTACTTTAGAGATCAAATATGCCTAAACTGATATAGATCTTTGCTTTGAAAAATAAGTTAATGGGACATAGAGATTCTAATAAGAGAAAAAGTAGATCCTCCCTTTTCAAAGAATCTCATACATCTTCCACTACTGATAATTCCCCTACTATATTCAATCATTCTCTTTTCTTTTACCTTTTTTATCAGTGAGAAATATGCAATAGTATTAGAGAGCTAGAAGGGATTATGTGCTTATTTGTTTTGGGCTACCACAAAACTAGTTAGAATTAAAGATTTTTTTAGTATCTGAAATAAAAAATGCTGTTTTTAAATGTTTATTTTGTCTTTTGACAAAAATTCCAATGTCTAACTCTGCAGAGATTAGTTATATACATACCTGAATCAAAGCTTCCAGTTTTGAACCATGCTTACCTTCAGAAAGACAACATAAGGAACAACTGATGAGGTATGAACAGACACAAGGTCAGCTAATGTATCCAGAGAAACATCCACTTCAACCTTGTTGCCACCACATACATGAGTAACCAAGGCACCCACAATCTCCTGCACAGAACCAAAATAGGAAAGAAATAGTTAAAAGTATAAAGGTTTCACTTTAGTTTTAAAAAGAATAGCATTAGCCTGCTAGGGTTGGAGCTGGTAAGGAACAGCTGAAAAGTCCTCCCTGAGTAGACTTCCAGGTTTGTTTGGTTCTCTAGCAATTGGAAAACCAATTGCATCTACACCAGCCAGCTTCTAAAGAACCACTGGAAGTTTCTCTTATGTTCTCATCATGTTTAAAGAACATGGATAGTCCTGGAAAAGGACATTTCAGATTTACATCTATGCTTTTTTTGATCTATAGATTTTTACTTTGCTTTTAACAGTGCTGTATATTTAAAAAAACTATTTGATCTGGTGCTATGGAAAATTTTATATTTCATTTTATTTTGATTGCACAAAAGAGCGTGAGTATACTTGAGGTAAAACTGGGCTTTGGCTGTATTTGTGGCATATAGAATAAAATGCACCAGAAGTGATCAGTACAATGCTACATATGGCAAAAGTACAAGACTGGTACTTAGCCTACATCTTCTCTATTTTCCTCAAAAGTATTACATGAAAGCCTCAACTGACCTAACACCTAATGGGCAGCCGAGGTGTATATTTATGGGCCTATCTGGGGATGACCCTGGCATATGAAAAACTGTAGATTGGAACATAACAGGTAAAAGGTAGAGAAAGAATTAACAAATGAAAGAAATGTAAGTTCAGTTATGTATGAAAGGGCTAAACGGTATGTCAGAAACAATGAACTGGTGTCATCTAGATTCTTCTGGATACGTATGATGGTAGGAATCCTACTTTTGCATGTTCTCTTCCAATGAATGGTAATAACGCATGGCCAGAGATAAATCTGGGGGATAACTGTGCAACATTCTGAGTGAAGGTGATCTAAGAGAAAAAATATTATATCTAGATGACATGAATGGGAATGAGACAAGAAAATACAGAAAAATTAATAGGCTATTTTGAAACCCAAGAAAGAATGAGAATGGTGAATGCGTACTGAGTATCTATCTAGAAAAGTATGCTTCTTTCAACTATATGCTTAAAGTAGCCTATTTCCATATATATGGAAAAGGAATAGATATACATCTAAAGCATGAATGATTTGATAGAATTCATGAAAGATACAAAGGTAATGAGAGGTTCTGAACATGAGCCAACTATACAGTACAAAAGAGAAAGAAGTGAGAATGAAAGTAGAAGTAGAGTGACTGCAAGAAGGCAAAATACAAGCCTCATAAGAATAAGTATTGGAAGGTAATTTCCTAATGGAATAAATGGAAGGTGGCCATAAGGACAGTGAATTTGGAAGCTGCCTGGAACAGTGATCAGAATTCTGTAACAAGGTGACACAGAAATGTGTGGAGTTATATTAAAAGGGAAGTTTGAAAAAGGATGCTAGGTGGAATAATGAAATGAAAATGGCTGTGGATGAGAATAAATACTGTACATACAAGAATCATTTCTGAAACAAAATAAGAGAAATATACTGTATAATGTTCAAAAAGAGAGAAAAATAGTTGCAAAAAAGTAATCAAAAGAACTAAGAAACAGGTTTAATGGAGGAAGGATGATTTTGAAGGAGGTAATTTGTTAATTTAGAGAAAGTATTACAGAGGAAATAGGCTTGAATTTGCACTAATGTGGAATTGAAGGTTGGCTGTTAAAAACATAGAACAGACTAAGCAGTAGGACAGTGATGTGTTGTCCTCTTGTTTTTTTAATGTCTCCATGGATAAATGCTCAGTTGTTGACTGAGATCCTAAACGACAAGCAGCAAATGTTAGAATGTATGATAGAATGAAGAGTATGGGTCTGAAAATTAATTTATCAAAGACCAAAGTATATGTGTTTGTCAGGGAAAATGAAGTGAATGATTGTAAAGTATAAACGAAAATGCTTAAAAGTTAGAGCTAATAGATAAGTTTGTGTACTCTGGAAGAATATTTGCTAAAGATGGGAAAATTGATGAGGAAATGCTATATATAAAAATAAGTTGAATATAACAGGAATGTGGTACTTAAGACCTGAGTGTGGTAAAACAAGAAGAGGTGAGATTTAAAAAATGAATGGATATTGAATGAATACAGATTGAAAACAAAAGTGAGTGATAAGACAGAAGAAGGACGTTGAGGTAGTGTGGTCATATAGACAGAATGATTGAGGACTGACACAAAACAAATGAAGGAAGAGTAAATGAGTTAAGTGGAAAGAGAAAGTCAGGCTTGCACAGAACTGATGGATCTTAAAGTGATAAACAATAAAAGGTAATGTATGAACATGGTAGAAAAAAGGGCAGTTTGCAAAGACAGACTGGCATGAATAGGTATAGCATATGGTACTGATGTAAACTATCTTTAGAGATTTCTCTTCTTATCTCATTCTTTTATTTACCTTGGCTTACCATTTCTTACTCCTTTTTGTGCTGTGCATAAAGATGTTTACCTCAAGTGGGAATAGTGCGATGGATAATATACGTATGCATGCATGAAATCCAATTGCTTTTTACTTTGCAAATAAAGAAATGATTTCACTTAACTAGAAAGTGTTTTTTTTCATGAAACATAAACATAAGGAAAGTTGATTTAAATTATTATTTATCCCCTTGATTCATTAGAGCAGCACACTATTTCTTTCTTAATACATTAGAACTGGAAATATTACTTTTAAAGAAATGTGCACAAAACTTTACAAACATATGTAGACATTTTCACCTAAGTTATTATTTATTTCTTATTTAATACATTGCTACCCCCTTTTCCTCTCCAAACAAGTTGCTCAAAATTGCTTATGTCTAAATAATAAAATACATGTCACAAATACATGTGTCTCTTGTACCTGCTGGCAGTAAGAATCAAAAGCTGTGAATGCTTGCTTGTACATACAGCTACCAAAGGAGACAACACAAGGATCTGCTGAGTTCACAAAGTTCTCAGCAACTGACAAGATTGCTGGGAAGAGATCTCTCATAACCTGAAAGCATAAAAAGTAGACCAAAGGGGCTTCAGAAATATACCTTTGTCTTTCCAATGTACATAGCTGAACATATTTATATTCTAAAATTTACTAATGAGATAAAATCAGTTAAACATCTCTCTGACTACCGTTATTAATTCATCTATTTGAGATGATGAACAATATTCTGTTTCCAAAAGCACATGAAAACCATCTTCACATGGGACTAACAGAACTATATAGATAAGTAGGACTCTTACGTTGTGGGGATTGATGATCATGTTGCCTGTTGGTGTTAGAGAAATGTTTTCTTTCAGATGAATTTAGGAAATGCAGCAAAGAGCATTGCTCCAGCTGCCATTCTGAGATTCTAAGAGGCACACCAGTGAAGTTCAGAGAGTGTGCCTTCATGGAAGCTAATGACGCACTGAATCCTAGGGCAAGCACACCCATCATGTCTTATTATTTCCTTCGGGAGAACTGGACATTTATGGAGAAAGCAGAAAGTCACTTCTCCAACTGAACCTATCATGATCACAGAAATTGTGTGGCTGCCCCCATATATCATCTGATTAATGATTTATGGCAATGTGGTATTTACAACCATGTGGACAAAATAAGCAGGGTGCATGTGCCAACAAGTAAGTATATTTGCAGTGTTTAGTCTAGAAAGAGGAATACGGAAACCCTCCCAACGTGCTGAATTGCACCACAGCAAAGAACCTACCAATGAGTGGTATCGGAAGGCGTTCTGCAGCAACTGTTCTCGCAGACATCCTGACTGAATCTTGCCCTTCAACAATCTCTCAATTTGCCTCTTGTTTTTGGCACTTGTGGCATAGATCATTAACAGCATTATCAGATCCAGGGCCTTTTTAAAAGTAAAATTGCTAAGCTAATTATGCAAATATTAAGTCCAAAGTTAAAAAAAAGTAAGTAAACAATGGAATGGGTCTTAAAAATTAAAGAATCTTGTGCAACACAACGTGGAATTTTAACAAAATCTTTGGTTTTGAGAAAAGATGTAGTAAGTAAAACAAATGTACCCCTCCCCCCAATTACAGGCCTACAAACAGTGTTCTAAGAGGCAAACAGCTAGTGCAGAAGCCAAATAGGATTACCTTATGATCAGAGGCAGAAGGAACATTCTCAATAGCCTAGAACAGGAAGGAATGATTTATGCACATTACAAAGTACAATAATTGTTTATATTACATCAATAAAATCTCAAAACTCTTCAGCAGAATGTGTGTCTAATTGCCCGAATTATATTAAATTCTGCATACATCTGAGAATGATGGAATAGCTTTTAGTGAAAGTCTTAGACATACACTCTAAACTGGCAAAAAGACGGAACACATGTTTTGCTTGTAATAGGTTCCATTTTCAACAACTGGCATCTCCAAATATGTATGTATCATGGAAAATTCAGAAGTACAGAGCACAACACTGAGCAGAAAGAACCACATTTATTGCAATGATTATTGGTTCCGAACTTTACAAGGAAGAAGAACCCCAAACAATGGGAAAGCAAAGATCTTTACAGAAGTTGAGGACTGAAGGGGAGGAAATCCTAGGGGGTTGATCTGATGGGGAAGCTAGGTAGCTCCTTATCTGTGTACATGGGGTTATTTCTATTGTTAGGCAAAACTGTGTTTTCAGGAGTGGCAGCAGAGTTGGGGAAGTCCACTGTTAAAAAGATAGAATGCTGAGGTAAGCAGGTGAGTGTCCCTGACTGAGGATGGAACTTTGCAGTTCTGCACCTTGTTGCCATGCTACAAATCCCTTAATAGTGCTACCCTCAGCCTGCACTTTGAGTGAGCGAGCAAGGCTTCTACAGGTAGTCCTCACTTAATGACCACAACTGGGACTGGAATTTCAGTTGCTAAGTGGTCATTAAGTGAATCAGACTCGATTCTATGACCTTTTTGTGGCGATCGTTAAGTGAATCACCATAGCTGTTAAGCAAACCATGTGGTCGCTAAGCGAATCACGCAGTTTCCCATTGATTTTGCTTGCCAGAAGCCGGCCAGGAAGATCAAAAATGGCGATCACATAACCACATGACACTGCAACGGTCATAAATACAAACTGGTTGCCAAGTGCCCAAATCATTATCAAGTGACTGCAGGGTGAGGGTGCTGCAAGTCGTAAGTGTGAGGACCAGTCATAAGTGGTTTTTTTTCCAGCAATGCCATGAGTCCAAACAGTCACTAAACGAATGGTTGTTAAGTGAGGACTGCCTGTATTCTTTGGTTCAGATAAGATTGTAGGGGGCTTTGTCTGGGGGAAGGGAGGGTCAATTTGGGCGGCCTCTATTTTGTTTGTTAGATCTATTTTCTCCTCCACATGTGGGAAAAAAAGCCCTGCTTGAAACCCAGGGTAGGAGTGATATTATGGGAATAGATAAGATACAGATCTGATTTAATATAAGGTAGCTTGCTATGTCCCTCCCAATTTCTACCCACTTAGGAAAATGATTGTGCTACAGATAACCAGTACAGAGTAGGAGAGGAATGAGAAACACATCTGATAGCTTCTGCCAGATGAGACAGAATGGTTCTTCATGCCAAAAGAAAAATGTATTCTATATACCTAGAGGTAGACAGTCATCCTTATATCCAGCTATAACTTCTGCATCAGATATAGTGGCAGATAAAGGAATTTCCTTAAGAGCACAAGCTTACCAGCATTTACTCAGAAGTAAGTCCCACTGAATTTTGATGGATCTTACTCCGAAGCAAATGTATAGAGAGATTTTTGCAACATGCCTCTAGAAAGATATTATACCGTTAAGAAATCATAGGAGTAAAAAGCAGAGGTACAGTATATAGCTGCTCCATCTCAGAATTTAGGGCTCAACAAGCCCTAAATTAGCTGGACGCTAATTATTAATGCACATTCCTATCCATCCACATGTTCTTTTATACAAATAGTTCTGCCAAACATTTTTCTCCTCTGTTGTGCACAACATTTCTTTTCCTAAACAAGACTTTTTCCAGGGCATGCATAAACTCTCAATTAAACAAGACCATTCCCTAGAAATTTTACCCATAACAGGGTTATGAAAAGAAAGAAAATAGATCCTGACAATTTACAGGATAACGTTTAAAGCAGGAATAAGCAACCTGAAGTCTACATGTTTCCAAATCTGATTTTTCAACAGCCCCCAAAATCCGTCAAGATCATGCTGCTGAATTACAGCCAATTTTCAATAGGAAAGAAAAGGAAGCAGGTAAATTAAAATTCTGCAGACTTAATAACCCATTAATATTCAAACACCATCCACAACAAAATGAACAACGTGCCTCTTATCACCTCTGCCAGCAAATAAATAAATGAGTAGCACCTCCCCGCAGCTGCAAAAATGCTGCCCGCTCCTAATCCAACATCAGTTTTTATTATTGGATGAATATAAAACTAAATAAAAGGCATAAAGCATAAGATACTTTATAAAATTGTGTGAGAAAGAGAGAGCATGGCAAAAAGCAAACAAACAGAAAAATAGTCTAACCTTAATCCAACCTTCTAATACACACTTCTGAAATTTAACAGCTGACTTTAGCACTTCAAAAAGGAGCTTGAAAGAATCCTGGTTAACACTCATTTGGCTTGCAGACAGACTGAAAAGAAGCACAAGAGGAGACTTAAACAGCCACAAACATTAATTCAGCACTACAGTGTTAAACGATCATCTACAAAATAACGGTTTGACAAGGATTTGGGTTTGGTTTTTTAAACATTGTGTTATTGTAGTTGTTGAATTCATTTCATTCTAGGTGCCTAGGTATTGGCACAGAAAGCCACCGAACAAAGCCAAGGTAAACTGATTCAGATATTATGTACAGACCTTGCCTGTGTCTGGCTCCTGAGTTTGTTTTGGGAAGCCTGGATACTTGGAAGGGCGGCACACGATTCCAGATTCAGCTTCTTACGAAGGGCAGAAATTACCTGCATGACAGTGTCTATCGTTCAAACACATACAGGCAATAGCAATATATTCAAGGTGATTATTAGGAAAAATGAGAAAAAGAGAATGAAGCAGCATATGATGACTGTAATGACATGTTTTTTATATGCAGTTTTTAACAGATGTTTTTATAACACCAATTAATATATATTCCATATTTCATTTTATACAAATGACAACTACGTTAAAAATAAGAAAGTGGTGAAGTATGTCCTCTTCGCAGCTCTGTAAGAAAACTGCACAGAAAATGTTGTCTGCAATAATTAATGTATTATTTCTTTCTGCTCTGCTACTTATTTTGTAGTTTTCTACTGCAACACTTATTCATTCATTCATTTGTTTGTTTGGTATATATCCTGCCTTTTGAAGAAGAGTACAAGGCAGCATGCACGGTGCTCCCTTCTCCTACTTTTTCCCCACAACAACAACCCTATAAGGTGGGTTGGACAGAATGATTGGTCCAAAGTCACCCAGTGAGCTTTGTGACTGAGGGTGCACTAAAACCTGGAGCTTCCTGCTCCTAATCCAGCACTGTCATACGAACAAGCTACTTTATTAAAGCCCAGCGCTGTGTAAATATTTCAGATTCTAGACATTTCAAATTCAAAACATTCTGTCTCAAGTTTAAAGTAACTCCCAGTAACAACAACATAATTTATTGCGGTCTTAGACCAATACAGTAACTGCCTGCCTGGTTAGGAAGAATGGGTTCCCTCCAGGTACCCCTCTTAAAGAAAATCCTCTACAAGGTTCCAGGAGGAAGGCCTTTTCAAATGCTGACCCCTTTCTCTGCAACAGCAATCCCCCAAAATTTAACTTGCCCCAGCATGACTGGGTAATGCAATCAAAGCGTTGCTACTTCAGCAGGTCTTGTGGGGGAAAGTATAACCAAGAGTGATTCATCCTGCATATATGATTATATGACATTAGATGGATCATTGGCATAGGAATATTTTACAATGGAATTTTTGTAATTTATCTGGTTTATTCTTAGTTATTTTAATGCTGTTTACAGGTGGTAGGATTGGAAGCTTCTCAGAGCTGATTGGAGCAGAATATGAACCAAACTGAAACAAACCAAGCTTAAAACATCTGCTTATCTGCCTAGGTAAGAAAAAAGGGAGATTAAAATAATCTAAAATGATGTCAATGTTAAAAGTTTCAGATATGAGTCAACACTGGAGCCCCTATCTCCTGTACATAAAAATAAAGCCAGTTTTCCATATTTATCCCACTATGGCCACTTCCTCATTCCAAAAATACAATGTTCAAATGAGCCTCTTGATGGTTAGGATAGATACTGTACCTCTGTTGCATCAGTGGCCTTAATAGAATGGAGAATAAATTTAACTATTATGGGTAAATCTTCTATTTTTACAGCAGACACTGAAATCATGACAGATTGGCGTACCTATTGGGAGCAAAAAATTGTTTGGCTGTTAGCATGAGAAAAAGGATAATATTCCTTGCTTGCCCTTATCCCAAAATGTTGAGTAGATTTTAGTGGAAAACTCACTAAGGTTAAAAAAGGACCTCATCCCAAAGGTTTAGAACAAAAACAAGCCACTCAGAGCCATCTTATATTCTAGAAGTTGTTTAGCCTTCCAGATAACAGACAAGCCTTCTAAGAAAGGAATTGAGATTGCCTCTCAGTGTGACTTTCTTGCCTGTGTTGGATGCAGAGGTAGGAGAGTTAATGAGTTTCCAGCTGATTTCAAAGCCTGGGCAAATTAAATTCCTATAATTTTTGAAGCCTCCTGGACCACTCTGACAGGGGACTCCATACCTCAGACAGAAGTTCCACATCAAGATTCAAACAGGAAAGTGCATCTAGGACTGGAACTGTAAGCCCAATGTTCTCCTTTAACAAAGAACTAAAGAATAGGACAAACAACAACAACAACCCTTCACTTTTAACATACACAAAATACACAAACTGCAATAATATTGTTTTTTTTTCAATTGCTCATCATAGGACTTGATTTCTTGAAGATTATCCAAGAAAGATGTGGAAGTCAGAAAATCACTGAACAAACTTTACTGATACCAAAACAGATGGAGCCCTTTTTTTTCTTGTGTTACGATTTTTCTTATTGCTGGTTCCTGGCCTATTCTTACTGAGTAATTCCAAAGTCTGGATTGGCTCATTTCTCTAAATGGGTATCCCTTAACACTTGGCAGGAATGGATTACAATAGAATATTAAAATCTCCAGGCCCTTCATCACCATAGTTACCTTTCTTTGGACATGGTCTCTATTAATTCCTGTGTTATATTTTATAACATAGTATTGCTGGGAAATGCCACAAAACCATAAAAATACATGAAGAATGAAAGATAAAACACAGTAGTACAATATTTACCTAAGTTGCCTGGCAATTTCACTATGCTGGGAATCTTCCAGAATTTCTGGCAGACTTGTAATAATGTCATGTTGGGTTGATGGAGGTGAAACATAAACCATCTGCATGATCATTGAAACAAGATCCTACAAATAACAAAAGCATTAGGTGACAGAAATGCAAGAAAAGTTTCTCTATATGTGACTGCTTAAATAAAATACTGACAGAGAAGCCAGGAGATGTATGCTAAAGACACATACACAAGATACTGATTATTTATTAGAAACATATTGTTTATATAGTATGTTGGCAAACAAACATATTTTGCTGCAAATCAAAATCAAACTTGATTTTGCAGCTAGGATCCCCACAAATTGCTTCCCCATACAATTACAACTATGTAATTCTGCTTCCCCAATCTAGTCATGAAGAGAAAGTTGGTAAATATTTTTGCTAATAAGCAGGTCCTATTCATTCATTATTATTTTTATTTATTATTCAAATTTCTATCACCACCCATCTCCCCCAAAAAAGAGGGACTCTGGGCGGTTTACAATAAAATAATCTGTGATCATATCTGCTGCATTTTTGACCCTGCAAAAGGAATTTTTAATTCTGCAAAATTTTACAGGAAACTGATTTTACATTGGTTCGGTTGTTAAGTGCAATGAACTTCATCTACTATAATGAAGCAAAGTAAGCAAACATAATAAATAAATATTTTATGATAAACCAGTTATAAACAATTACTCCTTGACTCCTCAACAGCATGGTTTCAAGTAGCACAACACAGATTATATACTACAGGTAGTCCTCACTTAATGACCATTTGTTTAGTGATGGTTCAGACTTAAGACGGTGCTGAAAAACAACTTACAACTGGTGCTCACTCTTACGACCATCACAGCATCCCCACGGTCATGTGATCATGATTTAGGCGCTTGGCAACCGATTCACATTTATGACCACTGCAGCATCCTGTGGTCATGGGATCGCCATTTTTTACCTACCCAGCTGGCCTCTGGCAAGCAAAATCAACGGGGAACTACGTGATTCACTTAACAACCACATGGTTCGCTTACCAACCGTGGTGATTCACTTGATGACCACCGCAAAAAGGTTGTAAAATTGGGTCAGATTTGCTTAATGACTGCTTTGCTTAGCAACTGAAATTCTGGTCTCAATTGTGGTCATTAAGCAAGGACTACCTGTATAAGATCCAGCACCTGCTGAATATTAAAATGAACTTGAGAAAGAGGTTTCTGAATGTCTACTCTTAGGACTTGCCTTGTTGTCAACAATCCTGTCAAGCCATTTTAATTGATTGACAATGAGCCGAGGCAAATTTAGTCCATCACTGCCAACACTGAAAAATACAAATGACAAACGAACCACAGTAGGGAGGAAGAGATCAAGCACAGCTATCTTTCTTCTTTACTATTGTCAGACTAGGCTGAAACTGCCATTATCTAAAGATGGAGCAGGCACATAGGCAGAGAGGACAAAAGCCAGGAAACTTGTCTAAAAGATCCCTTCAGGGAAGTAGATAAGAAGGAAGCAAGTCCTTAAGGAGACAAAGGAAATGTTACCTGAACCAGACAAAGGAAGTTGGGCCTAAGCACATGGAGAACCCATCCCCCCAATCCCATCTACAGCTACCAAACTTGTGAACCAACAAAGCAAGGACTTTTGGGGATATAAGGGGTCCCAAAGCCTGCCCACTCGAGCCATCTTTGGACCCAGACTTGGTGGCTTCCGTCCCTCTAGCTAGTGCCTGGCAGCTTAGTTGGACATGGGTAAGTGTGGATGAGCGTGTGAGAAAGAGCAATGTATCTTGCAACCAGTAAAGTTTTGCTGTTACTTTAAATTCACTGGGTCTCCGTGTATTTCAAAGAACCTGTTGTGCCTCAGTGTTCGGTTGAAAGTTATTTGGGTGTGTCCCTAATTACTTCCCAGCTGTTGACCAGGGCTGTGTGTCTTGTCTGCTCAAGCCACAACTATCTGGAAAACCCAGGTAGAAAGCAGGGGGGGCTGACAAGATCCATGTGCCTCAACAGGCTGTGAGTCTGTGAGTGATCGACCATAAGCGGAACCTGGGCGCTTGTGGGTGTAACACTACTAACACAGATTCTATTCTGAGTCAAAGCAGGGTACAGCTATACAGAAATCTATTAATTCCTGTCTCAATACCTTCCAAAAACTCTTTTTTCAAGGACCATCTCTTTAAACCTTTTTACTGGAAATAAAGGCACCATTCATAACATAAATAACATTAGGAAGATTAACATTCTAATTTTGAATCATGTAACAAATCTACACTCGGTGTCAAAACAAAGTACATTGCAGTTCACACAGTCTATTTGTTTATGTTGGCTTTTACAACAGAAATGTATATATAGCAGAAGAAACTGAGCATCAATCCTCCATTGCTTACTGCTTAGGACTACGAACAAATTATTTATACCTGTATTTTTTTCCTTCAATGCAAATAAGATACCCCTTTTAGCATTTCCAAACAACAAAAACCAGAAATTTTCTGACAGAAAATGTTCCAGCTTAAACAAAAAGTACTTACCTTTCCTGAAAAAATTCAGGGAGTTTTTCAAATAACAGTTTTATCACAGCAGGCTACCAAAAAAGAAAAAGATAAAAGCGTTTTGAGAAAATTGCATTTGCACACTGTGTACAAAATCCTGTACAAAGCAAGGCAAGAAAACTTTCCTAAAGCATCAATTAATGGTACATAAAAGACATTGGAAATGTCCACAAGCCAAATGTGGACATTTCCATACAACAGCTTTCTGTTTTAGAGAGGGCAAGCAGCATCTCCTGAATTTTAAAAATAAAGTTGAATCTATTCAAATATTTTACCTTTTCAGATTGACTAAATCAGTTACAAATATTTGGAAATCTAGGATAATATGGCATAAGAAAAGTTAATGCAAATGCATATTTACATAAACTTGAGATTTTATTTTCTATCATCCAGCTGCAAAAATAAGTTACACAGTATCTCAGAACTCAGGACTCTGTGATTCTATCCCCTTTTCTGTTCCAATTTAGTTTGTCTGGGAGCATGAAGAAATTAATAATAATCTCATTGCAAACACAAAATAAACCTAATTTAAATCAATCTCTTCCCATCCTTCTTTGGCAGAGTCTACCCATTGCTCAAATACAGTATCAGTTTTTCACACAGACATAGAACTCTTAGCTCTTCTGTATATACTGTATAGCAAGCTATGACAGTGTCCAAATAGAAACTTCCCCAAGTACCCCATAACTTTTCGGTTTTCCTGCTAAATTCAGATTCAAAAGATTACACATCAAATACCTGATTGCAGTAGCAACTATCCAGACCTGGAAGAAAGTGATCAGTCTGTTATGCACCTTTTGTCCTTCTATGGAGCTCAGTTTAAAGTGAAACAGAACTTTACCAATTTCCCAGTTTCTCAGTGCATTTAAAGAATTCAGGGAATGGATGGACTGATATTAACCAGACATTATTTGTAGTCAAAGAGTGATCAGAACTGATGGATCTCTCCCACAGTCTTGTGACATCCTTCTATTCATCATTCTAGTCCTATCTAGGCATTCTCTGAAGAGTTCAAATTGGGAAGAGGCTGGGCTGTGGACAGTCATACTTTTGCCTCTCTCCAACCTCCACCAATTCAGGCAGGGGGTCTGAGTTGTACTGAGCTGGCTTCAATGAGAGTACACTTCTCTTTGTAATCCTGGACCAAATAAACCAGAATAATAAAGCACAGTAACAGCTGTATTCTCTCTCAGATCTCCAACCTAAACAGGTGATGGTTGGAGTAAGGTGGGAGAGGTGAGAATAGGGCTGCATATGCAGCTCCATTTTCCCCCCCGCTTTCATCTTTCCCAGAAGTTCAGACTAATGCCTTAGTGGTGCTTTAGTCATCTACTTACAGACAATTGATTGTCAAGAGAAAATGGGAAAATCAAATGGTAAACTTACCTGCAATATCTCAATTCCAAGAAGCAATTTAATGAGGCTTTCACAGTATGAATGTACCGCATTACTACAATGGAGAGAGACAGTTTCCTGTTACTCTTATTAAAAATTCATTCTAGGCAATTTGCTGTTTGGTTGCATCCAGGGACTGGAACTCCTGCTACTAAGCAATGTGGTCATTAAGTGAGTTGTGCCCAATTTTATGACCATGCTATGGTCATTAAGTGAATCACACAGTTCTTCATTGATTTTGCTTGTTGGGAGCTGGCTGGGAAGGTTGCAAATGGCAATCAAATGACCCTGGGATGTTGCAACCATTGTAAATACATGCCAGTTGCCAAGCACCCAAATTTTGATCACGTGGCCATGGAGACACAATGAAGATTGTAAGTGTGAGAACCACTCATAAGTCACTTTTTCAGCGCCATTGTAATTTCGAACAGTCATTAAACGAATGGTCATAAGTCGAGGGCTACCTGTAATTATGAAACATCTGGGTGATAATTTTCAGGTATCAAACAACCCTTTTCACTTACTTTGTTTCTTGATTTTGTGCAGGTATGCATGGTAGAAGACAGTTTCTAAATTGATCTCTGTTTTCAGTGTGGGAATCCAAGCCACTGATGAACTCCTGAACAATCTAATAAGAAAAAAAAGAGACAAAAAAGGAAGACAGAGCAATCATAAAAGCCATCATTGGTTTTTTAGCTTCTTGCTATGTGGACTGAAATAAATACATACTGATGGAATTTCAGAAATGTCATATGATCAGATTGATACCTGTGGATAAGAAGGGTGCTTTCTCAAGGCTTGATGCAACTTTTTCTGGAAAATTGCTCCATCTACAGCTACCAAAAAAAAAAAAAAAATCAAGCGAATCATGCATAGAAATACATATCCACATCACATTATTCTAAAATGCCACCTTCCCTTGTCTTCAAACAGCTCCACAATACCTGGCAGAAATCCAAAGCAGGTTTTTAAAATTTCCTAGACTGGAAATATAAGAAAATACAATAATGATATACATTTCTGGGAGATCTACCTAGTGTTGAACAGCATCCAAACAAAATAAGCTTTTTCTTTCCTTCCTTTTATTCACTGAGTTTTGTTTGTTATGCTGGTGATAAGCAAGAATATACTATGATTATAATGAAAATCCTAAGTGAAAGAATAGCGCATCTATTGCATTTCCCTTTGGGGGAGATGGGCAGTGACAGAAATTTGAAATATAAATAAATAAAATAAATAAATTTCTATCTCTGCTAAAACTGTTGAGAAGTCATAGAACCTCTGTCAGTAAATTGTGGCAAGCCTACAACATTTCTGCACCATTAATAGTTGCCAAGAACATAAAATATATAAAATATCCAAGCTGGATTCTCTATAAACAATTTTTTTCTGCTGATGTTTCTTTGGGCAACCTCAAAAATGTATTTTACGAACTCTTGTATTAACTATAGCCATACAGAAACATATACAATAAATCCATTGGACAGAAAGTCACATTAAAATAGGTGACAGTGTCATATTCTTTAATGAAGGATAGGCTTTGATATTAAAAAGTAAAACATTGATGATGACACATCAAAGACTGCTGTATAGAATGTTTTCCTCTCTCTGCACAAACATTAGCAGTACATATGCTCAAACATACATTAGGAAGAACTGCAAGATTTCCAGAAATATTGATCAATGGAAAAAAAAAAGAAATGCTAGGAAAAATCAATAAACTGGGTTTCCCAAAAGTAATAGTAAAATTTGGCTGGAAATCAGGAAGAAAATTAGAACAATTTAATAAATATGTTATGTCCAGGAAATAAAATAAAAACACAGAACAAATTAATCAGCATCACCACCATTATCACCACCAGCTTTGGTGAGTGCTACCACTCCACTACTTTTGAGACACCCTGTATATAAAGTACCTAATTTTTAACGATCTCTAAAGGTACAAAATCTCTTTCTTACACTGAACAGTGCAATTTATTCAGGCATATATTTATTGCTTTAATCTATTCTTAAATTTGAAAAAAATGGTTACAAATTTAGATAGGAGCTGAAAACTCTAAGAATATAGCATCTCTGCCTAACAATTATTGATGAAAAAAATAATAAACCATCAATCGTATAAAATAAGAGACTCAAGTATCTTGGATGTTGACCTTCACAGCGTACAGAAAACCTTAATTTTCAGAAAAAAGCTGGTAAAAGGAGGGGACGGTGGGGGAGAATAGACAATACTCAGAATATATTTTGCTACAGAAAGCACTGTCAAATCAGTCTCTTTTCCTGAAACTGAAATAATATCAACAAATTCCACTTCTGATCTTCTACTGTTATCATTTTGAAAGACTTCTGAAAACTGAAATTTTGTCAGTACTGAAAGAAGTTTCTCTCTACTTTCATGTTAGTTTCTTTTTTAAATTGGTTTGAGCACTTCCAAATCCAGGCCTATTTCTTTGACATCTTAACCATTTTATGTATTATTTAAAACAAATATTAGAAAATATTTCATAACCTTTTTTTTCAGATAAACCCCTCCCCCTCATGACTCAAAAAGTCTTCAGAAAAAAAAAAAGATATTTTCCCACTGAATTTTCATATCTAACACTAGGTACTCCATTTAGCAAGGAAACATATCACAACGTACAATACCTATTTCATTCTGTCTTTCTCCTGCTTTCAGGGTAATCCCTGCTGCCTTAAGGAGATGCCCAAAAAGATTACTGCTCTCTATATCACCATCTTGTGGAACAGAATTTTTCTTTCCAGAGGTTCGAGACCTTTTTGTTTCTAAGAGGAAACATTAGAGAAGTGAATGTCAGGATTAATGCTGAATCATAACAGCTAAATGGAAAAATTAACTTTCAAAAAAAATTATGCCAACTTTTTTTATCCCTGCCTTGGAAAAGCAAAGCAGTGGATTGTAAAACACTTTCTGAGAGGCCAACTACAGATACTATAGACTGAGAAGAATGAAAAACAGTTCTGCCTTATAAGCATTTAAGCAGTAAGTGGTCTGTATATTGTGATCCTAATTGTTGGAGATGATCCTCATACTGAATTAAACCAAAATCAATGGGACTTAAGCGTGATTTTTTTTTTACTGAACTGCATTCTCCACTACACTGTGTCTGCTTTTCTCAGGGCTCTCAAACATGACTCTATCAAGAAGTTCACATATTCAAATTAAGATTACTATATCCTCTGTGCACATTGTAGGATAGACATGTTAGTCTCTGGCGTGGGCTGGTCCATGAAGTCACGAAGAGTCGGAAGCGACTAAACGAATAAACAACAACAACATATCCTCTGTGCACATTGTAGAAGGATAGACATGTTAGTCTATGGTGGCAAAAAATCAGGAGTCTGGTAGTGTCTTTTCTGATTAAGAAATGTTAGTAAAGGGCATAGGCTTTCATGAGCTTTAGTTCACTTCATCTGTCTTTTAGAAGACCAAAGACTTAGGGAGGACCTATTAAAAAATGAAACCACAGAAACAGAACAGTAGTGGTTGTCACCAGCAGCTCGCAACTCAAATTGCTCAAATGCATTATTAATAAGCTACAACCCATACTGGACAATGACACTGCACCTTCTCAGGCACTGGGTGGCAAGCCCATAACGCAATAAACCAAGATGTCTACTTTGCCCCCACATCCACACCAACAGCACCATCGCAGGACCCAACAAGTACATACAGAAAATTAGAAGCGCCTTCACACGCTCTTCCTGTAATGTGATATCCAGCAATGCCTCTCTGGATTCTAAGTAGGGAAAGCAGGTCAAACTTTGTGCAAAAGAATAATTCATGCCAATTTGACATGAGGAGTCAAAACAAAGTAGTACCAGACCATTTTAACTTCTCAGGACACTACAGCAGCCCTCAAAGTGACTGTTTTAGAAAAATGGGACTTTAACTCCACCACTGAGTAAGAGGTTGTTGAACTTACATACTGTACATCAAAAGATTTCAGGCAGCTCAAAATGTCTCCACACACAGTGGATTTTTAACATATTACAATTATTACTTGATGAAGTACTGATAATCTGTCTCATATGTAACCTGCATCTGCATAACCAACCCGTCTTCCCCTCCCTCCCCCACCCCTCAGCCTCACCTCAGTTTAAATCCTACATCACTCTAGCCACTCCATGCATCTGATGAAGTGAGCTGCAGCTCATGAAACCTTATGCCTTTTAATAACATTGGTTAATTGGAAAAAGTGCTACCAGATTCCTTCTGATTTCATGTCCTCTGTGGTGACCAAAACTTTTAGTTACCGGTATTTTGCTATTATCCAACAAGGTGTCAGCCCATTGAGGTAGGCAAGGTCAGGAAACAGACTCACAAGTCTGGTAGAACTATACTTCGTATTGATATAGGCTACAGTAACCAAATCTTGAAAGCCTGAGTTTTCCTCTCCTTCTTATATCTATTGAATTAGGGAGGAGTTAGCTTCTTTCTCACACTTTCTGTTTCCTGGGCTAAAAACGTATTTTTGCAACTGTTGTCTCTGCCTCATTTCTCCAAGGTCATCTTCCTGGCTCTCTACACAAGGGATGGACAGACTCTTGTCTTTGTGCTGTGCTTCACACTTGTTTGAACCCAAAGTCCAGAAGATTCCCCAGCTCTAAATACATTTCTCTGCTGCAGTGTTTTTGAGGTGCAAAAAGCTATCTCCAAGGCTTAATGTGTCATGAAAGAGCTCCGGCCTGTAAGGAAGGTTGAGAGTTTCTAAACACATCGGAATCAAAATAAGATACAGGCAAGCCTCCTCTCCAGTGTAAGATTTGGGAGCAGAAAGATTATACAGTCTACTTCTAAAGTATTTGGTTAAACGTGATAAGACAACATTGCTCACATAAGCCTAGCTCTTCCTTCAAACTACGGAAAAGGAAACTAATTGTCTCTTCGATCAGATTACATTTCTAAGGTCCTCTGAAGCTACAGTTTGGCCACCAGGAGAATCCCTCATTCCCATTCTTGATCCAGAATTAACAGAAGCACTTTGTTTTACTCTGTTATGCAACTATAAGTGCATGAATGTTTCCTGTCCTAAAGCTCAAGAGTAAATGGCATGGGTCATGGATGTCCTCAAACAACAATACAACCGCAACAATAATGCTTGATGATCAATGTTTGTAACTGATCGATATAAAGTTCTATAATAAATAAATAAAATAGATAGATATTTGAAATTCATGATAGAGAGACATTACTGCTTTGGGTATTTCCTGAAAACCTGCAATTAAGTTTTTGTATTCATTGCTTATGATATGGAAAAAAGGGTATTTCACAGGCAGGGAGAAAGAGCTTGCTCTTGTTGCTGTTCTTCACAGTTCTAAAAGCATCAGTATTCCTGTACTTAATGTCCTTGGCAAAGGGACTTCATGTGATAAGAAAGGTTCTGCCTTTACATACTTGGTAATTCTTCTGTCAGATTATCTCTGTTGGCATGAGGTTTGAACAATTTCCGTTTTGACGCCATGACAACAGGTACTGGTGTATCCTAGATCAGGAACATTGGGTGAAAATTAGAGACTGGCTGAAGAAAAGGTGTTTTTATATTAAGATCATGCAAATAATTGTGTAACAAATTATAGACACAAAACTGCATTATAGCACAATGATTTCATTTGAAAGATGTGGTATCATTATATAAAAGTGGAAAAAGGAGCTATTGTAATCATCTAGAGAATGTGTCTACCATGGCAGCATATATAATTAGGGTAACCCAAATACATTTTCACAAACACAACTGGACAGGTATACGGAACAAATTGGTGCTGACAGAATGCTTCTGTTGAGGCCTTCAGCCATTCCATTCTTCCCCTTCCACCTGGCTTAATTTTACATTCAGTGCCCAGGAAGCTGTTTGGTGGGAAGATGATGAGTCTACATTCTGGATTTCTGGCGGGTAGGAAAGTGGAATCACACTGAAATCTTGGATTTCTCTCCCTTCGGTCCCGGGGGAAAAAACAATCCTGCAAATCAAGGGGAATGAAGCTACCGAGACAATGAAAAGTTTTTTCTATGCTTGTCGTGTCTGTGTATCTCTTCCTCTCCAAATCACTTCATTCTGTCACCTCCTTTCCCCGACTAACTGCGATACTGCCAGAAGAGGCGAGGCTCCTAGGACAGGCGTTGCGTCCAAATAAAATATCTGTCCTCCGCCACAACTAAGCCGAACAATCGCAGTTCCCGCGCGGACGCTTACTACTTACCACCCAGGAGCAACTACGCCACAGCCACTGCACAACTTCGGCGCCCGCTCTCCTGCCCGTTTTGGAACTCTCCCGCCAAACACCCAGCGGGGGCGCCTTGTGATGATCTCATCGGTCACGTAACAGCCATCTTGTCGGACACTTTAAGAGGACGTCATTCGTTGCTCCCGGAAGGCTGAAGGGGGACCAGGTTGGTGTAGGGAAGTGGGTCCTCGAATGTCCCCATTAGCTTGATTGGAAAAATCGGGGCTTGGGCCTCTTTCCATTTTCCGTACTTGGAAAGATGGGGACCTCCAAACAGTGGGATGGTTCTGATTTAAGAAGAAATAGGCACAAAACCGTTCCCATTTGCCTTTTTTTTAAAGGTACCGAGGATCAAGTCACCTTCTAGACGCGTGAAGGCGGACTGATTACTTCGTGGAAAGGGGAAGACACGTACAGTGCAAGTTTAGAGACTTCTTTGACTTACATTACTTCCTCTGTTTTAGAACTGAGTTCCTTGTGTTAAAAATAGGTCCTGAGCCTAATATCTCTTTTAAATGAAGCCCTGCTTGTTTTAACTGCATTTCATTTAACTTCGTTCCTCACGTCCTCCTCTCGTGCGCAAACCTAAGCCACGCTCTCAGAGTAGCATCTCCAGCCTGAGGCTTCCTTGAAGGCAAATGAAAAATAATATCCAAAGCTTTCATAGCACCCCTCCAATCTCTTTTTCTTCTAGATTTTTGTTTAAATGTACATTTGTGTACATGTTTCTGGAAAAGTTAGAAGCAGCAGTGATAATTCCTTGTTTGGCACCTGTTAGACTCATCAGTTATTATACCATACTTTGTGATCTTTTAGAGATTAAAGACTGAAGCTGGTGTGCATGACCAGAACGCTTCTTAAAAATGACTGAGCCAGAACTGTTGTTGGACTCCAATATTCGACTATGGGTGGTGCTTCCCATAGTCTTCATCACCTTCTTTGTAGGGATGATTCGTCACTATGTATCCATCCTTCTCCAGAGTGATAAAAAGCTCACTCAGGAACAAGTGTCTGACAGGTAAGAGATGTCCTATATGTTTGATGACTGTCTTTTTAAATAATAAATATTATTATTTAATATACTATGGAGATTGTTTATAGTATATGCAGGAAGATCTAGAGCTGCTTAACAAGTATTTCTGTCACGTGCAGAAGTTAGCACATACTATACTTTGCATTGGTTCATGCATATTTTATTTAGAAATCTGGAAGTATAACTTGACCTTCCTTCATTCCTAAGATACCCAAGTAGCAACATGGACTAAATTATGCCTAGTCTTGGTGATATGTGCCCCGGCGGAGCTTCCTGCTGCTTTCTCTATAAGGTGCTACTGCTGAAGAATCTTTTTTAAAAATCTTCAGTTGGTCTAGCAAAAAATAGCAAGATTTTCCTTAGGAGCTTACAGCATCCATACTGGTTCCTACTTTGTTTCCAAGCACCAAGTAAGGTGGTATTTATTATCCTTAAAAATCATCTTTGGTATGGACTCAGGATATCTTAATAATTGTTGCCTCCTACATGAGCCTGCACCATTCTTTGAGAACTTCAGAGGAGGCTCTGTACTTTTATATACAGGCTCATGACACAGAAGAGTGCTTTCTGTCTGGCTGCATCTAAATCATTGGACTTCTCAGTCTATTTATGAAGTAGTTAAATCTCAGTGTTGGGGTTAAAAATATGTATCATGGTGATTATACATAGAACTCATTCTAAATGTTTTTAGTACAGATTTAGTAAAAGAAAATATCCTGAGACAGACAAGTGTATTATCCTTTTAATATTTTTGCCATATACAGTATAACAACAGCAAAAGACCCAAGAACAAATGATAGTGTTGATTTTTGTGGTGGGCATCTGCTTACAAAGACATCTGTTTCAAATATGTGGTTTAAAGTCTGTTCATACTAGTTACAGGAAATGAATAAATCTAAAGCATGACTGAGTTGACAGTTTATGTTGCAAGATTGAGAGAAAATACTACATAATGAAGAGACTTGAATTATAGAATGTTTTGTATAGACATGGAGTTGAAAGGCAGTTGCTGAATGCAGTAAGATATAGTGTATGTGAAGCTTGTATGAGAATAAATAGAATGTTAGTGAATGGTTCAACGCTGATCAAAGATAAAGATGTTTGTTTATTGTTTAATTTATATATGGATAAATGTGCAAAGAATTGTATTACTTAGAGATGTGAATGTGTGTATACTTTTGTATGCAACAATGCAATACTGTGTTGTTGGCTGAGAACCCAAATGATTTATAGCAAATATTAAATATAATGAAGAGGGGGGACCTGAAAATTAATGTATTGAAGGCTGAAATAGTTGTGCTTGTTGGGGAAGATGAACAATTCCAAATTAGCAAAAATGGTGAAAAAACAATATAAGAATTTGTACAACTTGGAATAATGTTTACTATGGATGTGGAAATTTAAGATGTATAAATTCTGGTAAGAAAGGTAATAATTAAATGTGGTCTGTTGCAAGGAATGAATGTTGAAATAAGCAAAAAAATGGCTATGTATAAGAGCATTCTTCTGCACAATGAAATGGGAGTTGGTATAACAGGAGAAACATGCAAGTAAATTGAATGTAGTGGGGATGGATAAAATTTAAAAAGTGTAAGTAAAATAAGTGATAAGATCAAGAATGTATTGGTGTTGAATGAATGTACAGTTGTGGGAAAAAGAAAGTACACCCTCTTTGAGTTCTATGGTTTTACATATCAGGACATAATAAAAATCATCTGGTCCTTAGCAGGTCTTAAAATTAGGTAAATAAAACCTCAGATGAACAACAACACATGATATATTACACTGTGTCATTTATTTTACAAAGATAAAGCCAAAATGGAGAAACCATGTGTGAAAAAGTAAGTACACCCTTACTGCTTCCAGAGGTATTAAGAGGCTAAGTAGCATCCAGGTGCTGCTGATCAAATGCCCTTGATTAATTGATCATCGGCAAGTGTGACCACCTCTATAAAAGCTGAAGTTTTAGGAGTTTGCTGATCTTGAGCATTCAGGTGTGTGTTAACACAATGCCAAAGAGTAAAGACAGCAGCAATGATCTTAGAGAAGCAACTGTTGCTGCCCATCAATCTGGGAAGGCCATTTCCAAACAATTTAAAGTCCATCATTCTATAGTGAAGAAGATTGGCAACTGTCTTGAACGTTTTGTGAACAATCTTCCCAAGAATGGATGTCTCAGCAAATTCACCCCAAGGTCAGACTGTGCAATGCTCAGAGAAATTGCAAAAAATCCAGGAGTTACATCTCAGACTCTACAGGCCTCAGCATGTTAAATGTTAAAGTTCATGACAGTACAATTAGAAAAAGACTGAACAAGTATGGTTTGTTTGGAAGGGTTGCCAGGAAAAAGCCTCTTCTCTCTAAAAAGAACATGGCAGCACAGCTTAGGTTTGCAAAGTTGCATCTGAACAAAGCACAAGACTTCTGGAACAATATCCTTTGGACAGACGAGACCAAAGTGGACATGTTTGGTCATAATGCACAGCACTACGTTTGGCTGAAACCAAACACAGCACATCAGCACCAACCTCTCATACCAACTGTCAAGCATGGTGGTGGAGGGGTGATGACTTGGGCTTGTTTTGCAGCCACAGGACCTGGGCACCTTGCACTCATTGAGTCGACCATGAAATCCTCTGTATACCAAAGTATTCTAGAGTCAAATGTGAGGCCATCTGTCCGACAGCTAAAGCTTGGCAGAAATTGGGTCATGCAGCAGGACAACGATCCCAAGCACACAGCAATCTACAACGGAATGGCTGAAAAAGAAAAGAATCAAGGTGTTGCAATGGCCCAGTCAAAGTCCAGACCTCAGCCCGACTGAAATGCTGTGGTGGGACCTTAAGAGAGCTGTGCATAAACAAATGCCCACAAACCTCAATGAACTGAAGCAATGTTGTAAAGAAGAGTGGGCCAAAATTCCTCCACAACGATGTGAGAGACTGATAAAGTCATACAGAAAACACTCACTTCAAGTTATTGCTGCTAAAGGTGATTCTACAAACTATTGAATCATAGGGTGTACTACTTCTTCACACATGGTTTCTCCATTTTGGCTTAATTTTTGTAAAATAACTAATGGCACGGTGTAATATGTCATACGCTGTTGTTCATCTCAGGTTGTATTTACCTAATTTTAAGACCTGCTAAGGACCAGATGATTTTTATTATGTCCTGATATGTAAAACCATAGAACTCAAAGAGGTGTACTTTCTTTTTCCCACGACTATAGACTGAATACTGCCCAGAGTCCCTCTTCCAGGGGGAGATGGGCGGTGGCAAAATTTGATAAATACGGAGTGAGTGACCAGTACAAAAGAAGTATGGTTGGGGTGGTTTGGGCACAGAAACAGAATGGATAAGGATCAATTGCAAAACAGATAAATGAAGGAAGAGTGAATGGGTTGAGATGAAGGAGAAGACTGATACATTTCTGGCTGGATGGAGTTGATGCAGTCCTCACAAAGGGAGAAGTGAATATTTAATGAACAAAATACAGTATATGGATCAGAGTATGAGCACAATGGAAGCAAGTAGTTTGCTAGGATAGAAAAGTAATGAATGGAGAGATATAGTGAAGGGTGTTAATGTAAACTGGTTGAACCTCCAGACTCATGGAAGGAAAAATTGAACTTTATAGATTACAGGGGTTTGTTGTGTCTGGTGCAAAACAAACCCTGCATTCCACAATAAGAACACTATCAGTTTTCAAGCATGGAGGTAGTAGTGGAATGGCTTGGGGACATATTGCTACCTCAAGACCTGGATGATTTGTCATCACAAAGAAGCATGAATTCTGCTTCATATCATAGAATTCTCCAGGAGAATATCAGGCTATCTGCTTGTCAACTGAAGCTGAAAGTGGATCATGCAGTAAGATAGTGATTCAAAACACATAAGCTAGTGTACAAGACAAAGAAAACAAGTCCAACGTTTTGGAATGTTCAGGTCAAGTTCTAGGTGTAAATCCTGTTGTGGCAGGACCAAAAATGAGCAATTAATGCTTGAAATCTTTAAATATTACTAAATAGTTGCCATGGGCCAATGGAGTGATGCAAGGGAGAGATCACCAAATACAGGAAGCATTCAGTTGTTACTGCAGCTAAAGGAGGTGCAAACAATTCCTATTTCCTAGTGGCTCATTTCAAGTTGAATAACTTTATTAGTGAAATAAATGAAACAGGACCAAACTGCATCGTTGCTTCTTCCTTTACGTATCAATAAAGATCCACATATGATTTGATCTCCACAAAATAGCAGATTGATTAAGAACTGTTAAGGCATTTATGGATTGTGTTGTCTTAAACATAAAACATTATTTTGTATGGAAGATGCAGTTCATGAAGGTATTATCAAAGGTAAATATAAAAGATTGTTTGACAATGCAGTATGAGCATGAGTGAAGGAAGTACTCAAATAACACACTGATTGCGAAATCTTGCTCAGTGCCTGTCCTTAATCTTTTCAAACTGATGTTACTTTGTAAATGAAAAACAGCATTGTTACTGTCATTACGATATTTTCCCATAGTTTGCCCAAATGTAATATACACAAGGGTATCATTTTTCTGATTTCCTGTTTCCTTTCCTATTTTATGTAACGACCTTGTTTTATTTCAGCCAAGTTCTCATTCGAAGTAGAGTTCTCAGAGAAAATGGAAAGTACATTCCAAAGCAGGTATGGTTCCATGTATTAGAGACATCTCTATGTGACACTGTTATTACTGTGTGTTGAAATTAAAGACTATTAAATATGTTTGCCTGATTGACCAAGCCAGATCTGTCATACCATAGTTGTGGTACTAACTGTGGTTCCCTTGCCAGATGACTTGACAAATCTAGCCAACTCCAGTTCACCAGTTGCTATCCATGTTAGCCAATTCAGTTCCAGCCATCATTATTGTAGGCAGCTGGCTATCATTACCAGGACTGCTACTATTTTTCCTTCTTTTTCAGTGTTGTCATGTTAGTAAAAAACTCCTCGGTAGTCCAATGGAAGTCAGAGCTTCCCTGCATGGGATACTAAGCCTCTCTCCCACCTTTTGATATCCTTTCATATTAACTGCCTGCAGGGAGTGAAAACAAAACCTGAATCATCAGAAATGTTGCATCTAAAACACTCTCATTTTGTGGCCACTCCTCGCTTTTGGCTTTATATCTAGAGACCAGGAGGAAAGTTAACCATTGATTCAGATCCTTCGCATTGGTTAACTGGTATAGAACTTGTAGAGCCATACTTGTGGTAAACCAAATAGTTAAAATAGGCTATACCCTACACCTTGCATATAGAGTTAGATAATTAGCGTATTTTAACTGATTTTAATATATATTTTTATTATATGTTGTTAATATCTTAAGTGTGACTATGTATGTCTTACAGAATAACACTGTTGTATTGGTCTATGACCATAATAAAGATTTAACAGCTAACAACCATTTACAAACTAGGGGTACAAATTGTGTTTAAGGAGATTTGCCTTAGCCACAACTGAGTACGTGATTGAAGTTTGGAAGTAGTGCAAGGCCTAATTATGGTGTAGCTTATGATATCATGCAAACTAAGTACAAGAAAAAGAAAAATCTTGATTGATCTGAGACTACTCTTAGAACATCAATTCTCAGGAAGGTAGATACTGCGGGTTAAACCGCTGAACTTGCCAATCGGAAGGTTGGCGGTTCAAGTCCGCATGATAGGGTGAGCTCCCGTTGCTAGTCCCAGCTCCTGCCAACCTAGCAGTTCAAAATCATGCAAATGTGAGTAGATTAATAGGTACTGCTTCGGCCGGCAGGTAACAGTGTTCCATGTAGTCATGCCGGCCACATGACCACGGAAGTGTCTACGGACAAACGCCGGCTCTTCGGCTTTGAAATGGAGATGAGCACCGCCCCCTAGAGTCGGACACGACTGGACTTAATGTCAAGGGAAACCTTTACCTTTACCTTTAGATACACTTAGGTACATAAGAAAGGCAGAGCATTTCTATTATGAATTTGCACATCCAAGCCCACAGAGCAATCATACCTGACATCTGGTAATATAAAATGCTGAACTATCAAAATAAGAAAACAGGAAGATTCTCCATACTGTTGTACCTGATGCCATTTCTGAATGAAGAACCCAGGGATGCAGTACTGTAGGCCTTTTTAAAAATAAATTTAGGTTGTTTATACGATAGTTACATTGTTACCAAGTAAAGAACTGGGAACATCATATATCTTGAAAGGTATAATCAACTGCTTCTTTTGTTTATTTTGTGTATAAACCGAGTGTCAAAATAATGTCATCAGTCATTCAGTACCAAGAAACAGAAAAGAAATATGAACTTTTGCAATGAGGTGATGTTGAGAACTATAGAGATGACCTTGAAGTCCAGGAAACAGCCTTTGGAATAGGCCAGGTCAGGAAGGAGACTCACAAGCCTGTCTGGAAGTATACTTTATTGATATAGGTTCTGTAAATATATAAATCTTGAAAGCCTGACTGAGTTTCCCCCTCCCTCCCTTTTATATACTAGTAAATTAGGGAGGAGTCAGTCTTAGCTTCTCTCTCCCTCTGTTTCCTGGGCTTAAAGCATGTTTTTGCAACTCTGCCTCATTTCTCCAGGGTAATCTCTTTAGCTCTCTACAGATGAAAAGTCTTCAGTTGTTTTTATTCAAAACTGAGCATATAATATTGTTGTTCTTTCCCATTAAATATGTAAGCCAGCATACATACATATATATTCAAGCTATTCCCTTTCTTCAAAGCACAGAAAAGGAGTGAGCCATAAGCAAATAAATTAAAGCCACAGTCCACTTCCCAATTTTTGCTCGCTTTCAGCTCTTGTACTCTTTTAATCACAGTTCTGACCAACTAATCCCCCTGCAGTTTTTGCATTCATTTGTGCAACCTTTACTTTGGTATAAGGAAACAATAACAGCATTATTCCAGATGTCAGGCACAGATGCATTCTTCACACCCATGTTACGCAAAGCACACTACCACTCTTTAAGCACTCTTTTAACATTTTGCCAGTTACACCATCTACACCTACAGCCTTACCATTATTCAACTTTCTCACATTTATTACCTCTTTTCATCAATTTTTATGCACTTCTTTGAGTTCTACTATTTTATTTTTCTAGCGGCTCCTTGTTTAGCCCTTTTCATCCACTTCCATTTTTTTATTTTTATTACTGTGTATTTTCTCTGCATTTAATTTTAACCATTCCTTACTTTTTTTGTAGCTTTCTTTCCTTCTTTATACATGTTATATAACATTTTCTCTCATCCTCATATTCACAGCAATTATTCTCTTATATCCAGTTTTCCTTATCCACAGGTCCTTCACTTCTTCATTCCAACAAGTGTTCATACTGCCTGTTAGCGTTACTATACACACTTCCTGTCATTCTGTAACATAGTTTTACCACGTTTCTCTTACATCCACTTTCCAGTCATTCTGTTGGGAGATTAATCCTAGTCATTGATAAATGTTGTCTTTTTTCTTTCAGTCCTTTCTGACACGGAAATATTATTTCAATAATCCTGATGATGGGTTCTTTAAGAAAACTAAAAGAAAGGTAGTGCCTCCTTCCCCAATGACAGGTATGTAAGAAGCCTTCCTGAAAGAGTTTTATTAATAATATTAGAAACTTCTAGTTTTGTTTCATGCTTAGAAATAGCTACCAAATTTGATGGCTGAAATATTTAGAAAAATAGAACAAGCTAGATATTTTGCATGATTTTCTTTCTGGTTTAGTTCTTGAAAATCCTGCAAGATCATCTGAACAAGTGTGATTTCCATTTATTTATAATATGCTTCTGTTCAAAACAACATATAATACTTGAGCCCAGAACACTTAAAAGTAACAAGTATGGTTGCATGGCTCAGTAACTTACGTTGTGATTATGCTTTCTATATCAACCAAACACTGACTATGGTTTAGATTATAATTCAGGCAGAGCATTTTATATAGTCTGAAACTGGCTTATTTCACAGTGACATACTTCAGCTACAGTCCAGAGTATTGTCTGAGCTTGGCATTCTTGTTTGCTGGTTCCCAAACAGCCTGTGTTGTCCTACCAAAGGCTGTTCTCTGGAGTAGATGCAAAATGGAACCATTCCATCAACAGCATCTCTGCCATTCTGTATTTCCACACGTACAGAGAATTAACTTGAGTCCATTTTTTTTTTCCTATCAATTTAGAACTTAAATGAATTAAACAGTAAATGGCGGGGATATCTAACCTCCAGAACAGAGTTGCCGGGGCCTCTACTTTAGAGTAGTGAAGTAGTCTGTAGAATTGGCAGGGTAGTTAATGTGACTAATGCTGAGTTAAGCTCATTCTTTTATACAAATGTAGTCACTGTCTTTTGTTTGAACTTCCCTCTAATTGTCATGAAAGAAAAACATCTTCCAGGCTCTTGTCAGCCTAATGGGATAAATTTGCAGCGGTACCTGCGATTCAGATTCTTAGCCTAACAATTAAGAGTTTGCTACTGTTTGCTGTTTTGAAAGATATTTTGTCCCATTCATGTCCTTAAAATGAAAGTCATTTAAAAAGAACAACTGAGATCTACTTATTTATTTATTTATATTATTCATACACCACTTCTTATTTTTAAATTGAAATGAAGTTTCTAATAATTACAAATGTTTAGGATAAAAACAAAATAAGAAAAAAGAAAAATCACTCATTAATTTTAGTGAAATAAATTCACTAATTCCCCCTTCGCCAACCAAAATATTAGGAGAAAATGCTGTTTATAAGAGATATATTTTGGTTGGCAAAGGGGGAATTAGTGAATTTATTTCACTAAAATTAATGAATGACTTAATGAGAAAACTCCTCAGTGTTGGGCCTGGCGTACCTGAAATATCTCTTAAGAGATACTGACAATATTTACAAGAACAGTAGAGTATGGATGGGCCTAAAGGCCGTAGTTATTCTCAAAAAGCAAATTTAAATACTATTTAATTATTTGATTTTTATCCTACCGTTCATCCAGGACCTCAAGACAGTGTACATAGCACTCCCTCCATTTATTTTTCTCCCACATAACAAATCTGGGGGTAGGTTGTCCTGAGAGAGTGACTGATCCAAAGTCAGCCAGTGACCTTTTGTGGGTGAGGGTGGACTACGCTAACACTTTAATCACTATACCACACTGGCTTGCTAAATACTAAAATGAAGATTAAATCAGGGTGATTTTTTGTTTCATCTTGATTTTTATATTAATATTCAAAGCTCTTCAGAAATCCAGCAGGAGGCAAACTGTTATATATTCATTTGAACTTTTGTTTGCCTTGTAGATCCTACCATGCTGACAGATATGATGAAGGGGAATGTAACAAATGTGTTACCTATGATTCTGATCGGTGGTTGGATCAACATGACCTTCTCAGGCTTTGTCACAAGTGAGTGTCAGTCTAGGATTCTGAACCTACACAGTCAGGAACATTCTTTGCATTCTTTGGCATGCAGATGTGGCTTTCTAGAGATCTCCTGAGATGCAGGGGGCTTGCTTTTTTATTTAGATTATTTATTTATTTATTTAGAGAAGATTTTTCTCCATGTCAATCAGTCCCTAACCTGGTCCTTCAGACCTTCCAGTGGTGCACCCATTGCCACTGTAACTGAATCCATCCACCTTGCTGCTGATCTTCCTCTTATCTTTTCTTCTATCCTTCCTAGCATTAGACCCTTCTCCAAAGAGCTAACTCTTCACATAATGTATCTGAAGTATAATTTGAGCATTTGTGCCACGAGTGGAAATTCTGGTTTGAGTTATTAGGTGATCCATTTGTTTGTTTTCTTGACTATGGAAGCCTTGCACAAGTCATTTTTTGTTAGCTTCAACTTTCTGTCTCTGAAAAGAAAATAGTGACTTACACTGAGACTGCTGTGTGGCTTAGAACATGGACTCAGTAAATATGAGGAAAGATGTTCTTTCTTTTGGAAGTAACTGTTCCTCTCTAACTGTGTATTACACTATTTATCTTGCTGTGCTCATTTGCCAATACTAGGCACAAGTCAAAATACTCCTGCTTTGCTCTTCTGTTCATCTGCACTTTTCATAACGGTGTCTGTGCAGAATTTGTTTTAGTTTATTCTGCTTTGTTTTCAGAAGTGTTTGCTTTACGCTCAGTGCGTGTTTCCTCTGCTTACTCTGCTTTCTCAATTTTTCCTGCCTTTGTGTTTTTCGGTTTTTCTGTTTTTCAGTTTCCCATTCTTTTTGCTTCTCAGTTATTGAACGTTCTGTTTTAAACCCCTTACCATAATATCTCCTTGTAAGTGTTCTTTTATAAAGCATTATGCCATACAGAATTGTTCTCTTTTGAACACTTTTTTTTTAACCTTTTGCAGCAAAAGTCCCCTTTCCTCTGACATTGCGTTTTAAACCAATGCTACAACAGGGCATTGAATTGCTTACTTTGGATGCATCTTGGTAAGAGCTTTTCCTTATCCAACCTTATCTGAAGTGGATCTAGGATCTTGTACACAGGCACTCTCATTATTCAAATAACACCTAATTTCTTTGATTTTTCAGGGTAAGCTCAGCTTCTTGGTATTTTCTAAATGTATTTGGACTTAGAAGCATTTATACCCTCATTCTTGGCCAAGATAATGGTAAGTAATTTTCTGTTCATCTAACTTAAAAAATTGTTTTATCAAGAGACAAGAGAAAATTCAAATCAGGCTGTTTCCTCAGAAAAATACTAATCTGTTACCTTTTGAATAAGTCATGACCCTGGCACAAATTGTATCCATTCAAGGAAATATTTCCTTGTGGCTTTAATTCAAAAGGCTGGTGAGAAACCTGATTCGTACATACTATACAATTTGGAACTCATAACAACTATTATTTTTCTATCCTAAAAAGGTTTCTGGCTGCTGACTCTGTTTATTTGAAATAATGTTAGTGTTTTGAGTGCTAAACAAATTGCTCGTTAGTATCCTCTGCAAATTAAAATGGACTTCTTTAGCACTAGCTAGGTTTAAAGCTTTTTGTCTTCAGTTTAACACTGAAGAAAACTGAGCCTGTTGGCTTCACAAGCTAGTTTGTACCTAATTTGCAGAACACTGGAAGGATATTTTGTTGTCACTTACAGAGATGAATGCTGGTTCATCACTTTCTGAAAGGTCACTTCTGTTATTGTGCCTGCAGAGCGCCCTATAATGGTAACTTCCTTTCATCTTTGTAGCTGCTGATCAGTCCAGAGTAATGCAGGAGCAGATGACCGGAGCAGCCATGGCCATGCCTGCAGATACTAATAAAGCATTCAAGGTACAAGACTTTTCTTCCAACTGCTGAAATAAGTTCTTCAAATAAAGACCTTGAATGTACAGAGGAAATGCTTTTAAAGCAAGAATAGCTGCAGAGCATGCTAATCTGGAATTCATGGTAGGAATGCTTGCTAAATAATTCTCTAGAACAGTGTTTCTTAAACTACTTTCTCTCAGGACCTCTTCCCACTTTTAAAAACTATGGAGGACCCCAAAAGAGCCTTTGTTTGTATGGGTTATATTTATCGATATTTACCGTATTAAAAATTAAAATTGATGCATTCGCTGCTGCTACTGCATCTCATGGTTGTTTGATAGGATTTTAATACTGTATTATTTTTCAACATAGGCTGGCAAATAATTTTGATTTCACCCAAGGGTCCTCCGACTATACTTTGAGAAACACTGCTCTAGAAAATAACAATGAGATTGAAAATTCGCATTCACATCTAATATTTTTTAACTATACTGAAATTCTTTGGAAATGTATTGGTGAATTATCAGTGAAAAGGCTGTTAGCATGAACAAACTGCTTATGACCTTAGCATGTATCAGTATATTCAGTTAAAACTGAGAGCCAGTTTGGTCTAGTGGTTAAGGCAACGGGCTAGAAACCCGGAGACTGAGAGTTCTAGTCCCTCCTCAGGCATGAAAGCCGCCTGGGTGACCTTGGGCCAGTCACTCTCTCAGCCCAACTCCCCTCACAGGAGGAAGAAGTGTTAGGTATGTTCGCCGCCTTATTTATAAAAACAATAAAGGTGGGATGGTAAATAAATAAATAAATTCAGAGCAGCAATGAAGCTCAAGAAACTTGGCCAGTGCTTTGGAGACTTTGGGCAGAAATTCATATGATTCAATTCATTTAAGTTGTGGACACAGTAGAAATATCAGGAATTTTTTGATGATCTATAAAGCTGGTTATTTCAATGCCTAGCTTTATTGAGAGAAAACAACATAGAAGTCTCTGTGCATCTTCTTTGGAGCAGATGTGTTTCTTGGTTAAAAGTGACATATGCAAAATGTGGCTGTGGTTATAACATATTAAGCATTAGTACCAACAGACATATTGGTCAGGAAGATGGCTGGTTAGGCGTTCACGCAGTTCTTAAGCATGAGGAACTTTCCTGCCCACTGCACCTATATAAAGCTTAATTCCCCCTCCCCCCCACACACACACCTTGTAGAAGCAAGTTAATCACGCATCTATACCCAAACTGCCCTCATCTAAACTCCTTGCCTACATTTCAGTCACAAGCTCCAGGCTACTGATGTAAAATTCACAAACTAAACTAATAGGAATAAACTAAGGCATGATGTTGAACAAGACCTCTCAGTACATTTCAAAACAGCCAGTGTAGCTATTTGGTGTACTTTGCTGGTCCTATCAGTGCTCTTTTTTTGCCATTACAGACGGAATGGGAGGCTTTGGAACTGACTGACCATCAGTGGGCACTGGAGGATGTTGAGGAAGAACTCATGGCTAAAGATCTCCGCTTTGAAGGCATGTTCAAGGAAGAATTGCCGACATCCATGTTCTGAGCATCTTTATTTGGCTGGCATTAAATCAGTTACGTTTAATATCCGAAGTGTGTTCTTATTGGTGACCAGAATAAATCTGATCAGAATTTCCGTGAGTTCTGTAGCTGCAGGCAAAAAGTCTTGCTTCAAGAGCCTCTTCTGAGACTTTAGCTGATGTCTTCTGAGTCATGTTAGCACTCTTTGCTGATAGTTCTTCATAGGTCAAACGTAAACTACTAAACTTGTAGCCTGAGCCAAACTTATTGAAAGAAGAATTTATCTATTGTGGACAGCTGGAAATGTATTATGGGTTCAATACACTGCTGCTGTACCTGTTAAATGTCACAGTGTTTTCCAAAAGATTGTTATAGGAGTTAACCCTGAAGCCTCTTGAGTTTAGGTGGAAGCAGTGTGCAGGTATTCTCTCTGCTTGCTGCCATTTGGTTATCCAGATGCTCAAGTTACTAGAAAGTTTGGAGCTTGTCTATAGGCTGGATAAAGAGTCACTTTTTGCTTTCTAGTTTTTCTCCTGTCACCTAGGTAAACACAGCAACTGAATCCTGTTACTAAAACGAACAGTAAATAAATTTCACCGTAGTAGATATCACCCTCTAGAATAATTTATGGTTAGATTTTAATTTTTGAATGATTGGAATGTTAGTAAAATACGGATTGGATCTAGATAAATTCTTTTTAATTGAGAGATGTTTTTGATGGATTTTAGGTCGATAGAAAACAGGCTTGAGGTCTTAAACTAATGCTTCCTTAAGAGATAAGCATTTAAAGTTTCACATGTGTATGACCTAAGATTCTTTATGAATTGTGTTCATAGCTTTTGGGGTAGGGAATCTTGTATGTATAATCAAGACAATGCACATTCCTGAGTTCACAATGCTAAAACCAGATTGATTAAAGTTCTTGAGTTACCAGCCAAAAGCAATATGTGGCTGTGGCTCAGTTGTCAAATTGTGACACTAAAGTAGCAGTGCATTAAAAGACCAGTTAAGCTTTTTTTTTTTTAACAGTGTGGAGTTTGTATTTCAAATATTTCATGTTACAACTTTTCAGAGTATCATTGGCCTTGATCTACCCTTGATAAGTCTGCAGCTCCAAGAATTACTCAGCCAGTGAGATCTTTGCTGAGAATTGAAATCCATGCACTTGTTGAGTTATACTATATCATGGTTCTGTGCATAAGCAGAATAACAACAATAAGCAGTTCGTTACTGTTGTGAAATGGCAGTGCTATAGCAATGAAAACAAATAAGCCCAAGGACCACATTGTCCCAGTGGAAACCCGTTGGGATGCATGTTTCATTTAACAAGATTCCCATCCTCTTTCTCTGTCACAAACAAAAAGTAGGAATGTGAATAGATCTCTTTTCTTTGTTCCTTAACTCTACCCAATTAGTTGAGCAGCTAAGGGAGGAGGAATTATGAAGAAAGTGAGGTTTAAGCCTCCTCCCTCTCAGGCTGTTCAGCTCACTGGAAACACTGATTCAAAACACTTCAGGTAACATCTTGAACTGTTGGTTCTGATCTCGGGGGGATGGGGGGAACATGGCCTGTAGACCAGACGTTTCCCACTGCTGTCTTAGAGGGGGCGTATGTATATGTTGCTCTGCAGCTACCTGTGTCAGTGAAGCCTATGTGAGTATCCCCACACTTGTTTCTTCTACTGTAGGCAGTGTCTGTGTTTCAGATTTGTGAGCTTAATTCTGTCTTATACATGAAGATAATTTACTCAGTAATTAAGATGATGAAAATTGCTCATTTTTTACTTTCAGGGCAATCTATTTAATTTAGGTTTGTTTATTTTATGCAACAAAATATTTTCTCAGCAGCGATGTAACTTGATTTGAATCACAATGCCATTTCCCCATGAAGAAAGTAAAAGCATCACCTCACAATAACGAAAAATATCCATTAACTCTTCTTTTTTCACTGCATGTCAGGGTTAAATGTACAGCTGTTTGGCCATTCCATGTTCATGTCAAATAACTCTAAGTTGCAGTTTAGTAGCACTGGTACACATTTTTTCTATATGAAGATATTATATAAAGTAATTCATACTATGCTAGGTAGTGTGCTCATATCAAATGATTATATGTGCTTATATCAAATTATTTTAGGGACAACTGGAAGAAAGTGGCATTCTAAGCTTGAATATTTACTGAGCTATAGTAAATATATCTGTAAATTATCTTTGGTATAGATAACTATCTGATATTAAATTTCCATCTTCCCCTTAACCTACAGTATTATTGCACCACTTTCTCATATCAGTGAGTTTTACAATTAGAAGCTGGTTTGGTTTTAATACAGATGAAAAATGGAGAGCTTTGCCTTGTATGAAGGGTGATAGATCACAAGGAATCAATGGCAACAGTTGCCAATGATGCACAGAGCTAGAAGCAAAGGTATACGCAATGTGTCCTATATGGCATTCTCTATGTTACCCCATACAAATTAGGTAAAGTATGGCCATTTTTCCATTCTGGATGTGGATAACCCTAGAATTATGTATAGCTGTAGAACATTCACTGGTTTACCAGAGACTTGAAGACTTATTTTTAATGCAACAGTGTTTCCAATTAAAGTATGCTGATATTTGTATATGTTCCTTACAAAGCTGGACCGAGGTTCCTAATTTGAACTGCTGAAAATATTTATGCGCTTACGCATGTCCTATTTTTGGCAAAGACAAAATAGGTCATGCCTAAGTACATAAATATTTTGGCAATCATTTCCTGATAAAGAGTACCCTGCTGCCTACTGTTTTCTTCTATGGCCAATAACAGTATTTTATCTATAAAAAGGCTGTAGTAATATGTGAAAGCTAAAAACCCACCAAATCTTTAATTTCATTCCAAATAAATTTTTTAGACAATTTGGAGGATGGGGGGGGTATATATCTTTTAAACTATACATTTAGGATCAAGATGGCTTACACAAATGCTTTTCTCCTTCCTTTCCTGTCTGATGTGAAAGCAGATGTGTGGCTTGCTGCCCCACCAAAAACCATGGAGTAAATAATCAATTCTAGGTGGACAAGGCCTTACCATTAATGAATCTCCAGATACAAGAAGTAAAGGGGTTTCATTCCATCACCAGTCAATTTATCTAGTTACCACTAGTATCTATTTTGTGTTTCCTTCTGTGAAATTCATCCCATGATTCAGATCTATTTTTTCTGGCTCTAAAGACATAAATGGCTGCTGCTTGGCAAGTATTTGGAAGCAACCATGACTTGAGTAATTATGTCACAAGCTGGCTTTATATATAGTATCTTCTTTGTAATGGAAACATTGTGTCTGGAAGAGGACAAGCAGCGGCATTTGATTTAGCTACCGTTCATTATCCTGCAGGGAAGAAAAAGGAAGCTCCACACAAGATTGTAAATCACTTACTTTAATAGCGCATCCTGCAACGGTCAGGACTGCTTGCCAAGGTTGCCATGGTTGGAAAATGTTACTACCAAATCTTAAAATAGCTCACACTTTATACCACCTGCCTAGTGCAACTGGTGCAAGGTGGAGCTGTTTAATCTGTATTCCTCTTCCATATCCAGCAAGGTTTCAATAATAGCTTCGTCTTCTGGGCTGTGTTCTAGGACCTTTCTGAAACTGTTCCTCTCTCCCAGATGGACAGTCGAGGACTCATCTACAGCAAAAAATACGTAAGAGTAGAGATTTGGTCCAGTTCCTTCAAAACACCCGAAGAATGTTTTGTTCTGGCCATAATACAAAAATACAGTATATCAATCTCCCCATCCCCCCATCTGTTTTGTCTGAAGAAAATAAGAGTTTCAACTTGAATTCCAATTGTCCAAATCTGAGAACATAATCAAAATTGCTTCTGCCAAGCCAGCAGCCCCAAACATTTACATTTGGTCTTCATTCTTTTTCTTAGCTATTATAATAACTCTTCCCACATCTATTCTAGCAGTATTTGCTATTTCAAATACGGATGGGATGTGTTCTGAATGTTTGCAGGTTTGTGAGAAGCTGGTGGACTAGAGGCAAGGACCTAACAAAAGCGATTACGGCAACAGACGCTTCTAAAGGGACGCGCCTTCCCATCCCATATTTCTGTCTTCCCACTGTTAAGGCCAAGCTTCTCAAGGCAATGCAAAGTTAGCCATTGCTACTTTTCAGAGCATGGCTTTTTCTTGAAATTACTTGCCTTGCATTCATTCTGGTGACTGTTGATGTCTGTGTTAAAACAATATAAATTGATAAATCTGCATGTGCCTAATTCAGCACAAAATGAAAATAGCTTAACTGCAGAAAAACTGATGCATGCATTCTAATTGCTTCTCTAAGCATGCAGGGCTAATGCCCTTCATAGAACCAATTTAAAAAGACCTGCGGAACAGGGTAGATCTCACTAACCAGCAGACATATCTTCATGGTCCTTTGGATTCTCTGGAGGAACATCACAGGAAATTATGCTTGTTTCTGACTTCATGGATCTTTCATCCGTTTTGCTGAACAGCATAAAAACACCTTAACTGAACACTAGACCAGGCAACTTCCAGTTGTAAAAGACACATTTGCAAACAAGCCAACCAATCTCACAAACTAAAATGAAATTTATTCCAGTGTACAAGTAACAGAGATATCTCAATTTTCAGAGTTATGGTATCCAGATTCATTTAGCATAGCTATTTTTATACATTAAGTCATAAGCCCATTTAATTGTTACACCTTTGTGTTTAGCAAGGGGCAAAGATGTCTTCACACGCACTTTCCCAACCTGCCTTTTCAATGCCTTTTTTTTTTTCAGGTTTTCCATAACATATTTTGTATACAGTTTTAAAGAACTGCATCACTTTATCCAAAAAAAACTTTTAAAAAATAATAATTCTTAGAGTTCGAGATTGGTCATTGTGAATTCTGTTGATCTGTATTAAAATACAAACCAAACAACCTTGCCCCCCTCCTTACCATAATGCTATGCAAGCCAGTGCCTGCTCTATTTTTTTTTAAGCATACAGCTTGCTCTTCTTGTGATCACAGCAGCTAATCAAAATAGAATACCAGTGAAATATGCAATGATAATTGAAACATAAAGTGATTTAAAAAGATTGTGCTATTTATTTAGGGGGCTTTTGATGTCATCCTCCATGCTACCACCAACTGCCAAATGATGGGCAGGATAAATTCCACTTTCTGTGCTAAGGATGTCCACTTTTCACAGAATAAGGAACATTGATTCAGAAGACTGGACATTTTCACCTCCATGGAGCAAGAGCACTTGCTGTAAGTCTTGAGCTCAGCCTGTTCCCTTCCTTAAGGATGTCTTGCAAAGCCTACCTTCACAAAATAGCATCTAACTAGCGATTGAGATTTCATCTGGAAACTGATACGAGTTCATCCTATTTCAGTTTACAAGTCAGCTGCAAAGCCAAAGCCCTGACTGAATAAAAATGTATTTGCTTGCTGGTCGAAGGAGATTAAAGATGGAGGGTTCGTTTTCTTTTGGCAATAAGTTTCAAAGTTGATGAGCTGAGTGAGATAGCATATTTTGACCAGCAAATTATTAGCGTATTATGTTTGGGTTTGGGTTTGCTCTGCTTTTTACCATTTGACCACCTTGGGCACCAAAATGCCTGGAGTCAGCTCTAGCATCCACCCTGTTCTTGACCAGCAGAAACCAAAGTTAACAGCCATCAAAGCTAAAGTTCAGATGCTGCTCATAATACACAAATCAAGCCTGTGAGAGCAAAGCATACCTTAAATGTCCTTTCTTCCACCTCTCACTGTCTTCTAGGCTGATAAAATACTGCTTGTCAGCCATAAAGATTGGTGGGTGCAACCAGGTATTTTCCTTGCTCATCAGTGGTTCCCGTTTGGGACATGGGATACTGGAGGTCACAGTCACTGGAAAGAGATTTGGCCTGAGGAGGGGATTCTCTTTTTCAGGAGGAGAAGAGACCGCTGAAGGCTGCTGGGGGCAATACACAGTAGGAGATATTACCTCTCCCTTAGGATTAAAGATATCTGCATTAGGGGGTGTAGAAAGCTGCGCTATTGGCAAATCAGAGTCCTGGTTGTTGCTGGAATCTTGGGAAGAAAGGAAAGGAATGGAGAGATCTTCCATGGCTCGGTCAATAGCTGCTGCTAGCTCCTTACGGCACCTACTTAATTTTTCAGACATCTCACCTGAAATGGAAAAATACCTAATTGTCCAGAAGTTTGATTGCTTATAGAAAGTTGTAACTGGAGCAAATGTGTAAATAGTTAAAGGCAATACCCCTCTGCCAGTCCCTCCTAAAACTTGTAGACAGGTACTCCTTTGGTTGGTAATTCATCTCTAAATATAAAATTGGGAGGATTACACCTCACGCTAAGCCATGCTTTCAACACAGTCAACCAAAGCAGTTGGTCAATTAGGGTGTGATGTGCTGCATTTGGATATGGAACAGACACCATTTGGGGTTGTGCAAAGCAGACTTTGTAACATACAGGCTGTGAAAGTTGCAACATCTGATTTACAAAAATCCAGATAACGGCAGTTTTGGGACCACCTGATACGGTAACCTTCCAACCTTCATTAAGCAGTGGCAATGTACTGTTACCTAAACTTTTTGGCTTAATTCTCATCTGACCATAGCCATACCACATTCATTTTGGTATACTATAGTTTAGCATGGTGTCTGAACCAGGTCATTTTGACTTGCTGAACAACTATGACTAAGTGTGATATATGAGTGCTTATCTTTAAAACATATCTACTTCTGAATATAATAAACAGACAAGAGAGATAAATTTTAGTTTTCTCTAGGTCTATCTAAAATATTTCTGACAGTTAATTCAGAAGAAATAAACTTTGACCAGGAAGACATGGCTTCATATCTTCACCCTGTCATTAAACTTGCTGAGAGAGCCTGAATCAATCATTTTCTACCGGACTATTATAAGGAGAAAGGACGAGAGAATCATATATGACCCTCTGAGCAACTTTGGAGAGAGATGGATCACAATTGCTGTAAGACTCATTAATAACAAATCTAAGCTTTAAGACTGTATAGTTAATAAATATTTAAGTTTTTTTAAATGCTCATCATTAATTTATCTTAATATTGTGTGTCCCAAATTCTCTTACTTTAATTTTTTACTAAACTTCTGTATGATCTTGCCTGACATTTTGCTTTCCCTAGAAATCCCATAATCTGTTCATAAGATACAAGTTATCTGTCTAAGCAACCTGTGCTTATATTGTTGAAGTGTTGAGGGGTGCCTAATCTACATTAAGGGGCTTTATAAGCCAGTACCCCTTGTAATCCAAGTATGGGACCCACCAGACCTGTTTATCAAGACTTCCCGATTGCAAGACAAGTACAAGATAAAAGAGCAATGCCCCAAATCCTTTTGTTCAGCAAGGAAGTCATAAGCTGAACTGAAAGCCTCCCGGCTAAAGCCTGGTGCCCCTCCTCTCCCTGTGGAAGGTTTCAACTGCCACGGAACCTTTGCTTCTACTAGAACTTTCCCCCAAGATGGGACTTACTGCCTTTCAATGCATTTGAAGTCATTTCCACCACTATCTATTCTTCCTCAACCTTTTCACTTCTGCGGGTTCCCACCAGCCTTTTGCGCTCTCTGCTTCTTAGCTGGTAGCAGTCCTTTTGTTCCCTGCCTCTTCTTCAGGACCTCTCGTAGCTTTAGCCACCGGTGGCCTTTTTGTTAGGATTGAGAATTACCCTGATGTTTATTTTCCGACTTTCCATTTTCCAAAAGCCATAGGTGGATAGTACCTTTATTAGAACCATAAAACATGCCACAAGTATGTTGAAAGGTCGCACACAGTTTTTGCCATTTTGGTTAGCCGTAATGAAGGTCTGAGCTTATAGCACTGAAAGTCAACCTGGAACCATCTGGATATTTGGGACAATTCCCATTACTTTTTGTCATTGGCCATGCTAAATGGAGCTAGTGGGAATGGTTATGAAAAACATCTGGAGGGTATTGCCTACTCCTGATTTAGAAGTTACATTCCAATTTTGCTTTGCCTAACATTACAGAGCCAAAATATATGTGTAAAATAGAATTTGGTACAAAGACTTTTGATGAAATTAACAACTTTCTTTAGAGATAGCTTCTGAATGGTAAATGTAACAGCCTCAATACCTATAGAATTATTTTATTTGTGTTATTCTTGAAATAGTTGCAAGTATGTAGCCTTAACTATTTTTAAAGATGCTGGAACACTCAGAAAGTCTCTTTGAGAGAACAGTCTGATTCAGAGATTATGCTGGCATGACATGCTTGCTTATAGTTAACTAACCCTGGTGTACTAAACTAACCCAATTTTCTGTGTACAACACACTGAACCATAAAGCAATCATACAGTTAAATTCATACAAAGTAGTAAGCTATAAATTAGTAAGTCACATTTTGATTCAGTATGATGTATGAAAACAGATGGTATAAGTGTGTCTGTCTGCTCTTCTGCCAAGCTGTCTTACTGCAGATATGTAGCATGCCTTAAATTCAAGGCACATTAAGAAAGGCACATAGTGATTGGTTTTAAACGTTGCTCTAGTTCATGATTTGTTTAACAACAACAACAAAAAAAAATGGGGTTCACCCTTTGTGCTATAAGTCACAATTTATAAGGCTTAATTACTGAATTGATACATGTTAAACCAAAACCAAATAAATAATGTTACGGCATAGCATATAGTATTTGAAACTAGCCATTAACATACTTTTAAGTTAACTACCATAGGCAGCTTAAAGAACATTTCAGTCAAATGATATTTCTTCAGTTCTTTTTCCAGTGTCTATGAAAAGTTAAGATGAGAAAAGTAAAACCTTTAAGAGAGCAAAGTGGAGGATGAAGAAGCACCTGTTCATGTTTTTTTAAACAGGTTTCACCTCACCTTAAAAATTCAAGCAACCCCACCCCTCCTGTTTTAATGCAGCTGGTTTTGATTAACTTATGGCAGTATTTTTAACAAACATTTATGTAGGTTCCATACATTCTTTTGATAACCAGTCACTCAGACCCTGAAAAATACTAACTGAAAGATTCATTGACTCTTCAACCAAACTGACTAGACATAGCACCCCAAGGATAGGTTGCTTACCTATAACTATGATTCTTTGAATGGTCATCTGTGCTCTCCACCTATCTATGAATGATTTCATAAAATGCCTCAGGCAAGGCAACTCAGCGCTGTAAAAAAGCAACAGTTGCAACCAACGTAATACTAACAATAGAATTCAATACAGGAAAAACAATTTATCATTGTGGTTAACAGAAATACAGTGAATAATTACATTCCTGGCACAGGGAGTGCTATATCCCTCAAAGTTCCCTAGGTCTTCTGAACAGCCAAGTTTTTACAAGCTTTTGTCTGCGGTCTGTTTTTCCATGGTGCGACCATTGCTAGAACCTGTGGGCAGTTCTGTAGGTAAGTGGGAAGCACTGCCTCCAGCCCTCCAGTTATCTGCTCCAGATTGGTGGACTCTGCTTTGTTTGCCCAGGGTTTGAAGCCAGCATAGCCCAGGGACTGTTAGCCCTCTCAAGGTAGAGAGGAGCATAAGGAGGTGGTAGGAGCAATGCCTTGAGGCTATGCTTTATGGCAAGGAACCAATTGGGGTGGTGTGTTTATTTATACATATCTTGCTGTAACTGACTCTGTTCTGGGTCACATCATGCAAACTCATCAAATTCCTCTTCTGCATCAGTGGTTGGAGCACAAATTGGATGAACATTGTAGTAAAGGGTTGTCTCCAAAGGCTAATTGATATTATTCAGTCACTGATTGCATTGGAGCCAAGTACTGTTCTTGCTACAGCCTTCCTAAATATAAAAGCAACGCTGTTCCTTGTTTTTCGTGTCCTGAGTGGTAAACAGTGTGTTCTTCTTACTGAAAGTGTCCAATCCCAGCCCATCTCAATCTGCTGATGCTGGAAATATACACTCTTGGCATACACTCCCTTCTTCACTCATTCCTCGCAAAAACACCCCCCTACCACAGTGAGGCCGCGCAACAGGACTTGGTGGGGGGTCTCAACTGGGTGCTGGTTAAAAGGAGTTAAGGGAGAATGTGCTATGGGCTATTGGCCCTTTTTTGACTTTTGCTTGTTGTTTTTAAATGGTTTAGAAATTGAATTTATTTCTCTATGTCTATGGATGGATAATTTATCAAACTCCCAGGCTTTTAGGAATACTCTTGCATTTTAGAACTAGCTTGGTCTAAAATGTGTAGCTTCCCAACTGAAGCTGTAGTAGAACTTTTCTCTGTGTTGTGACATCAACGAATATTTATGTATTTATTCGTTTATTTATCAAATTTTATCACTGCCCATCTCCCCCCACAAAGAGGGATTCCGGGCGGTTTACAGAACAAAACAAAATGTAAAATACAATATTGCCATAAATACAATAACTATAACTATAAATAGATAAAAGACATAAAATATGGTAGAATCCAGATGGCTAAAATTATACCTCGATCAGTGAGTATCAAAGGCCATTCTAAGGTGCTAGCCATCCCCATGACTGACTATTCCTCTCTCTGCTCCAGACATGCTGACACAATCAGGTTTTTAATTTTTATGGAAGTTCAGGAGCGAGGGGGCTTGTCTCACCTCTGGGGGAAGAATGTTCCAGAGGACGGGAGCTACTGCAGAAAAGGCACGCTTCCGAGACCCTGCCTGGAATTCTTCTACAGATGGGGTCCGTAACATGCCCTCCCTACATGACTGGGTGGGACGGGTTGATGTCATGGGGATGAGACGGTCCTTCAGGTAACCTGGCCCCATGCCATGTAGGGCTTTAAAGGCAATAACCAACACCTTGAATTGGACCCAGAAGCAAACTGGGAGCCAGTGCAGTTCATGTAGCAAAGGTGTTATATGTGCCACCCTTGGGGCACCTAAAATTGCTTGCACAGCTGCGTTCTGGACCAGTTGAAGCTTCCAGATATTCTTCAAGGGTAGCCCCATATAGAGCGCATTACAGTAGTCTATATGGGAGATGACCAGGGCATGACTGACTATTCGAAGGGCCACTCTGTCCAGGAAAGGGCGTAATTGGCGCACAACATGGAGTTGAGCAAAGGCCCTCCTGACCACGACTACTACCTGCTCTTAGAGCAGGAGTCGTGAGTCCAGGAGGACCCCCAAATTACGCACCGGCTCTGTCTGGGGCAATGCAACCCCATCCAGAACCAAAGACGACAATTTCCTAGATACTGAGGAGCCATTAATTCACAGCCACTCCATCTTACCAGGGTTCAACTGAAGCCTGTTGTTCCCCATCCAGGCCCCCACAGCCCGCAGGCACCTGGGGAGGGTAGTCACAGCTTCACTTACCTCACCTGGGATGGAGATGTATAATTCGGTATCATCAGCATACTGATGATACCTCATCCCATGGTGATGGATGATCTCGCCCAGTGGTTTCATGTAGATGTTAAAGAGGAGCAGGAGAGTACCAAGCCCTGTGGCACCCCACAAAGAAGGGGCCATGGGCTGGATCTTGCTCCCTATCAACGCCGATTGGGACCAGCCCTGGAGGAAGGAGGTGGACCAGCGAAAACTATGCCACCCACCCCCAACTCCCTGAGCCGACCCAAAAGGATACCATGGTCAATGGTATTGAAAGCTGCTGGGAGGTCAAGAAGAGCCAGGATGGATGCACTGCGCCATCCCGCTCCCACCAAAGATCATCTATAAATGCAACCAATGCCGTTTCCGTCCCATATCCAGGCCTGAAACCTGACCAAAAGGGTCTAGATAATCTGTTTCATCCAGAATCCTCTGGAGCTGCAGCACCACCACTTTCTCAACCACCTTCCCCAAGAAGGGGAGGTGGGAGACTGGACGAAAATTTTCCAGTAAGTAGGGTCCAGCGATGGTTTCTTGAGGAGGGGGCACACCAGCACCTCCTTAAAGGCCGCTGGAAACGCCCCCCGTCTCAAAGATGTATTTACCATTGTCTGGACCCAACCACATGTCACCTCCTGAGCTGCCTTCACTAGCCAGGAGGGACATGGATCTAATTGGCAAGTGGTAGCATTAACAATCTGTAGGATCCTGTCCACTTCCTCGGGCCCAACAGGATCAAACTGTTCCCAGATAACTGGGTAAGTATGTTCCCTGGGCATCTCCACAGACCCTGCTTCACACTTGGAATCCAACTTGGAACAGATCTGAGTGATTTTTATACTGCAGATGCTCAGAATACTCCTCAGCACAGTCCTGTAGATGGATTTCTGAATCCCCTTTCCCCAGAAGGGATTGGGTAATCTTAAACAGGGCTGCCAGGCGGCATTCCACGGATGCAATAAGAGAGGAGAAATACTGACGTTTCGTCACTCTTACCGCCACAAGGTAGGCCTTAACAGCAGCTCTAGCTTGTGTTCTGTCGGATTCGGTCTTTGTCTCCCTCCAGTGGAGCTCTAGATGTCTCTTAACCCTCTTCAAAACACTCAGCTCCTCCGTAAACCACAGGTTTGATGGGACAAAAGAGGCCGCACAGCGCGATCCTGTCCAAGGCCCTGGCCACCTCCCTATTCCAGGCAGCAGCCAGGGCCTCCGCTGGACTGTGCAGCAGAACCTCGGGTATGACTCCCAGCTCCCTCTGAAACCCCATTGGGTCCATCAGTCGCTGGCAGTGGACCAATGAAATGGGTCTTGCCTCCCTGCAGAGGGGGGTCGGCATAAGAGAATCTCAAGGTCACCAGGGTGTGATCTGACCATGACAACTGGGACAGGTATAACTCTCCTCTCAGATCATGTTGCCACTACTCTGACAAGAAAACTAAATCCAGTGTGAGGCCACTGTCTCAAGTTGGGTCCCGAATAATCTGGGACAGGACCATGGCCGCCATGGTGGCCATGAACTCCTGAGCTGCCTCTGAGGCCTGCCCCAGGGATGGCAGGTTGAAGTCCCCCAGAACCATGAGCCTGGGGAACTCCACCGGCAACCCCGAGACGGCCTCCAGCAGCTCAGGCAGTGAGGTTGCTATGCAGCAGGGAGGCTGGTACAGTAGATTTATCATATCTTTCAACAACCCATTGATGTTCATGTTCTGTCACTCCAACCTGTTTGATCTACATAGTGACAACCAGTACCTTGAACTGCACCTGGAAGGAAACTTACAATCAGCACAACTCTTGCAGTAGAGTGCTACATATGAAAACCTAAAAGTTCCCATCACTAGACAAAAACACTGCATTCAGGACCAGTTGAAGCTTCTGGATAATCTTCAAGGGCTATCTTGGAGATAAAGATAAGGCACTGGCTTGGACAAAAAAATAAAATAATAACATCTCCTCCCTAATTAACTTCCCAAGGACTTGAGAAACAGTTCTGTCAGCTCAGCCACAAAATAGAGGGCCAAGAAATGCTGATAAAACCAGAAGATACTAGGAGGCGAGCATGGGTTCTGGGAACCAAGGACTTTCTAGAAACTATGTGGAATCAAGGATTTTTTAGAAAATATGTTCATGAAATACTGTCTCTTTGCTCTCTCATCATAGTCCCACCTTCATTACTTCAGAGTTTATCCCTAACTACCTCCTTAAGCATCTGGGAGTTTGATAAATTACCATATAATTTACTATTATATCCAATCACATGTATACTCTTATTTGCATAGCTCTATATTAAGGGGCTGTGTCCCCACCTATTTTAGGTTAGCCTTGCTGTCTTGGGTACTGAAATAAACCATCTATGCTTAAACGAAATTGTGTGCTGGTCTCTGGTTTAAAACAAATCCTTTGGAAAATTTGTGAGAGTGTGGGAGTGCTATATTTCAGGAGGAACCATTTTGTAATGAAAAGCCATTTTGTTCCAGCATTGATGTGGAATGGTATACACTATGTAATGTAACTACAGTCTAAACAATGTAGTGTGTAACAATGTGTAATAATGCTAACTTGTTCAAGAATTCGAGAATCTCCAAGGATTAGGACCACAGGTTAACAAAGTGGTCAAGCCACCTTATCATAGCAGAAGCTGAGAACAAAGTTACAGAGTTGTTTTTTTTTTTGCATGATTAAGAATAAAGAATATTTTACAGATTAAAGCACAGTTTGAGGAAATAATAGACTTCTCCTAAAACCTTAAAGGTCCCTTCAGATGTGATTCTATGGAACCTCCTCCTACTGAAACTTATTTCAGTAAGGGTAATAAAGGAATTATTTCCTCATTTGAATCTGATAAACCTAATCAGGACTGATCTGGATGAATATTGAAAAGAAACACTGATTGTCTTTATAGTTTGTCCCAATGCCTCAAAAACTATTGCATATAACTCAACATTGTCTGAAATAGGCTTACAATAATTTTCATTAGACTTTTTTTTCCTCCAAAAATGGCCTAAGACAACTTTTTTTAAACCATAAAATGAAGTAATTAGATTTAAGCCACTCATAATCCAACACTTCTTAACAAGACTAATTTCCAAGAAACAGCATGAAAGTCCTCCCTTAAAGTCCAAGAAACTAAACATATGAACTTACAATTCCAGCTTAAGTAGAAGTTACTGGTATGTGAAACCTACACCTAGGACCCAGGCTACCATTATATTCCAATTTAAAGGAAAAAAGTCACTGTAACTTTGATATGGTTTGATAGAGACAACACTTGGAACAAATAATTCAAGTAAGGATTCAGATCCTAGGATATATTGGAAACCCTCATTCTCCACTCAAAAATACCAGAGTACGCACTTGGTGCAATCCATTCCTCTTTATTTTATTCTTTACCTGTACATTGTAAAGCCATCCAGTGCTAGTCTAAAAACTGATCTTGATACTATACAGAATGTACACACCAGCTAGGATCCAGCCTGGTCAGAGGCAAATCAAGATTCCTAACACCATTTGTACAGCATTTAGAAGAAACTTAGTTTAATGTACTCTCTGATCATACTTAAAACAGTGAAGATTCTTGCTTCAGTATGCAACAGAAATACATATGGTTACATTTCATTATAAATTGCTTTTTGATTTAAATATTTATCTCTCTCCCCAAATGTTACATTTAAAACCCAGAAAAACAGAAAAAAGCAAAACCATAAAATGCAATTTGACATTAGCATTTAAATAATTCCAGCCCCTATATCCTGCCCCATATGTGCAAGAAAAAATATCCAGTTGAGATAAAACCTCAAACCAATTTAAAAATCTGAAAGCACTGGCAACTCAACCAAATAATCATTTCAGTGCTTTAGAAGAATCACCTGCAGATATATATAGTAATCATCGAAAGATTGTCAGTGAACAGAATAAAGCTGGCAGCAGTGACTCTTCCTCTGCTAAAATCTACAGAGAATACTTGATTGTATCTAATAAATTTTGCTAAAATAATGTTGGATGGAGATATCACTGGTGACTATAGCCTGTGGTACTGCACAGCAAGGTCTACATAAAAGATTTGTGAAAAAAATGATTCTGAGCGTGCTGAATGAATTCTTGGAACATGCTGTTGGCACCAAAGGGAAATAATCTCTTGGAGGTATTAATATGACTTCAAAGCCATTTCTGTTAATGGCAAATCCCTTCACTACAATGTGACATTCCAGGGAGTTACTGAAAACTCTTTTAGTGTGGGTATGTATTGTTAAGCTCCTACCAAAGTACATTAGGGCTTAACAAGATGGATGTGGGTAAAAGAAGAACAGCAAGACCATTTTTCTTTGGTAACTTTTAACTGAGGTGGAAATGCCTAAACAGAAAGGAAATTACTCAAATAAACAGGAATAAAATGCCTGGAAAGAAAATCAATGAGTTGAAGGACATCCAAAGTAATTAGATATTTTGTGTGGCCTTCATAAGAGAAAGGGATTGGGACTTTTATATGGTGCTGATAAAACAGTGCATAAATGTGGAAGGAAGCTGTTGAATGAGCATAAAACATTGCTACCAGATGAATATGAAGAATAGACTTTTTGAACACTGCCACAGGGAAGGAGTATATATCTGTATGTTACTCCTAAAGGATTGCTTTACCAGCACTGAGCCTGAAAATGTGGAGACTATTTTTGAAATACTTCTTCGGTAATTCCTGGGTGGGAGACTTTGGGCCAAGAGAAATACTATCTTAAAAAAACAGTCTGATCATGCTGCATCAGCAAGGGACTGACACAATGTTGTGGCAGTATGTGCTAACCAAGACTGAAGCTCATGTCTATATGTTGCACTTCTGCAGCACGCAGGTATCTCCCAGATTGTACACTTTTCACAATGCATAAAACTAAAGACACTTTTTTCTTTATAGCCCAATCTGAAGTTGCAAACCAACACAACCTTCTTTTTCTTAACATGCATTGCTCCAGCCACATAGCAGAACTCTTAATCCCACACAATTTTCATAAGAATACAAAGTCAGATTTAGAGAACATTTTATTGAACAGTTAAGGTTGAATTTGATTTAAAACTCTTAGGTTAAAGAGTATGCCCAAGTTTGCCATCTTATTGCCTCCCCTATTTATCCATTTTCCAGTGCTCACTGAACCCTCCTGTGCTGTCCAGTAGCCCTACAGGGGGTTCAAAATAAGTTCTCAGATACATTTTCATATTAGAGGTTGACTACACAAATTCAGTTAGTATCCATGCCATCACATTCTTCAGATTCTGGTTCCATGCTTGGGCAAAAAGAATGGTTTCCCTTGAGCTTGACATCTCTGCGTTGGTAAAACAGTACATATGCTGCCTTTGTCTGGAAGAAAGTGATTGAGAGATTTAAAAAAAATCAATACCTAATAATGAATTTGTAACCAAGCTAGCCCATAGAGTCCTTGGTGCTCTCTGAGCCTTGTTGTTTTCTTGCAGATGTTTCATTGCCAGACTAGGCAACATCTTCAGTGTGAAGAGGGAGTGAGAGTGGGAGTTGATCAACTCAGGCAATCAACCCAGCAGCAAACAGCAGCCCAATCAAAGAACTCACAAGAAGAGAACAACACCCCCACCAACACAAGCTGGACAAACCACGGTATATAAACAGAGAGCAAGGCCCACTCCCTCTTCGCACTGAAGATGTTGCCCAGCCTGGCAATGAAACGTCTGCAAGAAAACAACAAACAAGGCTCAGAGAGCACCAAGGACTCCACAATTCAACCCTGAGCTACAAATGTTTGCTTCGATTGGTACTAGCCCATAGAGCCCTAGGACCTAGATCTCTGAAATATACATATACCTACATAGAAGTCTTGACATCCTCTTCAGAAGCCCTCCTCTGAGTGCCCCCACTAAGGAAGTGAGGCAGATTTTGAGAGTAAAAAGGCCTTCTTTAAAGTGACTTTATGACTGTTTATTGTTTTCATCTTTGTAAATGTGTAATTATGCTGTAAAACTAAGGATTTATTATGCTGCAGTAACAACTTACTGTTCATGCCAGTTACCCAGGTAACAGTGCTATTCTGCAGTCTATATGAAAAACCCACACATATTTCTGAGACACCTCAGTGGGACACCCCCCAACCCTTTGGCAGTGACTCTGTAGATTTAAAGATATGAATCCTGCAACATAGTTAAGCCTGACCTTCAGCAAGAAGTGCACAAAGCTAATAAAAAAGCAGTTTTAAAATAGCAAAGGATATATTACATTTTCAATTAAGCCAATATTTATTTATTTATTCCATTTCTATTCTGCCATAATCTGCATAGATTCCCAGTAGTTTACAATAATAAAAAATAAAACAAGCTTAAAGCCAACAGCAATACCAAAATAACAATACACAGCACAATGGCATCCACTTAAGCCTCATATACCCTGGAGCTATTATGCTTTAACTAATTTCCGGAAGATGATGGTGTGTATGTGTATGCACGTGCACACACACACACGCTAACCAAGCCTCAAAAAGGAGCATGGGGATCAAACCAAAGGAACACCTGCTGCCCCAGCCACTTTCATCTCTTGATAACAGAGGACCACCAAGAGATTTTTGCTGGGGAGCACACACTGGACAGGACATTTCCAGGCAGAGAAGGTGATGCAGGAGGTATCTTTGAGACATACCATATAGAGTTGTACAGGTCAAACTAGCACTTTGAATCTGGAAACCACTGGTAACCAGTGCAGGCAACAGCATACAACATTATTGCTGTGGCACTTCTCATTTGCTGAATTTTGGACAAGCTACAGTTTTATTTATGTATTTTCTCCAATTTCTTGGCTGGCCAACTCCAAAAATGACTCTGGGAGGCTTCATAAAAAACCAACTTGTTGCTGTTATATTTTTATCCCACCTTTTATATATTTTGGTCAATAAAAAGCACATTTGCCCTGAGGGAACAACAACAACAACAAGAGATCTATCCTCCACATCACCCTCAACTCTAGCACATCCCAGCACAAAAGAAGCACCAGGATTTTAAAGACTTGAAGGCTGGTATGGTGAGGGACAGAGGGCTGGCACTGCAACACAGAAGGCCCACTTCCTAGGTCCTGCCAGATGACATTGCTTAATTGACGGGACCCAAAGGAAGATACTACAGGGGATGATCCCTCAAAGAACTAGGCTCTAGGGCTTTATGGGTGATAATCAGCACTTTGAATTGCACATGGAAGCTTACTGATAGCCAGTGCAGCTCACAAAGCAGAGGCATTACATATTGTACATGGGAATAGCAAGCTCTGCCCATTACTGCTTGTGCTGCTATATTCTGGACCAGCTGTAGTTTCTGGGTGGTCTTCAAGGGCAGCCCCAGTTGCAATGTAAAGTGCATTGCAACTGTCCACTTGCAAAGTGACCAAGGTGTGAGCGTAAGGAAAACCTCTGGGTCCGGGAATAGGCACAACTACTGCAAAGTTGGATTTGTGAAAGGCTATAGGGAATGGCCTTGCAGGACAGGAGGAAGAGCCACTGCCAAGGCAACGATCAGACAAGCAAGGCTTGAGCCCATTCCAAGAAACTAATTCGAGTAAATATCTCAGGCTCCTCCTAATTCAGAGGAAGATAAAGTGAGGGAGGGGGGAAGTACATTCAGACTTGCAAGATTCTGTTACTCTAGCTGTTTTATTATAACAGCTTAATTTAATTATAACTAAGTAGTTCTAGACATATATGGCAGTGGTTTCTTAGTCTGATAGGGCTGACCTTCTGGGCCACAACTGCCATCTGCTCTTTAAGCAGTAGCTGGGAGTCCAGAAAGAGCCCTAGATAGTGTACTAGTTCTGAATGTAGAAGTGCTACCACACTCAGGACCAAGGATAGAAGTCCCCAGAACTGAAAGGCCCAAGCACTCACTGACAATTAGTCTTGCTAGGATTGAGTCTGACCCCGCTTCTCCCATTCAGGAAGATCTCCCTATTGCAAGCCTCTTCCTTCAAGGTGAATGCTGCCCCATCCGGTTACAATTCAAGCCGACAGAGTCCTTTTCAAAAAACAGTAACTCTGCCTTGCTAGAATTCAACCTCAGCCAAACCATAACAGCTGCCTCCTGCTACCCCTGACTAAAACCACTCAGGAAGGAGTGAAACCGCTGTAACAGACTGCCTTCATTTCCCAAACTTCGCAGGGCGTTCAGAAAGATATCACTGTTGATGGTACTGAATGCTGTTGAGAGGTCAGATAAGACCAGAAAAAGTGCATTCTCCAAATCCAAGTCACAACAAAGGTTATGGGAGCAACAAATGACATTTCCATCCTATTCTTGGGCCTGAATCCAGATTGAAAAAGATCCAGGCAATCTATTTCCTCTAGAGTACCTTTTAACTGACTCTCCAACAGCTGCTTGACAATCTTCCCCCCAAAGGGGAGATTCAATATTGGAGACTGCATGGTAGTTGTCTAAAACAGCTGGATGCAGGGAAGACTACTTAGCATCACCGCCCTCAAAGAAATGTTGATCATTCCCAGACCCAGCTCATCAAAGTTCTCCTGACCACCTGAAGAAGCCAGGAGGGGCATATCACAACCAAGCAAATGGCAAAGTCATGCTAAAAAGCACCCTTCACTTCATCAATGCACAGGTTGAGAGGGGTCCCAGTTAAAGTGTACCGCATTGTCCCAGACAGTACATCCGACTCTACCCATGAACAGTAAAGACTGTAATGAATGTAAGCCTGGTGTTATCAGCAATATTGCACTAATATAAAAATTAAGTATAGCTGGACTTAGTTCCATTGCTTGAAATTTCAATTTCTTCAATTTCTAAGACCATTTATTAAAAAAAAAAGACAACTAATACACATTATTAAAACTAAAATGCAGAGTGCTAAAAATGACTTAGTCTGAGTAAGGTAAAGGTAAACCCATGTTCTTAATGGGTTTTAGGTGGATTCTGTTTTCTGTAGAAAAGAGTTTGTAGTGTCATCTTTACCTTGCTACTCTGCTGATTTAACAGCTGTATTTGTTAAATTCCAGAAGTTACAGGGAAAAGGCTTGATTTATTTGAAATACTTACCACTATTTGTTCTTCAGATGCTGGAGATACACTGTTATCATCAAAGTAATACCATTTGCCATTGATTTTATTCTTAGCATATGCAGTATCTGCCAGGAAAACAAATACAATGGAAAAAAATAATGACATGCTTTAGAAATACAGTCTGGGATTTTCAAGCACAGATTTTAAAAGGCATAAAGGAACTCCTTTCCTTTTAAAACAATTGGTAATCATTATTAAATAATTATGTAACAAAACACAGCACTTTAAAGATCCTCCAGTGAGGGAAGGGGTAACTTTACACTTAGATTTTAAAAAATATTATACAATCATTTATATGCTTAACCAGTAGGTTAAAGGTTAAACACATTCAGTAACAACCTGCAGATTGCAGAGATTACACTGAACGCTTTTCATGGGACTCTCAGTGATATTAAAAGCATTATTCAAATGTCTAAAGAGTCTAACGATCTTTTTATTGAGGATATATAAGAAACAGCAGCTTCAGGGAAGAGGAGCTTTATGATCCAATCCCACAAATGGAGAGAAAGCATCCCACTGTTCTGGATCACTAGATAGCAAAAAAGGAAGTTGCTACAAATAGGATGATGATGATGATGATATTTTATCCCACTTTTTAAAAAATATAGTTTTGGTCAACTCAAGGCAGCGAACATACCTAATACTCCTACCTCCTGTTTTCCCCACAACAACCCTGTGAGATGGATTGGGCTGAGAGAGAGTGACTGGCCCAAAGTCACCCAGCCGGCTTTCGTGCCTAAGGGAGGCCTGGAACTCACAGACTCCTAGTTTCTAGGCCAGCCTTCACCACTACACCAAACTGGATGTTCTGGAAGACAATTGTATCCAAACTATTTGGACACATTTTCTGTCAACAGCATCTTCATTAGTTAAACACAGCATCATGGTAGACTATACAGATTGATATTTGAATCCCATTGCTTTGACAGTGTGATTTTACAAAACAACAAAAAAGCAGTTATCTATTCTCACAAAGATTCACTACAGCCTTTTAACTAAAACTGGGGGAATTGCTTTTTCTTGTCCACAGAGTTGACCATTCAGTGTTTATGTTAAATCATTCCTATTAGCTTTGCCAGGCAGGCCTTATTGAGCTAAACTCAGAAGCCCGCAATGGGTTATATTAAGTTTCATAACACCCTACTTAAATCTTGCCTGTTACTGAGGAGACACATTTTAATTTTTTGAAGGTATAGCAAAAACAAACAAACAAAAAAAGGCAACAGTTACTCACAGTGTCCTACACCCATGCCTCCATAGTGATTGGAAACAGCAATTAAGTCATATACATATGGGCTTGCCGCTGGATCACAAACAAACTCAGACATGTTCAAATCCCTACGAAGAAGAGTCACAAAGATCAATGTTGTGGCAAAAGGGCATGCTAACACTGAGCTTTTAATACATCGAAAGACTTCCATGAACCTACATAAAGAGCAGTATATTTCCAAAGCTTCAGTTTTAATACTATCCATCCTGTTATTCAACTGCTATCACCAGCAAGATTCACAAGAACAACATTGCAGGTTACTCACAATGTTCCTGAAGAGTTCTGGGTGATACACTTACAGAGACACTGTCTCACTGAAGAAATTCTTCAATACAATCATCAACTTATGGTAATCTCTGCAACTGTAGCAAGGGTTTTTTTTATGCAAACACATGAGCAATGGCATGATTTGTGGAGTAGTCACTGAAAACTTTTTAACAGGGCTGCTCCTCTAATCAAAAGAGATGATACTGCTGCAATTTTACATGTTCCATTCAAAAAGTGCTTTTGATAATGTTCTTGAAGAAATAAACTCTAATGAATACAGTGAATTTCAGAAGTTAAGTTGCACTGAGTTCAAAGGGGCTTTCTACCAGGGAGTAGATAAAGGACAGTAACTTTAATAGTGAGAGATCACCTATCGGATAGGATGTCAGCCTTAAAAACAGAACTACCCGAATGACTAATTAAAAATCAGGAGAATTGACCATGCAATAAATAGTCTGAAAGACTGATTGTTTCTAAGTTACCCCAATAGGACAAATGGCTGTTTGGAGGGTGAGAGAGAGAGAAGGAAAGAGAAGAGAGATTTAGGAATTAAACCTAAAAAGTGGTTTCTCTTACTACCTACCAAACAATAGTGTTCATTAACAGAAACCACAGCTTCAGGAAATAGATGTACTATATATGTTTGCTGAATGTTAATATGCTTAAGAAGCCACAAATTAATATAAATAAACAATACAGATCACAACTATAAGGATTAGCAGTACAGAAACAGAAGAGAATATCTGTAGCTCAAGGTTGAACTGTGGAGCCTTTGGTGCTCTTTGAGCTTAGTTGTTTGCTTGCAGACATTTCATTACCCAACTAGGTAACATCATCAGTGCCACTCTTAGATATTTACTCTAAGAACTTATACTGTATTGTTACACATAGTTACAGACAAAAGACATACAGACACTGTGCACAGGTATGATTCTTCCAGGCAGGGTCCCAGGTTGAGAGGAGGCAAATTCTCACTAAGACTCAAATGAATGTTATATTCTCAGCATAATCTTTCCAGAACACATTCCCGCAAAAGTATGGATCCACAGAACATGTACTGATAAGGGCGTATTTGAGTTACAGTCTCTAACATTACATGGGGACATGAGATGACAATGGACATGACCATGAACGTTATCAGATAATTTTAAGTTTTATAATTAGCCTGGTACAAACAGAGGAAAAATCAATTTCTGTTTCCAAATATACTGACCCAATGAAAGTATCAGAAACTTTTAATTTCTCATTTAAGTTACCGTGAGCATGTTAGGAAAAAAAGGGAACCACTAAAGCCTAGATATATTTTAAAGGTACAAGTTAGTTAATTACCAAAGAATAATATGAAATAGAAGAAAATAACATTTTGCTGACATGTGGTTCCAAAATACAGCCAAGATGTGCTCAGGTTATAAATCTTTACCACAAGAATATGTGGACACTGACCACGAGGTTCATGTACCTTGATTGTTAAGGCCAGGGGGTTGCCAACCCCAGAGCAATGCAAAACAAAACTATCACAGATCTCAAAATCCAAACCAAAGTAGCCTAAAAGGAACAGAAAGTAGAGCTACGCAAAACCTCAGAATAGAGGCACAGAAAAAATAGCACAAAGCAAGAAGCGCCAAGGCACCCAGGAAAGATGGTAGGTGTCAAAATTAGCAGCAAGGGACCCAAGCACTGTAATTACTTGAGCTATGGCAGAGTGACTTGGACCATGTATTCATAAAGAGAGGTCAGGTCTAAGTAAATCAATATACTAATATTCATCAGCAAGTCTACCATACCGAAGGATTCTAGGTCCAGGAGTTTTCATCATATATAGGAGCAGCTCTGGGCCAGAAATCTGTCTTCCTCCAGTATCTGACCCACTAAAGAAATCCCATAAAGTGCTGTGTGTGCACATGCTGTTTCTTAGGATTTATTCAGAGCACATTAGTCAGAGTACATGCCATCATCTAAAGCCTTAATGACCTTATACTTATGGCAATTACAGTAAGGAGTCTGAAAACTTTGGCATTTACTATTCTGCACTGAAGATGTCTGAATAGGGGTAATTCAGTAGTTGACAATGGACAGTTTAATGCTACAAAATGGAAAGGAGCTTTAAGACTTGAATAGCCTTTAGCAATTGAAAAAAGACCTAATTGCCCTTGAAAGGATCTGGACTAGCAATGTGATTTGTTTAGTATATCTAGTCATAGATGGACATACAAATTCCTAGATTCATTCGCTTTCTTCACCTTCAGCACACTACATCACAATCACGTATTAGTCTATAATTTAAACGGAGTAATGGCAAAACCCACATTCTGAAAATGAAAAATTCAGTCAGGAATCTAAGATTTTAGTTCCAAATTCTTCTTCAAATACTAAGGGGTTTTTGGTTTGATGACACAGCAACTGAAAATTTTACCTGATAGGGAATTCAACCACCGTGTCAAGTTTATCCCTCCAGTATCGATTGTATGAGAAGCGTTTTAAATGCACTACCAAAATGCATGGCAATGACCAGAGGTCAAATTTCTTGGTGGCTTGCTGATGCTTCTTGCAATTAGGACAGTACCTGAAACAAATCAAATAGAAATTTAAAAAAAAACCCCACAAGAGTTTGTTGTAGGTATTAATTCCCTTTATTGAAGGGAATTAATACTTGTTTAATGGGACATAAAGTTCCACTGTTCTGGAAAGATACAACAACCACAAGATAAGTCTTTTGGGATCGGATTTCAGTCCACACTTTTTCTCTGTGCCTTACAGGAAAAAAACCCTGTTGGACTGCTTAGGACTGGACGTACTTTTAAGATGTACAAAATGGCCAGGATCTTGTATATGTTGCATGGCTGCATAATCATTTCAGGGAACGCTACAGAAAGAACAGTCTATTGCTAAAGAGTCATATACTGCTGTGAGCGTGCACAACACTTTGAGCAAAGGAAAAGGCATGCATAAAATCTACCACCATTCTTGCTTTTATAAAAATCATTCTTTTAAGGCGAATACTAATTAGCCTTAATTCTGACTAGTGCTTCTCCTCCCACAGGTCTACTGGGGGAAAAAACAGCCTAATTCAGTTTCAGCAGGACTTGAGGCAGAGCTATGATCAAGATTTATTCCTGCACATAGACCGAGAGCAAGAGGGATCAGCTATAAAGCTGGAGAGCTTGGTGAGAGTTGTTCCTTGGAAAGCAGTGGCTCTGTTTGATTCAGCAAGAGTAAAGCTGGCTAAGAATGAACGCTGAGGGGAGGTGTTTGGCAGGAGCTGTGGAGAGGTTGTTGTAGGGTGATTAAATGGTAGCATCCAAAATGCCATTAAGCTTAACCTCAAATCTGTTCCTATCCCAGGAGGAGGAGCTGGATGAAAGACTACAGGAAACTAGTCTCCTTCCCTGGCTTTTTGCCAGACAGCAACTGTTGTCATCCTTGGAATTCAATGGAGCAGTGCTTCTCAACCTCAGCAACTTTAAGGTATGTGGACTCCAATGCTGGCTGGGGAATTCTGGGAGTTGGCATCCATACATCTTAAAGTTGCTGAGGTTGAGACGTGCTGCAATAGAGGATTTCAGTATTAATTTTGTGTTCCCTAGCTCCACAGAGATGACAAGGGGAGTGATTTTGGGCTCCCTATGAAGGAAACACCAGGATTCTCTGGGCAGCAGGTCTGTGTGGAATTCTGATCATGTCAAAACAAGTAACTTGGCCCACATTAAAAACAAAACAACCAAACCCCAAAGTAATCACATCTAAGGTGTGAACAGCATCTTCATTGTTTGAAGATATGCTACCCTGCCCAGAAAAAAAAAGGTAGTTAATAGAGAGCATTTTGAGAAGGTGAAGAGGGGACAGCACCATCAGTCCACCTCCTGGTAAATCCGTGTTTTCCCAGCCACTTGAGAGTGCCTGTAATATGCTCTTGAGATTCCAAACGTATTCTAAAAATATTGGGGATCCTTGATCTACAAAGTAACTATATAACAGCAGCAGAGATTTATCTAAGAAAGTATGTGTGCTAGATCGAACAGAATTAGAAGGGGAATAGGGATCATGGAATATCCTCAATATGTGACACTACTGAAAGATAATCGTAATATATACAGTAGATGAGCAACTGTATTATTTTTGCAGTGACACCACACTGTAATTCTCACATGCATATAGATATGGCTACTTTCAAGTATCTATAAAAAAAATTGGGGTGGTCACAAGTGATCGCAGTTGTCAGCTTTCTGAACTAGGAAGCTCCCTTTGTAAGGAAGAATGGTATATAAATAATAACAGCAACAGCAAAATGCAAAGATAATATTTAAGCACAAACTATTATATCCAGTCCAGAAAGCGGTCAGTAGCAAAAACGTACCATGGATCATGCTCCCCAAGCGTCTCCATAGTTGTAAAGAGTTCTATGCAGTCTCTAAGAGCTATAGCGGTTTTCTTTTTCTGTGTCTGAAACATACTGTTGTGTTTTTCAAATGCCTAAAAACACAAATGTATATTAAACTGGAGAAAAACAGACATTTCTAAAAAACAGTCAGCGATGCACATTCATTACAGTCACAAACTTGTTTTCTGCCCTTCTCCCTGTAGTTTGTGCTGGTTTTCCTCCACTTTACACATACAGTACAAAGCTACTGCACCGTAATATGTTGTAATGACAAACTGTAACAAATGTAAATGCATATAGGCAATCCTTCTTTAGCAACTGCCTCAGATAGTGACCATCCACAAATGACTGTAATAATCGGTAGTAAAAAAATTCTTTTCTGACCAATGCATGCACTTATGCCCAAATTTCTGCACCTGACAACAACACACGCCAGAGAGAGAGTAATACTGGCGTTGCTACACTGGAGAACTTTATCTAAAAGAGACGGCAGCAACCAGTGATCTTTGCAATGTTTCTTTCTCTCTGTCACATGGCTTGCTTAGTGACCATTTCACTGGAACCAACTGCTGTTGCTAAACAAGGACCACCTGCATTTAAATCTCTTCATTTCTCACTTAAAAATCATTTTGATCAGTAATCATGAAAAATCATAAAGCATTTGCATTATAAGATTCAAATGTTCAATCAACGCAACGATGTTTATAGGAATAAAAAAGGCATATAAAATATTATCTGGACAGAGAAGGAGAAACAAAAACACTAATAATACACATATGAGAATTTAAGATTGCAAGAAAATTATCATACTGACTGGGGTCAGGCTTGTAAGCCAGAGGCTCCTAATGCCTGCTTTAAAAATAACAATCTCAAAATGGCAAAATACATAGTTTGAAAAAAATGGACCCTACCACCAAAATGTTTACTGAGAATACTCAGTAAAATACTGTTGTCAGATTAATGAAGCCATTCTCGATAAGCCTGTCTATTCTACAAAGCAATATTTTATGGGAATATTTACTTACACAGTGTCTTAAAAAAAAATATCTGAAGAAACAACATCGTCTTGCCTAGCTTTTTATAATAGGAATTAAGGAGTCCAACTAGCACTACCCTTTAAAAGGGGGACAAAAACATGAATCACCTGTGCTTCATGTTCATCAAAAAGCAGCTTCCGGGTGTCAGAATCCCAGTCAATAGCAACTGTTGCATAGGCTGGAAAAAGGAAAAAAGAATAGCAGCTCATAAATTTACCAGTAACGAATAGCATCTGTAGTGATATTTAGAGAAGATACGTACAACTCAGTTTGAGGATCTTCCCTTCTGTGGTAAGACAGTTTATTTCTGATGTCCCGTAAGAATTCACAAAACTGAAACTGAAAAGTCGCTTTTTGTGGTGCTGCCTCCCTTCCACCATCTCATCCCTGATACAATCTTCAGACTGAGAGGTACCCGCATCCAATATTTTCTGTCTGCTTCCTTCACTATCCTGATGTTCCATTTCTTCAACATCACCTAGAATATATTAGAAAGAGTTTCCTACTTCATTTCAGATTTGCACCATCCTCTTATAAACTGATAAGCAACTGATTAAAAATAACAGTGATGAGCTATTTATGTTGGAGAAAGCTTGGACTAAATTTGATGTAGTTCCAAGTATTTTAAAGATCAGCCAGAATTAATTTTGTGATTTACAAAAAAGAAAAACACACACACACATATTTAGATTTTAATCTAAATAACCATCTTGGGAGAATTTACCTTCAGATATATTGGTGAAGCCATTGCACGTGTCAGTGTCAAGACACACATCAGAATATTCTTTTTTTAAATTAATTTTTACATAGCGCCTGGAAAAAAAAAACAGCTGGTCCATTATTAGGAAATCAGGCAAACCAACAACCAAAAATAATGAGTTCCAAAACTGATAGTAATGATTGCTTATTACTCATTCTGATCACTGGCATTTACATCTATTCACAGGTCAATACTGCTTTAAAGAAGGGATGGAAATCTTGTGGACAGGACTAGAACTGCAAGCAAGTAAAGTTGAACAATAGAGATATATTATCCTTTCTATAATAGCTCATATTCAAATTGAAATAAGAGTGCTCTTAAATCCCAGACTGTTTTGAAAATTGGGAAGCTACATTAATCCAAAAGTACCTAAAATGCACCAAGAAATATAAAAAATTGATTTATCACATATTCTAATAATTTGTATTTATGTCAACTTTTTTTTTTTCAAAAGAAAGAACTTTTTCACTTCTTTGAACTGTCAAATGGGCAGCGTGCAGTGTAGGAACAATTGCTACTTAAAAACACTAGAAAGAGCTTCATGGAGGATAGGTATATTTGTGACTAATAACCACGTGAATGAAGCATAAAGATAATACACAAATTATGGCCACTGAGTGCTGGCCCTGCTACTGACATCCTAGGGGCTGGCTGCTACAGTAACCTATACCTTTGATCCAACTAGATTGCTGCTGTTTTAGAGTTTGAGGTCCATAAAGTCCCCCTTTGAAAAGGAAAATTTGGACATGTCATCTTTTAGCAGAGGAAGGTATGTCATGTTTGTGAGAACCCACTACAGCATTATTTCTTCAAATGCGATACTAATGCAGAATAATTGAATGAAGGGTTGTGACCATATGAATATATGCCAAGATGCAACCTATACTCACCCAATTCGCTCCAATATAACACTGTACAAGTAATCTATTGTGAGTTTGTGTTTGGGTATAGCTATGAGTAATGGTTGACCGTAGAGAACTGTCCCTGGAGTAGCACTGGATTGCCTTGCTTTCTTTTCTCTGAAGTAAACTGAGAGAGTGACACATTCAGTACTATCTTCAGTTGGCTTACAAACTTCGTATCTGCAGGGAGAGAGAAGATCAGGAGCTGTTTAATATCATTCCAGAGGGAGGAACACAGATTTAATTCATAGGACTGAAAGTCGGGAAAAAAAACTTCTTCACTGTAGGAATAGTTCAACAGGGGAGTCAGTTATCCAGAGGTGGTAGGTTGCTCTTCACTAGATGTGTTCAAGCTGAAGCTAGACAGCCATCTATTAGGAACAGATGACATTCCTTCAGATCCCCTTGACTTATTCCTCTCCCTTTTTTTCAAATTATTATTAGATTTTATCCTGCCTTTTTTTTTCAAATGCGGAGAACCCAGAATTTGTTCCCTCAAGAAAGGAGGAATGTATTGTTGGTAATTGGTAATCAGATACATTCATTCTTTCTCGAGGGATCAAATAATTGCCCTTTGAATTATTCAAAGTAGCCCATCCCAGAACCTAGATGACATTTTAGTGGTAACTGACGTTTGTTCTAAAATGGTTAATTTCATTCCTTCACCACCACTTCTGAGACAGCTGGTCTATTTATTCAACAAGTTTTCTGAAATCACAGCTTGCCCAATCATCTCACTTCTGACAAAGGCACTCCATTCACAGTGCATTTTTGAAAAATTCTATTTCAACTATTTATGTTAAACTCTACCTGTTCTGTACCTATCTGCAGCTGGATTAAGAAACAGAGAAGACAAATACTATCTTAAAAAATACCTTGATTGCCATGTTAACGATCCCAAAACAGTTGGCCTGATATTTTACCTATGGCTGAGTTCAGTTATAACAGTTCATGCCTCTATTCCGATATTATTGCTCAAAAAACCTAGTTACCATTTGTACCTGCTGCCAAATGCCTACTGGTCTTCTTCTGTTCCAGAGGCTTTCATTTTCTTCAAGAACTGGAAGTTGCTCAATGCCTTCTCTTTCTTTTTAGTTCACATTATGTAGCCTTTTTTAAACTATTTTTTTCTTGAACAGTTTGGAATAAAATGTGTAAGCTTTGATTTTCAATCAAAGTTAGTTATTATTTTACTTTCAAAAAACTAAAAAACGAAAGAATTTTTTTTTTTAAGTTGTTCTGTGCCCCCTCAAAGATCAACTAGATGATGCCAAGACTTTATATAACCACACTACTGTATTGTCCCTCTCCCCTTAACTGTTGGAGGTCACATCTCCTATTTAATATCTACAGGAAGCCCTAATGATGATACTCATTACACATTTCAACCCCTGGTCACCCAACTGATATAGTCATGGTTCTGTCAGGTTTGAGAACAGAGCCAGGTCTTAAGGGCTTTTTGGAACCCCAAGAAAGGGGTGCCATCCATATATCCGGGGATGATGTTCCAGAGAGTAGGGGCCATGACAGAAAGGCCTGTTTCCTCAGTCCCACAAGATGGGAGCATTTAACTGTTTATTTAGTGCTTTTTGTCTGTGTTGGCTGCTAGGGAGGTTGTGCTCCTAATCATAGAACCATCAAGGAAGAAACCACACACAACCAAGACTGGCAAGGTAAGTTATAACAGCCAACAGCCAGCACTCTCTCAAGCACTGATGTTATCTAGCCCAGTAATGAAATGTCTGCAAGAAAACAACCAAACCCAAAAAGCACCAACTACCCAATAGCTGAACCCTGAGCTACAACCCTGGATGAAGCAGATTATTTGGACCACTTCCAGCCAGGGTTCAGGCAAGTGCATGGGACGAAAATGGCATTGATTGTGCTTTTGGATGATCTCTGGTGGGAGCGGGACAGGGGTAGTGCATCTGTCCTTGCTCTACTTGACTTCTCAGCAACCTTCAGTACCATCAACCATAGTATCCTTCTTGATCGTTCCGTGGGGTGGGAGTGCATGGCACAATATTGTACTGGTTCTCTTCCTTTCTACAGGACCAGTACCAGTCAGTGTTGATTGGTAATGAGGGGTCCCACCTTTGGCCCCTACTATGTAGGGTTCCATAGGGTTCAACACTCTCTCCACTCCTATTTAACACCTACATGTTAAATACATGTAAATACACTGGGTAAGGTAACCATGGGGTGAAGCAACAGTGGTATGCTGATGATACTCAATTATACTGTACATCCCCACCCCTAGCAAACTAAGCAACACTTTTGATGTCTTGTCCTGGTGCCTGGAGACTGTGGGGGTCTGGATGGGGAACAACAGGCTTCAGCCCTGGCAAGACTGAGTACTCTGGGATTTGGGGCCTGCTGGACATGGGACTTTACCATCTTTTGTAGTGGATGGGGTGGCGCTACCCCAGACAGTCTCGGTGTGCAATTTGGGGGTCATTCTGCTTGAGCAGTCATGGCTTGGAGGGCCCTTGCACAGCTTTGTGTTGTGTGCCAGTTTCAACCTTTCCTGGACCATGAGGCTCTACTCACAGTTACTCATGCCCTGGTCACCTCCAGAGTGGATGACTGTAATGTACTCTACATGGGGCTGCCCTTGAAGAGTATCCGGAAGCTTCAGCTGGTGCAGAGCGCAACTGCATGAACATTTATGTGTGTCCCTGGGATGGCACATGTTATACCTCTGTTCTGCAAGCTGCATTGGCTGCTGGTCTGCTTCCGGGTACAATTCAAGGTGTTGGTTTTGACCTTTAAAGCCCTACATAGCATGGGACCAGGTTATTTGAGGGACTGCCTCTTCCTGATTACATCTACCCAGCCCATCAGATCCAGCAGGTATGTTGCCAGTCCCATCTGCCAAAGAATTCCATCTGATGGAACGCAGAAGATGTGCCTTTTTGGCCTTCTGGAAAGTCCTTAAAACCTGTTTTTTCCAACAACCTTGGAGATACCATGGAAAGCCTGCGAGATGGCTGTATTATGTTTAATTCTACACAGCAAAAGCAATGCAACTGCGCCAGCAGCAGGAAAGGGTCAGGCAAAGGAGAGCTTGCCTACAGAAATTGCTTGCTTTTTTTCTCCCCCCCCCTCACCTTCACAGAGAGATTGGAGAGAAAGGGATTTCAAGAGAGTAAGCTGTTTGCATAGCATGCCCGTGGCTCCCAGCCCTGGGATGTAGTATGATTGCATTGCTTTTGGTTGTACAAGACAGTAAGCAGGCAATTGAGCATTCCAAAGGGTGGTTAGGAAGCAAACAAGCCTGAAGGTGTGAAACTGACTAATCTTGTCTCTTTCCAGCCAGAAAGCACAGTCACAGTCATGTGATTTCCCACTTATCAACCACTTCACTTAGCGGCAGAGTTGCTGGTCCCAATTAGGGTTCTTATGTGAGGACTACCTGTAGAATTTTCCCAGAATGATTCTGCTTTAGGATGTATAAGTTAAGGAAACAAGATTCCTAGCATCAAATTCTATCCTAGTTTACAGCTGTACATCCCCCCATAACATACACATAGACTGGCTATTCAGAGAGGTAAAACAAAACAGCAGTAGGATAAGTTTTATGTTCCAGGTACTAAGTTAAAATTTCAATAGCCACTCAATCATCTACAGTATTATTCACATACTTCTGGATACTTAAAATACTTAAGAAACAGGTAAAATAGATAACATGAAAAAACACAGCATTCATTGAAGTTTTATAGATTCCTATAAATTAAAGGTGACCTGCAAGCCATTTTGACAAAATTTAATCAATTCTAAACATATGTGCTGAATACCTCCATTATCCAGGCTAAAAAATCCAAAGGCACTCAAATATATTATTAAGTTTTCTAGGCCTCATGTTCCAATGCCAAATAAGAGAGGAAAGGAAGAAAACAACAACAAAGAAGTTGTATGCTTGGGCACTGAGATTTGACAGACACTTACCTGACCCCTTGTAGACTGGCTCCATGCTCCAGCAGGATCCTTGGTGATATATGTCATCACCATGATGGCACATGCTGGGCCGTTACATCGGAGCAGGAGCCTAGTGGGGATGGACATCATGGGACCTAAGGGAAAAAGATAATAAGTGTCCAGCTGTGTGCTGAATGCCTATCTTAGTTTAGCCTGGAGGAATTCAGCACAAGCAACCCAAGATGATTAGTTCTGTCAAACTGATTTGCAGATCACCTTTATTACTATCATGGACTTTCAACAGGAGAATCAGTTTTCCTTATAACTGCTACTTCCAGGCAGCAATGCTGCTAAAACATATTTGTAAAAAACACACTTTGCATCCACCTTAGAGTTTAGAAGCTCTTTACTGCTCTTTTTGGTTCTATGGCAATGTCCAGTAACTAAAGTACATGGTGGACCTACAATCGAAAATAATTTGTATGGAAAATAATAACAGTTTCAATAGCAGTTCTGCTAGTTGTAAATTAAATATTGATAAAATGTAGTTGCCAGCATTTGGACTAAAATATCAACAAGTTTCAAAATTAAAAGGAACGGAGAAAGACATAATGGAAAAAGGAAGGTTAAATTAGATGCAGGTGATCTGTCATTAGGTCTCTCATCACTCTTTCTTCCCATTCTAAGAGACATGAAGGGAGAATGAAGTCCACCCCCCACCCCCAAATCTGAGTGTATTAATCATACCAATGGGAGAAATATAACCCCTTTTTATTGCCCATCTTCAAATCAAAGCAACATACATACCAAAGTATACATGTACTCACACAACAAAAAGTTACACATCCGTATACAAGTATTTTAATAGCTATATTTCAGCTCTGAGTTGCAGGAATACTTTTTGTGGGATAGCACTATATAATTGAGATTTTGCAGTTTACTTCTCATTGTAAATTTAAAAAGCTAGCAAATACTGACATATTTATAAATTGCACATTTATGAAATGAATGTTCTCTAACCATCAGCTTTGCCATTTTGCTATTACAGGTAGTCCTTTTTTAACGACTGCCCTGTTTAGCTACTGTTCAAACTTAGGACAGTGCTGAAAAAGTAGATTTATGACTGGTCCTTGAACTTATAATGGTTGCAGCATCCCCATAGTCAAGTGATCACAATTTGGGTGCTTGGCAACCAGTGTGCATTTATGATGGTTGCAGCATTCCACAGTCACAATTGCCATTTGCAACCTTCACAGCCCGCTTTCAACAAGCAAAGTCAATGGGGAAGCTGGGAATAAGTCACAAGTTGCGGTCATGTGACATCACGCTTAATGACCACAGGTGATTCGCTTAATGACTGCAGTGGAACAGATGTTGTAAGTTGGGCATGGTCACATGTTGCTTCACTTAATGACTCTCAATTACTGATGGAGTTGTGGTCCCAACTGAAATAGTTAAATGAGGACTACCTGTATACAGTAACAGTTACACCTTGAATTGCACCTGGAAGCACACCGGCAACCAATGCAGGTCACGTAGCAGTGGTGTTACATGTGTCAAGTATCTGACACCATCGACTATCCGTGCAGCTGCATTCTGCACCAGTTGAAGCTTCCGAATGCTTTTCAAGGGCAGCCCCATGCAGAGCGCATTACAGTAGTCCAGACGGAAGGTCACGAAGGCATGAGTGACTGTGAGCAAAGCCTGGACGCAGATGGCGCACAACCTGAAGGTGTGCAAAGGCTTTCCCAGCCACGGCTACCACCTGCTCTTCCAGCAGGAGCCATGAGTCTATGAGGTGCCCCAGATTGTGCACTGGGTCCATCTGAGGCAGTGTAACCCCATCCAGGACCAAAGATGGAAAAACCTTACCACCAGAAGGCCCACAAAGCCAAAGCCACTCAGTCTTGCTTGGGTTGAGTCGAAGCCCATTGCACCCCATCCAGGCCCTTACAGGCTCCAGGCACTGGGTCAAGACATCCACGGCATCGCTCAGGCGGTCTGGGCAGGGCCGCAACTGGGGGGGGGGGGCAAGTGGGTCATGTGCCCCGGGTGCCGCGCTGGGGGTGTGCCAAAATGAGCGCTGGGGGGTGGTGCCAAAATGGGTGTGGAATTCATGTTTGCCCCGGGTGACACAGACCCTAGTTGCAGCCCTGGGTCTTGGGTAGAGAGATAAAGCTATCATCAGCGTATTGATGATATCTCACCCCAAACCGTTGGATCACCTCCCCCAACGGCCTCACGTAGATGTTAAATAGGAGAGGGGAGAGAACCGAGCCCTGAGGCACCCCACAAATTAGGGCATGTGGGCTGGACCTCTCCCCACCATCAACACTGACTGGAACCTACCCTGGAGGAAGGAGGAGAACCAGCACAACACTGTGCTGCCCACCCCCAACTCCTGAAGCCGGTCCAGAAGGATACCATGATCGATGGTATCCCAGGCAGCTGAGAGGTCAAGAAGAGCGAGGATGGTCGCACTGTCCCCATCCCACTCCCGCCAGAGGTCATCTAAGAATGCGATCAATGCCACCTCAGTCCCATAACCTGGCCTGAACCTTGACTGAAAAGGGTCCAGATAATCCGCTTTATCCAGGGTCCTCCGCAGCTGCCATGCAACCACTCTCTCTACAATCTTCCCTAAAAAGGGGAGGTTGGAGACTGGATGGAAACTATCCAGGCTGGTTGGGTCGAGCGATGTCCCCTTGAGGAGGGGGCGCACCACCGCCTCCTTAAGAGTTGACGGAACCACGCACTCTCTCAAGGAGTTGTCAACTACTGCCCAGACCCAATCATGTGCCTCCTCACAGGCAGCCTTGACCAACCAGGAGGGGCATGGATCTAATACAGAGGTGGCCAAACTAGCAGCTGCGAGGGCCCTGCCCACTTCCTCAGGTGCAACTGGATCAAACTCCCCCCAGATAACCATGCCAGACTTCACCCCCGTAGCCTCCACTGGCCCTGCCTTAAAGCCAGTCAAACAAGAGCGAATGCGAGCAACTTTATCTGCTAGATACGCAGCATATTCCTCACAGTGATCCTGTAGGTGGAACTCAGTAGTACTCCCTCCAAGGAGGGACCAGGTCACCTGAAATAGGGCCGCCAGGTGGCAATCTGCGGACACAATAAGAGTGGAGAAATAATCACATTTTGCCGCCCTTACTGCCACGAGGTAGGCTCTAATAGCAGCTCTAGCTCGTGTTCAATCGTCTTCACTCCCTGTCTTCTGCCAGGGGCGCTCCAGGCGTCTCTTAGCCCTTTTAAGCCTCCTCAGCTCCTCTAAACCATGGGGAGCCACGGGAGCCATGGGCACAGAGAGGCCGCTCAGGCATGATCCGATCCAAGGCCGTGGCCGCCCTCTCATTCCATGTGGCCACCAAGGCCTCAGTCGGACCATGCAGCAGACTTCCCAGAACAACCCCAAGCTCCCTCTGAAACCCAACTGGGTCCATCAGTCGCTTGGGGCGGGCCGACCTAATAGGCCCTGCCTCCCTGTGGAGGGGGGTGGTGCCAGAGAACTGGAGGCTCACCAGGCAGTGATCTGACCATGACAGGGGAGAAACCTGTATGTCCCCCAATTTCAGAGCACTCTGCCACTGCTCTGACAGAAAAGCCAAGTCAGGTGAATGACCACTATTATGTGTTGGGCCCTGGATGACTTGGGACAAGAATCTTGCAAGTCTGATTGTGCTATGCCTTTTCCCCTTCTTATACCCATGTGAATTAGGTAGATGTCTGGCTGAGGTGCTTATAATCACTTTCTGCTTGTTTTGGACTTAAGCCATGTTTTTCTCATCACTTTGGTAGCAGATCTGTCAAGGTCACTTCCTTACTCTCTACATTACCCTTACAATATCTGACCTGAAAACCAAGGTTTGTGATTGACAAATCAGAATTGGGACTACGGCTTTAAATGAGTTTTGAATTATGCTTTGTGCTTTACTTGATAAATCATAATTACAGGTACTTTCAGAGATTAAATACCTAAAGACAGGAATTAACTGAGTTGATGAAATATAGAAGAATAGTTACAGAACTCTAAACTGGAGGTCCATGTATGCTTGGAAACAAAAACAAATTTTGAATTCTAAACTATGATTGGACAAAATATGCTAAATTAATTCTTTATCCAAATGAATAACAATATAGATACAAAATAAGGGAAAACAGAATATAGTGTTTTGAATGGATTTGCTCTTAGATCCTAAAATTTAAAAGGTAGTTTCCATTTGTAGAACTTCAATACAGATATTAACAGAAACCATATTCTGATATATTTACATGAATTGTTTCCCTAGACTGATACTGTTCAAAAAGCATTTTCAAAAAGGCATCTGGCAGATTTTAGAAGGTTTTAGGTACACTAGATTTTAGATATACTATATCCAACATGCAGAGTTCTGCTTATTAGATTTAAATTTCCATGACAACAGAAAACATCACTGAGAGCATCTTTGAAAAACAGGCATTATTTCTTGCCTTTGAGACTTACAGTAAGTTAATTTAGTCATAATAGCTCTTATTACCTTTTCATTTGCCTAATAAGATTATTCTTTCAGTTGGGTTGTAATCAGTCCCTATCTGGTTACTTGTGGCATATAAAGATCCCTTCAAGGAGAGCAGGCAGGATTATTTTGAAAATTGCAAGGTTGGCTGTGTGGCAGTCATTAATTTAAGAAGGTACAGTCAGATTAGACTTGCAAAATACTTTGTTAGTAATTCTTGTGGATCAATTTACAAGGCTTTTCATTTTCCTTCCAATGGAATCAGTAGTTCATGAAGAAGCAATGGAAGTTTATTCCACAGGAACTTGCAAAATATTTCAAATTTAAAATACACTGTTTTAATCGTTTTGGAAGTACTTCATAATCAAAAGACAATTCTAGAGTATATTTGAAAAAGACAGCAGACTGTGCATAAAAAATGATATAATAGGTCTAGAATAAAAGAAAAGGTACATGTGGAAAGAATGCTATATGTTTCTGCTAATAGATCTTTTACTAGAATTACATGGATTTCTGATTTGTATGGAGTACGAGACAACACGTGACCCACTAGGTCATTGTTTCAGGGATATTTCCTTACCAGATTCCTCAATGCCTTCAACAATGGCAGAGCTTCTAATGTACTGCCTTCACTGGAAAAGTTCTTAAAAATTCAGGGAGATATTCAGAGATGTATCTGCCTTGAAAATAGGCCATGTCATTCATATTGAACTATACAGCACAGTCAAACATCAGGAGCTGACCACAGGAAATGTTTTATGACATTTTGTATTATGTCATAAAATGTTTTATGATAATTTTAATGTCATATATTTTATAAAATTTGCCAAATTTCAATTTCACAGGAGTCATGGGTCCTGGATTTTGGACACATGCTGTAAGTTAGCCCATTTGAGGTAACTTGGTTGAAAAATTATTGCCCTATGGTGCACCGTTTTGCCCAGCTAAAGGTTACAAACAAACAGACACAAGAGTTTTAGTAGCATACAGATGGATTATCCCACTGTATTCCCAAATTCTTCAGCAAAGGATCGTTACCTTGTCATGGCGCTGGAGCTTGAGCACCTCAATGATGCCATGAGCTAAACAGTGAAGGGCCACACAAGACGGGAAGGTCATGACAGAGAGGTCAGACTAAATGCGATCCCTGGGGAAGGTAATGGCAACCCACCCCAGTATTCTTGCCGTGAAAACTAAATAGATCAGTACAACCAGAGATATGACGGTATACCATCAGAAGATGAGACCCCCAGGTCGGACGATGGTCAAAATGCTACTGGGGAGGAACAGAGGATGAGTTCAACTAGCCCCAGATGTGATGACGCAGCTAGCTCAAAGCCGAAAGGACGGCTACTGGCTGACGGTGCTGGTGGTGAACGGCGAATCCGATGTTCTAAGGATCAACACACCATTGGAACCTGGAATGTAAGATCTATGAGCCAGGGCAAATTGGATGTGGTTATTGGTGAGATGTCAAGATTAAAGATAGACATTTTGGGCGTCAGTGAACTGAAATGGACTGCAATGGGCCACTTCACATCAAATGACCACCAGATCTACTACTGTGGACAAGAGGACCACAGAAGAAATGGAGTAGCCTTCATAATTAATAGTAAAGTGGCTAAAGCAGTGCTTGGATACAATCCAAAAAACGATAGAATGATCTCAATTCAAATTCAGGGCAAGCTATCTAACATCACAGTGATCCAAATATATGCCCCAACCACAGATGCTGAAGAAGCTGAAGTAGAGCAGTTCTATGATGATCTGCAGCACCTACTGGACAACACGCCTAAAAGAGATGTTATTTTCATCACGGGAGACTGGAATGCTAAGGTGGGCAGTCAGATGACACCTGGAATTACAGGTAAGCATGGCCTGGGAGAACAAAACGAAGCAGGACATAGGCTGATAGAATTTTGCCAAGACAACTCACTCTGCATAACAAACACTCTCTTCCAACAACCTAAGAGACGGCTTTATACATGGACTTCCCCAGATGGACAACACCAAAATCAGATTGACTACATCCTTTGCAGCCAAAGGTGGCGGACATCTATACAGTCGGTAAAAACAAGACCTGGAGCTGACTGTAGTTCCGATCACAAACTTCTTACTGCACAATTTAGGATCAGACTAAAGAGATTAGGGAAGACCCACAGGTCAGCTAGATATGAGCTCACTAATATTCCTAAGGAATATGCAGTGGAGGTGAAGAATAGATTTAAGGGACTGGACTTAGTAGATAGGGTCCCGGAAGAACTATGGACAGAAGTTCACAACACTGTTCAGGAGGCGGCAACAAAATACATCCCAAAGAAAGAGAAAACCAAGAAGGCAAAATGGCTGTCTGCTGAGACACTAGAAGTAGCTCAAGAAAAAAGGAAAGCAAAAGGCAACAGTGATAGGGGGAGATATGCCCAATTAAATGCAAAATTCCAGACGTTAGCCAGAAGAGATAAGGGATTATTTTTAAACAAGCAATGTGCGGAAGTGGAAGAAGACAATACAATAGGAAGGACAAGAGACCTCTTCCAGAAAATTAGAAACATCGGAGGTAAATTCCAGGCAAAAATGGGTATGATCAAAAATAAAGATGGCAAGGACCTAACAGAAGAAGAAGAGATCAAGAAAAGGTGGCAAGAATATACAGAAGACCTGTATAGGAAGGATAACAGTATCAGAGATAGCTTTGACGGTGTGGTCAGTGAGCTAGAGCCAGACATCCTGAAGAGTGGGGTTGAATGGGCCTTAAGAAGCATTGCTAATAACAAGGCAGCAGGAGACGACGGCATCCCAGCTGAACTGTTCAAAATCTTGCAAGATGATGCTGTCAAGGTAATGCATGGTATGCGCCAGCAAATTTGGAAAACACAAGAATGGCCATCAAATTGGAAAAAATCAACTTATATCCCCTTATCAAAAAAGGGAAACACTAAAGAATGTTCAAACTATTGAACAGTGGCACTCATTTCACATGCCAGTAAGGTAATGCTCAAGATCCTGCAAGGTAGACTTCAGCAATTCATGGAGCGAGAATTGCCAGATGTACAAGCTGGGTTTAGAAAAGGCAGAGGAACTAGGGACCAAATTGCCAATATCCGATGGATAATGGAAAAAGCCAGGGAGTTTCAGAAAAACATCTATTTCTGTTTTATTGACTATTCTAAAGCCTTTGACTGTGTGGACCATAACAAACTGTGGCAAGTTCTTAGTGGTATGGGGATGCCAAGTCATCTTGTACGCCTCCTGAAGAATCTGTATAACGACCAAGTAGCAACAGTAAGAACAGACCACGGAACAACGGACTGGTTTAAGATTGGGCAAGGAGTACGGCAGGGCTGTATACTCTCACCCTACCTATTCAACTTGTACGCAGAACACATCATGCGACAAGCTGGGCTTGAGGAATCCAAGGCTGGAGTTAAAATCGCTGGAAGAAACATTAACAATCTCAGATATGCAGATGATACCACTTTGATGGCTGAAAGCGAAGAGGAACTGAGGAGCCTTATGATGAAGGTGAAAGAAGAAAGTGCAAAAGCTGGCTTGCAGCTAAACCTCAAAAAAACCAAGATTATGGCAACCAGCTTGATTGATAACTGGCAAATAGAGGGAGAAAATGTAGAAGCAGTGAAAGACTTTGTATTTCTAGGTGCGAAGATTACTGCCGATGCTGACTGCAGTCAGGAAATCAGAAGACGCTTAATCCTTGGGAGAAGAGCAATGACAAATCTCGATAAAATAGTTAAGAGCAGAGACATCACACTGACAACAAAGGTCCGCATAGTTAAAGCAATGGTGTTCCCTGTAGTAACATATGGCTGCGAGAGCTGGACCATAAGGAAGGCTGAGAGAAGGAAGATAGATGCTTTGGAACTGTGGTGTTGGAGGAAAATTCTGAGAGTGCCTTGGACTGCAAGAAGATCCAACCAGTCCATCCTCCAGGAAATAAAGCCAGACTGCTCACTTGAGGGAATGATATTAAAGGCAAAACTGAAATACTTTGGCCACATAATGAGAAGACAGGACACCCTGGAGAAGATGCTGATGCTATGGAAAGTGGAGGGCAAAAGGAAGAGGGGGTGACCAAGGGCAAGGTGGATGGATGATATTCTAGAGGTGAGGGATTCGTCCCTGGGGGAGCTGGGGGTGTTGACGACCGACAGGAAGCTCTGGCGTGGGCTGGTCCATGAAGTCACGAAGAGTTGGAAGCGACTAAACGAATAAACAACAACATTCCCAAATTACTAGCATGAGGGAAAATTGTTCATTTGAAGTTGCTTGATAGTTCATTTATTTTTAAACAACTTGCTTTTATATATCTTGTCTGGACAACCTTAACAGCAACCTTTGTCATCCAGAGTCACTTGTTGAGATGAGAGGCCATACAAATTGAACAAACCAACCAACAAACATAAAGGCATTGTCTGTTACACAGCCAAAAAAATTAATAATTTGGCGTAGTCTTCTAATTTTGCATGTCTCCCTATGAAATAAAGTACTCTTCTGTCAATATCACCAAAGTATAATATCAAACATAATTAGTTTTGTACTTCAGTTTTTTTTATGCAGCAAATTAAAGCCTCTGGCTAATCATTTTCCATTTACTGAAAGAACTAAGCTGCTTATGTTGCACTGGAGATACAGTATTACTATAGTAATTAACATAATTAACTTTTAATACTGGGGGGGGCACCAAAAAGCTCTGTGGGTTGCTTACATACGAATAATAAAACACATACAGGGACAAAACTAAATATATAGGTAACAGACAGAAAACTATAACGTCTCAATACATAGTGGCAAAAAATTTACTACATTTTAATATCACTCTTCATGACCTTCTATTACTCTATTTTTTTAAGGATGTAAAGCAGCAAAACATACTAAAAGGCTAGTTTTACTCCCGTTGCATTTTATGTTGTATATTGCTGAAAATCTGTTTGAGAAATTGGCTAAATGGATACTGCTTAGTAAAATATAAATTGTAGTTTTAAAAAATGGTATTGATGTGATTTTCTGGTCTGTTAGTTAATATTTTAGTGTTACTTAAGATTTTTAATAGGCTTTTGGAGTTTTACTGTATTGTTGTAATTTTAACATAATTTTGCCCTATTGTTAAAACATTTTTTTACTGAATTGTACCTTGCTTTGAGTTTGTTTTTAATAATAAAACATGGACTAGAAATGTCTATAAATAAAAAAAAAAGTATTTAAATAAATAACTTGGTGCACCACAAACTTCAAATACTATCCAGTAATATTATATTAAAAAGGGACCTTCCCTTTTTTTGCAGAAGTTTCTATACATTATTTCATAGAAAATGGGAGACATATGCTGGTCTTTGCACCCACAGGCTCAAAACTTCTAGAACACATGTTTATACTCAGAGATTTCAAGTTTGTTTTTATGTACTTCATCTCTTAGACCTTCATCATAAACTAACAACAATACTTGTCAAGGCATCTAACTTCCTTGCCTAAAAGCAGAAACTTTTCCAACTATCCCTTACATAGTAAAATTGACCATTATTCCACAGATTGAATTTGTATCTGTATGAAAGGAATATAAAATAAATGTTGTACCAAACACATTCCAAACGAATTTGCACCACAGCAATGGTTTTACTACTGCATCCTCCCCCAAAGTAAATATAAGGCAGTATTCACATGCTGTTTATTTCAAAATATAATGTATATTTACAGGTTTATAATCCTATGAACATGACATTCAGCAACAACCAAAGAGAGCCAGCTTGGTTTAGTGGTTAAGGTGCTGGGCTAGGAACCAGGAGTTTGTGAGTTCTAGTCCCACCTTAGGCATGAAAACTGGCTAGGTGACCTTGGGCCAGTCACTCTCTCTCAGCCCAACTCACCTCACAGGGTTGTTGTGGGGAAAATAGGAGGAGGAAGGAGTATTAGGTATGGTCGCTGCCTTGAGTTATTTATAAAAATAACAAAGGTGGGACAGGAAAATAAATAAATAAATAAATATACATGCGGTATGCACACACACACACACAGAGATACAGTATATAATATATATATAATATAAAAAAGATATAATGATAGTTGAGGGAAAAGGATATAGTGAGAAATGATTACTGCACGTACATCAGTATTTTAACTAGGATACAAAATTTAGTTTTGTTTAAAATATTTCCTGTTTTCAGTGTTGATTTCCCAATGTGAATAAGCTGAACCCTTTTCAGTTGTCAGTTTCCTACAATTCTGAGCACAGCAGATTTTTACTCCCATTAAAAAATCAGCTCAATATTTGTTGGAGCCTATTAAGAGTCAGTATAGCAAAACAACTTTAAAAATCCTAAGATAATATCACTGTAACAATCAATATGAACCTGGTCCTAGAAGACCACTAACTAAACAGCATGGGATACAGGCCACGTTTTCTTTTATCACAAAAGTGTATACTACAATGTAAGAATCACTGGATCATCCTTAGGGAGTTTTATGAACCACATGAACTATTTCTAAAACTAGCAAGTCAAGAATAATACAGCTAATTTTCCTAGCCCTTATTCCTTCTAGATGTTTGATTACTCACACAAATATGTTGTCCTTTGGCATAATATGAGTTAAGCCTTCATCCATTTGGAAAATTTTCTGGAATCTATGATTATAGACCTCTGTTACCACCATCTAAAATAGCAAACAGTTGAAGAACACTAGTTAGAATAGCAGATGAAGTGTTCAATACTGAGAGATTTCTGTGACAATGGTTCACAATGTGCTTAACTGACAAATTAATCATAACTCAGTTATAAGAAGCAGTCATTCTCCTTGTATTTGCCATAAAAATAAATATCAAAGCTGAAAAAGTGTAATTAATTGCTTTTAAACCTTGTTTGAGAACAAGTATCTGTAAGGCTATAAAGAAAAACAGATGCTAGGAAGCAGAGGTGCAAATAACTAACACTCACTGTATCAGAAATTCTAGTCTGATAATTAGCACCCAAACATCTGAAATGGGATGGAAGGAGGCTTCTGATTTGGCCAAAATACTGCTGCTCATAGGTTCAAACACCTATTTTTAAAAAAAATTCTATCAGTGTAGTTTGGCTTACAAAGCAGATTGAAATGGACTGGTAGAAGCATGTAGGAGTAGACTTAACAGCAGCAGGATTCCAAGTTGGCTATATTCTAATATTTCTAGATCTGCTTCCACCAAAATTATAACTCTCAAGTTCTGCAAAATCATTTTTGCCCATCAGAAGCCACTCACTACTACCTTTCCCCTAACTGCCCATTAAAAGAGAAATGATAATTATAATTCTGGTCCAAACATGCTTCACTGTGCAACCTAAAGAATAAAACGTTAAGATGCTAGCTCTGTCTGGATTAATATTTACTAAGGAGGACAAACTTTAAATTTTTTAAAAAATACTACCTGAACAATTCTTAATAGAAAGCAAAATAGTCCAATAATTCTGAATAGGGTTTTCAATCAGCAAAACATATTAACTTGCCTGTTCTCAGTAGAAAAATGTGCTTACCCTATATAATTTTTAGTAAAGTTTTTTTTTTATTTAAGCTTCAACATAACAAAAAATTGTCAACTTTCATGCTTTATCCTTACATTTTCTGCGGAGATCCCAGAGAGTTTGGACAGTGCATCACACAGATCAGATATACCACCCATCATGGGCACCACTACTCGGAACTGGAAGTAAACAGAGCATTAAATTTACACTGAACAAAACAGGAACACAACCATTGATAAACAGATTTTCACTATAATTGTCCTAACTACCAGGAAACACACTGAGACAATGACTTGGTCTCTAATATTTATTACTAGTACTTAACAAGAATCCTAACAAACTGAGGAAGCGTGGGAAAAACCCAGCCATATAAACCCCAAAGGTTAAGGCGGTCCCGATCTGTGTCTCTTTGAATGGCTGAACAGTTCCTCAGTGCTACGCATGCGCTTGACAGTCTGGGTGGGAGCCCCCTGCTCGCCATCCTTACTCATGACAATAATCAGTTTCAATACTTTAATGATTATACCTAATTTTTAAAATTAAAAATACACTGTGAAGAATGATCTGTCCTACAACAGATCATTTTGATGTAATTCCTACTGCAGAAGGAAAGTCCTAAAGAAATTTGCACCTCACAAGCAAATTCTCAACACTTAGTGGATAAAATTGCTCATATTTGCTCTGAGCTGGACTCCAGCTGGGCAAGTCCTATGGAGTTCTGGGGCTTGGTCTTCTGATGCTATCTGGGAGTAGTTCAATCTTGTCAGTCCTTTTTTTTTAATTATAATTTTATTAAAGTTTACAAATGCAAAGATAAAAGACTAATACAAACTAAGAACAATATAGAAAGGTAAAAACAAAAAAGGTGCAGAGAAAAAGAAAAAAGTAAAAAAAGATATATAAATGACTCCCCCCCTCCAGACAAATATAAACAACTTCAGTAACTTAACACCTTCTCTAATATTTCAATTAAAAAAAAATCTTTTTCCCATCTCATCTCTTATCAATAAACAAATAGCAAAAACTCATTCAGTCCTAATCAGCAAAAGTCCATTAACAGCTACCTTGATCAAATAAATCCATTTTTTATTCCGATTTAAGACTTTCTCTAAAGAATAAAGCAAAAGAAATCTCTGTCACTATCTCATCTGTTATCTATAACCAATCATTAAAGCCTCATCATTCAGTCCTGGTCAAAAAAAGTTCCATTAATAGCTACTAGAAACCACAATGTATATATTTTAACCCTGATTGAATAAATCCAAACTTTTAAAAAGCTTAATCTTTAATCCCTTCAAATAATGCCCCACAAGTTGATCTTATTTTCTCCTTGTCTCCTCTCAGAAACTCCTTCACTAGTTTAACACATCTCTTTTGTGAATCCACGATAAGAAAGCTTTCCAAGTCATTCTTCTGATTTATTATTTGTATGTCCCCTTTGATTATTAAGACATCAGCTGGTTTCATTTTAAATCCAATGTGGCATCTTTTTCCATATCAGTTTGTAGTCTGGCATTTTTAAATCCATTTTCAGATCCACGTCCAGATCAGTCCCAGTCTCTATTTTCTCCAGTAAAATCTGTTACTCTTCTGTAGCCTCTGTTAAATTCATTTTTGTAAGTGACAGAAATCTTAAGCGTAATTTCTGGGTACATTGTTCCCAAATATTATTGATTTCTTCTATAGTTAAATAATATTGCTTCATTGAATTAATGGGTCTCTTCTTCTTTAACTATAATCTTTAGTTCTCTCTGGTCCCCTCTTATCATGTTTATTTTCCAGTCAACTTTCCCATGGGAGAATTTCTCACAGTTAATTTCAAAATCTTCATATATATTTTTATAAAATTTTAAACAACCCACAGGAAATATAGTTTCAAGTCCATCTGGCCCCTTAACTTTCCAAAAACAGCATTCTAGATCCCTTTTTGCTGTTTCTCAAAAATAATTTTTTTCTTCTTAATCCTTAAACTTACATGAAACTTCTTTCATCAGGGATAGAAGAAAACTCTCCCAGAGTAATGAAACTTACCCTTCTGAAGGTTCTTCACCACCAAAAAGTCAATAACAAGCAATTTCCTACGGTGATTAAGAGAGGAAGTGGGCAAAACCATGTCCTTTTGAAGATACTGAACTGCGGCTTAGGCAAGATGATTTTCCCTCAGCTCCCAGAGCTCTAAAACCACCAGAGATTGTTATTTTATGAACTCTTTGTGGGGAGCCTCTGTATGGAGCAAACTTGTGGGTGATCCTAGTCCTCTCCTTGATTGGAGAGGAGTTCGAGGAGCCAATCCATTCTCCAGCTCATCTTTCCGCTGTAGCCATCAGCTCCACTTTCTGCAGAGCTGTCTTCAGTCTACCACTGCTTCCCCAGAAGTCCAATTTTTTAAGTCCTGAGGAAGTAGACCATGAAGCAGCTTCCACTGATCCAGAATGCAGTGGCATGGTTAGATATGGGCATTCCTCATTGTGCCCATGTGATACTTTTACTCTGTACTTGCTCCCAAAAAGCTTCCAGGTCCAATTCAAAGTACTGGTATGAAGTGCTGATGTGGCACAGGACAAGGTTATTTGAAGGATTGCTTGCTCCCTAGGGTATCTGCCTATCCCACATATTCTAACAGGGAGGGCACCCTCCACATATTCAGTGGTGTGCCTTCTCAGTAATGGTTCCTACTTTTCAGACTAATCTGCCCCCTGATATACAGTTGGCCCAGACCTTTAGAAAGGCAGTTAAGACCTGGCTCTTTCCCCAGCTCTTTGGGTGCAGATGAGTGGAGTCTCAATTGTTGTGATGCAGCACATTTTAGTCTGCTGCCATTTTATGATTTTTGGTTAGTTTTTGAAGTATTGCATTGTTTTTATATTTGTAGTTGACTTTTGTACACTGCCCAGAGTTACTTTGTTGAGTTGGGTGGTCATATAAATGTTATAATTAACTAACTTCTATCGTAATTTTCAAGTATGCTGCTTATAATCTGCTTTAGAGATTAGCTAATAGCAGTGGTAGAATATAAATTATCTTAATCCCATTAAAATGTATCTTCAGATTTATGCCAATAATTTATTTATACTGAACATCTATAAGTTGCTTTTCAATCAAAATGATTAAGATAGCTTTTGTATCATTACAGTATGTAATACAAATACCCAGAATACACCCATCAGATATTAATCCTAATTCTTCCAAGAGCATCAACAAAACCAGCAATGTCAATGTTTAGACGTGGCAACGTAAAATATAAATGATATTAACACAGTGGATAAATTGGTGTCAGCATTATTTGTTATGCAAATAATTTCATCTGTTTTCTCAGTCTTGGATTTCTAGTGCTATATACAACTCTGAAACTGGACCATTCAAATGAATCCCCAAAATCAGCATATTGAGGTGATTCCACATCCTGCGGATGTCCTTTGGAATTTTTTGAGATCCTTGAGCTTTATTTTATTGGCACAATTCTAAATAGTCTTACCATTAGTTAATGTTTACCACTGTTTTGCATGTTTTCACAAACAAAGCTTTAAAAGGGACAGATTTAATTTTCATTATTTTACTCCAAAAGAGGTAGCAAAGCAACATCACCCCATTGACAAGCAAACATTTTTTTCAATTACTTTTAAAGAAGAAAAATAGTGAGTTCCCTTGACTGGCTTTAGAACTATGTTAGTAAGAAGCCTTCTGAGAAAGGTTATACTAGCACAGAGAAATACTGACATTTCTACTTACTTGCATAGGTTTGCGCTGCGGATCTGCAAACACCAAGAACACCTCCATGGGTCTATCTTTCTTCAAAGGCAATGGGAGTGTTAAGTAGCAAAAAGGATCAAACGTTACTGAAATTTTAGAACATTTGGGGCAGACCAAGGTAGATTTGAAGAGTCCATGAAAAATATCTACAATTATAGAGTCATTACGCAATCTATGGTTTTCCCAGGCTTCTTTTGCAACCACCTATATAAGAAAAACAGGTTGCAGAGAAACCTAGTCAGTTCAGTAAATTCAGCTGAAACAGATTTATGCTGCAGGAAAGTTACTGAAACACATGGCTCAGACTTAAAGGGAAATGGTATGACAACATGGGATAGATGCCAGAAGAGCCTACAAAGCTTTATGTGACTGGGGACTAGGTTATCTAAAAGACTACATACTCCTACACTATCCTCACCACCTGTGCTACCACAGAAGAACATTTGATGAGAACTTAAGAAATTACCTTTTAATGGCTGTTAAAGGATTTTAGAATTCTTTACAAGAAAGGTTTAACTAGCCTTTTTCATTATTTCTCTTAGTAAGACAAGACACATTTTTGTTTCAGTAACCTTCTGGCCCATCAGTTTTGTATTTTACTGTTACTCTGTATTTTACTTTTTTTTGTTTATATTGTTGAAGGTTTCATCACTTAATGGAAAAGTGGAATACAAATTAAACCAAAAAATTAATCAACATGTGATATACGTTTAATTAATTTCTCAGATGCAATCCTTGAGAAACAAAAATTTCAAGGTATTAGAAAATACACTATACTCAGGTTTAACTGTGGATTAGTGTGACACACAAAAGCTATGGCAAGCCTTAAACACAATTTTAAATTAGGTTTGCCACTGTATTACAATTCAGGGAATTCTGGGCAAAAATATTTAGTTCAGACAAGCCAGGATCAAGTAATAGCTTACAATTTATTTATCAAATTTGTAAAGCCACTGACCTCATAACAACTCAGTATGATACATTTTAAGCAGGGTTTAAATTACCCCAATTTTCCTAAGTTTGGTCATTACAAAGAAATCTGGTTTGTTTAAAAAAATGTGCTTACAATGTGTTTTTGTCAGAGAGGGAAAAGGGAGGGAGGGATTCCCAAGCCTGTGACAAGGCCTATCTCATGCACTTAATACTAATCAATGTATATAGCAAACTGCAGCCAAACCAGCTCCATGCATCATTAGGCTTTAGTAAGTGGAGAACTGGATGGAGTATGCTATCAAAGAATGTGGTTACTGATTATATTATAAAGGAAGCACAGGTGCATCTTCTCAGTAAGACAAGTAAAAAAAGATTGTTCTTCCTTTTATTCTTCTTCTACATCACAACTGAATTACAAATAAAATATTGTTTTTAGAATGTACCGAATCAGGCCTTCCATTAGCATCCTTCAACTCCAAATATGGTTTCTTCTTTACTCGGTTTAAATCCTCATGTAAGCCATCTAGAAGAAAGGCCAGAAGCTCCTGAGAATCTTGTTGTTGGTAACCTGAAAACTGAGGAGCAAAACGGCCAACCTGAGTCTAAAATTAAAAATGGAGGAAAAAAGGAAAATAATTAGGAATATTGTTTATAAACTCTGTGAAGTGAAAAAAAACACAGTAACAGTGGGCTCAGTTCTACAGAATTCAATATAAGAGGCTATGCACTAGTTTATATTAATAATATGAGTACCATCACCTAATAAGCAGTTTCTCAGCCTTATTATCCTGTAAAATAGCTTTAACAAATGATTTTTGCCATAAACTAGTAGAGAAATCTTCCCTGGGTCTGTTAGAACTCTTAACAACACATAAACCAGGGCATTATTCTTGGGAATAATGAAGCAAAGCCAGCTGAAGTCTACTGTTGCTCCTACAGATGTTCAATATTCAGGAAGCAAGCTGCACCTTTTCCTCAACTCACACAGTAACCATGAAGCCCCAGGAAAATAAACATTTGAGTTAAGGAGGTGTTAAGGAGATGGCAACATGAGTTCAGCCACACGTTGCTGCTTCTTTAACTTAAACTTATACAGTATTTTCATGGGACAGTATAGCTAATCTGTGAACCAGGAAGAAAGTGTTGCCACTTACTGAATTGACTAACTTGTATATTCAGTTAGTCACAATAAATCACAGCTTAGCTGCATAATCTACTTTTTCATTCCACTAAATATCCACATTTATTTACTTATTTATTGGCATTTTATACTGCCCCAATTGACAAGAGACTCTGGCAGCCTACAGCAGAAAAGCAAAAACCCCAAAGCTACATTAAAACAAACCATAATAGTAACAATCAGATGGTTGCCAACATATTCTATGTGCTAAGATTCAACAGAATTAACAAAAGCAAAGTACACTTAATTCTGTGTTTTGAACAAATTTTATTCAGCAGATTGTTCTTACATCCCATTCTTCCAGTACTAGCACTGTTTCAATTTGGACATCCCTAATCCTTTCAAAAGCTAGCAATATTGCCATTAACTCGGATAACTGAACGCCAAAGTGACAAATGAAAGCTCTTATACCCTGTAAGGGCAGGAAGATAAAAAGTTACTTTCACTTTCCCAAATTCTTACCCCTTTCACCATCAGAATAAGATCAACTCCTATGTTCAGATATATAAAGAGCTTCAGTTTTAGATCTTATACTGTAGGCCGAAAACAGGTCTTCCTATCCCCCATACAATTCATATCCACTATCTGAGGTATCTGCATCTGAGCAAGGAAGCTCATCTGAGCAGAGAAGATGCCACCTTCCTATAAGGAAGCTACACTACTAATTTAGCAGCACTAAACCAAGAGTGAATTCTTCCTACACAGGAGTCACATATATCACTACCTTTTAGAGCTATTACATTTCCAACAGTTTGCACATATATACTTCAGGCCATTGCATAAAGCTGAACTAAACACATTCATTCTCAACAGGCTACTCCCTGTTAATTCCTACGTAACACTGTGAGGGGTGATGATGTAAGCTTCATAAATTGGCCTCCAAACCATCATCCGGATGACATTCAGTCTACACGACAATGATTTTGAAGTGAATGCACATGCTAGACAGCATATTCAGCCACGTGTCTACTAAAAAACCACTAGAACTTCCATGCGTTTCCTTATCAGCCCACTCAAGTACCCCCTGAGATATTCTGTAACCAGCTCAGAGAAGGACTACATCTATTAATCTCATATAGAATACAATCCTTTCAAGTGACTTTTGAATTAAAATTTCCAAACTTAAACTTGGGTATCAATAATGATCCACTTTTCATAAAGATTCAGGTATAATCTCTGAGAATTTCTTCACATATATATCACACTTATTGTGTTATCCGATGAAAATCCAAAATCCCATGAATCTCCCCATTCTTCCTATTTAATTAAAGCTTTAATTTTCTCATAGCTATGTCCACTTTCCTAATCCATATAACACTATTTATGAACTGATTTCCACACCTGGTAGAAGAACCGAAGACAAGTCATTTATCATAATATTAAGGAGGGGTGGAATAACCACATTTGCCTGGTGGATACCATTCACCATAGGTCTTGGTTCAGATATTGCATTACTTATTTGGATGTTCTATCATTTAGGAAAGCTTGAATTCACCGTAATAGTCTCGCCCCAACCCAAAATAGATTAATTTGTAAACCAATTGCCAGTCAAAGTCCAACTCTGAGAAGATCTGAGCAACTTTATCCACCAGATAGGCTGTAAATTAATCTAACATTTCCCCCTTCCTTTTCAATATCTAAATGAAGCCACTGGGTGAAATCATCTGTTAGTACAGGGAGATATCATCAATATGCAGACGATACCTAGTTAAACATCTCTGCCCTGGCCATCCAAGTGAAGCTGTCAAGCTTCTGTTCCAGTGTCTGGAGTCTGTGAGCCAGAGCTATAAAATGTACCCACAGACTGATTTCCACAAAACTGTCTCCAAATATTGTTAGATTTCCTAAAAATTGCCTTAAATACAGGTTTACGTTATTTATATTCCAGGAGATTGCCACCTGTGAAAGTTCGCTTTATGCACCAGTATACTCCAGAGACACTTTTGTACATTCAGCACAGTAGTTCATTATGGAGCCAAAGTCTGTTTTTCTTTGTAGCCTACCATGGAGGCATAGCCTAGTTGGCTGCAGTAACAATATCACATACCAAGTGTTTGGAAAATTCTTCTGGATTTGTCTGTTCACCATAAACCCTAACATAAGCTGCACATTTTTATTCAAAGAGATCCCAGTTTGCCTTTTGAAGTTTTACCCAGGAATTTGCTCTGCTTCACTAGTAATGGTCATATGTCCAGAAGAAATACATACAGGGAAGTGATTATGATGTTGCCATTAGGGAAAATTCCCAGCCACAATAAAATATGGTACAAGTCAAAAATTATTCTTAGATTTGAAGAGGAAAATGTACACTTAAAACACAGCAGGAGTGCCATCATTAAAAAAAACCCCAAATCAAACTGTTCACCCAAGTTTTCCAATAATAAAGGCAGGATAAAAATTAAATAATTAAATAAAATATTTCTCCATTCCTATCTACCTTAGAACTCTTATATTCAAGTTTACGACTACTGAAATCTCCACATAGCAAGCAATATCTCTTCATATCTATCATTAGATGATTCAGCCCATCTAGATCTCCCATCCCCTCTTAACAGCCATGTATCTCCTCTACACGGGACTATGATCTCTTCCATAGCTACAGCAAACTAGAACAGGGATCCCCTTTCATTTATCAAATATGTGCAAACCACCTTACTTATCACAGTGTACTTGATTCTGACATTCTGATAACTTCCATCTTCAAATTTTAAGCAAAAAAGCAACTGAACTAATAAAAGTTAGCAAAAATCATTCTACAAAGATCTGAAATGCATGACATCTCCCTTAATGTTTCCAATCTTTAATAAAGTATTACAGATAGTCAGTAAATGAACAGTTGTTCAGCAACCATTTGAACTGAATAAATGGTACCTACAACCGATCTTTGAAGTTCTGGCCGTCCCAGCACCCCCGCAGTAATGTAATTGTGATCTGGGCATTTGGTAACTGGTTTGCACTTACTATGGTTGCAGCGTCCTGAGGTCATGTGATCACCATTTGTGACCTTGTCCTGCCAGCTTCCCACAAGCGAAGTCAGTGGGGAAGCCAGGAAGGTTGCAAGTCACTCCCGTCACTTTTTCTCCCAAGGAGCCTGCTACGGAGTACGAGATCCCAGGGATCTCGTACTCCGTAGCACCTACAGCACTACCCTGCTCGCACTCTATAATGCATGCACACATGCACCTGTGTGGCACCACAGTGCCCCTTCCTGTGCCCACCCACACTTGCACGGCACAACACCCCCCTGCACTCTATAGCGCTCCCTCGCCCACTGGCCTGCTTGCCAGCCTCCCAGGACCTGCAATTTCCTGCCAGCTTCCCCATTGACTTTGCTTAACCCTAACCCTTCCTGACCTGCACCGTGCCTCTCACGCACCCCCTTGCACCCCCTCTGACCCTCCCCGACACCCTCCTCCTCCCCAATCCACGACTCTCATGACTCCCTCACTGTGCCTCACACACCCTCCCTGACCCATGCTGAGCCTCTTGCACCCTTGCACACCCTCCCTAACCTGTGCCTCCCACACACACTCTTGGGCACCCTCCCCGACTTACACCTCTCATGCACCCTCTTCTTCCCCAACTCTCCCTTGCACATCCTCAACCTGCACCTCTTGCACACCCCCTCACACCCCCTCTCTGACCCTCTCTCATACCCTAACACCCCTGCACTCCCTCTGCCACCCAGCAGCAGCCACTTACCTGCCTGCTGGCCTGGGACTTCCAACTTCCTGCTGGCTTCCCAATGACTTTGGTTGTGGGAAGCCAGCAGGAAGTTGCCTCGCCTAACAACTGTGGGATTCTGTTAATGACAGCAACTGGGACTGCAAGGATTGCCGTCACTAAGCAATGAGATCACTCTTTATGACCATATTGCTTAGTGATGGAACTTCCAGTCCCAATTGCTGTCATAAGTTGAGGACTACCTGTACCTCTAAATTTTATTTAGATGAAGCCTGGAACAACCTAAATGTTCTGGATTTTAATTCAACCAGTCCAGAATGGCTCAGCTAAACTAATGAGGCCTAATGTCTTTGCTTCATGAACAAAATAGATTTTCCATACCTTACACTGTTGCATATAAGATTTACTTGCAATTATCTTAAATTCCATCTAGGCTTCCTACTTAAAAAGTTTAGTTTTTATACTACATATAAACATTAAAGCTTCATAAGTACACCAAACTTCAGAAAAGACACAGCATTTATCTGTGATGTATGTACTTACTTTGAACATACGAGGGGCTACATGAGAATTCCTGCCAGACCACATTTGCTTGATAAGTTCTGCATATGCTTCTGCAATTTCTCCCCTCATTCCTAGGGGATTGTCTTGGTTTATTTCAGCTTCATATTCATCATCCAAGAAATAGTCAGTCAAGGGAGGTGTGTTACTCAAACACTAAAAAAACATTCAGAAAAAAGAATTATGTAAGAAAATCATGCCCATAGCCACTTTAACTCCCATGACAATTTTTGTTAAAATTGGTTAGAATGCTATTTAGAGAACTATGACATAAGAAATTAGTTAGGAATTGTATGGATGGATATTGCTGGAGGCCATATAGTAAAAAATTCATTAGCTGGACTGTTTTATTTTTATTATTTAACACTCTTCTACCCACTTGTCTAGGTTTGTTACCTTTATATAACAGCTTAAAGAAAAATGTACACATTAAACAATTACAAATTTTCACAATAAGTATTTATTGTACTTATAAGTACAGTAAGTAGAGAAATGTGCACAACAAATTAGAATTAATTCCACCTTAAAAGGCCAACCAACCACAATTAAAATACTGCAACGCTGTAAGTTATAGAGGGACTGAAATAAAAGTAGTTTCAAAGTTGTTTTTAAAAATAAAAAGTAGAAAGATTAATTACCAACAAATCTAAGAGCAAGGCTCTGCCTGACATTGAACCTCAGTATACAATCACACGCTATACACAGAGAGGGTTTTAGGTTCAATACAGGGAATCACCAAGTCAGGCTGGGGAAAATGTTTCTGAAAACCAGGAACTGTTGTGCTACCAAGCAGCACAGACAACACGGAGTAGTGTGGACTCACAAAGGGCTTGATATTAAGTCACTTTCCATGTTCCTATCCCACCCAATAAATGATTATGTAGCATTTCAAACTGTTGGGGAGCCTAATAGTACTATACATTACAGGACTGGGATGGGCAACAGTTTCACTGAGGACTGCATTCCGTTAGTAGTAAGCTGGGAGGATGGAGTCAGGGTGGAGACACTCATTCTTTCTATGAAGTCTGTGTGAAATTAGGCTGAGGGTTGTAAAAGGCCCTAGGACAGCAGGTTACCTACCTCTATTTTGACATAAAGCCTGAACAAAAAGTCTACCACTATGCATTCTGAACTACATTTCACCAACAATTTACCTGTAATGCTGAGTTCATGAAACATGTATTTCCTAGATTACTGAGCCCACAGAGTCCAGGCTGTGAGTGAGGACTTTCTCTGCTGTTGTAGGAACTGTAAGAAAAGCTTGAGCCTCTGAAAAAAGAAAAGGCACATCACAGCATGCTAATATATTGTAGAACTTTTTTAATTATCAAAAGAAAGAAAACTTGGGACAAAGCTGGCTTTCTAATTATTATTTAATACACAAATTTATATAATGTCAAATCGATTCCTTAGATTTAGTTCTCACAAATGACTACTGGGGTGGTCAGCTTTTAACAGAAGCATTTCATTCTGTGGATGCATATTCACACTAATGAACTTACATCAATTAATAGAGTGTATTAAAATATTTCCATACTTTTAAACGGATATCAACATGCCTTTTAAGCCCACCAACACTATACTGCTTCCACCTGAGTTCTTAAAACTCTAGGGAAGGACTAGTGAGAACACCCAAGAAGGCAGTTCCTGATGAGGAGCCTATCTGAAGCGGTCCTCCAACTTCAACAGTGAACAAATCTGAAGCAGGGCCTCCTCAGAAGACCTAGGGTGCCATCAGAGAGGCAATCTTTCGAGTACAGCTCAGATCTAAGCCACTTAGGACTTAAAAATAAAGTTCAACATATTGAACTGGATTCAGAAACAAGATGGAAGCTAACACAATGACTAAATTCATACAGGATACAGAAAACTGAAAAGTATTCTCAATAGTTACAAATGCATTACATCAATTTAGTTCAGATTTTAACTGTTAAAAATGGAGCTGACCCTAAGGAATGTAGCACCTTTCTTATACTTAAAAGTTAATATTAAAAACAGAAAAGAAATTAAGCATTGGAAAAAAATGGATTTTGTCCTCTAATGAATCAAACAAATATAGAAGGCACTAATTTTTCTGGGGAAAAAAGACTAAGCAGGGAACAACCAAGTGTCAAAATGTACATTCTCCTCCCTTAATATTACTATCAGCAGTTTCAATTTATTCTCACTTCTGTTTCTATAATTTGTATTGTTTTCATGGGTTTATTAAAGAAGGTTTTCCTGTATTGAGACAGGATTGTCTACCTTTTCATTTATTATTTATTTGATATGAATATTTCCGAATGTGCCTTTCCATCTTGTTTTACGTATTGCTTAAAATTTAAAACATTAGAAAATAAATATATTGAATTTTTTAAAAAAGGGGTTCAAGCAAAAACTTTCCCCCCCGAAGATTTCCTCTTTCTGGGCCTCCACATTTCCATCAAATACACAGTACAGGTTCTTTATATTTCCCACTTCATCCAATCACATGCTGCTCTTGGAGAAATCTATTATGCTGCAGCATTTTGTCATCAGCAGTTACACAACAGAGTACTGTTATGGAAAAGAGGACAGCATGAATCTCTCTTAATAGGACAGTATCTGGCAAAGATAGATAGTGCTGTGAGAGCAAAGCTAAAATACCTTGAGATTTTGTGTGTAAAATGCTGTTGTTCTCAGCACGTATCTTGTATGGTTGCAGGATCCACTTGCTTTTGCACTGTATATGCCTAGTTCTTCTTCATCCTCCTCCTCCTCCTCTTAAATGCATATGCTGCCCAACTCCAGTTCTTACAGTAAAGCTTACCAGCGCATGGTGCAACAAGGGGTTTTGTTTATCATCCAGCCTGTCACAAAAACTGGCACTGGTTTTGGGGCTGAGGGGAGGTGACTGCCCCAAGGTCACCCATCTATAGTCCTCATGACTAAGGGAGGACTAGGACCTGGGTCTCCCTGCTCCTTCTCCAACTCCTGAACCACTGCAACATACTGGCTTTCTTTTTGTGGGTGTGAATAAAGACTGTTAACCACAAACATAGGGATTAAGACTTCTTAAAGGGTACAACCTTATATAATAAGAGAGGGACTCTATTTAAAATACTTATAGAAAGAAAGTTACACATATTCTTACTCTTACCCTTTACCAAGGCTGGAACAGTTCAAGCCATAGGAGTTATTGCTGTCACCATTTGTAATGATTGAAGAGGCAGATACTGAAGAGCAAGAGCTTGCTGGGGCTTTTGAAGAGGTAGCCAGATTCCTGCTAGTTGCAGTGCATGATCTAGGAAAAAGTGTTAATGTAGCACTACACGATTTCTTAAATATTGGTTTTGGAATTGGGTTTTTGATAGTGTTCACTATTTCACAGTGCTACATATTTCTGGATTTTCAATACAGTAGGACAGAAAGTAAGACAAGGTATCAAATTCAAGAGGTAGCTAGGCACATTCTAGATTTATAGTTCTACCCATTATATAGGAAATTTTCCAGCCATCTAATGCCAAACAGAATGTCTATTTTTCTTAATAAAAAAGCCAAACTTCAGTAAAATATTCTAACATGGTAAAGTGTTTTCAACCTACAGATGTTTAATAGTCATCAACTAACAAATGCCACAACACTATTACATCTCAAACTAATTTTATTGAAAGATGGAAATTTATAAGCTAATATTTTAATTTCTCTCTATCCCTAGAACTAGTTTTAGATGGCTGTTGCATATGTTTTGTTTAGATTACAGAAATGTAAGAAATGAATAATTGTATAATCTTCTTCCAACCGTCAAAACATATCCACTGCAAGCAATCCAAAACTACTCCATGGTGTGCTTACTACATAAGGTCATGATTATTGTATACACCCTCTCCTCATTTAGCAACCGCAATGCATTTCAGCAACTTTGTTGTTAAGTGAAATTGTCGCTAAGTGAACATGTGACAGAGGGAGAGGCGCTGTGAAGATCACTGGTCACAGATAAAGGTTCTCTCATACAGTGTCCTGTGCCTGACCTGTTTTTCCCTCTTTTTTTGCTCCCTTGCAGGGCAGAGAGATTGGTTAAACAAGCTATCTCTTCCTGAACTGCTTTTTTCCCCAACACAGCGCGTCCAGAAAAAGTGCTAAGGGCAAGTTAACAAGCTCAGCTCTGTGACCTTAATTATTTAATTAGAATCCTCCAGACCTTCCACTGCTGCCTGAAATTGACCAGACTTTAATCAGTTTCACACCAAAGGCTTTTGTTGTCAGGATCTAAATGGTGCATTGATCACAAAATGAATGTTTTATTCTGTTTATTACCATCATATTTGCAAATGGTCACTAACTGGGGTAGTTGCTAAATGAGGAGTGACTACATATTATTGGGATTTTTTGGCTTCGTAAGTCAGATTTCTCACTGTCTTTAAAACACATCTAACCAAAACAGATTCTGTTAAGGCATTAACATTACATTACTACATTATTCACAAATTTAAATTATGAGTTTCTTAGGTCTGATTACATACTGCTTGTGACCTTTCATGGCCAATCTAAAGACTGCCAAACTATGCTTTGGCAATCAAATTTTGCAAAGACTTAATTGAGCCACAGAGCATGAAAGGTGAGAGATAAATGCTTACTTTGTCAGAGAAGATTGTCTAGGCCATGTACCATCTTCATTTTTCACTTCTATTAACACTACCTAACAGGACAAAAATAGTCAAAAGCAGTGTTATACAAAAATATAAGACAACAAATGCTGCCTGGACAAAAGATTTCCAGAGCCCAATCAAATCACTCCCACATCACTCCCAACCCTGAAACTAGCAGCTACGATTTAAGAAATCAGCACCTATATACTGTATAGTGACTGCAACAAAACTTTTTCAGGCCACTCTAACCGTACCATCACACAACAGTCCCAGATACAGTAGCTGATTTTCACAGAGGGTAACCTCCGCAGGGATACTGTTGAGATGCAGAACTTTGCTCTGTATTCCAGAAACCATTTCATTTTAGAATATTTTGCATAAATATATGACCCTAAAAACTGCAACCTGTTTAAGTAACTCTAGAAACAAAATATATTTAGATTTCTTACCTGTCCCTGATACAGCCCTGCATCTTGTATGGTGCTATCGAGTTTGCTTAACTGTTCGTAAGTGTTACTTGTACATTTGTTCCACAGTCTGACTTCCTTTCCATCAGGAATATTAAACTGTTTTCGCATTTCTTTTTCAATAGTAGCTGATAAAACAAACACATTCTTACATAGTGCATTTCTGGATGGTTTTAATGATTTATTCAAAGTACATAAATGGGCTTATTCTAGAAGGCATATGTTTCTTCCGGATTACTTTTCACTAATGAATACATCCCTGATTCAACTTATACATACTGGCTTTATGTAACTCTCATACAGTGCAGATGGTTTGAAATAGATATATATTTCAATTTAAGCAAAATTTAAGATTTTAGTTTAAAAATGAAATTAGGGCTTCTGGAGCAGAAACTAAGATGGGAAAATAATATGAATAAATCAATTTAAAAATGAGTTTTAAAAAACTTATTCTCAAAAGGGTTATCATGTATATTTAATGCAGGGTAAATTAAAAAGGGAGAGTCAGTTTGTTGTGGTGGTGAAGGCACCAGGCTAGAAACCAAGAGACACAGAGTTCTAGTCCTGCCTTAGACACAAAGCCAGCTGGGTGACCTTGGGCCAGTTGCTTGCTCTTGGGCCTTGGAAGAAGACAATGGCAAATCGCTTCTGAAAAACCTTGCCAAGAAAACTGCAGGGTCCAAATAAAATAAGATAGACTTTCAGCAAAATATAATTGCCCAATTTAATTCTCAAATTTTACAATGTATTAGCTTCAAGTTTTAACATGCTTCGTAATATGCTACTCACCAATAGTATCTGCTTTGCTGAAATAAGAGCTCACAAGATTTGCAGGATCACTGTTCCGACACAGCTTCAGCTCCAAAAGATAAACCTCTACTTTACAGTGTTTTACAAACAATCCATACTCCACAACCTATTTAAAAAAATACCACTTATAAAACATTTTTCAAAAAGCATGGGATCTTGGGTCTTGTCTGCAGTCAAAATTCCATGTATGTTTATAAACAAAATCAACTGAGTCTAATAACTACTTTATTTCTTATGTCAAAATATTATGTCTAATAATCATATTTCTTATGTCAAAAATTTGGCAAGTGGCAACACAGACTCATTTAGAACAAAGGGCAAGTCATAAGCAATGAAGAAAAGAACATGTAGTATACAAAACATTTTGAGCCAAATGTGACAGGATGTGCATATCAGCCCCATGCATGCCTTGATTGGTTCTTATCCATACACATCCTCTGAAATGCTTCAAATTCAAACTGCCCCACTGTGATTACAAAACATGGCATTTTTGCATCTGAAATAACATGATTCGAATTTGAAACTGTTCAATTTGACATGTTTTATGCATCTTGTCCTAAACAGAATTTTTCTTACTTTTCCTGACCTGCTCTGGGAGGCTGGAAAATATTCTAGCAAAGAACTAAAAAGCTTGATGCCCAAACAACCTGAAATTAAGTTTTATTTTTGGAAGTTTATTTAATTTATATAGCCACCCATGTCCTGCTTGTGACATTTTTAATAGCACTTTTGTTCAATTTTACATGCAATTCCTGATTACAGCCACTGTATCTACATGGGCAGTGTAAAACTTTTGAAGCAGCACTTGCAAAGCACCTCTCCTTGAAACCCTGAGGAAACTGCATAATCCAGATGGCTGGATACATCTGATTTGAGGGTTTTAGGGTATCTGTGTGTGTGTGTGCACGTAAAGGTGCTTTGTTAACTGTCCAAGAGAAGTGTTCTCTGTGAATAGACATGAAAACAAGCTAAGGAAGACTGTAAGAGCAGTGGTCCTGAGCCTTTTAGAAGACATTTCAGTGGGATGAGATGAGCAAACATAGGAGTTCCCATCTGTGATCTGTTTAGGTTCAGAGACCCTGAATTATTGCTTTCTTACCAAGCCTGAATCAGAAGTCAAAACAAACCCTGGCTTCTTTTATACTCCATATAGTAAAGGTAAAGGTTTCCCTTGACGTAAAGTCCAGTCGTGTCCGACTCTAGGGGGCGGTGCTCATCTCCGTTTCAAAGCCTTAGAGCCGGCGTTGTCATAGACACTTCCGGGTCATGTGGCCAGCATGACTCACGGAACGCCGTTACCTTCCCGCCGAAGCGGTACCAATTAATCTACTCACATTTGCATGTTTTCGAACTGCTTGGTGTGCAGAAGCTGGGACGAGCAACGGGAGCTCACCCCGCCGCGCGGTTTCGAACCGCCGACCTTCCGATCGACAGCTCAGCGGTTTAACCCACAGCGCCACCGCGTCCCTCATACTCCATATACTTGTACAGAAATAGAGATACACTCCTGGAAACAATGAAATAAAGGCAGTAACAGGAACAAGACGTTCCTTTACTATGCATATTCCACATACCACTGGGGATGCATTCCTCAACCTCAGAATTGTGATACTGGATTGAAAAAAAACAGAGAAACTGCAACAGGAAGGAACAGCACTTAACAATACTTGCATGTCTTAGGTCTGTAATTTGGCAATGCCACTGTGACAATCACCAAGTCCGAGAACAAGGAAGAAAAGGAGAAACACAAAAAACAATAGGAAGCACCCTGCCTAAATACTACGCTGGGCGAAGTGTCCAAAGGTAGAATGAAGATACTATACAGTGGACAATAACAGACAAGGTAGTGGAAGGGAGAAATAATCAATGTAAGTGCCAGATGCATAAACATCTCAATTCTGTCTCTTGGCACTCTATATGATGGTAGAACTGAAGTATTTTCATCAAAGCTTCTGCATTAGTCGAAGCATTAAATTAGGATAGCAGAGCATTCTATGCTAGGAACTGAGACAATGATTTCTATTTAATATTTTATATATTTATATTATTCTTTACCTTGTTCTTGAAAGTTTCCTGTGAGTGTCCCTGGCTCCTCCAATGTTTACTGTTGCATCTTGCCATTTTATTAGACCCTCTTTAGGGTCAAGAAGCAACAAATTAAAATCAATATGCTCCCAGTTTGCTCAAATTTCCCTTCCTTTTAGTACAAGGATGTCAAAGATATGATTATGGTGAGTGAACTGTAATGTATTAGGACAGACTTAATAAAATTCTAATAAACAACCAGTTTTAATCCATGCATGTGGAAATTTAATCATCTGATTCTTCAATCCACTTAAATATTTCTATGTAAAAGACTTCAGAATTAGGGTTTTAAAATAAAACAAGCCTCTAAGCAAAGTTATACAACTTTATATAATTGACTCCATTCTGAGTTGAAAAAGCAATGGCATCCATAAGTGAATCATACAATTTTGCTTTTTTTAAAAAAAGCATCTTTCATTCCCTTGTGCATAGTCAGGCATTTTAAAATGAAAAAGAATAGCTTTTGCCACAGGTGTTCAAGAAACATTCACTTCTACTGTTTGCTTCCCCCATTATCATCTCCCTGCATACAGCACATGAAATTCTTAAAGCCACGTTTTTACTTCATCTTTGAAAAAAAAGAAACCATACTCTACTATCTTACATGAATGTGCTTACTCTGCTTCATGTATAACAGAAGTAAATGAGTGTGTAGCGGACTTCACCATACTGATTCTGAACTTCAGCTTAATGACTAATATGCAAGATATTAGGTAACCAAAGATAATATTTCCATAACTTTTATATTAACTATTGAGGAAAAAGAGATAACTTTCCCCATTTCAGTTTTTAAATTTTATATCCGAGTATAATGCACTACATTCTACATACTCATTAAATGCCATCAAAATATTATTTAACGGTACATTTCCTCTGACAAAACTACACAAAATTTATAAAGTTTCTGTGTATAAGCAAAAAAAGGCCTTCTCTGCAATCCTGTAAATATCTAGGAGACACAAGGAACATGAATACTTACTTTTCTCACAATTGGCTTCTGTCCTTCCATACAACCATACCAATTTGCTAATTTATTCCAAGCTTCAGTAGGAACCAATACATAATCCAATTCATCAATGAGGTGTTCTTTCAAAGTTTGCGTTTCTGAATCTAAAAAAGGAAAGGAGACATAGAGCCATACAGTAAGATGACCAACTTTCTATGAAATCCTGAATAATGCTTAACCAACACATTGAATGGCCATCTCAAACATTTCAAGACTTCTACATGGGCTATTTCCATTACTACATTTGCAGAGTATGATGGAGAAACAGGAGAATATTTAATTTCCTCCAACAGCATTTTTAGTAAATGTTTCAAATTTACCATGC